>NC_140998.1:202056470-203492731 GCF_052327205.1 Somniosus microcephalus | reverse complement strand
ACAAACATTGCGCCCGCGGTTTCCAAAAAACTTTCAAAATTCTGCTCATTAGCATCTCATTATCCGCTCATTAACGATAGAGTGACGTCGAGGTCGACCAATCGTACACTGGGTTCCTGGTGCGTGCGGGCGGGCCCTCCCCCTCCCACAGTCGAGTGACTGGACGATTGACCAATCCTACGCTTCGGTGACCTGACAGTCGACCAATCGGTGCGTGTGTGGGCGGGCCTTATCGTTCTGAACCGAGGTGAGTCGCCGCCATCTTGATTCCATTCTTTTATCCCGCTTTCTTTTTTTCTTTTCAAACCTACATTTCCAGCAAAAAAAAATTGCTTTTATTAAATTGTTCTTTAAAAAACTTCACTCATTTGTTAATATTTTCTCTAACCTGAAGATTCTTATTCCTACCTTTCCCCGTTTTTGTAAGGCCTCAGAACCTAGGCCTCAAAGCCTGGGCCTCTCCTGCCCAGCCACGCCCGAGCTAGGTAATTGTCCCACGCCTTCAGCTAAGCTCCCCGCCAACCCCCGTCATGTTACCCGGTGTAACGGCGTCAGCCACGAGGGTCACGGGACATACACAGGGTGCACGTGCAGCAGGAGCAGCTGAGACGCGGTGTATTTCTCTGTTTCCCGATCGGCTCGGGCGGGGGGGCGGGGCTCTCGGGAGTGCGGATCTCGGGCGGGGCTTGGAGAGTGGGAAGGGTTACCCCGGCAACCGGGCCCGCTGGCCGTCTCTCACAGCCGCAATCGGCGGTCTTAAAGCCAGTTCGGGAGGGCGGGGCTCCGGAGAGCGGGATGGCGGGGCTTCGGAGAGCAGGAGGCCAGTGCTCGGGAGGGCGGGGGGTGGAGCTCGGGACATCGGGGGGCCGGGCTCGGGTTCATCTGGTTCCAGTATCACCGGATCGGAGGTAAATACTATGGGTATCTCTACTTCATCATTAGGCGTATAGAGTTGTGGTGTAGGTTGTCCCATTTCGGATGACTCTCTGATTTGGTCAGCATGGCATCTTATTATGCTTTCTCCAATGTCCACAGTATACATCAGTGGTCCTAGTCGTGTGCAAATAGTTCCAGGCAGCCATTTCTCGGTACGGTAGTCCCGGGCCAAAATTGTTGACCTATCTGGAAGGTTCTAGTTGGCCTTTCATTCATGCCTTGAAATTGCCTGTTCTCCACGTCCCTTCTGATGTTTGGCTTGATCAAATCCAGCCGGCATCTTAGGCTTCTATTGAAGAACATCATGGCAGGAGTTTGGTTTGTAACCATATGTGTTGCATTCCTGTATGCAAACAAGAAGTTATCAACCTTATGCTGAACTTTTATGTCTTCATTACCCATGGGCCTTTATGGCCGTCTTGAAGGTCTGGACAATCCTTTCAGCCAATCCGTTGGTGGCGGGATGGTATGGGGCGGACGTGTACTGCTTAAACCCATTGTTTTTTAAGAACTTCCTGAATTCTTCGGACACAAATTGCGGTCCATTATCAAAATAGATGTGTTCAGGCAGCCCATTCCTGGCAAATATGGTCCTTAATACTGTGATTTTTTTTTCCGTGGTGATGGAGGACATCTTTATTACCTCCGGCCACTTGGAGTGTGCATCAACCGTGATTAAGAACATTGAGTCCATAAATGGACCAGCAAAGTCGATATGTACCCTTTGCATTGGAGCTGAGGGCCACTCCCATGGATGTACAGGAGCTTGTGGTGGAGCGTTTTGGACCTTTTGGCATCCTAGGCAGCTCTTGGTCATTTCTTCGATGTCTCCATCGATACCTGGCCACCATACAAACGCCCTGGCTAGGTTCTTCATTTTCACTCCACCCAGATGCCCCTCGTGAAGCTCCTTAGCACTTTATCCTGGAGTTTGGGTGGAATCACCATTCTGGATCCACACATCAAGGTTCCTCGGCACACTGACAGCTGTTCTCTTCTTCGTGAGAATGCTGGCAACAGTGGTTCGCCATGTGCTGGCCATCCCTTCACTGTTAAATCGTAGACTCGTCAGAGAGTCGGGTCATTTCTCGTTTCCCTTTCAATGGCAGAATTTGTTACTGGTAGGCATTCGACTATGGTAGAGTGGAACATCTCCACTGGGTCTACTGTAGGTGCCTCTTCTACCATTGGCAACGGTAGGTGCGATAAACCATCAGCATTCCCATGCTGTTCTGATCCTTTGTATTCTATGTCATACTGGTGTGCCCCTAGAAAAAGGGTCCACCTCTGTAGCCTTTGCGCTATCATAATGGGAACACTCTTTTTAGGGTTGAATATGGAGATGAGGTGTTGATGGTCAGTCAACAAGGTAAATTTTTGTCCGTGTAGGTAATGGTTGAATTTCTGCACTCCCCATACCAGGCTGAGTGCTTCCCTGTCGATTTGGGCATAGTTATGCTCAGCTGAGTTCAATGAGCATGACGCAAAAGCTATCGGCCGTTCCGAGCCATCAGGGTATCTATGCTATAACACTGCTCCTACGCTGTAAGGGGATGCATTGCACGCCAGTCTGATTGGCAGTGATGGGTTGTAATGAGCCAAAACTTCCTTGGACGTGATTAAGTCTTTGCATTTATGGAAGGCACGTTTACAGTCTTCGCTCCATTTCCAAATTACTCCTGTTTGTAGCAGTTCTTTAAGAGGGTGCAGAAGTGTTGATAAGTTCGGTAAAAATTTATGGGAGTAATTTATCAATCCCAGGAACGACCTTAATTGTGAAACATTTTCAGCTGCTGGGGCTTTTATGACCGCTTCAATTTTTTCAGGTGACTTAAGCAACCCTTCCTTATTAATTATGTGGCCACAATATGATATTTGATTCTGGAAAAATTCACACTTGGGGCGATTTGCTCTTAGGCCCCGTTCTCTCAGCCGAGTGAGCACATGCTCCAAATTGGCAAGGTGCTCGTTGTCGTTTTCTCCTGTTACAAGGATGTCATCTAGGTAGCATTGAGTCCCCAGAATCCTTGGAGGACTTGCTTTATAGCTCTTTGCCAGATAGCTGGAGCTGATGCTATTCCGAAAACCAGTCGATTGTACTGGTACAGGCCTTTGTGTGTATTTATCATGAGATACTTTTTAGAGGCCTCTTCAACCTCCATCTGTAGATATGCCTGTGCCAAGTCAATTTTGGTGAAATGTTTCCCTCCGGATAGTGAGGCAAAAATATCTTCTTTCCTCAGAAGAGGATACTGTACTGTGTGAAGGACCGGGTTACAGTCACCTTGAAGTCACCACAGATGCGAATTTTTCTCTTTTCTTCAGATTTATCATTATTCAACGTTTTCTTCATGACCGGGACGATGGGTGTTGCCCACTCGCTCCAATCTACCTTGGATAATACGCCTGCCTTTTCCAAATTTTCCAGCTCTGCCTTGACTGCTGGGCGAATTGCGTATGGCACCGGCCGTGCCTTAAAAAACTTGGGAATTGCCGCATCTTCTACTTTTATTGAGGCGGTGATGCCTTTCAAGATTCCTAGTTTCTCTTGAAACACTTCCTTGGCGTTGGCCAAGTTGTCTTTTAATCGTTCAGGTGTGACGTCATCATCATTTTTTTCCTTACTGGTCACCGTCAATGCTTGAATGGAGTGCCAGTCTAAACGTATCTTCCTGATCCATTCACGTCCCAACAGTGGTGGACCACCATCTTGTAGTACGTATAAATACAACTTCTGTATTTCCTTGCCGTTGTATACAACAGGCACCTTTATTTTCCCTTTTGGGTATACTTTCTGCCCCGTATATGTTTTCAAGATAATGGATGTGTCTTTCAAAGGTATATGCGGAAATAGCCGCTCGTAATGCCGTCGACTTATGATGGTTAGGGCTGATCCTGAATCTAGATCCATTTTAACTGGGGACCCCGCTATCGTGAGGGTAACCCAAATGGTCTGGTAATCTTCTTTGGCAATTACATTATGTAATTTGAGAGAGCTTAGTCTCTCGTTTCCGGAGTCGCTATTGCTCTTCTGGTCTTTGGAACTACTGTCCGTCATCATTTGTACCTTTCTGTACTTTTCCTTATTGATTTTTTTTCTGTCAGTCAATTTTATTGTTTCCAGATCGGCATACACGTGTAATGTGTCCCATCTTTCCGCATTGCCTGCATGCTTTGTCCTTGAACCAGCAGTCCCTCTGGCCATGGGTGGATCTGCTGCAGCGATAACAGCTCTCGAAACCCCGTGTCATTTCATGGGTGCCAAAGTCCTGTGGCTTTTGCTGTATCTTTGCATCGCCTCTTGCTGCTGCTTCGTATGATACAGCCACACTGAAAGCCTTGTCCAGTGTCAAATCTTTCTCAGAAAGTAGCTTTTTTTGTGTTCCTTCACTTAGGAGACCGCGGATGAATTTGTCTCGTAGAGAATCTGCCAGTACTGTCCCGAATTGGCTGTGTAGGGTATCAACAATCTCCTTAAAATTCTTGTCCATCGGTTTGGCTGGAGTGATTAAGTTTCATAACAGCCTGTATGTCCTTGCGCCCATTAGATTTAGAAGTACCGATGCCTTTTTATCATCTTTTATTTCATTCGCTGTGCAATATTTCTCCACTCTTTCCACATATGTGGTCCAATTCTCTATATCGTTATCAAAAGCATCAATATTGCCAGCCTTAGGCATCCTGTAAAAAAATGGCGCTTCCCGCGCTTTTCTTTCTTTCCTGCAAAAAAGATATGGCACTTCCCGCGCTTTCCCGCCACTGCTGCTGCTATCAACGCTGTTTTCCGCGGTTTTTTTATTTTTTTTATTTATTTTATTTACAGGTGGAGACTCGTTCCTGCCGGACTCTTTCTGCTAGGTCCGAACGCCGACCTGCTTTGCAGCGCCGGCCGTCTCCCGAGTGCTCCCCTCCCATCTCTTTCTGCTTGCCTCTGCCTTCGCTGCTTGGCCTTGCTGCAGAGCCAGCCGATGGAGCCCCAGCCCGCCACCAAGGAAGGTTATTGCAGTACCTGCCACCAGCTCGGCTAGCTGGTGAAACCACAGCTTCTTTTTTTTTCTTGCTTTTCTTCGACTTTGGACGTCTGAGGAATCGAAGTCCTTGAGGTGCTGCGGAATTGCAGGTAAGTCCGTTTCCAATACGTCACCACTGTTGTATCCATGTGTTAATAGAGACACGGATGGCAGGAGTAGGTTTCACAGGTGTTTACTGAACAAAGTCTGGAGGTGAACTAACTGATAGAACATAATATACAGGCTTATATAGCCCTAGTGGCCATTACCGGCATTACAGTAAACAGGGGGCTCTTAAAGGCACATACACTACACCTCCTTGTACTTTCCTTTGGTAGGTTTCTTATTGCTGGTTTTCTTTCGCGACCTGCAGACTCGTGCTATGTGTCCTGTTTTTCCACACTGTCTGCACACTTTGCCTTTGAACCAGCAATCATTCTGGTCATGTGTTGTTCTGCCGCAGCGATAGCACTTCTCTGTTCCATATGACATTTTGTTTGTGCCATATTCTTGCGGTCTCTGTTGTATCTCTGCCGCGCCCCGTTCTGCTGCTTCATATGATACCGCAATGCTGAAAGCCTTTTCCAGCTTAAGGTCCTTTTCAGATAAAAGCCTTTTCTGGTTTCCTTCAATTTGCAGCCCACACACAAACATGTCCCTTAAGGTATCTGCCAGTCCCGCTCCAATCTGGCAGTGTTTCGATAGTTTGTGCAGTTCTGTTAAATAATCAGCATTGCTTTCATCATTATGCTGGTTCCGTTTGTGAAACTTGAATCTTTCTGCTATCAGCAGCGGTGTGGGGTTCAAATGTTCCTTTAGTATCGTTACTATGTCTTCAAAACGCTTTCCCATTGGCTTCGTTGGGGTTACTAGATTTCGTAATAAACCATATGTCTTTGCACCCATTAAATTTAACAATACCAATGCTTTCTTGTCATCTGACACCCCATTTGCCTTGCAGTACACATCTATTCGTTCGACATATGTAGTCCAATCTTCGATTTCATTGTCAAATGCGGTGATACTGCCACTCTTTGGCATTTTGGGTGTGGTTTATAAATGGCGTCTCCCAATGGCTTAAAATGGCGTCTCCCGTGCTTTCCTTCCTCCCCCGCTACTGCCGACGCTGCTCCCGGCGGTTCTCATGGCAATGGCGGCCCCCTGTAGGTTTCGCGCGCTTCTCCTGCGCTGCTGCCAATGCCGCTCTCGGCAGTCCCCGTGGCAATGGCGGTGCTTCGCGGGTTTCTGCGCATCTCTCTCCCCTCTCTCCAACGCTGCTCGGCCCCTGAACACCGGCTGCACCCCGTGTGCTCTGCCCTCTCTCTCTCTCCCCCGTCGACGCTGCTCGGCCCTTTGCTGTGCCGCTCGGTCGTGCTGTAGCCCTACCTGTTGTCAGCCCATTTTGCTGGACCACCTCGACTGGAAAGCCAAGCCTGGCTCTCGACAGCCTCCCCCGCAATTCTCGAGTCTCTGCTGGATGACTGCTCAGTTGCCCGTGGTCGACGCCCGAGTCTCTGGCCTTGACCTCCGATCCAGTGATCTCCAGGAATGAATCCCCGGGAGGTGATGCAGAGTTGCAGGTAGGTTCGAACCTGCCTCGTTGCCAATGTTACATCCGTGTATAATGAGACATGGTACAACAGGTGTTTACTCAACGTGGCTCACACTGCGACTGATCTGTACAGATTACTACTCAGTGTTATATACAGGTGTGGTCACTGCCAGTATTGTCTTACACTTTAATCTATTTTCCCAGTCCAATTTAGTCAACTCTGCTCTCATACCTTCATAGTCTCCTTTATTTAAGCTTAGTAGGCTGGTTTGAGATCCACCTCTCTCACCCTCCAACTGAGTTTGGAATTCAACCATGTTATGGTCACTCATTCCAAGGGGATCCTTTACTCGGACATTTGTTATTAATCCTGTCTCATTACACAGGATCAGATCTAAGATTGCCTGCCCCCTGGTTGGTTCAGTTACATACTGCTCAAGGAACTCGTCCCTAATGCACTCTATGAACTCTTCCTCAAGGCTGCCCTGCCCAATTTGATTTGTCCAGTCAATATGAAAGTTAAAATCCCCCATGATTATAAATGTTCCCAACTATTTACTGATTTATACTCCGACCAACAGAGTTGCAACTGTTAGGAGGCCTATAGACTACGCCCACTAGTTACTTTTTCCCCTTATTATTCCTTATCTCCACCAAACTGTTTCACTATCGTGAACCTTTGACCCAATATCATTTCTCACAATTGCAGTGAGTCCATCCTTTATTAACATAGCCACCCCACTTCCCTTTCCTTCCTGTCTGTCCTTCCTCATTGTCAAATACCCCTGGAAGTTTAGTTCCCAGTCATGGTCACCTTATAGCCATGGTTCTGTAATGGCCACCCGATCATACTCATGTGTAATTATTTGTACCGTCAACTCATCTATTTTGGTTCGAATGCTGCTTGCATTCTGATGAAGAACTTTTAAATATGTTTATAGACAATTTAATCCTGCTTCTACCTCCTTTACTACTCTACCTTTATCTTTATACATTCTGTCTCTTCCTGACACGCTCTGGTTTTTAATTCCCCCACTGCTAGCTTGCTCTAGTGCCTTCTCCACTGGCAATTTTATTTTTTGCTCTCTTGAAACCTCCCCCCCATTAATTAGTTTAAAGCCCTCGCTACAGCCCTAGTTATTCGACTCGCCAGGATTCTAGTCCCAGCACTGGCCAAGTGAAGTCCGTCCCAAAGGAACAGCTCTCTTCCGTCCCAGTACTGGTGCCAGTGTCCCAACAAGCAAAACCCATTTCTCCCACACCAGTCTTTAAGCCACACATTTAGTTCTCTGATTTTATTTACCCAAGCCAAATTTGCTCGTGGCTCAGGTAGTAACCCAGAGATTATTACCCTTGTGGTTCTGCTTTTTAATTTGGCCCCTAGCTGCTCATACTCCCTCAGCAGAACCTCTTTCTTTGTCCTATCTCTGTCGTTGGTACCAACATGGACCACGAAAACTGGATCCTCCCCCTCCCACTCCAAGTTTCACTCCAGCCCAGAGGAGATGTCCTTAACCCTGGCACCAGGCAGGCAATGCAGCCTTCGGGACTCTCGCTCTCGGCTGCATAGAACCCTATCTATCCCCCTAATGATACTATCCCTTACCGCTGCAACATTTCTTTTTACTCCCCCCACTTTAATGGCCCCTCGTTCCACGGTGCTGTGGCTAGGTTGCTCATCCGCCCTGCAGTCCCTGTCTCTGTCCTCACAGGGAGTAAGAGCCTCGAACCTGTTGGACGAGAGCAAGGGCTGCGGCTCCTAAAACAGTACCTCCTGGATCCCCATACCTGCCTCGCTCATAGTCACACCCTCCTGTCCCTGCCCACGGAATGCATCTGAATTAGATAATCTAATTGGTGTGACTACTTCCTTGAAAACAGAGTCCGGATAACTCTCCCCCTCCCTGATGTGTCGCAGTGTTTGAAGCTTGGACTCCAGCTGATCAACACGGAGCCGGAGTTCCTCAAGCAGCCAACACTTAATGCAAATGTGATCAACGTGAACATCAATGATGTCCACCAGCTCCCACATGTTGCAGCAGTAACACATCACCTGCTCTGCCATTCTATGTAATTAATTACATTTATTATTATTACTTAAAAATACCTTAGGTCCCGATTCTAGATGATGAATATCACACCTCTATTTAATTGAACTTACCAACTTATAAAGGATTAAAGGGAAGGAAAAGTACTCACCAACCAGCCAATCACCTATCAGCTTGGCTGTGATGTCACTTCTGAATTCTGACCTCCCTTTGGAATGTTGCCTGTGGAGCCTGTTTAGACTGCCTCGCCTCGCTGCTCCTACTCAACACCAGCAGCTGCTCCCGGCTGCCTCAACTGGTCCTCGCCTCGCTGCTCCGCCTCTGCGATGTCTGCTAATCCTGAGACAGGCAGGAAAAACAAGACAAAAACAAAACAAAAGCAGCACCTCACACCCGACTTACCCTAACTCTCTCACTTACCCAAACCCTCAAAAGGCAGTCGCTGCTGCTAGCAGAGAGTTATTATTCCATAGCGGGATTTTTTTTGCATAGTTTTGCTTTTTGTGAAACTGGCTTAATTCCATTGCAATGGGCCCAGCTGTTCTCGCGTGTAACAGTGTTATACAACAGATTTCTACACCAATAGCTTCAGTCTTCCCAATACTCATATTAGCCCAACTTATCTTACGTGGTATTTTAGCTACTTTTTATAATACGTCATCGCCTCCCCATCCAAGAATTGTCCCAGCTCACAAAGCTCTGGAATGGAAACATAGAAGATAGGAGCAGGAGTAGGCCATTCCACCCCTCGAGCCTGCTCCGCCATTCAATGAGATCATGGCTGATCATCCAAATTCAATACCCTGCCCCTGCCTTCTTCCCATATCCCTTGATCCCTTTAGCGTTAAGAAATATATCTAACTCCTTCTTGAATATATTAAATTAATTGGCCTCAACTGCCTTCTGTGGTAGAGAATTCCACATGTTCACCACTCTCTGGGTGAAGAAATTCCTCCTCATCTCTGTCCTAAATGGCTTAACCCTTATCCTTAGACTGTGACCCCTGGTTCTGGACTCCCTGACCATCGGGAACATCCTTCCAGCATCAAGTCTGTCTAGTCTTGTTAGAATTTTATAAGTTCAATGTGATCCCCTCTCATTCTTCTAAACTCAGCGAGTAAAAGCCCAATCAACCCAGCCTCTCCTCAGACGTCATTCCTGCCATCCCAGGCATCAGTCTGGTGAATCTTCATCTCATTCCCTCCATGGCAAGATTATCCTTCCTCAGATAAGTTGACGAAAACTTCACACAATACTTAAGATGTGCTCTCACCAAGGCCCTGTACAACTGCAGCAATACATCCTTCTTCCTGTACTTGAACCCTCTCGCTACGAAGGCCAACATACCACTTGTCTTCTTAACCGCCTGCTGCACCTGCATGCTTACCTTCAGCGACTGGTGTACAAGGACACCCAGATCTCGTTCCAGTTCACCCCTCTCCCAACCTGTTGCCGTTCAGATAATAATCTGCCTTCCTGTTTTTGCCAACAAACTGTATAACCTCGCATTTATCCACATTACACTGAATCTGTCAGGCTTCTGCCCAATCACCCAACCTGTCCAAATCATACTCGAATTTTTCAGCATCCTCCTCACAGCACACAGGACCACCCAGCTTTGTGTCGTCTCCAAACTTGGAGATATTACATCTAGTTCCCTCTTCTAGATCATTTATATATATTTTGAATAGCTGGGGTCCTAGTACCGATCCCTGTGGTACCCCACTTGTCACTGCCTGCCACTCAGAAAAAGACCCGTTTATTCCAACTCTTTGCTTCCTGTCTGCCAACCAGTTCTCTATCCAAGTCACTACCTTGCCCCCAATCCCATGTGCCTTAATTTTACACGCTAATCTCTTATGCGTGTCCTTATCGAAACCCTTCTGAATGTCCTAATACACCACATGCACTGGTTCTCCCTTATCTGTTCTACCAGTTACATCCTCAAAAAATTCCAGTAGATTAGTCACGAACGATTTACCTTTTGTAAATCCATGTTGACATTGTCCGATCCTGCCACTGTTTTCCAAGTGCTCTGCTATTACATCTTTTTTAATGGACTCTAGCATTTTCCCCACTACCGATGTCAGTCTTAATTGGAAGAGTCACGACTCACTGTACGAACCAGTAACTCAGGCCGTTGATCTATTATCCTCTGAGAAATGATGAACCATCTAACATCTAATCTAGCCCTACCATTGCACATCTTATATACACGTCCCCTGGCCCTCATGATTCGATCAAATTGAAACAATCTATTAATATAAAAAGAGTATAGTCCTTTAACTACTTCCATCAAATCACCCAAAGTCTATGCACCAGTAAAATGATTAAACCTGCCTTTTAACACTAATGGAGTAAATAATGTTGTTTAAGTTGGGTTCCAATCTCGCAGCATTCCTCTGAAACTTTTCCAAACCCTATGCATCACCCACCATATGAGTGGACCTAAACTGAAAATGATTCTATCTGTGGTCAAACCAACGTCTTTCGCAAGGACAAAATGACGTGCTTTGGTTGAAAATTAATGAATTGCTAAGGCAACTGAATACCCCATTTGCTTTAGCTATGGCTTTTCGGTGTTCTTCTTGAACCTTCAGTGCATTACAACTGTAACGCCAAGACCCTTACCTCTTTCAACTGATTTCAGTTCTGTTCCATATAAAATTGAAGTGTACTTAGGGTTAGCCCTACTCAAATACATAACATTCCTAGCTTAAATACCATTTGCCAGAGTTTGGAACATTCATGCATTGCATAGGAAAAGGAGTAGGCCATTGACCCCTCGAGTCTGTTCCACTATTCAATGCAATCGTTCTTGATCTGTGACCTAACACCATATACCCAACTTTGGTCCATATCCCTTAATACCATTCGGTAACCAAAAGCTATCAATTTCAGATTTAAAATTAACAATTGATCTCGCATCAACTGCCATTTGCTGAAGAGAGTTCCAAACTTCTCCCACCCTTTGTGTGTAGAAGTGTATCCTAATTTCACTCCTGAAAGGTCTGGCTCTAATTTTTAGACTATGCCCCCTAGTCCTAGAATCCCCAACCTGTGGAAATAGCTACTGTCTATCTACCCTATCCATTCCCCTTAATATCATGAATATGTCAATCGGATCACCCCTTAACCTTTTAAATTCTAGGGAATACAAACCTAATTTGTGTAAACTCTCCTCGTAACTTAACCCTTGAAGTCCGGGTAACATTCTGGTAAACCTACGGTGCACTCCCTCCAAGGCCAGTATATCCTTCCTAATGTGTGGTGCCCAGAACGGCTCACAGTACTCCAGGTGTGGTCTAACCAGGGTTTTGTATAGCTGCAGCATAAATTCTATCCCCTTGTATTCTAGTCCTCTCGATATAAAGGCCAGGAACCCATTAGCTTTTTTGATTATTTTCTGTACCTGTTCATGATATTTTAACGATCTATGCACCTGGACCACCAAGTCTCTTTGGACCTCCAACATTTCACCATTTAGAAAGTACTTTGTTCTATCCTTTTTAGGTCCAAAGCGCATGATCAAACATTTGCTCACATCTAAGCTGGCTTGCATAAATTGGTCCTCCACCCCAGCCCTAACACTTGCAAAAATATATTGTCACCCGAAAACTCATGGAATGTTTTGGAAACAACAACAACTTGCACTTATGTAACACCTTTAACGTAGTAAAACATCCCAAGGCGCTTCACAAGAGCAATTATCAAACGCAATTTGACACAGAGCCGCTTTAGGAGCTATTAGGACAGATGACCAAAAGCTTGGTCAATGAGATGAGATTCAAGGAAACTTTTAAATGAGTAAGGAGAGGCAAAGAGGTTTAGGAAGGAATTTCCAGAGCTACCATCTTCAGCAGCTGAAGGCACAGCCGCAAATGGTGGGGCAAAATAAAATCGGGGATGCACATGTGGCCAGAATTGGAGGAGTGCAGGGATCTCGGAAGACAATAGGTCTGGAGGAGATTACAGAGATAGTGAGGGGAGAGGCCTTGGAGGAATGTGAAAATAAGGATACGAATTTTAACATCGAAGCTGTGCTGCACCAGGAGCCAATGTAGGCCATTGAGCACAGAGGGTGATGGGTGAACCAGATTTAGTGCAAGTTAGGATACTAGAAGCAGAGTTTTGAATGAGATCAATTTTTAGGAGGGTGGAAGTTGGGACGCCAGATAGGACAGCCTTGGAGTCGTCGAGTCTAGAGGTAACAATCTATTTCCATGTCATTTATGAAGAAAGTAAAATGGAATGGCCCTGTGAGACACTACTGGCAATCAGCTTCCCAGCACATCTACGACTATTACCAACTTTCTGGCTACGTGAACGCAGCCAATTCTTAATCCATCGTAGTGTCAACTGTGGTTCAGTGGGCAGCATAATCGCATCTGGGTCAGAAGAGTTGTAGGTTCAAGTCCCATGCCAGAGATCTGAGCACAGAAATCTAGGCTGACAGTCCAGTGCACTGCTGAGGGAGAACTGCACTGTCTGAGGTGCCGTCTTTCGGCTGAGACATTAAATTGAGGCACTGTCCAACTCTCTCAGGTGGATGTAAAGGATCCCAAGGAACTAGTACGATAGAAACTGGCAGCTATCTTTTGCCCTGCCAGTACACTTTACACCTAATCACAGCCTATTGCCATCTCGTCCAGCTTCTAATCTCTTTTACTTCTTTTGGTTCTTTTATCCGATCGCAGCCCTGCCTTCGATCTAGTTCCTTTTCTCTCCAGTTTTGAAGAAGGGTCAAACCCGAAACGTCAACTCAAATTTCTCTCCACGGATGTTGCCTGACTTGCTGAGTTTTTCCAGCATTTTCTGTTGTTATCCCAAGGAACTACTTGGATGATGAGCAGCAAAGTTATTCCCGGCGTCCTGGTCAATATCTATTCCTCATGTGATCTGATCATTTTCACATTGCTGTTTGTGGGAGATTTCTGTGTGCAAACTGGCTGCCACATTTCCTACATTACAACAATGAGCACACATGCAAAAGTACTTCATTGGCTCTAAAGTGCTTTGAGATGTCCGGTGGTTTTGAAAGTCTTTCTTTATTTAAATTGCAACTGATTCCACAAAAATATGCACACTTCTAAATTAATCTGTGGTGCAGAACCTTAGCAAAACGTCTACAGATAATGTCTCCATTAACTTGGTTACTTCTTTAGAAAATGCGAAAAAAGTGGTAAGATATAACTTTCTTTTCCAGAAAAAACAACTGAAAATGCTGGAAACACTCAGCAGGCCAGGCAGCTTCCGTGGAGAGAAGTACAGCGTTAACGTTTCAGGTCTGTGATCCTTCGTCAGAACTGGTAAAAGTTGGAGATGTAACAGGTTTTAAGCAGGTGCAGAGGCAGGGAAAGAGGATGGCAGAATAATTAACAGCTGCCATGTGAAAAATAGGGCGGAGGTTATAGTTTGAAATTGTTGAATTCAATGTTGAGTCCAGAAGGCTGTAAAGTGCCTAATCGAAAGATGAGGTGCTGTTCCTCGAGCTTACGTTGAGCTTCATTTGAACAGTGTAAGAGGCCGAGGATGGCGAGGTAAGAGTGGGAGTGGAGCGGTGAATTGAAGTCACAGGCGACCAGAAGCTCGGGGTTACCATTACGGACTGAATGGAGGCATTCTGCAAAGCGATCGCCCAATCTGCGTTTGGTCTCCCCAATGTAGAGGAGACCCCATTGTGAGCAGCAAATGCAATATACTAGATTGCAAGAAGTACAAGTAAATCAGACGTGTATTGCATCCCCTGCGCTTGCAAAGGAAGGTGCCGTGCGGAGCGGAGGGGCTTTTGGGTGTAATTGAGGAGTGGACCAGGATTTTGCAGAGCGAGCGTCCCCTTCGGAATGCTGAAAGGGGAAGGGAGGGGAAAATGCGTTTGGTGGTGGGCTCATGCTGGAGGTGGCGGTAATGGTGGAAGATGATCCGTTGAATGTGGAGGCTGGTGCGGTGAAAGTTGAGGACAAGGGGAACATTATCGTAGTGTTGGGAGGGAGGAGAAGGGGGGGAAGTGCAGGAAATGGAACGGACAAGGTTGAGGGCCGTGCCAATCATAGTACAGGAGAATCCTCGGTTGAGGAAAAAGGAAGACATATCAGATGCGATATTATGGAAGGTGGCATCGTCAGAACTGATGCGGCGGAGATGGAGAAACTGGGAGAATGGAATAGAGTCCTTACAGGAAGCGGGTGGGAGGAATTATAGTCCAGGTAGCTGTGGGAGTGGATGTTTGTCGATAGCCTATCCCCAGAAATGGAGACAAAGAAGTCAAGGAAGAAAAGGGAAGAGTCGGAAATGAAGGTGAAGCAAGGGTGGAAATTGAAAGCAATGTGAATGAAATTTTCCAGAAACCGTATTGCATGTATCTGATGACTCTTTCTCTATCCAGGTTATCACAAAGAGCGCCTCCTGTGAACCCTTCAAGTCTCTTACCTGCACCTGACGTCAGGCTAGTGGGCCTGCAATTCCTTGGATATGACTTGCTCCTCTTTATTGAAATTGGATCTCATACCAGCAGCTTTCCAATTTCAGTGAACAATGCCAGACTCCAGTCATAGAAACATAGAAATTTACAGCACAGTAGGAGGCCATTCGGCCCATCTTGTCCGTGCTGGCCGACAAACCAGTGAGTGGTTCAAGATTGGTTCTTGAAAATCACGCGACTTATCCCTTAAAAAATTTTGGTCCAGCAGCCCAATGTATTTGAAGGTTCATTATTCAGTCTAAAAATGATACTCTCAGTCTTTTTAATATTTACAATGTTCTTAAGTACAGTGCAACCCATTCTCTGCTGGAGTGAAGAATGATAAAATGTATAATGGACCTCTGTTGGCAGTCTAATTAAATCTGCCATATGGCGGCTTTCAATGACCCTCTCTTAGCTTTAATGGACCCCTGATTCCCAATGTGGCTACGACAGTTATGTAAAGCAATACGTTGCATTCATATAGCGCCCTATCACCTCCCAGAATGTCCCAAAACGCATCACAACCATTTTCTGAAGTGGATTGATTTATGCAAGCGTGGCAGGAAAAGGTATCTAAACAGAAAATTAAATGAATCATCAGTTTAGCTGTGTGTTTTTTCGGTGGTAGTTGTTGTGAGAGGAATGTTGACTGAAGTGCACCGAGAGTTCCCTGCTTTGATCTTTGATAGTGAGTCATGACAAGACTAGGGTTAAACCAGGAGCCCTCTTTTTTTCATTCGTTCATGGGATGTGGGCGTCACTGGCAAGGACAGCATTTATTGCCCATCCCTCATTGCCCTTGAGAAGATGGTGGCATGCCACCTTCTTGAACCGCTGCAGTCTGTGTGGTGAAGGTGCTCCCACAGTGCTGTTAGGGAGGGAGTTCCATGATTTTGACACAGCGGCGATGAAGGAACGGCCGATATATTTCTAAGTCAAGTTCCTGTCTGTGACTTGGAGGGGAATTGGAGGAGTTGTGTTCCCAAGCGCCTGCTGCCCTTGTCCTTCTAGGTGGAAGAGGTCACAGGTTTGGGAGGTGCTGCCGAAGAAGCCTCGGCGAGTTGCTGCAGTGCATCTTGTAGAAGGTACACACTGCAGCCACGGTACGCCGGTGGTGGAGGGAGTGAATGTTTATGGTGGTGGATGGGGTGCAAATCAAGTGGGTCCCTTTGTCCTGGATGGTGTCGAGCTTCTTGGGTGTTGTTGCTCTGCATGGCTCATGAACAATGCTGTGAGAAATTCTTATTGGGTGTTTCAACTTACGAACATCGTATTGATTTGAACAATATGTATCTGTTCAAATTTTGTTTTGTTCAAACGTCTAATTAAAATCAGTAATGATCTTACCTAATTTTCTCACTGGAGACTTCCCTCAAGTATATATCAAGGATCCCTTGACTGTTTCGCAGAGCAAGTCGGAGTTTCTTTCTCCAGCACAAACAGAGGGGCGGCTTCTTCCAGAAAATGCATGAACCAGTAACGGATCAAGTATATCTTATTTTCTATCCAGTTCTCGGAGCTGTCGGGATCCCAGGTAAGTTATTATGGAGCCGGACTTTTAATTATGGAAGCCTCTGTTTAACTGCCCGGTGCTGTTGCACCGTTTTCAACAACATAACCTCACTGTATTCATGTATTTGCTAAAGAATCATCTCTTGTGTAGTAGGTGTTTAATTAACAACATGTTCTGCATTAGGTCTTAAGCTTACATTTTGCATTGCAAGTTATATGTTGTTGGTGTAATAATATATTTCCCTCTCCAACATAAAGATTGTTACCATTTCATCTTCCTTCACTTTTGACTTACAATCTCCTGTGAAGAGTCGTCCATACGGGAAACTCATGAAATTGAAATTCCTCTGGGTGCTGATAGCTGTGCAATCTTGGTTAAACAAGCGCAATGTGTATCTTTTTCGAATTGAGTTGGCACAGCAATTGGAATAGGCTAAGTTTAGCTCTCCAACCTGCTGCTCCATGGATGGTTTTCCACAATCTTCCCCTTTCATTATTTGAACTGATTCTGGAGAACCATAAAAGCATGTGTTTGGAACCTGTCTTCTGTGCATCAGAATTCAAATATTTATTCGTGTGGTAGCGAAATGGGCTGGAAATTGGGGTCGGAATCTTGTTGCCCGTTGTTAGGACTGGGCAAGGTTTGCAGTAGTGTTCCCTAGGAATCGGTACTAGGACCACTGCTTTTCTTTATACATAAATTAATGGTTTGGACTTAGGTGTACAGGGCACTATTTCATTTTTGCGGATGGCACAAAAGTTGGAAGTCTAGTGAACTATGAGGAGGAGAGCGATAGACTTCAAAGGACATAGGCAGGCTGGTGGAATGGGTGGACACGTGGCAGATGAGGTTTAACACAGAAAGATGTGAACTGATACATTTTTGTAGGAAGAACGAGGAGAGGCAATATAAACTCAAGGGTACAATTCTAAAGGGGTTGCAGGAACAGAGTGATCTGGGGGTGAATGCGCACAGATCGTTGAAGGTGGCAGGGCAGGTTGAGAATGCGGTTAAAAAAGCATACGGGATCCTGGGCTTTATAAATAGAGACACAGCATAAAAATCAAGGAAGTTATGATGAACCTTTATAAAACATTGTCTCGGCCACAACTGGAGTATTGTGTCCAATTCTGGGCACCGCACTTTAGGAAGGATGTGATGTGAAGGATTTAGAGAGGGTGCAGAAAAATTTTACTAAAATGGTTCCAGGGATGAGGGACTTCAGTTATTTGGAGAAGCTGGGTTTGTCCTCCTTAGAGCAGAGGAGATTGAGAGGAGATTTGATAGAGGTGTTAAAATTCTGATGGGGTCAAGACAGAGTAGATGGAGAGAAACTGTTCTCATTGAAGGAAGCGTTGAGAACCAGAGGACACAGATTTAAGATAATTGGCTGAAGATCCAAAGGCGTCATGAGGAAAAGCTCTTTTTAATCAGCGAGTGGTTAGGATCTTGGATGCACTGCCTGAAAGGGTGGTGGAGGCAGATTCACTTGGATGCACTGCCTGAAAGGGTGGTGGAGGCACATTCAATCATGGCTTTCAAAACGGAATTAGATAAGTACCAAAAGGGGAAAAAATGCAGTGCTACGGATAAACGGTGGGGGAGTGGGACTAGCGATACTGCCCCTTCATTCGCTATTCCTCATCTACTACCCGCATATCTTTATCTAACACCGGCACACAATCCTCCAGATTTACATTGATTGGTTCATTCTTCTGGAAAACTTGGGCATCCAACACCCCAAGGAAATAAATAAAGACTTGCATTTCTATAGCGCCTTTCACGACCAGCGGATGACCCAAAGCGCTTTACAGCCAATGAAGTACTTTGTGAAGCGATCTTACTGTTGTAATGTCAGAAACGCGGCAGCCAATTAGCGCACTGCTATGTGACAATGACCAGATCATCTGTTTTAGTGATCTTGGTTGAGGGAAAAATATTGGCCAGGACACTGGGTAGAACTCCCCTGCTCTTCTTCGGAATAGCATAATGGGATCTCTAATATCCACCTGGGAGGGCAGAGGGGGCCTCGGTTTAACGTCTCATCCGAAAGACGGCACCCACGACAGTGCAGCGCCCCCTCACTACTCCCCAGAACTCAGCCGAGCCACGGACAGCTTCACCAGCTCCTCATTCCTTCGTTTCTTCCCAACCTGTTCCTTGCAAAACTGACAATTTACAATCCCAAAAGCCACGTCAACATTCGCTGCCATTACTCAGGTGAGGCCTGGGGAACACGGGTGGCGGCTCAAGTGGAGCTTCCTCCCTCAGCAACTGCTTTATTCCTTCCATGGTTTACCATCCTTCATAGGGAGAAAATTCTCATTTCGGTCATTTTTGTTCAAGGGTCCACATTCTGCACAACAGAACGTGTCCACCCCTGCTCCCCACCACACACACCCCATATTCGGGTTGTGTCGTTCCTTCTATGTTCAGTGTATTTTAATCACAGTGTCCTTATTGGTTGGGAATGTTAACATTAAAGCTCTTCTGTTTTATTCAATTCATGCATTTGATATCCGTCAATGGTTAATTTCAATATTTAATTTAAGTCTTAATGTCTCTCAATATCTCTTAATCTCTCCTGCTTTCTATCCTATCACTGACCTTCCCTTTTGTTCTTTCATCCCCTCCCCCTTTTCCCAGCCCCTAAACTCGCTTTTCATTTCCTGCTTTTTTCCGGTTCTGACGAAAGGTCATTGACCTGAAACGTTAACCCTGTCTGTCTCTACACGGGTTCTCCCAGACCTGATGAGTTTTTCAGCCATTTTCTGTTGTTATTTGAATTTAAGCATCTGATTCGCTCTGTTTAATACTGTCCAATTCACTCAAATATTGCAGAATTCAATACTGCTTGCTAAAAGTTCCTTTTACCTCTCATAATTTCTCATCCATTTTGAAGTTTTTATTATTTTACTAACCATATTGAAATAAACGGTATATTTCAGCACAGAGACAGGCCATTCGTAGCAACCTGTCTGTGCTGGCGTTTATGCTCCACGGGAGACACCTCCCTATTAATAATTTCAATTTATTTCTGTACATTTTTCTGTTTAATATTAAATATTTTAATGCATCAATTCGTTGGTGCTAATGCATCCTTATCTATATATTTTTTCTTTTGAATCTTTGCTTTCGCATAATAGATTAGCATGTAAAGTTAAGGCACATGGGATTGGGGGCAAGGTATTGACTTGAATAGAGAACAAGTTGGCAGACAGAGGAGAGATTGGGTCAATTGGGCTGGTACTCGCTGGAGTTTAGAAGAATGAGGGGGGATCTCATTGAAACTTATACAATTCTAACAGGACTAGACAGGCTAGATGCAGGAAGGGTATTCCCGATGGTCAGGGTGTCCAGAACCAGGGGTCACAGTCTAAGGGTAAGGGGTAAGCCATTTAGGACAGAGATGAGGAGGAATTTCTTCACCCAGAGAGTGGTGAACCTGTGGAATTCTCTACCACAGATGGCAGCAGAGGCCAATTCATTAAATATAATCAAGAAAGAGTTGGATATATTTCTTAAGGCTAAAGGGATCAAGGGATATTGTGTGACAGTAGATTGGCGGTTAGCATCAGATCAGCCATGATCTTATTGAATGGCGGAGCAGGCTTGAGGGGCCGATTGGCCTACTCCTGCTCCTATTTCTTTTGTTCTTATGTTCTTATGTTCTTATGATATGGGGAGAAGGCAGGGACAGGGTACTGTATTTGGAGTATCAGCCATGATCGCATTGAGTAGCGGAGCAGGCTCGATGGGCCGAATGGCCTAATACTGCTCCTATCTTCTATTATTCTATGTTTCACTAGAAAACGCTGCTATAGGTGAATATGTGAAGAGATCGATATACATTGCTCAATGTAACAATCTAACTCTAAAGTTTAACTGAATTCCTGACAATATTGATGCATTTTCTGATAGGCGAACCAATAATTTTAGAATGCTTTTTCCTTGCTGCAGTTAACGTAGTGGCGATTGTGATCCTGTCTCGGGGCAAGTGCGGCCTCTCCAGATGCATCACTCACTACCTGGTGGCCATGGCAATGGCGGATCTGCTGGTCGTTCTCACCAGTGTGGTGTTGAGCCGGATAATTGGTGTTTATTTCCCAGTCAGCTTCCTGTCCATCACCCCGCTATGTCGGCTCAAAACGGCCCTGATTTACGCCGCCAAAGACAGTTCTGTCTGGCTAACGGTCGCGTTCACCTTTGATCGATGCGTGGCGATTTGCTGCCAGAAGTTGAAAACCCAATATTGCACCAAGCAAACGGCAAGTGGCGTTGTGGGGACGGTGGTTGTGCTGAGCTGTTTGCGAAACGTCCCCTGGTACTTCGCCTTTAAACCTTTGTATTTCATTGACAACGTGCCCTGGTATTGCACCTTCGAATCTAGCTTTTACTCTTCACCCCCATGGAGAGCATTTTCCTTCCTTAACCATATTTTAACCCCGTTCGTTCCATTGATTTTGATTTCACTGTTCAACATTATGACAGTGAAGAATATTGTAGTGGCCAATCAAATCCGCAAAGCTCTCCGTGGCAAGAAAAACGGTGAAATTGAGAACGATCTCGAATTGAAGGCTCGAAGGAAATCCATCATTTTGCTGCTCAGTATATCCGGCAGTTTTATACTCTTGTGGATGACGTTTGCTGTGCATTACCTGTATCATCGAATTACAAGCACTTACAATTACACAGGTTCCGATGACCCCATCTATATCCTCCAGGAAGCCGGGTATATGCTTCTCCTTTTGAGTTGCTGCACGAACACGTGCATTTATGCAGTGACCCAGACTAAATTCAGAGAGGAGTTGAAGAACTTAGTGAAGTACCCACTGGTGTTAATCGCTAAATTATTGAAATAGTCCAAAAGAAATAGAGAATGGCCCAGAAATTCGGGTCGGGGGCTTCCCGCGGCTGTAAGCCCCCGACATGCACTTTCCTAGCGTGCCAGCCGTTGAGCTGTGGGCCCGCGGGGGATTCTGAACCTGGGCCTCCTCCAGCTGCCGGCGCGCAGTGCTTGCGTATCCCAGGGGCACATTTAGTTCGATGCATCCCCTGAGATCACGTGGGCCATGGAGAGCCAATGGTAGCAGGGAATGCTTCATTCATAAGTTCGACAGGAAGACCTATCAAAACTACAAATACTATAAGCCCCAAAACATCACTAAATCTTCAAATAAATTATGAAAAAAATCACATTTTTATAATAAATTATAAATTACATGAAATAACTATTTTAAGCAATAATTTTAATTTTTGAAAAAATTAATTACATTTTCTAATGGGGCTAAAAATGAACTTACCTTTCTTTAAAGCATTTAAAAATAATAAACCTGTGGATAAAAATGTTTTAATTTTAATTAATTCACCACTTACCTTGTAAAAAGCCGGCCGTGCGACTGCTTGTTACATGTCTAACTTCTGGAGACTTACCGTCCCGGGAAAACCTGCAAAAAAAAACGTAAGTTCGATGTGCACGCGCTGCCTCTCCTGTGCAAGCGTTCGACCTGTGAACCCCTTCTTTCAGGGGAACGGAAGTGCCGGTTTCCTGCGCATGCGCAGTGCATGCATGAAACGGGCACTTCCATTCTGCTTACGGGTGAGTACCCCGTTCATACTCACCCGTGGAGACCCGAATTTCTGGGCCTTTGTCTGGTTTTGACGTTCAATTTTTGCATAGTGTCTCTTTCATACTGAACATAAGAACATAAGAAACAGTGACAGCTGTAGGCCAATCGGCCCCTCGAGCCTGCTCCGCCATTCAATAAGATCATGGCTGATCCAATCTTGGCCTCAAAACCACTTTCCAGCTCTCTCCCCATATCCCTTGACTCCCTTGTATTTGAAGTGACTGTCAATCTCCACTTTGAATATATTCAATGAATCTGCCTTCACAGCTCTCTGGGGTAGAGAATTCCAAAGATTCTCTACCCTCTGAGAGAAGAAATTGCTCCTCATCTCCTTCTTAAATGGGCGATCCCTTATTCTGAATCTATGCTCCCAGTTCTACATTCCCCCTCGAGGGGAAACATCCTCTCAGCATCCACCCTGTCAATCCCCCTCAGAATCTTATATGTTTCAATAAGATCACCTCTCATTCGTCTAAACTCCAATGAGAATAGGCCTAACCTGCTCAACCTTTCATCGTACGTCAACCCCTTCATCTCCGGAATCAACCTCGTGAATCTTCTATGAACTGCCCCCAATGCAAGTATATCCTTCCTTAAATGTGGAGACCACAACTGCACGCTGTACTCCAGATGAATATGCAATAATCTCCCGCAAGAATAATAAACCAAGGATTTGGATTATTGCAACAGTTTTGGCACATGAGCTAGTAAAATGCTTCAGTGCAATAGAGAGAGAGTGACAGGATCATATATTGTAACACTGAAGGAGGACATTCTTCCCTTTGAGCCTGTGCCTGCTCTTTGAAAGAACTATCCAATTAGTTCTACTCCGCCCATGTTTTGCCATTGCCCTGCAAATTCTTAATTTTGAAGTAAGTAGCCAATTACTTTTTTAAATTAGTTTTGGATTTACTTCCACCACCATTTCGGACAACACATTCAACAACAACAACAACAACAACTTGTATTTATATAGCGCCTTTAATGTCGTAAAACGTCCCAAGGCGCTTCACAGCAACGTTATCAAACAAAATTTGACACAAGTTCACATAAGGAGACATTGGGACAGAAGGGATATGTTTCAAGGAGCGACTTAAAGGAGGAAAGAGTGGTAGAGAGGCAGAGAGGCTTAGGGAGGAAACCCCAGAGCTTAGGACCTTGGCAGCTGATCATGATCATAACAACTAGCTGTGCAAATGAAATCTCTTCATCTTGTTCATTTTCCAATTATCTTATATTGGTGTCCTCTGGTTACCGACCCTTGTGCCAGTGGAAAAAGTTGCTCACTATCTACTGAACAATTTGAAGGCTTCTATTGAATCTCCCCGTAATGTTCTTTGCTCTGAGCAGAACAAATCACAGCTTCTCTAGCCTCTCCACGTAACTGAAATCGCTCATCACTGGTATCATTCTGGTAAATCTGCTCTGTACCCTCTCTAAGTTTTTGATGTTACTCCTAAAATATGGTGCCCAGAATTGGACAAAACATTCTAGTCGATGTCTATCCAATGATTTATATAGATTCAGCATAACTTACTAACTTTTGAACTCTATGGGGTAGGTCTCGCCGTTTTGCCATAGTGTAATATTACAGATATCGAATCAGCGGCCCATTTTATATCTCTCCCGATTTTTATTTCCATTTACTTCAATTCCATGTATGGTGTTCTCAACGTGATTTTTCATGTCTAATACGCGTACTTCTGTGTTGCTTTTTCATGCATTTCACATACTGGTTTCCCCACATGCAGCATATCAAATCTGAACACAGTAGTATCGCAAGATCATACCATCCATGACATCAGACACAAGCCATTCCATACCTTCCAGGTTATCTTAGCAAATGATCGGGTGGTGGGTGGGGTGCGGTTTTCTTTACTTGTTGCTGGGATGTGGACTTCGCTGGCAAAGCCAGCATTTATTGCCCATCCCTACTTGTCATTGAGAAGGTGCTGGTGAGCCGCCTTCCTGAGCCGTTGCTGTCTGTGCGGTGAAGGAACTCCTTCAGTGCTGTTAAGGAGGGAGTTCCAGGACTTTGACCCAGCGACGATGAAGGAACGGCAGATATATTTCCAAGTCAGAATGGTGCGTGACTTGGAGGGGAGCTTGCAGATGATGGTGTTCCCATGCACCTGCTGCACTTGTCTTAGGTGGTGGTGTCCGAAAACTTTTGATGAGAATCTCCGCTGCATGCTGCCAATGTTTCAGTGGCCATGCTATAAAAGCTATAAAATACATTCTCCTTATTGTACAGTATAGGCATAAACGCAACCATCTCCAAGAGAAAGACCTGAATTAACTATTGCCTATTCCCTGATTTCCACTATTTTGGGCCTTGTTTAATAATTGACATCCTTTCGTCGGTTTCTCACAGCAGATGTATGTTTCTCGCGGGTGTGTTCACGTGTCCTTTTCCCCTGATCACTTGGTTTGGTTATCATAACATTTACCATTATCACCCATGATCACTTAGTGCTCTGATTTTAGATCCCAATTGGCGATGCAACGTCCTTATTGCTACCTCATGCACTCAGTGTGTGGACAGTTTACAATTCCCTTCCAAGCTAACCGCCATGGTTTGGTTCAACCCTTGGAGCCGTTAGTGTTGGAAGCAGAAAAAGAGCAGTGAATGTTTTAAAACTGGGACTTTGATAGGCTATGCTCTATTCCCCCTACATTTGATGATATTGTTACCGAAAACAACTAAATCATTAACATAAAATAAAGCGTGAGCCCTGAAACTTAAAAAACAAAACTCTTACACTGCATGATGGCTTTACATTCAGTGCTGCAACTTAGCAATATTTTGACTGGTAAATAAGCAAGCACACCTACAGATCTGATCTTACATTTTAATGACTTGGGAGAACAAAAACAAGAAAGAGTTTCTTTATCTTTGAGCAAACTTTCAGAAAGCCTTAGGGATGGAGTCATCCACCGCAACAACCATTTCAGACTTAACCTCAGCTAATACATGTAAAGAAACAGGGATTTGAAAAATATAGAAACATAGAAGATAGGAGCAGGAGTAGGCCATTCGGTCCCCGAGCCTGCTCCGCCATTTAATGAGATCATGGCTGATCATCCAAATTCAGTACCGTGTTCCTGCTTTCTCCCCATATCCCTTGATCCCTTTAGCCTCAAGAAATATATCAAACTCCTTCTTGAATACATTTAATGAATTGAACATATTCCAGAAGATTGCATTTATTGAAAATACCACAATATATGCTTTAACTTTGTAATTCTCCAAACTCCCTTTCATTATTGTTTAAATCATTGTGCATTTAATGTATGTACAGTGTGTTATAAATCTCATCATTCATCAAGAAACTACAAGTGAAATAACGCTGGACGACCAACTGGTGGCGCCGTCCAAGGAATATAAATACTCTGGCGTGGGCCCAGCTTGCACAGGGACATTTTGTAAGACAAGGAACTAGTGAAGTACAACTAGATCTCCATGTTCTGAAACAAGTTGGTTAATGCCTTGCTTTATACTCGAACCAAGTGCGTCATGCATTTTATTATGTCAGAGTGCACTTTGGGACGTTATCAACATGGTACAATCAAGTTACTATAAAAAAACTTGTACACGATAATGATACAATTAAAGTCATGTATATGATTGCTGCCAATCAAGTGTAGGTTAATTTTGTTCAATAAATTTCAGCTTAAATGGATCCAGGCGACTCATCTTTGAAGTTTTAATGTATAGAGCCAATTTTCAAAACATTATCTGTGAAGGCCCACGTGTTTATTTAATTTCTAACCTTGTTATCTTAAGCGACAGCGCCATGAATAAATTGTTTCACTAAATAAGTGGACGTTTTCCAAAATTGAAGAATTGCATCCTGAGGAGTTGAAAACCAGATGAAACAAGCAAAAGCAATTAGTTGATTGATTATATTATAATTATAGGCGCGAATCAGTGTATAACACAATTGTTTAGGGGAAGACAGGGTTTAGTGTGTTCATTGTGATTGCTAGTCCTGCCTCTTGTACAGAAAAGGATATATTTTCAGATTAAACACAATTTTTGTAAAATCATTTATCCCCATTTGTAGTTGTGAGGGGTTCAATACCACTTATGTTATGAATTATTTGTTTGAGCACTAAAGTGTTTTTGACCGGAGGTCGGTTGGCACTGTTCAATCAGAATATATTGCCAATTGTTGACTTCGATTTGGCAGAATTTTCTCCAGAATTCTCCTGTACTCGAGTCTTTTTTGAACACAGTCAATTACATGATGATAAACGGTGCTTTCCGTGTCCAAATATAAGCAAATACATTCGGGGTGAATTAACGGTTTCAATTTCTTTAAAAAAAAGACCAAAATAATGAGATTACTTTAAATCTCCCAAGAATTTAGGGGCACATCGTTAAGCTGGAATTAATTAACGCCTTCTATTTAGCTTAGATGCTAACTGCATTCACGTGCTCCGAAATTTAACACAACAACACCAGACACCTTATTTATACTGATAAAAATCACTATTATTGACTCTGAAACAGCTTACATTATTGAATCACTTTTATGGGTGTTGAACTCAGAAGTGTGAATTGTTACATGACAGCCTCATGTCGCGTACGAGAGATTGTTTTATAATTTAATTACCAGTTGCCAGTTATCTGCGGTGGTGAGCCCTGAAAAGAAGTATTCATAAATTAAATATTTGATCAGACTCTCAGTTCGCAAACTCAGATGAGTTAGTCTATCTATCTATCTATCAATCTATCTATCTAGCTATCAATCTATCTATCAATCTATCGCTCTATCTCTCTATCGCTCTATCTATTTATCTATCTATCTATTTATCTATCCATCTATCTGTCAATCTAACTATCGATCTATCTATCTGTCTGTCTGTCTATCTGTCTGTCTGTCTTTCTATCTATTTCTCTATCTCTATGTATCTCTCTCACTATGTATCTATCTCCCTCTATGTATCTATTTGTTATCTATCTGTCTGTCTTTCTTTCTATCTATTTATCTATCTATCTTTCCGTCTATCTATCTATCTGTCTATCTATCTATCTAGCTGTCTATCTATCTATATCTATCTATCTATCTATCTGTCTATCTGTCTATCTGTCTGTCTCTCTCTCTCTATCTATCTACCATTCTACCTCTCGATCTATCTACCTATCTATCTATCTATCTATCTATATATCTATCTATCTATCTCTCTATCTATCTATCTATCTATCTAGCTGTCTAGCTGTCTATATCTCTCTATCTATCTGTCTATCTGTCTCTCTCTCTCTATCTATCTATCTATCTATCTATCTACCATTCTATCTCTCGATCTATCTATCTATCTATCTATATATATATATATATATATATATATATATTCATGTAAAATTAATTAAAATGTTGACAGTGGGCGCTTACAAAACACCCTTTAGATTACAAGTCATGTTTCTCTTGATCTATACTTAGACATGCCTTGCCATAACTGTACAATTACTCAACATAGATGAGCAGAAATTAGCTTTTCCAGTTAAAATAAAGACTGAAATACTGATACAGTCTTAATGTTAACTAAGATAAGGATTACAGTCACTTAACGTTGCAGATGGGAAAACCACAGTGCCATTTGGAGCCAGCAACAATGAACAGCGAATATTCGCACACATTTTTGAAGAGACAGTACACAGAAAACAAAATAAATCACCTAGCATTCTCCTTTTATCCTTCTATATCTAAAAGCAAGTTTCAATTTCTGACCTTTTCTAATTAAATCTATTCTGTAATAATATAGAACCTCTGGCGCTCCTGTGTTGCCACCTGGTTCAGTGCCTTAGGAGATGTGGGTATGGGTACCCGCCCCGCAAAAAAAAAGATGATCTTAGTTTCATCAGGAAATTGGTCAGAGTCTGTGTGTCTTCAACCTGGTCTGCTTGACAGTCCCTGCAATAGCTTTGTGGACTATTACTTTCCCTCCATTTTCGCTCATTCTGTTGCTATTCTTGGCGTGGCTATAGAAAGGATGTGATTGCTTTGGAGAGGGTGCAGAGGAGATTCACCAGGATGTTACCTGGGCTGGAGCGCTTCAGGTATGAAGAAAGACTGGACAGGCTGGGGTTGATTTCCTTCGAGCAGAGAAGGCTGAGGGGGGACCTAATTGGAGTGTACAAAATTATGAGGGGCATAGATAGGGTAGATAGAAAGGAACCTTTTCCCTAAGTAGAGGGGTCAATAACAAGGGGGCATAGCTTCAAGGTAAGGGGCAGGAGGTTTAGAGGGAATTTGAGGAAGAGCTTTTTCACCCAGAGGGTGGTTGGAATCTGGAACTCACTGCCTGAAAGCGTGGTAGAGGCAGGAACCCTCACAACATTCAAGAAGCATTTGGATGAGCACTTGAAATGCCATAGCATACAAGGCTACGGACTAAATGCTGGAAAATGGGATTAGATTAGACAGGGCTTGATGGCCGGCACGGACGCAATGGGCCAAAGGGCCTCTTTCTGCGCTGTATAACTCTATGACTCTATGAATCTATGACTATCAAACAGCTTCTTTGGTATCTCCTCCACAGCTGCTATCTGCTGTGACAGTGCTGATAAACACTTCCAGTCCTCCTGCACAATATCCTTCCTTTTCCTGCAATATGTTAAGCACCCTTGCCGTTGTTTCATTAGAGCCTGACAGGTTATACATGCAAATTTCTTTCTCTCCTGCCCTAATTGTTTCTTCTGTACATTTAATATATTCACTTCTGCAAGGGATGGATAACCTGCTGCCTCTGAACTACATAACCTTGGCTTCAGTTTCGATGGTATTAGAGTTCGGATGAGCAATCAGTGGGGACACTGATGAGGGAGCTGGGGGGAATGGTGCAGTGCAACGGGTCTTGACGAGGGAGCATCGGGTCTGGGGAAGTGATCACCGAGACTGGGTGTGCGAACACTGGGCCTGTGGGAGTGGAAATGAGTACCCGTCTGAGGAATGGGACTGAGCATCGGGTGTGCATGAATATGACTGACCTCTAAGCCTGGGGTAATGGAACAGAGAGCTAGATTTGGTGAAACAGTACTAATCACCGGGTCTGGCGGAATGTGATTCAGCACCGGATCTGGCGGAATGGGATTCAGCACCTGGTCTGGCAGAAGGGGATTCAGCACCGTGTCTGGGGGAATGGGATTCAGTACCGGGTCTGGGGGAAAGGGATTCAGCACTGGGTCTGCCGGAATGGGATTCAGCACTGGGTCTGGGTGAATGGGATTGAGCACCAGGTCTGGCGGAATGGGATTCAGCACTGGGTCTGGCGGAAAGGGATTCAGCACCGGGGCTGGCGGAATGGGATTCAGCACCGGGTCTGGGCAGAATGGGATTCAGCACCGGATGTGGCAGAATGGGATTCAGCTCTGGGTCTGGCGGAATGGAATTCAGCACCGGGTCTGGCAGAATGGGAATCAGCGCCGGGTCTGGTGGAATGGGATTCAGCACCGGGTCTGGGTGGAGTGGGATTCAGCACCGGGTCTGGCGGAATGGGATTCATCACCGGGTCTGGGCGAATGTGATTCAGCACCAGGTCTGGGGGAATGGCATTCAGCACCGGGCCTGGCGGAATGGGATTCAGCACCGGGTCTGGGCGAATGGGAGTCGGCACCGGGTCTGGCGGAATGGGATTCAGCACCGGGTCTGGGCGGAATGGGATTCAGCACCAGGTCTAGGCAGAATGGGTTTCAGCACCGGGTCTGGCGGAATGGGAATCATCACCGGGTCTGGGCGAATGAGATTCTGCACTGGGTCTGGGGGAATGGGATTCAGCACCGGGTCTGGCAGAATGGGATTCAGCACCGGGTCTGGTGGAATAGGATTCATCACCGGGTCTGGGTGAATGTGATTCATCACCCGGTCTAGGGGAATGGGATTCAGCACCGGGTCTGGCGGAATGGGATTCATCACCGGGTCTGGGCGAATGGGATTCAGCATCGGGTCTGGGGGATTGGGATTCAGCACCGGGTCTGGTGGAATGGGATTCAGCACTCGGTCTGGGCGAATGGGATTCAGCACCGAGTCTGGTGGATTTGGCTTTTTTACCGACTGACGTGTTTGAAGCGGAGATGATCAAAGTTTTCAAGGGAATACTGGATATACACTTGAGGGAAATAAACTTGCAGGGCTACGGGGATAGAGCGGGGGAATGGGACAGGCTGGGTCGCTCTACAGCGAGCCGGCATGGACTCAATGTGCCGAATGGCCTCCTTCTGTGCCATTATGACTGTATGACCTGGTCTCGGGGAGTGGGATTTGAGCACCAGGTCTGGGATTGGATCTTTATACCCGGTCTAACTGCTGCTCGCGCAACTGAGGCAAGAAATCGCCTTCAAGTAGAAAAGTACAAATCATTATCTACACCGGAAGGGGCAGGAGCAATTGAGGGCTGCATCTGACAATCATTCTGGGGAAACGGTCGCACTTTCTATTTCAATTCTACGCTTTGTGCTCTGAAATGCTCATTCTCACAGATACATATATACATAGAAGATAGGAGCAGGAGTACGCCATTTGGCCCCTCGAACCTGTTCCGCCATTTAATGAGATCATGGCTGATCATCCAAATTCAGTGCCCTGTTCCTGATTTTTCCTCATATCCCTTGATCCCATTAGCCTTATCTTATTCTTTTGGAATTAATCCAGATTTCTAAATTACACTGCTTGAAACGACAAGGGTATCTTCAAGCAGACCTCTGACTTCGTTTCCCGTTCCGTTTCTGACTTCTCACTAGTTAGCTTCTGAATAAAGTCACGATATTCTTTTAATTTATTTGCCATCATTCATTTAATGTCTTAGTTGTGGTTTTAGTTGTAGAAAAGAATAGAAGGATACGCTGATAGGAATAGAAAAAGAGGGGTGGGAGGAGGATTGTGTGGAGCATAAACACCGGCATGGACCTGTAGGGCCGAATAGTCTGTTTCAGTGCTTTAGCCTCTATACAATGTATAATTTGTAATTATAAAGCACGTAACTATTTACCCACCTATTAATCCTTTTTGCTTTCTATTCAATAATATTCTCTCTGTAAACATTTCTGCGAAGCATTTGGCGCCATTGGCGAAATCACTCACCTCACCTTATGACCTTCTCTGTCTCAGCGATAACGAGTTTTCTTGTAACTAGCCATTATGATCTGCTGCACTGCATTGAAACAAATAAAACACGATTAAATTGGAACTGTATACATTAATCCATAAACCTGCAAAAAGTAATACCTGTTTCAATTCTTTGGGTGTCAATTTTGTTAAGAACATAAGGGCCTAGAAATGCAGTTGGTTGCGCCAGCCGGTAACGCCATAAGAGGGGTATATTTCCAGCGCTAGGCACTTAGCGCCCGGGCGCAGACCGATCTGTGCCAACACCCAAATTCAGTTGACATTTAGTGCCGGCGCAAAGTGTTTGCGCCCGCTCAGCTGCGCGCGCAGCTTATGACGTCATCTCGTCGTGCAACGCTGTTTGTGCACCCCAAACCGGAAATTCAGTGGCGCCCGCCCAATGTGGGCGTGGCGCTGCTAAGAACTGTGAAGTGGAACGCAACAGAGGCCCTGTGGGCCTCGGGGAGCGCTAATTAAAGGGCACTTACACTGACATATAAAGCCCAGCCATTTTGCTGCAATGACTTTACTGCTTTGGATTTCTGGACAGAGACCAAGGGACAGAGCGTCCTGATTTGGAACAACATAGGAGAGGTATTTTTGGCTTCTGGCCAGTGCTTTGACATTTGATTCATTTGATTTCACTGTTTTCAACTTTATTATGGGGTCTGTATGGGGGTCCAACCCCCAGTTGCAGCATTATGTGCGAAGGGCTCGCAGACGCTGTGAGAGAGGGCCAGCCATGCCTAGACGCAGAGGGGCCATCAGGCGTCGGCAACGTAGGCCTTACCCACTCAGGCAATACCGGCAGCAGGTGTCCTATCTCACCATGACTGCGGTGCATTGTGTTAAGAGGCTGCGCTTCAGAATGGAGGTGGTTGCAGAGATCTGCCAGCTGCTTCACAGAGATCTGCGTCCACAGCTGATGTGCAGGACGTCTCTCTCAGTGGAAGTGAAGGTCACGGTGGCTCTGAACTTTTATGCAAGCAGCTCCTTCCAAGCCGCTGCTGGGGATATAGCGAACATCTCCCAGTTCGCCGCGCTTCGATGCATCTGGCAGGTCACTGATGCACTTTTTGCGAGGAGACACCAATTCATCTCCTTCCCCATGACCCGACAGAGGCAGGAGCAGCGTGCAGTTGGATTTGCCAGGATCGCGCGCTTCCCCATGGTGCAGGGCGCCATTGACTGCACGCATGTGGCTATGGGGGCACCTATCCACAATGCCGAGGATTACCGCAACCGGAAGGGCTACCATTCCCTAAATGTACAGCTGGTGTGTGACCACAGGCAGTGCATCCTAGCTGTCAATGCCCGCTTCCCAGGAAGCAGCCATGATGCATTTATCCTGCGCCAGACTACTGTGGCTGACATGTTCGAGGCACAGCCTCCACCAAGGGGATGGCTTATCGGGGACAAGGACTACCCTTTGTGTACATGGCTCATGACCCCGCTCCACACGCCCAGGACCCCAGCGGAGGAGGCATACTACGAAAGCCATCAAGCCACAAGGAACATCATAGAGCAAACGATAGGCATCCTCAAGCAACGGTTCCGCTGCCTGGATGGTTCTGGCGGATCTCTACAGTATTCGCCGGATAGAGTCTCCCAGTTCGTCGTCGTGTGCTGCATGCTGCACAACCTGGCTATCCGCAGGATTCAGGCACTGCCACCTGACATTGCACCACCACCTCAGGAGGACGAGCAGGAGGACCATGAGGAGGAGGAGGAGGAAGAGGAGTACCAGCCCAGGAGGGAGCCACAAGGTCCAAGGGCCGTCCGCCGGGGGCTTATTGATCGACACTTCTAGGCCCCCTGTCAGGGAATGGGCTGTGGCAATGAACGCACCTGAAGGCAGCCGCACCGCAAGCCCTCAGCCGGTTAACGCAACAACCACTTGAAACCTGAGACGTGGACATGCTGAATAAATAAAAAGCTTTATTTCACAAACTCAGGGCCCTTCCCACATGAAACAGGAAAACAGACAAGACCCCCAAAAAACAGTCAAAAACATCTGTCACTCCCAAAACCTGGGGAGGACTAACAAAACCTGCCCATCCAAATGGCCTTCATCATCGGCCTTACAAAAATAAGCCCCCCCCTCCACAACACAAACACCCCCATAAAAACAAAAAATGCCTTGATCCTCGGCCTTGCCAAAATAATGCCCCCCCAGAACACAAGCCCCCCAATATAAAAAAAAGCGCTATCACCACACTCTAATGGTTGTGCCGAGAGGGCGAGTCCTTAGACAGGCTTCTCTGGCCCCTGCCCGACCTGCTGCTCCGCCTCAACCTGGGCCCTGCGGGTGTGGCAAGGCTGGGGGAAGGCTCATGAGGGCCACAATGCGTGTCGGCAGATGCCCTTGGGGGTCGGCCTAGACGAGGCCCTGCCCAGGAGGGCCCGGCTGCTGACTGCTGCAGCTGTGGCTGGCCAGCATCAGTCTCAGCAGCAGCTCGTCGCACCTTGGCTGGGGGAGTGGCAGTGTCGGCTGTACCAATGGGGGCAAGCTGGCTGATGGCAGGCGCGCACTGCTCGCCAGAGACACTGGCACTCGGCCGGGCTGACAGTGCAGCAAGCGCAGCAATCTGGTGGAGGCCAGACCACTGTGCTGCAGCAGGGCGGCGGGTGCCCTGGCGATGCTTCCATGCCACAGCGAGTGTGGCAGAAGTGAGTTCCCGAACTGCCCTGGTATGTGCCCGCATCAGCTCTGCCAGTGTCTGGACGGCACCACTCATCTCGTGAGTCACGTGCTGGGCTGCCGCAAGTTGCTGGACACCCCTGTCATGCGCTGCCGTGAGTTGTTCGACCCCCCTGGCCTGTGATTCCCCAAAAGCGACCACACTATGAGCCAGGGACTCAATGGCCTGAGGCATCTGTTGCACAACCCCCATGAACTCCTGGTGGCGCCGCTCAGACGCCGCCAACATCTCATCGAAGAGGCGCACCTCCTGGGCGAGGACCGTCTCCGGACTGGAGGGCGGACTCTCCCTCTGGGGAGAAGGCCGCCGAGCTGGCCCACCCTTCCCGCGTGCCTCGAGCCCACTGGGCCCAGGATCTGCCCTCCCCTGCAACACCTCCCCCCTCTGGGGAGAAGGCCGGTGTGCTGCCGGACCCTTCCCGCGTGCCTCGAGCCCACTGGGCCCAGGATCTGCCCTCCCCTGCAACACTTCCCCCTGGCTCTCCTGCAGGCCAGACGTCTCCCCTCCATTGACATCCCCTGGCGCGGATGAGGGTTCCCCCGATGTGCCGCCTTCCTCCTGGTCCTCGTCGTCCTCCTCCTCCAAGGGCCTGGCACTCTGAGCTTCAGGGACCACCTCCTCCTCACCAGCTGAAAGCAGGAAGGCACAAGAGTAGCTTTAGAGTGAGGACAGGGCGTCAGTGAGGGAGGCCTGAATGGTGGCATTATGCGCATTTGTCAGTCAGTGCGAAAGGATGTAGATCTGAAGTGCCAGGGCAACGACAGAGGTCCAACCGGTCATGTCCTTACCAGTGGGTCTCAGTACAGGGTCCGCATCTCCGATCGCAACAGGGCCAGTCACCCGGGCACGCATGAGTCGAGCCACGCTCTTCTCCAGCTCACTGAGCGCCTGGTACTTGGGACGGCCTCCACCGGTGACAGACTGGCTCCTCAAATTCCATGCCAGCTTGGCCTGCAAGAGAAAGGACGGCCTCTAAGTACATTGTGGTGCCCTGTTGCTGTGTGCACTGCCTCCCATGGTCGAATAGCTTGGCCAGTGTGGTGCCCTGTTGCTGTGTGCACTGCCTCCCATGATCGAATAGCTTGGCCAGTGTGGTGCCCTGTTGCTGTGTGCACTGCCCCCCATGGTCGAAGCGCTTGGCCAGTGTGTTAAGTGCAGAAAGTGCTATTGATGATCATGCCAGTGCCATTGCTGCGGGAGGAGGGCTGCCCATTTGTCCTTTGAGGTCCCTTTGCCCATAATGTGAGGTGCACATGCAAGGATGAGGAGGACACTGGAAAGGGTACTCACCTTCACCATCCGAGTGAGGTCGTTGTACTTCTTGCGGCATTGGTCCGCACTCCTGGGGACATCGCAGGTGGATGACACCCTGCGGGCGATTTTCCTCCAGGCTTCCCTGTACTGGCTCCTGGGAGCCTTCTTGCCACTGTCCGGGCACAAGATCTCTCTTTTGATTTCGACACCATTAATCTGCACCCTCAGAGCATGCTCTGAGAAGCGCTGAGCTCGTTCACGGGCCCTCTCCATGGCTCCAGGTGCTATTTTGGCCCACCAGCAGTGTTGAGGCCTAGCTGCAGGGCTCCAGTATGCAGGGCGTGGCAGCAGTCAAAGTCGACCCTTCCCCCTTTAAGAGCTGGCCGGCATCAGGGTGTCTGCTGTCAATCAAAACATGACCGCACCTGCGCTGCGCCCGGCCTCGGCGTTATCAGGCCGCATCGCCGGCTTAGCGCCTGAAGAGAGCATTGCAACACCAGTTTCAGTGCTCGGCCAAACTCTTGGCCAACTCTACTGAATTTCGGCGATGTGGCCTACACTTTCCGGCGGGCACTAACTTTAGCGAACGCCCGACTTTAGCGCCTCAAAAGTGTCCAGACTGAATTTCTAGGCCAAGAACTTAAGAAATAAGAGCAGGAGTAAGCCATGCAGCCCTTGGAGCCTGCTCCGCCATTCAATAAGATCATGTCTGATCATCGACCTCAACTGCACTTTACTGCCCGATCTGCATATCCCTTGATTCCCCTAGAGTCCAAAAATCTATCTGTCTCAGTCTTGAATATACTCAAAAACTCAGCATCCACAGCCCTCTGGGGCAGAGAATTCCAGAGATTCACAACCCTCTGAGTGAAGAAATTATTCCTTATCTCAGTATTAAATGGCCGAGCCCTTATCCTGAGACTATGCCCCCTAGTTCTTGACTCTCCAGCCAGGGGAAACAGCCTCTCAGCATCTACCCTGTTAATCCCCCTCGCCATCTTGTATGTTTCAATGAGATCACCTCTTATTCTTCTAAACTCCAGAGAGTATAGACCCAACCTGCACAATCTCTCCTCATAGGACACCCCTCTCATCCCATAAATCATTCTAATGAAGCCTCATTGCACTCACCGCCTCCAAGGCAAGTATATCCTTCCTTGGATAAGGAGGCCAAAACTGTGCACAGTACTCCAGGTGTGGTCTCACCAAGGCCCTGTACAATTGTAGCAAGACCTCCTCACTCTTGTATTCCAGCACCCTAGCAATAAAATAAGTGATATTTAACAATATTACAGACACATGCCTCTATGCCAAGGGTAATTTGTTGGACAGGGAGTCAGTCACTTGCAGTTAATTAAGATTAAACAAACCTGAAGATCGTCACACGCCCAAGAGCCGAGATTACAAAGGCTCCTTTGCCGCATGAGAAACACACGTTATAGCTGAACACACCTAATACACTGTACAAGGGTCCTGCTTTAAATGTAGACTAATAGGCCATTATATCGCCTCCTCGATAACCCTCTCCCTACATTCAGTCTCTATCCTGTCGTCTGTGGTGTCGAGCTGTACAGAAAAACAGCGGTGTTTTAGAGACAACCTGACACGAAAGATGCAAAATTCCCTCAAAACAACGACATTTGAGTCTCCAGTTTTGAGTGATAAAGCGATTGTAAAGGTAAACATGTGCAAACCGGCCTAGATATATGCTGCATACGACCTGTTATACATATACATCGCCAGTCTTTCAATATAAACGGTTATAAACTCCAGAAGAAAAGGAAAAACATGACTTTAAGTAATAATTTAGCCCAAAATGGTCACCTTTACTATTTATCAATGTTGATCTCTAACAGGCCAGCGCAGCACAGAATCCTGCTGGTAATGCGCTGCATACACCATTGCTGGGGGATGAAGTGTTTGCCAAGGCAAGGCGTCAGATAATTACTGTACATCAGTCGTGCTTCTGTCCTTGAAGTCATGCAATACTTTTTCTCCAACGGACCCTTTGGGACAGACAAGCAGAAGGTGGATTTAACGGAAGTGAAGTTCCAATCAGGTCAATGGAGAATAAAAGCAGGCGGAATGCAAATCGGGCGGCTGATTGGCGAACTTAAACACCCCTTTGACTCCAATCCTTTCTCATGTCTTGCACAGCCGATCTCCTCTGCTCCGCTCTCGGGTTCCACCGTTAGCTCCTCCCCTTCAATATTGGGCTGGAAATTGCGGTCAGAGGCGTTCTTCCTGAGTACGCCTCCGACACTTGTAACCTTTATGAATCTACCGGCAGCATAGAGTTGCGGTCTCGGGCCTCCAGGCGTAGGGCAGCATAAAGATCCGTGAATCCCAGGGGCATAGGCGATTCAGAAGCGCCCCTGTGAGCACGTGGGCCAGTTCCTCCAATCACAAAGGAGGATTCCATTGCAATTATTTATGAATGAAATCCCCTAATTATATGCAACGGAATCCCCAAATAATTAAACAATGTACATAAACATAAATGTACTGATATATATTTTTATTCATAAGTCCCTTCCTTGCACCAATTTAATTTGTTGATAAATATTTTTAAATATTACTTAATTCAGACCAATATCGGCATAAACTTATTTAAATTGTAATTGCATAATTTCTGATTTTTAAATGTTTAATTTAAGGCTTATCTATACACTTACACTCATGACAGCAGGTCCTACGCCTGCATTTGCCAGCTGTAAGAGCTTTGTGGGCAATTGTTGGGCAGTTGTTGGGCAAATAGACCAACTCTGTGGCGCCGGCAATGCTTAGTTTCGATGCAATTCTGATGATCTGTCAAGGCGTACCTTGAGATATCGCAATCCCGGATTCCAAACATTTGCAACATCGTGCGGAAACCCGTGTGTTGTCGGGTCTTTCAAATGAATTACAATGGCATACACTGAGAATACGCCATCAGGGATACAGCAATTTCAGGATCATTATTTACTTATATAGGAAAACAAGTGCCATAAGAACTAAAGAAATAGGACCAGGAGTAGGCCATTTAATGAGATCATGACTGAGTCGATTTTGGCCTCAACTCCACTGTCCTGCCCGCTCCCCATAACCCTTGACTCCCCTGCTGCTCAAAAATCTGTCTGCCTCAGCCTTGAATACATTCAATGACTCTGCTTCCACAGCTCTCTGGGGGTAAAGAATTCCAAATATTCACGACCCTCTGGGAGAATAAATCCCTCCTCATCCCCATCTTAAATGGGCGACCTGTCATTCTGTGACTATGCCCCCTCGTTCTAGATTCCCTGACGAGGGGAAACATCCTCTCAGCATTTACCCTGTCCCAACCCCTCAGAATCTTATATGTTTCAATATGATGCCTTCTCATTCTTCTAAACTCCAATGAGTATCGGCCCAACCTGCTCAACCTTTCCTCATAAGACAACCCTTCCATTCCTGGAATCAACCTCGTGAACCTTCTCTGAACTGCCTCCAATGCAAGTACATCCCTCCTTAAATAAGGAGACCAAAACTGTCCGCAGTACTCTCGGTGTGGTCTCAATGGCGCTCTCTACAGTTGTAGCAGGACTGTTTACTTTATATTTGTACCTACGTTTACCATTATATTTCCATCAATTCCATCGATTTTGTGCCTGTGTTGAATTTAAAAAGTATATCCCACACATTCAGACGTATTATTATGCCGAAACGTCCTACAACTAGTTGTCATTCTGCTCTGCTGATCCAGAAACTTATACTTAGTTTGCCCTGACTCTGTTAAAATGGTCCGTGGCCCGCTCAAGCTAAGGTCGAAGGTGTGTAACCTTGGCAGGGCTGCTTAACCTTGAGCAGAGCCCGCTCTCAGACATGGAGTGTCTGCTTTGGATGGATTATGCACATACCCGAACACAGTTACACTGGGCACACGAGGCTATCTGAAACCATCACTTTCATGCAAGCACACCCACATCTATAGCTTTGTTTATTTATTCGCTGAAAAGGCCAGCATTTATTGCCCATCTCAAATTGCCCTTGAGAAGGTGGTGGTGAGCCGCCATCTTGAACCGCTGCAGTCCTTGTCGTGAAGGTGCTCCCACAGTGCAATTTGGCAGGGAGTTCCAGGATTTTGACCCAGCAACGTATAATATATTGGCACAGAAATTCGGGTCCGGGGCTTCCTGCAGGTGCAAGCCTCCAACCTGCACTTGTCTTGCACGCCGGCCATTGAGCTGTGGGCCACCGTGGAATTGTGATCCTGGCCTCCTCCAAATGCTGGCGCGCAATGCTTGCATATCCCAGGGGCGCAGTTAGTTCGATGCATTCCCTGGGATCACATGGGCCATGGAGAGCCAATGGAAGCAGGGAATGCTTCATTCATATGTTTGACAGGAAGAGCTGTCAAATCTATAAATAATATAAGCCCCAAAACAAAACAAAATCCTCAAACTATAAATTACATGAAATAAATATTTTAAACAATAATTTATATTTTTGAAAAAATTAATTTTATTTTCTAACAGGGCTAAAAATAAACTTTCCTTTCTTTAAAATATTTAAAAATAATAAATCTGTGGAAAAAATGTTTTAATTTTAATTAATTCACCACTTACCTTGTAAAAAGCAGGCCTTGCGACTGCTTTTAATATTTCCAACTTCTGGAGACTTATCTTCCCGGGAAAACAAGCAAAAAAAAGTAAGTTCAATTCGCACGCGCTGCCTCTCCCGCACACGCGTTCCACCTCTGAACCCCTTCTTTCAGGGGAACGGAAGTGCCAGTTTCCCAAGCATGTGCAGTGCATGCACGAAACCGGCACTTTAATTGGGACTACAGGTGAGTACCCCATGCACACTCACCTGTGGAGACTCGATTTTCTGGGCCATAATATTATTTGAATGGTGACAGTTTGGGAAATGTTGATGTACAGAGGGACCTGGGTGTCCTTGTACACCAGTCACTGAAAGCAAACATGCAGGTGCAGCAAGCAGTTAGGAAGGCAAATGGTATGTTGGCCTTCATTAGAAGAGGAATTGAGTACAGGAGCAAGGATGGCTTACTACAGTTATACAGGGCTTTGGTGAGCCCACACCTGGAGTACTGTGTGCAGGTTTGGCCTCCTTACCTAAGAAAGGATATACTTGCATAGAGGGAGTGCAACGAAGGTTCACCAGATTGATTCCTGGGATGGCAGGATTGTCGTATGAGTAGAGATTTGTTCAACTAGGCCTGTGTTCACTAGAGTTTAGACGAATGAGAGGGGATCTCGTTGAAACGTATACATTTCTGACAGGGCTACACAGGATGGATGGAGGGAGAATGTTTCCCCTGGCTGTGGGGTCTAGAACGAGGTGTCACAGTCTTAGGATACGGGGTAGGATATTTTGGACTGAGGTAAGGAGAAATTTCTTCACTCAGTGGGTGTTGAACCTGTGGAATTCTCTACCACAGAATGCTGTGGAAGCCAAGTCACTGAATCTTTTTAAGAAGGAGATAGATTTCTAGACACAAAAGGCATCAAGGAGTATGGGGAGTGAGTGGGATTATAGTATTAAGATAGAGAATCAGCCATGATCATATTGAATAGCGGAGCAGGCTCGAAAGTCTAATTACCTACTCCTGCTCCTATTTTTCTATGATTCTATCTATGTTTTCTAGACATAGATATATACATGCATACACACATACTTGGAAAGTTCTATACGGAGATATACATGTGGGGACATGAATAGATAGATGTTATTATTGATATAGATAAGTTTGCATCGCTGGATAAAACATGACATGACCTAACACGGTCTGTTTGTTCAAATAACTGTAACTAATATCGCTAATGATGTTTCCTAGTTGTGTCACTTGAGATTTCCCTCAAGCATATATTATAGAGTCCTCGAATAATACAGAAAGCACCTTTCAGATCCGGGTTGTACAACATGAACAGATGCCAACGTTTCTGACGGAAAATGCATGAACCAGCGAATGGTCTGGTGTATGACATTTGCTATCCTATTCTGGCAGTGGTCGGTATTCTGGGTAAGTGATTACACTATCAGATTGTTTATTACACCAACAAGTGTTCAACTGCTAATTGGTCTTGCTCCATATTCCATAAGGAAACCTGCTTGCCTTGCTGCGCTTGCTACAGTGTAACTGCTTTAGTCATCTTTATTTGGTCAATTTACGTTCAATCGCCAACATATCGTAATAATATTGTTCATTTTAGGTGATTGACTTGATGAAGCTGGTTGCTGCTCCAATATGGACAAATGGTTCAGGATGTTCTGCTTTGTTAGCGTCTTGCAATCTCATATCTAGACATAGGCATTGTATTTGGTCGCATAATTAAAACTGGACTGGTGTAAATAGTGACAATTATGTGGAACAGAACAGGTGCAAATTCTAAAATCTGAGAACCTTACTTGTAAACGTCCATAGAAACATAGAAACATGGAAGATAGGAGCAGGAGTAGGCCATTCGGCCCCTCGAGCCTGCTCTGCCATTCAATGAGATCATGGTTGATCATCTAAATTCAGTACCCTGTACCTGCCTTCACCACATTTCCCTTGATCCCTTTAGCCTTAAGAAATATATACAACTTCTTCTTGAATATATTTAATGAATTGGTCTCAACTGCCTTCTGTGGTACAGAATTCCACAGGTTCACCACTCTCTGGGTGAAGAACTTCCTCCTCATCTCTGTCCTAAATGGCTTACCCCTTATCCTTAGACTGTGACCCCTGGTTCTGGACTCCCCGGCCATCGGGAACATCCTTCCTGCACCCAGTCTGTCCAGTCCTGCTGAATTTTATAAGTTTCAATGAGATCCCCTCTCATTCTTCTAAACTCAAGCGAGTATAAGCCCAATCGACCCAATCTCTCCTCATATGTCATTCCTGCCATCCCAGGTATCGGTCTGGTGAACCTTCACTGCACTCCCTCCATGGCAAGAACATCCTTCCGCAGATAAGGCGATCAAAACTGCACACAATACTCAAGGTGTGGTCTCACCAATGCCCTGTACAACTGCAGCAAGACATCCTTGTTCTTGTACTCGAACCCTCTCACAACGAAGGCCAACATACCATTTGCCTTCTTAACCGCCTCCTGCACCTGCATGCTTACCTTCAGCGACTGGTGCACAAGGACACTCAGGTCTCGTTGCACTTCCCCTTCTCCCAATCTATTGCCATTCATATAATAATCTGCCTTCATGTTTTTGCCACCAAAGTGGTTAACCTCGCATTTATCCACATTATACTGCATCTGCCATGCTTCTGCCCATCCACCAATAATGTAAGATAAGGAATTAGATTCAAGATGGTGATTTCATGAAATAGTTTCTGTACGTTTTTATTACTTGCATTTTGATTAAGTGAATAAAATCGATTCGTATTTTACAGTTAAACTGAAAAGCACTAATATCACGCCATTGCTTTGAAATCTGTAACTCTAATTCATTTAGCTGCCACCAATCCATATCCTTTGAAAGGTTTAACTGAAATAAAAATAGTTCACAACTCCAGATCTATCTGCTGCGGTCTGGTGGAAAGGACGACAGCTGATTAAAATATGAGCGCAACAGAAAGTGAAACCTAATGTTACATGATTCCATGTTGCCATTTTCAACCCATGTACTTAGATGCGATTTTCTGACCATGCATCATGGTGGGGAGGTTCGCCCGGAGTCAGCGCCCATTGAGTATATTGGGCCTTAGAGTTTTTATCAGCAAAACGTTAATATTGCTGTCATTGTATCCATGTATTTTGAAATATTCAAATTGGCATTCTATCGGCAGCAGTCTAATTATTTAAAGTTTGGCGAATGTCTAGGAAATTCCTGAATTTCTGGATAGTTCCTTCTCGATATCATGCTGCTGCCCTTCCATGGACACCATCAGCCCTGGGTCAAGTGGCTCACTTTTCTGTGTGAGCCTGAGTAACATCAGTGAGCCGGAAGTTTGACTGCGGATGCCTTCATGACCCAGTCGCATTTTGTGCTCATCCAATTTCCACACACACTTACTATCCAGCAGCTTTCAGGCAACAAGTATAGCAACTACAACATTCTACTTCTTTACCCTTAGTACACCGAGTGGTAGAAATTCGTGGTGGGTGGTAGAGCAAAACGGAGATTATCGCATCGCTATCTGTTTTACGTCCTGCCTGATATTAATTTGAATTACTCAATACAGCTGAATCTCTGACCATGTGCTAGAAATTCATCGTGAGACGCAGCACAAAACGGGCGGCATCGCATCGGCTAGTCTGTTATACACACAGTTAGATATTCAGATCAATTGCAGTCAACCAGACTGAATATGGTACCGAGGGTATAAGAGGTGGAAGATGTGCTAGCATCAGTTTTTGCATAGCTGGCAACATGATTTTCTACCGCTGAGTATTATTGTGATAACTGCAGTAACCCACTCACCTCATTGACACTGCATCCTTCTTTGACATCAGTTTTCAGTACCAAATCACTGCAATAAGCCTAGACACCATAACAAACCCATGACTATTTCTTTACAATGGCACTGAATCAATTTTAGTCACAGCTCAGTAGCCATTTCCTGCCATGCCACTAAAAAGGAATTAATGCCACTGAACAGATGCAATTTTAGGTAAATTTAAACACCAGCCCAATGCATTTCAAAGCAGTGCTTCCTGATAATGCAGTGATATTGGAAGCAATATGACTGGGCTTTGAAGATAGTGAAAATCGCTTTCTTGCAAACTGAAATTTTAACGTGGCATGAGTAGAAATATGTCTTCTTTATATTTGTAAATTCAGTAATTGAGCACACAGGTAAGTGACTGATTCCATCTTGGAGTAAAGACCCGCAATGCTGCCTTAACTTTAAAGTCAGAATGAAGGGTTCCCCTTGTCTCTGTCTGGGTTGCTTAAACTTAGCAGGAAATGATCCCACTGAGTGGATATATTTTCAGCAAAATGATAAACGCATCTCTTCACAAAGCTTCTACTATTTCATTTGGATCAATGAGTATCGGAAATCTTGCTTTTTCTGCCACCTTCCTGATTCACGGTGTTCCGAAGAAATGTTCCCAAGATCAGCTTCGTTACTCAACTTTAGTTAATAATTAACTAATGTGCAAAACATTACTGTCTTCATTTACTCAATGCTTAATATGTTAATCAGCTTTAATTCATGCTTGCAGAACAGAATGTCACCAAAATTATTGACTTTATCTAACAATGCATTACTCGCAGGAAGATTCCCTCTGAAATTAAGCACTGCGTTTTCTGATATTGCATTCATTCCTGAGAATATTTAATTAGTAATTGAATAGTTACTTTTCTGAATTGAGCTATGTTTTACTCATGCATTGGTTCTTCTCAGACCTTGATATTCCCCCTCGTTGACTGTTTATGTCAGTCGTGGCTTGCTTCACACGCAGCATTCTACATAACACTCTATTGGTTCCTCTGCACCGCCTGTGATTGACAGCAAGTAACTTCAAAACTAATCTGTTGCAAAGTGATCGAGTGGTCAAGCTATCGAACAGGCTCCCTAGGGAGACGTTGAAAGCAGATAGCCTTGAGTCATTAAAAGCAAATTGGGTAGATTTCTTTCAGAAAATAACACGTTGGGATGCAGCTTATGAGTACTTTGAGACATGATGACATGTGGTCAGTGTAACATGCTTGGGACGAACTGATGATGTGGACCTATGATTTTCAAAGCTCTCCTCCGCTGGCGTTCCCCTCCCCTTATATCTGGGTCTGTTATAGAATTATTTCTAAGGATTGATTGGTATGATAACTCAACATCTCCATTATAATTTCAGCATGTGACTACCAGAATGACAGGAGGGGATTTAGATGGACCGTGGTAATTTTTCGTCTAACAATTCTTAGAATAGTTCATTTGACTTCACGTCAAAGGGCCATGTTCTGATGCTTCAAGGCTCCCTTTTCCTCTCATTATTCTGAGTTTATTTGTTCCCAATTTGAAATGTCCTAATCCTAAACCCATCTCATCCTATTCCGCTCGGATTTATCAATCAGGAAGGAGACACGTATTGAGTACGTGTCTGAGGATATTCGTCATGACTATATTTCTGGCTCCTTGCAAGGTGGAGCATCCTTTCTGCATCCAAATCCGAATCCGCACAGTTTCACTCACAGAACACTGTCTACCCTGGGAAACATCACTCCTCTCCTTGTGGCTCAGTGATTGTTATTCATTCTTTTTTACTTCGACATTTCGTGCAATGTTTTATTTTATTCAAAGTGTAAACCATGGCTCAGTTGGTCGCATTCGCGCCTCTGAGTTTGAAGGTTTTTGGTTCAAGACCCTCTCTGGAGATTTGAGCACAAAAATCTAGGTTGATACTCCCAGTGCAGTACTGAAGGGGTGCTGCACTGTTGGAGGTGCCGTCTTTTGGATGAGACGTTAAACCAACGTCTGTTCCCTCAGGTGGCCTTAAAATTCCCATGGCCACTATTTCGAAGATGAGCAGGGGAGTTATCCCTGTGTCGTGGCCAATATCTATCCCTCAATCAACATCACTAAAACAGACTATCTGTTTATTCTCATATTACTGTATGTGGGAGCTTGATTTCTGCAAATTCGCTGCCCCGTTTCCTACATTACAACAGTGACTACACTTCAAAAACACTTCATTGGCTGTAAAGCGCTTTGGGACGCCCTGATGTTGTGAAAGGCGCTATAGAAATGCAAATCGTTTTTCTTTCTTTCTTTGATTCCATTTATTGATCTCGCATGGTCACTCCTTACTTTTCTAATATGTGCTTGATTCGTTTTGATTGTATGAGATCGACTGCAGCATAGGCGGATTCGAATTTGTTCTTTATTAAGTTAGCTTGAAATCTCTTACATTTTTGTCTAATTTTCGCGTGTATTAAAATTGATTTCTGTAAATTCCTATGCCGCATTATGATTAGTTTTGAATGTTGCTGCATATTACGCCTCTTTATTGTTAACTATTAATATTTTGTTTTGCAGATCGATGTCACTAGGAAGCATTGGTGAACGCAAACAGATTAATATTCATTGCTGAATGCAGACAAAGGTCTTGGGGTAGATTTTCGTTTATGGCAGTATGGCTTGGTCAATATTGTTCAAGACTGAACTGAATATCAGGCGGGGCATATAACAGATAGCCAATGCGTTACTTCCCATTTTGCGTTATCACCCAATTCAAATTTGAAACCGCTGATATTCGCACAAAATCCCCCACAACTGATACTTTTTCTGGGCGTCTGACCATTTATTGATTTCAAATTTTCCATATTTTTTACAGGTAACATAATGGCGATTGCGATTCTATCCCGAGGGAAGTGCGGGCTCTCCAAATGCATCCCCTGCTACCTGGTGGCAATGGCTGTGGCGGATCTACTGGTCGTCATCACTAGCGTGTTGTTGAATCGAATAATCGCAGTTTATTTCCCAGTCAGCTTCTTGTCCATTACCCCAGTGTGCGCTTTGAAAACTGCGCTGGTTCATGCTGCCAAAGACAGTTCTGTCTGGTTAACAGTCGCGTTCACCTTTGATCGATACGTGGCAATTTGCTGTCAGAAGCTGATAAGCCAATATTGCACCAAGCAAACGGCAAGTGGCGTTGTGGGAACGGTGTTTGCGCTGAGCTGTTTGCGGAACATCCCCTGGTACTTTGCATTTGAACCAGCGTATTTCACTAACAATGTACCCTGGTACTGTAACTTCAAATCTAGCTTTTACACAACGCCTCCGTGGAAAGCATTTTCGTTCCTTATCCATATTCTAACACCGTTTGTGCCCTTGATTTTGATTTTGCTGCTGAACGCACTCACCGTGAGATCTATTTTAGTGGCCAATAGAGTCCGCAGGGCTCTCCGGGGTAACAAAAGTGGTGAAGATGAGAATGATCCCGAGATGGAGAATCGAAGGAAGTCCATAATTTTACTTCTTACGATATCCGGAAGTTTTGTACTCTTGTGGTTGACTTTTAGTGTTCATTACTTATATTTCCGTATCACAAACTCTTACAGTTACACAGGATACAATGATCCTCTCTATATCTTTCAAGAAGCCGGATATATGCTTCTTCTGTTGAGCTGCTGCTCAAACACGTGTATTTATGCAGTGATCCAGGCCAAGTTCAGAGAGCAGTTCAGACAGTCAGTAAAATATCCGTTTGTACTCTTGTTTAAATTAGTTAATTGTTAACATTCTTTTCTGGAATTCAATATATCACCTATTGGGAAAACATGGCTTTGGGCGACAGCGAATCGGCAGCCCCCTTTTAAAGCTGGCGGTTCTCTCCCTATTGTGTGTGCAGTTGATATTGTACCTCCTGAGAGACTTCTTTGTTATTTCAGTACCCTTTGCAGAATTTGATTGTCCCTTGTTCAACACAAACATGTTTGGTATAGTGCTAACTTTATAAAGCACTGGTTAGGACACAACTGGTGTATTGCGTGCAGTTCTGGTCACCACACTTTAGGAAAGATGTGATAGCCCTTGAGAGGGTGCAGAGGAGATTTACCAGAATGGTTCCGGGGATGGGGGATTTCAGCTACAAGGATAGGCTGGAGGAGCTGGATTTGTTTTCATTGGAGCAAAGGATGTTGAGGGGTGATTTGATAGAGGTGTACAAGACAATGACGGGTTTGGATAGGCTTGACTGGGAAAGGCGGTTCCCACTAGTTGATGGTACAAGGACTAGGGGACACAGAGTTAAAGATTTGTGCAAGAGATACAGTGGAGTTGTGAGTAAAAGCTTTTTTACACAGCGAGTGATAATGACCTGGAATTCGCTGCCGACGGAAGTGGTGGAAGCGGAGACACTCAATGTTTTCAAGGGGAGAATGGATAGACACTTGAGGGAAATAAACTTGCATTGCTACGGGGAAAGAGCAGGGGAATGGGTCTGATTGCATTTCTCCACAGAGAGCCGACACAGACTCGATGACCTCGTTCTGTGCTGTTATGACTCTATGGGCTAGATTTTCAGTATAGACAGTTTTGGGGCGCTAACCTTAGCGCCCGCCCGAAGTTAGCGCCCGCCCCAAAGTAGCGCCCCGTTGCCGGAAATTCAGTGGCTTCGCCCTAAGAGAGTGGTGGAGCGCTAAAAGAGGCGTTCCTCTCCTACCTTTAGGCGCTAAGCCGGCGGTCCAGAGGGATAGCGCCCAGGCGGGGCGCAGCACGGGTGCGGTCATTTTTGCACTGACAGCAGACCCCGTGGTGCCGACCAGCTCTTAAAGGGGGGAGGGACGAATTGGTCTGCTGCCACGCCCTGCACACTGCAGCCTTGCAAAGAGGCCTCAACACTGCTGCTCAGCCCCAGGGAGTCATGGCAACGCCAGAGAAGGCCCGTCAGCGTGCCCTGCGCTTCTCAGAGGGTGATCTGGACATAATGGTCACAGCTCTGGAGGTGAGGCGCAAGATCTTGTTTCCAGAGAGTGGGAGGAATCCAACCCACCATGACTACACCAAAGCCTGGAAGCAGATCGCCCAGAGGGTGACGTTCACCGGCGAGGCCCCCAGGACCCACAAACAATGCCGTAAGAAATACAACGATCTGACCAGGATTGTGAAGGTGAGTAGCCTTTCCAGTCTCCTCCTCATTCTTGCATGTACACCTGACATGATGGGCAAAGGGACCTGAAAGTCCTATTGGCCAGCCCTCAGCCAGCAGCATTGGGACAGTCATGAGCATCAAATGGCCATTCGGCACTCTACACTTTGGCCAAGCTATTCCACCATGGGAGGCAGTGCACAGTACATCAGGGCTTCACTCTGTCCAAGCTATTCCACCATGGGAGGCAGTGCACACTACATCAGGGCTTCACTCTGTCCAAGCTATTCCACCATGGGAGGCAGTGCACACTACATCAGGGCTTCACTCTGTCCAAACTATTCCACCATGGGAAGCAGTGCACACTACATCAGGGCTTCACTCTGTCCAAGCTATTCCACCATGGGAGGCAGTGCAGACTACATCAGGGCTTCACTCTGTCCAAGCTATTCCACCATGGGAGGCAGTGCACACTACATCAGGGCTTCACTGCGCACTTACAGCCCGTCCTTTCTCTTGCAGGCTAAAGTAGCGTTTAATCGCCAGGCCCGTGCCAGGGGTGGCCGGGCCAAGCTGCAGAAGCTCACTCGGCTGGAGGAGCGCGTGTGTGTGCTCATGGGAGCCCGTGTGATTGTCCCCACAGCGTGCGGTGTATCCGACCCTCCACTGCCCGGCAATGGTAAGGACCTCGCCTTTTGGCCCTCTCGCGTCGCACTGGCCCATCCGAGCTACCTCCTTTGCCACTGTCCCACCAATGCGCTGAATCCCACCAGTCCTAAGTCCCTCGCTGACGCCGTCTCCTCACTCTGAAGCTACTCTTGTGCATTCCTGCTTTCAGCTGGTGACGACCAGGACCCTGAAGCTGCCAGTGACAGCACCTCCGACCAGGAGGAGGAGGAGGAGCAAGCCGGACCTTCGGGGGAACAGTCACGTCCCGCAGGAGAGGAGGAAATGCTTGACACCTCCTCACTGGACGAGTGCCTGGAGGAACTGTCGCAGGGCAATGCAGCTTCTGGGACCAGTGGCGTCCAGCCACCCAGCAGCCGTGCGCGTGGCCCGCAGCCTTCCCCCCAAAGGGGGGAATGATCAGAGGGGAGTGCTGCTGCTCGGCACACTCGCCGTCACCAACGCGGCAAGGGTCCCCTAGTTCGGCCCCCTCCTCCCCAGCGGGAGAGTCGCGACTCCAGTCCGGACACCTTCACTTCGGAGGAGGTGCGGAAGCTGGATAAGATGGCCGACGACTCGGACCGGCGCCACACGGAGCTCATGAGCATGGTGGGGCACATGCCTGAGGCCATCGAGTCGCTGGCGACCAGTGTGCGTGAGTTCGGGGCAGCAACTGCCGCGAGTGGCCGCATGCTGACTGATGCCATCAAGACCCTGGCGGATGTGATGCGCGCGCACACCAGGACCACAGGGCCACTCACTGCTGCCACACGCGCTGTCTCAGGCAGGCATCGCCAGGGCAGGCGCCGCGCTGGACCATCCCAGCAAGCCGCCCGTCAACTGATTGCTGCGGATCCTGCAGTGCGGGCCCGGCCGAGTGCCACCGCGCCACAGCACCAGCCAGCGCATCCCAGATGCCAGCTGGCCCACATTGCGCCATCCGTCGCCGCCATTCCCCCTCTGGGGCATCAACGGCAAGCGGCTGCAGCTGATGGTGGCCAGGCTCAGGTGCGCCACTCAGCAGACGGCGCCTCGAGGCCCAAACGCCGTGTAGGCCGCCCCCCAGCGGCATCTGGTGGAAGGGCATCTGAGCCTCAGGCGCCTTCCCCCAGCCTCGCAGCAGCCACTGGGCAGAGCTTGCGAAGGAGCAGCAGGCAGGGCAGGGGAGGCAAAATGCTGGCCAAGGTCTCGCCCTCGCGGGCCACTCAGTAGAGGGTGTGGGCAGCTTTCCTTTAATATGGCGGTGGCCATCTTTATTTTGCCCATGGTTGTGCTTTTGGAGGGCTTATTTTTTGTGTTAGGCCGACGTTGAGGCCCGGTTTGAATAAAGGTGGAGTGGCTCCTCCCCAGTTTGTGGGAGTGAGTCGTTTGTTGGGCTTTTTGTGGGGCCCGTTTATTGTTTTTGGGGATTCATGTGGGAAGGGCTTTTCATTTTTGTGCAATAAAAAATTATCTTTATTCATGCAGTCTCCATGGTTGTTCTTCTTAGTGTTTGTTGGCTTCGCCGGCTGAGGGCTTGCGGAGCGGCGGCATTCATCTTCCCTCATGGCCCCTGGCCATTCCCTGACAGGGGGCTTAGAAGTACCGTGTAATAAGGTGGCGTCGTGCGGCCCTTGGCCCTGGTCGCTCCCTCCTGGGAACGTACTCCTGCTCCTCCTCCTCCTCCTCATGCTCCTCCTGCTCCTCCTCCTGAGGTGCTGGTCCAACGTCAGGTGGCAGTGCCTGAGTCCTGCGGATAGCCAGGTTGTGTAGCATGCAGCAAACCACCACAAATTGGGAGACCAGGTCCGGCGAATACTGGAGAGCTCCTCCGGAGCGATCAAGGCAGCGGAACCGCTGCTTGAGGACCCCAATAGTTAGCTCGATGATGTTGCGGGTGGTTTGATGGCTCTCGTTGTAGGCCTCTTCAGCAGCGGTCCTGGGCGCGCGGAGCAGGGTCATGAGCCAGGTGCACAAAGGATAGCCTTTGTCCCCGATGAGCCATCCTCTTGGGGAAGGCTGTGCCTGGAACATGTCATGCACAGTACTCTGCCGCAGGATAAAGGCATCGTTGCTGCTGCCTGGGAAGCTGGCATTGACTGCCATGATGCGCTGCTTGTGGTCACATACCAGCTGCACATTCAGAGAATGGTAGCCCTTCCTGTTGCGATACTGCTCGCCATGCTCCAGAGGGGCCCGCAAAGCCACATGCGTACAGTCAATGGCGCCCTGCACCAAGGGGAATTCCCCGAGTCTGGCAAATCCCAATGCGCGCTGATGCTGGCTCTCGAGGGCCATGGGGAAGGAGATGAATTGGCTTCTCCTTCTGAACAGTGCTTCGGTCACGTGGCGGATGCAGCGATGCGCGCCATACTGGGAGATGTTTGCTATGTCCCCAGCAGCGTATTGGAAGGAGCCGGTGGCATAGAAGTTCAATGCCACCGTCACCTTCACTTCCACCGACAGAGACGTCCTGCACCTGAGCTTTGGCCGCAGATCTCGGCGAAGCAGGTGGCAGATCTCTGCAATCACCTCCTTTCGGAATCGGAGCCTTCTAACACATCGCGCGGCACTCATGTTTAGGTAGGAGCGCTGCTGGCGGTATAGCCTGACTGGGTAAGGCCTACGTGGCCGACGCCTGTAGCCCCCTCTGCCTCTAGCCAGGGCTGCCCCTCTCACAATGCGTCTGCGAGCCCTACGGACATGGCGCTGCAGCTGCGCGTTGGCACCCCATGCAGCCCCCATCAAATCCTGGCAAACAGTCTAATTTCCAAATGGCCACTTGCAGCGCTATTGCCTGAGTCCAAAAATACCTGGCTCTTGCTGCTTGAAACCAGTTAGCTATCCTCCTTGTTGTGTCTCCAGAAATGCGTTGCACAAGACTGTTTTCTGAAAAAAGGATGGCCTTTATACTGGAGAGGACGTTCCCTTTAATTAGCGCCCCCCGGGGCCCGCGCTGGTTGTGTTGCGTTCCTTTTTCCAAACGCTCCAGCCGCCCGCCGCACAATGGGGCGGTCCGACTGAAGTTTGCAAACGGGGCGGCCAAAGGGCGTTGCACGAGGATGTGACGTCATTTTCTGCGCGCGCATCCGGGCGGGCGCTAAACTTTGCGCTGGCGCTAACGGGCAACTTAATTTGGGGCGGGGCGCAAACTGCGCTGCGCCCGGGCGCTACACGCATAGCGCCCGGAAATCACTTCTCTTAAGGCGCTAACTGCTGGCGCAAGCGACTGAAAATCTCGCCCTTAGATTCTACAACTGATCATGTTTTGTTCAACAAGACCGGGTAGGAATGTCTTGCATTGGCTGATATGCGCTGCCCGATATTCATTATAACTGACTGGAATGGAACTGAATATCAAAAAGGGCTTATAATTGGTGGCCGATGTAATAACGGCCATTTTGCGCTTACACCAGGGAGAATTGCTACCCTTAAATGTGCTGTTGAGACTATTCACAACACAGTCACTGGTGTGCTGGTGGGTTCATTGGGAGTTGTGCAAAAAATTCACTGTGTCTCCTGTCCCCCTCCCCGAGGATACTCTCGCACGCCAGGCATTCCGCGGTGAAGCGCTCAGACTGAAAGTAAGGTTGGAGTGATACTTTGCCAAACAGAACATGAGTAGCAGCCACCAGGTCTAGGCATGGGCGTTTACTCTGCAGAAGGCACGGTGGCTGAGAACGGCCATTGACTGCATTGAACTGAACCTTTGAGAGACTGAGTTGTGCTTCGCCATGACATTTGAAGTTGCTCATGTGGTCTCTCGGGGAAACAAATCTTCAACAGAGTACAAAGCTTTTGTCTCTATCTACAACGGTTCTAAAATAGATGTCATAAACCAGGGAAATAAATCATTTAGTTGTTAAATACACCATCAGCTTAATTCCCAAAACTGAAACTTCCAATAAAGCACCATTTCTTTACACCCAGCCCCGCAACAATCAAAGTAGTTACTTAGCAAATATTCAAGCAGAGCTGAATTTCTGATCATAAATACTTAATTATATTTACAGCACGGAAACAGGCCATTCGGCCCATCTGGTCTTCACCGGTATTTATGCACTACTCGATTCACCGCCCACCCTACCTCAACTAACCCTGTCAGCATAACCTTCTATTACATTCTCCCTCATATGCATGGCATCTCATTAAATGCATAAATGCTAGGCATTGCCACGTGGTCGGAGATTCCACATTCTGGCCACTCTCGGTAAAGAAGTTTCTCCAGAATTAGTCATTGGATTTATTAGTCATTATCTTATATAATGACCCAGAAATTCGGGTTGGAGGCTTCCCGCGGGTGCAAGCCTCTGACCTGCACTTACCTAACATGCCGGCCGTTGAGCTGTGGGCCCACGTGGAATTCCGATCCTGGGCCTCCTCCAACTGTCGGCGCACAGTGATTGCGTAACCCAGGGGCGCAGTTAGTTCGATGCATCCCCTGGGATCACGTGGGCCATGGAGAGCCAATGGTAGCAGGGAAATGTCCATTCATAAAATTGACAGGAAGAGCTGTCAAAACAATAAATACTATACGCCCCCAAAACATCACCACAACTTCAAATAAATTTTAAAAAATCACATTATTAAAATAAGTATAACTTATATAAAATAACTATCTTAAGCAATAATGTAATTTTTGAATAAATTAATTACATTTTCTAACGGAGCTAAAAACAAACTTACCTTTCTTTAAAGTATTTAAAAATAATAAACCTGCAGAAATGTTTTAACATTTTAATTAATTCACCACTTACCTTGTTAAAAGCAGGCCTTGCGCCTGCTTTTTACATGTGTAACATCTGGAGGCTTACTCTCGCGGGAAAACTTTCAAAAAAAACTTAAGTTCGATGCGCACGCGCTGCCTCTCCGGTGCACGCGTTCCACCTCTGAACCCCTTCCTTCAAGGGAACGGAAGTACCGCTTTCCCGCGCATGTGCAGGGCATGCACGAAACCGGCACTTTCGTTGGGCCTACGCATGAGTACGCAGCATGTACTCACACGTGGGGACCCGAATTTCTGATCCAGTAATATAATGATAACTTTGGGGAAATGTATTAGAAAAGTGCAGCCTTTAGAAGTAAAGGGTTAATCACCACTGGTACGCTGCAGAACTGTCTCCTCTAAAGATGGCAGAGCCAATCACAGTGCAATTTGTCGGGAGAGTAAGGGGTTTCACACAACACTTGTTGTTGATGAGCAAACTCAAAGAAACAGTGCATTGAAATGACTGCACATCCATTTAAATCACATCTACACCAAACAGGACACGCTTCTCTAACTGTAACTGTTTAATTATTTAATATCGTTTTTCTTTTCCTTCCTTCATGTGTAATCTATGGCGTTGCAACCCATCCTGTGTATTTAGTAAAACTGCCACAATCAATTTGATGTCAATTAAATTTGCCTAAAACTCATGAGGCAATGAAGTCGGCGGTATTATTTTCCCAGTCAAGCTCATATTAAGTCTGCCAAATGGATGGTGTCTAGTGCAATGGTGCAGTGGCTCTGTTACTGGACTAGTAATCCAAAGACTGGGCTAAAAACCAAGGAACAACCGTCCAAATCTCACCAAGGCAGTTTGTGATTCATGAACAATTAGTAAGAGTTACTATGAAGCTGTGGGATTGCTGTAAATGCTCAGTTGGCTTAATAACATCCTTCAGGAAAGGAAACCATTGCGTCCTTACACATTATGGTCTCCATTTGACTCCAGCCCTTCACTAACCTGGTTGACTCTTAAATGTCAGCAAGCCACTTCATTGTATCGAACCACTAGAAGGGAAACCGGCAATGAAACCAAATGAACCACGGGCCTGTGATTGAGCCATCGTCCAGGTGCAACCATGGTGGAGCTGTCCAAAAAAGTCAAGCCACAGGCTGCCATATTCATACTCACAGAATCGTACATAACACTTAACATCTCAGACACATCCATCACCATGCCGGAATAGGTTCTGTCCCACGAGAATGACAGAGCCACCAGAGCTGGCAGTGCTGTGCTATACAGTAAGAAGGGAATGGCCCTGGGCGTCCTCAAAATTGACACTGGACCCAATGAAGTATTGTGGCAACAGGTCAAAAATCGGCAAAGAATCCTCCTACTGATTACAACCGTCAGCAAGTGGAGAATCAGTAGTCCTCCATGTTAAATACCACTTGGTTGAACCACTAACGGTAGCAAAGGCACAGCATGTATTCTGGGTTCAATATCCAGCACCACGAGTGGCTCGCCAGTATTATCAATGACAGAGCTGGCCGAGGCCTGACGGACGTATCAACACAGCTGCCATACTGGGCTTGGGGCGGGTGGTGAATGAACAAACACGAGGGAAGAACCTGCTTGACGATGTGCTCAGCACTCTACCTATCAAAGATACGTCTGTCCAGGACAGCATTGGCAGAAGTGAGCACGGCACAGTCCTTGTGAAGAACAATGGGTATAAATTTATCTCGTGCGATAACGAACAAACAAGTGGTATTGCATCAGTCGTTGGTTGTACACCCAGTCCGATATTCAGTTCTATTGCAGTCCATGGCCCAGAAATTCGGGTCGGGGGTTTCCCGCAGGTGCACTTACCAAGCGCGCTGGCTGTTGAGCTGTGGGCCACCGTGGTATTCCGATCCTGGGCCTCCTCCAACTGCCGGCGCACAGTGCTTGCGTATCCCAGGGGCGCAGTTAGTTCGAAGCATCCCCTGGGATCACGTGGGCCATGGAGAGCCAAAGGTAGCAGGGAATGCTTTATTCATAAATTTGGCAGGAAGAGCTGTCAAACCTATAAATACTATAAGCCCCAAAACAAAACTAAAACTTCATATAATTTTTTTTTAAATCACATTTTTAAAATAGCTATAAATTACATGCAATAACTATTTTAAACAATGATTTGAAACTCTGAAAAAATGTATTACATTTTCTAACGGGGCTAAAAATAAACTTACCCTTCTTTAAAGTATTTTTTTTAAACTGTGGAAAAAATGTTTTGATTTTAATTAAATCACCACTTACCTTGTTTAAAGCAGGCCATGCACCTGCTTTTTAAAAGTGTAACTCCTGGAGAGTTACCCTCCCGGAAAAACCTGTAAAAGAAAACATAAGCTCGATGTGCACTCGGTGACTCTCCGGCGCACACGTTCCACCTGTCAACCCCTTCTTTCAAGGGAATGGAAGCCCCAGTTTTCCACGCATGAGCAGTGCATGCATGAAACCGGCATTTTCGTTGGGCCTACGCATGAGTACCCAGCGCATACTCACCCGTGGGGACCTGAATTTCTGGGCCAATGACATTGAATATCGAGAGGGGTGTATAACAGGCGGCCATTGCGATACCGCCAGATTTATGCTAAGACGCTATTCTAATCCCAAGTCTGTCTTCAGGTTGATTATTCCCTCCATCCTCTCGTGTGACTCTAATACCGTGCAAAGTGGGATCGATTAGGAACACATCAGGTAGCCCATAACTGGGAGTCCAGAAAGCAAAGTGAGATATTAGCAGCAGGAGAATCGGATACTCTGTATAGACCTGCTGCACATATATTCACATAAAATAGTCCATCAGTATGAATTAGCTGTACATCCATGGACATGCATCATCTATGTTATGTCCACTGTTTAATCAGCCCATATTGGTCCAAGAGGAAGGAAACTGCTCCTTAAGATGTGACACAATTTTAAGAGGAATTAAATATTTTAAGGTTGATAAGTCCATTATAAGTTGGCCACACAAACCTGGGTTGTAGTTGAAAAATATTCACTTCAACGCAGCATATTCCTTATTGGCAATGATGCATGCACATGCTCCATCTAAAACCTCACCTGAAGTTGGCATCTTTAATGACCGCCCGACATCACCACTTTATAATATGATCAGTCCCAGCTACTAGGAGTGTATTGTGTTGTATTTTTCCTTTTATTCCCTGCACTTTTAATCAGTTGTTGCATTGGATTGTCACAGGAATGTTGCTCCTGCGACAAAGGCTTTTAAATTGCAATGTGCCTATACAAAGCAGGTAGCAAAGCAGAATCCCCCTCTATACTGTTTCAAAAAAGCTTTAGGACATATATTTTAAGTGAGTTAATGCTGCCATTAAAATACCGGATAAGGGATCTGTTGTGCGTCTGTGTGCTAATATTCGTATGGCATTTCTGTCATTTAATCTGAAGCCTAACTCACACAAGGCGTCCATTGCTGAACTGAAAAAATATTTCTATTCCCCCTAAAACAGCCACCTAGACGACAGTGTGAATGCCCCTTGTTTAACCTTTAATGGTACACTATTATGGACATTGCTTGTTACTGACTGGTGCGCGCTGCGGACTGGATAAGCAAAGAACACGTTAAGCAAAGTATTATTCCAGCCTACAGGAAGAAAACACTCACCCCATTAATCTGGGGTGCATTCTGAGTCAGTTTTCACACATTACAGGCAAAATAACAACCAAATATTTTGTTTTATCTCACCGTCTATTTCCCTTGGGATATAACATTAACTGAGATTATTCCATATTGTTCTCGTTCTCAACGGCAGCAATCAATGCATATTCAATGTCATCCTGCTCCTCGTCCTCGTGTTCTTGAACCCTGTCTAGCTGGTTCCCACTGCCAAGTGAATATATATGGGCATATTGGACACCTCGTTTCCATTAGACTCGCATCACATCTGCAAAAATAACAAGAGATACTTAAGTATTACAATATCAGTTTACCTTTGATAAATGTCACAGTTGCAGAATCAATAACACGTTATAATGCAACACTTTTCTAATGTTGGCCCAATTTTCCCACTGCCTACATAAGTGCTGCCCAATACCCATTGATGCCTTGTTCCCAGAAAGCTCCTGATTAAGGTGTCCTGTTAAAACACTACCTCTATGAATATCCGAAAATGTGGGACAGGAAATTACCAACTGGCCCATTGAACTTGTCCCATACAGTCTTGATGTCTAATGCATGACCATATAGACACTCCCTACCCACCCGGGGCCATGCAATCTACTGAGAGGACCGAGAAAAAAAACAGATAAAAGCCCAGGCCAATTTGGGGTAAACGTTTGGAAAATTCCTCTGCGACATCTTTAGGCGATCGAAACTGTCCAGGAGACAACATTGTCCCCGAATTATACCTGCATCTTGTACCATAAATTGAGTGTGTAATACTGAATGAGGGTTCGAGGCTTAGTCAGTAGGAGAAAGTAACATATTTTTCCTTGATGCTTTTTGGATTGTTTTCCACGAAATGTTCTCCCTTGTTCTTGCTATTCTCACTCTTTTTCAACCTTCCGTTTGATGTCTGGAGGCTGAGGGGAGGGGACGTTGAGCCAGGGTTATTTCCCACGAGAGGCGCAATGTGCTTGAGAGCAGAAATACACAGGGGGCGATATTCATTATAGTTCCATTTGGGGTACTTACTTTGAAAATTTGAGAAAATTAGCACCAGGCGCATTTCTAAGTTAGTTCTTTGTGCGCCAAGAAGGAAGAGGGGCGCTAAATCAAACAGAGTGCCGGGTGAGCAGTAATCGAGGAAAAAACTGGAACAAGAAATATAAGTTTATTTTTTACTTACCTCGGCCATCTCGACTTTAGTCATCGCTCCTGAAGCAGCCGGCCATCCGATGCTACCTCCTGCAGCTGACGGTTTTTTGGAACGGCACTGCTGCAGACGGCGACAGTCAATTTTGGGTTGGTGGCACCAGCAGGGCACTCGCGAGGCTGAGGACGCCGTGGATATCACGTTTCATCAGTTGGTCACACCGCAGGCAAAGGTTGGACAGGCAGAAAGGGAATGGGTGACCAAGAGACAGAGTATTAGGCACAGGCAGATAGTGCAGTGGTCCCCTGTGGACATCCCCCTCTCAAACAGATACATCACTTTGAGTACTGTTGGGGGAAGGCAGCAGCAGCCAAATTCCTGGCACCAGGGGTGGGTATGCTGCACAGGACGGGAGGAAAAAAGGGGTAGAGCTATTGTAGTAGAGGATTCTATTGTAAGGGGAATAGATAAGTGTTTCCGCGGCCGCATACGAGATTCCAGGATGGTGTGTTGCCTCCCTGGTGCAAGGGTCAATGATGTCTCAGAGCGGCTGCAGAACATCTTGGAAGGGAAGGGTGAACATTCAGTTGTCGTGGTGCACATAGGTACCAACGATATAGGTAAAAAGCGGGATGAGGTCCTAAAAGCTGAATATAGGGAGTTAGGAGGTAAATTAAAAAATAGGACCTCAAACATAGTAATCTCAGCATCGAATTCTTCATTAAGATGGAGAATGAAGTAGTCGACTCAGAGGCTGGGGTCCTAAATTTAAATAAAGGAAGCTACGATGGTCTGAGGCACGAGTTGGGTAGGATTGATTGGGGAATGTCACTCAAATGGTTGCCAATGGATAAGCAATGGCCAACATTCAAAGACCGCATGGATGAACTACAAAATTTGTTCATCACAGTTTGGCATAAAAATAAAACAAAAAAGGTGACTCAACCGTGGCTAACAAGGGAAATTAGGGATAGCATAAGATCCAAGGAGAGGACATATAAATTGGCCAGAAAAAGCAGTAAACCTGATAATTGGGAGCAGTTTAGGATTCAATAAAGAAGGACAAAGGGATTAATTAAGAAAGGGGAAATAGAATATGAGAGTAAGCTTTCAGGGAACATAAAAACTGACTGTAAAAGCTTTTACAGATATGTGAAGAGAAAACGATTGGTGAAGTCAAGCATAGGTCCTTTGCAGTCAGAATCAGGGGAATTTATAATAGGGAACAAAGAAATGGTTGACCAATTAAATATATATTTTGGTTCTGACTTCACAAAACAGGACACAAATAATCTTCCATAGATGTCGGGGAACATAGGGTCTGATGAAAGGGAGGAACTGAAAGAAATCAGTATTTGTAGGGAAATGGTGTTAGGGAAAATGATGGGATTGAAGGCCAATAAATCCCCAGGGCCTGATAATCTACATCCTAGGGTACTTAAGTAAGTGGTCCTAGAAATAGTAGATGCATTGCTGATCATCTTCCAATATTGAATGGAATCTGGAACAGTACCCATGGATTGGAGGGGAGCTAATGTTACCCCACCATTCAAAAAATGTGATAGAGAGAAAACAGGGAGTTACAGATCGGTAAGCCTGACATTGGTATTGGGGAAAATGCTAGAGTCCATTATAAAATATGTAATAGCAGTGACAGGATCGGAAAAAGTTAACATCGATTTACAGAAGGTAAATCGTGCTTGACTAATCTACTGGAATTTTTTGAGGATGTAATTGGTAAATAGCTAAGGGAGAACCAATGGATGTGCTGTATTTGGACTTTCAGAAGGCCTTCGATAAGGTCCCACATAAGAGATTAGCGTGTAATGTTAAGGCACACGGAATTGGGGGCAAGGTATTGACTTGGATAGAGAAATGGTTTGTAGACAGAAAGCAAAGGGTTGGAATAAACGGGTGTTTTTCCGAGTGGCAGGCAGTGACTAGTGGGGTACTGCAGGGATCGGTCCTTGTACCCCAGCTATTCACAATATATTTTAATTATCTAGAAAAGGGAACTAGATGTAATATCTCCAAATGTGCAGACAACACAAAGCTTGGTGGGCGTGTGTGCTGTGAGGAGGATGCCGAGAAACTCCAGGATGATTTGGACAGGTTGGGTGATTGGGTAAATGCATGACAGATGCAATATAACGTGGATAAATGTGAGGTTATCAACTTTGTTGGCAAAAACAAGAAGGCAGATTATTATCTGAATGGCAATAGATTGGGAGATGGGTAAGTGCAACGAGATCTGGGTGTCCTTGTGCACCCGTCGCTGAAGGTAAGCATGCAGGTGCAGTAGGTGGTTAAGAAGGCAAGTGGTATGTTGGCCTTCGTAGCGAGAGGGTTTGAGTACAGGAACAAGGATGGCTTGCTGCAGTTATACAGGGCCTTGGTGAAACCACATCTTGTGTACTGTGTGCAGTTTTGGTCGCCTTATGTGAGGAAGGATGTTCTTGCCATGGAAGGAGTGCAGCGAAGATCCACCAGACTGATACCTGGGATGGCAGGAATGACGTATGAGGAGAGATTGGGTCGATTGGGCTTATACTCGCTGGAGTTTAGAAGCATGAGAGGGTTTCTCATTGAAACTTATAACATTCTAACAGGACTAGACAGACTTGATGCAGGAAGGATGTTCCCGATGGCCGGGGAGTCCACAACCATGGGGCACAGTCTAAGGATAAGGGGTAAGCCATTTAGGACAGAGGTGAGGAGAAATTTCTACACCCAGCGATTGGTGAACATGTGGAATTTTCTACCACAGGAGGCAGTGGAGGCCGATTCATTAAATATATTCAAGAAGGAGTTAGATATATTTTTAAGGCAAAAGGGATCAAGGGATATGGGGAGAAGGCAGGGCCAGGGTATTGAGTTTGGATTATCAGCCATAATCTCATTAAATGGCGGAACAGGCTCATGGGGCCGAATGGCCGACTCCTGTTCCTATCTTCTAGGTGTCTATGTTTCTATGAATGGCGGAGCAGGATCGAAGGGCCGAATGGCCTACTCCGGCTCCTAATTTTCTATGTTTCTATGTCTCACTGTCTTTATATTGAACAGTAAAATAAGAACAAATGCAAGACCCAGTGTTAAAATGTTGAGTCCAGGAATATGCTATCCACGTGGCTATTGTAAATAACCAAGTTGGATGTGGCAGAACATTGTGATATTGTTTACAAAATACAAAGATTGAAGTACAAAATACAAGAGGATGTTGTCATACCAACTCAGAACCAAAACCGTGCCTACAACCGCGGCTGCCGTTTTCTCCATGCAATATGACGTTTTCAGCTTCTGGCAACAAATAGCGACGAACCGATCCAAGGTGAAAACGACTGTTAACCAGAAAGAGAAGCTGCTGAAAGCATAAGCTAGGACCTTTTTGAGACGGCACCCCGGAGTAACGGAAAAGGCTCTGACTGGCAAGTAAATGCCAATGACCTGGTTCAATAGCACACCGACGATACTGACCAGTAGATCAGCGACAGCCATGGCCACCAGATAGCGAGTGACGCACTTGGAGAGACCGCACTTTCCCCGGGACAGGATTACAATGGCCACTGTGTTAACTGCAAGATAGAGTGTAATCAGTGACTAGACTCCCAGGAGTAAGCATCAGGATTTTGTCTGAAATGCAATTTACAATTGTCACTATACCACTATGGGTAATTTGAGAGCGGCTTCAAGCTATAAAATAAAGTACAACTTAGAGTAATGTGTACAGTTCTGGTCTCCTTACTATAAAGAGCATATCGAGTCACTGGAGAAGGTGCAGAAAAGATCTACAAGAACTGAAATGGTGCAACTATCAGGAAGGATTGAACAGGTTGGGACCATTTTTCTAGAATAAGAGAAGGCTGAGGGTGACCTGATAGAGGTTTATATATTAAATGTGTTTGATAGGGTAGACAATGATAATATGTTTCCACCTGTGGGGATGACCAATGCCTCTGGCCACAAGCACAAAATCAATTCGGGAGTTCAGGAGAAAATTCTTTACCCAGAGAGTGGTGAGAATGAGGAACTCTCTACCACCTGGAAGTGTTGAGGCGATTCGCATAGACACATTTATGGGGATGCGAGATAAACACCTGGGGAAGAGACGAAAAAAACATTGATCCAGAAATTCGGGTCCGGGGCTTCCTGCGGTTGCACCTACCTACCGCGCCGGCCGTTGTGCTGTGGGCCCGCGTTGAATTCCGATCCTGGGCCTCCTCCAACAGCCGGTGCGCAGTGCTTTTGTATCCCAGGGGCGCAGTTACTTTGATGCGTCCCCTGGGATCACGTGGGCCATGGAGAGCCAATGGTAGCAGGGAATGGTTCTTTCATAAGTTACCTGTTCAACCTATAAATAATATAAGCTCCAAAAATCACTAAAACCTCAAGTAATTACTTTTTAAATCACATTTTTAAAATAAACTATAAATTACATGAAATAACTATTTTAAACAATAATTTAAATTATGTAAAAATTAATTACATTTTCTAAAAAATAAACTTACCTTTCTTTAAATTATGTAAAAATAATAAACCTATGGAAAAAATGTTTTAATTTTAATTAATTCACCAGTTACCTTGTTAAAAGCAGGCCTTGCGCCTGCTTTTTAAAAGTGTAACTCCTGGAGACTTACCCTCCCGGAGAAAATTGCAAAAAAACCGGAAGTTCGATGCGCACATGCTGCCTCTCTGGCGCACGCATTCCACCTGTCAACCCCTTCTTTCAGGGGAATGGAAGTGCCAGTTTCCCGCGCATGCGCAGTGCATGGACGAAGCTGGCACTTTTGTTGGGCCTCCGCGTGAGTACCCCGTGCGTACTCACCCTTGGAGACCCGAATTTCTGCACCTATCTGAAAGACGTGGCTTTTCCGGTTACAAGTTTCCACTTCGATTTCAATCAGTTTCCTTTCATCCTTGCATCTAGAATGTAGATAAACAACACAGGGGAGAAGGGAATTAAAGGCTATTCTGTTAGAGTTCGATTAAGAGAGGTGGGAGGGGGCTCTTTAAATAAGATTACATAGGACATGTGGCACAGAAACAGGCCATTCGGCCGAACAAGTCCATGCCGGCGTTTATGCTTCACTCGAGCCTTCTCCCATCTTTCCTCATCTAAATCTATCAGTATAACCCTCGATTCAATTCTCCCTCACATGCTGGTCTAGCCTCCCCTTAAATGTATCTATACTATTTGTTTCCACTACTCCCCGCGGCAGCGAGTTCCACATTCTCACCACTGTCTGGGTAAAGCTGTTTCTTCTCATGTGCAGCATAAACTCCGGCATAGAGCATATTGGGCGGAATGGACAGTTTCTGTGCTGCAGACTCTATGTGCGTGACACACGCAGCAAGGGATGGGAATGAGGTAGTCGCTTATTTATATAATGAGCAAGATGACAATAAAAGGACTCGCCCGAAACACCAAAAGCCGCAAGAATAGTAAAATAAATGTTATACACCGGAGACTGAAGTAGTTCATTCATTTTCTGCTAGATTCAGGCTGTGAAGACAAGGTTTCGGGGCCACGCACCGCCATATGTTAAAAACCGTCCCTGATATATACTTGGGAGAAGTCTCCAGTGAGTCAATTATGCAACATCATTACTGATGTTAGTGATATTCATTTAAACAAACAATTTGCTTTCACTTTACGGGATTTAAAGTAGTCGAGCAGATATAAATGATGTCACAGCATTAACGACACAATATTATTTTGATATTTCTTTGGCGATAAAAGTCTTGTCCATCAGGCATATGCACTTGAAAGGATTCTAATTGTAACCCATCTTAGCCAGGCTTCTGTGGCGGATCATACAGCGAAGTTGTTCTCCTTTTGGGGAGTTTCTTGAGGAGGGGCGGGTCTGTGTGTGGGGGTCTTGTGGGTCTGTGTGTGGGGAGTGGAAGTGGAGTTTCCGTGTGGGTGGAGGGCCGGCTCATTGTGGGGGAGGGGCGTCCTTGTGCTTTGGATGGGCGGGGTTTATTGGGGAGGGGCGCTCTGCGTGGTCTGGAGGGTGTAGAGATTAGGCCAATTAGTAGCTTATCTCTATTCTTTCAAATAATCAGGATCGAATGCAAAACCAATGTGCTGGGTATATTAGGCCGGATATTCCGATCCCTACGGGTGTGTATGCGCTGTGTACTCACCCATAGGGACATCGGAAATGCTGCTTTCAGGCATGCACTGCGCATGCGCTGGAAACTGATATTTCCGATCAATCAGATCCTCCACCTGCCCGGGAGAAGGGCCTCTGCGGGTTGCGAGTTCCACTTTTTGGAGACCCTCCACCCGCAGAAAACAGTTACAATTCTTGTGCCTGGCAAAAGCAGGCGTAAGGCCTGCTTTTGCCAGGATAAGAGTTAAAAAAGTGAAAAAAAAATGTTTCCACTGATTTATCATTTAAAAATACTTTAAAGAAAGGTAAGTTTATTTTCAGCCCCGTAAAAAAGTGTAATTCATTTTATCAAAAATTTCAATTTTTGTTTAAAATAGTTAATTTATGTAGTTTCAAGTCATTTTAAAAATGTGATGTTTTAAAAAAAAATGTATTTAAAGTTTTACTATGTTTTGGGGGTGATCTCCATTCATATATTTGACAGGCCTTCCTGTCAAATGTATGAAGGGAGATTCCCTTCTCTGATTGGCTCCCCATGGCCCACGCGATCCCAGGGACGCTGCAAACTACCTGCGCCTCTGGGATACGTGGGCGCTGCGCACCGACAGTTTGGAGAGGCCCAGCATCGGAATTGTGCACCTTCCGGCAGCCATCAGGTAAGGACGCAGATTTTTCCAGATCACAGCCCTCCGCCCGCGGGAGGTCTGTGAACGGGATATCTGGGCAATTTTGGTTAATCAGTGTTTAAGGTGGAATCTAACATGCTAATTATACAGCAAAAACATACGGCCATGACAAGCAGCTGGTACCAGTCCCGATTGGACTGGCGTGCATGAACAGTTCTTTTGCGACCGGCCTCTCTCCCTCTCAACTAGACCCTCCGAGTTGCTAAGCATGGGATCACTCTCAAAAGAGCGTTCGACCAGCCCAACTTCTGAATGGCTCTCGCCTCCACCGTCTGGGTGGACAAGCACTCAGGGTGTTACTCTTATTCTCTTTTTAGGGCTGTGCTCGAGGCCAAATTATTGACAAGACCATCTAACATATACAGGTTTCACTAAAACCTCATTACCCAATGGGGCATCGAGTTCTTTGGGGTTGATTTTGTGGAACCTGTCGGGAAGAAGGCAGGACTTCCCCTTTCGGGTTTCTGACCCACCTACTTCGACTTCCGGCCAATCTACGCGAGTTTCCCTTGATTGAACTTGTTGAGCCCGCCCAGTGGGCTCAGCAGGCCAATTAAGGGCCACCCGGCAACAGCTGACGTCACAGACTGAAATTTCATCTGTCAAGATTTCTGACAGATGAAATATCAGTGTCTCACACCTGTTTCATGCTGTGAAGCACTGACAGTCTGATTTCTAAGATGAGCCCTTCTACGCAGGCTCTGTTAGGAATCTCAGTGGCACTAAAAGCTGCAGGCTGTCACTTTTGACAGATCGCAGCCGTTCAGCTTTAAGTTCTGGCTGAGTGATGCGCTCCCGATGACTCCAGGAAGAAAGGCTGTGAAGGTAAGTAATGGTAAGTAAATGTTCTTTACGCACTTTAGACACACCAAACACACTTATCTTTACACTCATGCACCCATCACTCACCTGAGCACCGCCATGTCGACCCCTCCAATTCATTCAACCCGACGGCCCACCTGTTCAAACTGGCGTGGTATGGAGCCGTCGGGAAACTCACACGAAAACCCTCAAAATGGGGATTAGGCTAAAAACTGTCTGTTAACTACCTGGCACTAATCCCTTCCTGCCTGGTTTTGGTGGGTCCCAGTGCGGGGCGGGTACACGCTGCCCCTGAAACTTACGTGGGGCGGGGTTTTGTGCGGAATGGTGCTGGGACCCCCAAAGTCGGGATTTCCCCCCCCCCCACCACCACACGCCTGAATCCCCGACTGACGGCTCCCCGAAAATCTAGCCCTTTGTCTCGATTCTTGGATGAATGCCCTCTCCAATAGGGTCCCATTAACTCATCAAATGTGTCTTCTTGTTTAGTCTTTCTGCAGGTTCTTCCTTTGGAACTCGTGTCTTATCTCTCTTTCTCCCTGTCCTCCCTGGCACAACAAGTACCAGGACTGACTTCATGCCCTTTTACTCAGGAATCCCCAGCTACAGCTGTCCCATTTATTTGACCCATGGATTGCAGTGTAGCTAATGTTACCCCACTTTGCAAAAAAGGTGGTAGAGTGAAAATGGGGAATTATAGACTGGTAAGACTGACATCGGTAGTGGGGAAAATGCTAGAGTCCATTATAGAAGATGTAATAGACAAGCACTTGGAAAACAGGGACAGGATCGGAAAAAGTCAACATGGATTTACAAAAGGTAAAACTTGCTTGACTAATCTACTGGAATGTTTTGAGGATGTACCTCGTAAAATAGATAAGGGAGAACCAGTGGATGTGCTGTATTTGGACTTTCAAAAGGCTTTCGATAAGGTCCCTCATAAGAGATTACCGTCTAAAATTAAGGCACATGCGATTGGGGGCAAGGCATTGACTTGGATAGAGAACTGCTTGGCAGACAGGAAGCAAAGAGTTGGAATAAATGGGTTTTGTACTGCATGGCAGGCAGTGACTAGTGGGGTACCGCAGGGATCGGTCCTCGGACCCCAGCTATTCACAATATATATTAATGATCTAGAGAAGGGAACTAGATGTAATATCTCCATGTTTGCAGACGACACAAAGCGGGGTGGGTGTGTGTGCTGTGAGGAAGATGCCGAGAAACTCCAGGATGATGTGGGCAGGTTGGGTGATTGGGCAGAAGCATGGCATATGCAATATAACGTGGATAAATGCGAGATTATCCACTTTGGTGTCAAAAACAGGAAGGCAGATTATTATCTGAATGGCAATAGATTGGGAGAAGGGGAACTGCAACGAGACCTGGGTATCCTTGTGCACCAGTTGCTAAAGGTAAGCATGCAGGTGCAGCAGGCGGTTAAGAAGGCAAGTGGAATGTTGGCCTTCGTAGCGAGAGGGTTTGAGTAAAGGAACAAGGATGTCTTGCTGCAGTTGTACAGGGCCTTGGTGAGACTACATCTTGAGTATTGTGTGCAGTTTTGGTCGCCTTATCTGAGGAAGGATGTTCTTGCCACTGAGGGAGTGCAGCGAATATTTACCAGGCTGCTACCTGGGATGGCAGGAATGAGGTATGAGGAGAGATTGGGTCGATTGGGCTTATACTCGCTGCAGTTTAGAAGAATGAGAGGGGATCTCATTGAAATTTATAAAATTCTGACAGGACTGGACAGACTAGATGCAGGAAGGATGTTCCCGATGGTCGGGGAGTCCAGAACCAGTGCTCACAGTCTAAGGATAAGGAGTAAGCCATTTAGGACAGAAATGAGGAGTAATTTCTTCACCCAGAGAGGGGTGAACCTGTGGAATTCTCTACCAGAGAATGCAGTGGAGGCCAATTCATTAAATATATTCAAGAAGGAGCTGGATGTATTTCTTAAGGCTAAAGGTAGCAAGGGGTCTGGGGAGAAAGCAGGGACAGGGTACTGAATTTGGATGATCAGCCATCATCGCATTGAATGGCGGAGCAGGCTCGAGGGGCCGAATGGCCTACTCCTGCTCTTATCTTCTACGTTTCTATGTCAGCCAGACTTTATCTCACTTTCGTCCAGCAAACGGCCCCATCCTAAGATAGATACCTTAACCTCCTCAAATTCCTTTCATTCTATGTCTTTTATCCTTTTTAACTTGTAATTATCCTTAGAAGCAATTTTGTTAAGCTAACTCCAATTCCTGCCTGAATATTATATCATAGTTGTTAGTAATAATAGAAGCAGCGTAGGCATTGTGCTTTTGTTAGTCCAATTAGAGAAACATAAACAAGGTTGAAATCTTAACTTGCAAAGAAGGTTATTTAAGACTGTCAAACTGCAGAATGCTATAACATGCGCAGGGAACCAAAACACAAGCAGATTCTAAGCATCTATCGAATTATTCTAAGACTAGCCTGAAGAGACTTTTTGTCTCCAGTTGTAACACAATCATGTAAACACAGTGACGCAATAAAACTCACTACACACTTCGTTTGAGTATAAAGCAATGCTTTAATAAAGTTGTTTCAGAACATGGAGGTTTAGTTGTACTTCACTAGTTCCTTGTCTTACAAAATGTCCCTGGCAAGCTGGGCCCACGCCCGAGTGTTTATGCACCTTGGACGGCGCCACCAGCCGGCCGTCCAGCGTTATTTCATGACTACTTTCTTGAATGATGAGATTTATAACACACAGCATTGCTTAATCCGCAGTTTCATCCACACAACCATATATAATTTGGAAACCCCTGATTTCTCACAAGGGGCACTCTGTGTATGGGGAAAGGCAGACGGTAGGGTGAGGGATGTGTCAGTGTGAAAGGGAGGGGCGAGACCGTGTGGGGTTGGATTTCTGTGGGACAGGACTGTGTTGATGAAGGGAATGGGGCGAGTGGGTTTGGCGGGTAGGGATGGGTTGATGTAAGGCAAGGGGTGCATTTAAATGGGGTGGGTTCCAGTTTCCATTTGGGCATTGCTCTCACATGATGTGATACAGAGCTCCACAGAGAGAAGCAGGAGCCCAGGTTTGATCCTCGGCTTCTGCTGTTAGCTTAGATCAAGAAGCATGGTATTGATCTCCAAACAGATCTGGCAGGCAGTAGGTTCCAAATCCGGCCTGTGCTGATTTAGTTGAACACAGCCAGAGTGCTACTGAGCAAAGATAAGCAGAAGAGGCCCAATATCCACCCCAGTTTGTTCTCATATGGCTGATCTCAACCAGTATTGTACTGAGTGCCACACAGATCAGGAAGGATCCAGGCTCCATGCGTGCCATGTGCTGTTAGCTAGTCACAACCTGCGAGATATTGGCCCCGATTTTCTGCCAGCCATCGGGCGGCTTTTCAGGCAGGCGGGGGCCGAAAATCACTGAAATAGGGTGTCGCGACCACACCCCCACCTGATTCCCCGCACCGTCCGACTTTTGGACCGTCGTTTCTCCGCGAGCCGATCCAGTCCCGCCCACCGATGGCGGGACTGGTCATCGGGACCCAAATGACCAATTTTTGGCATGTTTAATGCCTTTTTAGGGTGCCCTTGCGATTTTCAGGGATGCCCCACGCTAAACACGCCTGCGGGGCACCCCGCTGATGAAACCTGGCGTGAAGCTCTTAGCCAGGGCACAGTTATCAAGGAATACCCGATAATTGTGCCGAACAACCTGCCCAGCAGCTTTCAGGATTTCCTCAACAAGTGCGTGTGTTTGGAGGACAAGGCACGCTGGAGCCCGCAGCAGCTGCTTGAACATTCCTTTGTGAAGCCCCCAGTGGTGCGTGCCCCTTCCCCCTGCAACGAGAACAGTCCAGCGGATTCAGCAGGAGGAACAGATTGCGCAGAAACTGTTATCCCAAACAGCCGGCTCCTCACTGCTTCACTCTGCCCAGACACCCAGAGGCAGCTGTCGTGCTATTACAATGAATTTGAGGAGCTACAGCTTCTGGGGAAGGGTGCCTTCTGAGCTGTTATCAAGGTAAATAATAAATTAGATGGCTGCTACTATGTTGTTAAGCGCATCCTGGTGAACGCCACCTATAAACAATTCCGCAGAATAAAGGGTGAAGTGACGCTGCTGTCGCGTCTAAACCATGAAAACATTGTGAGATACCACAACGCCTGGATCGAGAAACACGAAATCCAGCCCGACTCGGATCCAGCCACGGAAAACTCGCAACAGACTCCATCTCCACTCGAATCGGACCACCAGAAAAAATTGAGGTTGTCAGATGACATTGAAAAGAATGCCGGCTTGCTTGCTCTCAGCTGCAGGTCATTCGGGACAGCTGCGGTTTAAATGGACAGCATTTGTATGTTGAAGGACCTTGCTGTTGAAGGCTTGGGGCTACTTTTTCAAGGCTTAGGCACAGCTGTGGAAGGTTGGAGCCTCACTCACTTCTCCAATGTGATCTCCTGGGAAGCCCCTCTCGCCACCCTCACTCAGCGCTTCCTCTGCGGAGGCATCTACCAGAAGCATGGGACACCATTTTTCCTGCCCTTCTTGACATTAGAAGATCTCCTGCAGCAGAGGTGGCAGCAGCAGAACCAGGAAAAGCAGGATGATTTCCAGGAGCACCAGGCTGCTGCTCACTCACCTGAAGCTGCACAGACCACAAGGGGCCAGCACTTGGAAGTGGCTTGAGAGCACATTGCTGTGCTTGAGGGGGCCATGGGGAACCGTATCTGCACTGGCAGTCCTACTCAGAAGGACTTCCATGAAGGTCTGGTTTCTCTGTTAAATAGATGGCAAACGCTCCTCAAGAGATGTCATTCTGTTATGAGCACTCACCATGTTTTCCGTACCCTGGCGAGTTATCTCCTCCATGGAGGTTGCCAACCTTTCCATGGTGATGCATTCCTGCGCCAATGACTCCACAAAGGCTCTGCTCATGGTCGCTATGGACTCCTCCATTCGGTGCGCACTCGCAGCGACCCTGGAGACAAAACCTGCCAGAGACTCCTGCATCTGTGCATGGAGATCCATCACCCCTTCTCTTGTGGATGGACCCAGAGGCAGAGTGTCGACATGCAGCGCAGCTGAGCTGAGTTGGCAGAGTCCGGCGCCCTCTGACGAGAGCTCTCCACTGCTGTCCCTGTCTCCAGAATCTGCTGCGGCTCACTTGTGACAACACTACTCTATGTCCCGAAGGTCCCCCCGAAGTGTGAGTGTCTGCGCTGGTGTTGGGTGCGCTTAATTCTGCTGATGCTGTGCCGTCAGAAGTTGGAGCTTACTCTGAGGAGTCTGGCTGCACAGGCTCTTCCTCCTCCAGAGTGGGGATGTGTGCTCTGGATGGTCCTGTGGGGGAGTAGAGGAAGGAATTAGAGATGTGATGCCAATGTTACATGAGCATTCGAGTTGACATCTGCTGACACCTACATCCATGCAGCTTTGGTCTCAGTGGGAGGCGTCTTTCTGCCTGACCTAGGGCAGAGGAACTCCCTGTGGGCCCTAACCCCATCCAATAATGGCTGCAGTGAAGCTCGTCGAATTTGGAGGCAGCTCTGAGTCTGGCACTGTCCACAGCTGCTGAAGGCTCCTCTGCCATCCTGCATGGTTCGTTTGGAAGCCAACAGAGGAAGCAATGCTTGCTATGGAACTTGAATGCACCACGAATGATGACATGAAACTGTGGGGCTTCCTGACTGGAAATGGACAATTAGCAAGGCTGCCCACATGCTGGAAATTAATTGGCCACCTGAGGGAAAATTGCGTGCAGCTGGCTGACCCATTTTTTTGTGTGTCAGAACCCCACATTCGGGGGAATCCGACCATTTCACACACAATCCACAAAATCGGGCCCACTGAGTCCCAGATGGGGCAGAAATGGTCCATGTTTTCTTCAAGGCCTTTGCTGAATTTGGTTCTCGGCCAGACACACCGTGATGGTTTAATATCCATCCCTAGCCTGTGCTGCTTTAGATGATCTCACTCAATGTGGTGCCGAGCCATATGCAGAGATGGAGCGGCGCAGAGTCTATTCCTGTTAGCTGTTAGCTCAGCTCACCCAGCATGTTACTTACAACATACAGAGCTGGAAGGCTCCAGATTCTAACATCCGCCTGTGCTGATTTATCCCACCCCAACCCCCACCCGAGGTCTTACTGAGCTCCACACAGGCCCAAGTTCCATTTCAGCTTTGCATTGTTTGCTTCTCTCACCCCCTGTGGTACTGAGCCTCACAAAGACAGGAAGGACCCGGGTTCCATCGCCATAAGTGCGGTATGCTAAATACCACCAGTGTGGTATTAAGCGCCACCTGGAGCAGGAAGTGCCCAGGCTACAATTACCTCCGTGCTGGATATGTTCCTGAACCACACACATTAGACAAGAAGGGCACATGCTCCATTCCCATCCTGTGCTGGGTTAGTAGGTCCCATCTGATGCACTACTGAGCTACCTGCAGATCAGAGAGGGCCCAGCTCTCGTCCCCAGCCTCTGGTCACTTAGCTGATTTCACCCAGTGAAATACTGAGGCCCCACACAGGAAAGTAAGTGTCCAGGTTCCATCTTGAGCCTGTGCTGTTAGCTCAGCTCATCTGGCGTAGTATTTAACCCCACAAAGAGTTGGAAGGCCGTAGGTTCTAAATCCCGCCTGTGCTGCGTTGGTTGACCCAAGCCAGAGTGGGACTGAACTCCAGACAGTGCAGGAAGCGACCATTTTCCATTCCTGCCTGATCTGACGTCCTGTGGTACTGAGCCCAAACAGTGTAGGAAGGCCCAAGCATCTTGCCCGGCCTGTGCTGAATGAATTGATCTCACCCACTGTGGTACTGAGCTCCACACAGAGCAGACAGGAAACCGGTTTCTTTGCTGTCATTTATTGTGTGGTATTGAGCCCAACACGGAGCAGGAAGGGCCCAAATCTCATTTCAGGCCCATTCTGCATTTGGTACTTGGACAAGCACAACAGCACAAGCACAATGGCTCAGGGTCCATCAGCGACCTTTACTGAGTGAATTGATCTCTCCCCTTGTGTTACTCAGCATCAACATAGTTTAGAAAGGGCCCAGCATGCATGACTCGGCCTATGCCATTAATTAAACATACCCAATGTAGGACTGAGCTCCATAACGATCAAGAAAGGCCTGCGACCCATCAGTGCCTGGTCTATTTGCAGAATTCACTCCCTATGTTAATGAGATCCAAACAGAGCAGAAAGGCCTGGTACCAATGCCAGGCATCTGCTCAGTTAGCTGATCACACTCAGTAGCAAGGAGCTCGATAGAGAGCGGGAATGATCAGAGTTCCATCCGCGGCCTATGCTGAGTTAGGTAATCTAAGCCAGTGTGGTAATGAAACCCTTGCTTCTAAGCCCGGGCTGTGCTGAATAAGTTAATCCCAACGAGAGTGGTGCAGAGCCATATTGGCCAATAATGCTGCGGCTCCATCCTGGCTTTTCTTGCATGGCTTCACCTACTATGTTAATGCAGTCCACAGAGAGAAACATAGAAACATAGAAACTTAGCAGATAGGAGCAGGAGTAGGCCATTCAGCCCCTCGAGCCTGCTTCGCCATTTAATGAGATCACGGCTGATCATCCAAATTCAGTACACTGTTCCTGCCTTCTCTCCATATCTCTTGATCCCTTTAGCCTTAAGAAATATATCTATCTCCTTCTTGAATATACTTAATGAATTGGCCTCTACGGCCTTCTGTGGTAGAGAATTCCACAGGTTCACCACTATCTGGGTGAAGAAATTCCTCCTCATCTCTGTCCTAAATGGCTTACCCCTTATCCTTAGACTGTGACCCCTGGTTCTGAACTCCCCGACCATCGGGAACATCCTTCCTGCATCTAGCCTGTCTAGTCCTTTCAGAATTTTATAAGTTTGAATGAGATCCCCTCTCATTCTTCTAAACTCCAGCGAGTATAAGCCCAATGGACCCAATCACTCCTCATACATCATTCCTGCCATCCCAGGTATCAGCCTAGTGAATCTTCGCTGCAGTCCTTCCATGGAAAGAGCATCGTTCCTCAGATAAGGCGACCAAAACTGCACACAATACTCAAGATGTGGTCTCACCAAGGCCCTGCACAATTGCAGCAAGACATCCTTGTTGCTGTACTCAAACCCTCTCGCTACAAAGGCCAACATACCATATGCCTTCTTAACCGTCTGCTGCACCAGCATGCTTACCTTCAGCGACTGCTGCACAAGGACACCCAGGTCTCATTGCACTTCCCCTTCTCCCAATCAATTGCCATTCAGATAATAATCTGCCTTCCTGTTTTTAACACCAAAGTGGATAACCTCGCATTTATCCACGTTGTATTGCATCTGCCATGCTTCTTCCCAATCACCCAACCTATCCAAATCATACTGGAGTTTCTCGGCATCCTCCTCACAGCACACACGTCCACCCAGCTTTGTGTCATTTGCAAACTTGAAGATATTACATCTAGTTCCATCGTCTAGATCATTAATACATATCGTGAATAGCTGGGGTCCAAGGACCGATCCCTGCGGTACCCCACTAGACAATGCCTGCCCTCAGAAAAAGACTCGTTTATTCCAACTCTTTGCTTTCTGTCTGCCAACCAGTTCTCTATCCAAGTCAATACCTTGCCCCCAATCCCATGTGCCTTAATTTTACACGCTAATCTGTTATGCATGACCTTATCGAAAGCCTTTTAAAAGTCCAAATACACCACATCCACTGGTTCTCCCTTATCTATTCTACCACTTACAACCTCAAAAAATTCCAGAGGAGCCCAGGTTCTATTTCCAGCCTATGCTGTTAGCTCATCTCACCCGGCGGGGTACTGAGAAGGGTAAAGATTTCAACCGCGGCCTCTGCTGAGGTGCATGATAAGAGGCGGTGTCGTACAGGGCCAGGCACAGCAGGAACGGTCTCTGTTCCATACCCAGCCTGTTCTCAATTTCCTGATCTCAATCTTAGGGATTTAGCAATAAGTGTGGAGCAATCAGTACTTCGAGACTGCTGCATTAGATCAGGCATCTTAACTGCGTTTAGCTGCCTTGTTTCCAGAACCTTTATAATCCATGTCTAACAAAAATGTATCAACAATAGCAAAATACTGCGGTTGCTGGAAATCTGAAATAAGAACATAAAATGCTGGAAACATTTCGTAGGTCAGGTAACATCGAGGAGAGTGAAACAGAGTCAACGTTTCGGTCGAGGACGCTCCGTCAGAACTGGAAATGGTGAGAGAGGAGCGATTTCTAATCAGGGGCAGGGACGAGGGGAGGAAAGAACAAGATAAAGGTCTGTGGCAGGAAGGCAGGAGCGATGGCCTGACAAAAGGGATGATGGTGCAAGGCACAAAGAGTGGTAAAATGATAAGTTAAGAAATAAAAGCTGACTCTAGATGAATTTTGAATGGCGATGGCAGAATGAACAACAGCTACCATGTGAGAAGATAAAGGGAAAAACAATATAGGGGCTGAGAATATAGTCAGAAATTGTGGAACTCGATGTTAAATCTAGAAGGCTGTAAAGTGCCTAATCGAAACTTAAGTTGCTGTTCCTCCAGCTTACGTTGAGCTTCGTTGGAACAGTGTAAGAGGCCGAGGATGGAGAGATCAGAGTGGAAGTGGAGTGTAGAATTAAAGTGACAGGCAACTGGAAGCTTGCGGACTGATTGCGGATAGAAAACGCTGTCAATTTCCGTCTTGAAATTTTAAATTGGAATAGCATCCACCATGTTTAGTGAAAAGCTCCCGATGTACTCTAATCTTTGTGTGAGACGTGCTTTGTGCCGTCATCCCTACCTCGTTCTAATTATAAGGTTATGCCCCCTTATTGTGGAATTCCGCAACACAGGAAATAGTTTCTTTCTATCTAACCTATCAATTACTTTAATCCTCTTAAGCGCCTCAATTAGGTCACCCCTCAATCGTCTATACTCAAGGGAATGGAAGCTTAGTCTTTGCAACCTGTCCTCTTTATTTAACCCTTTTTGGCACAGTATATTTCTGAAGAATCTGTGTTGCAGCCTTAAACACAAGAAATTACTCCACACAGTTACAACAAAAAGTCACATGCACGGGGCGCAGTGTGATCATCACAACTACATTTATAGAATTTAATTGGAAGAAGATGGCTGTCACATTTAATACATGAAACAATACCGTGGAAATTATTCTGTGCAATATTATGCTTTGATGCAGGAGATAGCCAGTTAATTTCAGGTAAATTAACGGACATATGTAATTGGCATGTGCATTTTAAGCTGCGAGGAGACTGATAGCATCATTTCCGGGTTTGTATATGGCAGAGCTCATGCTTAAACTTGAGTAAGGTTATTCCAAATCAATGTGCTGACTTTCCGTACCCTCACCCCTTGGCCCAGAAATTCGGGTCGGAGTCTTCCCGCTGATGCAAGCCCCCGAAAGCACTTAGCTGGCACCCCGGCGTGGCGTGGGTTTCCGATCCTGGGCCTGCTCCAACTGCCGGCGCGCAGTGCTCGTGCATCCCAGGGGCGCAGTTAGTTCGATGCGTCCCCTGGGATCACGTGGGCCATGGAGTGCCAATGGTAGCAGGGAATGCTTTATTCATAAGTTTGACAGGAACCTATAAATACTATAAGCCCCAAAACATCACTAAAACCTCAAATAAATTTTATTTACAATCACATTTTTAAATTAACTATAAATTAAACGAAATAACTATTTTAAACAATAATTTAAATTTTTGTAAAAATTATTTACATTTTCTAACGGGGCTAAAAATAAACTTACCTTTCTTTAAAGTATTTAAAAATAATAAACCTGTGGAAAAAATGTTTTAATTTTAATTAATTCACCACTTACATTTTTAAAAGCAGGCCTTGTGCCTGCTTTTTAAAAGTGTAACTGCTGGAGACTTACCATCCCGGAGAACCCTGCAAAAAAAAAGGTAAGTTCGATGCGCACGCGCTGCCTCTCCGGTGCACGCGTTCGACCTGTCAACCCCTTCTTTAAGGGGAATGGAAGTTCTGGTTTCCCGCACATGCGCAATGCATGCACGAAACTGGCACTTTCATTGGGCCTACGCATGAGTAACCCGTGCGTACTCACGTGTTGGGACACGAATTTCTGGGCCAATAGCACATATACATTTCCAGTAGGGATCAATCGATAATCATTTGGAAGGGTAATCCTGGCTGATTTTCAGCCTTTCCAGCAATTTCTTCAGCCCCACCATCACTCGGCGTAAAGCTCAGCTAAGTCAACACACACCCGAGATCGAAGCTGGGTTTATGTTCCACTGTAAGACATTGCTTGTATCACCTTTCAATTCTATTTTCGGGACGAACGTTACCAGATCAACCACTGGCTTTTGGGTGTTTCTCATAAAACCCGTGTAATAAAATTCAACAACATTCAGTTGTTATGGCAAAATTTAGAATTAAAAACAACTCGCTCAATTTGTTTATGCAAACGAGTGGAAATAACATCAGTAATGATGTGACCTAATTCACCCACTGGAGCCTTCCGTGTGGCCCAGAAATTCGGGTCGGAGGCTTCCCGCGGACGCAAGCCCCCGACCTGCACTTACATAGCGCACGTGCCATTGTGCTGTGATCCCGCGTGGAATTCCGATCTTGGGTCTGCTCCAGCTGCTCATGTGCAGGTCCCAGGTATTCCAGAGTTGCAACTAGTTCGCAGCGTCCCTGTGATCACGTGGACCATGGGGAGCCAATCAGAGCAGGGAATCTCCATTCATAGATTTGACAGGAAGACCTTCCTACATATCTGGCAAACTAATCTGTCAGGGTGGATGTGTTTGCTGAATAGTCATATATCCTGTGGTATCCACTCAAAGACTAAAGCTAACCTATGTTCATATTACGTATTTTATGCAATAATTAATTGAAATTATAGTCTTTCATCTCCAACATGGACCACATTTCCCAAACCGACATATTGAACTGGATTGCTCTCTGATCTCCAGAATGGACAGTTCATCTGATTGTAAATACGTTTTGATAGGTGCTGCATTTCTCTTAAACTTCCATTTGGTGTAGATCGATATCCTCAGTCCAAATGTAGGAGTTGAATTTTGGCAAGAAATAATTGTTTACTTTCCTCTTCTTTTATGCTGCTATCAGGTGCCACAGCCTCTTTCAGCCATCGTGTACCTGTTCTATTCCACATGTGCCCCCTGATAGTGAGATTTAACAGTCTTTTAACCACAGATGTTATTTTATAGGTAAGCTCGATCCTGTCCTCACTAGAATGTCCCACTCAAATGCTTCCACCCGTGATGGTCATAAGGAAGAACACTGGGCCAGAAATTCGGGTTGGAGGCTTCTTGCGTGTGCAAGCCCCTGACCTGCACTTACCTAGCGCGCCAGCCGTTGTGCTGTGGGCCCGCGTGGGATTCCAATCCTGGGCCTCCTCCAACTGCCGGTGCACAGTGCTTGCATATCCCAGGGGCACTGTCAGTTGGAAGCGTCCCCTGGTATCACGTGGGCCATGGCGAGCCAATCGTAACAGGGAATCTCCATTCATAAATTTGACAGGAAGACCTGTCAAATCTATGAATAGAGTTCGGCCCCAAAATCTAACTAAAGCTTCAAATGCATTTTATTTTAAATCATATTTTTAAAATAACTATAAATTACATAAAATAAATGTTTTAAACAATAATTTAAATTTTGAAAAAATGAATGACAGTTTACGGGGCTAAAAATAAACTAACCTTTTGTTAAGTATTTAAAAATAATAAACCTGTGGAAAAATGTTTTAATTTTTCTTCATTCTCACTTACTATTTTAAAAGCAGGCCTTGCAACTGTTTTTTAAATGGGTAGCTGTTGAAGACTTACCCTCCTGGAGAGTCCTGGAAAAAAGCTGAAAATCCAGGCGTACGCGCTGTCTCTCCGGCGCACACGGTTGACCACTGTACTCCTTCCATCAAGGGAATGGAAGCTCTGGTTCCCAGCGCATGCACAGTGCATGCACAAAACCGGCACTTCCGTTGGCCCTACGCATGAGTACCCAACGCATACTCACCTGTGGGGACCCGAATTTTGGCCCATTGATTGGCGTTATTTCATCTCTGATTCTGGTTGTGTTACCTGCATCACAACCTCTGAGATGAAAGGGCAGTTGAGAAGAGGAAGAATTCTTGATTTCCATCTCTGAGTAAGTCTGTATAAGAAAGGACATTGGCATAGAGTTTGCAGTGTGTAGTATGCCATCAAATTGCTATTGAATTGGCCGGCAAGTTTGGAAATGTGGGAACTGTCAGTGTACGCATTGAGGGATCATCCGAGCGGTCAGCGAATAAACAATTTCTGGCACAGAGTTTGGATATTTGCCCACCAACTGCCCATCAATTGTGTATAGAAACTGCATGTTGATTCAAACGGGCAAAGGACATGTTTTTAAAAGCGTAAGGGGATATCTCAGGCTTGTTGTAACTTTTTCATCGCGGATCGTATCACGAGTTTTTCTTGTTTCTACAAAGATTGCAGTTTTAAGGAGAAGTTGAGAATAATTATCAGCAAAATTATTTGTTTCCTAACAGAACTAAGATTTGGTGACGTTGGTGGAAATAAGCTAATTAGGAATTAATTTCCAATGCTGTACAGCAATTGTCATTAAATCTGATTATGGGACTCCCTTCTGAAAGGATGTAAAATCTAATTCTGTTTCCTTATTGGACTACCAGGCTGAGCATTTATTATGGATTATCATATTTATTTTAAAACTTATTTCTAGTCCATTTGAAATAATGGTGTTTCATTTCAGAACCAATCTTTCTCCTTCTTACGACATCCAAATATCATGTTAACTTAACCCAGAACATTTACATCTTTATTGGATCTTCAAATATTCTAACGTGAAATCTACATTTATTAGAAAGGTTGTTTCCATACTGGATGCAATATCTTAGATATAAATCTTAACTTTGTTCGAAAGTGTAAAATGACTAATGATGAGTGTGCAGATCGTTTAACATCTCACCCTATTGTTATTTACATTCAATTTAACGGGGAGAGATAGAAAACCGGCTTCCGACTCGCTATCTCTCATTTTGCAGCATCGCTCAATGACAGGATTTACCCCAATTTCTGATGTTCAACCTATTGCTTCTTGTCAGTAAAGTCTGCCAATAATTTTCTTGCTCTCCTACCCAACGCTACAGTTAACATGGTGGCGATTGCGATCCTGTCCCGGGGAAAGTGCGGTCTCTCCAAATGCATCACTTGCTACCTGGTGGCCATGGCAGCGGCGGATCTGCTGGTTGTCCTCACTGGTGGTATACTCAATCGGATTATCGACATTTACTTCCCGGGAAATTATCTGTCGCTTACTTCGGTATGTCGGACCAAAACGGTCCTAGTTTATCTACCCAGAGACTGTCCTGTCTGGTTAACAGTCGCATTCAATTTTGAATGCTTTATGTTGCCAGATACTGAAAACCAAATATTGCACCCATAAAACGGCAGCTGCGGTTGCAGGCACGGTGCTCGCTCTGAATTGTTTTGAAAACATCCCCTGGTACTTTGTATATGAACCTCTGTATACGATTAACAACATGCCGTGGTATTGCCGTTTAAGATCAAGCTTTTATACTTCACCCCTTCAGCTAGCATTTTCCTATTTGGAATGCATAGCGACTCCTTTTCTGCCATTTTCCTTATTTTGCTACTCAATGCTCTGACCGTGAGATATATCTTAGTGGCCAGCAGAGTCCGCAGGGCATTGCGGGGTAACACCAGCACTGAAAATAATCCTGATCCTGAGATGGAGAACCAGAGAAAATCCATCATTTTACTCCTCAGCGTATCTAGCAATTCTATACTGCTATTGCTGATATACATGATCCATTACTTGTATTATCCAATTACTGATTCCAAATCTTACACAGGTTACAATGACCCAGTTTATATCCTTCAAAAAACCGGATATATGCGCCTGCTTTTGAGCTGCTGCATAAACACATTTATTTATGCAGTGACTCAGGGTAAATTCAGAGAGGAGTTTATAAAAATGGTGAAATATCCGGTGAATCAGATTGTTAAGTTTTTAGATAAATAGTTCAACAGTAGGCTTGATTGGATTACAATTAAACTTAGAACATAAGATGTCGGAGCAGAAGTATGCATTACAGCCCCTCGTGCCTGCTCCAACATTGAATAAGATGAAGGCTGAGCTTTTACATCCACTTAATTTTCTCGCCGTATCCCAATATCCCTTGATTCCCTTCGTGTCCAGCAATCTATCGATCTCAGTCTTGAATACACTTAAAGGCTGAGCTTCCACAGCCACCTGGCTTCGAGACTTCCAAAGATTCACCACCCTCTCATTGAATGAATTCATCATCTTCTCAGTCATAAATATTCGACTCCTTATCCTGAGACCACGACACCTATTTCTAGATTTTCCAGCCATGGTATACAGCCTCTCAGCAACTGCGCTGTGATGTTTTCCTAGACATTCATATGTTTCAATGAAATCACCTCTCATTCTTCTCAGCTCGGGGGAATATTGGCCCATTCTGCTAAATTTCTCCTCACAGGTCCATCCCGGCAATCAATCTAGTGAACCTCAGTTACAACCACTCGAAACAAGTACATCATTCCTTAGGTAAGGAGCCTTAAAGTGTACATAGGGCATCAGGTGTGTTATCACCATAGCCCTATATAATTCCATCAAGACTTCCTTACTCATTATTCAATCCCCTTGCAAGAAAGGCTAACATACCATTTGCCTTCCTAATTGATTGCAGGACTTGCATGTTAACATTCTGTGATTCGGAGACAAAGACACCCAAATCCCTCTGAATAACAATGTTTACTAGACTCTCAGCTTAAAAAAAATATTCTGCTTTTCTATTCTTCCTAACTAAGTCAGTAATTTTACAGTGACCCACATTATGCTTCATCGGCCTCTTTCTTGTCAACTCACTTAAACTGTCTATGTCCATTTGCTGCCGCTTTGCGTCCTCCTCGCAGCTTACCTTCTCATCTAACTTTGTATTGTCAGCAAATTGGTGCATTACACAGGGTCCCCTCAACTAAGTCATTGATAAAGACTATAAATATGTAGGCCCAAGCACTGAACCTTGCAGCACAGCCAGTCAGTCAACCCGAAAATAATCCGTTTATTCATACTTTTTGTTTTCTGACCATTAACAAATTCTCAATCCATGCTAATGTATTACCTCTAATACCACGAGAAGTAATATTGGCCCAGACATTCGGGTCGGGGGCTGCCCGTGTGTGCAAGCCCCCGACCTGCACTTACGTTGCGCGTGGCCATTGAGCTGTAGGTCCCCGTGGAATTGCGTTCCTGGGCCTCCTCCAACTGCCGGCGCGCAGTGTTTGCATATCCCAGGGGCTTAGTAAGTTCGATGCGTCCCCTGGGATCAGGTGGGCCACAGAGAGCCAATCGGAGCAGGGAATGCTTCATTCATATGTTTGACAAGAAGGGCTGTCAAACTTATAAATACTATAAGCCCGAAAACATCACTAAATCTTCAAATACATTTTAAAAAAACATCACATTTGTTAAAACAACAATAAGTTACATGAAATAACTATTTTGAACAATAATTTAAATGTTTGAAAAAAATAATTTGATTTTCTAACGGGTCTAAAAAAACTTACCTTTCTGCAAAGTATATAAAAATAATAAACCTATGGAAAAAATGTTTCAATTTTAATTAATTCACCACTTACCTTGTGAAAAGCTGGCTTTGCGACTGCTTTGTAAATATTTAACTTCTGGAGACTTACCCTCCCGGGAAAACATGCAAAAAAAACCTAAGTTCGATGCGCACACGCTGTCTCTCCCATGCACGCATTCGATCTCTGAACCCCTTCTTTCAGGGGAACGAAAGTGCCGGTTTCCCACGCATGTACAGTGTATGCACGAAAGCAGCACTTCCGTTGGTCCTACAGGTGAGTACCGCATCCATACTCACCCGTGCAGACCCGAATTTCTGGGCCAAGTTGTGTAACATTGGCCCGTATTTTCCGATCAGAGGCTTCCTGCAGGCGGAGGCCTCAGATCTGGAAAAATCAAGAACATACTTGAGGGCTCCCAAGGCGCATATACCTCCGCTCCGGGGCCTCTCCAAACTCCAAGTGCGCAGGGCCCACGTATCCGAGAGGCACAGGCAGCTCGCAAGCGTCCCTGGGATAACGTGGGCCATGGGGAGCCAATAGAAGAAGGGAATATCCCTTCACACACTTGACAGATAGACCAATCTAATATTTGAATGTAGATGACCCCAAAAACATATTGACCCAGAAATTCGGGTCGGAGGCTTCCATTGGGCTTACGGGTGAGTACCCCATGCGTACTCACACATGGAGACCCGAATTTCTGGGCCATTTAGACTCCAATACTAAATGCGTATCCCTACCAGGAAAGAAAGAACAGCCCCCAATAGATTGGGTAATCACTGTGGATATGAATGTATCGGTAGATTAGTTTGGAACCCATAAGCATGATGAACTTATCCACGCGGAGTACAACTGGCTCACCATAATAGAGTCATTGAGTCATAGAGTTATACAGCACAGAAAGAGGCCCTCGGCCCATCGCGTCCACGCTGACCATCAAGTCCTGTCTAATCTAATCCCATTTTCCAGCATTTGGTCCGTAGAATTGTATGCTATGGCATTTCAAGTGCTCATCCAATTGCTTCTTGAATGTTGTGAGGGTTCCTGCCTCTGCCACCCTTTCAGGCAGTGAGTTCCAGATACCAACCACCCGCTAGGTGAAAGAGTTTTTCCTGAAATCCCCTCGAAACCTCCTGCCCCTTACTTGAATCTATGCCCCCTTGTTATTGACCCCTCTAATAAGGGGAAAAGTTCTTTACTGTCTACCCAATCTATGCCCCTCATAATTTTGTACACCTCAATCAGGTCCCCCCTCAGCCTTCTCTGCTCCAAGGAAAACAACCCCAGCCTGTCCAGTCTTTCTTCATAGCTGAAGCGGTCCAGCCCAGATAACATCCTGGTAAAGCTCCTCTGCACCCTCTCCAAAGCAATCACATCCTTCCTATAGAGTGGCGACAAGAACTGCACACAGTACTCCAGCTGTGGCCTTACCAGCGTTTTGTACAGCTCCATCAAAACCTCCCTGCTCTTATATTCTATGCCTCGGCTAATGAAAGCTAGTATCCCATATGCCGTTTTAACCACCTTATCCACCTGTTCTGCTGCCTTCATGGATCTATGTACATGCACATCAAGGTCCCTCTGATCCTTTGTCTTTCCCAGGGTCTTACCATTCATTGTGTATTCCCTTGCCTTGTTAGTCCATCCAAAATGCAACACCTCACACTTTTCAGGGTTAAATTCCATTTGCCACTGTTCCGCCCATCTGACCAACCCATCTATATCGTCCTGTAGCCTGAGGCTTCCCTCCTCGCTATTTACTACCCCACCAATTTTCGTGTCATCTGCGAACTTACTGATCATACCCTTTACATTCACATCCAAATCATTAATGTAGACCACAAACAGCAAGGGACCCAGCACCGATCCCTGTGGTACCCCACTGGACACAGGCTTCCAGTCACAAAAACAACCTTCCACCATCACACTCTGCCTTCTGCCACTAAGCCAGTTTTGGATCCAATGTGCCAAGGCACCCTGCATCCCATGGGCTCTTACCTTCCTGACCAGTCTCCTATGCGGGACTTTATTAAAAGCCTTACTGAAATCCATGTAAACCATATCCAATGCACTACCCCCATCCACACACCTAGTCACCACCTCGAAAAATTCAATCAAATTGGTCAGACATGATCTTCCCCCGACAAAGCCATGCTGGCTATCCCTAATTAATCCTTGCCTCCCCAAGTGGAGACTAATTCTGTCCCTCAGAACTTTTTCCAATAATTTCCCAACCACAGTTGTTAGGCTCACTGGCCTGTCATACCCTGGTTTATCCCTACTACCCTTCTTGAATAATGGTAATACGTCAGCTGTTCTCCAGTCCTCTGGCACATCCCCTGTGGCCAGAGAGGTTCTGAAAATGTGTGTCAGAGCCCCTGCAATCTCCTCCTTTGCCTCACATAGTAGCCTGGGATACATCTCGTCCGGGCCTGGGGATTTATCCACTTTTAAGCCCGCTAAAACCGCTAGTACCTCCTCCATCTCGATGCTAATATGTTCAAGTATATCACAGTCCCCCTGCCCGATTTCTATGTCTACATCGTCCTTCTCCATAGTGAACACAGATGCAAAAAATTCATTTAAAACCCCACCTACATCATCCGGCTCTAAACACAGCTTGCCACTTTGGTCCCTAATGGGCCCTACTCTTTCAGTAGTTATCTCTTGCCCTTAATATACTTATAATATACCTTAGGATTTTCCTTTATTTTGCTCGCCAGTGTTATTTCATGGCCCCCTCCTCGCTCTCTTAATTTATTTTTTAAGTATCCCCCTGCACTTTTTATACTCCTCTAGGGCTTCCTCTGTCTTTAGTCCTTTGTATCTGCCAAAAGCCCCCCTTTTTTTCCTAATCCATTCTCGTATATCCCTTGACATTCAAATTTCCCTGGGCTTGTTGATCCCACCCTTGACCTTTACGAGAACATGTTGCCATTGTACTCTCTCAATTTATGTTCTGAAAGACTCCCATTGCTCTGATGTGGATTTTGCTTCAAGTAGCTAATTCCAGTCCACGTTGTCAAGATCATGCCTTATCATATTAAAATCGGCCTTCCCCCAATTTAGAACCTTTATTTCCGGCCCATCCTTGTCCTTTTCCATGACTACCTTAAACCTCACCGAGTTATGGTCAATGTCACCAAAGTGCTCACCTACTAACACTTCTACCACTTGCCTGGCCACATTCCCCAGAATTGGGTCCAGTACCGCCCCCTTTCTTGTAGGACTTTCTACATGCTGGCTCAAAAAGCTCTCCTGGATGCAATTTAAGAATTCTGCACCCTCTAAGCCTTTCACACACTGACTATCCCAGTTACTATTGGGGAAGTTGAAATCCCCCACTATTATTACCCTATTATTTGCACACTTCTCTGAGATTTGCCTACATATCTGTTCTTCTATCTCCCCCTGACTGTTAGGGGGCCTATAGCACACTCCTAGCAAAGTGCTTGCCCCCTTTTTGGTTTTAAGTTCAACCCATATGGCCTCATTAGAGGAACCTGTTAATATATCATCCCTCCTCACAGCAGTAATTGACTCCTTAATTAATATTGAGAAACCCCCTCGTCTTTTACACACCCCTCTGCCTCGCCTGAAGATTCTATACCCCGGAATATTGAGTTGCCAGTCTTACCCCTCCCTCAACCATGTCTCCGTGATAGCAACAATATCATACTCCCATGTGTTCATCAACAACTTCAGTTCATCCACCTTATTCGTAAGACTCCTTGCATTAAAATAAATGCCATTCAGTCTTGCCCTACTCCCTTGTGCCGTTACATATTTGCTCTGCCTTCCAGTCTGACTTGTTTTTCTTCTATATTTGGCTGTACATCACCCCCTATTATAGCTCCACTCTGTATCCCATCCCCCTGCCAAGTTAGTTTAAACCCCCCCCGAACAGTGCTAGCAAACCTCCCGCAAGGATATTTGTCCCGTTCTTGTTCAGGTGCAATCCGTCTGACTTGTACAACTACCACCTTCCCCAGAAGTAGGCCCAGTGAACCAGGAAACTGAAGCCCTCCCTCCTGCACCAACAATTTAGCCACGCGTTCATCTGCTCTATTCTCCTATTCCTACACTCACTAGCACGTGGCACCGGGAGTACTCTAGAGATTACAACCTTTGAGGTCCTGCTCTTTAATCTGCTACCTAGCTCCCTAAATTCTTGCACCAGGACCTCATCCCTCTTAATACCAATGTCATTGGTCCCAATGTGAACCACGACCTCGGACTGTTCACCCTCCCCCTTCAGAATGCCCTGCAGCCGTTCAGTGACATCCTTGACCCTGGCACCAGGGAGGCAACAAACCATCCTGGAGTCACGTCTACGGCCACAGAAACGCCTATCTGTTCCCCTTACGATAGAATCCCCTACCACTATTGATCTCCCACTCTTCTTCCTCCCTTCCTGAGCAGCAGAAGCGCCCCTGGTGCCAGGAAGTTGGCTGCTGCTGCCCTCCTCTGGTAAGTCATCCCCCTCAACATTATCCAAATATGTATACCTGTTTGAGAGGGGGATGATGTTATGATGAACCATATTCAACGGGGATTATTATAAATCTCAATGAATTATCTTGTGCTGTGTTGATCATATTGGAAATCACCTTAACGCTCAGTACAAAATAGTAATTTATTTATGCAACATTTTAAACCAATAGCACAGCGGAATCAAGCAATGACAATTTTCGCTTATATTTATATTTTAATGCAGTGAGACAGTTTTAATCGAATTGGTCTTCTTTAGGAAACCGCAAGAGGCGAGATAGACCTCAAATACAAAACACGAAGGAACAAAGCGACTCACAGCATGATAAAACTACACAAGAACAGACTCCTCACCACTCCACCCCCCCTGCCCACTGCAGAAAGCTTACGTTCGCAAGAGAGGAGATGTCAGTACTACCAACAGTAGATCCTGATTCACTCCTTCATTTAATGCATTTGACGATTACTGTCAGTGGATATTTCACCGCGTTCTTCAGCTCCTCTCTGAGTTTTTTCTGGGTCACCACATAAATACAGGTGTTGGTGCAGCAGCTCAAAAGGAGAAGCATCTGTCTGGTTTCTTGAAGGATAAAGACAGGGTCGTTGTAATCTTTAAATACGTAAGTGCTTGTGATTCGCTGATACAGGTGATGTATGGTGTATGTTATCCATAACATGAGGAAACCTCCAGATATAGCGAAGAGTAAAATAATGGATCTTTTTCGGTACTCCAACTCAGGCTCAACGTTATGTTCAGCAGTGTTGATGTCCCTCGGTGCCCGTCGGACTCTACTGGAGACTAATATATGTCTCACTGTCAGTATATTGAACAGTAATATAAGAACAAATGCAAGAAACAGTGTTAAAATATATTGGCCCAGAAATTCGGGTCTCCACGGGTGAGAACGCGCTGGCTACTCACGCGTAGGCCCAATGGAAGTGCCAGATTCGTGCATGCGCTGCGCATGCGTGGGAAATCGGCACTTCCATTCCCCTGAAAGAAGGGGTTCAGAGGTCGAACGCGTGTGCCAGAGAGGCAGCACGTGCGCATCGAACTTACGTTTTTTTTGCAGGTTATCCCAGGAGGGCAAGTCTCCAGAAGTTACACGTATAAAAAGCAGGCACAAGGGCTGCTTTTAACAAGGTAAGTGGTGAACTAATTAATATTAAAACATTTTTTCCACAAGTTTTTTATTTTTAAATACTTTAAAGAAAGGTAAGTTTATTTTTAGCACCGTTAGAAAATGTAATTTAAATTTTCAAAAATTTAAATTATTGTTTGAAATAGTTATTTCATGTAATTTATAGTTTATTTTAAAAATGTGATGTTTCTTTTTATATTTATTTGAAGATTTAGTGATGTTTTGGGGCTTATACTTTTTACAGGTTTCACAGGTCTACCTGTCAAACTTATGAATGAATAATTCCCTGCTACCATTGGCTCTCCATGGCCCACCTGATCCCAGGGGATGCATCGAACAAACTGCGCCCCTGGGATATGCAAACACTGCTCGCCGGCAGTTGGAGGCGGCCCAGGATAGGAACCCCACGGGGGCCCACAGCTCAACGGTCAGCGTGCAATGTAAGTGCATGTCGGGGTCTTGCACCCGTGGGAAGTTCCCGACCCCAATTTCTGGGCCAATGAGTCCAGGAATATGCTATCCACGCGGCTATTGTATAATAGCTAGATTTGATGCGGCAGTACTTTGGGATGTTGTTAACAGAATGCAAAGTTTCAAATATAAAGTACAACGGGATATTGTCCAACTTGTAAGCAGTGAATCGGCCCGGGAAGACATGTCCTGTGGTGCAGTCTCTATAGTATCTGTGAGGAGCTTGACAGGGTTTGATCGAGAGCTCTACTGATTGGGTTAAAGGCACAAAGGAAGGTTGGTGCAGATGAGAAATGTGACCCCCAGGTCAATGGACGGAGCAGAGGAAACTTAAACGTGTGAGAACCGGAAAGTGAAAGTCAGAATAGGTAAGGCTCCTGTGCCGTAACTTGGATTCTAACCGAGTGGCTGAGACCACAACTTAGGACTGAAACTCAAACAGAGGAGAAAGGTGCAAGGTTCCAACCCTGGCCTGTGCTGCGTTAGTTCATTAATGCCATGTGGTGCTGAGGCACACACAGAGCAAGGAGGTCCCAGGTTCCTGGGGCGGACCCGTATGGCCCAGTTGTGCTCCGTTTGTCGAGCTTCTAGGGGAGGGCGGGTCTGTGCGTTGGGCGACTGCTGGGTCTGTGTGTGTGGCGGAGGGGGTGGGGGGAAGTGGTGGTTCTCTGTGTGGGGATGTGCGGATACTTGTGCGGGGGAGAGTCCTTGTGCATGGGATGGGCGGGGCTTATTGTGGTTGAGGCGGGTCTGTGTGGAGGCAAGGAACTAGTGAAGCACAACTAGACCTCCATGTTCTGAAACAAGTTGATTAAAGCCTTGCTTTATGCTCAAACCCAGTGCGTAGTGAGTTTCCTTACGTCATGGGGGGTGGGTGTTCTTCTGCGCGGGATGGACGTGCAAACTGGGGGTGGTGAGGGTCTATTTGGAGGGGAGGGCCACTCTCTTTATGAGGAGGGGCAAAATGTGTGGGGAGGGGCTGGTCCGTGTGGGGTGGGTCTATGTGGGACGTTTCTTTGCTGATGGAGGTACAGTGGCGGGTGGGTGTGGAGGGTAGAAGCGGGTTTTTCTGGGGGTTGGGCCGGGTTGGAATGGGGAGGGTGCCCAGTTGCCATTTGCACATCGTTCTGTTAGCCACATTGAGAAGCAAAATCCTAGGTTTGATACATGGGCCTCTGCTGTTAGCTCAGCTCACCCAGCGTGGTATTGATCATCAAACAGATCCGGCAGCCCTTCGGTTCCGACCCCGGCCTGTGCTGAATTAGTTGAAAACAGCCAGAGTGCTGCTGAGTAAATGTAAGCACAAGGGCCCAGGCTCCATTCCCGGCTTGTACTGATATAGCTGATCTCACCCAGTATGGTACTGAGCTCCACAAACATCAGGAAGGATCATGCTCTATACCTGCCATGTGCTGTTTACTAATCACAACCTGTCTGGCATTGAACTCCACATGCCAAAGCAAGGGCCAAGGCTTCATTCCAGACCTTTGCTAAAATTGGAACGGGGTCACACATACTGACCAGGAAGATTATAATATCCACTTTCGATCAGTGCTTAGTTACCTGTTCTCAGCTGGGTGGTACTGAGTTAAGGAATGGCCAAGTCACCATCCCCAGCCTGTGCTGTTCGCCCATCTCCCCTGGAGTGGTACTGAGCCATATACAGCGTAGACTAGGCCCATATTCCAACCATGGCCTGTGGTGAGATTCTTGATCCGAGCCAGTGTGCAACTGAGCCAAGTGCAGTGGGAAACTGGGCCAGAGTCCAACAGCAGCCTCTGCTGAGGTAGTTGATCTTACCCAGTGTGGTATTGAACTCACATAGTGCAGGAAGAGCCTAGGTTCCTTCCCCAGCCAGTGCTGAGCCCGGTTGTTTGATATGGTGTGGGACTGTGATCCACACAGTGACAGAAATGCCCAAACTCCATCCCGAGCTTTTCCCGTGAGCTCACCACGCACGGCGTGGCACTGAGCCCCATAAAGCTCTGGGTGGCCCCTGATTCTAAATCGGGCCTGTGCTGAGTTAGTTGATCCCAGTCGGTGTGGTACAGAGTCACATACAGAACAAAAAGGTCAAAGGGCTTATCCTGGCCTGTGCTGAGTTACTTGTTCTCAACCAGTACGTTCCTGAGCTCCACACAGAACAGGATGGACAGAGGAGATTTACGAGAATTTACGAGGATTTACGTGGATTTACTGGAGAATTTTTGCTATGTGAAAGATTGAATAGTCTGGGGTTGTTTTCTTTGAAACAGAGGAGGCTGAGGGGAGACTTAATTGAGCTGTGTAAAATTATGAGGGGCCTAGATAGAGAGGAAAGGAAGGATCTATTATTCTGAGCAGAGAAGTCAACAGCAAGGGGGCATAGATTTAACGTAATTGTTCGAAGGATTAGAGGGGGGTTGAGGAGAACTTTTTTCACCCAGAGGGTGGAGGGGGTCTGGAACTCACTGCCTGAAAGGGTGGTAGAGGCAGAAACCCTCATCCTTTTCAAAAAGTACTTCGATATGCGATTGAAGCACCGTAACCGACAGGAATATGGACCAAAAGCTGGAAAGTGGGCTTAGGCTTGATAGCACTTTATCGGCCGGAGCAGACACGGTGGGCAAAATGGCCTCCATCTCTTCTGTACAGTTCTAGGTCTCTTGATGCCATGACCCTGGTTCCACCCCTGCCACGTGCTATTAGCAAATCACAGCCATTGTGCTATTAAGTACCAGGCAGAACAGAAAGGGTCCAGAGATCAATTGTGGTCCGTGCAGAATATGCTAATGACCAACACACATTGAGCAAGAAGGATACAGGCTCCATTCCTAGGCTGTGCTGCGTGAGTTGGTCTCACCTGATGCATTTCTGAGCCAAATACAGATTAGAGAGGGCCCAGCTCCCATCCCCAGCCCATGCTCATTTCGCTGATTTCACCCCACACTGAGCCCCACACAGATAAGGAAGCGTCCAGGTTCCATCCAAAATCTGTGCTGTTAGCTCAGCTGAACAGGCGTAGTAGAGGATCCCATAAAGAGCCAGGTGGCCGCAGGTTCTTACCCCCGCCTGTGCTGTGTTAGTAGGTCCCAGCCAGAGTGGTACTGAACTCCACATAGAGCAGGAAAGAACAAGTTTCCATTCATGCCTGATTTGCTGCCCGGGGGTACTGAGTCCTTCAAAGTGTAGGATGGGCCCAAGCCAGTGCTGAGTTAATTGATCTCATTCAGTGTGGTACGAACTTCCACACAGAGCAGGAAGAAAGCTGATTTCTTCCCTGCCATTTCATGCGTGGTATTGCGCCCCACACAGAGCAGGAAGGGCCCAGGCTTCATGTCAGGCCCATTCTGAATTTGGTATTGGGACAAGCGCACTTAGCACAAACAGTCCAGTTTCCATCCATGCCCTGCACTGAGTTAATTGATCTTACCCTGTTTGGTAGTTAGGGGAAAAAATTCAGTATCCCCCCATTTGGGGCGCCATTATCAGCCGTGCAGAAAAGTTCAGCGCCTGGCACTAATTATCACCTCTGATGGCAAACTTGGCTTTTATCACCCCTGGAGGTGATTGGAGCGCTAAATCTGGCACTTCGCACCTGTCTTAAGGTGCAAAGGCCGAAGAGTGAGGCGCTACCTCAAAGCGCTGGCGAAGCAAGGAAGGGCAAATCAAAATAAACTTGCAAAGTGCTGCTCAGTACTCAAAACTCCTTCACACAGCGTTGAATCTCTCCAGAAGTCTCTCTTTCTCTCTCTCAGAATGCATGGTGCAAAAATGTTACCGACAATAAAAGGCAGGAAGCAGTTGCCTTTAAAGAGCGCTCCCCCAGTCCCTATCTGACAGCAAAACGCTCCTCTCAACCTGTCGTTGCTAGCGGCAGGCGGCAAGGCAGGGGCACCACTCAATATCCAGTCTGGGGCAGTAACGGGGCATTGTGCACTCGACTGAAGTCCCAATCTACCGGTGCAGGAGATCGTGGCAGTAGTGTTTAGTGCTGCCACAAAATGTCTTGTTAATTTCGCGAGCGGCGCAAACATCGCTGCACCCGGGTGCTAGTTGCTTTGCACACTAATTAGCGTCCTATTAATGCACTAACGGGAGGTGCAAACAACTGAATTTTTCCCCCTTAGTTCCATAAAAAGTGGAAAGGGCCAAAGTACCTTCCCTCGGTGTGGTAAACCACTTTTATCATTCACTATCGTTACACTATGGTTATCACTGTTTATATCGTTACACTATGGTTATCACTGTTTACACTGTTGTATCACTACACAAGGTCACCTCTTATCACGCTGTTATACCTGGGCTGACCACAGCTGACCCCGCCCATGGCTCCGCCTGCTTGCCCAGGTATAAAGGTGGTCGGCTGGCTGGTATTCCTCCTTGTTGGACCCGATCACCCACGAGGGTGGGCTCTGTTATTTAGCCAATAAAAACCTATAGTTACTATCTTAACTCGTCGCTTTTCATTGGATGAATTGATAGGTATATCGATTTTATTGGCTAAATTTTGAAATGAGTGGGTCGGAGCAGCCAAACGACCAGCCAAACGGCCAGCTACAACAGCCACAGCAGCTGGCCTGGCTGCGAGCCCTCCGACCGCCATACCTGGATCTAAACCCACAGGCAGCAAACTCAGCCCTCGACTTCGAACACTGGCTGAGCTGTTTCGAATCCTACCTGGGAGAATCCGGCGTGCCTCCGGGATCCAAACTAAGAGTTCTGACCGCCCAGGTGAGCCCTAAAGTATTTGCATTCATCCGGGACCTTGCTACATACGAGGACGCCCTCAATCTGCTGAAAGAGCAGTACCGGATCCCGGTAAATTCTATGTATGCCAGACATCTCCAAAGATCCCGCTTGCAACAGCCAGGAGAGTCTGTAGATGAATTTTTACGGGCGCTACAAACACTCGGCAGGGACTGTGACTTTAAAGCTGTAATGGCTGCAGAAAATACTGAAGGGAATATCCGCGATGCCTTCGTGAAAGGCCTTCGGTCCGACTACTCACGGCAAAGACTGCTCGAATCAAAGGACCTCGACCTGAATACAACTGCAGCCCTCACTCGCTCTCTGGAAGTGGCCCATCGGGACCTGGAGGCGTACTCCAGGTACTGTGCTGTGCGACCCTGGGACTCGGGCCCGACCCCGGCCGCAACACCCCTCGCACCGCCGCCTCTGGGACCTACCTCAGCGTCGGCGTCCCAGAACCGATCAGGACCGCCACCCCCGGTACCGGCTGCGACATCAGAGCCCCGCGATCGGGCCGCCGGCTGCTTCTTCTGTGGCCAGCCGAAACACCCGAGGACGCGCTGCCCTGCAAGAAACGCGACTTGATCCGACTACCACAAGAAAGGCCACTTCGCGAAGGCCTGCAGGGGGAGAGCCACAGACGCCAGCAGTGCCTCATGCGAGTTGTGGGGGCGGCCATCTTTCATCAAGGCCACAGATGCCAGTATCCCCTCGTGTGAGTCGTGGGGGTGGCCATCTTTGATCAAGGCCACCGACACCAGCAGTGCCTCATGTGAGTTGTGGGGGCGGCCATCTTCTCCGCCATTTTATTCAACGTCATGGGCGCCGCCATTTTGTCCACCACACTCGACCGCCACCTTGTCTCCAGACCCGACCACCGCCTCACCCGCAGACTACAGCAGCTCGCTCAGCCATGCACTAGCCTCCGTCACACTGGACCAAGCTCACCCGCATCACCTGTCCAAGTCCATGATGGACATCAATGTAAACGGCCATGCCACGGCCTGCCTGTTCGACAGTGGAAGCACAGAGAGTTTCATCCATCCAGACACGGTGAGCCACTACTCCCTCACTGTCCGGCCAACGGGCAATCGGATCTCGATGGCTTCGAGGTCCCATTCTACAGACATCAGCGGCTACTGTGTTGTGACCCTGTCGGTTAGGGGCACGGAGTATAAAAATTTTTAACTCCTCGTCCTGCCCCAGCTCTGCGCTGCCATCCTACTAGGGCTGGACTTCCAATCCCACCTTCAAAGTGTCACTTAGGCATACGGTGGACCCCTCCCCCCACTCACAGTCGACAACCAGCAGCCTTTAAACCACCCACCACGTACCACCTGCGGCCTATCCACCCTCAAGGTCCCGCCTCCCTCCCTGTTCGCTAACCTCACCCACGATTGTAAACCCGTCGCCACCAAGAGCAGGCGGTACAGCGCCGGGGTCAGAGCTTTTATTAGCTCTGAGGTGCAGCGTCTCCTGAAGGAGGGCATCATCGAGAGGAGCAACAGCCCCTGGTGTGCCCAGGTCGTAGTCGTTAAGACCAGCAATAAAAACCGCCTGGTCATCGACTACAGCCAAACCATAAACCGGTACACCCAGCTGGACGCATACCCCCTTCCCCGCATATCTGATATGGTCAATCAGATTGCACAGTACCGGGTATTCTCTACCATCGACCTTAAGGCGGCCTATCACCAACTCCCTATCCACCCTGAGGACCGCCAGTATACCGCCTTCGAGGCGAATGGCCGCCTCTACCACTTCCTTAGGGTTCCCTTCGGCGTCACCAACGGGGTTTCAGTCTTCCAAAGGGAGATGGACCGGATGGTTGGCTAGAACGGGCTGCAGGCCACGTTCCCTTATCTAGATAATGTCACCATCTGCGGCCGCGACCAGTAGGACCACGATGTTAATCTGGAGAAATTCCTCCGTACGGGCGAACGGCTGAACCTCACTTACAATAAGGAGAAATGTGTGTTTAACACCTCGCGTCTTGCCATCCTCGGCTGCGTAGTAGAGAACGGAGTCATCAGCCCCGACCCCGAAAGAATGCGCCCCCTCATGGAGCTTCCCCTCCCCCACTGTCCAAAGGCGCTGAAGAGAACCCTGGGGCTCTTCGCCTACTATGCCCAATGGGTGCCGAATTATGCGGACAAAGCCAGACCCCTCATGGAGTCCACCTCCTTCCCCCTGATGGCAGAAGTGTGCGCAGCCTTCTCCCTCATAAATGGAGACATTGCTAAGGCCACAATGCATGCGGTGGATGAGTCTATCCCTTTCCAAGTGGAGAGCGATGCATCCGACTTCGCCCTAGCTGCAACCCTTAACCAGGCGGGGAGACCTGTGGCCTTCTTCTCAAGGACCCTCCAGGGCCCTGAGATCCGACACTCTTCGGTCGAGAAGGAGGCCCAGGCGATCGTGGAGGCAGTACGACGCTGGAGGCATTACCTGGCAGGCAAATGATTTACCCTCCTCACCGACCAGCGTTCGGTCGCTTTTATGTTTAATAACAAGCTGAGGGGCAAAATCAAGAACGACAAGATCTTGAGGTGGAGAATCGAGCTCTCCACCTATGGTTATGATATCTTGTACCGGCCTGGTAAGCTGAATGAACCCCCAGATGCTCTATCATGAAGTACATGCACCAACGCGCAAATTGATAGACTGCAGACCCTCCACAATGACCTCTGCCACCCCGGGGTCACCAGGCTTTACCACTTCATTAAGGCCCACAACCTGCCCTACTCCATCGAGGAGGCCAGGGCCATGACCAGGAACTGCCAAACCTGTGCTGAATGCAAACCGCGTTTCTTTAGGCCGGACAGAGCAAGCCTGATCAAGGCCACCCGCCCCTTCGAGCGCTTGAGCATCGATTTTAAGGGGCCCCTCCCGTCCTCTGACCTTAATGTGTACTTTCTCAACATCATTGATGAGTACTCCCGTTTCCCCTTTGCCTTCCCTTGCCCAGACATGACCAGTACCACGGTCATCAAATGCCTGAACGACCTCTTCACCTTGTTCTGGTTCCCGAACTATATACATAGCGACCGGGGCTCATCCTTCATGAGCGAGGAAATTCGCCAGTTCCTACTAGCAAGAGGTATTGCTGCAAGCAGGACCACCAGCTACAACCCCCGAGGGAACGGCCAGGTGGAAAGAGAGAACACGACTGTCTGGAATGCTGTTCTCTTAGCCTTAAAGTCTAAGGGCCTCCCAACCTCGCGCTGGCAGGAAGTCCTCCCGGCAGCGCTGCATTCCATCCGGTCACTGCTTTGCACGGCCATTAACGCCACCCCCCATGAACGAATGTTTGTTTTCCCCAGGAAGTCGACTACGGGAACCTCGCTACCAACATGGCCGACTTCTCCCGGGCCCGTCTTGCTGTGAAAGCACGTGAGGGCCCATAAAATGGACCCCCTGGTCGAGAGGGTGGACCTCCTGCACGCCAAGCACCAGTACGCCTATGTGGCATACCCAGACGGGCGGGAGGACACAGCCTCCTTATGAGACCTTGCACCCTCGGGCACCCCTGAGACACCACCGTTACCCCCAACCACCCCCCCAAATCCAGCCCAGGTAGACGGCATGCCAGAAGCCCACGAGCCTTCGCCGACCACGCAGACACCAGCATTAACATCGGATATTGCACCACCGCCGCCGCTGCTGCGCCGATCAGAAAGACTTACGAGGCCTCCAGACAGACTGACATACCCGAACTGGTAGTACACTTCACCCCGCCGGACTCAAATTTAAACAAGGGGTGAATGTGGTAAACCACTTTTATCGTTCACTATCGTTACACTATGGTTATCACTGTTTATATCGTTACACTATGGTTATCACTGTTTACACTGTTGTATCACTACACAAGGTCACCTCTTGTCACGCTGTTATACCTGGGCTGACCACAACTGACTCCGCCCATGGCTCCGCCTGCTTGCCCAGGTGTAAAGGTGGTCGACTGGCTGGTATTCCTCCTTGTTGGACCCGATCACCCACGAGGGTGGGCTCTGTTATTTAGCCAATAAAAACCTATAGTTACTACCTTAACTCATCGCTTTTCATTGGATGAATTGATAGGTATATCACTCGGCCAATGCCGAATTAATTAAACAAAACCCATTTGGAACTGAGCTCCACAAAGAGCAAGAAGGGCCTGGGTGCCATTTGCACCTTGTATGCTTGCTGGTCTCAGTCGCTATGGTAATAAGCTCCAAAATGATCAGATGGGGCCTAGTATCAATCCCAGACCTGTGCCGAATCAGCTGATCACACCCAGTATAGCAGGGAGGCCGACACAGAGCAGGGAGAACCCAAGTTACATCCGGCCTGTGCTCAGATCACGATTGTGGCCTGTTGTTGTGCTGAGCCGCAGACACAGCAGAAAGGGACAACTTCCATCCCCGGCCTGTGCTGATTTAGGCCATCTCAGCCAATGTGGTACTGAGCCTAACGTTGAGTAGGAATGACCCAGGCTCTATCCCATGCTAAGCTATTAGTTCAGCTGATTCGGCGTAGTGTTGAGCGACAAAAAGATCTGGAATACCCAAGGTTCTAACACGAGGCTGAGCTGAGTTGAGTAATCCCAACCAGAGCAGTGCTGAGCCATGTTGAGCAGAAAACAGACATAGAAACATAGAAACATGGAAGATAGTAGCAGGAGTAAGCCACTTGGCCCCTCGAGCCTGCTCTGCCATTCAATGAGATCATGGCTGATCATTAAAATTCAGTACCCTGTCCCTGCCTTCTCTCCATTTCCCTTGATCCCCTTAGACTTAAGAAATATATCCAACTCCTTCTTGAATATATTTAATGAACTGGCCTCTACTGCCCTCTTTGGTAGAGAATTCCACAGGTTCACCACTCTCTGGGTGAAGAAATTCCTCCTCATCTCTGTCCTAAATGGCTTACCCCTTACCCTTATACTGTGACCCCTGGTTCTGGATTCCTCGAACATCGAGGACATCGTTCCAGCATCTAGTCTGTCTAGTCCTGTTAGAATTTTAGAAGTTTCGATGAGATCCCCTCTCATTCTTCTAAACTCCAGCGAGTACAAGCCTAATCGAACCAATCTCTCCTCATACATCATTCCTGCCATCCCAGGTATCAGTCTGGTGATTCTTCGCTGCACTCCCTCCATGGTAAGAACATCCTTCCTCAGATAAGGCGACCAAAACTGCACACAATACTCAAGATGTGGTCTCACCAAGGCCCTGTACAACTGCAGCAAGTCATCCTCGTTCCTGTAGTGAAACCCTCTCGCTACAAAGGCCGACATACCATTTCACTTCTTAACCGCCTGCTGCACCTGCATGCTTACTTTCAGCGACTGGTGCACAAGGAGGCCCAGGTCTCGTTGCACTTCCCCTTCTCCCAATCTATTGCCATTCAGATAATAATCTGCCTTCCTGTTTTTGATACCAAAGTGGATAACCTCACATTTATCCACGTTATATTGCATCTGCCAAGCTTCTGCCCAATCACCCAACCTGTCCAAATCATCCTGGAGTTTCTCGGCATTATCCTCACAGCACACACGCCGACCCAGCTTTGTGTCTTCTGCAAACTTGGTGATATTACCTCTAGTTCCCTCGTCCAGATCATTAATATATATTGTGAATAGCTGGGGTCCAAGGACCGATCCTTGCAGTACCACACTAGTCACTGCCTGCCACTCGGAAAAAGACCCGTTAATTCCAACTCTTATCTTTCTCTCTGCCAACCAGTTCTCTCTCCAAGTAATACCTTGCCTCCAATCCCATGTGCCTTAATTTTACACGCTAATCTCTTATGGGGGACCTAATCGAAAGCCTTTTGAAAATCCAAATACACCACATCCACCAGTTCTCCCTTACCTATTTTACCAGTTACATCCTCAAAAAATTGCAGTAGTTTAGTCAAGCATGATTTACCTTTTGTAAATCCATGTTGACTTTGTCCGATCAGGTCACTTTTTTCCAAGTGCTCTGCCATTACATCCTTTATAATGGACTCCAGCATTTTCCCCACGACCGATGTCAGGCTGATTTCACCTTCTGTGTTAATGAGCTTCACACAGAGAAGGAGGGGACCAGGCCTGTGCTGTTAGCTCATCTCACCTGGCGGGGTACTTAAACCCTCAAAGGGCAGAAGTGCAAATTTTCCAAACGATGCCCGTGCTGAGGTAGCTGATCTCGGCCAGTGTGGTACTGTGCCCACATCAGAAAGGGCCCCGTTTCCATCCGCGGTCTGTTCTCAGTTATCTAATCTCAATCTTAGGAGCATAGCAACAAATTTCGGCCAATCAGGACTTCGATCCTGCTCAATTTTACCATGACAGATCCGTATCTTATCTGCATTTGGCCACCTTGTTTCCAAAACCATTAATATCCATCCCTAATCTCAGTTTTTAAATTTTAAATTGACATAGCCTGAGTTGACATAGTGCTTGACTAATCTACTGGAATTTTTGGAGGATGTAACTGGTAAAATAGATAAGGGAGAACCAGTGGATGTGCTGCATTTGGACTTTCAGAAGGCTTTCGATAAGGTCCCGCATAAGAGATTAGCATGTAAAGTTAAAGCACATGGGTTTGGGGGCAAGGTATTGACTTGGAAAGAGAACTGGTTGGCAGACACGAAGCAAAGAGTTGGAATAAATGGGTCTTTTTCCGAGTGGCAGGCAGTGACTAGTGGGGTACCGCGGGTATCGGTTCTTGGACCCCAGCTATACACAATACATATTAATAATCTAGAAAAGAGAACTAGATGTAATATCTCTACATTTGCAGATGACACAAAGCTGGGTGGGCGTGTGTGCAGTGAGGAGGATGCCGAGACTCTCCAGGATGATTTGGACAGGTCGGGTGATTGGGCAGAAGCATGGCAGATGCAATATAACGTGGATAAATGCGAGGTTATCAACTTTGGTGTCAAAAAGAGGAAGGCAGATTATTATCTGAATGGCAATAGATTGAGAGAAGGGGAAGTGCAACGAGACCTGGATGTCCTTGTGCAACAGTCGCTGAAGGTAAGCATGCAGATGCAGCAGGTGATTAATAGGCAATTGGTATGTTGGCCTTCGTTGTGAGAGGGTTCGAGTACAGGAACAAGGATGACTTGCTGCAGTTGGACAGGGCCTTGGTGAGACCACACCTTGAGTATTGTGTGCAGTTTTGGTCGCCTTATCTGAGGAAGGATTTTCTTGCCATTGAGGGAGTTCAACGAAGATTCACCAGAGGCTGATACCTGGGATGGCAGGAATGACGTATGAGGAGAGATTGGGTCGATTGGGCTTATACTCGCTGTAATTTAGAAGAATGAGAGGGGATCTCATTGAAACTTATAAAATCCTGACAGGACTGGACAGGCTAGATGCAGGAAGGATGTTCCCGATGGTCGGGGAGTCCAGAACCAGGGGTCACAGTCTAAGGATAAGGGTTAAGCCATTTAGGACAGAAATGAGGAGGAATTTCTTCACCCAGAGAGTGAACCTGTGGAATTCTCTACCACAGAATGCAGTAGAGGGCAATTCATTAAATATATTCAAGAAGGAGTTGGATATATTTGTTAAGGCTAAACGGATCAAGGGATATGGGGGGTAAGCAGGGACAAGGTACTGAATTCGTATGATCAGCCATGATCTCATTGAATGGCAGAGCAGGTTCGAGGGCCGAATGGCCTACTCCTGCTCCTATCCTCTATGTTTTTATGTTTCTATGAACATTGTTTGGGAAGAGATATCCAGATATTCACTACCCTTTGTGTGATTAAGTTTTTCGTGACATCATCCCAACCTACCTCTAACTTTAAGCTTATGCTCCCTTATTCTGGATACCCCTACCAGAGGAAATAGTTTCTATCTATCCAGCCAATCAGCCTCTTTAATCATCTTAAACACCTCAATTAGACCTCCCCTCAATTCTCTATATTCTAGGGAATGCAAGCCTAGTCTGTGCAACTTGTCCTCTATATTTAGCCCTTTTTGACACGGTATCATTCTGAAGATCCTGTGCTGCCCCCTTCCACACAGGAAACTACTCCACAAGATAAAAGCAGAAATTCACATGCGTGGGCGCAGTGTGATCAGCACAACTAAATTTATAGAACTCCATTGGGAGAAGACGATTGTCACATTTATTACATGAAAGAATACACTGGAAATTATTCTTGGCAGTTATCCAGAACTTCGGGTCCCCATGGGTAAGTACACGTTGTCTACTCACGCATACGCCCAATGAAAGTGCCGGTTTCGTGCATGCGCTGCGCATGCGCGGGAAGCCGGAACGTCCGTTCCCTTAAAGAAGGGATTCACAGGTCGAACGCGTGCGCCGGAGATGCACCGTGTACGCCTGGAACCTTTATTTTTTTTGCAGGCTTCTCCGGGAGGGTAAGTCTCCAGCAGTTACACTTTTTAAAAGCAATCGCAAGGCCTGCTTTTAATAAGGTAAGTGGTGAATTACGTAAAATTAAAACATTTTTGCCAGAGTTTTATTATTTTTAAATACTTTAATGAAAGGTAAGTTTATTTTTAGCCCCGTTAGAAATTGTAATTAATTTTTTCAAAAATTTAATTTATTGTTTAATATAGTTATTTAGTGTAATTTATAATTATTTTAAAAATGAGATTTAAAAAAAATATTTGAAGTTTTCGTTATGTTTTGGGGCTGAACTCTATTCATAAATTTGACAGGACTTCCTGTCAACTCTATGAATAGAGATTCCCTGCTATGATTGGCTCTCCATGGCCCACGTGATCCCAGGGGACACTTAGAAATAACTGCGCCCCTGGGATACGCGAGCACTGCACACCGGCAGTTGGAGGAGGCCCAGGATCGGAATCCCATGCGGGCCCACAGCTCAATGGCCAGTGCACTATGTAAGTGCAGGTCGGGGGCTTGAACCCGCGGGAAGTCTCCGACCCGAATTTCTGGGCCAATGTGCTGACATTCCGTACCATCACCTATTGATCATAATAGCATGTATGCACTTCCAGTAGGGATCAATGGATAACCATTTGCAAGTATAACCGGGTTGATTTTCAGACTTTGCAGCTTGCTGACTGTCAAACAATTTCATCAGCCCCACCATCACTCTAAGGACAACTCATCTACCTCAGCACAGGCCAGAAATCGAAGTTGGGTTAGATAACCACTCTAAGACACTGTTTTTGTCACCTTTCAATTTTATTTTCAGAAATATATTACCAAAATAACAATTGGCCTTTTGGGTGTTTCCCATTAAACCCATATAATAAACTTGAACAACATTCAACTGTATTACAAACTTTAGATTAAAAACAATTCGCTCAGTTTGTTTGTGCAAACGACTGGAACTAACATCAGTGATGATGAGACCTAATTGTCTCACTGGTTTCTACCATGTTAACTATTTCAATTACCTCCTGTGCTTTCCATAATGGTTCTAGTTATTAACTGAATCTTGCTCCTAAAATTTGTCATAAGCCTTCTTTTCTGTTTTATTTTAACTTTTATTTCCATTATCATTCAGGGCACTTAACTTTGAATGCTCTACATTTGCCCTACAAAGCAATATGCCTATTTTGTACATGTACTCTAATGTAACATTCTCGTATCACACAGTGTTTTATTACGATGTAATAACGCGTAAGCCATAATTAGAATTTTGAACCGCCTATGGATGACCTGACAAAAACATACCTGAGATTATAAATAATAGACTGCAGAGGAAACGTAACTCTTGCACGTGAAAAATAAACTGCTACATCAGCAACTGGGTCATACATTTCTACAGTGATTCGATATTGTCCACGATGCTGACTGAAACATAAGAGGACACATTCCTATTGAATGTAACTCTACACAAACTGAAAAGACCTAACACTGTAAAGCACGTATTGGAATCCTGGAAGTTTAATATTATTATTATTTTTATTTAGCTTGATTGAAGGGCTGATAGAGGAATCATTAACTGAGTTAAGCGATGTTATTATAATGGCCCAGAAATTCGGGTACCCACGCATGAGTACACACTGGGTACTCACGCACAGATCCAACGAATGTGCCAGTTTCGTGCATGCACTGCACATGCGCGGGAAACTGGAACTTCTGTTCCCTTGAAAGAAGGGGTTGACTGGTGGACTGCGTGCGCTGGAGAGGCAGTGCCTGCACATTGAACTTACATTTTTTTTGCAGGTTTTCCCGGGAGGGTGGGGCTCCAGCAGTTACACTTTTAAAAAGCAGGCGCAAGGCCTGCTTTTAACAAGGTAAGTGGTGAATTAATTAAAATTATACAAATCTTTCCACAGGTTTATTATTTTTAAATAATTTAAAGAAAGGTAAGTTTATTTTTAGACCCGTTAGAAAATGTAATTAATTTAAAAAATAAATAAATTGTTGTTTAAAATAGTTATTTCATGTAATTTACAGTTATTTTAAAAATGTGATTTTTTTTTAAAATTTACTTGAAATTTCAGTGATGTTTTGGGGCTTGTAGTATTTATAGGTTTGACAGTTCTTCATGTCAAACTTATGAATGAAGCATTCCCTGCTACCATTGGCTCTCCATGGCACACGTGATCCCAGGGGACTCTTCAAACTAACTACACCCCTGGGATACGTGAAAACTGCGCGCCGGCAGTTGGAGGAGGCCCAGGATCAGAATCACACGTGGACCCACAGCTCAACGGCCGGTGCGCTAGGTAAGTGCAGGTCGGAGGCTTGCACCCACGGGAAGCCCACGACCCGAAGTTCTGGGCCATTATCTTTACCAACTAAACATCAGCAGTAACCTTACTCAATTGGTATCGGGTATTTCAGAGAGATAGCTTTTGCCAACCTACAGTTATAATATCTAGGTTCGATTACTAAGAGCATATCTCTACCTGGAATGCAGGTACAGCCCCCCAATAGAATGGGTAAACACTATGGATGTGAATTTCTCGGTAGAAAGGTTTGGAACCCATGAGCCTGATGAACTTTTCCACACGGAGTACAAGTGGCACAGCATTAACATCATGATGAACATATTCAACCTGGATTATGTTAAATCTCGTGTTCTTGTCTTTTCCAGTCTTGACCTTATTGAAAATCGTGTTATCCTTCATTCACAAGTAGTAACTTATTTAGGCTACATTTATTGCATGTCACATTATGCCCTCCTGGGAATCTTTGAAGCCAAAAGAACAGCGGAATCAAGCAATACCATGTTTTGTTATCACTTACCACTGATTTGAAGTGAGGTTTTATGAATCAATTCGGTCTTTTTATGAATACCGCAAGGGGCAAGAAAGACATCAAATATAAAACACGAACAAGCAAAGCTACTTCCAGCGTGATTAAACTACATGAGAATGGAGCTCCTCGCCAGCCGCCACCCCAAAGCAGAAAGCTCACAGGTACAAGAGATGTTGACTTGAATTCTAAAAACAGTCGATCCCATTTCTTTCCGTCATTTAATGAATTTGACGATTATTGTCAGCGGATATTTCACTGCATTCTTCAACTCCCCTCTGAATTTATTCTGGGTCACCACATAAATACACGTGTTGGTGCAGCAGCTCAAAAGGAGAAGCATATATCCGGATTCTTGAATGGTAAAGGCAGGGTCGTTGTAACCTGTAGAGACGTAATTGCTTCTGATTCGCTGATACAGGTGATATATGGTGTATGTCGCCCATAACATGAGGAAACTGCCAGATATAGCGAAGAGTAAAATGATGGATCTTTTTCGGTTCTCCAACTCAGGATCAACGTTGTGTTCAGCAGTTTTGTTGCCCCTCAATTTGCGACGGATTCTACTGGAGACTAATATATGTCTCACTGTCAGAAAGTTGAACAGTAAAATAAGAACAAATGCAAGGCACGGTGTTAAAATGTAATTGATCCACGAAAATGCTATCCACGTGGCTAATATATAAAAGTTAGGTTTGATGCGGCAGAGCATTGGTAGGTTGTTAACAAAATACAAAGGCTCAAGCATAAAGTACCAGGGGATGTTTTGCAAACAGCTCAGAACAAACACCGTGCCTACAATCGCCGCTGCAATTTTCTCGGTGCAATATATCATTTTCAGCTTCTGGCAACAAATAGCGACGAACCGATCAAAGGTGAATGCGACTGTTAACCAGACAGAGAAGTTTCTGCAAACATAAGCTAGGACCATTGTGAGACGGCACGCCGGAGTAACGGACAAGGCGCTGACTGGCAAGTAAATGCCGATGACCCGGTTAAATATCACACCGGTGATGATGACCAGTAGATCCGCCACAGCCATGGCCACCAGATAGTGAGTGATGCATTTGGAGAGACCGCACTTTCCCCGGGACAGGATCACAATTGCCATTAGGTTAACTGCAAGAAAGAGGGAAGTCATTGAAAAGACTCCCAGGAGAAATCATCAGGACTTTGGCTGCAATTCAATGTTTCATATCTGCCCCTGTGGAAGGAAACGAATCCAGCTGCCTTGTCGTGACTGAGGGTAACTTTAACCTAAATAACAACAGAAAATGCTGGAAAAACTCAGCAGGCCAGGCAACATCCGTGGATAGAATATAGAGTCAATGTTTCGTGTCAAACTCTTTCTCAAGACTGGAAAGAAACAGGAAATGAAATAGATTTGCTATCGTAATTTTAACCTAACTGGGCCGGCGGCAAACACACGCCATCCAATGTAACGGTGGTTATAAAGCACCGAATATTAACTCCATTCATTTCAATGGAGAGGTAATCCAGCATTGCACCCAATCTGGTCAGTCTTCCAACCGACTGGTTAGATTAGTATCAAACTGAAAGTAAACAATCATTAAAATGTGTTCTAAAGAAAATCATTGTATGTGCCTGTTAAACGTAAAACAATATTAAAAATGCAACATAAGGCTGTGGGAGGGGAGGTAGTGGAATTAAATGGAACTAATTGAAATGGTGCTGGAAACTTGCATTTGGTGTAGCCACGGCATCAGATAAACCACTGGCAGCCTGCAGTTGAAATCAGTCTAGTTGAAAATCGGGCTTTTCCTATAATGGGCGGCTGATCTGCAACGCCAGTTTTATTCCCGATGGCAAGTTGGTAACTTATTCTATTGTGGCAAGTTTTCTGAACTCTACCTTAGAAAGGATACAAAGGCTATGGAGAGGGAGCAGAGAAAATCAACTAACATCATCCTGGAAACTAGTTTCTTTAATTGTCAAATTATGCTGGAGAACTTGGAGATCGTTGCATTTCAATAGGGATTTTAAGAGGTAAAATTATTCAGACATCTAATCGATTCCCATTAGATGAATAAGGGAGAGAATGAAATATTTGCTCTGGTGGAAGAACTGTATAACTACAGGAAAAGCAAAATAAAAAAATAACAAAGAACCAAAGGAGAGGTTAGGTCATTTTTGCATTTGTTGTTTTTGATAGGAAATGAAATAAGTGACCAGGCGCCATGGCACACGCCTAATTCATAATTGGTTTTAGATTAAAGTGGATAAACATCTTAAAAAGAGAACGGAAACTGGGCAGAGGGTAGGGGACTCGAAAAACAAAATTTCTGGTTCAGAAAAGTTGGTCTTGATAGCTTCATTCTACGATTTTACAATTGTCATTATTCCACTATAGCTAATTTCAAAGTGAGATCAAGCTGGAAAATAAAGTGCAACTTAGAGTAATGCTTAAATTTCTGGTCTCCATTATATAAAGAACATAGAGAGGCACTGGAAGAGGTGCACACCAGAACTATACCGATGATAGCAGAACTGCAAGGGTTCAGCTATCAGGAAGGATTGAACAGTTTGAGAATCTTTCCCTAGAAAAGGGAAGGCTGAAGAATGATGTGATACAAGTCTATATATTAAAGTAGAAGAACATAAGAACATAAGAAATAGGAGCAGGAGTAGGCCAATCGGCCCCTCGAGCCTGCTCCGCCATTCAATAAGATCATGGCTGATCTGATCCTAACCGCCAATCACAGAACCATCTCCTGAATCTAACAGAAATAGACACACGAAATAGGAGCAGGATCAGGCTACACGGCCCCTGGGCCAGCTCCACTACCCACAGGGCCATGACCGATTCAAACCTAGACTGATGTCCAAATTCCTACCCTCTCCCCATAATCCTTAATTCCCTTTACTTCTAGGAAACTGTCTATTTCTGTTTTAAATTTATGTAATGATGTAGCTTCTACAGCTTTTTGGGGCAGCATATTCCATGGACCTACCACTCTCTGAGTGAAGTAGTTCCTCCTCATCTCAGTTTTGAAAGAGCAGCCCCTTATTCTAAGACTATGCCCCCTAGTTCTAGTTTCACCCATCATCGGGAACATCCTCCCCGCATCCACCCGATCCAACCCCTTCACAATCTTATATGCTTCCATAAGATCGCCTCTCATTCTTCTGAACTCCAATGAGTAGAGTCCCAATCTACTCAACCTCTCCTCATATGTCCATCCCCTCATTAGTTAAGTTAGACGTAGACAAATGGTATGTTGGCCTTCATAGTGAGAGGGTTCGAGTACAAGAACAAGGATGTCTTGCTGCAGTTGTACAGGGCCTTGGTGAGACCACACCTTGAATATTGTGTGCAGTTTTAGTCGCCATATCTGAGGAAGGATGTTCTTGCCATGGAGGGAGTGCAGCGAAGTTTCACCAGACTGATACCTGAGATGGCAGGAATGACATATGAGGAGAGATTGGGTCGATTGGGCTTATACTCACTGGAGTTTAGAAGAATGAGAGGGCATCTCATTGAAACTTATAAAGTTCTAACAGGACTGGAAAGACTGGGTGCCGGAAAGATGTTCCCGATGGCCAGGGAGTCCAGAACCAGGGGACACAGTCTAAGGATAAGAGGTAAGCCATTTAGGACAGAGATGAGGAGGAATGAATTCACCTAGAGAGTTGAGAACCTGTGGAATACTCTACCACAGATGGCAGTGGAAGCCAATTCATTTAATATATTTAAGAAGGAGCTGGATATATTTCTTAAGGCTAAAGGGATCAAGGGATATGGGGAGATGGCTGGGACAGGGTACCGAATTTGGATGATCAGCCATGATCGCATTGAATGGTGGAGCAGGCCCGAGGGGCCGAATGGCCTACTCCTGCTAGTATCTTCTATGTTTCTATGAATATGCTTCCACCTGTGGGAATGACCAAAACCTCGGGTCATACCAATAAGAGAGGAACTGATAAACCAATTGTGTCAAAATCTTGAAACTCTCTCTGTATCAGCACTATGACAGTACTTTCACCATACGGACCGCAGTGGTTCCAGAATGCAGCTCAGCACCACCTTTTCAAGGGCAATTAGGGATGGGCAATAAATGCTGGCCTTACCAGCGATAACCACATCCCAGGAACAATTTTTTAAAAAATCAGGGAAATCAGGAGAAACTTCTTTACCCAGAGAGTGGTTAGAATGTGGAACGTGCTACCATGAGGAGCAGATGAGGCGGATAGCCTAGAGGAATTTATGGGGAAGTTAGAGAAACACATGGGGAAGAAAGGAATAAAAAGGTCACCGAAAGTAGTGGCTGTTCAGATTACAAGTTTCCACCTCGACTGAAATTAGTTCCATTTCATCATTCCACCTAGAATCTAGATTAACACGTGGAAGAGAATGGAATAAAAGGTTATACGGGTAGCGTTATATAAAGAGGAGTGGGAGAATGTTCATGTGGAGCATACACACCGGCATAGGCCAGTTGGGTCGAATGGACAGTTTCTGTGCTATAAGTTCTCTCTATGTAACAGACACAGCAAGAAACATGAAATCACTTATTCATATAATGAACTCGATGGCAATAAAATGACTTACCTGGAACACCAACAGCCGCAAGAGTTGTATAATAAATGGCATATACCAGACCCTTAACTGGTTCATGCATTTTCTGTTAGATTCAGGCTGTGAAGAGAACGGTTCTGGGACACGCACCACGCTGAGCTAAAACCCGTCCCTGATATATACTTAAGGGAAGTCTCCAGTGAGTCAATTATGCAACATCATTACTGATGTTAGTGACATTCAGTGAAACAAACAAATTGCTTTCGCATCATTGGATTTGAAGCAGTCATGGAGAAATAAATGATGTCACAGTATTAACAATCCAATATTATTTTGACATTTGTTTAGCAAACGAAAACCTTGTCAACAGTCATATACCCTTGAAAGGATTCTAATTTTAGCCTGTCTGTTTTAAGTGAAATAATCTAATTGCAGCTGATGGCTTGATAGGGCGCTCTTGAAAGAAACCGTCCCATTCTTATTCCTACTGATTTCAAGGGCGCGCTGCAGGTGGCGTATCCGAAAAACACGGCTGCCCTAATTTTTTTAACCGGCAAAATTCAGGAGTAGTTTCAGGTAAGTTTTACTTCATATTAGTGGCAGTTCCTGGATCTGTGGCTGTGTAACTGGGGTTCATGCACTTGTTGCTAAGCAACAGGTACGCTTGGTCTGTGGCCGGATTCCTGCACATGTTGCTAAGCAACAGGGAAGCCTGGATTTGTTGCTGTGTACGGAGCTCTCGTACCTTTTAAAAACTATATCTGTGTGTATACTGGACTTTTTGATAAACCGGTAGCACGCTGGTCCCATTGGTGCCGGATAATAAAGAGTTTCATGTACCTCTATTTTACATATTTTGGTTTCATCCTTCCAATCTCCCTCCTTATATTCCATTTGAAATAACATGTTACAGTTAGCAGTCTCCTGCCATGGTTTTCTTGCTGATATTCCTTTAAATGATCATTTAGTTTCGAAGTCACAGGCTTGAAATTCACAAACATCAGCCAGTGAGATCGATCCTGATCGCCATGCACTGATCCTCACTGAGAAGTGGACGTGGGGCGGTGAAGGCATGGGAGCACCCCCCCTACCACCCTCACAGCAGAATGTAAAATGGACACTGATTCACCCAGCTCTCGCTGTCAAAATGGTGAGTTCGTTGAGATACTCAGATGCACCAAGCATCTTTGGAAGGGAACTCCAGCATCAGCAAACTCATGAGCAGGTGCCAAGAAAGAAAATACGTATAATGACATAGAATGCACAGCACAGAAACAAGCCATTCTGTCCAACAGGTCTCTGCAGGTGTCTGTGCTCCACACAGACCTCCCCAAACCCCTTTTCATCTCAACATTTCAGCATAACATTCTATCCCTTTCTGCCTTATGTACTAATCTAGCTGCCCCATATTGCGTCTGTGCTATTCGCCTCAACCACTCTATGTGGTAGCGAATTGCACATTCTCACCACTCTCTGGATTCACTATTGGATTCGTTAGATTAATATTAATACAATATTCTGAAAGTGGTAAGCTGGCTTGCTTTGCCCGGAAACCAAGACCACGCTCCTGTGATGGTAACTCGGCTCTGTGCCAGAACAGCAGGAGAGATGTGATGTTCTGCAAGACTCTCTGAATGCTGTCCGCCCTCGACCCCCAATGGAAATGTGGCCAGCAATGTAAGCTTACTTGCAGGGCAAGTTGCCATGGAAACTGACAGCATTGTCAGCAGAGGCTCCAACATGATGAGCGCCAGTGTTGTGTTCATGGAGCTGACCACTCGCCCCATGTTGGACAGATTTTAACCCACACTCAGCAAGAAGCCTGACACAAGATAGTTGTGGACTCCACCATGAGGGAAGCAATTGCAGTCAAGCTCACTATCATGCTGCCCAGTGCAAATAGCGTCTCACGTATAAAACCAGCAGCCTTTTTTGGAAGCCTAGGCCCTCGAAAGGCCTCTGCAGCAGTGCTAGTGTATGATTTCGCTCTCTGGCGAACTGTAATCGATGGTGTCCCATCACCCCACCATAGCTCCTGCCTGCTTTCTCTCCCCGTGAAGATATCTCCAGCGGTGTAGTCCCTATAGTAAATGTATGCCAATCTCTGAGCTGGTGCTTGGTAGGGATTGATGTTGAGCTGTACTGATTAGGTCCAAGACACAAATGAAGGTTGGTGCAGCTGAGAAATGTGACCCTCGGGTCAATTGTGACTTCGTTGAGATACAATGGACGGAGCAGAGGAAACTTGAAGGTGTGAGAACCGGAAAGTGAAAGTCAGAGTAGGTAAGGATGCAGCAACATGACAACTGAGCGGGAGTAGAGGAGTAAAGAAGGAAGGAAGAAAAACCTGGGGGGGGAGGCGGGCTTGAATTTTGGAGCATCAGGCGAAGGCATGTAAGAAAGGTAGAATTTCCAATGTGCCATGTGTTGCACTGGGCAAAAGAGGTAAAACAAAATGTACCTTAGCTTCGATTTTCGATTGCAACCGAACTGTCTGCAAACCCAACTTATGAAACTGAAACCCAGACGGAGCAGACAAGGGCGAGTTTCCTGCCATGACCTGTGCTCTCTTAGTTGATTACAGCCATGTGGTACTGAGGCACAAACCGAACAAGAATGTCACAGGTCCCAGGGGTGAACCTGAATGGTGAATGGATGCTCCGTTTGCGAATTTTCTAGAGGAAGGGTGGGTCTCTGTGTGAGGGAGTGGGTCCGTGTATGGGTGGGGAACTGGGGGATCCGTGTGGGAGGGAGGGGTGGATAATTGTGGGGGAGGGGCACCCTTCTCCGCAGGATGGGCGGAGCATATTGGGAGGTGGAGCGGTTCTGTTTGGAGGGGAGGGGCATTCTGTGTATAGGGCAAGGCAGACTGTGTGGGGAGGGGTGGGTCAGAGTGAAAGGGAGGGGCCCTCTGTCTGTAGGGAAGGGGTGGAACCGTGTGGGGGTGGATCTAGGTGGGATGGGTCTGTGTTTTTGGATAGAGTGGGGCGGGTAGATGTGGCGAGTAGGGGCGGGTTTTTGTGGGGGTCAGGGCAGTTTGGTATGGGGAGGATATTCGGTTGCCATTTGCCCCTTGTTCTGTTCGCGGATCTCAACTGGTGTGGTACTGAGCCCCACACAGAGAAGCAAGATCCCAGCTTTGATCCAAGGCCTCTGCTGTTAGCTCAGTTCAGCTAGCATGGTGTCGATCACCAAACAGATCATCCTGGTCTGTCTTAGTTGATAATGGGCTGCAGACAGAGAAGGAGGACGCCCAGGCTCTATTCCCAGCTTGTGCTCTTAGCTCCTCTCACCTGGCGGGGTACTGAACACCTCATAGAGCAGAAGGGCAAATGTTCCAGACGAGGCCTGTGCTGAGTGAACGGATCTCAGTCAGTGTGGTACAGTGCCACACACAGCAGGAACGGCCCCGGTTCAACCCCCAGCCTGTTCCCAGTTATCTGATCTCAATCTTAGGAACATAGTTTTGGCAAATGGAACTCGGTTAATTCAGCTTCTGAAAGGGTTCATGTTTAATGCAAACGATGACGGCAAACATTTGGTTGGTGTGATTGGAGAGAGAGAGAGAGAGAGGTGAATTTTATTCATAAACAGCCGATAAATGCAACCAACCGGCCTTGGATATTTTACAAAAGCACTGTTTTTTTGTGCTACTAACGTTGTTGCAGAATGTTGAAGAAAATGCAGACGTGTTCCTCTGGACTATGCAGTCGTCAGAGACTACAATATCTGAAAATGCCATCTCCAGTTTGATAAGAAAAGAGTTTATAAATATAAGTTATTTTCCGTTGTTCAAGTAGCACAAAAGGTCCCATGCCTAGGTACATGTGATCCTTTTGTGGCCATACTCTGCTTTAAAATGTATTTTTATGCTGAAGATAAAGAATAAAATGATTGCAACCAGATAATTGAAATCATTATTACTCAAATGAAATAAAAAATGTACTCTGTTTTAAGTCAACACTTAGCAACAGGTGTCAGCCATTCAGCACTTCGAGCCTGCTCAAATATATCATGGCTTATCTTTATCTTAACTCCATTTAGCTGCACTGTTTCCATCACCATTAATATCCATGCCCAACAAAAAGCTACCAATCGCAGTTTTGAAATTTTAAAATGGCATTTCCTCAACAGTGTTTGGGAGAGAGATTCACATTTTTAAGACCCTTTGTTTGATTACGATTTTCGTGACATCATCCCTACCTAGCTCTAATGTTAAGTTTATGTCCCCTTATTCTGGAACACACCACCAGAGGAATTAGTTTCCATCTATCTACCCAATCAACCACTTTAATAATCTTTAACACCTCAATTAGAACACCCCTCAATCGTCTATATTCAAAGCAAAGCAAGCCTAATATGTGCAATCTGTCCTCTATATTTAATCCTGTTTGACAGGGTATCGTTCTGAAGAACCTGTGATGCACTCCTCCACACAGGAACATCTCCACAAAGTTACATTAGAAAGTCACAGGAAGTGCCGCAGAGTGATAAATGTGACATTGATATAATTCAATTGGGTGAAGGTGGTTGTTACATTTAGTACATGAACTAATGTGATTGAATAAGCCATATTTCAATAGATACGCCATAATATGATCAGAATTCTGATATTTATTAATACATGATATATTGAGTTTAAAAATCTAAAGCCTCGAAGACACAGGCTGCAAACAAAAAACAGGCTTCTGAGATGGGATGGTTAGATAACACAAGTTGTAAACACAACATGCACTAAAATGGGAATTGATTGTTAATGCTAATACAATGACCCAATTGAAATAGCAGTTTGGCGCTTCCAAAAGGTCTGGAGTTTGGGAGAAACACAATGGAATGACCTAATTTAAAGTGTTATAAGCTAACACTCAGGGAAACAGAAACAGAATATTAAAAAACCATGTGCCTTTGAAAAGATGTCATCAAGTAAAAGAAGCACCTGCTGGTCAAATAGATATTACATTAAACTTGGAAGACAGGAAACATTAGATTGCGATAGCTAGAAACGCATGAAACACCCTGGTTAAATTGGTTTTAATTTACAGGTAGTAAATATGATACCTGCAGAACACTTTGAAGATATAACTTCAAAAAATACACCAAGCAATTACATTGTTTTTCTATTGAACTTGGAACACCACGGTTTCACAACGTCTGTGGTTTTAACCAGTTAAGCCAATATTAAGAATTGAATGAAAGTCCTGCGATAAGAATGGCATCAAATAAAGTCTACAATCATAGTGTTTTATGATAAGTTTTTGGAATACCTAAAGGTAGAGACATAATTATGCATGAAGCAGCTAAATTGACAGTAAGAATAGAAATAAATCAACAGAGAGAATGAATAAAATAATTAGCTTACAATAGCAGTTAACTTCAAAGAATAAACCACTAAAAAAGAGTATAAAAGATAGGATTTTCAAATGGGAAAACAGAAGTCGCTGGAAACAGGCAAGTGATTCTCGGCTTCAGAACCACTCTGTAAGCCTACAACTTTGAGTTTCGGGTATTTAAGGTATTTAATTTTGGTGGAAATTCTGCATTAAGAATAAGTAGAAGTGTGGAAATGTAACGAAGTTAAGATTTGAGAATAAGGATCTCTGAGAATAGGATTGTGTAATCTAATTGCATTTTGAACTGTAAAAGTTGCGATTGAATCAACAATTGTTAAATGAATGTCAGCTCCTAAATCAATCTGTATATTCTTGGAATTGTCTCACAGATATTTCTGTATCAATCTTGCGATCCCAATTTCTGTACACACTTTTGTTGCAGATTTCGGGGGGTATTCCGGAGCCTCATAATATCCAGAAGGTTACAGCCTAGTTAAACTTATTGAAAGTGCTATCCAGAGGACGGTAAGATCTTCAGTCATTCCTTTCCTTTAGGGAGCGATAGCCTGAACCCTTAGACCCATTTAAGCGCCTTATAGAATTCGGATTTCTGTAACTTTAGTTGAAGGTGAACTTTATTGATCGGCTAGATCCTGTCCCCAGGAGCATGTCCCACTCACAAGCTCGCACTGTTCATACGGAAGATCATTGATTGATGTTACTTCTTCCACCGGCATCTCTGAGGCTGGTTGAGTTGCCTGCATCACAATCTCTGAGATCTATGGACAGGTGAAATGAGGAAGAATCCCAGATTTTCATGTCCATGTAACTCAGCGTAACGTAATACATCGTACTTTCCCATGAAACCATCAATAATGGTCAGGATAATTACATTTATTTACAATGTAATATGTCTTGAGGACACACTGCAATTTTACAATTCGTCTCATCAATTCCAAAGGGAAGAGTGAAGCTCGGCGCATGTAATCTTTTAAATCTGTTGCATAACATCCTCCTCCAAATAACTATGGTTGTCATACGTGAAAGAGCAGCATTGTGTTATTAGAATTTGAGTATGCAACAGAGCATTAATTAAACTAAGTTGTGTTTTATTGATGCCTGTGACTGAAAAGTTTTTCTTCTTAAAAAGTTAAGGTAGTTTAAATGTTGATAAACATTTCTAATGTCAATTGGGTTGATTTACGTAAGATGCACAGTGACTTTAATTCCGAATATAAATATTGAAACAACTAATATTCGGATTGATCACCTTACTGATATTTTCAGTAGTATTTTTCTAAAGTACAAATTCAACAAGTAGGTAATTTGCTTATTTTGCATAATAATTAAATAAATACCACCCGAATTCAAAATATGTAATAATCTTTGTAAGCCAATGGTTTTAACATCGGGCTGTCGCGTAATAGATTTCGGAAAGCATAGTACGTGAGTCTTAAATTCCTTTATCTGATATTGTAGGGAAGCCATTAATAAATGTTTACTCAAACCTTTCGTGCTTCCACCAAAACAATGATCAAAGTAATTTGAGATTACTACATAATATATTTACCAACAACAATGTTCAACTATGTAGCACCATTAACCAGCAAAACATCCTTTCGCACTTCACAAATACAGACAAAAATGGACACGAGCAAAAGATGGAGACACTAAGAGAGGTAGCAAAAAGCTTGGCCAAAGAGATATTTTTTAAGGACGGCCTTAAAGGGTCGGAGAGTGGTAGAGAGATTTAGAGAGAGCATTCCAGAGTCTGGGGCGTAAATGGCTGAAAAGCACAGCCGCCAATGATGGGCGGATGGACAAGAGGTCAGAGTTAGAAGAAGGCAATAAGTTGCTGCTTCTTATGACTTCCAAATATGATGTCACAATAACCCAGACTATTTACATTTCTGTTTGATGTTTTAATGTCAAAATTTGAAACCTACATTTAATAGTATACATGTTCGCATGCAGGATGCAGTAGCAATGGTGCAGATCTTGAATTTTTCCGTTACTGTAAAACGAGCGATAGTGAGTGTGCAGTCCGTTTTACATCAATCCCGATTTTAATTTGCATTAACTTTAATCGCTGAATATCAAGATATACCCAAATTTATGATGTGCACACATACTGGTCCTTTTCATTAAAGTCTGCAAATAATTTTCTTGCTTTCCCACCCTTATCTACAGTTAACATCATGGCGATTGTGATCCTGTCCCAGGGAAAGTGCAGTCTCTCCAAATGCATCACTTACTATCTGGTGGCCATGGCTGCAGCAGATTTGCTCATGGTCATCTTTTCGGTCATACTCAAAAGGATCATCTCCATTTACTTCCCCGGATATTATCTGTTGCTTACTCCGGTATGTCGGACCAAAACCGTCCTTGTTAAAGCAACCATAGACTGTTCTGTTTGGTTAACTGTCGCATTCACTTTTGACCGCTTTATAGCCATTTGTTACCAGAAGCACAAAGACAAATATTGCACTAAGGAAACGGCAAATGCGATTGTAGGCACGGTGCTTGTTCTGATCTGTTTAAAAAACATCGCCTGGTACTTTGTATATGAACCTATGTATATAATTAAGAAATTGCCATAGATAATATCAAGCTATTATGCTTCACCCCTATGGCTAGCTTGTTCTTATTTCGGCTGCATACCGACTCACTTTCTGCCATTTTTCATTATTTTGCTACTCAATGCTCTGACTGTAAGACATCTATTAGCAGCCAGCAGAGTCCGCAGTGCAGTGTGGGGCAAGAACAGCACTGAAAATAACCCTGATCCTGAGAGGGAATCCTGCAGGAAATCCATCATTTTACTCTTCAGTATATCCGGCAATTTTAAAGTGTTGTGGCTGACGTACACAGCCCATTACTTATATTATCAAATTACTAATACCTATTGTTATAAACCTCATCATTCAAGAAACTACTCGTGAAATTACGCTGGACGGCCAGCTGGTGTCGCCGTCCAAGGAATATAAATACTCGGCCTTGGGCCCAGCATGCCAGGAACATTTTGTAAGACAAGGAACTCGTGAAGTACAACTAGACTTCCATGTTCTGAAACAGGTTGATTAAAGCCTTGCTTTATGCTCAAACCAAGTGCGTAGTGCGTTTTATTACATCACCTATTCTTACACAGGTTACGATGACCAGGTTTATATCCTTCAACAAACCGTATATTTGCTCCTGCTTTTGAGCTGCTGCACAAACACCTTTATTTATGCAGTTACCCAGAGTAAATTCAGAGAGGAGTTAAAGAAAATGGTGAAATACCCAGTGAATAAGATTGTTACGTGTTTAGATCAGTAGATCAACATTAGGCTTACTGGTTTTACAATTCAACATAGAACAGAAGAACATGAGAAATGGTGGCAGGAGTAAGCCTAAAATTAGTGGTACGGTAGTGTAGTGTCTATGTTACAGGTCTCGTAATCAAGAGGTCTGGACTCATAATCCGATAGTTGAAAGTTCAAATCCGACAACGGCAGCTGAGGAATTTCAAATTCAATTAATTAAATAATTCGGTAATTCCAAAGCTAGTATTAGTAAAGGTGACCATGAAACTATCGGATTGTCGTAAAAACCCAACTGGTCCACGAATGTCCTTCAGCAAAGGAAATCTGCCATCTTTACCCGGTCTGGCCTATATGTGACTCGAGACCCACAGCAATGTGTTTGCCTCTTAACTGCCCTCTGAAATGGCCCAGCAAGTCATTCGGTTGTACCAAACCCTCGACGACAAATTCACTGTGGGCTTACCTACACCACAAGGACTGCAGCTATTCAAGAAGGAGGCTCACCAGCACTTTCTCAAGGACAATTAGCGAAATGCAATAAGTACTTGATAGTCAGCGAAACCCACAGCCCATGAAGGAATAGATAGTTTAAAAAAATAGGGCTCCACATCAATAAGGTCATTGCTGGAATTTTAAATCAACTTTATTTTCCTGCACTTGCCCATATTCCCGCAATTAATTTAGGGTCCAAAAGTCTATCTATCCCAGTCTCTAATATACTCAAAGACTGAGCATCCACAGCTCTCTTGGATAGGGAATTCTAAATATTCCCTACCTTCTCAGTGAAAACAAATTCTCTTCATCTCAGGACTAAATGAGCGACCACTTATCGTAAGCCTAGCTCTAGACTCTGCAGCCAGTGAAACAGCCTCTTAGCCTCTACACTATCAATCTCTCTAATAATTTTGCACGTTTCAATGAGATCACCTCTCATTCTTCAAATGGCAAGGAAACATAGGTCAAATCTGCTCAATTTCGCCTCTTATGCCAACTCTCTTAGCCCAGGAATCAAGCTTGTTAACTTTCGTTACAGAATCCCGAAGGCTAGTGTACCCATCCTTTGGTAGTAGACCAAAACAATACCCAGTACTCCCGGTGTGGTCTCACCAAAGCCCTATAAAATTTGCAGCAAGTCTTCCTTCCTATTACACTCCAACCGCCTTGCAATAAAGGCTAGCATAACATTTGCTTTCCTAATTCGTTGTTGTACCTGCATATTGACGTTCTGTGCTTTGTGTACGAGGAGATCCGAATCCCTCTGGTAAAATACATTTACTTATCTACACATTTAAAAAAATCTCCCTTTCTATTCTTCCGATGAAAGTGGATAGCTTCTCATTTCGCCGATTATATTCCATCTGCCACGATCTTGTTAAAAACTTGGATACATTGCACTAGGCCCCCTCGTCTATATCTTCAAGTTTGCAGACGACACAAAGCTGGGTGGGCATGTGTGCTGTGCGGAGGATGCCGAGAAATTCCAGTATAATTTGGAGAAGTTGGGTGATTGGGCATATGTATGGCAGATGCAGTATAATGTGGATAAATGCGAGGTTATCCACTTTGGTGGCAAAAACAGGAAGGCAGATTATTATACTAACGGCAATAGATTGGGGGAAGAGGAAGTGCAACAAGACTTGGCAGTCCTTGTGCACCAGTCGCTGAAGGTAAGCATGCAGATGCAGCAGGCGGTTAAGAAGGCAAATGGTATGTTGGGCTTCGTAGCGAGAGGATTCGAGTACAGGAACAAAGATGTCTTGCTGCAGTTGTACAAGGCGTTGGTGAGACCACACCTTGAGTATTGTGTGCAGTTTTCGTCGCCTTATCTGAGGAAGGATGTTCTTGCCATGGAGGGAGTGCAGCGAAGATTCGCCAGACTGATACCTGGGATGGCAGGAATGATGTATGAGGAGAGATTGGGTCGATTGGGTTTATACTCGCTGGAGTTTAGAAGAATGAGAGAGGATCTCATTGAAACTTATAAAATTCTAACAGGACTAGACAGACTAGATGCAGGAAGGATGTCCCGACGGCGGGGGAGTCCAGAACCAGGGGTCACAGTCTAAAGTTAAGAGGTAAGCCATTTAGGACAGAGATGAGCGGTAATTTCTTCACCCAGAGAGTGGTGAACCTATGGAATTATCTACCACAGAAGGCAGTTGAGGCCAGTTCATTAAATATATTCAAGAAGGATTTAGATATATTTCTTACGACTAAAGGGATTAAGGGATATGGAGAGAAGGCAGGGACAGGGTACTGAATTTGGATGAGCAGCCATGATGTCATTGCATGGAGGAGCAGGCTCGAGGGGCTGAGTGGCCTAATCCTGCTCCTATCTTCTATGTTGCTATGTTATTGATATAGATTGTAAAAAGCTATGGCCCAAGTACTGATCGTTATGGCACCACAGTACTTACAAACTGCCAAACCAAATATTAACAGTTTATTCCTACATTCTTTTTTTTGTAAATTTACCAATCCTCAATCCTCGCTAATGTATCCCATCAGCCCTAATATTTTGTAATAACCTTTTGTGTGGCATCTTATTGAGTGTCTTTTGAAAATCGAAATATATTGCATCCACTGGTTCTCCATTATCTGCCCGGATAGTTACACCCTCAAAAGACTCCAATGGACCTGTCAAACACAATCTCCCTTTCATAAATCTGTGTAAGTTCTGCCGAATCATTTGATTTTTCAAGTGCCCTATTACCTTGATCCTAAAGATAGATTAAAGCACTTCCCCTACTACTGATGTCAGAGTAATTGGAGTTTTATTTCCTGTTTTCTCTCTTCCGTGTTGCTTGAATAGCGGGTTAACATTTGCTATTATCCAATCCATGGGTACCGTTCTAGAATTGAAGGAAGTCTGGAAGATCAGAATCAATGCATCCATATTTTCTGCAGCCACCTCTTATAAATCCGTAGGATGTAGGCCATCAGGTCCAAGAGATTTGTCGGCTTTAGTCCCATTAATTCCTCCAGTATGTTTTCTTAAATAATATTAATTACTTTTGTCTCCTCACTCTCGTTAAATTGTTGGTTCTCCACTATTTTGGGGATTTTTCTTTGTCTTCTACAGGAAAGATATACAAAATATTTTTTAAAGTCTCTGCCATTTCGTTATTCCCCATTATAATTGCTCCTGTCTCTGCATCTAAGGGACGCACGTTTACTAACGCTAATCACTTCCTTTCTACAATGAGTTTTTTATATTGGTTGCTAGTTTACACTCATATTCCACTTTCTCCCTCTTGATCAATTTCTTGATCACAATTTGTTGATTTCTAAAACTCTCGCAATCCTGAGCATTACTGTTGTTTTTCGCAACATTGTACAACCCTTTATTTAGTTTAATGCTCTCCTTAACCTCTCTAGTTAGCCACGGTAGGACCACTTTTTCCGTTGCGTTGTTATTGCTCAACTGAATGTATATTCGTTGAATATTATCAATTATATAATTAAATGTTCGCTATTACTTTTCTACCATCATATAATTTAATCAAATTTCCCAATTTATATTCGCCAACTCGCACCACATATTTCCGTAATTGACTTTGTTTAAATTTAAGGCCCTAGCTTAGTACTGAACGCTCAGAATCAACATGAAATTTGATCATGTTATTGTCACTTTTTCCCAGAGGATCCTTGAGGATAAGCTTCCTAATGATTGGTCTCTCATCACACATTACTAACTGTAAGATATCCTGGTTCCTCAAGATATTCTTCTAGAAAACTGTCTCGAATGCATTCAATGTACTCGTGCTCCAAACTACTTTTGACAATTTGGTTTGCACAGTCTCTATGAATATTAATGTCCCCACGATTATTGTAGTGCTCATATTATATGGGTCCTCTTATTTCCTGATTTATACTCTGGCCGACTATAAACTACTTCCAGCAGTGTGTTCTCCTCTTTGTAATTTCTTACCTCGACCTCTACCGATTCTACATCCCCATTGTTTGGTTTAAGATATTTCTCATTATCGTATTTATATCATCAATTCTTATCAGGTCTACCCCATCTCATTTTCTTTTTAGCCTATAATTTCTAAAGGTCAAGGTTGTCACTTACACGCTCATGTAGGAATAATACTATTTCAGCCGATTTGTATCGGTTTTATGTGTTATTCTTTGCGTGGTGCTTTGTTGTTACCTGTAAATCAACGCACGTAAACAGACTGAGTGAAAGGTCGATTTCTGGAAATAAACAAACAGACTTAACTACTGGGTTATTATTCAATTACAAGGCTTTAAATGACAGTTGCGTGAACTAGAAGCGATAATATATTGTGATGAGTACATAGTTTTAAGGATACTATGACTATCAATGCAACGCTCAAGGACACAAGATGGAGCAAAAGTACTTTTGCAAAAATAGTAACAAAAGTTCAACTCTGTTTAACAAGACGTGTTTTGTTTCCTCGGGTACCTACATATGTGTAAACCCATCACCATGCTTAAGCGTTTCGCAACATAATTACTGATAAGTGCGTAATCACACAGTTTACATGGCTTTCACGCTATCCCTCACCTGAACACACCCGAGTTACTTACCTTATGTCAGACTTGGCAGGATTCAAGGCTAACGTTCCCTCCAAGGTGTGAGGGGGTGTTGCTCATGCAGAAATGGCAGAAACCGACATCGACCACGTGTAAACTCCGGGCTCTTTGTCTAGCTGAAAGCAGGCTACTCTTTACCAGCACAGAATCTACAGGCCAATGGACGGTTCTTTGTGACTTAACTTTCAGTGAAAACGAAAATTAACTAGATCGATTATAGAAACCAAATGTAATCAGTCGGGGCATACATTGACACCACCTCTGCTTGATTTGATCATTCAGCTGCCGTAATTGCATTGAATGAAATGCGCACCCCACTGCTCACTGTAGGTGCTCAGTGTGGTTTATATGTTGCTGCTTTCCACCAGAAAACGACTCGACTGCCTCCCAATTGAATGCAATACCTGCAAACATGTGGGACTGTGCACCTGTCAGTACAACTCCAGTATCATCGCAACTCGAATGCTGTAATCAGTAACAAAAATGTACCTTACATAGGATTACATAGGACATATGGCTCAGAAACAGTGCATTCGACACAACCAGTCCACGCCGGCGTTTCTGTTCCACTCCGGCCTCCTCCCGTCTTTCCTCATCTAAATATATCAGTGTAACCCTCTATTCCCTTCTCCCTCATGTTCTTTTCCATCCACCCCTGAAATACATTTCGCTTCAGCCACTCCCTGTGATAGCGAGTTCCCTGTGATACTTCTTTAGGTAAAGAAGTATCTTCTGAATTCCCTGCTGGATTTCTTGGTGACTATCTTCTATTGATGGCCTCTAATTATGCTCTTCCCCAGAAGTGGAAACATTGTCTCTGTATGCGCCATCTCAAAACCTTTCATCATTTTAAAGACCTCTAGTAGTTTACCTTCGTTTTTCAAGAGAAAATGCCATGGAGGGAGTGCAGCGAAGATTCACCAGGCTGATACCTGGGATGGCAGGAATGACGTATGAGGAGAGATTGTGTCGATTGGGCTTATACTCACTGGAGTTTAGAAGATTGAGAGGGGATCTCATCAAAACCTATAAAATTCTGTCAGGTCTGGACAGACTAGATGCAGGAAGGATGTTTCTGATGGCTGGGGAGTCCAGAACCAGGGGTCATAGTCTAAGGATAAGGGGTAAGCAATTTAGGACTGAAATGAGGAGGAATTTCTTCACCCAGAGAGTGGTGAACCTGTGGAATTCTCTGCCACAGAGGGCGGTGGAGGCTAGTTCATTAAATATATTCAAGAAAGAGTTGGATATATTTCTTGAGGCTAAAGGGATCAAGGGATATGGGGAATAGGCAGGGACAGGGTACTGAATTTGGATGATCAGCCATGATCACATTGAATGGCGGAGCAGGCTCGAAGGGCCGAATGGGCTACTCCTGCTCCTATTTTCTATGTTTCTATGTTTCTGAAAGAGACCCAGCCTATAGATCCTTTCCTGATTGTATATCCTCGCATTTCTGGTATCATCCTTGTAAAATCTCTGGACCCTCTCCAGTGCCTCTATATCTTTTTTATGATATGGCGACCAGAATTGCACGCAGTACTCGAAGTGTGGTCTAATCAAGTTTCGACAAAAGATTTAACATAACATCCCTACTTTTCAGTTCTATCGCTCACAGTTATCTGTGTTGTAATTCATTTGACAAATCTGTTGAACCTGATTTGCCAATTATGATAGCAGATTGACTTGAGTGGGATGAAATTCTTCTCTTGGATATCTATAATGAGCTATTGTAAGGGCCAGGAAATCTGTTCGTTTTGGTGCAAAATCTTATGTTCAAAGGCAATTTTATCACACCATCCACAGAGGTCGATTTGGACTGAGCAGCTAGAGCAATTTACTTTTTTTATACTTGGTACAGATGGACGGCTGCCCTTGGATACAGCCATTTGCATGGTTTGCTTTGTTTGAATTTTAGATATTTTGGCCCAGAAATTCGGGTCGGGGGCTTCCAGCGGGTGCAAGCCCCCGACCTGCACTTGCCCAGCGCGCCGGCCATTGTGCTGTGGGCCCGCGTGGGATTACGATCCTGGGCCTCCTCCAACTGCCGGCGCATAGTGCTTGCATATTCCAGGTGTGTAGTTAGTTCGATGCGTCCCCTGGGATCACGTGGGCCATGGAGAGCCAATCATAGCAGGGAATGCTTCATTCATATGATTGACAGGAAGACCTGTCAAAACTATGAATACCATAAGCCCCAAAACATCACTAAATCTTCAAATAATTTTTTTTTTTAAACAATTTTAAAATAAACTGCAAATTGCATGAAATAACTATTTTAAACAATAATTTAAATTTTTGTAAATATTAATTACATTTTCTAACAGGGCTAAAAATAAACTTACCTTTATTAAAGTATTTAAAAATAATAAAACTGTGGAAAAATGTTTTAATTTTAATTAATTCACCACTTACCTTGTAAAAAGCAGGCTTAACTCCTGGAGACTTACCCTTGCAGAAAAAGCTGCAAGAAAAACGTAAGTTCGATGCGCACGTGGTGCCCCTCCTGTGCATGAGTTCCCCTGCTTTCAGTGCATGCAGGAAACTGGCATTTCCATTGGACTTACGGGTGAGTAACCCATGCATACTCACCCGTGGAGACCCGAATTTCTGGGCCACACCAGTTTCTGTTTGTGTAACCAATGACTTCTGACACCGTTAATAAACACACTCACTCTGACAACAGAATGTAGTTGCAGTATTTTAAAGATCAAGAGGCCAAATTTAGGAGCACCAGGAATGTGTAAGTAGGTTTTTGCCAATGACAAAAGTGCATTATATTGTGCGGTGTGGCTCCAGCATACATGCCTAATTACTGACCCACACAGGGCAGGATAGTGAGTCTGGCCTTTTGCATTGTTCCATGGAAGCTCACTGTAAACTCGAGGAACGGCACCTCCTCTTCTGATTAGGCACTTTACAGTCTGCCAGACTCAATATCGACTTCAACAATTTCAGATCATGCCCTCAACCCCTATCATATTTTTACTTGTATTCTTTATCCACACCTTTGTTTTGGCCTTTACCCCCACTTTCTTTTTTCACTCTCCCACATGGCAGCTGTCTCCCATACTGCCAGCGCATTTCACACCTAATCTAGAGCCGTCTTTTGTCTCCACTAGTCCTATCACAAACTCGTCTCATTTTGAATACCTTTTAATGTCTCTTCACTTCTCTTTTGTTCTCTCCCAGCCTGGCCTCGTAAACTATTTCTTTTCCTGTGCTTCTTTAGTCTTGACAAAGGGTTCACCCGAAACGTTGACTCTATTTTCTCTCCACGGATGTTGCCTGGCCTGCTGAGTTTTTCCAGCATTTTCTGTTGTTAATGCTGCTTTAGTATGTTTCTGAGCTCCAATCAGAGCAGGAAGGGCCCTGGTTCTATCAGTGTTGTGTGCTGTTAGTTGATCATAATCCGTGTTACTTAGCCCAAGCTGGAGCAGCAAGGGACCAGTGCTTTGTGCATTGAGTGCTGCTGGAGTTTTGGTAAGTGGGAGAAAAATCATTTAAGTGTATTTTGTGAATTTTAGTGTGTAAAGAAGTCAATTATTTGAAGTAAGTTTTATTTTTTAATGGTATATTAAACTATTGGGCAGTTTAAACCGGAAGTAGAATCCGCGTATAAAAGGGGAAGGGCTAGTGTTGTGCACAGTGTGCTTTGTGCATTGAGTGCTGTTGGAGTTTTGGTAAGTGGGAGAAAAAACATTTAAGTGTATTTTGTGAATTTTAGTGTGTTAAGAAGTCAATTATTTGAAGTAAGTTTAATTTTTTAAGGGTATATTAAACTATTGGGCAGTTTAAACCGGAAGTAGAATCCGGGTATAAAAGGGGAGGGGCTAGTGCTGTGCACGGAGTGCTTTGTGCATTGAGTGCTGCTGGAGATTTGGTAAGTGGGAGAAAAATCATTTAAGTGTATTTTGTGAATTTTAGTGTGTTAAGAAGTCAATTATTTGAAGTAAGTTATTTTTTAAGGGTATATTAAACTATTGGGCAGTTTAAACCGGAAGTAGAATCCGGGTATAAAAGGGGAGGGGCCAGTGCTGTGCACGGAGTGTTTTGTGCATTGAGTGCTGCTGGAGTTTTGGTAAGTGGGAGAAATCGGGCAAGTGGGAGGTGAGGGTGTGTTTTTTGCTCTGTTTTCCCCCCCACCCCCAGGCTTAGACAGCACTGCGGAGGCGGAGCAGTGACACGAGTCACCCAAACAGGCCCCACAGACATTATTCAAGGAGGAGGTTGGTGATCAGCTGGTTGGTTGGTTTTCTTCCTTCTCTTCTCTTTTATACCTTTAAGTTGGTAAGTCCTATTGAATAGTGGTGTGATATTATCATCTATATCCGGGCAGGGTCATCATAACTAATAATAAGAAATTTAATTAATTATATAGAATGGAGCAGGTGATGTGTTACTGTTGCGAGATGTGGGAGCTGGTGGACCCCATTGAGGCTCACGGTGATTACATCTGCGACAAGTGTTTGCTGCTACAGGAACCCAAGTTCCATGTTATGGAGCTTGAGACCGAGCTTCAGACACTGCGACACATCAGGGAGGGGGAGAAGTTCCTGGATTCTATATTTCAGGAGATGGTCACATCTATGAAGTTAATTACTGCAGATGTAGTCCGTGGTCAGGGACAGGACGGTGTGACTACGAGTGAGGAAGATACAAGGATCCAGGATGTAGTGTTGAAGGAGACGCAGCCCCTTCTCTTGTCCAGCAGGATCGAGGTTCTTACTCCCTGTGAGGGTGGGAGCGGGGACTGCAGGGAGGATGAGCAACCTGGCCACAGCACCGTGGTACAGGGGGCCATTCAAGTGGAGGGAGTAAAAAGAAATGTTGTAGTGGTAGGGTATAGTATCATTAGGGGGATAGATAGGGTCCTCTGCAGTCAAGAGCGGGAGTCCCGAAGGCTGTGTTGCCTGCCCGGTGCCAAGTTTAAGGACATCTCTTCTGGGCTGGAAAGAAACTTGGAGTGTGAGGGGGAGGATCCAGTTGTCGAGGTCCATGTTGGTACAAACGACGTAGAGAGGACAAGGAAGACGGTTCTGTTAAAGGAGCATGAGCAGCTAGGGGTCAAATTAAGAAACAGAACCTCAAGGGTAATAATCCCTGGGTTATTTCCTGAGCCACGAGCGAATTTGGCTAGGATAAATAAAAATAAAGAGTTAAATGCGTGGCTCAAAGACTGGTGTGGGAGAAATGGGTTTTGCTTCTTGGGACACTGGCACCATTACTGGGACAGGAGGAAGCTGTTCCGCTGGGACGGACACCACTTGGCCAGTGCTGGGACTAGAGTCCTGGCGAATCATATAACAAGGGCTGTACAGAGGGCTTTAAACTAATTAGGGCGGAGGAGGTTTCTAGAGAGCAAATAATAGAAATGACAACAGAGAAGGTCATAGACTTAGGTAGCAGTGGGGGAATTAAAAAACAGAACGTGTCAGGAAGGGACAGAAGGTATGGAGTAAAATGTCAAGTACTAAAAAGGGAAAAAACAGGAACAAATTGTTACAAAACATATTTGAAAGTTCTTTATCTGAATGCACGTAGCATTCGTAACAAAATGAATGAGTTAACGGCACAAATAACGACATATGGGTATGATCTTGTGGCCATTACAGAAACATGTCTGCAGGGTGACCATGACTGGGAATTAAACATATCAGGTTATTTAACAATCAGGAAGGACAGGCAGGAAGGGAGAGGGGGTGGGGTGGCTATGTTAATAAAGGAAGGAATCACTATAATACAGAGAAATAATATTGGGTCAAAGGAGCAGGATAATGAAACAGTTTGGTGGAGATAAGGAATAATAAGGGGAAAAAAACACTAGTGGGTGCAATCTATAGTCCTCCGAACAGTTGCAACTCTGTTGGACGGAGTATCAATCAGGAAATAGTTGAGACTTGTAATAAGGGAACAGCTATAATTATGGGGGATTTTAATTATCATATTAACTGGACAAATCAATTGGGCAGAGCAGCCTTGAGGATGAGATCATTGAGTGTATTAGGGATGGGTTTCTTGAGTAGTATGTAACTGAACCAACCAGGGGGCAAGCAACCTTAGATTTGGCCCTGTATAATGAGACAGGATTAATTAAAAATGTCCTAGTAAAGGATCCCCTTGGAATGAGTGACCATAACATGGTTGAATTCCATATTCAATAAGAGGGTGAGAAGGTTGGATCTCAAACAAGTGTGCTGAGCTTGAATAAAGGAGACTATGAAGGTATGAGAGCGGAATTGATTAGAGTGGACTGGGAAAATAGATTAAGGGTGAGATGGTACATGATCAGTGGTGTACATTTAAGGAGTTATTTGACAAAATCCAAAAAAAATATGTGCCACTGAGGAAAAAAGGGTGTAAAAGAAAAATAGCCATCCGTGGCTAAGTAAAGTAATTAAGGATAGTAACCGACTAAAAACAAGGGCATATAAGGTAGACAAATCTAGTGGGAGGATGGAAGATTGGGAAGTCTTTAAAAGACAGCAAAAAATAACTAAAAGATTGATTAAGATAGGGAAGATAGATTGTGAAAGTAAATTAGCAAAAAATATAAAAACAGACAGCAAAAGTTTCTATAGTTATATAAAAAGTAAAAGGGTGGCTAAAGTAAATGTTGGTCCCTTAGCGGACGATACCGGGAAATTAATGGTGGGAAACATGGAGATGGCAAAAACACTGAACAATTATTTTGCATCAGTCTTTACAGTAGAGGACACTAAGAATATCCCAACACTGGACAAACAGGGGGCTCTAGGGGGGGAGGAACTATATACGATTAAAATCACTAAGGAAGTGGTACTTGGTAAAATAATGGGACTCAAGGCGGATAATCCCCTGGACCTGATGGCTTGCATCCTAGGGTCTTGAGGGAAGTGTCGGTAGGGATTGTGGATGCATTGGTAATACTTTTCCAAAACTCACTGGACTCAGCAAAGGTCCCGGCAGATTGGAAAACTGCTAATGTAACACCCTTATTTAAAAAGGGTAGTAGGCAGAAGGCTGGAAACTATAGACCTGTTAGCCTAACATCTGTGGTTGGTAAAATGTTAGAGACCATTATTAAGGAGACAATAACGGGACATTTGGATAAACATAATTTAATAGGACAAACTCAGCATGGTTTCATGAAGGGGATGTCATGTTTAACAAATTTGCTTGAGTTTTTTGAGGAAGTAACATACAAGGTGGCTAAAGGGGAACCAGTGGACGTCGTGTATTTAGACTTCCAAAAGGCATTTGTCAAGGTGCCACACAAAAGATTATTGCTCAAGATAAAAAATCACGGGATTGGGGGTAATATTCTGGCGTCGGTGGAGGATTGGCTCTCTAACAGAAAGCAGAGAGTTGGGATAAATGGTTCGTTCTCAGATTGGCAATCAGTAACTGGTGGTGTTCCCCAGGGGTCAGTGCTGGGTCCCCAACTCTTTACAATCTATATTAACAATTTGGAGGAGGGGCCGAGTGTAACATATCAAAGTTTGCAGATGATACAAAGATGGGACGGAAAGTAGTGAGTGAGGAGGACATGAAAAACCTGCAAAGGGACACAGACAGGCTAAGTAAATGGGCAGAGATTTGGCAGATGGAATACAATACTGGAAAGTGTGAGGTTATGCACCTTGGCAGGAAAAATCATAGAGCAAGTTATTATCTTAATGGCAAGAAACTGGAAAGTACTGTAGTACAAAGGAATCTGGGGGTCCTGGTGCACGAAACTCAAAAAGTTAGTATGCAGGTGCAGCAAGTGATCAAGAAGGCCAATGGAATGTTGGCTTTTATTGCTGGGGGGCTGGAATATAAAAACAGGGAGGTATTGCTGTAGTTGTACAAGGTATTGGTGAGACCGCACCTGGAATACTGCATACAGTTTTGGTGTCCATACTTAAGAATAGACATACTTGCTCTCGAGTCAGTACAAAGAAGGTTCACTCGGTTAATTCCGGGGATGAGGGGGTGGTCATATGAGGAGAGGTTGAGTAGATTGGGACTCCACTCATTGGAGTTCAGAAGAATGAGAGGTGATCTTATTGAAACATATAAGATTGTGAAGGGGCTTGATCAGGTGGATGCGGGGAGGATGTTCCCAATGAATGGTGAAACTAGAACTAGGGGGCATAATCTTAAAATAAGGGGCTGCTCTTTCAAAACTGAGATGAGGAGAAACTTCTTCTCTCAGAGGGTGGTGGGTTTGTGGAATTTGCTGCCCCAGAAGGCTGTGAAAGCTACATCATTAAATAAATTTAAAACAGAAATAGATAGTTTCCTAGAAGTAAAGGGAATTAAGGGTTACGGGGAACGGGCAGGAAATTGGACATGAGTCTAGGTTCGGACTGGTCATGGCCCTGTGGGTAGTGGAGTGGGCCCAGGGGCCGTGTAGCCTGGTTCTGCTCCTACTGTGTTCTAATTCTGTGTTAGAGTTCAGGAGATGGTTTTATTCCTGTTCCTGTCTGGGGTGGAGATCGCCTTTACAGAAGGCAAGTACTGTAGAAAATATAGGGACAGTGATCTCCTGGAAGAATTTCGATCGCCTAGATGGGTCGGAGAGGAATTTCCCAGATTTTTTTCTCCCAAATTGGCCATTGGGTCTTCATCTGGTTTTTCGCCTCTCCCGGGAGATCACATGGGTTCGGGTGGATGCAGAGGGATAGAAGATTTGAGGTTAGGATCAGATCAGCCATGATCTTATTGAATGGTGGAGCAGGCTCGAGGGGCCGATTGCCCTACTCCTGCTCCTATTTCTTATGTTCTTATGTTCTTAACATTACCGTCCTGTGCTGAGTTACCTTATCTCACCCACTATGTTAATGAGACCCACAGAGAGCAGAAATGGCCGATAGCTATCTGCAGCCTGTGCTGTTGTCTCATGCATCCTGCATGCTGCTTAGCCAGATACTATGCAGGAAGGAGCTAGGCTCCATCCACAGCCTGCTTTAATATGCTGATCTCACCAACTATGTTACTGATCTACACACCAATAGGAAGGGCCTTAATTCCATCACTGGCTTGGACAGTTTTCTGAGCTCACACTCGGTGTCATTGAGAATTACTCAGATAAGGAAGGGCCTTAATTTCGTCCCCAGTCTCTGCAATTGGCTGAATACAGGTGGTGTGGTACTGAGCCCCACACAGATCACAAAATGTCGTGGTTCCAGCACCGGCCTGTGTTGTTAACAAATGACAGTCTGTGCGGTGCTGTGCCATAGAAACATAGCAGATAGGAGCAGCGTAGGCCATTCGGACCCTCGAGCCTGTTCCGCCACTCAACAAGATCATGGCTGATCCTTCAACTTCAGAACCCTGTCCCTGCCTTCTCCCCATACACCTTGATCCCTTTAGCCTAAAGAAATATATTTAACTCCTTCTTGAATACATTAAATGAATTGGCCTCAACTGCCTTCTGTGGTAGATAATTCCACAGGCTCACCACTCTTTGGGTGAAGAAATTCCTCCTCATCTCTGTCCTTAATGGCTTACCCCTTATCCTTAGACTGTGACCCCTGGTTCTGGATTCCCCGGCCATCGGGAACATCCTTCCTGCATCAAGCAATCTGGTCCTGTTAGAATTTTATAAGTTTCAATGAGATCCCCTCTCATTCTTCTAAACTCCAGCGACTATAAGACCAATCGACCCAATCTCTCCTCATACGTCATTCCTGCCATCCCAGGAATCAGTCTGGTGAATCTTCGCTGCACTCCCTCCATGGCAAGAACATTCTTCCTCAGATAAGGCGACCAAAACTGCACACAATACTCAAGATGTGGTCTCACCAAGGCCCTGTACAACTGCAGCAAGGCCTTCTTGTTTCTGTACTCGAACCATGTCGCTATGAAGGCCAACATACCATTTGCCTTCTTAATCATCTGCTGCACCTGCATGATTACCTTCAGCGACTGGTGCACAAGGACACCTAGTTCTCGTTGCACTTCCCCTTCTCCCAATATATTGCCATTCAGATAATAATCTGCCTTCCTGTTTTTGCCACCAATGTGGATAACCTCGCGTTTATCCACATTATACTGCATCTGCCACGCACCTGCCCAATCACCCAACCTGTCCAAATCATACTGGAGGCTGTTACGAGAAGCAACGGACGATATAGCAGAAGCTCTGACCATCATTTTCCATTCTATCTTTGTACAGGCGTGGTGCCGGTGAACTGTTTGACTGCTAACATTGTACCATTGCCTAAATAGGGTCAAAGAGATAGACCAAGTATTTACAGGCCAGTCAGCGTATACTCGGTCGTGGGAAATTATTGGAAAAATTATTAGATGCAGTGTAAATCATCATTTGCAAAGGCACGGGTTAATCAAGGACAGGCAGCATGGATTTAAGGGAAAGTCATGTCTCACTTATTTGATTGGATTTTTTGTGGTGTTAACTTGGAACGTCGATGAGTGTACACGTTTCATGCAGGCTATATGGAATTTAGCAAGGATTTTGACAAGCTACAACTTGGAAGACTGGACAGAAAATTAAATCGCATGGAATCCAAGGGAATTAGCAAGCTGGATCAAAAATTGGCTCAGTGGCATTAAGCAAAGTGTAATGGTCGACCGGTGTTTTTGTGACTGGAAAGCTATTTCAAGTGGGGTTCCACAGGGCTCAGTGCTTGGCCTTTGCTTTTTCTGGTATATATCAATGATTTTGACTTCAATGTAACGAAAATGTTTAAGAAGTTTGAAGATGATACAAAACCTGGCCCTGTGGTTTTTAGTGAGGAAGAAAGCTGTCGGCTACAGGTCGACAGGACTGGTCAGGTGGGCAGAAAATGGCGAATCAAATTCAATCAGGGCTATTGTGAGGGAATGAATTTGGGAGTGGGGGCAACAGGGAAAGAGAATAAACAATAACTTGCAGAATAATGGGAACTGTACAGGGGCAGAGGGACATTGGTGTGTATGTGGACAGATCCCTGAAGGTAGCACGTAGAGGAGGTTTAGGAAAGCATACGGGATACTGTTCTTTATTATCCGAGGCATAAACCATACGAGCGGGGAGGTTATACTAGAAATGCATAACATGCTAGTTAGGCCACAGTTTGTGTCCTGCGCACAGTTTTTGCCCACCACATTACAGGAAAGATGTGATTGCAACAAAAACAACCTGTATTTATATAGCGCCTTTAACATAGTAAAACGCCCAAAGGCGCTGCACAGGATTATTGTGAGACAAAAAACACCAGAGAGGTTACATAGGATATTTACGTGGGTGTTGCCAGGACTGGGGCATTTTAGCAATCAGCAAAGATTGGATAGACTGGCGTTGATTTCTTTGGATCAGAGTAGGCTGAGTGGAGATTTAATTGTGGTGTGTTAAATTATGAGGGGCCGAGATAGAGTGGATAGGCAGGACCTATTTCCCTTGGAAGAGACGACAATGTCCAGGCTGCAGTAAACATAGAAACATAGAAACATAGAAGATAGGAGCAGGAGTAGGCCATTCGGCCCCTCGAGCCTGCTCCACCATTCAATGCGATCATGGCTGATCATTCAAATTCAGTATCCTGTCCCTGCTTTCTCCCCATATCCCTTGCTCCCTTTAGCCTTAAGAAATATATCCAACTCCTTCTTGAATATATTTAATGAATTGCCCTCTACTGCCTTCTGTGGTAGAGAATTCCACAGGTTCACCACTCTGTGGGTGAATAAATTCCGCTTCATTTCTGTCCAAAATGGCTTACCCCTTATCCTTATAATGTGACCCCTGGTTCTGGACTCCGCGACCATCGGGAACAGCCTTCCTGCATCTAGTCTGTCCAGTCCTGTCAGAATTTTATAAGAATTTTATGGTAGAAGGACGAGAGGAGATTTGAGGAGATATTTTCTCCCAGAGGGTGTTGGGGTCTGGAAGTCAATGTTTGAAAGCGGCTAGAAGCAGAAACCCTCATCTCAGTTTAAAAGTACTTGGATACGCACTTCAACTGCCAGAACCTGCAAGGCTAGAAACCGAGAGCTGGAAAATGGGATTCGGCTGGATAACGCTTTTTCGGCCGCCACAGACAGGATGGGCGAAATATCCCCTTCTGTGCTGCAAATTTCTGTGCTTCTATGAATTGGGTACTGGGCCACACACACACACATCAATGAGGACCCACGTTCCATTCCCGGTCAGTGCTGATTTATCTGATCTCACCCGGTGTGGTACTGAGCCACAGACAGAGCGGGAATGGGCCAGGCTCCATTCACGGCCTGTGTTCAGTTAGCTGATTACAGCCAGCGTGGTTCTGAGGCCCATGCCGAGTCAGGAGGCTGCAGGATACATCTGCAACCTGCGCTGTTCGCACTCGCCCCGACAATTTTAGATAGTTGCTTCAGTCATTTAGAGCACTGGAAAAAAAAACGGACTTTAAAAGCAACGATATGATAACCCTCTTTATAAACCAGTCTGGATGACATTGTTTATCCAAGAATGCACGAAGGGGCAACAGCCAATCGGCAGGATGTTCTACAGTTTGAATTCAATTCCAATGAAAAGAGAATGGGGCGCCCGTTTTGCGCCGTGGCGGAAGACCAATTTCATGTTCTGAATCAGGCAGAGGTTAAATAACGGCCAGTCCATTTCAAAAGCTTGACAATCAGATTCAAAGCTGCAGAACCACGATAACAACAACAAGTTGCTTTTGAATAGCACCTTTAATTTAGTCACATATCCCAAGGCACTACACCGGCATATTATTAAACAACATTTGATACACAGCCATGTAGGAGGAAATTGGCAGGTAACCGACGTCTTTTTCAGCGGGTTAGGTTCAACGGAACGCCTTAAAAGGGGTTACAGAATTAGAGAGGAGGAGAGGATTAGCGAGACAAGTCCAGAGCTTAGGGCGTAGACAGCTGAAGGCGTTGTCAGCAATCTTTGAGCAAAGAAAAGAGGGGATGCTCAGCAGGCTAGAGTTGTAAGGCTGCAGGAGGTGACAGGGATTGGGAGGGGGCGAGGCAGTCGAGGGATTTGAACACAAAGATGAGAATATATAAATCGAGGCAATGCCCAACTGCGAATCAATGTATTCACTGCTCACGATGCGGTCTCCTCTACATTGGGGAGACCAAATGCAGATTGGGTGACCGCTTTGCAGAACACCTCCATTCAGTCCGTAAGGATGACCCTGAGCTTCCGGTCGCCTGTCACTTTAATTCACCGCCCCATTCCCAGTCAGACCTCACCGTACTCGGGCTCTTGCATTGTTCCACAGAAGCTCAGTGTAAGCTCGAGGAACAGCACTTCATCTTCTGATTAGGCACTTTACAACCTTCCGGACTCAATATCGAGTTCACCAATTTCAGATCATAACTTCGGCCCCATTACATTTTTACTTATATTTTTTATCCACACCTTTGTTTTTACCACCCCCCCCTTTTTCTCTCTCACATGGCAGCTGTCTCCCATACTTCCAGCGCATTTCACACCTAATCTGGAGCTGTCTTTTGTCTCTCCACTAGTCCTATCACCATCTCGTCTCGTTTTGAATACCTCTTAATGTCTCTTCACTTCTCTTTTGTTCTCTCCCAGCCCCCAAACTGGCCTTTTAATCGGTTTCATTCCCTGTGCTTCTTCAGTCTTGACAAAGGGCTTTGACCGGAAACGTTGACTCTATTTCTCTCTCCCCAATTGTTGCCTGGCCTGCTGAGTTTTTCCAGAATTTTCTGTTGTTACTTGTGAATCAATGTAGGTCAGTGAGCCCAGGGTGCAAGGTTGAATGGGACTTGGTGCGAGGCAGGATATAAGAAGCAGAAATTTTGACGAGCTCCGGTTTACTGGGGCTGCAAGGGTGGGAAGCAGGCGAGGAGTGCAGTGGAACAGTCAGTTAACATGAAATAACAACAGAAAATGCTGGTAATACTCAACAGGCCAGGTAGCATCCGTGGAGAGAGAAACAGAGTTAACGTTTCTGGTCTGGGACCCTTCATCAGAACTGGAAAAAGCTGGAGATGTAACAGATATTAAGCAGGTGCAGAGACAGGGGGGGCGGGGTTAGGAGGGGAGGACGGAATTGAAAGGATATCCTGTACTTTTGTAAGAGGCAGGAAAGATGAAATGTTGCAAATGGGAATGGCAAAAATCATACTACATGAAAAATGGGGGCAGGGATAATTATCTGAAATTGTTGAACTCAATGTCGAGTCCGGCAGGCTGCAAAGTGCCCAATCGAAAGATGAGGTGCTGTTCCTCGAGCTTAGGTTGAGCTTCATTGGAACAATGCAACAGCCCGAGGACAGAGAGATCAGAGTGGGAGTGAAGCGGTGAATTAAAGTGACAGGCGACATTTTTCATGCAGCATGATTATTGCCATTCACATTTGCAACATTTCATCTTTCCTGCCTCTTACAAAAGTACAGGATGTTCTTTCTATTTCTTCCTCCCCTCCTAGCCCCGCCCCCCTGTCTCTGCACCTGCTTAATATCTGTTACATCTCCAGCTTTTTCCAGTTCTGATGAAGGGTCCCAGACCTGAAACGTTAACTCTGTTTCTCTTTCCACGGATGCTGCCTGGCCTGCTGAGTATTTCCAGCATTTTCTGTTGTTATTTCAGATTTCCAGCATCTGCAGTATTTTTTTGCAATTATTATAGGCAGTTAACATGATTTGATATAAACCGACTATCTCACGAACAAACGACAGAGCGTGACATCATTTATGGCAAGGTAAGCAGGGACATATCATGAGAGAGTGAATCTCCTGTATAACCTGATATGTTTTTGAGCAAATTACATTAATCAGAGATGATTTTATTTCCGCCACAATCCCAGATATATAATCCACCAAAACATGACTAGCGCTCTAAGCAAGAATATAAAATTATTTGGGCACTAAAAGAAGGCAATGATTCAATAACGAAGGAGGCAGAACAAATGTTGAATTGCAGCGCGTTTTACACTCAGTCCGATCTTGTGCTGCCTTTATTTCAGGGCCGTTCTTCTTACCGCCTAAATAATTTCGCAATTCATGTTAACAGATATTTGACGAAGTATTTCACCTCCTCTCTGAATTTAGCCTGGATCACCGCGTAAATGCAAGTGTTTGTGGAGCAGCTCAGAAGGAGAAGCATATACCCGACTTCTGCAAAGATAAACATGGGGTTGGACGCACTGTAAATATAAGAGCCAAAGATTCGTGCAAAGGTGTGACGTGCTACGAACGTCAACCAGAAGAGAATTAAATTGGCGGAGATTGCGAGAAGCAAAATGATGGATTTCCTGCGGTTCTCAATCTCAGGATCATTTCCTTTTCCAGCACTTTTCTTGCTTCGGAGTGCCCTTCTGATTCGACTGGAAGCTAAAATATGTCTTATCGTCAATGCATTGAACAGTAAAATCAAAAATATAGGAAGAAAAGGTGTTCCAATAAGGTTAAATATCGCAAATACTATCCATGGGGTTGAAGTATAGAAGTTAGACTTGAAGTTGCAGTACCAGGGTACATTGTTAATAACATACAAAGTTTTAAGTGCAAAGTACCAGGGGATGCTTCGCAACCAGCTCACCGTACAAACCAATCCTATCACCACAGCCACCATTCTCTTGGTGCAGTATTTGGTTTTCAGCTCCTGGCAACAAATAGCGATGCAGCAGTCAAAGGTGAAAGCGACTGTTAACCAGACAGAACTGTCTTTGGCGGCATAAAGCAGGACAGTCTTGAGACTGCACACCGGAGTGATGGACAGGAAGCTGCCTGGGAAATACACGCTAAGCACTCGATTCAGGATCACGTTGTCAGAATGACCAGCAGATCTGCTACAGACATGGCCATCGGCTAATAAATGATGTATTTGGAGAGACCGCACTTCCCCCGTGACAGGATCACAATCGCCAGTAGATTCGCTGAAGACGATAGAAAGAGAAGGCAGATTAATGGGAAGACTGATGCCAATGGTAAGGACTCCAAACTTTATAATCAGTTTTAAATTAACCCACAGAATTAACATCTACCCAGTGACGTTTCCCCTGATTAATAAATATTACTGAATTTTGCACTGTCGCTTCATCCACTGAGCGTAAATTTGACTTTGTGCAACTTTTACTTTAATATAAATAAGGATCGGGTCAATTCTCTATCACGTTATTTACACTATCGCACAAAGTCTAAATTGACCCCATTACTCGTTGATTTTGTGCGTTAATGTAAAATGGCTGATGGAGAGCCGTCAGCTCATTTCATTACCCTCTTTACAGTATCCCACGAAGTCAAACACTACCCCATTGAAACTCTCAAACCATTGTAGAGGAATTTATTCATATTTCATGAATAGGAAAACACATCTTTATCCAGAATGTAAAGATGTAAAAGACAATAATCTCGAAACAACGTCCTGTTTAAGGATAAAGTTCTGAAATAATTGCATATAGTTACATCAAACATATCAGTTATTGAATTATGTATCTAACGGCACAAATCATATGTGCCCAACCTGTGACAAATAAACATTTCATTAGATTTTATTTCTCAGCAACAAATATAAGTAAATGCCTCTCTATTTTACCGTAATACAGGCAAAATTCTGATTGCAATGTGCACAATAAGATTCTTATTCCGTTTGCTAGGTTATTGTCTGTATTATATGGTTGCAAGTATTTTGGGGAAGAATATTGTTTTGCAATGGACCGGCAGGCATTGACAATACAATATCATGATGGAGAACAATATAATTTGAGGATAATTATCAATTGAACTGCTTCTACTGAAAAGGTGAATCTGCAAAAAACACAGTAACACATTGAGATTACATTCAGGAACAGTCAGCTACAAGAATGAAACAATTAATGACCATTTTGGATAAGGTAAAAAAATGAGAGCATCAATGACCTACCCGGAACGCCAAATGCACCAACAATGAGATAGCAGATCTTATATACTTGGCCACTTACTGGCTCGTGCATTTTGTGTCAAAAGCAATGATATCTGTTCGTTCCGAATACAAGCACATGATCTGCGATAGAGTCAAGCGAGCTTCTATATTTTATTCAGGGAGTCCCCCGGTGCCACTATCGGGTTACGTAATTGCTGGTTAATTTCAGTCATTTGAACAAACAAACTGAAACACATGGGGTCGCTCTCATTATTTTGCACTTAAATGATTAATTTACGTGTTTAAAATGCCCAGTAAAAGTTGGCTGAACTATGGTTTATGAGCTAGTCAGACCAAAAAGCTGTTGGGTTTGAATCCTACTTTGTTTTGAATTACCTGATATTAGTGTCAAATTAGTGGCAATTAAACATAATTGATGCAGGCTATAAAAAAAGACGATTTCAATTTCAGGGAAATCGTCCCTGGCAGCTGTAGAGTGATCAGGTTTGCGGGTGTCACCTATAGACACATTGGGGGCGGGGTGGAATTTAATTTTGTGCGGCTGTACAAAATGGAGGTTGTGGAATTTCCTGTCCCTTATACTTCACGCCCGATTTCCTTTCCGATTGAAGTTAATGGATGGGAAAATCTGACGCAGTGTAAAATGGGCCGCCAGTTCCCTATCACTAAATTTGCACAATCACACACAGCAAAAATCCCAAAGGGTTGACCTGAATTGACACATGGCCCTGCGTCCACCCCAGGACATCTTCACCGCGTTTCATGTAGTTGACTGGCGCTCTCAACTGTTGGTTTAATTTTCCTTCTGAAATAAAGAAATACATATATTACACATATCTACAGTGGCCTTGAAGTGTTTTAACGCTGGCAGGTTGGTGCATACTGGAAGCAGCGACCAATCACTGCTCGGGAAAGCGTCGGCCCGATGCCCACCCGGTATTGGGCCTTGGGTCTCATTTGCAATACAGCAGCGAGTGAAGACCTTTTGCTTATCGGGCCGTTGTCTACCATGCAGTTACCTCTTCCAAGAGCAAGCGTGATAACGAGGGAGTGGGCGATTGGGAGAGGAGTGTATGAGGGCGAATAGGATGGTCGAGGGAGTGCTCACTGGAGGAGCAGGGGACCAGGAGATGGCAGGAATGTCGTATGAGGAGAGAGTGGGTCGATTGGGCTTGTACTCGCTGGAGGTTAGCAGAATGAGAGGGGATCTCATTGAAACTTGTTAAATTCTAACAGGACTAGGAAGACTAGATGCTGGAAGGATGTTCCCGATGGCCGGGGACTCCAGAACCAGGGGTCACAGTCTAAGGATAAGGGGTAAGCTATTTAGGACAGAGATGAGGAGGAATTTCTTCACCCAGAGAGTGGTGAACCTGTGGAATTCCCTGCCAAAGAAGGCAGTGGAGGCCAATTCATTAAATAAATTCAAGAAGGAGTTGGTTATATTTCTTAAGGCTAAAGGGATCAAGGGATATGGGGAGAAGGCAAGGGCAGGGTGCTGAATTTGGATGATGAGCGATGATCTCATTGAATGGCGGAGCAGGCTCGAGGAGCCGAATGGCCTACTCCTGCTCTTAGCTTCTTTGTTGCTATGTTTCTATGAGAGAAAGGGAGCGGGGTAAGTGGCAGTGGGGTAGCTTTGATGTAGAGATCGGGATGGGTCGAGGTAGAATACCTCAGGGGGGAAGCAATACCCCGTGGTTTTACTTTGGAGTCAGGATAGGTAATCCTGTCCCTGCCAGCTCCACATCCAGCTTAACATTTTTAAAAGCGTACCTTTGTGATGGCTGCAGTTGCCTTTTAACGACTGCCGGTTAGGCTGCATCTACACCTCATTCTCATGAATGTGCAACGTTCAGTGCAAACCCATTTTTTACCGGAGGCATCAAACATCAATCAGGCCACAGGATGCCTCTTGTTTCTGTGTAAGACAGTGGGGGCAATTGCCACACAGAGACATCCTGCTAGAGAGAGAGAGAGAGCGAGAGAGAGAGAGAGAGGGCAAGAGAGAGAAAAGAGAGAGGGGAAGAGAAACAGACACAGATGGCCTCGATTTTAACTGACACATGGAGTCGGGATTGGAGGCGTGTGGGGGGTTAAAGTCCCGAATTCGGGGGTCCCGACACGATCCTGCCGCAAACCCGTCTCCATGTAAATTTCAAAGGAGCCGGGAACCCGCCCCACACCGGGACCCGCCGACCCGAGGTGGGAAGGCATTAGAGACAAATAACTGCCAGTTAACAGGTAGTTAACAGGCAGTTTTTAGCATAATCCCTATTTTAAAGCTTGAAGAGTGGCATTGCCGACGGCTCCAAACCATGCCAAGTTAGAGGAGTTGGGCCGTTAGGTTGAAGGGCTGGGAGGGGTAGAGATTTCGGTGAGTGATGGGTGCATGAGTGCAAAGGTAAGTGTGTTTGATGTGTCTAAAGTGTGTAAAGAAGTTTAAATTACCTGTACTTACCTTTTTTGCCTTCCTTTAGGCCCCGGATGTCCATCATCTCATCGGCAAAGAAAGCAGAATGGCTGTGAACTGTCAAAAGTAACAGCCTGCAGCTTTCTGTGCAGGAGAGATTTCTAACTGAGTCTGTGTAGAAGGACTCAGGTTAGAAGTAAGACTGTCAATGTTTGACAGCTTCAAACAGCTGTGAAACGCTGATACTTTATCTATCAAAACGTCTTGACAGATGATATTTCCGCGGGCTCAACAAGGTCAATCAAGTTAGAATCGCGTGGTTTGGCCGCATCTCGATAGAGGCGGGACTACAACTACGAAAGTTTTAGTCCCGCCTCCTTCCCGACTTCTGAATGAAAATCACCCCCAGAGTATACAGAGAGACACAAAGCGAGATGGATAGACAGTGAGAGAACAACAGGTAGATAGGGAAACACTGGGAGAGAGAGCAAAGCAAATATTTCTAGAGCAAGAGATGGAAAGGAAAAGATATCAGACAGATTAGGAGGCAGGCAGATATATAAAGAGCAATTAGTCGAATTGAGCATTGGAGAGAGAGTAAAAGTTAGACAGGGCGAGAAAGAGCTGCAGGGAGATTAAGAAAGAGAGAGGGAGCGATAGATAAGTGGATAATAAAATTGAGAGAGAAAGGCGGAGATAGAAATGCGGAGGGAGAGACAGAGAGAGAAAGGAGGTACAGATGTAGAGTGAGTAACAGTGAGAGAGGGATAGATAGAGATGGAAGGAAAACAACAGAGACAAAGAGAGATCGAGATGGAGTGAGAGTAACAGAGTTGAAAGATTGATAGAGAAGGAGTGAGAGTAACAACACATTGAGAAGCTGGGATTGTTTTCCCTACAGCAGAGAAGGTGAAGGGCCGAATGGCATCCTTCCGTGCTTTAACCATTCCTTTGATTCTATGATTGTACGTCTGAAGAAAAATCAGGGTATACAGGAAAAGCACATGGTTACAGGGACAGTGAAGTAAATATACATGGAGAGAGAGGTGGAGAGAGAGAGAGAGTAAGCAATATACATATATATATATATATATTTGCACATATATATTTAGAGAGAGAGGGAGTAGCACACCAGAGGTCGGGATTGGAACGTAGTGCTCAATATTACAACGATTGCGATCAGTTAATTGGTAACAGATTGGCATGGAGTCTGGGCCCTGCCTTTTCTGTGTGGCTGAGTATCACATGCGGTGAGACAAGTTAATTCAGCACAGGTCTGTAATGAACTCTGGGTATTTTCTACTCTTGGTGTTGACCTCAATAGCACACATGTTTGGATTACGAACTCAGTACAGGCAGGGGATGGAGCCTAGGCCTCCCTACTCTGCACGGGGATCAGCTGGGATCAACTATCTCCCCACACCAGCCAGGATCAGCTAACTCAGCACAGCTGGGGGTTGGAACCTGGTGCCACAACATGTGACATGACCTAACAAAACAGAACCGTTATGGAGCTAGGGTCTACTCTCCTCTGTGAGGGCTCAATACGACATCGAATGAGATGAGCGCAGGCCCGGGATCGAATCAGTGTCTTACCTGATCTATAATGGGATCAGTAACACATCGGTGAGATCATCCAACTCAGCAATGGATGGGATATGAAGCCTTGATCTTTACTTCTCTATTTGCCCCGAAACATATCAGCTTACCTTTGATTGAAGTCTGGGTCTTACCTTGTCCGTCTGAGGCTCAGCGCAGTACATTGTCATCGCCTAACACCTATGGATTCTTGGCTCTTTATGCATCGTGTGGAGGCCACCATGTTGGGTGACATCACGTAAGAATCATAGAATCATAGCATCATAGAATGACTACAGCACGGAAGAAGACAATTCAGTCCGTCAATACCGTGCCTACCCTCAGCTGGTCCCACACACCCGCCCATTCCCCGCAGCCCTGCATTTATTTTCCATTCAGATAGAAACATAGAATATAGTAGCAGGAGTAGGCCATTCGGCCCCTCGAGCCTACTCCACCATTCAATGAGATCATGGCTGATCATCCAAATTCAGTACCCTGTCCCTGCTTTCTCCCCATAACCCGTGATCCCTTTAGCCTTCAGAAATATATCTAACTCCTTCTTGAATATATTTAATGAATTGGCCTCAACTGCCTTCTGTGGTAGAGAATTCCATAGGTTCACCACTCTCTGGGTGAAGAAATTCCTCCTCATCTCTGTCCTAAATGGCTTACCCCTTATCCTTAGATACGTATCCAACTCCCTTTTGAAAGAAGCAATTGAGTCTGCATCCAGCACCCTTTCAGGCAGTGCATTACAGATCTTAACCACGCGCTGTGTAAATAAGTTTTTCTTAGGTCGTCTTTGGTTCTTCTGCCAATCACCTTAAATCTGTGTCCTCTGATTTTCGACCCTTCTGCCAACTGGAACAGTTTCTCTCTCTCTACTCTGTCTAGATCCCTCATGATTTTGGACTCTTCTATCAAATTATCTCTCAAACTTCCCTGCTCCAAGGAGAATAGCACCATCTCCTCCAGTCTATCAACTCAGCACAGGTTGAGGGCTGATGAAACCTGAGCCCATTCCAGATCTGTAATGAAAACTGGGCCCTTTCTAGCCTGCCTGGAGCTCAGTATCACACCGGGTGAAATCTGCTAAAATCACAGTGAGGAGTGGGACATGGGACCGTCCTGCACTGTGTATATTGCACAGTAATAAATTCTGCACAGGCCTTTAATGAATCATAGATCCGTCGAGCTCTCTGTGAGGCTCAACACTACACAGACTGTGATCAATTAAAAGTACACACCGGGATTGGAGCCTGCACACTATGTGGCGCTCTGCCACACCATCTGGGACTTAGGTGTAAAGGGAACTATTTCAAAATTTGACACAAAACTTGGAAGTTTAGTGAACAGTGGCGAGGATAGGGATCGACTTCAAGAGGATATCGACAGGCTGGTGGAATGGGCCGACACGTGGCAGATTAAGTTTAATGCAGAAAAAGTGCCAAGTGATACATTTTGTATGGAAGAACGAGGAGAGTCAATATAAACTAAAGGATACAATTCTAAAGGGGGTGCAGGAAAAGAGGGACCTGTGCACAAATCGTTGAAGTAGGCAGGATAGGTGGGGCAAGCAGTTAAAAAAGCATACGGGACCTGGGGCTTCATAAATAGAGGCATAGACTACAAAAGCAAGAAAGTTATGATGAAGCTTTATAAAACAATGTTTCGGCCTTAACTTGAGTACTGTGTCCAATTCTGGGCATCGCATTTTAGGAAGGATGTGAAGGCCTTAGAGAGGGTGCAGTAAAGATTTACAAGAATGATTGCAGGGATGAGGGACATCTGTATGTGAATAGATTGGAGAAACGGGTTATTCTCCTTCGAGCATAGAAGATTGAGAGGAGATTTGCTACAGGTGTTCAAAATCATGGAGGATCTAGACAGAGTAGATAGAGAGAAACTGTACCCATTAGCAGAATGGTCGAGAACCAGAGGACAAAGATTTAAAGTGATTGGCAGAAGGTACAAAGGCGACATGTGGAAAAACTATTTTATGCAGCGCATGGTTAAGTTCTGAAATGCACTGCCTGAGAGGGAGGTGGAGGCAGATTCAATCGTGGCTTTCAAAAAGGAATTAGATAAGTATCTGAAAGAAAAATAATGTGGGGCTATGGAGAAAGGGCGGGAAGTGGGACTAGCTGACATGCTCTTGCAGAGAGCGGCATGGATTCGACGGGTCGAATGGCGTCCGACTGTGGTGTAACCATTCTATGATCCTATGATATATCTGCGATCATCTAACCACACAGGCTGGGGATGAAACTAGGGCTCTTCCTGCTCTGTGCATGTTTCAGTAACACACATTGTGAGATCAGATAACAGCACAGGCTGAGAATGGAACGAGGGACCTTCCTGTATTGTTTGTGACTCAGTACCATGCCGAATCAGATAACTGCACAGGCTGCAATTGGAACTAAAGCCGTTTCTGCTCTGTGCTGGGCTCAGTAACACTGTGGGTGAGATCAGGTAACTCAGCAAAGTCCCGGGATTGAGGCCCTTCCTACTCTCTGTAAGTGGCCCAGTACCAAATTAGGTTAGGTTCAGTACCACGTATTGTGATTAGCTAACAGTACATGCCAGTGATGGAACCAGCGTCCCTCCTGCTCCAGGATTGGAGCCGAAATTGCATTGGTCTCAACACAGGGTAATAACGACAATAAGACTCTGGTGCCTCACAGCAGCTTGGGCTATCGTACCCTGACCACAGCCAATCTAAAATTGTGCCCCTGAAGCTAACCCACCGCTACACATACTAATGTAGGCAATCAAGGAATCAATTTATATAACACAAATAAAGGTTTTTTTGACAATAATGACAATCTATTTTCTCAATTCTGGTCCGAGATCTCTCACACGCCAGCGATGGAAAATCTAATTTTCAAACTCGTCTCTACTCTCGACTTATTCTTTCTTCCATAATTAATTGTTATTCGGTCATGGTGTTTGAGCACTGCCGGCAAGGCCAGCATTTATTGCCCATCCATAATTGCCCTTGAGAAGGTGTTGGTGAGCCACCTCCTTGAACCGCATCAGTCTGTGTGGTTTTAATTTACATATAGATTGGCCAAAACAAATTTCCTGTAAGGCAGTGCAGATGACGAATTCATGGAATGTATGCAAGATAGATTTCTAGATCAGTATTTTGAGGAACTAACTAGGGAACAGTTTATTTTAATTCTAGTATTGTGCAATCAGAAAGGGTTAATTAAGAACCATGTAGCAAAGGAGCATTTAGGGAAGAGTGACCATATTCTAACAGTATTTTATATTCAATTTGAAAGTGATTTAGTTAAATCCGAACTAGGTTCTTAAATCTAAACAAAGCAAATGATGTAAGTATGAGGGACGAGTTGGTTACGGAAGATTGTGAAACTCATTAAAAGGTATGATGGTAGACAAGCAACGGCTAGCATTTAAAGAATTAATACAAAATTTACAACAAATATACATTACTTTAAGGCACAAAAACCCTGCAGGAAAATTGGACCAATCATGGCTAATAAGAGAAGTTAAAGATAGTATAAGATCAAATGAAGTGGCTTATAATTTTGCCAGAAAGTGTAGTAAGCCGGAGGATTGGGAGGATTTTAGCTTTCAGCAAAGGAGGACCAAGACATTGATAAAGAAAGGTAATAAAAAATATGAGAGTAAACTAGCGAGAGACATAAAAACAGACTGTAAAATATTCTATAAGTATGTAAAAAGGCAAAGATTAGCGAAAGTAAATGTGGGTCACTTACAGGCTAAGAGAGGAGAATTTATAATGGGGAATAAGGAAATGGCAGATAAATTAAACAAATATTTTATGTCTGTCTTCACAGAAGAAGAAACAAAAAAAATTCTGGAAATAGTGGTGAACCAAGGCTCTAGCAAGAATGATTAACAGAAAGAAATTAGTATTAGTAAAAAAATATTACTGGAGAAATTAATGGGACTGAAAGCCAATAAATCCCCTGGACCTGATGGCCTACATCCTAGGGTTTAGAAAGAGCTGGCTATAGAGATAGTTGATGCATTGGTTGTCATCTTCCAAAATTCCATAGATTATGGAACGGTTCCCATGGATTGAAAGGTAGCAAATATAACCCCACTGTGTAAGAAAGGAGGGAGAGAGAAAACGGGCAACTGCAGACCAGTTAACCTGATATCAGCATTAGGAAAAATGCTGGAATCTATTATTATGGACGTGGCAACAAGGCACTTCGAAAATAAAAATAGGATTGGGCAGAGTCGACATGGCTTATGAAACTGTGTTTGACAAATCTGTTAGAGATTTTTGAGGTTGTAAGTAGCAGAATCGACAAGGGGCAACCAGTGTAGGTGGTCTATTTAGATTATCAGAACGCATTCGATAAGCTGCCAGACAAGAAGTTATTAAAAAAAATAGATTTTATTTTATTGGGGATACTATACTAGCATGGATTGAGGATTGATTAATGGACAGAAAACAGAGAGTAGGAATAAATGGGCCTTTTCCAGTTGGCATGCTGTAACTAGTGGCATAACACAAGGATCAGTGCTTGGGCCGCAGCTATTCACAATCGACATCAATGATTTGGATGAGGGGACTAAATGTAATATGTCCAAGTTTGCTGATGATACAAAGTTGAGTGGGAATGTAAGTTGTGAGGAGCATGCAAGGAGGCTTCAAGGGCATATAGCCAGGCTAAGTGAGTGGGCAAGAACAGGGCAAGTTGAATAAAACGTGTAGAAATGTGAAGTTATCCACGTTGGTTGGAAAAAATGGAAAAGCAGGTTATTTAAGAAACGGTGAGAGATTGGGAAATGTTGGCGTTCAGTGGAACTGTTTGTCCTTGTACACGAATCACTGAAACTTAACATGCAGGTCGAGCAAACAATTAGAAAAGCAATTGGAATGCTAGCCTTTATTACAAGAGGATTTGAGTGTAACAGTACAGACGTATTTAAGAATTATATATGGCCCTGCTTGAGACCACACCTGGAGCACTGTGTACAGTTTTGGTCTCCTTACCTAAGGAAGGGTAGACTTGCCATAGAAGGAGTGCAATGAAGGTTCACCAGACTGGTTCCTGGGATGGGGGGCGGGGGTTATACTTTGAGGAGAGATTGTATAAATAAGGGCCTAGAAATTCAATTATTAGTGCCAGCCGCTAGCGCCTTAGGAGGAGGAGAAGGGGGGCACTAAGCGGCTAGTGCCCGGGCGCGGTGCGATCTGGTCCTCTCACGAACTTCACTCAAGATTTAGCAGCGGTGCAAAACCACAGCGCCCGCTCAGCTGTGCGCGCAGATCGTGATGTCATTTCATGGTGCAACGCTCTTGGTGCGCCCTGAACCGGAACTTCAGTGGCGCCGCCCTTCTTTGTGCCTGGCGCCCCCATTGACTGGTAGAGGGGAACGGTTCCCAGCCGTTGTGGGGCGCGGCGGGCGCTATTTAAAGGGGACTACTACTGCGTTATAAGTGGCAGCCATTTTGTGCCAATCCTTCTGTGTGAGAGATGGATATTTGGCGAGAGACAAAGGCAGAGAGCTTTCTGCTTTGACTCAGCACTCGCACAGGTACTTCTGGCTTCAGGCCAGAGCTTTGCACTTGGATTTAACTTGCATTGCCATAGCCTTGAGTCGCCACATATTATGGGGGCTGCAATTGGTGGAAACGTTGGCTTTGTGCATTGCATTCAAAGGGCTCAGTGACGCTGTGAGAGAGTGCCAGTCATGGCCAGATGGAGAAGGGCCAACAGGTGTCAGCACAGAAGGCGTTAGCCACCCAGGGTATACCGCCAGCAGTTCTCTTATCTGAACATGTCTGAGGAGCAGTGTGTTCGGAGGCTGCGATCCAGAAGGGAGGTGGTCCCTGAGATCTGCCACCTGCTTCGCAGAGATCTGCAGCCACAGCTGAGGAGCAGGACGTCTCTGTCTGTGGCAGTGAGGGTGGTGGTGGCTCTCAACTTCTATGCCACCAGCTCCTTCCAATCCACTACCGGCGACATTGCCAACATCTCCCAGTTCGCGGTACATTGCTGCATCTGCCAGGTGACCAATGCCCTTTTCAGAAGGAGACGTCAGTACATCTCCTTCCACATGACCCTGGACAAGCAACAAGAGCGTGCAATGGGATTTGGAAGAATAGCGGGCTTCCCCATGGTCCAGGGCGTTGAACTGATGAACCAGCAATGGCCAGGCCTTGCTTCAGGGCTGCAGTGTGCAGGGCATGGCAGCCAAACAAGTCGACCCTCCCCCTTTAAGAGCTGACCAGCACCAGCGTGTCTGCCTTCATTCAGGAACTCGCCGCACCTGCGCTGTGCCCGCCCTCTGTTTTAGCACCTTGGCTCGCCGGCTTAGCTCCTTATGATAGTCATGCATTGCTTGCTTTTGCACAGCAGCAACCTCTTGGGGCAATGCAACTCAATTTTGGTGAAGGTGGCGCTAAGTTGCGCCGGGCACTAAATTTAGCAAACACCCAGCTGTAGCGCCCCAAACATGGCAATACTGAATTACTAGGTATATTCTCTGGAGTTTAGAAGAATGGGAGATGATCTCATTGAAACATACAAAATTCTCACAGGGCTGGATAGGGTAGATGCAGGGGGAATGATTTCCCTGCCTGGGGAGTGTAGAACCACAGGTCACAGTCTCAGATTATGGGCTAGGCCATTTAGGAAAGAGATTTGGAGAAATTACTTCACTCAGGCGGTTTTAAATCTTTGGAATTCTCTACCCCAGAATGTTGCAGAGGCTCAGTCATTGAGTATATTCAAGATGTAGATCGATAGATAATTGAATATTAAGGGAATCAAGGGATATGGGGATAGTGCAGGAAAGTGATGAGGCAGATTGTGATCCTGTTGCGGGGAAGTGTGGTCCCTCCAAATGCATCACTTATTACCTGATGGCCATGGCGGTAGCGGATCTGCTGGTTGTTCTGACTAACGTGATACTGAATCGAGTACTTAGCGTGTATTTCCCAGCCAGCTTCCTGTCCATCACTCTGGTGTGCAGCCTCAAGACTGTCCTACTTTATGCCGCCAAAGGCAGTTCTGTCTGTTTAACAGTCGCTTTCACCTTTGATCGCTGTGTCGCCATTTGTTGCCAGAAGCTGATAACCAAATACTGCACCAAGAGAACGGTGGCTGTGGTGAAAGGATTGGTTTGTACAGTGAGCTGTTTACGAAGCATCCCCTGGTACTTTGCACTTAAAACTTTGTATGTTAACAATGTACCCTGGTACTGCAACTTCAAGTCTAACTTCGATACTTCAACCCCATGGATAGCATTTGCGATGTTTAACCTTATTGGAACACCCTTTCTTCCTATATATTATTGATATTACTCTTCAATGCAGTGATTGTAAGACATATTTTAGTGTCCAATCGAATCAGAAGGGCAATTCTATGCAAGAAAAAGGCTCAAAAAGATAACGATTGTGAGATGGAAAACCAAAGGCAATCCATCATTTTACTTCTTACAATATCCGCCAATTTAATACTCTTATGGTTGACGTTTGTCACACATTGGTCCAGAAATTTGGGTCGGGGGCCTCCCACGGGCGCAAGCCCCCGACCTGCACTTACCTAGCGCACCGGCCGTTGATCTGTGGGCCCGTGTGGGATTCCGATCCTGGGCCTCCTCCAACTGCCGGCATGCAGTGCTTGCGTATCCCAGGGGTGCAGTTAGTTCGATGCATCCCCTGGGATCACGTGGGTGATGGGGAGCCAATCAGAGCAGGGAATGCCCATTCAGAAGTTTGACAAAAAGACCTGTTAAAACTTATAAATACTACGGGCCCCAAAACATCACTAAGTCTTCAAATAATCTTTTTAAAAAATCACATTTTAAAATAACTATAAATTACAGGAAATAATTATTTTAAACAATAATTTAAATTTATCAAAAAAAGAATTACTTTTTCTAACGGGGCTAAAAATAAGCTTACCTTTCTTTAACGTATTTAAAAATAATAAACCTATGGAAAAATGTTTTAATTTTAATTTATTCACCACTTACCTTGTCAAAAGCAAGCCTTGCAACTGCTTTTTACATGTCTAACTTCTGGAGACTTACCTTCCCGGAGAAACCTGGAAAAAGAACGTAAGTTCAATGCGCACGCGCTGCCACTCCTGCGCACGTGTTCCACCTCTGAACCCCTTCTTTCAGGGGGACGGAAGTGCCAGTTTCCCGCGCATGTGCAGTGCATGCACGGAACCGGCACTTTCGTTGGGCCTACGCATGAGTACCCCATGCATACTCACCCGTGGAGACCCGAATTTCTGGGCCTTTATATATTTGCTCGAACGACTGACACTTATTATTACAGCACATCCAACCCCATTTTTATCTTTCGAGAAACCGGATATTTGCTTCTCCTTCTGAACTGCTCCACAAACACTTGTATTTACGCGGTGATCCATGCTAAATTCAGAGACGAGATGAAATACATCATGATTTATCCGTTAACATGAATTGTGACATTATTTAAGCGGTAAGAACAATGACTTTGAAATAAATGCAGACTGGAGTGGACGGTGTGACTGGCTGCCAATTTCACTAATCGTTCTCCCTCCTTCCTTATTTAATCATTCCCATCTTATCTGTGCCTACATAATTTTCCTTACTTGCCTCGAGCCCTAATCAACATTTGCTGGATTATCTATCTGGGATTGTGCCAGAAATATAATTATCGTTGATTGTTATAATTTGGTCACCAAATATATGAGTTGAGGCACCAGTTTCACTCTTTAGATCATGTCCCAGCTATAACTTGCTGCAAATGTTGCAGTGCCATGTTATTTGTTCGCTAGGTAGCTGGTTTGAATAAAATCATGTTAAGTGAATATCCCACTGCTCCCCTGGCTGGCTTCCCACCCACACAAAACTTGAGCTCATCCAAAAGTCTGCTACCTCTAGCCTAACTCGGACCAAGTCCCGTTCAACCTTGAACCCTGTGCTCACTTACCTACATTGGCTCCCGGTTGGGCATTGCCACAGCTTAAAAGTTTTCATCCTTGTGTTGAAATACCTCGACGGCCGTGCCCCTCCCAATCACTGTAAAGCTCATGCAGACGTACAACCCTCCAAGAGCAGTGCCTTCCTCCATTCTGGCCTGTTGAACATCCCCACTTTACTTTGCCCAACCAGTGGTGACAGTGCCTTCAACTGTCTAAGGCTTAAATCTGGAAAAGCCATCCTAAATGTTTCTGCTGCTCTACCTCTGTCTCCCCCTTTAAGACGTTCCTTTAAAGCTACCCTTTGAGAAAGATGTTGGTCAGCTGTCCAATTTCTGTCCCCGTGACTGTGTGTCAAATTGTGTTCAGTAACACGCCTCCAAATCGCCCTGTGATATGTTACTAAAGTGAAGCCGCTATTTAAATGCAATGTGTTGTTGTTATCGTTGTTCTTCAGCTGCGTATCTGATTGTCAAGCTTATGAGTTGAACTGGCCATTATTTAATCCCGGATTGGTTCCGAGGGTGCAATTGGACTTTTGCATCAGCGAAAAAGGGGCGACAGCAAATCGGGAGGCTGCTTTCCACTGTCCCACATTCTCTTTTCATTGGAATTGATTACAAACTGTCGGACATCCTGCAAATTGGTTGTTGCCCCTTTCGCGTTTTCGTGGATGAACAATGTCTTCCGGATTGATTTCAAAAGAGGGTTATCATATCGTTGCTTTAAGATCCTTCATTTTTTCTGGTGCACTAAATGAATGAAGCAACTATCTATAATGGATGAAGCGAGTGCGAACAGCACAGGTTGTAGATGGACCCCGGAGCCTCCCGGCTCTGTCTGGGCCTCAGTGTCAAACTGATTGCGATCAGCTCACTGAACAGAGGTCGCAGATGGAGCCTAGGCCATTCTGCTCTGTCTGTGGCCATGTACCACACCGGGTGAGATCAGATAAATTAGCACTGACTGGGGCTGGAACCTAAGCACGTCCTGATCTGTGTGTGCCCCAGTACCAGATTCATAGAATCATAGAAAAATACAAATTTATGGCACAGAAGCAGTCCATGCTGCCATCCTTTCTGTGGTGACCGAAAGATGAGTTATCCAGCCTAATGCCACTTTCCACCTCTTGGTCCCTAGCCTTGAAGGATATGGTAATTCAATTGCATATCCAAGGGCTTTTTAACTGCGAGGAGGGTTTCTGCATCTACCCTGTTCAGGAACTGACTTCTAGACACCACCATCCTCTGGATGAAATAATATCTCCTCAACTTTCTTTTAAGGGATAAGGTCCTTCCAGCCCACACTATATTGGCTCCTCATAATCATAAATACAGCACAATTAAATCTCCCCACAGGCTAAAGAAATCAACCCCAGCCACTCCAATCTTTCATCATTGCTAAAATGCTCCAGTCCTGGCAACATCCTCGTAAATCTCCTCTGTAAACTCTAGTGCGATGACATCATTCCTGGAATGTGGTGACCAGAACTGTATGCAGAACTACAAGCTGTGGCCTAACTATTATTTTGTACAATTCTAGCATAACCTCCCTGCTCTTATATTCTATGCTTCAGCTAATAAAGGAAAGTATCTTTAATGCCTTCTTAATCACCTAAGCTACTTGACCTTCTACCTTCTGTCGACATGCACTCCAATGCCCCTCTGTTCCTCTATGCTTCTTGTTATTCTACTATTTACTGCGTATTTGCTTGCCTTGTTCGGCACCAGTCACAAATTCATTAACTCACAATTGTCTGATTGAATTCGATTCGCCACTTATCTGCCCACCTGACCAGTCGATTGCTATCTTCCTGTAGTCTGCAACTATCTTCCTCACTATCAACAACAAGGCCAATTTTTATATCATCTTCATACTTCTATCTCATGTCCACTACATTGAAGTTTAAATCATTGATACGTACGACAAAAAGCAGCGGACCTAGTACTGAGCCCTGTGCAACCCTACTTCAAACAGTAAACCAAACAATAAACCAGGGCCCCAAATACCCCTTCCAGATGAAACAGTGATTTACTTGTATTTCTTGCAATTTAATATACTGTATTCGCTGCTCACAATGCGTATCCTCTACATTGGGGAGACCAAATGCAGATTGGGCGACCACTTTCCGGAACACCTCCATTCAGTCTGTAAGGGTGACACTGAGCTTCCGGTCGCCTGTCACTTTAATTCACCGCTTCACTCCCGCTCTGATCTCTCTGTCCTCGGCCTCTTACATTGTTCCAATGAAGCTCGAGGAACAGCACCTCATCTTTAGAATGGCACTTTACAGCCTGCCGGACACAACATCGAGTTCAACAATTTCAGATAATTACCCCGTCCCCTTTTTTCATGCTGTATGATTTTTGCCACTCCCATTTGCAACATTTTATCTTTCCTGCCTCTTACAAACGTACAGGATGTTCTTTCAATGGCTTCCTCCCCTCCTAACCCACCCCCTGTCTCTGCACCAGCTAAATATCTGTCACATCTCCAGGTTTTTCCAGTTCTGATGAAGGGTCCCAGACCTGAAACGTTAACTCTGTTTCTCTTTCCACGGATGCTACCTGGCCTGCTGAGTTTTTCCAGCATTTTCTGCTGTTATTTCTACTTGAAACAATCCTACACTCACAAAAGCACCCGTCGACCATTAACATTTTATCTACGTTTAGAAATGCTAAGCACAATAATAATTAATCTCTCACTTTGTTTATCCAATCTAATAGTATTCTCTCTTCCTCCATAACTACAATCTCAGCATAGTCCCTCTCTTTTGTGAAGACAGACGCAGAGTATTCATTCAGAACCATACCCACGTCTTCTGCTTCCAGACACAAGTTAACTTTTGTCTCTATAATAGGAATATGGCACCTGAGCTCTTTCTGCTAAAGGTGGTACTCAGTACTAAACAGGTGACCATCAGAGAATAGCATAGGCTGGGAATCGAATATGGGGACTTGTTGGTTTTTTTTGTACTTAGCACCACACCGGGTGAGATTACATTACAGCAAAGGCTGTGGATGGAACCTGGAGCCTCCCAGCTCACAATGGGGTTCAGTACCACTCCGGTTGAGAGCAGCTAAATTAGCTAAATTAGCACAGATCAGGAATGGAAGCTGGGACCCTTCCTCTGGCCCAGTACCAAATCCATCACAGGTCTTTCATGAAGCCTGGCCCTTCCTTCTCTATGTGAGACTCAGCACCACACAGGCTGCCATTAGTTTAAAATATAGGCCGGGTTTGGAACCTGGACACATTGTGCTCTGTGTGGGGCTCAGCACCACACCAGCTGAGATCAGCCAACAGCACAGGCTGGGGATAAAACTAGGGCCCTTCCTGTTCTGTGTAAATTTCAGTAAGGCAGAGGGTGAGTTCAGATATCTCTGTAAGCCAGATATGGAATTAAGGCCCTTTCTGCTCTGTGTGTGGCTCAATAACAAATTTATTGGTTGCCTTACTTAAATCAATCCAGTCGACATTAGAAGTGTTATCAAAACATAAACAGTACTGATGTAAGAAAACTACTAGGCACTTGGTCTAAGCGTTAAACAAAGCTTTAATCAACTGTTTTACAACATGGAGGTCTAGTTGTGTCCTTCATTAGTTCCTGTTAAGAATGTCCTGCGCCAGCTTGGCCCGTGCCCGAGTATTTATACTCTCCCTGGACAGCGCCACCCGTAGGCCGCTCAGTATTATTTCATAAGTCTTTGCTTCATGAATGACTGATTCATGTCAAGTACCAAGGATGTGATTGCTTTGGAGAGGGTGCAGAGAAGATTCACCAGGATGTTACCTGGGATGGAGCGCCTCAGCTATGAAGAAAGACTAAACAGGCTGGGGTTGTTTTCCTTGGAGCAAAGAAGGCTGAGGGGGGACCTGATTGAGGTGTACAAAATGATGAGGAGCATAGATAGGGTAGATAAAGAAGAACTTTTCCCCTTAGTAGGGGGGTCAACAACAAGGGGGCATAGATTCAGGGTAAGGGGCAGGAGATTTAGAGGGGATTTGAGGAGGAACTTTTTCACCCAGAGGGTGGTTGGAATCTGGAACTCACTGCCTGAAAGGGTGGTAGAGGCAGGAACCCTCACAACATTCAAGAAGCATTTGGATGAGCACTTGAAATGCCATTGCATACAAGGCTATGGACCAAATGCTGGAAAATGGGATTAGACAGGACAGGGGTGGATGGGCGGTGCGGACACGATGGGCCGAAGGGCCTCTTTCTGTGCTGTAAAACTCTATGACTCTATGACTCTATGACCTTGCATTATGATATAAAAAAATTGGTCGCAGATATCAATAAAAACAAATTATTTTAATTAATGCACGGTTGCATATTCAAATTCTAATATAAGAACGTTGCCCATTCTCGGATTACAGCGATTGTTATATGGTGGAGGATGTTATGCATCAGATTTAACTCTTTATATGTGCTGAGCTTCAATCTCTACTTTTGAATTGAGAAGATGTTTTACGTTGCAATGTGTCCTCAGGACAGATTACATTGTAATAAGCTTAATGACCCTGAGCTGCATTGAGAGGTCCGTGGGCAAATACAATGCCTTATGTTATACTGAGCTACACAGGTATGGCATCTTGGATTCTTCCTCCTCTCAACTGTTGGGTGACCTCAGATGTTGTGATGCAGGTAACATAACCAGAATCAAAGATGCCAGTCGAGGAAGTAATGTCAATCAATATTGTTGCTTATGACCATCACAGGTGGAAAGGGTGTGAGTGGGACATTCTAGAGAGGATAGGATATAGCTCATCAAAAAAATTACCTATAGAGTTAAAAGACTGTTAAATCTCACTATCGGGGGACATATAAAGAGTAGAAAAGTGTACGAAGACTGGGAGCGCCCATGGCACCTCATTGCAGAGAAGGAGAAGATAAATGAAAGCAATTGTTTCTTATCAAATTTCAGTTCCTACAGCTTGACTATAGATATCGATGTAAACCCAATGGAGGTTGAACTGAAATGCAGCGCCTATCAACACATATGACATGAATCTTGTCATTCATGTGGAAATGACTTTTTAAATAATATTGGGCAGCCTGCTGGTGGCGCTGTCTAGGGAGAGTATAAATACACAGGCATGGGCCCAACTTGTGCAGGACATTCTTTAACAGGAACTAGTGAAGGACACAACTGGATCTCCATGTTGAAAAACATTTATTTAAAGACTTGTTTAATACACAGACCAAGTGTCTAGTAGTTTTCTTAAGTCAACATATTTATAATCTGATTTAGGATCATTCTGCTTACGAGATAGCAAGTCAGCTGAATAAGACTGTTTGAGAAATGCGATCAATGTTGGAGATGAAATAATAATAATTTCATTAAATATTTTACATACAGAATATGAAGTTAGGATAGCTTACTCATTGAGCGGTTATCACGGAAGATGTGACTATTTAGCAACACATCCACCCAGAGGGATGAAGTTACCAGATACGCAGCAAGAGCAATGAGGCAGTTTAACAAAGGTTTGCACAGCTGGTAAGTTTACGACTTTCCTGGGTCACCGACAGCGGCAACAATTGGATAGTAAATTGCATACACCTGACCAGTTATTGGCCATGCATTTTCAGGCAGAAGAAATTAGATCTCAGCTGCCTCAACACATGTTTTGCGGTGGAGTCAATATATAGTTCACGGAATACTCCAGTGAGACAATTAGCTCACATCACTACTGATGTTAGTTCTACTCGTTCAGACAAAGACACTGAGCGAGTTATTTTTATTCTAAAATTTGTAATACAATTGAATGTGGTTCAATGGTTTTATGGGAAAGACCCAAAAGGCCAATTGTTATTTTGACCACAACTTTACGAAAATTAAACTGAAAGGTGATACAAACAATATCTGTGAGTGGATGTGAAGCTCTGATTCGATCTCTGGTGTGTGCTGTGTTAGGTGAGCTGTCTGCAGAGTGATGGTGGGGATAAGGAAATTGCTTGACAAGATGGAAATGCTGAAATTCAGCCCGGGTTATGCTTCCAAATTATTATCCATTCATCCCTGCTGGAAGTGTGCATGTGCTATTATGATCAATAGGGGAAGGTACGGAAAGCCAACACATTGCTTTGGAATTATCTTTCTCAAGGTTAAGCATCAGCTCTTCCATATACAAACCCGGAAACGGTGCTGCCTATCTCCTAGCAGCTTAAAATGCGAATGCCAAATTCATATTTACGTTGATTTGCCCGAAATTAAACAGCTATCTCCTGCCTCAAAGCATAATATCCCACATTGTAATATCCAGGGTATGGATTTCATCTACTAAATATGAAGATCACCTTCAACCAATTGATTTATAAAAATTTTGTTACTCTAATCACACTGCGCCCGCTGCATGTGAGATGACTCGTTTAACTGTGCTGTGTAGTTCCTCTTTGGGAACAAGGTGTGTGAATGTAGGAGGAATTAATTTCTATTTGGAGAATAATCGTATACCATTAGCCCAGGTAATACTCATAGGCCTAGATTGTGAGTGTCGAGAAGGTGTCAACTGTGAGGATATCACAGTGGGTCGCCTTCTAAATAAGCACATATTCTCGATTAATAAGGTTATCCATTTTGGTGTCAAAAACAGGAAGATAGATTATTATCTGAATGGCAATAGATTGGGAGGAGGGGAAGTGCAACGAGACCTGGGTGTCCTTGTGCACCAGTCGCTGAAGTTATGCATGTAGGTGCAGCAGGTGGTTAAGAAGGCAAATGGTATGTTGGCCTTCATAGCGAGAGGGTTTGAGTATAGGAACAAGGATGTCTTGCTGCAGTTGTACAGGGCCTTGGTGTGACCACATCTTGAGTATTGTGTGCAGTTTTGTTCGCCTTATGTGAGGAAGGGTGTTCTTGCCATGGAAGGATTTCACCGAAGATTCACCAGGCTGATACCTGGGATTGCAGGAATGACGTATGAGGAGAGATTGGGTCGATTGGGCTTATACTCGCTGGAGTTTAGAAGAATGAGAGGGGATCTCATTGAAACTTATAAAATTCTGACAGGACTGGAGATACTAGATGCAGCAAGGATGTTCCCGATGGTCGGGAGTCCAGAGCCAAGGGTCACAGTCTAATGACAATAAGTAAGCCATTTAGGACAGAAATGAGGAGGAATTTCTTCACCCAGAGAGTGGTGAACCTGTGGAATACACTACCACAGAAGGCAGTAGAGGCCAGTTCATTAAAAATGTTCAACAAGGTGTTAGATATATTTCTTAAGGCTAAAGTGATCAAGGGATATGGGGAGAAAGCAGGGACAGGGTACTGAACTTTGATGATCAGCCATGATCGCATTGAATGGCGGAGCAGGCTCGAGGGGCCGAATGGCCTACTCCTGCTCCTATCTTCTATGTTTCTGTGTTGCTATGTTTCGATGTCCTGATAAGAATCAAAAAGCTTCCTTAACCGCTTACCTTCCTGCTCTCTGATAATCATTGAAACTGGTAAATCCATATAAAGCTTATTTTGGAAACAATGTTTGCATTCACGTGGAATATTAAATTGTTATTTCTGAGTGAGAGGCAATTCTTTAGGTGAAATCAACGTTTAGTTAGAGTACAGTTACTGAAGAGCTTACACTGAAGTGATAGAATTATGCTCCTTTACAGAATTGTAGGATGCTTTTCGACACACCACATCTGTGCTGCTCTCTGAAAGACTTACTCCCATTCCCCTGCCATTTCCCCATTACTTTTTGTCACCATCTTCCTGCATTAGGTATTCAGTTGCCTTTGCTGCCCTCTATCTCAAGGTGGCAACCAAACAAAGGTTTAGAAGTTATGTTGCAGATGTATAAAACTCCCGTTATTGCTCATCTAGATTATTCAGTTGAGTGTTGGGCACCGCACTTCAGGGAACATATATTGCTCTTGGAGTGAGTGCAACACAGAATGAAGAATGATATAGGGTCAAAAACGGTTAATTAGAGAACACAGTTTTTTTTATTTATTCATTCCCTGGATTTGGGCATCGCTGGCAAAGCCAGCATTTATTACCCATCCCTAATTGCTCTTGAAAAGCTGGAGGTGAGACGCCTTCTTGAACCGCTGCAGTCCGTGTGGTGAAGGTGCTCCCATAGAGCTGTTTGCTAGGGAGTTTCAGGACTTTGACCCAACGAAGCTGAAGGAATGGCGACATATTTCCAAGTCAGGAAGGTGTGTGACTTGGAGGGGAAATTGGAGGTAGTGGTGTCCACATGCGCCTGCTGCCCTTGTCTCTCTGGTGGGAAAGACCAGAATAAGGGGGCATAAACTTACAATTAAAGCAAGGCAGGGAGGAATTCACAGAGAATTTTTCACACAACCTAGTCGAAATCAGGATCTCTCTCCCCTAAACACAATTGACGCTATGCCAATTGAAAATTTCATAACTGGAATTGATAGATTTGTGTGCGGCACGGTGTTAAGGGTTATAGAAGAAGGCAGGTAAATGCATTTAAGGTGCGGCTCAGCCATGGGCTAATTGAAGTGACTCGAAATGCTGATTGGTCGTCTCTTGTAGTTAGGTTCGTAATTATGCGATCAAATAACTGAGAACAGGCCAGTGATGGAATAGGGGCCCTTCCTGCTTTGTGTGATGCAGTACTACACCGGGTAAGCTCAGCTACATCAGCACAAGCCTCGGTTGGAACCTTTGCTCTTTTGCTCTTTGAGGGGTTCAGCTTCACGCCGGGTGAAATGAACCAACAGCACAGGCTGGAAACAGATTCTGTTCTCCTCCTTCTCGGTGTGGAACTCATTAACACAGTTGGGGAATCAGGTAAAACAGGCTGGAATGGTGCCTGGGACATTCTTTCTCTGTGTGGGGCTCCGTACCACACTGGCTGAGATTTGCTAACTCAGCACAGGCCGGGGTTGAAAGCCGGGTCCTTACTGCTGTCTGTGGGGCTCAGTACCACACGGGGCCACATTAGCGACCTCAGAGAAGCCCGGATCGATTCTGGGCCCTTCCTGCACTTTGTCGAGCTCTCTGCTATACTGAGTGTGATCAGCTAGCTCGGCACAGGACACAGTTTTGATACCAGATATTTTCTGCTCAGGTTGGGCCTCATTGCCACAGGGTGTGTGAACAGCATTCATACAAGGTGCAAATGGAGCCCGAGCACTTTGTCAATTGCAGTTCCGTGGTTGGTGAATTCAGCTTAGGCTGGTGAAGAAAACTGGGCACTTTCTAAACTGTGTTGAGCTCAGCACCATACAGATTGAGATGAATAAACTCTGTATGGAACTTGGGCCATTTCTGCTAAGTGTGTTTGTTGCAGTAACAAATTCAGGATAGGCCTGGCATGAAGCCTGGATGCTTCTGCTCCGTGTGGTGATGAATACCACACAACAGAGGGCATAGAAGAAATGAATTTCCTTTTTGCTCTGCTTGGAGCTCATTACCAGAAGAACAAAAAATCATATGAAATACGGGCAGGAGTAGGCCACTCCACCCTTTGAGCATGCTCCGCCAGCCAGTAAGAACATGTTTTCCACAGCAGCAGCAGCGGCAGTGGCAGTGCAGACCTGGGAGGAGAGGCATGGCACTGGTGGCGAACTAAAGAGAGCCCGGGGCATGGGTAGGCCCCACAGCAGCAGCAGCGGCAGCGGCAATGTGGGCCTGGGAGGAACGGCATGGCGGCGGCGGTGTTATAAACAGAGCCCGAGGTGCAAGTGGGCCCCAAAGCAGCAGCAGCGGCAGTGGCAGTGCGGGCCTGGGAGGAGCGGCGAGGTGGTGGTGCTGGTACCAACTCAGCACCGGCAAAATTTTCAAAGGGTGACGTCAGAAGTCAAAAGTGATGTGGCACAAGGGGAGGAAGCTGATTAAGGACAGTGTCAGGAGCGGTGAGGGCAGCGGTGCAAGGCTTAACAATCTCGCAGACTGGCGGCGGCATTCCAGAGTCATGTCATGATTCAAAAAGTGATGCAGGCAAGAGGAAGCAGCTGATTGGGTGAGTACGACCAGGTGAGTATTTATACTAATCTATAGTTTGACAGTTAAGATTAATAGTTTATAACATTTAGAAGTTCTTAATTTTTGTGATTATAGTTTGTAAGGTCCCTGTTGTGTATCGGGGAGTGCTAGTAATCAAGGGCCCTTGAGTATATCATTTAATTGTACTGCAATTAGTGTTATTGATTTGATTTAATTTTATTTTATTTTATTAAAGGGTAAGTCATGGCAGCACAGCTCGTACCCATGGCATGCTACTCCTGCACTATGTGGGAAATCAGAGACACTTCCTGTGTCCCTGACAACTATGGGTGCAGGAACTGTAACCAGCTGCAGCTACTGACAGAACGCATTGCGGTTCGGGAGCTTTGAATGGATACATACTGCAGCATTCACGATTCTGAGGACATCGTGGATATCAAGTTTAATCAGTTGGTCACACCGCAGGTAAAGGCTGCACAGGCAGGAAGGGAATGGGTGACCACCAGGCAGAGTATTGGTGCAGGCAGGTAGTGCAGGGATCCCCTGTGGCCAGCCCCCTCTCTAACAGATATACCAATTTGGATATTGTTGAGGGAAATGGCTAATTGGGGGAAACAGCAGCAGCCAACTTCCAGGCAGCATGGGTGGTTCTGCTGCACAGGACGGGAGGATAAAGAGCGAGAGAGCTATAGTGATAGGGGATTCTAATGTAAGGGGAATAGATAGGCGTTTCTGCAGCCGCAAATGAGACTCCAGGATAGTATGGTCCCTCCCTGATGCAAGGGTCAAGGATATCTCGGAGCAGCTACATGGCATTCTGGAGGGGTAGTGTGAACAGCGAGTTGTTGTGGTGCATATAGGTTCCAACTATATAGTTAAAAGCCGGGGTGAGGTCCTAAAAGCTGTATATATGGAGTTAGGAGGTAAATTAAAAAATAGGATATCAAAGGTAGTAATGTCAGGATTGCTACAAGTGCCATGTGCTAGTCAGAGTAGAAATAGAAGGATATTTCAGATGAACACGTGGCTAGAGGAATGGTGCAAGGGGGAGGGATCCAAAATCCTGGGACATTGGAACCGGTTCTGGGGCTGGTGGGACTATTACAAACTGGGCGGTTTGCACCTGGGCAGGACCGGGTCTGACATCCTAGTGGGAGTGTTTGCTCCTGCTGTTGGGGAGTGTTTATACTAACATGGCAGGGGGTTGGGAACCTGTGCGGGGAGACAGAAGAAAGGGTAGCAAGGATAGAAGCAAAAGACAGGAAGGAGAAAAGCAATAGTGGCAATCAGAGATAGCAAAGGTTTAATTCAACATGGCCACAGTAAATAATAATTCTAAAATGTGTAAGAGTTTTAAAAAAACAAGCCTGAATGCTTTGTGCCTTAATGCAAGGAGCATACGTAATATGGTGGATGAATTACCTGCGCAAATCGATGTAAACAGATATGATATAATTGGGATTACGGAGACATGGCTCCAGGGTGACCAAGGCTGGGAATTCAACATGCCGTGGTATTCAATATTCAGGAAAGGCAGGCAAAAAGGAAAAGGAGGAGGGGTAGCATTGCTAGTTAAGGAGGAGAGTAACAGAATAGTAAGGAAGGATATTAGCTCTGATGATGTAGAATCTGTATGGGTAGAGCTGAAAAATGCAAAGGGGCAGAGAACGTTAGTGGGAGTTGTATACAGACCCCCAAACAATAAAGCTGAGGTTGGGGATGGCATTAAATGGGAAATTAGAGATGCGTGCAATAAGGGCACAGCAGTTATCATGGCTGACTTTAAACCATATATAGATTGGGCTAACCAAATGATTAACAATAATGTGGAGGTGGAATTCCTGGAGTGTATACGGGATGGTTTCCTGGACCTATATGTCGAAAAACCAACTAGAGATCAGGCCATCTTAGACTGGGTATAATGTAAAGAGAAAGGATTAATTATCAATCTTGTTGTATGAGGCTCCTTGGGGCAGAGCGATCATAATATGAATAATTCTTCATTAAGATGGAGAGTGAAGTATTTGACTCAGATTCTAGGGTTCTGAATTTAAATAAAGGAAACTGCGATGGTATGAGGTGCGAGATGGCTAGGATGGATTGGGGAACATTACTTAAAGGGTTGACGGTGGATAGGCAATGACAAACATTTAAAGGTCGCGTGGATGAACTACAGAATTTGTTCATCCCTGTTTGGCATAAAAATAAAACAAAGAAGGTGACTCAACATTGGCTAACAAGAGAAATTAGAGATAGCATAAGATCCAAGGAGAGGACATATAAATTGGCCTGAAAAAGCAGCAAACCTGAGGATTGGGAGAAGTTTAGGCTTCAGCAAGGGAGGACAAAGGGATTAAGTAAGAGGGGGGAAATGGAGTATGAGAGTAAGCTTGCAGGAAACATAAAAACTGGCTGTAAAAGCTTCTATAGATAGGTGCAGAGAAAAAGATTGCTAAAGTCAAGCATAGGTCCCTTGCAGTCAGAACAAAGGCATGGCAGACCAATTAAATACATACTTTGGCTCTGTCTTCACAATGGAGTAAGTCCTGCCATGACTTACTCTTTAATTCATTTAAATTAAATAAAAACCACCAATTATACTACAATTAAATGATATACTCAAGTGTCCTTTCTTCCTAGGACTCCCTGCTACACAACAGAGACCTCAGAAACTATAACCGCAAAATTAAGACCTTCTAATCCTTATAAACTATGAATCTTAAATGTCAGACTATAGATTACTATAAGTACTCACCCAATCAGCTGCTTCCTCCTGCCTACATCACAATTTGAATTGTGACATGGCTCTGGAATGCCGCCGCCAGTCTGCGAGATTGGTAAGCCTCTGAAAAAAGCCCACGAAAGTGAGTTTAAATACTCACAGAAACTCCGCTCTCACCGCTCCCGACAATGGCCTGTGAAAAATGCCCGCTAAAGTGAGTTAAAATACTGACTGAACCTCCGCTCTCACCGCTCCCGACAATGGCCTGTGAAAAATGCCCGCTAAAATGACTTTAAATACTCAATGAGTCTCCGCTCTCACCGCTCCAGACAATTGCCTGAAATAGTAACTTAGTTAGGCAGCATTTAAAAGCACATGACATGTTGCCCTCCTCAGAATCTTCTTAACCAACAGTGCAGCGTAATCAAGCAATGCCATGTATAGTTAATGTTTACCACGGAGTTGTAATGAGGCTGTTTTAATTGAACTGGTCTTTCTAAGGACACCGCAAGAGGCACATTATACATCAAATATAAAACACGAAAGAACCAAGCTACTCCCAGTGTGATTGAACTATAAATGAATACAATTCCCCATGCTCCCTGCCTCAGGTACCATGGCCGAAAGCTCATGGGTGCAAGAGATGGGGATTTGAATACAACAAACAGGAGATCTCATTTCTTTCTGTCATTTAATGAATTTGACTATTACTGTCAGTGGATATTTCACCGCATTCTTCAGCTCCTCTCTGAATTTTTTCTGGGTCACCACATAAATACAGGTGTTGGTGCAGCAGCTCAAAAGGAGAAGCATATATCCGAATTCTTGAAGGATAAAGACAGGGTCGTTATAACCTGTATAGGCATAAGATCTTGTGATTCGCTGATATAGGTGATGTATGGTGTAAGTTGCCCATAACATGAGCAAACTTCCGGATATAGCGAAGAGTAAAATGATGGATCTTTTTCGGTTCTCCAACTCAGAATCAACATTATGTGCAGCAGTGTTGATGCCCCTCAATGCCCGTCGGATTTTACTGGAGACTAATATATATCTCACTGTCAGTATATTGAACAGTAAAATAAGCACAAATGCAAGACCCGGTGTTAAAATGTTATGAGTCCAGGAATATGCTATCCAGCCAGCTTTTGCATAATAGCTAGATTTGATGCGGCAGAACATTGGGACATTGTTCAGAAAATACAAAGGTTCAAGTATAAAGTACAAGGGGCTATTGACAAACCAGCTCAGAACAAAGACCGTGCCGACAACTGCAGCTGCAGTGTTCTCGGTGCAATATGATGTTTTCAGCTTTTGGCAACATATAGCAATGAATCGATCAAAGGTGAAAGCGACTGTTATCCAGACGGAGAAGTTTCTGGATCCGTAAGCTAGGACAGTTTTGAGACGGCACACAGGAGTAATGGACAAGGCGCTAACTGGGTAGTAAATATCAATGACCCGGATCAATATCACACCGGTGATAACGACCAGTAGATCCGAAACAGCCATGGCCAACATATAGTGAGTGATGCACTTGGAGAGCCCGCACTTTCCCCGGGACAGGATCACAATTGCCATTATGTTTACTGCAAGAAAGAGAGAACATGTTGACTATATTCCCAGCAGAAAGCATCACAATTTGCCTAAAGGAGAGGGAGCTGAGGGAATCAACTAACATCATATTGTGGACGAGTGATTTCAGTTGTCAAAGCATGCAGGACAACTTGGAGCTCATCGCATTAAAAACAGGGAGGTTAGAGTAGTTTTGCTAAAAGTGTTCAGACATCTCAGATATATCCATAAGATGAATAATGGAGAGAAAGAAATATTTACTCTGGCGGATGAACTAAATAGAGAAGGCTGAGGGGCTACCTGATAGTGGACTATATATGAAACGGTTTGATAGGGTAGAGCTAGAGAATATGTTTCCACATGTGGAGATGACCACGCCCTCAAGCGATCAGTATAAATCAATTCGGGAATTCAGAAGAAACCTCTTTACCCAGACAATGGTGAGAATGCGGTACTCTCTAACACAAGGGGTAGTTGAGACGAACAGCACAGATAGATTTAAGGGGAAGCTAGAGTAACACATAGGGAAGAAAGGAACTGAAAGTTATCTGAAAGCTGTTGGTCTTCCGATTGCAAGTTTCCATTCCATCCCTCCAACTAGAAGCTGGATAACCACAAGGGGGAGAAAGCAATAAAAGGTTAATGCTGGTAGCATTAGATAAAGAGAGGTGGGAGGACGTTCATGTGGAGCATAAACTCCGGGATCGTTAAGTGGAGCCAAATGGATTGTTTCTCTGCTATACATTCTATGTATGCAACAGATGCAACAAGAGACGTGAACTATAGAAATGCTTATTTATACAATGAACAAGATGTCAATAAAATAACTTACCAGGAACACCAACAGCCGCAAGAGTTGTATAGTAAATGGCATACACCAGACCTTTAACTGGTTCATGCATTTTCTGTTAGATTCAGGCTGTGAAGACAAGGGGACATGCACAGTGCTGAGCTAAAAACCGTCCCTGATATATACTTGAGGGAACGCTCCAGTGAGTCAATTACGCAACATCATTACTGATGTTAGTGACATTCAGTGAAACAAACAAACTGCTTTTGCTTTCCTGGATTTAATGCACTCGAGCAAATATACATGATGTCACAGTATTAACGATCCAATATTATTTTGACATTTGCTTTGCGAAAGAAAGCCTCGTCCCTCAGTGTCATTCACTTGAAAGGGTTCTCATTTTAGCCCGTCCATTGCAGTTAAATTTTCTAATTCAGGCTATTGGCTTGATCGGGCAATCATTACAGAAACTGTCTCATTCGCATTACTACTGATTTCAAAGGTGGGCTGCGGGTGGCGTATCCAAAAAACACGGCTGCACTGATTTTGTTCCTACCTCTAGTGTAATTAGTTGGCTTTCATCCTTCCACTCTCCCTCGTTATATTCCATTTGAAATACTGTGTTCCGTTTAGCAGTGTCCTACGCTAATTTTCTCGTTGATTCTCATTTTAATAATCATTTAGTTTCGAAATCTCAGGCGAGAAAGACACAAACATCAGCCAGTGAGACCCCTCCTGATCGCCATCCACTGATCCTCGCTGAGAAGTTGACGTGGGATGGTGGAATATAAAATGGATACTGATTCACCCAGCTCACGCTGGGGATATCGTGAGTTCGATGAGATACTGGAAAGGAGCCCCAGCATCAGTGAACTCAAGGGCGGTTGTCAGGAAAGAGAATGCATAGAATTACATAGAATGTACAGCACAGGAACAAGCGATTCTGCCCAACTGGTCCCTGCCAGTGCTTGTTCTCCACACCCGGCTCTTCCAATCCCTCTTCAACTCACAAATTCAGCAATACCTTCTATTGTTTTATCCTTAATGTACTTATCTAGCTGCCACTTAAATGCATCTAAGCCCTTCGCCTCAACCACTCCATCTAGCAGCGCGTTCCCCATTCTCCCCACTCTCTGGGTAAAGAAGTTTCTCCTGAATTCTGTATTGGATTCGGTAGATTAATATGAAAACAATAATCTGAGAGAGTGTCTCTCCCCTGGAACCAAGACCACTCTCTTGGGCTGGAACCGCATCTCTGTACCAGAACACCAGGAGGGATGTGAGTTTCTGCAAGGCCCTCTCAATGCTGTTGGCCCACGACCCCCAATGAAAAACTGGCAGCAATATAAGCTTACATGCAATGTGAGTTGGCATGGACACTTAGTGTTTTCAGCAGAAGCTCCTACATGATGAGCACCAGTGGTCTGTTCGTGGAACTGAGCACACGCCCCATGTTGAAAAGAAATTGCCCCCATGCTCTGCAAGAAGGCTGACACAAGTTAGATTTGGACTCCGCCATGCTCAGAGTAAATGCATGCATGTCGGCTGGCAGGCTGCCCACTGCAAATAGCATCACACGTGCAAACCCATCAGCCTTGTTTGGTAGCCTCGGCCATCGAAGTCTTCTGCAGCAGTGCTAGCAGATGATCTTGCACTCTGGCAAATTGGTATCGTTGGTGTCCTATCACCCTGCCATTGCTCCTACCCACTTGTTGGCAGTGAATCTCCCCTTGAAGAGATGTCCTGTAGTGTATTCTCTATAGTATGTGTGTGCCAGTCTCTGAGCTGGTGCTTCACAGGGTTGGATCGACAGCAGTAGCGATTAGGTTCAAGACACAAATGAAGGTTGGCGCAGATTAGAAAAGTGACCCATGGATCAGTGGACAGAGCAGCAAAAACTTTAAGGTGTGAGATCCGGAAAGTTAATGTCAGATTAAGTAAGGCTACAGTAATGTGTCAATGAAGCGGAAGTAGATGAGTAAAGGAGGAAGAAAGAAAAAGCTGGGAGGGAGGCGGATTTCAATTTTGGAGCATCAGGCATATGAGGAAGCTAGAATTTCAAATGTGCCATGTGTTGCAGTGGGTAAAAATGGTAAAACAATCTACACCATTACTCGTATTCCAACTGAAGTGGCTGCGACCGCATCTTATGAAACTGAAGCCCAAACAGAGAAGAAAGGTGAGATGTTCCATCCCTGGCCTGTGCTGTATTAGTTGATGACAGGCATGTGGTATTGAGGCACACACAGAGTAAGAATGTCCCAGGTTCCATGAACGGATCCGTATGGTGATGGGATGCTCCATTTCAGGAGTTTCTAGGGGAGGAGCTGATCTGCGTGTGGGGGATTGGTGGGTCCGGATCTGTGAAAGGGGAAGTTGGGGTTCCATGTGGTTTGGATGAGAAGAGAATCTGTGTGGGGCAGGGGCATCATTTTGCGCAGGATGGGAAGGGCTTATTGGTGTGAGGCGGGTCTGTGTGGAGGGGAGATGCACTCTGGGTTTGGGGAGAAGCACACAGTGTGGATAAGTTTGGGTCAGTGTGAAAGGAAGTGGCGCCCTCTGTGTTGGGGATATGTGGGTCTGTGTAAGTTTTGGGTCTTATTTGATGGAGGAAGTGGAGTGAGTGGTTGTAGTGGCTAGGGGCGTGTTTGTGTGGTGGTTCTGGGCGGGTTGGAATGTACAGAGTGTCCCGTTTCCATTTGCACCAAGTTCTGTTAGTGGATCGCACAAGGGGTGACACTGAGTTCCACACGGAGAAGCAAAATCACAGATTTGATTCATGCCCTCTCCTGATAGCTCAGATCACCCAACATGATATTGATCACCAAACAGATATTGGAGGCCTTCGGTTGCAAGCACGGCCTGTGCTGAGTTAGTTGAACACAGCCAGAGTGATACTGAACAAGATTAAGCAGAAGGGGCCCAGGCTCCATTAACGGCTTGTACTGATATAGCCGATCTCACCTACTATGGTATTGAGTTCCACACAGATCAGGTAGGATCCAGGCTCCGTACCTGAAATGTGCTGTTAGCTAATCACAACCTGTGTTGTATTGAACCACACTCGAAGCAGAAATGTCCCAGGATATCTTCAAGGACTTTTCAGAATTTGGGGCTGGGCCACAGAATTGTCCCGACACCCATCACCATCCTGTGCTGAATTAGTAGATCTCAGCCTTGTGCTACAGAGCCCCACAGAGTGAAAGAATTACGCAGGTTCTTTCCCAGACTGTGCTTTTACTCACCTCACCCGGACTCGTGCTGAGCTACACACAGTATAGACAGGACGCTGGTTCCAACACCGGCTGTGATGCGTTAGACGACGCCAGCCGGTGTGCTTTTGAGCCACATACAGGCTAGAAAGGGCCAAGGCTTCATCACCTGGTTGTGCTGAGTTTCTTGATCTCAACCAATATGGCACCGAGCTCGGCACAGAGCAGGATGGATAGAGGAGTTTACGAGGATGTTGGCAGGATTGGAAAATTTTAGCAAAGAGAGAAGATTGCTTAGCTTGCTGTTGCTTATGTTAGAACAGAGGAGGCTGAGGGGAGAGTTGACTGAGGTGTACAAATTTATGAGAAGCCCCGATAGAGTTGACAGGAATGAACATTATCCCTTAGGAGAGTGGCCACAGCCAGAGGGCACACGTTTAAAGTCATTGGCAGAAGGATTAGAGGGGAGTTGAGGAGAACAGATCTCACCCAGTGGGAGCTGGGAGTCAGGAGCTCTTTGCCTGAAAGGGTGGTAGAGGCAGAAACCCTCATCACGTTGGAAAAAAGTACTTGGATATGCACTTGAAATATCTTAACCTAAAGGGGTGCAGGCTGTTATAAATCTCATCATCATGAAACTACTTATAAAATAACGCTGGACATCCAGCTGGTGGCGCCGTCCAAGGACTATAAATACTTGGGCATGGGCCCCAGCTTGCCAGGGACATTTTGTAAGACAAGGAGCTAGTGAAATAAAACTAGACCTCCATGTTCTGAAACTGGTTGATTAAAGCCTTCCTTTATGCTCAAACCAAGTGCGTACTGAGTTTTATTATGTCACAGACCAAATGCCGGAAAGTAGGATTAGGCGGGATAGCTCCTTTTCGGCCGGCACAGGCATGATGGGCCGAATGGCCTCCTTCTGTGTCATAATCTTCTATGATTCTATGATTCTATGACCCTGGTTTTATCCCTGCCACCTGCTGCTAGCTAATCACAACCGGTGTGGTATTAAGCCCTGCACAGAGCAGAAAGGGCCCAGGCTTCAATTACAGCCCGTGCTGAATCTGCTACTAAGCCACACACATTGAGTAAGAAGTGCACAAGCTTCGTTCCCAGCCTGTGCTGAGGTAGTCGGTCCCCTCCTGATGTGCCTCTGAGCCATCTACAGATTAGACAGTGCCCAGTTCCCACCCCCAGCATATGCTGATTTAGCTGATTACACCGAGTGTCGTTCTGAGCCCCACGCAGAGAAGGAAGAGTCTAGGTTCCACCATGAGGCTGTGCTGTTTGCTGAGGTCAACCAGCATAGTACTGAACCCCATAAAGTGCTGGCATGCCAAAATTTATAACATCTGCCTGTGATGACACAAAGCTGGGTGGGCGTGTATGCTGGGAGGGGGATGCCGAGAAACTTCAGCATGTTTCGGACATGTGGGGTGATTGGGCAGATGTATGGCAGATGCAGTATAATGTGGATAAATGTCCACTTTAGTGGCAAAAACAGGAAGGCAGGTTATTATCTGAACGGCAATAGATTGGGAGAAGGAGAAGTGCAACGAGACCTGGGTGTCCTTGTGCACCAGTCGCTGCAGGTAAGCATGCAGGTGCAGCAGGTGGTTAATGAAGGCAAATGGTATGCTGGCCTTCGTAGTGAGAGGATTCGAGTACAGTAACAAGGCTCTCTTGCTACAGTTTTACAGGGCCTTGGTGAGACCACACCTTGAGTATTGTGTACACATTTGGTCGCCTTATCTGAGGAAGGATGTTCTTGCCATGGAGGGAGTGCAGCGAAGATTCGCCAGACTGCTACCTGGGATGGCAGGAATGATGTATGCGGAGAGATTGGGTCGATTGGGCTTATACTCACTGGAGTTTAGAAGAATGAGAGGGGATCTCATTGAAACTTATAAAATTCTAACAGAAGTAGACAGACTAGATGCAGGAAGGATGTTCACGCTGGCCGGGGAGTCCAGAACCAGGGGTCACAGTCTAAAGATAACGATTAAGCCATTTACGGCAGAGATGAGGAGGAATTTCTTCACCCAGAGAGTGGTTATCCTGGGCAATTCTCTACCACAGAAGGAGGTTGAGGCCAATTCATTAAATATATTCAAGAAGGAGTTAGATATATTTCTTAAGGCTAAAAGTATCAAGGTATATGGGGAGAAGGCAGGGACAGGATACTGAGTTTGGATGATCAGTCATGATCTCATTGAATGGTGCAGCAGGCTCGAGGGTCCGAATGGCCTACTCCTGCTCCTATCTTCTATGTTTCTATCTATTTATTTTCTGCGGTAGCTGATCCCAGCCAGAGTGGTACTTAGAGCGGGAAGTGAGAAGTTTCCATCCATGCCTGATCGGTCACCCTGTGTTACAGGGTCCCACGAAGTGTGGGATGGGCCCAGGCTCCTTGACCACCTGTGCTGAATAGTTGATCTTAACCAGCGTGGTATCGAGCTCACGCAGAGCAGAAAGGACACAAGCTCAATTTCAGGCCTATTTGGAATTTGGTACTGGGAGAAGGACACTGAGGAGAACTGGCCCGTGTTCCCTCCGCTTTATTTACAGTGTTTATTGAGCTCACCCATTATGGTACTGAGCTCCACACAGTGCAGAAAATGCCGAGGTCCCATCCCCCCGGAGTCTTATTTTTTACTCGTTTATATGATCTCTGCATCGCTGGCAAGGCCAGCATTTATTGTCCATCTCTATTTGCCCTTGAGAATGTGGTGGTGAACCGTCTTCTTGAATTGCTGCAGTCCGTGTGGTGATAGTACTCCCACAGGGCTGTTAGGTAGGGAGTTCCAAGATTTTGACCCAGCGACGATGAAGTATCAGCGAGATGCTTCTAAGTCAGGATGTTTTGTGACTTGGAGGGGAACTTGGAGCTGATGGTGCTCCCAGGCGCCTGCTGCCCTTGTCCTTCTAGGTCGAAGAGGTTGCGGGTTTGGGAGGTGCTGCCGAAGAAGCCTTGGTGAGTTGATGCAGTGCATCTTGTAGGTGGTACAAACTGCAGCCAAGTTACGCCGGTGGTGGAGGGAGTGAATGTTTAAGGTGGTGGATGGGTCGCCAAGCAAGCGGGCTGATTTGTCCTGGATGGTGTCAAGCTTCTTGAGTGTTATTCGAGCTGCACTAATCCAGGCAAGTGGAGAGTATTCCATCACATTCCATACATAAAAACATAAGAAATAGGAGCAGGGATAGGCCTCTTGCCACTCGAGCCTGATCCGCAATTCAATAAACTCACGGCTGATCTTGGGCTCAATGCCACTTCCCTGCCCGCTCCCCATAACTCTTCACTCCCTTATCTTGCAAACATTTGTCTATCTGCACCTTAAATTTGTTCAACGACCCAGCCTCCACAGCTCTCTGGGGCAGCGAATTCCACAGATTTACGACCATCTGAGAGAAGAAATTCCTTCTCATCTCAGTTCAAAAGGGCGACCTTTTATACTAAAACGGTCCCCCGCATTATAGATTCCCCCACGAGGGGAAACATCCTCTCTGCATGAACCTGGTCGAGCCACCTCAGTATCTTATATGTTTGAAGAAAATCAGCTCTCATTCTTCTAAATTCCAATGATTATAGGCCCAGCCTACTCAACCTTTCCTCAAAAGTCAATCCCCTCATCTCTGGAATTAACCGAGTGAATTGTCTCTGAACTGCCTCCAATGCATGTATATCCTTCCTTAAATAAGGAGACCAAAACTGTACGTAGTACTCAAGGTGTGGTCTCAGCAATACCCTGTACAGTTGTAGCAGAACTTCCCTGTTTTTATACTACAACCCCTTTGAAATAATGGCCAACATTCCATTTGCGTTTTTGATTACTTGCTGTACCTGCATGCTAACTTTTTGTGCTTCATACACAAGGTACCCCAAGCCCGTCTGAACTGTAGCATTGTGTAATCTCCCTCCATTTAAATAATAATTTGCTTTATTATTTTTCCTTCCAAAGTGTATAACCTCGCTCTTTCCCACATTATACTCCATCTGCCAAATGTTTGCCCACTCACTTAGCCTGTCAATATCGTTTTGCAGGTTCTTTTAATCTTCTGCACAACGTGCTTTCCCACCCATTTCGTATCATGTGCCTTGTAGTTGGTGGAAAGGCTTTGGGGAGTCAGGAGGTGAGACACTCGCCTCAGAATACCCAGCCTCTGACCTGCTCTTGTTGCCACTGTATTCATGTGGCTGATCCAGTTAAGTTTTTGGTTAATGGTGACCCCCCATGATGTTGATAGTGAGGGATTCGGCGATGGTAATGCCATTGAAAGTCAAGGGGAGGTGGTAAGACTCTCGCTTTTTGGAGATAGTCATTGCCTGTCACTTGTGTGGCGCGAATGTTACCTGCCACTTATCAACCCAAGCCTTAACGTCGTCCAGGTCTCGTTGCCTTTGGGCATGGAATGCTTCTTTATCTGAGGAGCTGTGAATGGTGCTGAACAATGTGCAGTCATCAGCGAACATCCCCATTTCTGCCCTTATGTTGGAGGGAAGGTCATTGATGAAGCAGCTGAAGATGGTTGGGCCTAGGTCACTGCCCTGACGAATTTCTGCAGCGATATGCTTGTGCTGTGATGATTGACGTTCAACCACCACAACCATCTTCCCTTGTGCTAGGTATGACTCCAGCCAGTGGAGAGTTTTCCCCCTGATTCTCATTGACATCAGTTTTACTAGGACTCCTTGATGCCACACTCGGTTAAATGCTGCCTTGATGTCAAGGGCAGTCACTCTCACCTCACCTCTGGAATTCATCTCCTTTGTCCATGTTTGGACCAAGGCTGTAATGAGGTCGGGAGCCGAGTGGTCTTGGCGGAACCCAAACTGGGCATTAGTGAACAGGTTAATGGTGAGTAAGTGCGACTTGATAGCACTGCTGATGACGCCTTCCATCACTTTGCTGATGATTGAGAGTAGACTGATGGGGCGGTAATTGGCCGGCTTGGATTTGTCCTGCTTATTGTGGACAGGACATACCTGGGCAGTTTTCCACATTGTCGGATAGATGCTAGTCTTTTATCTGTACTGGAAAAGCTTGGCCAGAGGTGCAGCTAGTTCTGGAGCACAAGTCTTCAGCACGTTAGCCGTGATGTTGTCGGGGCCTATAGCCTTTGCTGTATCCAGTGCGCTCAGCCGTTTCTTGCCATCACGTGGAGTGAATCAATTTGGCTGAAGACAGGCTTCTGTGGACCTCGGGAGTAGGCCGATATGGATCATCCAATCGGCACTTCTGGCTGAAGTTGTTTGCAAATGCTTCAGCCTTCCTTTTTACACTCATGTGCTTAACTACACCACCGTTGAGGATGGGGATATTCTTGGAGCTTCTTCCTCCCGTTAGTTGTATAATGGTCCACCAATATTGACGACATGATGTGGCAGGACTGCAGAGCTTTGATCTGATCCGTTGATTGTGGCATCGCTAAGTCCTGTCTATAACTTGCTGCTTCTGCTTTTTAGCATGCATGTAGTCCTGTGTTACAGCTTCCCAAGCTTGGCACCTCATTTTTAGTTATGTCTAGTGCTGCTCCTTGCAGGCTTTTCTACACTCATTGTTGAACCTGGTTTTGTACCCTGGCTTGATGGCAATGTTAGAATGAGGGATATGCCGGGCCATGAGGTTACAGATTGTGGTGGAATATATTTCTGCTGCTGCTGATGGCCCAAAGTGCCTCATGGATGCCCAGTTTGGAGCTGCTAGATCTGTTCTGAATCTATCCCATTTAGCACGGTGGTAGTGCCCCACAACACAATGGAGGGTGTCCTCAGTGTGAAGATGGTACTTTGTCTCCACAATGACTGCGCGGTGGTCACTGCTGCCAATGCTGTCATGAACAGATGCATCTGTGGCAGGTAGATTGGTGAGGACGAGGCCAAGTTGGTACCTTCCCTCATGTTGGTTCACCCACCACCTGTCACAGGCCCAGACTGGCAGTTATATCCTTCAGGACTCTTCCAGCTCGGTCAGTAGTGATGCTACATTGAACTCCCCCACCCAGAGTACATCCTGTACCCTTGCTACTCTCAGTGCTTCTTCCAAGTGGTGTTCAACATGGAGGAGTACTGATTAGCTGAGAGAGGGTGGTAGGTGGTAATCAGCAGGAAGTTTGCTTGCCCATGCTTGACCTGAAGCCATGAGTTCTGGAAGTCAATGTTGAGGTCTCTCAGGGCCACTCTTTCCCGACTGTACACCATTGTGCCACCACCCATGGTGGGTCGGTCCTGCCAGTTGGACAGGGCATACTCAGGGATGGTGTTGGAGGAGTTTGGGACATTGGCTGAAAGTTATGATTCTGTGAAGATGACTATGTCAGACTCTGTGGGTTGACTAGTCTGTGGAACAGCTTTCCCAATTTTGGCACAAGTACCCAGATGCTGGTGAGGAGGACTGTGCAGGGTCAACTGGGCTGGATGTGCCGTGTCCGTAGCCAATGCCGGATGGTCCGTCTGGTTTCATTCTTATTATTTTGTTTTGTAGTGGTTAGTTATAATGGAATGATTTGCTAGGCCATTTCAGAGGCAGTTAAGATTCAACCACTTTGCTGTGGGTCTGGATTCACATGTAGGCCAGACCAGGTAAGGACAGCAGATTGCCATCCCTAAAGGACATTAGCGAACCAAATGGGTTTTTATGACAATCCGATAGTTTCATGATTACCATTACTTTTTAGTCCAGACTAACTGAACTTTAATTCCCCAGCTGTCGTGGTGGAATTTGAACTCACGTCTCTGGATCATTAGTCCAGGCCTCTGGATTACTCACCCAGCGGCATTACCACTACGCTCCCATCTGCTTAATTAGTTAAACACACCCAGTGTGGAAATGAGCTGCACGAAGAACAAGAAGGGCCTAGGCTCCATTTGCACCCTGTATATTCGCTGAACTCACATCCTATGTTGTGGGGTACAGACCAGGAGCTCGACAGTAGGATTAGGTGGAATAACACATTTTCGGGCATATCCAGTTACGTTTTAAATGTGATCAGGGTTTCTGCCTCTCTCACCCTTTCAGGCAATGAGTTCCGGATCCCCAGACACCTCTGAGTGAGACCAGTTTTCCTCAACTCCCCTCTATATCTCAGCTCCATATCTCTGCACTGATAGGGCCTAATATCAATTCCAAGCATGTGCCGAGTTAGCTGATCACACCCAGTATGGCAGAGAGCCTGACACAGATCGGGAAGGAACCAAGTTACATCCGGCTGGTGTTGAGATTGCTGATGTGGCCCGTTGTGGTGCTGAGGCCAACACAGCGCAGAAATGCATTCCATCCCCGGCGCCTGTAGAGTTAGGTAATGTCAGCTAGTGTGGTACTGAGCCCCCCATAGAGAGGGAATGACCCTGGCTCTAACCTACGCTGTGCCATTAGCTGAGCTCACCTGGGGTAGTGTTGAGACACATACATAGCTGTGATGGCCTAGGATCTAACCCGGGGGTGTGCTGAGATTGTTGCTCCGAACCAGCGTGTTTCAGAGGCACATTGTGCAGAAAAGCCAGAGGCTCCGTCCGGGCCTGTCTCAGTTGATTTCCCCCACAGTGTTAATGAGCTCCACACTGAGAAGGAGGAGGCCAGGCTCTATTCATCATCTGTACTGTTACCTCATCTCACCTGGCAGAATACTGACACCCTCATAGAGCAGAAGGTCAATGGTTTCAAACGAGGCCTGTGCTGAGTGAGCTGATGTAGTACTGTGCCCCACACAGCAGGAAAGGAGCCTGTTCCATCCCCGGTCTGTTCTCAGTTATCTAATCTCAATCTTATGAACATAATGTGGGCATATGGAACTCGGTTAATTCAGCTTCTGAAAGAGTTCATGCTTAGTTCATTCGATATAATGAAACAATCTGGTTGGTATGATTGGACAGAGAGAGAGCTATGGATTTCACGCAGCAACAGTTCATGTTTGCTGCCAAATGGCCTTGGATATTTTACCACACAAGGCCACGATATATTTATGTCCTTGTACCGTTGTTGATGTTTGTTGAAGAAAATGCGGACTTGTGTCTCTGGATTATGCAGTAGCCAGAGACGACCATATTAGGTATGCCATCTCCAGCTTGGTAAGAAAACTGCGCATAAATATCAGTTTTTTGCTTTGTTCAAGTAGCACAAAAAGACCCAGCCCTGGTACGTGTGATCCAACTGTGCCCATACTCCGCTTGTAAATTTATTTTTAAGCTGAAGATAAATACTAAAATGATCACAATCAACTAACTGAATTCGGTACTACTCAAGTGAACAAACAGGATTCCCTTTTAAGTCAACAATTAGCTTTAAACATCAGTCAATCAGCAATCCGAGCCAGTCCAATTAGACCATGGCTCATCTGCATCTAAACTGAATTTAGCCGCCTTGCTTCCATAACCCTTATTATCCATGCCCAACTAAAATCTACCAATCTCAGTTTTGAAAGTTTGGATTGACATCGTCTCAACAATTTCTGGGGAGAGATTCACATTTTCACTGCTCTTTGTTTCATTAAGTTTTTCGTGACATCATCCCAACCTAGCTCTAATTTTAAGCTTATGCCCCCTTACTCTGGTATTCCACACCAGAGGAAAAAGTTTCTTTCCATCTGCCCAATCAACCGCTTTAATCATCTTAAACACCTCAATTAGATCGCCCCTCAATCGTCTATACTCAAGGTAAAGCATGTCTGGTCTGTGCAACCTGTCCTCTTTATTTAACCCTTTTTGACACAGTATCATTCTGAAGAACCTGCACTGCACCCCTCCCCACAGGAAACTACTCCACACAGTTAAAGCAGTGAAGTCACGTGCACAGGGAGCAGTGTGACAAGCGTGAACAATTCATAGAATTGGCTGAAGACAGATGTCACATTTATTTCATGGAATCAATATCTTGGAAATTAATCTGAGTGATAATACTCTTTGATGCAAGCGATAGCGGGTTAATTTCCGACAAACTACAGAACATATGAAATTGCATGTGCATTTTAAGCTGATAAAAGATAGTTGGCATCATTTCTGGCTTTGTTTACGGAAGAGTTCAGGCATTGCCTTGAGGAAGGTAATTCCAAAGCGTGGTGCTGTCATTCAGTTCCTTCCCCTATTGATCATAAGAGCATATACAGACTTCCCATGTCGGGATCAATGATTTGGAAGCATAACCCGAGGAGATTTTTCAGTCTTTTCAGCTTGCTGGCTGTCAAGCAGTTTCATCAGCACCCACCATGGCTCTAGGTAGAGCTCAGCTTACACGGCACAAACCACAGATCGAATCTGGGGTTTTGATCCACCCTAAGGCATTACTTGTATCACCTTTGAATTGTTATGTTAGGAAGGAATGTTACGAAGATAACAATTAACCTTTGGGGTGTTTCCCAGAAAACCCGAGAAAAAATCCCACTTATTTCTGATTATGAAGAAAAGAAAATATAATATAGTATATATAAATATATATATATATACTTTGTCTTTTGCCAAAAGTCTTGTCTTGGATTGGATTGGATTGGATTTCAAAATAAGCACAGCAAGATCCCACAATAGCCTATCATGACAGGCAGACCACTAGGCAGTTCTAGGTCCAATCCCCTTCTTTTGAAGATCTTCACTTTTCTTTTATGCAGATTTGAAATAAAATAAACTTTGATGTAAGCTAATTGTCTCACTGGACGTTTCCGTGAACTATACATTGACTCTAACATAAACAATGGGTTGACGCAGTTGAGAACTAATCTCTTCTGATAGAAGATGCATGAGCAAGTAACTGGCCCGGTGTATGCAATTTACTATCCAGTTCTCGCCGCCGTTGGTATCCCAGGTAAGTCGTAACCTTACCAGCTGTGCAAACCTGGGTCAAACTGTCTCATTGCTCTTGCTGCGTAACTGGTAACTGAATCTGTCTCGGTGGATGTTTTTGTTAAGTAGTCATGTATTCTGCTGTAACCGCTCAATGAGTAAGTTATCCTTAATTCATATTATGCAGTTAATACAATATTTAATTGAAATTATAGATATTTCATCTCCAACATAGACGGCATTTCTCAGACATTCTTATTCATAAGAACATAAGAACATAACAAATAGGAGCAGGAGTAGGCCAATCGGCCCCTCGAGCCTGCTCCGCCATTCAATAAGATCATGGCTGGTCAGATCCTAACCGCCAATCTACTTTCACAGAACCATCTCCTGAATCTAACAGAATTAGACACATGAAATAGGAGCAGGATCAGGCTACATGGCCCCTGGGCCCGCTCCGCTACCCACAGGGCCATGACCGATCCGAACCTAGACTCATGTCCAAATTCCTGCCTGCTCCCCATAACCCTTTATTTCCTTTACTTCTAGGAAACTGTCTATTTCTGTTTTAAATTTATGTTATGATGTATCTTCTACAGCTTTTTGGGGCAGCATATTCCATGGACCTACCACCCTCTGAGTGAAGTAGTTCCTCCTCATCTCAGTTTTAAAAGAGCAGCCCCTTATTCCAAGACTATGCCCCCTAGTTCTAGTTTCACCCATCATCAGGAACATCCTCCCCGCATCCACCCAATCCAACCCCTTCACAATCTTATATGTTTCAATAAGATCGCCTCTCATTCCTCTGAACTCCAATGAGTAGAGTCCCAATCTACTCAACCTCTCCTCATATGTCCATCCCCTCATCCCCGGGATTAACCGAGTGAACCTTCTTTGTACTGACTCGAGAGCAAGTATGTCTTTTCTTAAGTATGGACACCAAAACTGTATGCAGTATTCCAGGTGCGGTCTCACCAATACCTTGTACAACTGAAGCAATACCTCCCTATTTTTATATTCTATCCCCCTAGCAATGAAAGCCAACATTCCATTGGCCTTCTTAATCACTTGCTGCACCTGCATACTAACCTTTTGAGTTTCGTGCACCAGGACCCCCAGATCCCTTTGTACTTCAGTACTTTCCAGTTTCTTACCATTAAGATAATAACTTGCTCTACGATTTTTCCTGCCAAAGTGCATAATCTCACACTTTCCAATATTGTATTCCATCTGCCAATACTCTGCCCACTTACTTAGCCTGTCTATGTCCCCTTGCAGGTTTTTTATGTCCTCCTCACTTAATACTTTCCCTCCCATCTTAGTATCATCTGCAAACGTTGATATGTTACACTCGGTCCCCTCCTCCAAATCGTTAATATATATAGATTGTAAAGAGTTGGGGACCCAGCACTGACCCCTGTGGAACACCACTAGTTACTGATTGCCAGTCCGAGAATGAACCATTTATCCCAACTCTCTGCCTTCTGTTAGATAGCCAATCCTCTATCCATGCTAGAATATTACCCCCAATCCCGTGATTTTTTATCTTAAGCAACTAAATTCAACTGAATTGCTATCTCGTAACCAGAATGAACAGTTCCTCTGATTAAAAATGTGGTTTGATAGGTGCTGCCTTTCACTTCAACCTCCTTTGGGTGTTGATCGCCATCGAGTTTCCAAATGTAGTAATTGCAGTTTGAGAAGAAACAATTGTTATCATTTATATCCTCCTGCTCTGCTCTCAGGTCCCGCAGGGTCTGTTAGCCTTCGTAGCACTGCCCCATTCTTATTGTGCGCCCTGATAGGGAGATTTAACAGCCTTTTGACCATAGAGGTTATTTTTTTTCATTGGCTAGATCCTGTCCTCACTATTATGTCCCACTCGTGATGGTCATAAGGAAGAACATTGATTGTTACTTCCTCCAGCGGCATCTCTGAGTCTGGTTGGCTTTCCTGCTTCACAATCTCCACAATCTCTGAGTTCAGCAGACAGATCAGAAGGTGTCGAATCCTAGATTTCAGTGTCTGTGTAGCTCAGTCTAACAAAATATATTTTACTTGCCCTCGAACTCATCAAATCATCACAGGAACATTAAGCTTATTACAATGTAAACTGTCTTGATGACATACAGCAACGTATCAAATCTTCACATCAATTCTAAAGGGAAGGTTGAAGCTGAGCACCTATAAAGTTTAAAATCTATTACCCGACATCCTCCACCAAATAACAATGTTTGTAATACGAGAATGAGCAAATTTGTTTTATTAGAATTTGAGTATGCAACAGAGCATTAATTAAAATCAGTTGTTTTACGGATGCTTCTGACGAAAAAAAATTTTTAAAACAAAACGTAAGGCACTGTTTACATTTTCATGAACATTTCTAATGCCGACTTGACTGATTTAGGTTGGGCAGCCATTGGCTTTAATTAATAATATAAATAATTTCACAAGTAATATTCGGATATTTAACTTGGCTGATATTTTCACTGGTACTTTTGAAGTGAAATTTTAAGAAGTAGTTAAATACATTATTTCGCTTAATAATGAAATGAATGCCACTTGAATTGAAAATATAAACATATGTAATTATCGTTGTAAGCCAATGTAAGCCAATATAACATCAGTAGGTTGCATAATACATCACGAAAAATTAAAACGTGGGTCTTAAATTCCTTTACCTGTTACTAGATGTGGGTGCCCGGCGGTGCCGAGGCTTTTTTGAGGGCATGTTGTTGTTGAAAGAGAGAGAGGGTGCGACTGGGGGGAAGAGAGAGAGGGAAGGAGAGAGAGAGAGAGGGAAGGAGAGAGAGGGAAGGAGAGAGAGAGAGAGAGAGGGAATGAGAGAGAGAGAGAGAGAAGGAGAGAGAGAGGGAGGGAAGGAGAGAGAGAGAGAGAGAGGGAAGGAGAGAGAGAGAGAGAGAGGGAAGGAGAGAGAGAGATGGAAGGAGAGAGAGAGAGATGGAAGGAGAGAGAGAGAGAGGGAAGGAGAGAGAGAGGGAAGGAGAGAGAGAGAGAGAGGGAAGGAGACAGAGAGAGAGGGAAGGAGAGAGAGAGAGAGGGAAGGAGAGAGAGAGAGGGAGGGAAGGAAAGAGAGAGAGAGGGAAGGAGAGAGAGAGAGGGAAGGAGAGAGAGAGAGAGAGGGAAGGAGAGAGAGAGAGAGAGAGAGGGAAGGAGAGAGAGAGGGAAAGAGACAGAGGAAAGGAGAGAGAGGGGGGTAGGAGAGAGAGAGAGGGGGAAGGAGAGAGAGAGAGAGAGAGAAGGTAGACACAGGCAGAACCGGCTACCAAGAGAGGACAGGGTATGCTTTCACTGCAGTCAGGGCGTGGTGGAGACAGAGATGCACTTCCTCACAGCTTGTAGAAAATATCAGGGCATAAGGGAGAATTTCTACCCAAAATTCACAAAAATATGCCCAGAATTCAGAAATTTGAATGACGACCAAAAACTCCCATACCTACTAGGGGAAGAGAGAAATTGTGTAAGCTTAGCGGCACACTATGTCACAGCTTGCCATAAACAGAGGGACAACCACTAAATATAAGGAAAGACCTGTGTTTATGTGTTCAACCATGAATGTTTTTCGATGCTTTGGCAACATAAGATGTAGCTTGTCATGCCAATAAAGCGATTTGAATTGAATTGAATTGGATTGAGAGAGAGAGAGAGAGAGACTGGGAGTGAGAGAGACAGAGAGAGAGAGAGAGAGAGACTGGGAGTGTGTGAGAGAGAGACTGGGAGTGAGAGATTAGTCCTAGGAGAAGGAGACAGACCATACCTTGGGGCTAAATATGTAACAACATGTCACAACCTGAGGACTGTTTAAAAGTAAGACTGTTTAAAATTAATATTGAACGTACCAAATGAAGTAGAAAGACTGTTTAAAATTAATATTGTTTAAAAGTAATATTGTATATACCCAACAAATGTCAAATCGATTGACACCTACAGAATGTTGGAAAACTGTACCTTTTTGCTATGTAAGCTTTGGCAATATGGTTCTCTGTAAACTTTCATGCCAATAAAGCATTTGAACTGAACTGAACTGAACTGAGTGGGAGTGTGTGTGTGAGAGAGAAAGAGAGAGAGAGAGAGACTGGGAGTGTGTGAGAGAGAGAGAGACTGGGAGTGTGTGTGAGAGAGAGAGAGAGAGACTGGCAGTGAGTGATAGAGAGAGAGACTGGGAGTGTGGGAGAGAGAGAGAGACTGGTAGTGTGAGAGAGAGAGAGAGAGACTGGGAGTGAGAGAGAGAGAGAGAGTGGGAGTGTCAGAGAGATAGAGAGAGAGAGTGGGAGTGTCAGAGAGAGAGAGAGAGAGTGGGAGTGTCTGAGACAGAGAGAGAGAGTGGGAGAGTGTGTGTGTGAGAGAGAGAGAGAGAGTGGGAGTGTGTGAGAGAGAGAGACTGGGAGTTTGAGAGAGAGAGAGAGACTGGGAGTGTGAGATAGAAAAAGGCTGGGAGTGTGAGAGAGAGAGACTGGGAGTGTGTGTGAGAGAGAGAGAGACTGGGAGTGTGTGAGAGAGAGAGAGAGTGGGGGTGTGTGAGATGGAGAGAGAGAGAGTGGGAGTGTGAGAGAGAGAGAGAGAGAGAGAAATTGGGAATGAGACAGAGACTGTGAGTGAGAGAGAGAGAGTGTGTGAGAGAGAGAGAGACTGGGAGGGTGACAGAGAGAGAGAGTGTGTGTGAGAGAGGGAGCGAGAGTGAGACTGGGAGTGTGAGAGAGAGAGAGAGACTGGGAGTGTGTGAGAGAGAGAGAGTGGGAGTGTGTGAGTGAGAGAGAGAGCGAGAGAGACTGGGAGTGTGAGAGAGAGAGACTGCGAGTGTGAGAGAGAGAGAGAGAGACTGGGAGTATGAGAGAGAGAGATTGGGAGTGTGAGAGAGAGAGAGATTGGGAGTATGAGAGAGAGAGAGAGAGAGAGACGGGGAGTGTGATAGAGAGAGATTGGGAGTGTGAGAGAGAGAGATTGGGAGTGCGAGAGAGAGAATTGGGAGTGCGAGAGAGAGAGACTGGGAGTGTGAGAGAGAGAGAGACAGGGAGTGTGTGAGAGTGACAGACTGGGAGTGTAAGAGAGGGAGAGATTGGGAGTGTGAGAGAGAGAGAGATTGGGAGTGTGAGAGAGAGAGATTGGGAGTGTGTGAGAGAGAGAGATTGGCAGTGTGAGAGAGAGAGAGATTGGGAGTGTGAGAGAGAGAGAGATTGGGAGTGTGAGAGAGAGAGATTGGGAGTGTGAGATAGACAGAAATTGGGAGTGTGAGAGAGGGAGAGATTGGGAGTGAGAGAGAGAGAGATTGGGAGTGTGAGAGAGAGAGAGATTGGGAGTGTGAGAGAGAGAGATTGGGAGTGTGAGAGAGAGATTGGGAGTGTGAAAGAGAGAGACTGGGAGTGTGTGAGAGACAGAGACTGGGAGTGTGAGAGAGAGATTTGGAGTGTGAGAGAGAGAGAGACTGGGAGTGTGTGAGAGAGAGAGAGTGGGAGTGTGTGTGTGAGAGAGAGAGCGAGAGAGACTGGGAGTGTGAGAGAGAGAGACTGCGAGCGTGAGAGAGAGAGAGAGACTGGGAGTATGAGAGAGAGAGATTGGGAGTGTGAGAGAGAGAGAGATTGGGAGTATGAGAGAGAGAGAGATTGGGAGTGTGTGAGAGAGAGATTGGGAGTGTGAGAGAGAGTGAGAGAGAGAGAGACCGGGAGTGTGATAGAGAGAGATTGGGAGTGTGAGAGAGAGAGATTGGGAGTGCGAGAGAGAGAGGTTGGGAGGGCGAGAGAGAGAGACTGGGAGTGTGAGAGAGAGAGAGAGACTGGGAGTGTGTGAGAGTGAGAGACTGGGAGTTTGAGAGAGGGAGAGATTGGGAGTGTGAGAGAGAGAGAGATTGGGAGTGTGTGAGAGAGAGATTGGCAGTGTGAGAGAGATAGAGACTGGGAGTGTGTGAGAGAGAGAGTCTGGGAGTGTGAGAGAGAGAGATTGGGAGTGTGAGATAGACAGAGATTGGGAGTGTGAGACAGGGAGAGATTGGGAGTGTGAGAGAGAGAGTGATTGGGAGTGTGAGAGAGAGAGAGATTGGGAGTGTGAGAGAGAGATTGGGAGTGTGAGATAGACAGAGATTGGGAGTGTGAGAGAGAGCGACTGGGAGTGAGAGTGTGAGAGATTGGGAGTGTGAGAGAGAGAGAGATTGGGAGTGAGAGAGAGAGAGAGACTGGGAGTGTGAGAGAGAGAGAGATTGGGAGTGGGAGAGAGAGAGATTGGTAGTGTGAGAGAGAGAGAGATTGGGAGTGTGAGAGAGAGTGACTGGGAGTGTGAGAGAGAGAGAGAGACAGGGAGTGTGAGAGAGAGAGAGATTGGGAGTGTGAGAGAGAGAGAGATTGGGAGTGTGAGTGAGAAATTGGGAGTGCGGGAGAGAGAGATTGGGAGTGCGAGAGAGAGAGACTGGGAGTGTGCCGGAGAGAGAGACTGGGAGTGTGTGAGAGAGAGAGATGGGAGTGTGAGAGATAGAGAGATTGGGAGTGTGAGAGAGAGAGAGGTTAGGAGTGTGAGTGAGAGAGAGACTGGGAGTGTAAGAGAGAGAGACTGGGAGGGAGAGAGAGCGAGATTGGGAGTGTGAGCGAGAGAGAGATTGGGTGTGTGAGAGAGAGAGAGACTGGGAGTGAGAGAGAGAGATTGGGAGTGTGAGAGAGAGTGAGAATGGGAGTGAGAGAGAGAGAGACTGGGAGTGTGAGAGAGAGAATGTTTGGGACTGTGAGAGAGAGAGAGAGAGATTGGGAGTGTGAAAGAGAGAGGGATTGGAAGTGTGAGAGAGAGAGAGATTGGGAGTGTGAGAGAGAGAGATTGGGAGTGTGAGAGAGAGATTGGGAGTTTGAGAGAGAGAGAGTGGGAGTGCGAGATAGAGAGACTGGGAGTGTGTGAGAGAGAGAGATGGGAGTGTGAGAGATAGAACGATTGGGAGTGTGAGAGAGAGAGAGATTGGGAGTGTGTGAGAGAGAGAGATTGGGAGTGTGAGAGAGAGAGAGAGAGAGACTGGGAGTGTGATAGAGAGGGATTGGTAGTGTGAGAGAGAGAGATTGGGAGTGCGAGAGAGAGAGGTTGGGAGTGCGAGAGAGAGAGACTGGGAGTATGAGAGAGAGAGAGACTGGGAGTGAGAGAGAGAGATTGGGAGTGTGAGAGAGAGAGAGACTGGGAGTGAGAGAGAGAGAGACTGGGAGTGTGAGAGAGAGAAAGTTTGGGAGTGTGAGAGAGAGAGACTGGGAGTGTGAGAGAGAGAGATTGGGAGTGTGAGAGAGAGAGAGATTGGGAGTGTGAGAGAGAGAGAGATTGGGAGTGTGAGAGAGAGAGAGATTGGGAGTGTGAGAGAGAGAGAGATTGGGAGTGTGAGAGAGATAGAGATTGGGAGTGTGAGAGAGAGATTGGAAGTGTGAGAGAGAGCGGTTGGGAGTGCGAGAGAGAGAGACTGGGAGTGTGTGAGAGAGAGAGATGGGAATGTGAGAGATAGAGAGATTGGGAGTCTGAGAGAGAGAACGTTTGTGAGTGTGAGAGAGAGAGAGACTGGGAGTGTGAGAGAGAGAGAGGGACTGGTAGTGTGAGAGAGAGAGAGAGTGAGAGACTGGTATTGAGAGGGAGAGAGTGGGAGTGTCAGAGAGATAGCGAGAGAGAGTGGGAGTGTCAGAGAGAGAGAGAGAGAGAGAGAGTGGGTGTGTGTGTGTGCGAGCGAGAGAGAGAGAGTGGGAATGTGTGAGAGAGAGAGACTGGGACTGTGAGAGAGATAGAGAGACTGGGAGTGTGAGAGAGAGAGACTGGGAGTGAGAGAGAGAGAGCCTGGGAGTGTGTGAGAGAGAGAGAGACTGGGAGTGTGTGAGAGAGAGAGAGAGAGTGGGGGTGTGTGAGAGAGAGAGAGAGAGAAAGAGTGGGAGTGTGTGAGAGAGAGAGAGAGAGAAATTGTGAGTGAGAGAGAGACTGTGAGTGAGAGAGAGAGAGAGTGTGAGAGAGAGAGAGACTGGGAGCGTGAGAGAGAGTGTGTGTGAGAGAGGGAGCGAGAGAGAAACTGGGAGAGTGTGTGAGAGAGAGAGAGAGACAGGGAGTGTGTGAGAGAGAGAGTGGGAGTGTGTGTGTGAGAGAGAGAGCGAGAGAGACTGGGAGTATGAGACAGAGAGACTGGGAGCGTGAGAGAGAGAGATTGCGAGTGTGAGAGAGAGAGATTGGGAGTGTGAGAGAGAGACAGAGAGAGAGACTGGGAGTGTGATAGAGGGAGATTGGTAGTGTGAGAGAGAGAGATTGGGAGTGCGAGAGAGAGTGGTTGGGAGTGCGAGATAGAAAGAGACAGGGAGTGTGAGAGAGAGAGAGACTGGGAGTGTTTGAGAGAGAGAGAGATTGGGAGTGTGAGAGAGAGAGAGATTGGGAGTGTGAGAGAGAGAAAGATTGGGAGTGTGAGAGAGAGAGAGAGATTGGGAGTGAGAGAGAGAAAGAGATTGGGAGTGTGAGAGAGAGAGAGATTGGGAGTGTGAGAGAGAGAGACATTGGGAGTGTGAGAGAGAGAGAGATTGGGAGTGTGAGAGAGAGAGATTGGGAGTGTGAGAGAGAGAGAGATTGGCAGTGCGAGAGAGATAGAGACTGGGAGTGTGTGAGAGAGGGAGACTGGGAGTGTGAGAGAGAGAGATTGGGAGTGTAAGATAGACAGAGATTGGGAGTGTGAGAGAGGGAGAGATTGGGAGTATGAGAGAGAGAGAGATTGGGAGTGTGAGAGAGAGAGAGATTGGGAGTGTGAGAGAGAGAGATTGGGAGTGTGAAAGAGAGAGACTGGGAGTGTGTGAGAGACAGGGGCTGGGAGTTTGAGAGAGAGATTTAGAGTGTGAGAGAGAGAGAGAGATTGGGAGTGTGAGAGAGAGATATTGGGAGTGTGAGAGAGAGAGTGACTGGGAGTGTGAGAGAGAGAGAGATTGGGAGTGTGAGAGAGAGAGAGATTGGGAGTGTGAGAGAGAGAGATTTGGAGTGTGACAGAGAGAGAGATTGGGAGTATGAGAGAGAGAGATTGGGAATGTGAGAGAGAGATTGGGAGTGTGACATAGAGAGAGATTGGGAATGTGAGAGAAAGATATTGGTAGTGTGAGAGAGAGAGACTGGGAGTGTGAGAGAGAGCGAGATTGGGAGTGTGAGAGAGAGAGATTGGGAGTGTGAGAGAGAGAGAAATTGTAAGTGTGAGAGAGAGAGAGAGATTGGGAGTGTGAGAGATAGATACTGGGAGTGTGAGAGAGAGAGAGAGATTGGGGGGTGAGAGACAGAGTCTGGGAGTGAGAGAGAGAGAGAGAGATTGGGCGTGTGAGAGAGGGAGATTGGGAGTGTGAGAGAGAGAGATTGGGAGTGTGAGAAAGAGAGACTGGGAGTGTGAGAAAGAGAGACTGGGAGTGTGTGAGAGAGAGATTGTGGGTGTGAGAGAGAGAGACTGGGAGTGAGAGAGAGAGAGATTGGGGGTGTGAGAGAAATTGGGAGTGTGAGAGAGAGAGATTGGGAGTGTGAGAGAGAGAGATTGGGAGTGTGAGAGAGAGATTGGGAGTGTGACAGAGAGAGAGATTGGGAGTGTGAGAGTTAGAGATTGGTAGTGTGAGAGAGAGAGGCTGGGAGTGTGAGAGAGAGAGAGATTGGGAGTGTGAGAGAGAGAGATTGGGAGTGTGAGAGAGAGAGAGATTGGGAGTGTGAGAGAGAGAGAGAGGTTGGGAGTGTGAGAGATAGATATTGGGAGTGTGAGAGAGAGAGAGAGATTGGGAGTGTGAGAGAGAGAAACTGGGAGTGAGAGAGAGAGAGAGAGATTGGGAGTGTGAGAGAGAGAGATTGGGAGTGCTCTAACAGTAAATCTAAAGAAAACCAACATCATGATTTTTCAAAAAAGGCCCAGATGTCAGGAAAACAAATACCAGTTTACCCTCATTGATACCACTATAGGACACTCTATGAGCTACACCTACCTTGGTCTAACTATTACAGCATCAGGGAGCTTCAGCATAGCAGTGAATGCACTAAAAGAAAAAGCCCGAAGAGCCCTATATGCAATAAAAAGAAAATTCTACAACATCCAAATCCCAATCAAAATCTGGCTCAAAATATTTGACAGCATAATCCTGCCCATTGCACTGTACGGTAGTGAAGTATGGGGCCCGCTAAATCACCAAAGCTACACTAAATGGGAAAAACACACAATAGAAGCCCTACATGCAGAATTCTGCCGAAGCATCCTTCGCACCCAAAGAAAAACGCCAACAAATGCATGCAGAGCCGAACTAGGCAGATACCCACTGATAATAAACATCCAAAAACGAGCACTAAACTTCCTAAATCACCTCAAATCTAGCTCCCCAGACACCCTTCATTTCAAAGCCTTTCAGACCCAAGAGCTAAACCCAGAAAAGAGGCCCCTGAGTCAGCTGCTACTGAAACTAAGTACTCAGCCGGACCCTGACCAGCCCCAGACCAACACAGCCGTCTAAACACCAATCCGAGTGAACCAAATCATTAAAAAATGCAAAGAAACCTACCTGGAACATTGGAACAAAATAACCGAAAGCCAAAGCAGATTAGAATGTTACCGGGCCCTAAAAAGAGAATATAAACTGGCAGACTACCTCACGACCATCAGAGACACAAAACAGAGACAGACCCTCACCAGGTACAGACTAAGCGACCACCAACTGGAAATTGAATAAGGCAGATACAAGAAATCCTGGCAGCCTAGAGAGAATAGAATATGCGATCAATGTCTGGCTGGCGAGGTTGAAACAGAAATGCATTTCCTCCTAAAATGCGAAAAATTCAACACATCAAGAAACATATTATTCAACAAGCTAAGCCAAACAACCCCAGATTTCAAGGAATTGGATGATCTGTCAAAATTGAGATTAGTCCTAGGAGAAGGAGACAGACCATACCTTGGGGCCAAATATGTAACAACATGTCACAACCTGAGGACTGTTTAAAATTAAGACTTTTTAAAAATAATATTGAACGTACCAAATGAAGTACAAAGACTGTTTAAAATTAATATTGTTTAAAAGTAATATTGTATGTACCCAACAAATGTCAAATCGATTGACACCGACAGAATGTTAGAAAACTGTACCTTTTTGCAATGTAAGCTTTGGCAATATGGTTCTCTGTAAACTTTCATGTCAATAAAGCATTTGAATTGAATTGAATTGAATTGAATTGATTTTGAGTGTGAGAGAGAGAGATTGGGAGTGAGAGAGAGAGAGATTGGGAGTGTGAGATAGAGAGACTGGGTGTGTGAGAGAGAGAGACTGGGAGTGTGTGAGAGAGAGATTGGTAGTGTGAGAGAGAGGGAGATTGGCAGTGTGAGAGAAAAAGAGATTGGGAGTGTGAGAGAGAGAGATTGGGAGTGTGAGAGAGAGAGATTGGGAGTGTGTGAGAGAGAGATTGGCAGTGTGAGTGAGATAGAGACTGGGAGTGTGTGAGAGAGAGAGTCTGGGAGTGTGAGAGAGAGAGATTGGGAGTGTGAGATAGACAGAGATTGGGAGTGTGAGACAGGGAGAGATTGGGAGTGTGAGAGAGAGAGAGATTGGGAGTGTGAGAGAGAGAGAGATTGGGAGTGTGAGAGAGAGAGAGATTGGGAGTGTGAGAGAGAGAGATAGGGAGTGTGAGATAGACAGAGATTGGGAGTGTGAGAGAGGGAGAGATTGGGAGTGTGTGAGAGAGAGATTGGCAGTGTGAGAGAGATAGAGACTGGGAGTGTGTGAGAGAGAGAGTCTGGGAGTGTGAGAGAGAGAGATTGGGAGTGTGAGATAGACAGAGATTGGGAGTGTGAGACAGGGAGAGATTGGGAGTGTGAGAGAGAGAGTGATTGGGAGTGTGAGAGAGAGAGAGATTGGGAGTGTGAGAGAGAGAGATTGGGAGTGTGAGATAGCCAGAGATTGGGAGTGTGAGAGAGGGAGAGATTGGGAGTGAGAGAGAGAGAGTGATTGGGAGTGTGAGAGAGAGAGAGATTGGGAGTGTGAGAGAGAGAGATTGGGAGTGTGAGAGAGAGAGATTGGGAGTGTGAAAGAGAGAGACTGGGAGTGTGTGAGAGACAGAGACTGGGAGTGTGAGAGAGAGATTTGGAGTGTGAGAGAGAGAGAGATTGGGAGTGTGAGAGAGAGCGACTGGGAGTGAGAGAGTGAGAGATTGGGAGTGTGAGAGAGAGAGAGATTGGGAGTGAGAGAGAGAGAGAGACTGGGAGTGTGAGAGAGAGAGAGATTTGGAGTGGGAGAGAGAGAGATTGGTAGTGTGAGAGAGAGAGAGATTGGGAGTGTGAGAGAGAGTGACTGGGAGTGTGAGAGAGAGAGAGAGACAGGGAGTGTGAGAGAGAGAGAGAGATTGGGAGTGTGAGAGAGAGACAGTTCGGGAGTGTGAGGGAGAGAGAGATTGGGAGTGTGAGAGAGAGAGATTGGGAGTGTGAGAGAGAGAGAGAGATTGGGAATGTGAGAGAGAAATTGTGAGTGTGAGAGAGGGAGATTGGGAGTGCGAGAGAGAGAGACTGGGAGTGTGCCGGAGAGAGAGACTGGGAGTGTGTGAGAGAGAGAGATGGGAGTGTGAGAGATAGAGAGATTGGGAGTGTGAGAGAGAGAGAGGTTAGGAGTGTGAGTGAGAGAGAGACTGGGAGTGTAAGAGAGAGAGACTGGGAGGGAGAGAGAGAGAGATTGGGAGTGTGAGCGAGAGAGAGATTGGGAGTGTGAGAGAGAGAGTGACTGGGAGTGAGAGAGAGAGATTGGGAGTGTGAGAGAGAGAGAGAATGGGAGTGAGAGAGAGAGAGACTGGGAGTGTGAGATTGAGAATGTTTGGGACTGTGAGAGAGAGAGAGAATGGGAGTGTGAGAGAGAGAGAGATTGTGAGTGTGAGAGAGAGAGAGATTGGGAGTGTGAGAGAGAGAGAGATTGTAAGTGTGAGAGAGAGAGGGATTGGGAGTGTGAGAGAGAGAGAGATTGGGAGTGTGAGAGAGAGAGATTGGGAGTGTGAGAGAGATTGGGAGTTTGAGAGAGAGAGAGTGGGAGTGCGAGAGAGAGAGACTGGGAGTGTGTGAGAGGGAGAGAGATGGGAGTGTGAAAGATAGAGAGATTGGGAGTGTGAGAGAGAGAGAGATTGGGAGTGTGGGAGAGAGAGAGATTGGGAGAGTGAGAGAGAGAGAGAGAGAGACTGGGAGTGTGATAGAGAGGGATTGGTAGTGTGAGAGAGAGAGATTGGGAGTGCGAGAGAGAGAGGTTGGGAGTGCGAGAGAGACTGGGAGTGTGAGAGAGAGAGAGATTGGGAGTGTGAGAGAGAGAGAGACTGGGAGTGAGAGAGTGAGAGACTGGGAGTGTGAGAGAGAGAGATTGGGAGTGTGAGAGAGAGAGAGAGATTGGGAATGTGAGAGAGAAATTGGGAGTGTGAGAGAGAGAGATTGGGAGTGCGAGAGAGAGAGACTGGGAGTGTGCCGGAGAGAGAGACTGGGAGTGTGTGAGAGAGAGAGATGGGAGTGTGAAAGATAGAGAGATTGGGAGTGTGAGAGAGAGAGAGATTGGGAGTGTGGGAGAGAGAGAGATTGGGAGTGTGAGAGAGAGAGAGAGAGAGACTGGGAGTGTGATAGAGAGGGATTGGTAGTGTGAGAGAGAGAGAGAGAGGTTGGGAGTGCGAGAGAGAGAGACTGGGAGTGTGAGAGAGAGAGAGACTGGGAGTGAGAGAGAGAGATTGGGAGTGTGAGAGAGAGAGAGACTGGGAGTGAGAGAGAGAGAGACTGGGAGTGTGAGAGAGAGAAAGTTTGGGAGTGGGAGAGAGAGAGACTGGGAGTGTGAGAGAGAGAGAGATTGGGAGTGTGAGAGAGAGAGAGATTGGGAGTGTGAGAGAGAGAGAGATTGGGAGTGTGAGAGAGAGAGAGATTGGGAGTGTGAGAGAGAGAGAGATTGGGAGTGTGAGAGAGATAGAGATTGGGAGTGTGAGAGAGAGATTGGGAGTGTGAGAGAGAGCGGTTGTGAGTGCAAGAGAGAGAGACTGGGAGTGTGTGAGAGAGAGAGATGGGAATGTGAGAGATAGAGAGATTGGGAGTGTGAGGGAGAGAACGTTTATGAGTGTGAGAGAGAGACAGACTGGGAGTGTGAGAGAGAGAGAGGGACTGGTAGTGTGAGAGAGAGAGAGAGAGACTGGTAGTGAGAGAGAGAGAGAGTGGGAGTGTCAGAGGGATAGCGAGAGAGAGTGGGAGTGTCTGAGAGAGAGAGAGAGAGAGAGTGGATGTGTGTGTGTGAGAGAGAGAAACATATTATTCAATAAGCTAAGCCAAACAACCCCAGATTTCAAGGAATTGGATGACCTGTCAAAATTGAGATTAGTCCTGGGAGAAGGAGACAGACCATACCTTGGGGCCAAATATGTAACAACATGTCACAACCTGAGGACTGTTTAAAAGTAAGACTGTTTAAAATTAATATTGTTAAAAGTAATATTGTATGTACCCAACAAATGTCAAATCGATTGACACCTACAGAATGTTGGAAAACGGTACCTTTTTGCTATGTAAGCTTTGGCAATATGGTTCTCTGTAAACTTTCATGCCAATAAAGCATTTGAATTGGAATTGGAATTGGAATTGGAGAGAGAGAGTGGGAATGTGTGAGAGAGAGAGACTGGGAGTGTGAGAGAGATAGAGAGACTGGGAGTGTGAGAGAGAGAGACTGGGAGTGTGAGAGAGAGAGCCTGGGAGTGTGTGAGTGAGAGAGAGACTGGGAGAGTGTGTGTGAGAGAGAGAGAGAGTGGGGGTGTGTGAGAGAGAGAGAGAGAGAGAGAGTGGGAGTGTGAGAGAGAGAGAGAGAGAGGGAAATTGTGAGTGAGAGAGAGACTGTGAGTGAGAGAGAGAGAGAGTGTGAGAGAGAGAGAGACTGGGAGTATGAGAGAGAGTGAGTGTGAGAGAGGGTGCGAGAGAGAAACTGGGAGAGTGTGTGAGAGAGAGAGAGAGACAGGGAGTGTGTGAGAGAGAGAGTGGGAGTGTGTGTGTGAGAGAGAGAGAGAGAGAGATTGGGAGTGTGAGAGAGAGAGTGGGAGTGTGAGAGAGAGACAGAGAGAGAGACTGGGAGTGTGATAGAGGGAGATTGGTAGTGTGAGGGAGAGAGATTGGGAGTGCGAGAGAGAGTGGTTGGGAGTGCGAGAGAGAGAGAGACAGGGAGTGTGAGAGAGAGAGAGACTGGGAGTGTTTGAGAGAGAGAGACTGGGAGTGTGAGAGAGAGATTGGGAGTGTGAGAGAGAGAGAGACAGGGAGTGTGAGAGAGAGAGAGACTGGGAGTGTTTGAGAGAGAGAGACTTGGAGTGTGAGAGAGAGATTGGGAGTGTGAGAGAGAGAGAGATTGGGAGTGAGAGAGAGAGAGAGATTGGAAGTGTGAGAGAGAGAGAGATTGGGAGTGTGAGAGAGAGAGACATTGGGAGTGTGAGAGAGAGAGAGATTGGGAGTGTGAGAGAGAGAGATTGGGAGTGTGAGAGAGAGAGATTGGCAGTGCAAGAGAGATAGAGACTGGGAGTGTGTGAGAGAGAGAGACTGGGAGTGTGAGGGAGAGAGATTGGGAGTGTGAGATAGACAGAGATTGGGAGTGTGAGAGAGAGAGAGATTGGGAGTGTGAGAGAGAGAGATTGGGAGTGTGCTAGTGAGAGAGATTGGGAGAGTGAGAGAGAGAGATTGGGAGTGTGAAAGAGAGAGACTGGGAGTATGTGAGAGACAGAGGCTGGGAGTGTGAGAGAGAGATTTGGAGTGTGAGAGAGAGAGAGAGATTGGGAGTGTGAGAGAGAGAAACCGGGAGTGAGAGAGTGAGAGATTGGGAGTTTGAGAGAGGGAGAGATTGGGAGTGAGAGAGTGAGAGAGACTGGGAGTGTGAGAGAGAGAGAGATTGGGAGTGTGAGAGAGAGAGATTGGTAGTGTGAGAGAGAGATATTGGGAGTGTGAGAGAGAGAGTGACTGGGAGTGTGAGAGAGAGAGAGATTGGGAGTGTGAGAGAGAGAGAGATTGGGAGTGTGAGAGAGAGAGATTTGGAGTGTGAGAGAGAGAGAGATTGGGAGTATGAGAGAGAGAGATTGGGAATGTGAGAGAGAGATTGGGAGTGTGACAGAGAGAGAGATTGGGAGTGTGAGAGAGAGATATTGGTAGTGTGAGAGAGAGAGACTGGGAGTGTGAGAGAGAGCGAGATTGGGAGTGTGAGAGAGAGAGATTGGGAGTGTGAGAGAGAGAGAAATTGTAAGTGTGAGAGAGAGAGAGAGATTGGGAGTGTGAGAGAGAGATTGGGAGTGTGAGAGAGAGCGGTTGGGAGTGCAAGAGAGAGAGACTGGGAGTGTGTGAGAGAGAGAGATGGGAATGTGAGAGATAGAGAGATTGGGAGTGTGAGAGAGAGAACGTTTGTGAGTGTGAGAGAGAGAGAGACTGGGAGTGTGAGAGAGAGAGAGGGACTGGTAGTGTGAGAGAGAGAGAGAGAGAGACTGGTAGTGAGAGAGAGAGAGAGTGGGAGTGTCAGAGAGATAGCGAGAGAGAGTGGGAGTGTCTGAGAGAGAGAGAGAGAGAGAGAGATTGGAGACAAACGCACCGATTTCTTCACCCAGAGAAGAGGCGTCCGGCAGGGCTGCAATTTGAGCCCGACCCTGTTCAACATATACATAAATGAATTAGCAGACATGCTGGAGCAAAGCGAGTCACCAGGTCTCCGTCTCCTGGATGGAGAAGTGAAATCCCTGTTCTATGCGGACGACCTGGTTCTGCTGTCTCCCACAGAACAGGGATTACAGCAACAACTAGACCTACTCGACAAATACTGCCAAAATTGGGCTCTAACAGTAAATCTAAAGAAAACCAACATCATGATTTTTCAAAAAAGGCCCAGATGTCAGGAAAACAAATACCAGTTTACCCTCAGTGATATCACTATAGGACACACTATGAGCTACACCTACCTTGGTCTAACTATTACAGCATCAGGGAGCTTCAGCATAGCAGTGAATGCACTAAAAGAAAAAGCCCGAAGAGCCCTATATGCAATAAAAAGAAAATTCTACAACATCCAAATCCCAATCAAAATCTGGCTCAAAATATTTGACAGCATAATCCTGCCCATTGCACTGTACGGTAGTGAAGTATGGGGCCCGCTAAATCACCAAAGCTACACTAAATGGGAAAAACATACAATAGAAGCCCTACATGCAGAATTCTGCCGAAGCATCCTTCGCACCCAAAGAAAAACGCCAACAAATGCATGCAGAGCCGAACTAGGCAGATACCCACTGATAATAAACATCCAAAAACGATCACTAAACTTCCTAAATCACCTCAAATCTAGCTCCCCAGACACCCTTCATTTCAAAGCCTTTCAGACCCAAGAGCTAAACCCAGAAAAGAGTCCCCTGAGTCAGCTGCTACGGAAACTAAGTACTCAGCCGGACCCTGACCAGCCCCTGACCAACACAGCCGTCCAAACACCAATCCGAGTGAACCAAATCATTAAAAAATGCAAAGAAACCTACCTGGAACATTGGAACAAAATAACCGAAAGCCAAAGCAGATTAGAATGTTACCGGGCCCTAAAAAGAGAATATAAACTGGCAGACTACCTCACAACCATCAGAGACACAAAACAGAGACAGACCCTCACCAGGTACAGACTAAGCGACCACCAACTGGAAATTGAAAAAGGCAGATACAAGAAATCCTGGCAGCCTAGAGAGAATAGAATATGCGATCAATGTCTGGCTGGCGAGGTTGAAACAGAAATGCATTTCCTCCTAAAATGCGAAAAATTCAACACATCAAGAAACATATTATTCAACAAGCTAAGCCAAACAACCCCAGATTTCAAGGAATTGGATGATCTGTCAAAATTGAGATTAGTCCTAGGAGAAGGAGACAGACCATACCTTGGGGCCAAATATGTAACAACATGTCACAACCTGAGGACTGTTTAAAATTAAGACTGTTTAAAATTAATATTGAACGTACCAAATGAAGTACAAAGACTGTTTAAAATTAATATTGTTTAAAAGTAATATTGTATGTACCCAACAAATGTCAAATCGATTGACACCTACAGAATGTTGGAAAACTGTACCTTTTTGCTATGTAAGCTTTGGCAATATGGTTCTCTGTAAACTTTCATGCCAATAAAGCATTTTAATTGGAATTGGAATTGGAGAGAGAGTGGATGTGTGTGTGTGAGAGAGAGAGAGAGTGGGAATGTGTGAGAGAGAGAGACTGGGAGTGTGAGAGAGATAGAGAGACTGGGAGTGTGAGAGAGAGAGACTGGGAGTGTGAGAGAGAGAGCCTGGGAGTGTGTGAGTGAGAGAGAGACTGGGAGAGTGTGTGTGAGAGAGAGAGAGAGTGGGGGTGTGTGAGAGAGAGAGAGAGAGAGAGTGGGAGTGTGAGAGAGAGAGAGAGAGGGAAATTGTGAGTGAGAGAGAGACTGTGAGTGAGAGAGAGAGAGAGTGTGAGAGAGAGAGAGACTGGGAGTATGAGAGAGAGTGTGTGTGAGAGAGGGAGCGAGAGAGAAACTGGGAGAGTGTGTGAGAGAGAGAGAGAGACAGGGAGTGTGTGAGAGAGAGAGTGGGAGTTTGTGTGTGAGAGAGAGAGAGAGAGAGATTGGGAGTGTGAGAGAGAGAGAGTGGGAGTGTGATAGAGAGACAGAGAGAGAGACTGGGAGTGTGATAGAGGGAGATTGGTAGTGTGAGGGAGAGAGATTCGGAGTGCGAGAGAGAGTGGTTGGGAGTGCGAGAGAGAGAGAGACAGGGAGTGTGAGAGAGAGAGAGACTGGGAGTGTTTGAGAGAGAGAGACTGGGAGTGTGAGAGAGAGATTGGGAGTGTGAGAGAGAGAGAGACAGGGAGTGTGAGAGAGAGAGAGACTGGTAGTGTTTGAGAGAGAGAGACTGGGAGTGTGAGAGAGAGATTGGGAGTGTGAGAGAGAGAGAGATTGGGAGTGAGAGAGAGAGAGAGATTGGGAGTGTGAGAGAGAGAGAGATTGGGAGTGTGAGAGAGAGAGACATTGGGAGTGTGAGAGAGAGAGAGATTGGGAGTGTGAGAGAGAGAGATTGGGAGTGTGAGAGAGAGAGAGATTGGCAGTGCAAGAGAGATAGAGACTGGGAGTGTGAGGGAGAGAGATTGGGAGTGTGAGATAGACAGAGATTGGGAGTGTGAGATAGGGAGAGATTGGGAGTGTGAGAGAGAGAGAGATTGGGAGTGTGAGAGAGAGAGATTGGGAGTGTGAGAGAGAGAGATTGGGAGTGTGCTAGTGAGAGAGATTGGGAGAGTGAGACACCCTTCATTTCAAAGCCTTTCAGACCCAAGAGCTAAACCCAGAAAAGAGTCCCCTGAGTCAGCTGCTACGGAAACTAAGTACTCAGCCGGACCCTGACCAGCCCCAGACCAACACAGCCGTCCAAACACCAATCCGAGTGAACCAAATCATTAAAAAATGCAAAGAAACCTACCTGGAACATTGGAACAAAATAACTGAAAGCCAAAGCAGATTAGAATGTTACCGGGCCCTAAAAAGAGAATATAAACTGGCAGACTACCTCACGACCATCAGAGACACAAAACAGAGACAGACCCTCACCAGGTACAGACTAAGCGACCACCAACTGGAAATTGAAAAAGGCAGATACAAGAAATCCTGGCAGCCTAGAGAGAATAGAATATGCGATCAATGTCTGGCTGGCGAGGTTGAAACAGAAATGCATTTCCTCCTAAAATGCGAAAAATTCAACACATCAAGAAACATATTATTCAACAAGCTAAGCCAAACAACCCCAGATTTCAAGGAATTGGATGATCTGTCAAAATTGAGATTAGTCCTAGGAGAAGGAGACAGACCATACCTTGGGGCCAAATATGTAACAACATGTCACAACCTGAGGACTGTTTAAAATTAAAACTGTTTAAAATTAATATTGAACGTACCAAATGAAGTACAAAGACTGTTTAAAATTAATATTGTTTAAAAGTAATATTGTATGTACCCAACAAATGTCAAATCGATTGACACCTACAGAATGTTGGAAAACTGTACCTTTTTGCTATGTAAGCTTTGGCAATATGGTTCTCTGTAAACTTTCATGCCAATAAAGCATTTTAATTGGAATTGGAATTGGATTGGGAGTGTGAAAGAGAGAGACTGGGAGTATGTGAGAGACAGAGGCTGGGAGTGTGAGAGAGAGATTTGGAGTGTGAGAGAGAGAGAGAGATTGGGAGTGTGAGAGAGAGAAACCGGGAGTGAGAGAGTGAGAGATTGGGAGTGTGAGAGAGGGAGAGATTGGGAGTGAGAGAGTGAGAGAGACTGGGAGTGTGAGAGAGAGAGAGATTGGGAGTGTGAGAGAGAGAGATTGGTAGTGTGAGAGAGAGAGAGATTGGGAGTGTGAGAGAGAGAGATTTGGAGTGTGAGAGAGAGAGAGATTGGGAGTATGAGAGAGAGAGATTGGGAATGTGAGAGAGAGATTGGGAGTGTGACAGAGAGAGAGATTGGGAATGTGAGAGAGAGATATTGGTAGTGTGAGAGAGAGAGACTGGGAGTGTGAGAGAGAGCGAGATTGGGAGTGTGAGAGAGAGAGATTGGAGTGTGAGAGAGAGAGAAATTGTAAGTGTGAGAGAGAGAGAGAGATTAGGAGTGTGAGAGATAGATACTGGGAGTGTGTGAGAGAGAGAGAGATTGGGGGGTGAGAGACAGAGTCTGGGAGTGAGAGAGAGAGAGAGATATTGGGCGTGTGAGAGAGGGAGATTGGGAGTGTGAGAGAGAGAGATTGGGAGTGTGAGAGAGAGAGATTAGGAGTGTGAGATAGAGAGACTGGGAGTGTGTGAGAGAGAGATTGTGGGTGTGAGAGAGAGAGACTGGGAGTGAGAGAGAGAGAGATTGGGGGTGTGAGAGAAATTGGGAGTGTGAGAGAGAGAGAGTTGGGAGTGTGAGAGAGAGAGAGATTGGGAGTGTGAGAGAGAGAGATTTGGAGTGTGAGAGAGAGAGAGATTGGGAGTATGAGAGAGAGAGATTGGGAATGTGAGAGAGAGATTGGGAGTGTGACAGAGAGAGAGATTGGGAATGTGAGAGAGAGATATTGGTAGTGTGAGAGAGAGAGACTGGGAGTGTGAGAGAGAGCGAGATTGGGAGTGTGAGAGAGAGAGATTGGGAGTGTGAGAGAGAGAGAAATTGTAAGTGTGAGAGAGAGAGAGAGATTGGGAGTGTGAGAGATAGATACTGGGAGTGTGTGAGAGAGAGAGAGATTGGGGGGTGAGAGACAGAGTCTGGGAGTGAGAGAGAGAGAGAGAGATTGGGCGTGTGAGAGAGGGAGATTGGGAGTGTGAGAGAGAGAGATTGGGAGTGTGAGAGAGAGAGAGAGATTGGGAATGTGAGAGAGAAATTGTGAGTGTGAGAGAGGGAGATTGGGAGTGCGAGAGAGAGAGACTGGGAGTGTGCCGGAGAGAGAGACTGGGAGTGTGTGAGAGAGAGAGATGGGAGTGTGAGAGATAGAGAGATTGGGAGTGTGAGAGAGAGAGAGGTTAGGAGTGTGAGTGAGAGAGAGACTGGGAGTGTAAGAGAGAGAGACTGGGAGGGAGAGAGAGAGAGATTGGGAGTGTGAGCGAGAGAGAGATTGGGAGTGTGAGAGAGAGAGTGACTGGGAGTGAGAGAGAGAGATTGGGAGTGTGAGAGAGAGAGAGAATGGGAGTGAGAGAGAGAGAGACTGGGAGTATGAGAGAGAGAATGTTTGGGACTGTGAGAGAGAGAGAGAATGGGAGTGTGAGAGAGAGAGAGATTGGGAGTGTGAGAGAGAGAGAGATTGGGAGTGTGAGAGAGAGAGAGATTGTAAGTGTGAGAGAGAGAGGGATTGGGAGTGTGAGAGAGAGAGATTGGGAGTGTGAGAGAGAGAGATTGGGAGTGTGAGAGAGATTGGGAGTTTGAGAGAGAGAGAGTGGGAGTGCGAGAGAGAGAGACTGGGAGTGTGTGAGAGGGAGAGAGATGGGAGTGTGAAAGATAGAGAGATTGGGAGTGTGAGAGAGAGAGAGATTGGGAGTGTGGGAGAGAGAGAGATTGGGAGTGTGAGAGAGAGAGAGAGAGAGACTGGGAGTGTGATAGAGAGGGATTGGTAGTGTGAGAGAGAGAGATTGGGAGTGCGAGAGAGAGAGGTTGGGAGTGCGAGAGAGACTGGGAGTGTGAGAGAGAGAGAGATTGGGAGTGTGAGAGAGAGAGAGACTGGGAGTGAGAGAGTGAGAGACTGGGAGTGTGAGAGAGAGAGATTGGGAGTGTGAGAGAGAGAGAGAGATTGGGAATGTGAGAGAGAAATTGGGAGTGTGAGAGAGAGAGATTGGGAGTGCGAGAGAGAGAGACTGGGAGTGTGCCGGAGAGAGAGACTGGGAGTGTGTGAGAGAGAGAGATGGGAGTGTGAGAGATAGAGAGATTGGGAGTGTGAGAGAGAGAGAGGTTAGGAGTGTGAGTGAGAGAGAGACTGGGAGTGTAAGAGAGAGAGACTGGGAGGGAGAGAGAGAGAGATTGGGAGTGTGAGCGAGAGAGAGATTGGGAGTGTGATAGAGAGAGTGACTGGGGGTGAGAGAGAGAGATTGGGAGTGTGAGAGAGAGAGAGAATGGGAGTGAGAGAGAGAGAGACTGGGAGTGTGAGAGAGAGAATGTTTGGGACTGTGAGAGAGAGAGAGAATGGGAGTGTGAGAGAGAGAGAGATTGGGAGTGTGAGAGAGAGAGAGATTGGGAGTGTGAGAGAGAGAGAGATTGGGAGTGTGAGAGAGAGAGGGATTGGGAGTGTGAGAGAGAGAGAGATTGGGAGTGTGAGAGAGAGAGATTGGGAGTGTGAGAGAGATTGGGAGTTTGAGAGAGAGAGAGTGGGAGTGCGAGAGAGAGAGACTGGGAGTGTGTGAGAGGGAGAGAGATGGGAGTGTGAAAGATAGAGAGATTGGGAGTGTGAGAGAGAGAGAGATTGGGAGTGTGGGAGAGAGAGAGATTGGGAGTGTGAGAGAGAGAGAGAGAGAGACTGGGAGTGTGATAGAGAGGGATTGGTAGTGTGAGAGAGAGAGATTGGGAGTGCGAGAGAGAGAGGTTGGGAGTGCGAGAGAGAGAGACTGGGAGTGTGAGAGAGAGAGAGACTGGGAGTGAGAGAGAGAGATTGGGAGTGTGAGAGAGAGAGAGACTGGGAGTGAGAGAGAGAGAGACTGGGAGTGTGAGAGAGAGAAAGTTTGGGAGTGGGAGAGAGAGAGACTGGGAGTGTGAGAGAGAGAGAGATTGGGAGTGTGAGAGAGAGAGAGATTGGGAGTGTGAGAGAGAGAGAGATTGGGAGTGTGAGAGAGAGAGAGATTGGGAGTGTGAGAGAGAGAGAGATTGGGAGTGTGAGAGAGATAGAGATTGGGAGTGTGAGAGAGAGATTGGGAGTGTGAGAGAGAGCGGTTGTGAGTGCAAGAGAGAGAGACTGGGAGTGTGTGAGAGAGAGAGATGGGAATGTGAGAGATAGAGAGATTGGGAGTGTGAGGGAGAGAACGTTTATGAGTGTGAGAGAGAGAGAGACTGGGAGTGTGAGAGAGAGAGAGGGACTGGTAGTGTGAGAGAGAGAGAGAGAGACTGGTAGTGAGAGAGAGAGAGAGTGGGAGTGTCAGAGGGATAGCGAGAGAGAGTGGGAGTGTCTGAGAGAGAGTGAGAGAGAGAGTGGATGTGTGTGTGTGAGAGAGAGAAACATATTATTCAATAAGCTAAGCCAAACAACCCCAGATTTCAAGGAATTGGATGACCTGTCAAAATTGAGATTAGTCCTGGGAGAAGGAGACAGACCATACCTTGGGGCCAAATATGTAACAACATGTCACAACCTGAGGACTGTTTAAAAGTAAGACTGTTTAAAATTAATATTGTTAAAAGTAATATTGTATGTACCCAACAAATGTCAAATCGATTGACACCTACAGAATGTTGGAAAACGGTACCTTTTTGCTATGTAAGCTTTGGCAATATGGTTCTCTGTAAACTTTCATGCCAATAAAGCATTTGAATTGGAATTGGAATTGGAATTGGAGAGAGAGAGTGGGAATGTGTGAGAGAGAGAGACTGGGAGTGTGAGAGAGATAGAGAGACTGGGAGTGTGAGAGAGAGAGACTGGGAGTGTGAGAGAGAGAGCCTGGGAGTGTGTGAGTGAGAGAGAGACTGGGAGAGTGTGTGTGAGAGAGAGAGAGAGTGGGGGTGTGTGAGAGAGAGAGAGAGAGAGAGAGTGGGAGTGTGAGAGAGAGAGAGAGAGAGGGAAATTGTGAGTGAGAGAGAGACTGTGAGTGAGAGAGAGAGAGAGTGTGAGAGAGAGAGAGACTGGGAGTATGAGAGAGAGTGTGTGTGAGAGAGGGAGCGAGAGAGAAACTGGGAGAGTGTGTGAGAGAGAGAGAGAGACAGGGAGTGTGTGAGAGAGAGAGTGGGAGTGTGTGTGTGAGAGAGAGAGAGAGAGAGATTGGGAGTGTGAGAGAGAGAGTGGGAGTGTGAGAGAGAGACAGAGAGAGAGACTGGGAGTGTGATAGAGGGAGATTGGTAGTGTGAGGGAGAGAGATTGGGAGTGCGAGAGAGAGTGGTTGGGAGTGCGAGAGAGAGAGAGACAGGGAGTGTGAGAGAGAGAGAGACTGGGAGTGTTTGAGAGAGAGAGACTGGGAGTGTGAGAGAGAGATTGGGAGTGTGAGAGAGAGAGAGACAGGGAGTGTGAGAGAGAGAGAGACTGGGAGTGTTTGAGAGAGAGAGACTGGGAGTGTGAGAGAGAGATTGGGAGTGTGAGAGAGAGAGAGATTGGGAGTGAGAGAGAGAGAGAGATTGGAAGTGTGAGAGAGAGAGAGATTGGGAGTGTGAGAGAGAGAGACATTGGGAGTGTGAGAGAGAGAGAGATTGGGAGTGTGAGAGAGAGAGATTGGGAGTGTGAGAGAGAGAGAGATTGGCAGTGCAAGAGAGATAGAGACTGGGAGTGTGTGAGAGAGAGAGACTGGGAGTGTGAGGGAGAGAGATTGGGAGTGTGAGATAGACAGAGATTGGGAGTGTGAGAGAGAGAGAGATTGGGAGTGTGAGAGAGAGAGATTGGGAGTGTGCTAGTGAGAGAGATTGGGAGAGTGAGAGAGAGAGATTGGGAGTGTGAAAGAGTGAGACTGGGAGTATGTGAGAGACAGAGGCTGGGAGTGTGAGAGAGAGATTTGGAGTGTGAGAGAGAGAGAGAGATTGGGAGTGTGAGAGAGAGAAACCGGGAGTGAGAGAGTGAGAGATTGGGAGTTTGAGAGAGGGAGAGATTGGGAGTGAGAGAGTGAGAGAGACTGGGAGTGTGAGAGAGAGAGAGATTGGGAGTGTGAGAGAGAGAGATTGGTAGTGTGAGAGAGAGATATTGGGAGTGTGAGAGAGAGAGTGACTGGGAGTGTGAGAGAGAGAGAGATTGGGAGTGTGAGAGAGAGAGAGATTGGGAGTGTGAGAGAGAGAGATTTGGAGTGTGAGAGAGAGAGAGATTGGGAGTATGAGAGAGAGAGATTGGGAATGTGAGAGAGAGATTGGGAGTGTGACAGAGAGAGAGATTGGGAATGTGAGAGAGATATTGGTAGTGTGAGAGAGAGAGACTGGGAGTGTGAGAGAGAGCGAGATTGGGAGTGTGAGAGAGAGAGATTGGGAGTGTGAGAGAGAGAGAAATTGTAAGTGTGAGAGAGAGAGAGAGATTGGGAGTGTGAGAGAGAGATTGGGAGTGTGAGAGAGAGCGGTTGGGAGTTCAAGAGAGAGAGATTGGGAGTGTGTGAGAGAGAGAGGTGGGAATGTGAGAGATAGAGAGATTGGGAGTGTGAGAGAGAGAACGTTTGTCAGTGTGAGAGAGAGAGAGACTGGGAGTGTGAGAGAGAGAGAGGGACTGGTAGTGTGAGAGAGAGAGAGAGAGAGAGACTGGTAGTGAGAGAGAGAGAGAGTGGGAGTGTCAGAGAGATAGCGAGAGAGAGTGGGAGTGTCTGAGAGAGAGAGAGAGAGAGAGTGGATGTGTGTGTGTGAGAGAGAGAGAGAGTGGGAATGTGTGAGAGAGAGAGACTGGGAGTGTGAGAGAGATAGAGAGACTGGGAGTGTGAGAGAGAGAGACTGGGAGTGTGAGAGAGAGAGCCTGGGAGTGTGTGAGTGAGAGAGAGACTGGGAGAGTGTGTGTGAGAGAGAGAGAGTGTGGGGGTGTGTGAGAGAGAGAGAGAGAGAGAGTGGGAGTGTGAGAGAGAGAGAGATTGGGAGTGTGAGAGAGAGTGACTGGGAGTGTGAGAGAGAGAGAGAGACAGGGAGTGTGAGAGAGAGAGAGATTGGGAGTGTGAGAGAGAGAGAGAGATCGGGAGTGTGAGGGAGAGAGAGATTGGGAGTGTGAGAGAGAGAGAGATTGGGAGTGTGATTGAGAGAGATTGGGAGTGTGAGAGAGAGAGAGAGATTGGGAATGTGAGAGAGAAATTGGGAGTGTGAGAGAGAGAGATTGGGAGTGCGAGAGAGAGAGAGAGAGAGGGAAATTGTGAGTGAGAGAGAGACTGTGAGTGAGAGAGAGAGAGAGTGTGAGAGAGAGAGAGACTGGGAGTATGAGAGAGAGTGTGTGTGAGAGAGGGAGCGAGAGAGAAACTGGGAGAGTGTGTGAGAGAGAGAGAGAGACAGGGAGTGTGTGAGAGAGAGAGTGGGAGTTTGTGTGTGAGAGAGAGAGAGAGAGAGATTGGGAGTGTGAGAGAGAGAGTGGGAGTGTGATAGAGAGACAGAGAGAGAGACTGGGAGTGTGATAGAGGGAGATTGGTAGTGTGAGGGAGAGAGATTCGGAGTGCGAGAGAGAGTGGTTGGGAGTGCGAGAGAGAGAGAGACAGGGAGTGTGAGAGAGAGAGAGACTGGGAGTGTTTGAGAGAGAGAGATTGGGAGTGTGAGAGAGAGATTGGGAGTGTGAGAGAGAGAGAGACAGGGAGTGTGAGAGAGAGAGAGACTGGTAGTGTTTGAGAGAGAGAGACTGGGAGTGTGAGAGAGAGATTGGGAGTGTGAGAGAGAGAGAGATTGGGAGTGAGAGAGAGAGAGAGATTGGGAGTGTGAGAGAGAGAGAGATTGGGAGTGTGAGAGAGAGAGACATTGGGAGTGTGAGAGAGAGAGAGATTGGGAGTGTGAGAGAGAGAGATTGGGAGTGTGAGAGAGAGAGAGATTGGCAGTGCAAGAGAGATAGAGACTGGGAGTGTGAGGGAGAGAGATTGGGAGTGTGAGATAGACAGAGATTGGGAGTGTGAGAGAGGGAGAGATTGGGAGTGTGAGAGAGAGAGAGATTGGGAGTGTGAGAGAGAGAGATTGGGAGTGTGAGAGAGAGTGATTGGGAGTGTGCTAGTGAGAGAGATTGGGAGAGTGAGAGAGAGAGATTGGGAGGGTGAAAGAGAGAGACTGGGAGTATGTGAGAGACAGAGGCTGGGAGTGTGAGAGAGAGATTTGGAGTGTGAGAGAGAGAGAGAGATTGGGAGTGTGAGAGAGAGAAACCGGGAGTGAGAGAGTGAGAGATTGGGAGTGTGAGAGAGGGAGAGATTGGGAGTGAGAGAGTGAGAGAGACTGGGAGTGTGAGAGAGAGAGAGATTGGGAGTGTGAGAGAGAGAGATTGGTAGTGTGAGAGAGAGATATTGGGAGTGTGAGAGAGAGAGTGACTGGGAGTGAGAGAGAGAGAGAGATTGGGAGTGTGAGAGAGAGAGAGATTGGGAGTGTGAGAGAGAGAGATTTGGAGTGTGAGAGAGAGAGAGGTTGGGAGTATGAGAGAGAGAGATTGGGAATGTGAGAGAGAGATTGGGAGTGTGACAGAGAGAGAGATTGGGAATGTGAGAGAGAGATATTGGTAGTGTGAGAGAGAGAGACTGGGAGTGTGAGAGAGAGCGAGATTGGGAGTGTGAGAGAGAGAGATTGGGAGTGTGAGAGAGAGAGAAATTGTAAGTGTGAGAGAGAGAGAGAGATTGGGAGTGTGAGAGATAGATACTGGGAGTGTGTGAGAGAGAGAGAGATTGGGGGGTGAGAGACAGAGTCTGGGAGTGAGAGAGAGAGAGAGAGATTGGGCGTGTGAGAGAGGGAGATTGGGAGTGTGAGAGAGAGCGATTGGGAGTGTGAGAGAGAGAGATTGGGAGTGTGAGATAGAGAGACTGGGAGTGTGAGAAAGAGAGACTGGGAGTGTGTGAGAGAGAGATTGTGGGTGTGAGAGAGAGAGACTGGGAGTGAGAGAGAGAGAGATTGGGGGTGTGAGAGAAATTGGGAGTGTGAGAGAGAGAGAGATTGGGAGTGTGAGAGAGAGAGAGATTGGGAGTGTGAGAGAGAGAGATTTGGAGTGTGAGAGAGAGAGAGATTGGGAGTATGAGAGAGAGAGATTGGGAATGTGAGAGAGAGATTGGGAGTGTGACAGAGAGAGAGATTGGGAATGTGAGAGAGAGATATTGGTAGTGTGAGAGAGAGAGACTGGGAGTGTGAGAGAGAGCGAGATTGGGAGTGTGAGAGAGAGAGATTGGGAGTGTGAGAGAGAGAGAAATTGCAAGTGTGAGAGAGAGAGAGAGATTGGGAGTGTGAGAGATAGATACTGGGAGTGTGTGAGAGAGAGAGAGATTGGGGGGTGAGAGACAGAGTCTGGGAGTGAGAGAGAGAGAGAGATTGGGCGTGTGAGAGAGGGAGATTGGGAGTGTGAGAGAGAGAGATTGGGAGTGTGAGAGAGAGAGATTGGGAGTGTGAGATAGAGAGACTGGGAGTGTGAGAAAGAGAGACTGGGAGTGTGTGAGAGAGAGATTGTGGGTGTGAGAGAGAGAGACTGGGAGTGAGAGAGAGAGATTGGGGGTGTGAGAGAAATTGGGAGTGTGAGAGAGAGAGAGATTGGGAGTGTGAGAGAGAGAGATTGGGAGTGTGAGAGAGAGATTGTGAGTGTGACAGAGAGAGAGATTGGGAGTGTGAGAGTTGGAGATTGGTAGTGTGAGAGAGAGAGACTGGGAGTGTGAGAGAGAGAGAGATTGGGAGTGTGAGAGAGAGAGATTGGGAGTGTGAGAGAGAGAGAGATTGGGAGTGTGAGAGGGAGAGAGAGGTTGGGAGTGTGAGAGATAGATATTGGGAGTGTGAGAGAGAGAGAGAGATTGGGAGTGTGAGAGAGAGAAACTGGGAGTGAGAGAGAGAGAGAGAGATTGGGAGTGTGAGAGAGAGAGATTGGGAGTGTGAGAGAGAGAGATTGGGAGTGTGAGATAGAGAGACGGAGTGTGAGAGAGAGAGACTGGGAGTGTGTGAGAGAGAGATTGGGAGTGTGAGAGAGGGAGATTGGGAGTGTGAGAGAAAGAGAGATTGGGAGTGTGAGAGAGAGAGATTGGGAGTGTGAGAGAGAGAGAGATTGGGAGTGTGAGAGAGAGAGATTGGGAGTGTGAGAGAGAGAGAGATAGGGAGTGTGAGAGAGAGAGAGATTGGGAGCGTGAGAGAGACATTGGGAGTGTGAGAGAGAGAGAGAGATTGGGAGTGTGAGAGACAAAGACTGGGAGTGTGTGAGAGAGAGATTGGGGGTGTGAGAGCGAGAGACTGGGAGTGAGAGAGAGAGAGACTGGGAGTGTGAGAGAGATTGGGAGTGTGAGAGAAAGAGAGATTGGGAGTGTCAGAGAGAGAGAGATTGGGAGTGTGAGAGAGAGATTGGTAGTGTGAGAGAGAGAGAGATTGGGAGTGTGAGAGAGAGAGATTGGGAGTGTGAGAGAGAGAGAGTTTGAAGTGTGAGAGAGAGTGATTGGGAGTGAGAGAGAGAGAGAGATTGGGAGTGTGAGCGAGAGAGATTGGGAGCGTGAGAGAGACATTGGGAGTGTGAGAGAGAGAGAGAGATTGGGAGTGTGAGAGACAAAGACTGGGAGTGTGTGAGAGAGAGATTGGGGGTGTGAGAGCGAGAGACTGGGAGTGAGAGAGAGAGAGACTGGGAGTGTGAGAGAGATTGGGAGTGTGAGAGAAAGAGAGATTGGGAGTGTAAGAGAGAGAGAGATTGGGAGTGTGAGAGAGAGATTGGTCGTGTGAGAGAGAGAGAGATTGGGAGTGTGAGAGAGAGAGATTGGGAGTGTGAGAGAGAGAGAGTTTGGGAGTGTGAGAGAGAGTGATTGGGAGTGAGAGAGAGAGAGAGATTGGGAGTGTGAGCGAGAGAGATTGGGAGTGTGAGAGAGAGAGAGAGACTGGGCCGCCACAGCCGCTCACCTGATGGCTTTGGGTCACGATCTGGGGCGGGACTGTTGACGCCACGGGGAAGTTTTTTGTGCGGTTGCTCCCGGCACGGCCCGCTGCGGCCGGTGACCTGCTGGCTTTAGGTCGGGCTCTGGGGCGGGGCTGTTGATGCCGCGGGGAGGTTTTTTGCGCGCCGACTCCCGGCATGGCCCGCAACTCAAGGCCCAGGCTTCCCGAGCTGCTAGGCTGCGCCCGGCGCTGGCACAGCCTCTCGAAATGGCCGTCAAAGTAGGTAAGCCTCCGGGCGAAGGGCAGGGGATCACTCCATTTCCTACTGTTGCTATATACAATTAAAACTGAAATAAATTTTTATTTTCCTTAGTTCCCTAACACACAGAAAGTGTGGGGAAAAAATCGTGAAGAATCAAGATGGCGGCCACTCACCTCGGTTCAGAATGATAAGGCCCGCCCGCACACGCATCGATTGGTCAACCGTCAGGTCACTGAACTGTAGGATTGGTCAATCATCAAGTCACTCAACACTCAACTGTAGGATGGACTGCCCGCACGCGCAATGAACCCGCCCCCGTGACGCAGCGATTGGTCAACCGTTGGTCAACTGTCAGGTCGCTCGACCGTACGATTGGTCGACCTTCACGTCGCTCAATGCTAATGAGCAAATGAGCGGAACTTTTCCCATTTAATGAGCAGAATTTTGAACGTTTTTTGGATACGGTGGGCACGATTTTTCTCTGACGGAAAAGTAAATACGCCTATGACCCGTCCGGAATCGTAAGCTTTCTTTTGATGTAACGCACGTGTAGTTACGCTCTACAACTTTCGAACGTATAGAGAACGGACAGACAGACAGACAGACAGAAGAGGTCTTTTATATATATAGACTAGCTGGGGGTGCCCGGCAGTGCCGAGGCTTTTTTGAGGGCATGTTGTTGTTGGAAGAGAGAGAGAGAGCGACTGGGGGGAAAGAGAGAGAGCGACTGGGGGGATGAGAGAGAGCGACTGGGGGGAAGAGGGAGGAAGGGGAAGGGGAGGAAGGTGCGGGGGAGGCAGGTGGGGGTGAGGGAGGGAGGGGGAGGGGGCGGGGAGAGGGAAGGAGAGAAAGGGGTGGGGGGAAAGGGGTTTGGGAGGGAGGAGGATCTCAAGAACCCTGTGCCATGTTTATAAAGCTGTTTATAAAACTGTTGGGATGGAAGAACTCTTCCCAAGCACCCAGGAGTGATATTACATTATTCACAAAGTTTCAGTGAATGAGTTGAATAGGGAAATAAAAGATACAATCGCAGACTTTACAGGTCTGTTTAGAAATCAACAGTGAACATTTATTCCAATAATGTAGAACAATAGAACATTTTACAATATGCAGGAGTTACAACCAAAGACCAAGTGAATACTCCTTCTGGTAAAGGTTTGCAAACCCAATAGGTTTGGTATTGTACAGAGTGATTTTATAATCAATAAGAGTTCTGTTGAGTGCTTCAAGTGCCCTCTTGTGGGCCTTTGTACACTCATCCCACACAATGAGCTTAAACTTTTGAAGCAGCTAAGCAGCACCAGTTCCTTTGCTAATGTTACACACTGGGTGTTGTTTTCTTGTCAGATCCATAGGAAGAGCAAAGGTTGAGTGGGCAGTGCGAACTTCTTGGAGAAGAGTTGCAGCGATTCCTGATGAGGCAACATTGAATCTTTGATTAAGCAAAGAGAAAATCGCACACAAAAAGGGGAAAAATACTTTTACAGCAGTGAAATTACTTTGTGGGATATTCGAGTACAAACAATTAGTGAGTTTGAGGAACTTGCCTAATTATTTTAAATGGGCTAAGTCATAATTTCATGTCCCAAAAGTCTACCCAGAGACCACATGCAGTATGTAATAATAAATTCACAGTGACTGAGAATTGGTGTAATTTTTCAGGTTTCTCCTTAGTTAAAATTCAGATTAACCGTGCTGGTGTGTGTTAAAGCATATTATCTGCTATATAGCATGCTGTACAGAATAACACTGCATCTTACCTGAAAGCATTCAGCTTTCTACTTAAGTGGGCAGTGCGACCTCCTTGGAGAAGAGTTGCAGCGATTCCTGATGAGGCAACAGCCAGTGCAATGAATCTTGTCAGATCCAGAGGGAGAGCAAATGTTGAGTGGGCAGTGCGACCTCCTTGGAGAAGAGTTGCAGCGATTCCTGATCAGGCAACATTGAATCTTTGATTAAGCAAGGAGAAAATCATACAAAAAAAGGGGGGAAATACTTTTAAGGCAGTGAAATTACTTTGTAGGATATTCGTGTACAAACAATTAGTGAGTTTGAGGAATTAGCCTATTTATTTTAAATGGGCTAAGGCATAATTTCAGGTCCCAAAAGTCTACCCAGAGACCACATGCAGTATGCAATAATAAATTCATAGTGACTGAGAATTGGTGTTATTTTTCACCTTTCTCTTTCGTTAAAGTTCACATTAACCATGCTGGTGTGTGTTAAAGTATATTATCTGCTATATAGCATGCTGTACAGAATAACACTGCATCTTACCTGAAAGCATTGAGCTTTCTACTTGAGTGGGCAGTGCGACCTCCTTGGTGAAGAGTTGCAGCGATTCCTGATGAGGCAAAATTGAATCTTTTATTAAGCAAGGAGAAAATCATACAAAAAAAGGGGTAAAATACTTTTAAGGCAGTGAAATTACTTCGTAGGATATTCGTGTACAAACAATTAGTGAGTTTGAGGAATTAGTCTATTTATTTTAAATGGGCTAAGGCATAATTTCAGGTCCCAAAATTCTACCCAGAGACCACATGCAGTATGTAATAATAAATTCCCAGTGACTGAGAATTGGTGTTATTTTACATCTTTCTCTTTAGTTAAACTTCAGATTAACCGTGCAGGTGTGTTTTAAAGTATATTATCTGCAATACAGCATGCTGTACAGAATAACACTGCATCTTACCTGAAATCATTCAGCTTTCTACTTGAGTGGGCAGTGCGACCTCCTTGGAGAAAAGTTGCAGCGGTTCCTGATGAGGCAACAGCCAGTGCAATGAATCTTGTCAGATCCAGAGGGAGAGCAAAGGTTGAGTGGGCAGTGCGACCTCCTTCGAGCAGAGTTGCAGCGATTCCTGATGAGGCAACATTGAATCTTTGATTAAGCAAGGAGAAAATCATACACAAATAGGGGGAAAATACTTTTTAGGCAGTGAAATTACTTTGTGGGATATTCGTGTACAAACAATTAGTGAGTTTGAGGAATTAGCCTATTTATTTTAAATGGGCTAAGGCATAATTTCAGGTCCCAAAAGTCTACCCAGAGACCACATGCAGTATGTAATAATAAATTCACAATGACTGAGAATTGGTGTCACTTTTCACCTTTCTCTTTAGTTAAATTTCAGATTAACCGTGCTGGTGTGTGTTAAAGTATATTATCTGCTATATAACATGCTGTACAGAATAACACTGCATCTTACCTGAAAGCATTCAGCTTTCTACTTCAGTGGGCAGTGCGTCCTCCTTGGAGGAGAGTTGCAGCGGTTCCTGATGAGGCAACAGCCATTGCAATTAATCCCTTAGGGCGAAGCATGCTTCTGTCATTGTTGCATGCCAATGAATGTCATCCTCAAAGATTCCTCTCCTGTGGCAAGCTTTTATAAAGGAGGCACAGAGATGGCCAGTCAGAGTTTTGAGGTCATGAAATGATGTTCGGCTAGCAACCTCATGGAGCAGTAGATGAAGGTGAAAGTACTGTGCATTATTGCAGAGCCAGATCATAGACAACATTTTCTGTTTTCCCTGAGGGTGTTAAAAGGAACAGATTCCTTGATGTGCCAACTCTTGAACATGCCACGTACAACTGGCCATGTGAAAAACAGGGCGTGAGTAAGTTGATGCCAGCCACCTTAAAATCTTCCCCTGTGCCTTGTTTATTGACATTGCGAAACAAATTCTCACAGGCAACTGTTGCCTTCTGAATTGAAATGGTAAGTCAGTTGGTACCATAGGAATTGGAGGAATGAGAACGTCCTCCCCTCTGGCACAGCCTGAGATGATGGTAGCCTCAATCACATGTGGCATGAGCTTTTTGACTACAAGTCTGGTTCCATTGCACAACTTTGGTGCAGATAAGTTTCTTAGGAGCATGATGGGGGCGCCTTCCTTTAGTACCAGATGTGAGCAGGCGTTCCGGAAGGCTTCAATGAGTTCAACAAGTCAGTGGTGTAGTTTACCCCATCAGCACTGTCACAAACAGTATCAACGCTTTTATAGATTTGCTCTTGGCCAGTGAGTTTTTCAAGAAGCAGCGTGTTGATGTCATTGACAGTATCATTCCTGGGTGCAAGTATTGACCGTTCACACAGACAGTTGTGATCTTTCAAATGATTGAGGAAGTTTGGATACACGTTTGAGATCAACTCATCAACTGTTTTTACTTGACAGACAAAGTCTGGAGGAATTGTGATTTGTCCACTGCTGTCAACGGGCAACTTTCCTTCTCCCAATTGTAGTAAAAGTCGCGCAAAGGATTCTGACATCTCGTCACCATGCATATGAACACGCATGTTTGTGGTCAAATGGATTGTTTGCACATCTGGCCACAGATGGGATACCTTGAGACATGCATTGACTTCATCCGCTTGTGTTCCTCTTGGGACAACTGGCAGGATTTGGCGGAAATCACCTGCCAGCAACAGGGGGATGCCACCCATCAGCCTATTGTTGACTCTCAGATCTTGAAGAGTTCTGTTGACTGCTTCAAGTGACCTCTTGTGGGCCATTGTACACTCATCCCACACAATCAATCGAGACTTTTGAAGCATTTCAGCAGCACCAGTTCCTTTGCTAATGTGACACATTGGTTCTTCTTGTCTTGTCAGATCCAGATGCAGAGCAAAGGTTTAGTGCGCAGTGCGACCGTCTTGCAGAAGAGTTGCAGCGATTCCTGATGAGACAACAGCCAGTGCAATGAATCCCTTAGAGCGAACCGTGGCCAGCAAAAGATTGATCAGGAATGTCTTTCCTGTTCCACCAGGGGCATCGAGGAAGATAATGCCAGGAGTGTTGTTTTGCACCATATCAAGAACCAACCTGTAAGTCTGTTTCTGCTCTGGAAGCAATTTAGGCTCAGTGACTGTGACAAAGGAACTCAGTTCCTCAACATTGTAGGTGGTTTCTCTGAGGACCTCTCTGCTGAGACCTGGAGAATCATTCCAATTGGGAGATGTAAGGTTCAACTGAGTCAGAGGCTTGCCAGCCCATTTCAAAGTCTGGTCCTCCAAAAGGATCAATGCCTGATTGTACATCGCAGCACTGTAGTTGAGTGCCATTGTAGGGTTGGCTCTGGCGAGTTGGCATAAGATGTCTTCTGTGAGGCACTCTTTGTGATCTGCCCACAATTGCTTTGGATTGGAAGGTGTGCAGAAGGCAATTATAAAGGCAAAGAGTTTCCGTAGGCGATTGGCGGAGTAACACAGAGCAGCTTCTCTCATCGCTGTATTCCAATGAGCGTCACCCTCAATGAGGCCTCTCATGCGGCAAGCTTCTTGAATAGAGTCACAGAGATGGCCATTGACAGTCTTGAGGTCATTAAATGATGTTGGGCCAGCAACCTCATGAAGGAGCAGGCGAAGGTGAAAGCACTCTGTGTTGTTTGGATGGACCGTGTAGACTCTGCCAAGTGCATCCGACGTGTACACCCCTGTATGACCAGGAACTTCCTTTTGACCTGTCCCAGGGTGGCGAGCCCGCCATGTCTTGTTTGGCTGCCAGGTGTAGTACGTGGGCACCTGATGATACAAAAGTGTCTTGGCAAAGTCATTTGTTTGGCACAACTGAAAGAATGCTGTAAGTTTTGTCTTTGGAGGTTCCTCAGCACATTGCCTGGCATCTCCTGGTCGGAATAAAACCCTTTGTCCAGTTTCCAAGTGAACATCTAATTTAGTGATAGTGGGGTAACGCTTGTGGTTGTAAAATCCAAAGGTTCGCCAGGCTGCCTCATTGCTGCAGATGTAACGGCCCATCAAATGTGTGGTGATCTCATCATTTTGATTCTGTTGTCCAGCCATTTCAAGATCAAAGACAGCTTGGTCACTGCCCTTATGGATGTACTTGCACACATATTTGATAGACTTAACTGAGTGGCAGTACCCCACATTAATGTGACATTTGAAGAGCCTGGATAGGAGTGGACAGTAAGGAACTATCCAACGGTTGTCAACTTCCAATGTCTGTCTTTCCTGTGTTGTCTCAGTTGACGGACCAGGTTGAGCTGAGTCGTTAGATTTTCTAGTTCGCATTTTAATGTGAGTGCTGAAACCCCCCCTCTCTTTGCCCCTCCTCCTGTAGGAAGGATAGCCATCCTCGCCATGCTGAGTTTGTTCGTGCAGTGGCTTTGGGTAGCCTTTTGTACATACATTGTTTTTCATGCAGGGAGAAGAAGGGTTGTATCGGCCACAAGGACCATGAATCATATTTTTTACAATAACATGAAACAGGATTTGATCCTTGTCCTTATCGGGTAGCTCTGCAGAGATGAAAGAATCAAGTTGATTGGGGTGAATCTTTGCCTGAAGCCAGAGTAAAAGATGAACATGAGGAAGTCCTCTCTCCTGCCACTCAATGCTGTACATGTAGCAATGGTGTGCACCAAAATGTTTGCCCACAGTCACGCGTTTCATCAGGTTTTTAACTTTGAGGTTGAAGACCCGTGCTATGAGGTCATGCCTTTCAGTACCAGCTTTGGGTGGGAACTCCTGCCATTGAGGATTGCAAGTCATGGTGATGAAGAGGTCAGGTCTGCCATAGTGTTTGACATAGGTTATGGCATCTTGTGTGTGCTCATGCATGTACGTGGGACCTCCAATAAAGGTGGATGGTAAGAGGACCATTTGCCCAATGTCTTGAGTGTTGCCATCATTGGCCACAGCATCTCGTAAGTGTATATAGTCTGTGGCTCGCAAATTATGTTGGTTATTGTGGAACCAATTAAGCCGCTCTCCTTCAATTTTTGCATACATGTCAGTGACGTACTGGTGGAAAAGTCCTGCAGAGAGAAGGAGGTGGTTTGAAGCAGGTTGTCGTTCCATGAGCCTGTATGAATAGAATTCCATGGCAGAAACCATTTTTTGAGTTTGGGCTCTAGGTGGCACACCAGTTTTAGGGTCAACATGTGGGATCTTGTTATACGCATCATATCCATCTTCCCCATGGCAAAACAAAAGCAGGTATTGCATAGGATCATATGACCTGTGAAGCTCAGAAATTCTTTTGAGTGGACCACCTCTCATATGCAAGTCAATGTCCCGTTGTTCAAATTCTTGGCCCACAATGACAATGGCTACTTCATTGGTGGTCGGAGCATTGAAGCATCGCTCATGATCACCTGCAGGAGTCTTGTTAGCTTTGATGACAATTCTGAGGTCTTGATTTGTAATTTGTTCCATAGCTGTTTTGAAACTCTGAATGTATGGGTTTTGCTGATGAAGCATCCGCTGCAACGCAAGCAAATTATCCATTTTGATGTGGTGTTGTTGTGCGTGGAAAACAGCAGCTTCCCTGCAGCGATTGGCTTGCTCTTCATCATCACCCAAGAAGTGGATTTGCAGAAACTGAGGTCTTTCGTTTGGTAGAGTAAGTAGGGAGCCAATTGTATGGTACACCTGTCCATGAACTTTAAAAGTTGGGCAAAATCCAGATTCACGCACTCTGTTTGCACCAAAAGAGGTAATTGCAAAGTGCTTGTTATACTTTCTGATGTGAGTGAGGAAATGTGTTGCAGCTGCAGTTTGGCCAAACAGAAGTGAGTGTAGGGGTTCAGGTGGAGCTGTTAGTGTTGCAAGTTTAACCTTTCCTCCATTGCAGCATATCCCATCAGTTTCCTCCTTCCACTTGAGAGCGCCACAGTGAGGGCAAATGATGGTCATCTTGCCAATGATGACTGTGTGGTCGGCTTCATAATTGATGGTGGGTGTACAGGAGAAGGCTGCTCCAACCCAATGATTCCAAATGTCAGATGTGGCAATGCCCCTGTGTCTACTGTCGGCTTGGCAACGTGACTGAGTCTGGTCAGGAGTCGCGGAGGCTCTGGCTTTGGCATGTCTTCCTCTGTCAGCAGTAAGACGTCCCTCAGATTGTTCGGAAGTCTCAGCTGATCTGGCTTTGGCATGTCTTCCTCTGTCAGCAGTAAGACGTCCCTCAGATTGTTCGGAGGTCTCAGCTGATCTAGCAGCAGCATGTCTGTCGTGGTCAGCCTGAAGGCGAGCCTGTCTCTGCTCCTCAGTTTCAGCAGCTCTCTGGTCCTTTCTCCGGGAAGCAGCAGAAGTGTTGCCTCCCAGTCTTGGATGTTTTCTTGGTGGCATTCTGTTACGAAAAAAGAAAAATTAATTTTTCTATATGCAAATGAGTGTGTCTGTCTGTCTGTGTGGGAAGGACAGAGAGAGAGGGGGAAGCACAGACACAGCGGGGGAAGGAGAGAGAGAGAGAGAGAGACAGACAGACAGGCAGAGAGAGGGAAAGGGAGGAGGGGGGAAAGGGGGGTGGAGGTGGGAGGGAGACGGGGGGGAGAGAAAGAGAGAGACTGGGGGGGAGAGAGAGAGAGAGAGAGAGAGAGAGAGAATCAGACTGGGGAGAGAGAGAGAGAGAGACTGGGGGGAGAGAGAAAGAGAGAGACTGGGGGGAGAGAGAGCTTGCCATAAACAGAGGGACAACCATTAAATCTAAGAATAGAGTATATACAAATTATATGAATGTATATTTATACACTCAGGGATATATCTGTTTATACACTGTATGGATAGATCTGCGTTTATGTGTTCAACCATAAATGTTTTTTCGATGCTTTGGCAACATTAGGTGTACCTTTTCATGCCAATAAAGCGATTTGAATTTGAATTTGAATTGAGAGACACTGGGGGGGAGAGAGAAAGAGAGAGAGACTGGGGGAGAGAGAGAGAGAGAGACTGGGGGGGGAGAGAGAGAGAGACTGGGGGGGGAGAGAAAGAGAGAGACGGGGGAGAGAGAGAGAGAGAGAAAGACTGGGGGAGAGAGAGAGAGAGACTGGGGAGAGAGAGAGAGAGAGAGACTGGGGGAGAGAGAGAGAGAAGGAGAGGGAGAGAGACTGGGGGGGAGCGAAAGACAGAGACTGGGGGAGAGAGAGAGAGAGACTGGCGGAGAGAGAGAGAGAGAGAGAGAGAGACTGGGGGGAGAGAGAGAGAGAGAGAGAGACTGGGGGGAGAGAAAGAGAGAGAATGGGGAGAGAGAGAGAGATAGACTGGGGGAGAGAGAGAGGGAGACTGGGGGAGAGAGAGAGAGAGACAGAGAGAGAGAGACTGGGAGAGAGAGAGAGAGAGAGGGACTGAGACTGGGAGAGAGAGAGAGAGAGAGCGAGAGAGAGCGAGAGCGAGAGTGAGACTGGGGAGAGAGAGAGAGAGACTGGGGGAGGGAGAGAGAGAGACTGGGGAGAGAGAGAGAGACTGGGGAGAGAAGACAGAGAGAGAGAGAGAGAGAGAGACTGGGGAGAGAGAGAGAGAGAGAGAATCAGACTGGGGAGAGAGAGAGAGAGAGAGAGACTGGGGGGAGAGAGAAAGAGAGAGACTGGGGGGAGAGAGAGCTTGCCATAAGCAGAGGGACAACCATTAAATCTAAGAATAGAGTGTATACAAATTATATGAATGTATATTTATACACTCAGGGATATATCTGTTTATACACTGTATGGATTGATCTGCGTTTATGTGTTCAACCATAAATGTTTTTTCGATGCTTTGGCAACATTAGATGTACCTTTTCATGCCAATAAAGCGATTTGAATTTGAATTTGAATTGAGAGACACTGGGGGGGAGAGAGAAAGAGAGAGAGACTGGGGGAGAGAGAGAGAGAGAGACTGGGGGTGGAGAGAGAGAAAGACTGGGGGGAGAGAAAGAGAGAGATGGGGAGAGAGAGAGAGAGAGAAAGACTGGGGGAGAGAGAGAGAGACTGGGGAGAGAGAGAGAGAGAGACTGGGGGAGAGAGAGAGCGAGACTGGCGGAGAGAGAGAGAGAGAGAGAGAGAGAGACTGGGGGAGAGAGAGAGAGAGAGAGGGACTGGGGGGAGAGAAAGAGAGAGAATGGGGAGAGAGAGAGAGAGAGACTGGGGGGGAGAGAGAGGGAGACTGGGGGAGAGAGAGAGAGAGACAGAGAGAGAGAGACTGGGAGAGAGAGAGAGAGAGAGACTGATACTGGGAGGGAGAGAAAGAGAGCGAGAGAGAGCGAGAGCGAGAGTGAGACTGTGGAGAGAGAGAGAGAGACTGGGGGAGAGAGAGAGAGAGACTGGGGGAGAGAGAGAGAGAGACTGGGGAGAGAGAGAGAGACTGGGGAGAGAAGACAGAGAGAGAGAGAGAGAGACTGGGGAGAGAGAGAGAGAGAGACTGGAGAGAGAGAGAGAGAGAGAGACTGGGGGAGAGAGAGAGAGAGAGAGAGAGAGAGAGACTGGGGGAGAGAGAGAGAGAAAGGGAAAGAGAGAGAGAGAGAGAGAGAGAGAGAGAAAGGGAAGTAGAGAGAGAGAGAGGAAAGGAGACAGAGAGAGAGGGGGAATGAGACAGAGAAAGAGAGCGAGGGAAGGAAAGAGAGAGAGAGAGAGGGAAGGAGAGAGAGAGAGGGAAGGAGATAGGTGATTGCTCAGTGGGGGGGGGAGGAAGGAGGGAATGGCATTGAGTCTCTCTCACACACCCTGAGCTCCCTGTAATAGAGCCAGCTTCCCGCTCTCGGGTTGCACAGTTGAGAACGCGGGGAAGGGGTAGGACTCAGAGCCCGGCCTTCTTGACTCGGAGCACCCATGCGCAGTGGCTCCCGCTCTGGACCGCCGCCGCCACTCACCTTGCTTTCGGTTGGGCTGTCCCCTGATAAGATCCTGCTCCAGGCCCCCGACGGTGGTCCCCTGCTCGATGTATTTCTAACTGTCAGGCCTACGAAAAAAAATTAAAATTAATATCTTATTTTTTAAGGAAAAGACTGAAGTAAATTTTTTTTTAAACGGTAACTAAAGCGGCGAGAAATCCATTAAACCTTCTCCCCCTCGTCTGCCTCCGAATGAAAACCGCAGCGTCTTTGTCAGAAAATGCTCCCAGGTTGAGCCTCTTGTAGCACCGGCCCGACAACGGCGGGCTGACCCCTGATGAGCTCCCACACTGGGCCCCTGACGACGGTCCCCTGCTCGATGTATTTCTAGTTGTCAGGCCTATGAAAAAAAAATTTAAATAATCTATTTAAAAAGTTAATAAAAAAATTACCGTAACTCCTAACTACAACACCCGAAATATATATATATTTTTTTAAATGATAAAACCCCGAGAGAAATAAGGAGCTATTAACAGAGAATTTTTTTATGTTTTAAGGAAAAGACTGAAGTAAACTTTTTTAGAAACCGTAACTAAAGCGGCGATAAATCCATTAAACCTTCTCCCCCTTGTCTGCCTCTGAATGAAAACTGCGACGTCTTTGGCAGAAAATGCTCCCGGGTTGAGCCTCTTGTACCACCGGCCTCAGACCGCTGATTGCATCTTTCTGGCTGTCAGGCCTACGGAAAAAATTTAAAATAATCTATTCAAAATGTTTTTGAAAAAATAAATGTAACTCTTAACTACAACACCCGAATTTTTTTTAAAAAAAGATAAAACTCCGAGAGAAATAAGGAGCTATTAACAGAGAGTTTATTTATATTTTTGGGAAAAAAATGAAGTAAAATATTTAAAAATCAGTAACGAAAGCGGCGAAAAATCCATTAAACCTTCCCCCCCTCGTCGGCCTCTGAATGAAAACTGCGGCGTCTTTGTCGGAAAGCGCTCCCGGGTGGAGCCTCTCATGGTGCCGGCTTCAGACAACTGATTGCGTCTTTCCTGCTGTCAGGCCTACGAAAAAAAATTAAAAATAATCTATTTAAAAAGTTTTTCAAAAAATAACCATAACTCTTAACTACAACATCCGAAATTTTTATTTTTAAAAGATAAAACCCTGAGAGAAATAATGAGCTATTAACGGAGAGTTTCTTTATTTTTTCAGGGAAAGACTGAAGTAAAATCTATATATAAAAAGACATAATAACACACCGTGCGCCGCCACTCACCTGCTCGCTTTCCTGTCCCCTGGGATCCCTGTAGTTCCCGGTATTAAAGTTCAGGTTTTTAAGCACAGTAGAGAGCTTTACTCGGTATCTAACCAGTGCTGTGGCTGCACTGGCACTGTTTGATGGGGCAATGCAGAGGCAGATTTACTCTATATCTAACCCAGGCCCCGCCCACTAATGAGCGTTAGGATTGGTCAACAGCTAATCAGCGGATTTAGTCCGTTATTTGAACATTTATTAAAAGTAAACACGACTATGACACTCCCCTGATTGGCCAACGGCTGATGAGGTTTGCAATTCACCTCACTGTTTCTCTCAACAACAACAAAACCCCCCCGATAGGTCAACGGCTAATGAGGTTTGCAATTCACCTCACTGTTTCTTTCAACAACAATAAAAAAAACCCGATTGGTCAACGGCTAATGAGGTTATTTAGTCAGTTTTTTTGAACATTTTCAAAAACTAAACACGCCTATAGCACTCCCCCCCCCACTTCCGGGGGGGGAGAGAAAGGGGGCGAGAGAAAGGGGGGGAGAGAAAGGGGGGAGGAGAAAGGGGGGGAGAAAGAGAGGGGGAGAAAGGGGGAGAAAGGTGGGGGAGAAATGCGGGGGGAAAGGGGGGGAGAAAGTGGGGGGAGGGAGAAAGGGGGGAGAAAGGGGGGGAAGAAAGGGGGGGAGGTTTGGGAGTGTGACAGAGAGAGAGATTGGGAGTGTGAGAGTGAGAGAAATTGGGAGTGTGAGAGAGAGAGGGATTGGGAATGTGTGAGAGAGAGAGAGATTGGGAGTGTGAGAGAGAGAGAGATTGGGAGTGTGAGAGAGAGAGACTGGGAGTGTGAGAGAGAAGAGAGATTGGGAGTGTGAGAGAGAGAGAGCGATTGGGAGTGTGAGAGAGAGAGAACAGGGATTACAGCAACAACTAGACCTACTCGACAAATACTGCCAAAATTGGGCTCTAACAGTAAATCTAAAGAAAACCAACATCATGATTTTTCAGAAAAGACCCAGATGTCAGGAAAACAAATACCAGTTTACCCTCAGTGATACCAGTATAGGACACACTATGAGCTACACCTACCTTGGTCTAACTATTACAGCATCAGGGAGCTTCAGCATAGCAGTGAATGCACTAAAAGAAAAAGCCCGAAGAGCCCTATATGCAATAAAAAGAAAATTCTACAACATCCAAATCCCAATCAAAATCTGGCTCAAAATTTTTGACAGCATAATCCTGCCCATTGCACTGTACGGTAGTGAAGTATGGGGCCCGCTAAATCACCAAAGCTACACTAAATGGGAAAAACACACAATAGAAGCCCTACATGCAGAATTCTGCCGAAGCATCCTTCGCACCCAAAGAAAAACGCCAACAAATGCATGCAGAGCCGAACTAGGCAGATACCCACTGATAATAAACATCCAAAAACGAGCACTAAACTTCCTAAATCACCTCAAATCTAGCTCCCCAGACACCCTTCATTTCAAAGCCTTTCAGACCCAAGAGCTAAACCCAGAAAAGAGTCCCCTGAGTCAGCTGCTACTGAAACTAAGTACTCAGCCGGACCCTGACCAGCCCCAGACCAACACAGCCGTCCAAACACCAATCCGAGTGAACCAAATCATTAAAAAATGCAAAGAAACCTACCTGGAACATTGGAACAAAATAACCGAAAGCCAAAGCAGATTAGAATGTTACCGGGCCCTAAAAAGAGAATATAAACTGGCAGACTACCTCACGACCATCAGAGACACAAAACAGAGACAGACCCTCACCAGGTACAGACTAAGCGACCACCAACTGGAAATTGAAAAAGGCAGAGTCAGCTGCTACTGAAACTAAGTACTCAGCCGGACCCTGACCAGCCCCAGACCAACACAGCCGTCCAAACACCAATCCGAGTGAACCAAATCATTAAAAAATGCAAAGAAACCTACCTGGAACATTGGAACAAAATAACCGAAAGCCAAAGCAGATTAGAATGTTACCGGGCCCTAAAAAGAGAATATAAACTGGCAGACTACCTCACGACCATCAGAGACACAAAACAGAGACAGACCCTCACCAGGTACAGACTAAGCGACCACCAACTGGAAATTGAAAAAGGCAGATACAAGAAATCCTGGCAGCCTAGAGAGAATAGAATATGCGATCAATGTCTGGCTGGCGAGGTTGAAACAGAAATGCATTTCCTCCTAAAATGCGAAAAATTCAACACATCAAGAAACATATTATTCAACAAGCTAAGCCAAACAACCCCAGATTTCAAGGAATTGGATGATCTGTCAAAATTGAGATTAGTCCTAGGAGAAGGAGACAGACCATACCTTGGGGCTAAATATGTAACAACATGTCACAACCTGAGGACTGATTAAAAGTAAGACTGTTTAAAATTAATATTGAACGTACCAAATGAAGTAGAAAGACTGTTTAAAATTAATATTGTTTAAAAGTAATATTGTATATACCCAACAAATGTCAAATCGATTGACACCTACAGAATGTTGGAAAACTGTACCTTTTTGCTATGTAAGCTTTGGCAATATGGTTCTCTGTAAACTTTCATGCCAATAAAGCATTTGAAATGAACTGAACTGAACTGAACTGAGAGATTGGGAGTGTGAGAGAGAGAGAGATTGGGAGTGAGAGAGAGAGAGAGATTGGGAGTGTGAGAGAGAGAGAGATTGGGAGTGTGAGAGAGAGAGGTTGGGCGTGTGAGAGAGAGAGACTGGGAGTGATAGAGATAGAGAGATTGGGAGTGTGAGAGAGATTGGGAGTGTGAGAGAGAGAGGTTGGGAGTGTGAGAGAGAGAGAGATTGGGAGTGTGAGAGAGAGAGATTGGGAGTGTGAGAGAGAGAGAAATTGGGAGTGTGAGAGAGAGGGATTGGGAGTGTGTGAGAGAGAGAGAGATTGGGAGTGTGAGAGAGAGAGAGATTGGGAGTGTGAGAGAGAGAGACTGGGAGTGTGAGAGAGAGAGATTGGGAGTATGAGAGAGAGAGAGCGATTGGGAGTGTGAGAGAGAGAGATTGGGAGTGTGAGAGAGAGAGAGATTGGGAGTGTGAGAGAGAGAGAGATTGGGAGTGTGAGAGAGAGAGGTTGGGCGTGTGAGAGAGAGAGACTGTGAGTGATAGAGATAGAGAGATTGGGAGTGTGAGAGAGATTGAGAGTGTGAGAGAGAGAGGTTGGGAGTGTGAGAGAGAGAGAGATTGGGAGTGTGAGAAAGAGAGCGAGATTGGGAGTGTGAGAGAGAGATTGGGAGTGTGAGAGAGAGAGAGATTGGGAGTGAGAGAGAGAGAGAGATTGGGAGTGTGAGAGACAGAGAGATTGGGAGTGTGAGAGAGAGAGAGAGTTTGGGAGTTTGAGAGAGAGAGATTGGGAGTGTGAGAGAGAGAGAGAGATTGGGAGTGTGAGAGAGAGAGATTGGGAGTGTGAGAGAGAGAGAGAGATTGGGAGTGTGAGAGAGAGATATTGGCAGTGTGAGAGAGAGAGAGAGATTGGAAGTGTGAGAGAGAGAGAGATTGGGAGTGTGAGAGAGAGAGATTGGGAGTGTGTGAGAGAGAGAGAGACTGGGCCGCTGCGGCCGCTCACCTGATGGCTTTGGGTCGGGCTCTGGGGCGGGGCTGCTGATGCCGTGGGGAAGTTGTGTGCGCGGCGGCTTCCGGCACGTCCCGCCACGACCAGTGACCTGGTGGATTTGGATCGGGCTCTGGGGCAGCGCTGTTGACGCCGCAAGGAAGTTTTGTGCGCGGCGGCTCCCGGCACAGCCCGCCACAGCCGGTGACCTGGTGCCTTTGGGTCGGGCTCTCGGGTGGGGCTGTTGACGCCGTGGGGAAGTTTTGTTCGCAGCAGCTCCTGGCATGGCCCGCTGCGGCTGGTGACCTGGTGGCTTTGGGTCGGGCTCTGGTGTGGGGCTTTTGACGCCGCGGGGAAGTTTTGTGCGCGGCGGCTCCCAGCACAGCCCGCAACTCAAGGCCCAGGCTTCCCGGGCTGCTAGGCCATGCCCGGTGCTGGCACAGCCGCTCGAAATGGCCGTCAAAGTAGGCGAGCTTCCGGGCGAAGGGCAGGGGATCACTTCATTTCCTACTGTTGCTAAATACAATTTAAAACTCAAATAAATTGTTATTTTCCTTAGTTCCCTAACACACAGAAAGTGTGGAAAAAAAATCATGAAGAATCACGATGGTGGCCACTCACCTCGGTTCAGAATGATACGGCCCGCCCACACACGCACCGATTGGTCAACCATCAGGTCACTGACCTGTAGGATTGGTCAATCATCAAGTCACTCAACACTCAACTGTAGGATGGCCCACCCGCACGCACAATGAACCCGCCCCTGTGATGCAGCGATTGGTCAACCGTCTGTCAACTGTCAGGCCGCTCGACCACACGATTGGTGAATCTTCACGTCACTCAAAGCTAATGAGCAAATGAGCGGAACTATTCCCATTTAATGAGCGGAATTTTGGACGTTTTTGGGATACCGTGGGCATGGTTTTTGTCTGACAGAAAAGTAAATACACCTATGACCGGTCCGTAAACGTAAGCTTTCTTTTGATGTGACGCGTGTGTAGGTACGCTCTATAACTTTCGAATGTATAGTGAACGGACAGACAGACAGACAGACAGAGAGTCAGAAGATGTCTTTTATATATATAGATGGTAGGGAAGCATTAACACATTTTTTCACAATGTTCGTTCTTCACCAAAATAATGATCAAATTAAGTGCGATTAATACATGGCATAGTTCAGAACAACAATTAGGTAGCACCATTAATGAGCAAAACATCCTTACCGCTTCATGAATTCAGACAAAAATGAAAAAGAGCAAAAGAAGGAGACATTAGGAGAGGTAACAAAAAGCTTGGCCAAAGAGGCATTTTTAACGACGGTCTTAACATTTCGGAGGGAAGTGGAGAGTTTTAGAGAGAGCATTCCAGAGGCTAGTGTCTAAATGGCTGAAAGGCACCACCGCCAATGATGAGAAGTTGGGGATTTGGAAGAGGGCAATATTCCCAAAAGCTTGTAGGGCTGGAGTACCTTGCAGCAATAGGGAGCGGAGAGGCCATGGAGGGATCTGATCATGAAGATTAGAATTTTAACATAGTGGCATTGGCGGACCAGGAGTCAGTGTAGGTCAGGTGTGATGGGTGAAAGGTATTGTGTGCAGTTTTGGTCGCCTTATCTGAGGAAGGATGTTCTTGCCATGGAGGGAGTGCAGCGAAGATTCACCAGGCTGATACCTGGGATGGCAGGAATGACGTATAAGGAGAGATTGGGTCGATTGGGCTTGTACTCGCAGGAGTTTTGAAGAATGAGAGGGGATCTCATTGAAACTTATAAAATTCTGACAGGACTAGACAAACTAGATGCAGGAAAAATGTTCCCGATGGCCGAGGCGTCCAGAACCAGGGGTCACAGTGTAAGGATAAGGGGTAGGCCATTTAGGACAGAGATGAGGAGGAATTTCTTCACCCAGAGAGTGGTGAACCTGTGGAATTCTCTACCACAGAAGGCAGCAGAGGCCAATTCATTAAATATGTTCAAGAACGAGTTGGATATATTTCTTAAGGCTAAAGGGATCAAGGGATATGGGGAGAAAGCGGGGACAGGGTACTGAATTTGGATGATCAGCCATGATCGCATTGAATGGCGGAGCGGGCTCGAGGGGCCGAATGGCCTGCTCCTGCTCCTATCTTCTATGTTTCTATGTTTCTATTAACTTGCTGCGAATTAGGATATGGGCAGCAGATTTTCAGATGAACGTAAGTTTATGGAGAGTGTAAGATGGGAGCCCAGCCAGTAAAGCTATGACACCGTTCAGACTGGAGGTAACAAAAGCATGGATGAGGTTTTCGGCAGCAGACGGGCTGGGACAGTGGCTGAGATGGGCGACATTACGGAGGTGGAAAGCGATGGATCTTATTAATGGAGAGGGCGTGATGCCTGAAGCTCAACGCACGTTCAAAGAGACCACCGAGTTTGCATTAAGCCAGGGTCAGCCTGAGACTGTGGCTACGGAGGAGGAATGGAGTCGGTGTGTGTTGAACGGAGTTTGTGCCCGGGCCAAAGAAAATGGCTTCAGGCATCCAAATGTTTATTTAGGGCAAATTGCGACTCACCCAGGAAACGGATTTCTGACAAAACGTCTGCCAACACAGTCGCCCTATATTTAAGCACAGTGTCATGCTCGATTTAGTAAATTACTTAGCTAAACTCCAGCGAAGTCTCAGTCCACCGTGTTCGACCTTTCCTTTCCATGTTAATTATTTTTTGTTTTAGATCCCCAGCCATTGCCTCAAATCACCCCATTGTTATTTCACATCAGCTACTTTTGGCAAATTTCACTAACCCCACTCAGGATTTTTTGGCCCAGTAATTCCTGTCGGGGGCTTGCCGTGCGTGCAAGCCCCCGATGGGCGCTCACCCTGCGCACCGACATCTGAAATCTGGCCCGCAGTGGGTTTCCTGTCAGTGGCCAGGTTCTGATGTCGGCTCGCTGTGCTAACCTGACCCAGCGGCGTAGTTAGTGCGATGTGCCGGCTGGGATCAGGTGAGCACTGTTCAGCCAATCAGGGGAGGGGAAACTTCATTCATAAGTTTGATAGTAAAGACTGTCAAACTCATGAAAAGTACTGCACCCCAAAACACTACTTAAACTTTAAATAAAATTTTAAAAATCATCCCAATAATTAAATTAACTATGAATAACTTTAAAAAACTATTTTAAACAATTAATCAAATTTTTGAAAAAAACAAATTTTTAAAAAATAGGGTCTAAAACTAAACTTACCTTACTGTAGATTCTTTAAAAATAATAAACCTGTGGGGAAAAAAATTCTAAATTGTACTAAAAGACCACTTACCTGTAAAACTAAGTACTTACGTGTGGTTTTTCAATGCGTAAAAACCGGAGGCCTTTACACATGCGCAAATCTGTAAAAATACAGGAAATCCAAGTCGCACGCGCTGCCCGATACCGCGCATGCGTTCAGCCTCTTAACCCCTTGGGTCAGAGGACAAGAAATGCCGGTTTTCAGCGCATGCGCTGTGCATGCTGAAAACCGACAATTCCTCCTGGCACACGCGTGAGTACCCCGTCCTTACTCACGCGTTGTGACAGGAATTACTGGGCCAATGTCTATCCTACCCCTGTTTTGCGAGTTTCCCCAAACCGTTTCTGCTGGTGCCAAGTCCAAAAGCACTGGGATTGCCGCTTGCAATAATCAGTGATGTGCCAAATGCCCTCGAGTCTGGACGGCACAGTTGTTCCGTCAGCGGCGTTTTCTTCGCCCCACGCTCTTCCTGCCTTATCTGATGCCTCAATAGCTTTTCGGAAGCCATAAATGTAGGGCGACTGTGTTAACAGACGTTTCGTCAGGCATCCAGTCCTGGGTGAGTCGCAATGTGCCCTAAATAAAACTTTGGATGCATAAGCCATTGTATTCGGCCCAGCATAAACTCCGCTCACAATTTAATCGGTTTTGCCTATCCACCAATGTCGACACTACATTTCGCATGCTTTGCCGGCTGTTCCAGGTGTATGTCATTCATGACGTTTCCTGCTTTTATTGGGCAATTCCGGATTCATTACTCCACAGCTTTGTTGTTAATCTGAAACTCGCTTTCTGTTGTATTGTGTTTTGCATTTTATTCAATTAACTGATTTCATATTCTTTGCCGGACTCCGACCCAGCTCATCTGCTGCTGAAACCCTCATACAGGCCTTTCTTACCTCGACACTAGATTATTTCTGTCTTCTCTTGGTAGGCTTCGGATCTCCGCCCTCAATAAACTTGAGCTTAACTAATCCTCTGCTGTCTGTATCATAAGTCGTTCCAAGTCTCGTTCACCTATCAGCCCTGTGCTTGCTGGCCGTCAGCGGCTCCCAGTCCGCCAGCATCTCCATTTTAAAATTCTCATTCTTGTTTCCAAAGCCCTCCCTGCCCTCGCCCCTTCCTATCTCTGTAAGCTCCGCCAGCACGACAACGCACTAAGCTTTGGATTTCCCTCCCTAAACCTGTCCATACATCTCTCTCCTCCTTTAAGATGTGCTTTAATATCTATGGGTTTGTCCAAGCAATAGAACACCTGGCCTGATATCTTCGTCTGTGGCTCACTCTCATCAATGGCGTTTAGAAGGCAAATGTTATTTTGGCCTTCGTAGCGAGCGGGTTTGAGTACAGGAACGAGGATGGCTTGCTGCAGTTGTACAGGGCCTTGGTGAGACCACACCTTCAGTATTGTGTGCAGTTTTGGTCGCCTTATCTGAGGAAGGATGTTCTTGTCATGGAAGGAGTGCAGCGAAGATTCACCAGGCTGATACCTGGGATGGCAGGAATGATGTATGAAGAGAGATTGGGTCGATTGGGCTTATACTCGCTGGAGTTTAGAAGACTGAGAGGGGATCTCATTGAAACTTATAAAATTCTAACTGGACTTGACAGACTAGATGCAGGGAGGATGTTCCCGATGGTCGGGGAATACAGAACCAGGGGTCACAGTCTAAGGATAAGGGGTAAGCCATTTAGGACAGAGATGAGGAGGAATTTTTTTCACCCAGAGAGTGGTGAACCTGTGGAATTCTCTACCAAAGAAGGCAGCAGAGGCCAATTCTTTGAATGTATTCAAGAAGGTGTTGGATATATTTCTTAAGGCTAAAGGGTTCAAGGGATATGGAGAGAAGGCAGGAACAGGGTACTGAATTTGGATGATCAGCCATGATCTCATTGAATGGCGGAGCAGGCTCGACGGGCGGAATGGCCTACTCCTGCTCCTATCTTCTACGTTTCTATATTATGTCATTGATCTTGTTAAGACCTTGCAACACGTTGTTACATTACATGCGCTATAGAAATGTGATTTGTTGATGTTAATGTTGTTACTTATATGAACATTATTTATTCTAACTAATGGCATGCTATTCAACTCAGAATGTATTACTGATTTACATATTTATTTCAAAACTTATTTCTAGTCAATTTCAAACAACCGTTTATCATTTCAGAATAAGCTTTGCTTCTTGTTATGACTTCCAAACATCACCCAGGCCATTTATACTGGTAATGTTAAAATTTGAAACCTGCATTTACTATTCAATTTGTTTCCAGGCGGGTTGTAATAAGAAAGATGTAGATAATGGCCCAGAAATTCGGGACCCAAGGCGTTAGTACGCACGGGGTACTCGCGCGTAGGCCCAGCTAAAGTGCCAGTTTCGTGCATGCACTGCGCATGCGCAGGAAACCGGCACTTCCGTTCCCCTGAAAGAAGGGGTTCAGATGTCGAACGCATGCGCCAGAGAGGCAGCGCGTGCGCATTGAAATTACGTTTTTTTCCAGGTTCCTCCGGGAGGGTAAGTCTCCAGCAGTGACACTTCCATAAAGCAGGCACAAGGCCTGCTTTTAACAAGGTAAGTGGTGAATTCATTAAAATTTAAACATTTTTTCCACTGGCTTATTATTTTTAAATGCTTTAAAGAAAGGTAAGTCTATTTTTAGCCCCGTTACAAAATATAATTAACCTTTTCAAAAATTAAATTTATTGTTTAAAATAGTTAGTTCATGTAATTTATAGTTTATTTTAAAAATGTGATTTCGTTTTAAATTTATTTGAAGATTTACTGATGTTTTGGGGCTTATAGTATTTATAGGTTTGACAGCTCTTCCTGTTAAACTTATGAATGAAGCATTCCCTGCTACCATTGGCTCTCCATGCCCCACGTGATCCCAGGGGACGCATCAAACTAACTGCGCCACTGGGATAGGCAAGCACTGCCAGTCGGCAGTTTGAGGATGCAGAGAAACGGAATCACACGTGGGCCTGCGCACTAGGTAAGTTCAGGTCGGGGGCTTGCACCCGAAGGAAACCCCCGACCCGAATTTCTGGGCCAAGTTTGTACAATAGTGCAAAACGAGTGATAGTGAGTCTGCAATCCGGTTGTCATCTCTCCCGATTTTTATTTGCATTGACTTTAATGTGGAGAGAAGGAAAACTTTTTTTCAGAATAGCAAGCAAAAGGAGGCCCACAGCCCCGAGACCGGAGAAGCAGCGGACCTGCGCGGGAGCAGCCCGAGGCGGGAGAGCTTAAAGGCTTGAGAGGGAGCAGTCAGAGGCACCGAGGCCCACAGCCCCGAGACCGGAGAAGCAGCGGACCTGCGCGGGAGCAGCCCGAGGCGGGAGAGCTTAAAGGCTTGAGAGGGAGCAGTCAGAGGCACCGAGGCCCACAGCCCCGAGACCGGAGAAGCAGCGGACCTGCGCGGGAGCAGCCCGAGGCGGGAGAGCTTAAAGGCTTGAGAGGGAGAAGTCAGAGGCACCGAGGCCTACAGCCCCGAGACCGGAGAAGCAGCGGACCTGCACGGGAGCAGCCCGAGGCGGGAGAGCTTAAAGGCTTGAGAGGGAGCAGTCAGAGGCACCGAGGCCCACAGCCCCGAGACCGGAGAAGCAGCGGACCTGCGCGGGAGCAGCCCGAGGCGGGAGAGCTTAAAGGCTTGAGAGGGAGCAGTCAGAGGCACCGAGGCCCACAGCCCCGAGACCGGAGAAGCAGCAGACCTGCGCGGGAGCAGCCCGAGGCGGGAGAGCTTAAAGGCTTAAAAGGGAGCAGTCAGAGGCACCGAGGCCCACAGCCCCGAGACCGGAGAAGCAGCGGACCTGCGCGGGAGCAGCCCGAGGCGGGAGAGCTTAAAGGCTTAAAAGGGAGCAGTCAGAGGCACCGAGGCATACCAATCCAGGTTCCAGGAGAGAGGTAAAAAGTAATCCAAGTGTGACGTCACCAGGGAGCAGGTAAGTGATTGGTTGGTGAGTATTTCTCTCTTTTCAATACAAGCTTGAATTCTGTGGTGTTAAATTTCTGTGGTGTAGTGGGGATAGTTGGTAAATAAAGCGCCCTAGAGTATACCTGTAACTGGGGTATTGAATAAATTTTTTAATTAATTAAAGGAGTAAGTCATGGCAGGAGAGTTCAGACCCGTGTTCTGCTCCTCTTGCTCCATGTGGGAAGTCAGGGATGCTGCCAGTGTCCCTGACGACCATGTGTGTGGGAAATGCATCCAGCTGCAGCTACTTGTAGACCGCATTGCGGCGCTCGAGCTGCGGGTGGATGAATTTTGGAGCATGCGCGATGTTGAGAGGCTCGTGGATAGCACGTTTAGCGAGTTGTTCATGCCTCAGGGTAGGGCAGCACAGGGTTGACCATCAGGCGGAGCAACAAAGGCAGGCAGGTAGTGCAGGGAACCCCTGCGGACATCCCCCTTTCAAACAAGCATACCGCTTTGGATACTGTTGAGGGGGATGACTCACCAGGGGAAGGCAGCAGCAGCCAACTTCCTGGCACTGGGGGTGCTCCTGCTGCCCAGGAAGGGGGGGAAAAGAGTGGGAGAGCAATAGTGGTAGGGGATTCTATAGTAAGGGGAACAGATAGGCGTTTCTGTGGCCGTAGACGTGAATCCAGGATGGTTTGTTGCCTCCCTGGTGCCAGGGTCAAGGATGTCACTGAGCGGCTGCAGGGCATACTGGAGGGGGAGGGTGAACAGCCAGTGGTCGTGGTCCACATTGGTACCAACGACATAGGTAAAAAGAGGGATGAGGTCCTGCAACAAGAATTTAGGGAGCTAGGTGAAGGATTAAAGGGCAGGACCTCAAGGGTTGTAATCTCTGGATTACTCCCGGTGCCACGTGCTAGTGAGTATAGGAATAGGAAGATAGAACAGATGAATGCGTGGCTAAAGGGATGGTGCAGGGGGGGGAGGGCTTTAGTTTCCTGGATCACTGGGTCTGCTTCTGGGAAAGGTGGGACTTGTACAAGTCGGACGGTTTACACCTGAAACAGAGGGGAACCAATATCATTGCGGGGAGGTTTGCTCGCACTGCTGGGGGGGGTTTAAACTAACTTGGCAGGGGGATGGGGTACAGAGTGGAGCTATAGTAGGGGGTGATTTACAGCCAAATACAGAGGGAAAAACAAGTCAGCTGGGAAGGCAGAGTAAATATGTGAAGGCAAAAGAGAATATGGCAGGGCTGGAAGGCATTTATCTTAATGCAAGGAGTCTTGCAAGTAAGGTGGATGAACTGAAGTTGTTGTTGAACACATGGGAGTACGATATTGTTGCTATCACGGAGACATGGTTGAGGGAGGGTCAGGACTGGCAGCTCAATATTCCGGGGTATAGAATCTTCAGGCGAGACAGAGGGGGGGGTAAAAGGGGAGGGGGTGTTGCAATATTAATTAAGGAGTCAATTACTGCTGTAAGGAGGGATGATATATTAGCGGGTTCCTCTAATGAGGCCATATGGGTAGAGCTTAAAAACAAAAAGGGGGCAAGCACTTTGCTGGGAGTGTACTATAGGCCCCCAAACAGTCAGGGGGAGATAGAGGAACAGATATGTAGGCAAATCTCAGAAAAGTGCGAAAATAATAGGGTAATAATAGTGGGGGATTTCAACTTCCCCAATATAAATTGGGATAGACAGAGTGTGAAAGGCTTAGAGGGTGCAGAATTCTTAAAGTGCATCCAGGAGAGCTTTTTGAGCCAACATGTAGAAAGTCCTACAAGAGAGGGGGCGGTACTGGGCCTAATTCTGGGGAATGTAGCCGGGCAAGTGGTGGAAGTGTCAGTAGGAGAGCATTTTGGCGACAGTGACCATAATTCGGTGAGATTTAAGGTGGTCATGGAAAAAGACAAAGACGGCCCGGAAATAAGGGTTCTAAATTGGGGGAGGGCCGATTTTAATATGATAAGGCAGGATCTGGCCAAAGTGGACTGGGAGCAGCTACTTATTGGAAAATCCACATCAAAACAGTGGGAGACTTTCTGAAGGGAAATAGAGAGAGTACAACGCCAACATGTTCCTGTAAAGGTCAAGGGTGGGACTAACAAGCAAAGGGAACCTTGGATGACAAGGGATATACAAAAATGCATTAGAAATAAAAGGGGGGCTTTTGGCAGTTACAAAAGACTAAAGACGGAAGAAGCCCTAGAGGAGTATAAAAAGTGCAGGGGCATACTTAAAAAAGAAATTAGGAGGGCGAGGAGGGGCCATGAAATAACACTGGCGAGCAAAATAAAGGAAAATCCTAAGATGTTTTATAAGTATATTAAGGGCAAGAGGATAACCAGGGAAAGGGTAGGGCCCATTAGGGACCAAAGTGGCAATCTGTGTGTAGAGCCAGATGATGTAGGCGGGGTTTTAAATGAATTTTTTGCATCTGTGTTCACTCTGGAGAAAGACGATGCAGACATAGAAATCGGGCAAGGGGACTGTGACATACTTGAACATATTAGCATCGAGAGGGAGGAGCTGCTCGCGGTTTTAGCAGGCCAAAAAGTGGATAAATCCCCAGGCCCGGACGAGATGTATCCCAGGCTGCTGTGGGAGGCAAAGGAGGAGATTGCAGGGGCTCTGACACAAATTTTCAGAACCTCTCTGGCCACAGGGGATGTACCAGAGGACTGGAGAACAGCTAACGTAGTACCATTATTCAAGAAGGGTAGCAGGGATAAACCAGGGAATTACAGGCCAGTGAGCCTAACATCTGTGGTAGGGAAATTATTGGAAAAAATTCTGAGGGACAAAATTAGCCTCCACTTGGAGAGGCAAGGATTAATCGGGGATAGTCAGCATGGCTTTGTCAAGGGTAAATCATGTCTGACAAATCTGATTGAATTTTTCGAGGGGGTGACTAGGGGGGTGGATGAGGGAAATGCTGTGGATGTGGTTTACATGGACTTCAGTAAAGCTTTTGACAAAGTCCCGCATAGGAGGCTGGTCAAGAAGGTAAGTGCCCATGGGATCCAGGGTGCCTTGGCGCGTTGGATCCTAAACTGGCTGAGTGGCAGGAGGCAGAGGGTGATGGTCGAAGGTTGCGTTTGTGATTGGAAGCCTGTGTCCAGTGGGGTACCTCAGGGATCGGTGCTGGGTCCCTTGTTGTTTGTGATCTACATAAATGACTTGGATGAGAATTTAAAAGGTATGATCAGTAAGTTTGCAGATGACACGAAAATTGGTGGGGTGGTAAATTGCGAGGAGGAAAGCCTCAGGCTACAGGACGATATAAACGGGTTGGTCAGATGGGCGGAAAAGTGGCAAATGGAATTTAACCCTGAAAAGTGCGAGGTGATGCATTTTGGACGGACAAATAAGGTAAGGGAATACACCATGAGTGGTAGGACCCTAGGAAGTACAGAGGGTCAGAGGGACCTTGGTGTACATGTACATAGATCCCTGAAGGCAGCGGAACAGGTAGATAGGGTGCTTAAACAGGCATATGGGATACTTGCCTTCATTAGCCAAGGCATGGAATATAAGAGCAGGGACGTTATGATGGAGCTGTACAAAACGCTGGTGAGGCCACAGCTGGAGTACTGTGTGCAGTTCTGGTCGCCTCACTATAGGAAGGATGTGATTGCTTTGGAGAGGGTGCAGAGAAGATTCACCAGGATGTTACCTGGGATGGAGCGCCTCAGCTATGAAGAGAGGCTGGACAGGCTGGGGTTGTTTTCCTTGGAGCAAAGAAGGCTGAGGGGGGACCTGATTGAGGTGTACAAAATGATGAGGGGCATAGATAGGGTAGATAAAGAGGAACTTTTCCCCTTAGTAGGGGGGTCAATAACAAGGGGGCATAGATTCAGGGTAAGGAGCAGGAGATTTAGAGGGCATTTGAGGAGGAACTTTTTCACCCAGAGGGTGGTTGAAATGTGGAACTCAATGCCTGAAAGGGTGGTAGAGGCAGGAACCCTCACAACATTCAAGAAGCATTTGGATGAGCACTTGAAATGCCATTGCATACAAGGCTATGGACCAAATGCTGGAAAATGGGATTAGACTGGACAGGGATGGATGGGCGGCGCGGACACGATGGGCCGAAGGGCCTCTTTCTGTGCTGTAAAACTCTATGACACCCACTTTTGCTCCATCGCACAACGTCAAGACTTACCACAATTTGTGATGTGCACACTTACTGGTTCTTCTCAATAAAGTCTGTCAGTAATTTATTTTCCTTCCCCTACAGTTTACATCGTGGCGATTGCGATCCTGTCCCGGGGAAAGTGCGGTCTCTCCAAATGCTATCACTTGCTATCTGGGAACCATGGCAGCGGCGGACCTGCTGGTTGTCATCTTTACGGTCATACTCAATCAGAGCATCGACATTTACTTTCCCGGAAACCACCTCTTGCTCACTCCGGTATGTCGGACCAAATCCGCCCTCTTTAATACAACCACGGACTGTTCTGTCTGGTTAACTGTCGCGTTCACCTTTGACCGCCTTATAGCCATTTGTTGCCAGAAACTGAAAACCAGATATTGCACCAAGAGAACGGCAGCGGCGGTTGTAGGCACGGTGATCACTGTGAGCTGTTTAATAAACATCCCCTGGCACTTTGTATATGAACCTATGTATATATTTAACAATTTGCCGTGGTTTTGCCAGGTGAGATCAAGCTGCTATACTTCACCCCTATGGCAAGCATTTTCTTATTTCAGCTCCATCATGACTCCTTTTCTGCCATTTTTCCTTATTTTGTTACTCAATGCTCTGACCATGAGGTATATATTAGTGGCCAGCAGAGTCCGCAGCGCTTTGCGGGGCAACCCCAGCTCTGAAAATAACCCTGATCCTGAGATGGCGAACCGGAAAAATCCAGCATTTTACTCTTCAGTACATCCGGCAATTTATACTGTTATGGCTGACGTACATGGTCCATTACTTGTATTATCGAATTAATAAGACCTACTCTTACACAAGTGCCAATGACCCTATTTATACCCTTCAGGAAACCGGATATATGCTCCTGCTTTTGAGCTGCTGCGCAAACACATTTGTTTATGCAGTGACCCAGAGTAAATTCCGAGAGGAGTTAAAGAAAATGCTGAAATATCCAGTGAATCAGATTGTTAAGTGTTTTAGCTAAGTAGTTATACTTTAGATTTTCTGCAGCAAAATTCAACTTGGAACATAAGAATTTAAGAAGTCGGGGCAGGAGCATCAAAACTTTAAAAAACAGGAGCATGCGTAGGCCATACGGCCCATCCAGCCTGATCCAGCATGCAATAAGTTCATGGTCGAACATTGACATCAAGTGAATGTTCCTGCCCATTCCTTATTTCACTCGGTTCCCTGAGAGTGCAAAAATCTATCAAACTCAGGCCTGAATATGTTCAAAGTGTGAGCATCCACAGCCTTCTGGCGTAGATAATTCCAAAGACACACAACCCTCTGAGTAAAGAAATGTCTCCTTATCACATTGCTAACTGCAGACCCCTTATTCCGAGTTTATGCCCCCTCTTTCTGATTACTGCGATTTGGTCAGCATATGAGGTTAGACACCATATTCTATCTTTCAAGTCATATCCCAGCTTACCTTTCTGCAAATGTTGCAACGCCATGTTGTTTGTTCACAACTACGATATCTTATACCAGCCCGGGAAACTTAATGAGCCCCCAGACGCCCTATCCCGTGGGACATGTGCCAATGCACAAGTCGATAGGCTACGGACCCTCCACAATGATCTCTGCCACCCGGGGCTCACCAGGTTCTTCCACTTTATTAAAGCTCACAACCTGCCTTCCTCCATCGAGGAGGTCAGGACCATGACCAGGAACTGCCAGGTCTGCGCCGAATGCAAACCGCATTTTTATAGGCCAGACAGGGCACACCTGATTAAAGCCACCCGCCCCTTCGAATGTCTCAGCGTCGATATCAAGGGGCCCCTTCGCTCCTCTGACCGCAACACGTACTTCCTCAATATTATTGACGAGTACTCCCGTTTCCCCTTCGCCATCCCCTGCCCGGACATGACCAGTGCCACAGTCATCAGGTGCCTCAACGACCTGTTCACCATATTTGGCTTCCCCAATTACATCCACAGTGACAGGGGTTTGTCGTTCATGAGCGACGAGCTGCGCCAGTACCTGCTCGAGAAGGGCATAGCCACGAGCTGGACTACCAGCTACAACCCCCGGGGTAACGGACAGGTAGAGAGGGAGAATGCAACGGTGTGGAAGACCACCATGCTCGCCCTAAAATCCAAGGGTCTCCCAATCTCCCACTCGCAAGATGTCCTCCCCGATGCGCTCCACTCCATACGATCACTGCTCTGTACTGCCACAAACGCCACCCCTCACGAGAAGATGTTCGTCTTCCCCAGGAAATCCACCTCGGGGACATCACTACCGCCATGGCTGACGTCTCTGGGACCCGTCCTGCTCAGGAAACACGTGAGGAGCCATAAGACGGACCCCCTGGTCGAAAAGGTTCACCTCCTCCACGCCAAACCACAGTATGCCTACGTGGCGTATCCTGATGGGCGGGAGGACACGGTCTCAATTCGAGACCTCGCACCCTCAGGTACCACCCAAAACACCATCGATCACCATCCACTACCCCCACCCACCACCACTACCCACGACGCACCACCGGGGTGTCTACCACGAACTGACGACATGCCGGTGCCATCGCTACCCTGAGAGGATGACATGCCAGTGCTCCGTCCCACGCGAGAAGCGGCCGCGGGCAAAGAACCGCCGCAACCGGCACCACGAAGATCATTACGGCAGACAAGTCCCCCGGAGAGACTTTCGTATACGAACTTTTGAAACACTTCACCCCGCCGGACTCTTTTTTATACGAGGGGTGAATGTGGTAAACCACTGTTAACTCTGTACAAGTCCGGACATGTCTCCGCCCCTGGCTCCACCCCTAAGCCCGGGTATAAAGGTGACTCACCACCCTTCCCCCGGGAGCTCTTAGGATGGATCCACTAGCAGAGGCATGCTCCAGTTCTTAGTCAATAAAAGCCTACATCGTATAAGTTCAACTCGTAGCCTTTGGTGTTGTTGATAGTGCATCAACTTGAAAATAACAACATAAGAATTAGGAGCAGGAGTAGGCCATAAGGCCTTTCGAGCCTGCTCCGCCATTCAATAAAATCATGGCTGTTCTTCGACCTGAACTCCACTTTGCCGCCCGTCACCAGATTCATTGATTCCCCTATCGATCTCATTCTTTAATATACTCCACGACTGAGCATCTACAGCCCTCTGGGGTAGAGAATTTCAAAGAGTCACAACACTCTCAGTGAAACAAATTCTGCTCATCTCAGTCCTAAATGTCCGCCCCTTATATTGAGATTATGACACCTAATCATAAACTGTTCAGCGAGGAGAAACTACCTCTCAGCATTTACACCTTCCAGCACCCTAAGAATATCATATGTTTCAATGAGATCACATCTCATTCTTCTAAACTCCAGGGAATATAGAGCCATTCTACGCAATCTCTCCTCACATGACTATCCACTCATACCAGGAACCAATCCAGAAACCTGTCTTGCACCGCCTCCAAGGCAAGTATATTCTTCCTTAGCAAAAGGGACCAAAAGTCTATGCAGTACTCCAAGTGTGGCCTAAACAAAGCCCTACACAATTGCAGCAAGTCTACCTTACTCTTATACTCCAACCTCTTTGCAATAAAAGCTTACATGCCATTTGACTTTCTAATTGCTTGCTGTACAAGCATGTTAACTTTCAGTCATTCGTGTACAAGGACACCCTAATCTCACTGAATACCAAGGTTTACCAGCCTCTCAAATTTGAAAATGATTCTGCTGTTCTATTCTTCCTACCAAAGTGGACAATTTCACATTTCCCACGTTATATTCCGTCAGCCACGTACTTGCCCACTCGTTTAACCTATCTAGATCCATTTGCAGCCCCTTTGCGTCCTGCTCGCAGTTTACTTTCCCACCTAGCTTTGCATAGTAAGCAAACTTGGATATATTACACACGTTCCCCGCATCTACGTTATTGAAAGAGATTGTAAATAGCTGAGACCCAAGTACTGATCCTTCTGACACTCCACTAGTTACAACCTGCCAATCGAATTTGACCCGTTTATTTCTCTTCTCTGTTTTCTTTCCGTTAAACAATCCTCCATCCATGCTATTATATTGCCTTCAATCCCATGAGATCTAGTCTTGTGCAATATAAGGCTGAGATGATACACTCATTTATGTGTCACTTGATTAACTCATCTAATTGTTATTTGTGGGATCTTGCTGTGCGGAACTTGACTGTCAGGTTATTCCATTAAATAGCTGTGAAAGTATTTCAAAAGACTAGCTGTGAAGCGTTTTTGGATCTCCTGCGAACGTGAAAGGCGCTCAGTGAATAATTAACTTCCAGATCTCAAACACCCTTTCTGGGAGACGTTTGAGCCGGTGACCAGTGTTGTCTGTAACTAAACGGATCATCCAATCGGCCGCAAGCTTGCCTTTTACAAAGCTGAAACACGGCATTTCATTCCTTCCGGTATGTAGCATGTCCAGCTCACAGCTCTCTGCGGCCGTTTCCTTTGTCTCGCAGATTTCTTCAGCTCAAAAGTTTGTCTGAAATGACCGCGTTTAATAATAAATGTGTTTTCTTTTCAGAAACTGGCCGACTTCCGAACAGTCACAACCTTTACAGTGTCTTTTGTTTTTTGCCTCTTAACAAATTATACTTAAAAATTGTCTTTGTTTTAACGGTGGAGGATGCAATGATTCCGTGCTGATTACATGTATAAAATCTATTAAGTCTTCACAATTATCTGCCTATTGCTGCCATCGATGTTCAGATAAACTGCCCGAGATGCGAGGCAAGTGACTGACCGCGGTGCAGACTGTTCACCCGGTGCTTGCCAGCCTGTGGTTTCAAGTTGCTATAGCAACGCGCTTGACGCAAGCAATTTGGGGGGTTGGAAAATTTCATAAGAGCTGCCGCTGCTCTGCTGGGCCGGCTTCAGAGGCTGCGCGGGGTCCACGCTGAATGCATGTCGCTGGATAAAGAGCGTGAGGATGTTGGATTCAGGCCAAACGCTCCTGCTTTACAAGATGTTGCTGTGCCAAGTAATTCTCAATGGTAAGACGCGTAATATAAGCTGCCTTTCATAAGGGCTAAGGGGAGAACTTCGTGTTCCCAATGTGCAAAGAATGACAAATAATTTGAACTGTGACATGAAACGGGCACCGTAGCATCGGGGGGACGGAAGCAATGTATCATCACTGCGCTTTATAAACTCCGGGATAACCTGATAGTTATTTACCTATCCGATAAATTCTTATGTTAAATTTCGCCATATTGTAAAGGAAAATTATGCAGCTGGGAGATGCGTGGAGGGTATTTCTAGTCAGTTTCATTTCCGCTGTGTTTATATCTATCACAGAGTGATAGAAGCTTACAGCACAGAAGGCAACCATTCGGCCCATCGTGCCTATGCCGGCTCTTTGAAAGCACTATGCAATTAAATGCCGCCCGCCTGCTCTTTCCACATAGCCCTGTAAATGTTCTCGCTTTCAAGTAATTACCGAATTTACTTTTGAAAGTTACGATTGAATCTATATATATAATGCAATTAACAGTCACGACCTAATAACTTTTCAATCGGTACACCAAAGGACACAGTTAAGGCAGCACAGACATACTAGGGTCTGCGAAGACAGGCAGAAGGAGGGCGAAAAATTGTGAAAAACAAACAGAAAGAAAGGTAGTTCCGAGAAATTTAAAGAGACGATACCGTGGTACAAATTAAGTAAGAATAATGCGAAGGTTAATCCAGAACTTTAACAGCAGAGAGAAGGAGTATGAGTGAGAACGATAACAGCAAGTAATGGGTGAATGTTTTATATTAGGGGGCTGATGACCGCCAGCAATCGTGCTTTGACCTGATCCTAACTGGGTAACAATTGTAGCACATCCCGCCGCAAAGGACGTCATCAATGTAAGGGGACAGAGTCATGTGACCATGCAAAGCGTGTTGAACTAACCCCAGGAAACTCTGCTCTCACCACAGCGATTGCCAGAGGAAATTCTTATCCAGGTCACAGAGTGACCGGCTGCAGGCCAATTTATGTATGCAGACACATACTTCATCGCATGTAAATAGAACACAAATAGTAATTCTGCAGCTGAAGATCTTTAACTTTAATAAAGGTAAAGTAAGGTGGAGTATATTTCAAAACTACGTAAAAATAATAGGGAAGATCAATCTTCATGTTTAATTTGCAAGATGTTATATTATATGTTATATTAACCTAAGTTCATGATAACCTATATTTTACAAAGTTCAATAACAAAAATGTGTAAATAACAATTGTGCATCTGTGAAGGTCAGAGGACGCATTAATAAGGCTGTTTACAGAGTATTACCTGAGATGGCAGGAATGGCGTATGAAGAGAGATTGGGTCATTAGGCTTATATTCGCTAGAGTTTAGAAGAATGAGCGGGGATCTCATTGAAACTTATAAAATTCTAACAGAACTAGACAGATATCTATAAAAGCTTTTACAGTCAGTTTTTATGTTCCCTGCAAGCTTACACTCATACACCATTATCCCCCTCTTAATTAATCTCTTTGTCCTCCATTGTTGAATCCTAAACTGCTCCCAACCCTCAGGTTTACTGCAATTTCTGGTCAATTTATATGTCCTCTCCTTGGATCTTATGCTATCCCTAATTTCCCTTGTTAGCCACGGTTGAGTCACCTTTTTGTTTTATTTTTATGCCAAACTGCGATGAATAAATTCTGTAGTTCATCCATGCGGTCTTTGAATGTTTGCCATTGCCTATCCACCGTCAACCCTTTGAGTAACATTTTTTTTTTATTCCTTGATGGGATGTGGGCGTCGCTGGCTAGGCCTGCATTTAGTGCCCATCCCTAATTGCCCTTGAGAAGATGGTGGTGAGCCGCCTTCTTGAACTGCTGCAGTCCATATGGTGTAGGTACACCACAATGCTGTTAGGAAGGGAGTTCCAGGATTTTGGCCCAGCGATAGTGAAGGAACGGCGATACAGGTCCAAGTCAGGATGGTGTGTTGCTTGGAGGGTAACTTGCAGATGGTGATGTTCCCATGCGTCTGCTGCCCTTGTCCTTCTAAGTGGTAGAGTTTGCGGGTTTGGATGGTGCTGTTGAAGGAGCTTTGGCGAGTTGCTGCAGTGCAGCTTGTAAATGGTACACACTGCAGCCACAGTGCGCCGGTGGTGGAGGGAGTGAATGTTGAAGGTGGTGGATGGAGTGCCAATAAAGCAGGCTGCTTTATCCTGAATGGTGTCGAGCTTCTTGAGTGTTGTTGGAGCTGCACTCATCCAGGCAAGTGGAGAGTATTCCATCACACTCCTGACCTGTGCCTTGTAGATGGTGGAAAGGCTTTGGGGAGTCAGGAGTTAAACATAGAAACATAGAAACTAGGAGCAGGAGTTGGCCATTCGGCCCTTCGAGCCTGCTCCGCCATTCAACGAGATCATGGCTGATCATCCAAACCCTAGCACCCGGTCCCTACACCGACAGCCATCCCACCCAAGCCCTATCCCCGTAACCCCATAACCCCACGTATTTAATCCCCCCTAACACTAAGGGCCAATTTTTTTATCATGGCCAATCAACCTAACCCGCACATCTTTGGACTGTGGGAGGAAACCGGAGCACCTGGAGGAAACCCACCGCAGCAGAATTCCCAGCCTCTGGCCTGCTCTTGTAGCCACAGTATTTATATGGCTGGTCCAGTTCAGTTTCTGATCAAAAGTAACCCCCAGGATGTTGATAGTGGGGGATTCAGCGATGGAAATGCCATTGAATGTCAAGGGGAGATGGTTAGAGTCTCGCTTGTTGGAGATGGTCATTGGCTGGCACTTGTGTGGTGCGAATGTTACTTGCCACTTGTCAGCCCGAGTCTGAATGTTGTCCAGGTCTTGCTGCATATGGACACGGACTGCGTCAGTATCTGACGAGTCTCGAATGGTGCTGAACAGTGTGCAATCATCAGCGAACATCCCCACTTCTGACCTTATGATGGAGGGAAGGTCATTGATGAAACAGCTGAAGATGGTTGGGCCTAGGACACTGCCCTGAGGAACTCCTGCAGTGATGTCATGTGATTGAGATGAATGACTTCCAACAGCCACAGCCAACTTCCTTTGTGCAAGGTATGATTCCAACCAATGGAGAGTTTTCCCCTTGATTCCCTTTGACTTCAGTTTTGCGAGGGCTCCTTGATGCCACACTCGATCAAATGCTGCCTTGATGTCAAGAGCAGTCACTCTCACCTCACCTCTTGAGTTCAGCTCTTTTGTCCATGTAATGAGGTCAGGAGCTGAGTGGCCCTGGCGGAACCCAAACTGGGCGTCAGTTAGCAGGTTATTGCTGAGTAAGTGCCGCTTGATAGCACTGTTGATGACACATTCCATCACTTTGCTGATGATTGAGAGTAGACTGATGGGACGGTAATTGCCGGGTCTGATTTCTCCTGCTTTTTGTAGACAGGACATACTTGGGTAATTTTCCACATTGCCGGGTAGATGCCAGTTTTGTAGCTGTATTGGAACAGCTTGGATAGGGGCACAGCTAGTTCTGGAGCACACGTCTTCAGCACTATTGCCGGAATGTTGTCAGGGCCCATAGCCTTTGCAGTATCCAGTGTCTTCAGCCGTTTCTTGACATCACGTGGAGTGAATTGAATGGGCTGAAGACTGCCATCTGTGATGCTGGGGACCTCAGGAGGAGGCCAAGATGGATCATCCACTCGGCACTTCTGGCTGAAGATAGTTGCAAATGCTTCAGACTTGTCTTTTGCACTCATGTGCTGGGCTCCACCATCATTGAGGATGGGGATATTTTTGGAGCCTCCTCCTCCTGTTAACTGTTTAACTGTCCACCACCACTCACGACTGGATGTGGCAGGACTGCAGAGCTTTGTTTTGATCCGATGGTTGTGAGATCGCTTAGCTCTGTCTATCGCATGTTGCTTCCGTTGTTTGGCATGCAAGTAGTCCTGTGTTGTAGCCTCACCAGGTTGACACCTCATTTTTCGGTATGCCTGGTGCTGTTCCTGGCATGCTCTCCTGCACTCTTCGTTAAGCCAGGGTTGATCTCCCGGCTTGATGGTAATGGTAGAGTGAGGGATATGCCGGGGCATGAGGTTACAGATTGTGGTTGAATACAATTCTGCTGCTGCTGATGGCCCACAGCGCCTCATGGATCCCCAGTTTTGAGTTGCCAGATCTGTTCAAAATCTGCCCCATTTAGCACGGTGGTAGTGCCACACAACACGGTGGAGGGTATCCTCAACATGAAGACGGGACTTCGTCTCCACAAGGACTGTGCGGTGGTCACTTCCATCAATGCTGTCATGGACAGATGCATCTGCAACAGGTAGATTGGTGAGGACGAGATCAAGTAGGTTTTTCCCTCGTGTTGGTTCCCTCACCACCTGTCGCAGACCCAGTCTGGCAGCTATGTCCTTTAGGACTCGGCCAGCTCGGTCAGTTGTGGTGCTACTGAGGCACTCTTGGTGATGGACATTGAAGTCCCCCACGCAGAGGACATTTTGTGCCCTTGCTACTCTCAGTGCTTCTTCCAATTGGTGTTCAACATGAAGGAGTACTGATTCATCAGCTGAGGGAGGGCGGTAGGTTGTAATTAGCAGGAGGTTTCCTTACCCATATTTGACTTGATGCCATGAGACCTCATGGGGTCCTGAGTCAATGTTGAGGAATCCCAGGGCTACTCCCTCTCGACTGTATACGACGGTGCCACCACCTCTGGTGGGTCTGTCCTGCCGGTGGGACAGGACATACCCAGGGGTGGTGATGGTGGTGGCTGGGACATTGGTTGTAATGTATGATTCGGTAATTATGACTATGTCAGGCTGTTGCTTGACTAGTCTGTGGGACAGCTCTCCCAATTTTGGCACAAGCCCCCAGTTGTTGGTAAGGAGTACTTTGCAAGGTCGACAGGGCTGGGTTTGCCATTGTCGTTGTCGTTTCCGGTGCCGAGGTCGATGCCGGGTGGTCCGTCTGCTTTTATTCTTATTGTTTTTCATAGCGGTTGTTTACAACTTTGTGGCTTGTTAGGCCATTTCAGAGGGCATTAAGAGTCAACCACATTGCTGTGGGTCTGGAGTCACATGTAGGCCAGACCAGGTAAGGACGGCAGATTTCCTTCTCTAAAGGACATTAGTGAACCAGATGGGTTTTTGCAGCAATCAACAATGGTATCATGGTCGCCATTATAAGACTAACATTTAATTCCAGAATTAAATTGAATTGAATTTAAATTCCAACAGCTGCCGTGGTGGGATTTCAACCCATATCCTCAGAGCATTTGACTGAGCCCCTGGCTTACTATTCTAGTGACCTAACCACTACCCCACTGCCTCCCCAATCAATCTTGTCAACCATTGCGACTCACCCAAGGCATTTTAATGAGTGTGCAGGGAGAGAGCGACCTAGTAGTTAATGTGCATAGGTGAAGGTGGCATATTATATTGAGAGTTGTTAGCAAAGATTATGGGATATGGGCTCCGTAAATAGGGGTATTGAGTACAAAATTAGAGAAGTTATGGTGAGCCTTTATAAATCACTGGTTAGGTCACAACTGGAGTATTGCATCCAGTTCTGGTCACCACAATTTAGGAAGGATGTGAAGGCCCTCGAGGGAGTGCAGAGGAGATTTAGCAGAATGGTTCTGGCAATGGCGGGATCTTAGCTGCAAGGACAGGTTGGAGAAGCTGGATTTGTTTTCATTAGAGCAAAGGAGTGAAATAAAGAATAGATTTGCCTTCCAAAATTAGGCTTTATTAACTTTAAAATCGGCAACATATCTTTCTACATCCAGTCCCAACTAAAGCTAGAAAAGGACTGAATTTAAGGTAGCCACAACACATCATGTGATCATCAACTACCAATGAGATTACAACACATATCCCAAGGCAGGTAACAAACAACGAATCACAATACTTTTACTAATCAAGGAATAATCACCACAAGGAGTTTGAGGTGTGATTTGATAGAGGTGTACAGGATTATGACGGGTTTGGCTAGCCTAGACGAGGAAAGGTTGTTCACACTAGTTGATCGTAAAAGAACGAGGGGACACCGATTTAAGGTTTTGGGCAAGAGATACATGGGGGACCTGAGGAAAAACATTTTAACACAGCGAGTGATGAGGACCTGGAACTCGCTGCCGATGGAAGTGGTGGAAGCGGAGACACGCAATGTTTTCAAGGGAAGACTGGATAGGCACTTGAGGGAATTAAACTTGCAGGGCTATGGGATAGAGCGGGGGAATGGGACTGACTGGATTGCTCTACAGAGAGCCGGTACGGACTCAATGGGCCGAATGGCCTCCTTCTTTGCCGCATGACTCTATGGCTCTTAGAATCTATGAATCTAAGACTAGATGTCATGCAATCGATCAGACAATAGTAAGGCAGTCGATGGTTCAATAGAGGTGGTGGAGAGATAGAGCTGGCTGCTATTAGAATATATGAAGAAACAAATCCCATATCTACAGCTGATGTCGCCAGGCAGTACCATGTAGATGAGGAGAATGATAGGACTAAGACTAGGGGCTAGATTTTCAGTATAGACAGTTTTGGGGCGCTAACCTTAGCGCCCGCCCGAAGTTAGCGCCCGTTCAAAGTAGTGCCCCGTTGCCGGAAATTCAGTGGCTTCGCCCTAAGAGGTTGGTGGAGCGCTAAAAGAGGCGTTCCACTACTATCTTTAGGCGCTAAGCCGGCGGTGCAGAGCGCAACACCCGAGCTCGGGCGCAGCGCACGGCAGACACTCTGGTGCCAGTGAGCTCTTAAAGGGGAAGGGTGCATGTGTTTTTGTCAACGGCAGAGTCTGGGGGGGGAAAACAGGAGGAGGAGGAGGAGGAGGAGGAGGTGGCCCGAAACATAAATACACCGTTCACAACAACACACTGGATCCTTCCACACAACACATGCAGACTGCCTTTTATAGTGCAGGAGGAGTGCCCTTTAATTTGCGCTCCCCAGGGTGTGTTGCGTTCCATTTTACAAACGCTCTGGCCGCCAGCCGCACAATGGGGCGGTCCGACTGAAGTTTGGGTTCGGGGCGGCCAAAGGGCGTTGCACGAGGATGTGACGTGATTTTCGGCGCGCGCATCCGGGCGGCCGCTAAACTTTGCGCCGGCGCTAACGGCCAACTTAATTTGGGGCGGGGCGCAAACTGCGCTGCGCCCGGGCACTACACGCATAGCGCCCAAAAATCACTTCTCTTAAGGCGCTAACTGCTGGTGCAAGCAACTGAAAATCTAGCCCTAGATCTTTAAGGACCGGAAGAGAAGCTATTGCTTGAAATGCTGTGGTTCTGATTGGAAAGGTAACAGTGAAGCTAAGCTCGGTCAGTTGCACTGAGCTGGCCAACGAAGGAAAGGTATTGCAGGAGGATGGTATGATTAACCATGACAAAGGTTGCACAGGTGTCGAAGACAACAAGGCGGGATAATGTACGACATTGTCAGTCACAGAAAATATCATTTGTGACTTTGATTTAGAGCCGTTTAAGGGCTATGGCAGAGGCACAAGCCTGATTGGCGAGATTCATATATTTCGTTGTGTTAAACATGGGTACAGATTTGTGGGGGCGATACACTGTCCCAGGCCTTTGAGATGAAAGGGTGGCTGCGGATAGGATGTTACTTTACCAGTTCATCGGGGTCGGGTGGGGTTTTGAAGATGGGGTAATGATTATGTTATGCAATGGGAAGCGATATAACACCGATAGGGGGCCATTTGTAATGTCATCTAGCATGAGGTCAGAAACCGAACTTGGGTGGGCAGCAGTTTAATAATATTTGGTTCGAGTGAGCAGGTGCTGCTTCTCATGGGCAGGATGAGCTTGGATAGAACATGATGGGAGATAGGAGAGTAACTAAAGAAAGCCCCCACATCAGGACTAGGGTGGGGGAGCCTGCAGATGTTTCTTTTTTGGGGGGCAAGCGGAAGGGGAGGAGCAGTGTTTTTGATATAAATGCAACTTGTTTTGCTGTTGTTGTAATAAGTCCCAATGCACTTCACTGGAGCGTTAGCAAACACAATTTGACACTGAGGCACAAAGGGGAGGGGAGGAATAGAGTTTTGCCTTGTAATATTCCTCTTACTACATTTAATTCCTGGCTCACTGTTTCTCCGACCATTCTTTTCAGTTCTAATGTTTAGTCTTTGCATCCTTTCTTTATTTATCTTTCTCCTCCCGTGCGCCTTTATTCATCTTCTGCACAAAGCATTCTCTTATTTGCTCTTACCGACATTCTGGTGTAGATTTTAAATTTGCATGTCGAGTGTAAAATTGATGTTGTCGATCGGCCACCTGTTACAAATATCGTCTGAATTTTATTTCCATTCTGGTAAAGCAGCTCGGTCGCAAATTGAAAATCTACCCACATATTCACAGTTTCAATCGTTCCTTTCATTTTATGTCTGTCTCTTTCTCGATCACGTGCTTTCTTTTACCCTCAGCAGGTGTTGACCGACTTGTTTTGTGGATATAAGCCTTCATTGAACTATCATTCGCTCTTTTTAATTTTCCGGCATTCAGTCTCAATTTTGAACCGAACCATCATTTTGAGGATATATTTAAGGCCATATTTATGACAGTGTGCCTACAGAATTAAGCATCGCATGTGCAGAGCGCAGAAAGGAAAATCAGGGAAGGAAGATCGCGTGCTCCTTTAGAATCCGCCCAAATTTCCATCCATTAAGTTCAATGGAAAGTCTGAACCAGGAAGAGTAAGTTAGAATAATTAATTAAATGACTAATCATGTAAGAAAGCGAAATAAACACAGGGAAATAAATGGGATTACGAATAAGATACAAAAGAAACAGAAAAAGTAAAACGTTTTAAAGCGTTTTTTTAAATCTCCAAAAATAAAGGAATGAGACTCCAAACATGTAAAAGCTATTTGCAGTGCCAGAGCGTCTATTTTGCAGTAATGAATAGTTAGCAGGCCATTAAAGGGGTACTCGCACTGGAATGGCCAGGCCCTAACTTTGTCAGGCGTGTTTATTGTGCATCAGGTAAGGACATCAACTTTCCGCCCTTCCACGTGTTTCAATGGCGTGTCTCTCGGCGAGATATTCATATAGCGAAGCATCTGGGCAGCAACGTCCTGATTTCCACGTTTAACTGCGCATGTCTGGTCGCCGAAAGATGCTCTCCCATCCCCTCTTGCATTGCGATGAGCGCTGAAAGACTCGCCGTTATTTCTACCGCTAAATCCAGGCCAATGGCATTTTGCATTGGAAACACTAAAAATTTGCATTCAATTCACGATCTTCTCTCTCTCTGTAACAGATCAATTTGACATCAGCGCAAGGGAAGATCACGTGACTGGAGTCCTCGGCCAATCGGTTTTGTTGTCCGTTAGACAGACCTCAGGAGCACCAATACATGAAATCACGTGGGATAAGGAGAAGCATAGATTTATAAGCTGCCTGACCAATGGTCCTTGCAAAATATTTGGACAATTTAAAAACAGAGCACAATGTTTCCCCGATTGCTCCTTAAAACTTTTAGACCGACAGACCCAGGACAGCGGGGTGTATCTCGCAACCGCCGTAGACACTGATGGTCGGACCAAAAGACAATCTGTCTACTTAGCTGTTTCTGGTAAGTGAAATTTTCTTCTGCCGGTTGGGCGGCAACATGCGCGGTAACATTTTGAACTTTATCGAAGTCAAGTTACAGGTTTATATGAATCCACTTGTAGGGTTCCTGCTATTCTACTTCATCTCCACTATCACAACGCTCTCCTGTTGGCCTCCCATCTTGCACACTCTTAAAACTTCAGCTCATCCCAGATCCTGCGCCCCGTATCCTATTCCACAATGAGACTTGCTCACCCAGCACCATTGTATTACTGACTTAAACTGGCTCTCCGCCTCAAATTTTAAATTCATATCCTTATGTTTGAATGTCTTCGTGACCTCGCCTATCTATCACTGTAACCTCCTCCAGCCATACAACACCCACCCACACCCCACACTGTCTTTTCGTGTGCCTCACCTCACCCACTCCCCAGACACTCCATTCAATATTGGCGTCAGCCACCTAATCACTATGCTCTGGGTTTCTATCTCTAAACCACTCCTCTTCTTCACCTCGATATTATTCTTAACAACCCTCCTCAAACCCCACCTCTTTGAGGTCTGAGAAGACCGAATTGTATGGTAAAAGGGCCTGGAGTGTGACTCAGGCGAGCGCACCGGCCGTTCAGCGAGTAGGCCTTGGCGAATATATAATCGATCACAGTTAGGTTGGGAACCGGGCGGTAAGCCATTCTCCACTATTTTGGGGGCGCTAACTTACCATTGCCGCCGGTCAAGATGCATCAAAATCTCGCACTGTGATTCCTCACAAGGCGCAAGGTTAGATGGCCTCAAAGTGTACGGGAGTGCATGAAGCCGCTGACCTCCACCAGCTCCATCCCTGACACCTCTTAATATTTTGTTCCTTGGATCATTGTCCATTATTCATTTTGATGACAATTCGGAAACCGATTTTTCTATGTTAAGGACGCAACATGCAAGGATGTTGTTGCTAGCTGGACTGTTGAAAGATGAGCCTTTAGTTCCTAGCACAGTTCCTCAAGACGATTGGTTTTCACTGTCTGTGCTCGATCAATTTTGGAATGGGGCACCAACATTAGGAACACTAGATTTATATAGCACTTTACACAATGTCAGAACATGGCAAAACGTTTACAGACAAATAAATACCTTTGAACTGCTGTACTGTAGCAAAGGCGGCAGCCAATAGGCACACAGCAAGATCCCACAAACAGCAATTCGATAAATGACGGGAAATGTATTTTATTTTTGCTGTTGGTGGGATAAATATTGGCCATGGCAATGGCAAGAACTCCTCAGTCTTCGTCGAAATAGTACACTGGGATATTTTATAGTCATCTAAGAGGGAAGACGAGGCCTCAGTTAAACGTCTCATCCGAAAGACAGCACGTCCCTCAGTGCGAGTCATCAAAGAGTGCTGTGAGTTTGGGTAAGTGTGAGAGTTCTTTCATTGTTATTTTTCTTTAAAACATTCTTGCTAAGATTACATAAGCAGTTTAAGTAAAGGGGAAAAGTTAAATATTTGGGATTCTGTTGGTTTAAGAAGAGTAAAACAAGGTTACACTGCAGTAGGAGTAAATTGGCACAGCAGGCAGTGGAAACCAGTTTTCTAACCAATCAGCAGGGGTGACTCATTTGGCTGTAAACAAACAAACAATATAAAAGACCAGTCCTAGTGCGAGCAAGCACTGAGTGCGAGTCATCAAAGAGTGCTGTGAGTTTGTGCAAGTGTGAGTTAGGGTAAGTGGGGCGTTAGGTGCTCTTTTCAAACTTTAACTCTGTGGGTTGTAGTTAATAAGGCCTTTCTGGTGCAGAGTGACTGTTGGTAAACCATTTAGCTGGTGTACCTAGAGGGATTGATTTAATTTAAATCCAATTAATTAAAGGGGATACTAGCATCTAAAATCGGGCAGAGGGTGTCCATAACTAACAATAAAAAATTTAATTAATTACATAGAATGGAGCAGGTGATGTGTTACTGTTGCGAGATGTGGGAGCTGGTGAACCCCATTGAGGCTCACGGTGATTCTGTCTGTGATAAGTGTCTGCTGCTACAGGAACTGCAGCTCCGTGTTGATGAGCTGGAGCCTGAGCTTCAGACACTGCGACACATCAGGGAGGGGGAGAAGTACCTGGACTCTGTGTATCAGGAGGTGGTCACACCTATGAAGTTAATGAATTCAGATGCAGCCCATGGTCCGGGACAGGACGGTATGACTACGAGTGAGGCAGGTACGGGGATCCAGGAGGTAGAGCTGGAGGAGCAGCAGCCCTTGCTCTTGTACAACAGGTTCGAGGTTCTTACTCCCTGTGGGGAAAGGAGCAGGGACTGCAGGGAGGATGAGCAACCTGGCCACAGCACCGTGGAAAGGGGGGCCATTCAAAAGGGGGGAGTAAATAGAAATTTTGTAGTGGTAGGGGATAGTATTATTAGGGGGATAGATAGAGTTCTCTGCAGCCAAGAGCGAGAGTCCCGAAGGCTGTGTTGCCTACCCGATGCCTGGGTTAAGGGCATCTCCTCTGGGCTGGAAAGAAACTTGCAGTGGGAGGGGGTGGATCCAGTTGTCGTGGTCCATGTTGGTACAAACGACGTTGATAGGACTAGGAAGCCGGTTCTGTTAAAGGAGTATGAGTGGCTAGGGGTCAAATTAAAAAACAGAACCTCAAGGGTAATAATCTCTGGATTATTACCTGAGCCACGAGCGAATTTGGCTAGGACAAATAAAATTATAGCGTTAAATGTGTGGCTCAAAGTCTGGTGTGGGAGAAATGGGTTTTGCATCCTGGGGCACTGGCACCAGTACTGGGGCAGGAGGGAGCTGTTCTGTTGCGACGGGCTTCACTTGGCCAGTGCTGGGACTAGAGTCCTGGTGGATCATATAATTGGGCTGTAGAGAGGGCCTTATACTAACTCGTGTGGGGGAGGTTCCTAGAGAGCAAATAATAAAAATGACAACAGAGAAGGTCCTAGACTTAGGTAGCAGTGGGGAAATTAAAAACCAGAGCGTGTCAGGAAGGGGCAGAAGGTATGGAGTAAAAGGTAAAGTAATAAAAAGGGCAAAAGCAGGAACTAAGTCTCACAAGACATATTTGAAAGTTCTCTATCTGAATGCACGCGGCATTCGTAACAAAATAGACGAGTTAATGGCACAAATAACTACATATGGGAATGATCTTGTGGCCATTACAGAAACATGGCTGCAGGGTGATAATGCCTGGGAATTAAACATACCAGGTTATTTAACGATCAGGAAGGACAGGCAGGAAGGAAGGGGAGGTGTGGTGGCTATGTTAACAAAGGAAGGAATCACTGTAATACAGAGAAATGATATTGGGTCAAAAGATCAGGATAATGAAACAGTTTGGGTGGAGGTAAGGAATAATAAGGGGAAAAAAACATTAGTGGATGCAGTGTATAGGCCTCCAAACAGTTGCAACTCTGTTGGACGGAGTATCAATCAGGAAATAGTTGAGGCTTGTAATAAGGGAACATCTATAATTATGGGGGATTTTAACTATTATATTAATTGAACAAATCAAATTGGGCAGGGCTGCCTTGAGGATGAGTTCATTAAGTGTATTAGGGATGGGTTTCTTGAGCAGTATATAACTGAACCGACCAGGGGGCAAGCAACCTTAGATCTGGTCCTGTGTAACGAGATAGGAATAATTAAAAATGTCCTAGTAAAGGATCCCCTTGGAATGAGTGACCATAACATGGTTGAATTCCATATTCAATTAGAGCGTGAGAAGGTTGGATCTCAAACAAGCGTGCTAAGCTTGAATAAAGGAGCCTATGAAGGTATGAGAGCGGAATTGAGTAGAGTGGATTGGGAAAATAGATTAACGGGTAAGACGATACATGATCAGTGGTGTACATTTAAGGAGTTAGTTTACATAATCCAAAAAATATATATTTCACTGAGAAGAAAATGGGTGTAAAAGAAAAGAGAGCCATCCGTGGCTAAGTAAAGAAATTAAGGATAGTATTCGACTAAAAACAAGGGCATATAAGGTAGCCAAATCTAGTGGGAGGATAGAGGATTTGGAAAACTTTAAAAGACAGCAAAAAATAACAAAAAGATTGATTAAGAAAGGGAAGATAGATTATGAATGTAAATTAGCAAAAAAGATAGTAAGAGTTTTTATAGTTAGATAAAAAGAAAAAGGGTGGCTAAAGTAAATGTTGGTCCCTTAGAGGATGAGACCGGGAAATTAATGGTGGGAAATATGGAGATGGCAAAAACACTGAATGAATATTTTGTATCAGTCTTTACTGTAGAGGACACTAAGAATATTCCAACACTGGACAAACAGGGGGCTATAGGGGGGAGGAGCTAAACACGATCAAAATCACGAAGGAAGTGGTGCTCGGTAAAATAATGGGACTCAAGGCGGATAAATCACCTGGACCTGATGGCTTACATCCTAGGGTCTTGAGGGAAGTGGCAGTAGGGAATGTGGATGCATTAGTAATAATTTTCCAAACTCCCTGGACTCAGCAAAGGTCCCGGCAGACTGGAAAACTGCTAATGTAACACCCTTATTTAAAAGGGGCAGTAGACAGAAGGCTGGAAACTATAGACTGGTTAGCCTAACATCTGAGGTAGGTAAAATTTTGGAGTCGATTATTAAGGAGACAGTAACAGGACATTTGGATAATCATAATTTAATAGGACAAAGTCAGCATGGTTTTATGAAGGGGAAGTCCTGTTTGACAAATTTGCTGGAGTTCTTTGAGGAAGTAACATATAAGGTGGATAAAGGGGAACCAGTGAACGTAGTGTATTTAGACTTCGAAAAGGCATTTGACAAGGTGCCACACAAAAGATTATTGCTTAAGATAAAAAATCACGGGATTGGGGGTAATATTCTGGCATGGATAGAGGATTGGCTATCTAACAGAAGGCAGAGAGTTGGGATAAATGGTTCATTCTCAGACTGGCAATCAGTAACTAGTGGTGTTCCACAGGGGCCAGTGCTGGGTCCCCAACTCTTTACAATCTATATTAACGATTTGGAGGAGGGGACCGAGTGTAACATATCAATGTTTGCAGATGATACTAAGATGGGAGGGAAAGTAGTGAGTGAGGAAGACATAAAGAACCTGCAAGGGGACATAGACAGGCTAAGTAAGTGGGCAGAGATTTGGCAGATGGAATACAATACTGGAAAGTGTGAGGTTATGCACTTTGGCAGGAAACATCGTAGAGCAAGTTATTATCTTAATGGCAAGAAACTGGAAAGTACTGAAGTACAAAGGGATCTGGGGGTCCTGGTGCACGAAACTCACAAGGTTAGTATGCAGGTGCAGCAAGTGATTAAGAAGGCCAATGGAATGTTGGCTTTCATTGCTAGGGGGATAGAGTATAAAAATAGGGAGGTATTGCTTCAGTTGTACAAGGTATTGGTGAGACCGCACCTGGAGTACTGCATACATTTTTGGTGTCCATACTTAAGCAAAGACATACTTGCTCTCGAGTCAGTACAAAGAAGGTTCACTCGGTTAATCCCGGGGATGAGGGGATGGACATATGAGGAGAGGTTGAGTAGATTGGGACTCTACTCATTGGAGTTCAGAAGAATGAGAGGCGATCTTATTGAAACATATAAGATTGTGAAGGGGTTGACTCGGGTGGATGTGGGGAAACTAGAACTAGGGGGCATAGTCTTAGAATAAGGGGCTGCTCTTTCAAAACTGAGATGAGGAGGAACTACTTTAGTCAGAGGGTGGTAGGTCCATGGAATATGCTGCCCCAAAAAGCTGTAGAAGCTACATGATTACATAAATTTAAAACAGAAATAGACAGTTTCCTAGAAGTGAAGGGAATTAAGGGTTACGGGGAGCGGGCAGGAATTTGGACATGAGTCTAGGTTCGGATCGGACATGGCCCTGTGGGTAGCGGAGCGGGCCCAGGGGCCGCATAGCCTGATCCTGCTCCTATTTCGTGTGTCTAATTCTGTTAGATTCAGGAGATGGTTCTGTGATAGTAGATTGGCGGTTAGGATCAGATCAGCCATGATCTTATTGAATGGTGGAGCAGACTCGAGGAGCCGATTGGCCTACTCCTGCTTCTATTTCTTATGTTCTTATGTTCTTATGAAACATTCCCTCAGTACTGAATGACAGGGTCAGCCTAGATTTTCTGCTCATGTCTGTGGAATGAAACTTGAAACTACAATCTTCTGACTCAAAGGCTATCACTGAGCCACAGCCGAAACTGCCACCATACAGAGTCCAGTTCCTCCACTTGCACTGAACCATTCAGGCCGTGGATCTCTGATGCAGATTCTGTCCCCCACCAGACCCGCCCACCCTAGTGTTTCGAAAGAGCAGGCAGAGAGATTCTCCTGATAGTCTGCAGGTAACGTGACAATTAATGACACTCTCTAATGGGTACCTTTGTTTTACGTCACAACAAAAGGGGCAGGCTCAGTGGAAATGTAATGGGAGAAAAATTCAGTTGCTTGCGTCTCCCGTTAGTTCCTTTAGAGGGCGCCAATTGGGGTGCAAAGCAACTAGAGGCCGGGCGCAGTGATGTTTGTGCCGCTCACGAAATTAACTAGACATTTTGTGGCGGCGCTAAACACTTCCGCGACGATCTCCTGCACTGGCAGATTGTGACGTCAGTCGAGTGTGCAATGCCCCGTTAGCACTCCGGACCGGATATTGAGTGGTGCCCCCTGCCTTAATGCCTGCCGCTAGCAACAACAGGTTGAGGGGAGCATTATGCTGTCAGGAAGGGACTAGGGGAGTGCTATTTAAAGGCGACCGCTTCCTGCCTTTTTTTGTCGGTGACATTTTTGCACCACGCAGTCTGAGAGAGTGAGAGAGAGATTTCTGGAGAGATTCAATGCTGTGTGAAGGAGTTTTGGGTACTGAGCAGCACTTTGCATATTTATTTTGATTTGCCCTTCCTTGCTTCGCCAGCACACTGAGGTAGCACCTCACTCCTCGGCCTTTGCGCCTTAAGACAGGTGTGAAGCGCTTGATTTAGTGCTCCAATCACCTCCAGGGGCGGTAAAGCCATGTTTGCTTTTGGAGGCGATAATTAGCGCCAGGTGCTGAAATTTGCGCATGGCTGATAACGGCACAGCAAATGGGGCACAACTGAATTTTTCCCCAATATCTTATAAAAGGTGCGGGATGTGACTGAACACACACCCGCCCCAAATTTACCTCACTCGCCCCCTTCAATCTGCTCTTAACCCTTCTCCTCTTTTCAAGGTGAAGAATTTCGATGCCTTTATGCTTACAGGTTTCATTAAACATGTATGTGCGTTGAACAGGAACATCTATGTGATTCAGCTAGTAGTAGTAATCAGAGAAAGTCACCATCATATTTATGATACCGTTAATCATGATGGTGACTGTAGCTCTTATTCTCCTGGATTTCTTTTGTTAAATGTAGACAGTAGATGAGCATCTATTTTGTCGTATGAAGCAAATTCATCTAACAATTGTGGCACAGTTTTGTGCGTCATACAAGAGCGAAGGAGAGGACTGGAAAGGCTGCCTCCTGCTGGTGCAAGACCATCGCAGATAAACTTTCAGCAGGAGTGCAGAGAAAGCTGTGTCATTGGAAAGCAAAATAACTCTTTGTTTTACAGTTCCAGTTTCCCTTCCCAACATCGCAGTCTACCAGGATAATTCCAGCACCCACCACCAATTGATTTTGACTTGCGGCATCAGTGAAGGGAGCTTGCCTCAGTTTTTCTGGCAGAAGGACAAGCAACAGCTGACAGGCAGCCTCAGGTATATCTTAACGAACGGCAACAGCACCCTATCGATTCGCAATTTTACCAATTCGGACTGTGGGGCGTACACCTGCACAGTTCAAAACGGCATCAGCAAGAAAGAAACTACACGGACACTGTTGGGTGAGTATTGTCTCTGACATCAAGAACACATGTTCATTATTTAACGTGCAGGACTCCGAGGGATGAGGTAGCATTGTGGTTATAGCAACATTGAAATATAGAAAAATTTGAGCAGGAGCAGGCCAGTCGGACCTTCGAGTTTGCTCTGCCATTCAATATGATCATGGTTGATCCTCTATCTCAATACTATAGTCCCCCTCTCTCCTCATAGGTGGGGAGGCGTAGTTAGTGAAGGAAGAAAACGGAGCAATATTGAGAATGGATATTGGCTCAGAAGAGGAAGATGTAGAATCGGTCTGGGTGGAGCTGAGAAGCACCAAATGGCAGAAAACATTGGTGTGATTTGTCTATAGGCCTCCAAACAGTAGTTGTAATGCAGTGGATTGCATTGAACAGGAAATGAGAGATGCATGTAACAAGGATACTACAGTAATCATGGGTGACTTTAATCGATATTTAGACCGGCCAAACCAAATTAGCAATAATGCTGTGGAGGATAAATTCCTGGAGTGTGTACGAGATTTTTTTTTTAGACCAGTACGTTGAGCAGCCAACTAGGGAACAGGCGAACCTAAACTGGCTATTATGCATTGAGAAGCGGTTCATTAATTACTTTTTCTGCGGGGTGCTTTAGGGAAGAGTAAACATAACATGACAGAGTTCTTCATTAAGTCGTCTAATCCGAAACTAGGGTCCTAAATCTAACCTAAGGAAACTACGAAGGTATGAGGAGTGAATTGGCTATGATAGATTGGGAAGCTTCATTGAAAGGCATGACAATTGATAGGCAATTGCTATCATTTAAGGAACGAATGCATGAATTGCAACAGTTATACATTCCTTTCTGGTGCAAAAACACGAAAGGAAAAGCGGCCCAACCATGGCTATCAAAATAAATTAAGGATAGTATTAGATCCAAAGAGGAATCATATAAAGTTGCCAGAAAACGTAGCAAGCCTGAGGATTGGGAGTAGTTTAGAGTTCAACAAAAATGACCAAGTGATTGATTAAGAGGGGCAAAATAGAGTACGAGACTAAACTTGCCAGGAATTAAGGGGACTGAAAGCTGATAAATCCCCAGGGCCTGTTAATCAGCATCCGAAAGTACTAAAAGAGGTAGCCATGGAAATAGATATTGCATTCGTTGTCATCTTCCAAAATGCTTTAGATTATGAAACAGTTCCTGCAGATTGGAGGGTGACAAATGCAACCACGCTATTTAAAAAAGGAGGAAGCCAGGAAACAGGGATCTACAGACCAGTTAGACTAACATCAGTGGTAGGAAAAATGCTAGAGTCTCTTAGAAAGGATGTGATAACAGGACATTTGGAAAATATCAACGGGATTAGAAAAAGTCAACATGAATTTATGAAAGGGAAATGGCGTTTGACAAACCTACTGGAGTTTTCTGAGGATGTAACTGGTAGAATAGATAAGGGAGAACCAGTGGATGTGGTGTTTTTGGATTTTCAGGAGTCCTTTGATAAAGTCCCATGTAAGAGGTTAGTATGCAAAATTAAAGCACATGGGATTGGAGGTAATAAACTGGCATGGATGGAAAATTGGTCAACAGGCAGGAAACAGAGACCAGGAATAAATGAGTCTTTTTCCAGGTGGCAGGCGGTGACTAATGGTGTACCACAGGGATCAGTGCTTGGGCCCCAGCTATTCACAATATATATCAATGAGTTGCATGAGGGAACCAAATGTAGTATCTCCAAATTTGCTGACGACACGAAATTAGGTGGGATTGTGAGTTGTGAGGAGGGTGCAAAGAGGCTTCAAGGCAATTTAGACAAGTTGAGTGAGTGGGCAAATACATGGCAGATGCAGTATAACGTGGAAAAATGTGAAGATATCCACTTCGGTAGGAAAAACAGAAAGGTAGAGTATTATTTAAATGGTGATAGATGGGGAAATGTTGATGTACAAAGGGACCTGGGTTTCCTTGTACACCAGTCACTGAAAGCAAACATGCAAGTGCAGCAAGCAGTTAGGAAGTAAAACGGTAAGTTGGCCTTAATTGCAAGAGGCTTTGTTTACAGGAGCAAGGATGCCATTCTACAATTGCACAGGGCCTTGGTGAGACCACACCTGGAGTACTGTGTGCAGTTTTGGACTCCTTACCTAAGAAAGTATATACTGCCATAGATTGAGTGCAACGAAGGTTCACCAGACTGACTCCTGGGATGGCAGGACTGTCTTATGAGGAGAGATTGGGTCGACTAGGCTTGTATTCACTGGAGTTTAGAAGAATGAGTGGGGATCTGATTGAAACGTATAAATTTCTGACAGGGCTAGGCAGACTGGATGCAGGGAGTATGGAAGCAGCTTGGTCACTATTCAGAGCGATAGCTCAAATATTCTTTTAAGGTCTACTCTCTTGTTTGTATTTAGAGAAATCTGAATTTGTTGAGTCTGTATGTTCCAGTTATGTTTAGGATCAATCACTGGACACAGACAACAAGAATAACTTTTAACAGGTCTTTACTATTCGAAGGTCAGGGCTGAACTGCCCAGCAAATCCTTGCACAACACTTATATACCGGTGTGGTCACCACCGGTATTACAGTATTACAGTATACAGCAGCCAAGAGAAAATAGTACATCTCTTAAGGTAGTTCTCTTTAAGGTGGAACAGGTTACATACACCACAATCCTCCCTTTTTAGCTTAACAGTTATATCCCCATTTAACATAACATAATAACATATATATATACAACTTCATGCAAAACAGTTCAAAGATTCAGTCTCTGAGGAGGCCTCCTGATTCGAGTTGGATAACGCCTTTCAGGGGTCTCTGATTCTCGTTGCTGGGGTGACTCATCTAGTTGGTCTCTTATGGATTGGACATCATCATCAGGTACATTCACTTCTGAGGTAGATGCTTCAGGTTCACTAACTTCTTTCACGGTTGTCTCTGCTGTAACCATGGGTTCGACCCTTGTTCTCGATTCTACCAGTTGGTCAGCATGACGCCGTATTACATTTTCACCAATATCTACCGTGTACATCAGGGGTCCTTGTCTGGCCCGAATTGTTCCAGATTGCCATTTCTCGTTTTTATAGTCCCGGGCTAACACTGGTTGTCCTATTTCGAAACTCCGAGTGGTCTTGTTATTTATATGCTGGAACTGTTTGTTTTCAACTTCCCTCCGCACATTTGGTTTTAACAAGTCCAACCTGGACCGCAACCTCCTGTTGTAGAACATCATGGCAGGACTTTGGTTTGTCACTGCATGAGTGGCGTTTCGATATGCCAGTAGGAATTTGTCCACCTTGTGTTGTAGTGGAATCTGATCTTCGCTCATGGCCTTTATTGCTTTTTTAAACGTTTGTACAAATCTCTCGGCCAACCCGTTTGTAGCCGGATGATATGGGGCAGAGGTATAATGTTTCACCCCATTCTTCTTCATGAATCTCTGGAATTCTTCTGACATGAACTGCGGTCCGTTGTCTGAACATATTTGTTCTGGCAATCCATTTCTCGCAAATATCGTTCTTAGCACCGCGATCGTCTTCTCCGAGGTAGTGGCAGTCATTTTAATCACTTCTGGCCATTTAGAATGTGCATCCACCGCAATTAAAAACATGGAGTCCATGAAAGGACCAGCAAAGTCAATATGTACACGTTGCCATGGGGTTGAAGGCCATTCCCATGGATGCAGCGGTGCAATCGAAGGTGCATTTTGCACTTTTTGGCACCCTGAGCAGCTTTTCGTCAGCTCCTCTATCTGTTGGTCGATACCCGGCCACCAGACATAAGCCCTAGCAAGGCTTTTCATCTTGACTCCCCCCAGATGACCTTCATGCAGTTCCTTTAGAACTCTCTCTCTTAACTTAGGAGGAATAATCACCCTTGTTCCATACATCAATGTTCCTTGACAGACGGACAGCTGTTCTCGTCTTGCTGAGAATGCCGGTAACAGTGGATCACCTTGTGCTGGCCATCCCTTCACTGTCACTTCGTAGACCCTGGACAGTGTCGGGTCATTCCTGGTTTCTCTTTCAATACTTGCATTGGTGACTGGTAAACATTCGATGATGGTCGAGTGAAATAACTCAACAGGGTCAACCGTCGGTGCCTCCTCCTCTGTAGGTAGTGGCAGGTGCGACAGCCCATCAGCATTACCATGCTGCTTTGTACCTTTGAATTCTATCTGATATTGATGTGCCCCTAGGAAAATGGACCATCTCTGGAGTCTCTGTGCTGTCATCACCGAAACACCCTTCTTAGGGTTAAAAATGGATACCAACGGCTGGTGGTCTGTCAGAAGCGTAAACTTTTGGCCCTGCAGGTAATGATTAAACTTCTTTACTCCCCACACAAGGCTGAGAGCCTCCCTATCTATCTGAGCATAGTTGCGCTCAGCGGAGGTCAATGATCTGGATGCGAATGCAACTGGCCTCTCCTGGCCATTTGGCAACTTGTGTGAGAGTACTGCCCCAATACCATATGGAGAAGCATCACAAGCCAAACGAATAGGCAGCGTTGGGTTGAAGTGAGCCAACACTTCCTCTGAGGTGATCAATGCCTTGCTTTCGCGAAAGGCCCTCTTACAGTCCTCGCTCCACTTCCATGGTACTTCCTTCTGCAAAAGAGCATTCAGCGGGTGCAGCACCATGGATAAATTTGGCAGAAACTTATGGTAATAGTTAATCAACCCTAGAAACGACCTCAATTGGGATACATTATCCGGAGCGGGAGCCTTCACAACAGCTTCGATCTTGTCAGGAGGCTTATGAAGCCCCTCCTGGTCAATGACATGACCACAGTACGAGATCTGCTTCTGAAAGAATTCACATTTCTGGCGATTAACTCGAAGACCATATTCTTTCAATCTGGTGAGCACCAGTTCCAAGTTTGCAAGGTGTTCCTCGTCATCATCTCCTGTAATCAGAATATCGTCCAGGTAACATTGTGTACCTGGAATTCCCTGTAATACCTGCTCCATGGCCCTCTGCCAAATTGCTGGAGCCGATGCCACTCCAAAAAACAGTCTATTATACCGGTACAAGCCTCTATGCGTGTTGATCATGAGATACTGGCGTGACTCTTCCTCAACTTCCATCTGTAAGTACGCCTGCGCCAGGTCTATCTTGGTGAAGTGTTTCCCACCAGACAACGAAGCGAAGATATCCTCAATCCGTGGAAGCGGATACTGCACCGTGTGTAGCACCGGATTAACAGTGATCTTGAAATCACCACAGATGTGAACCTTCCCCGGTTCCCCCGGCTTGTTGCTCGATGAACACTTCATGACTGGGACAATGGGCGTGGCCCACTCACTCCAGTCTACCTTAGACAGTACTCCTGAACGTTCTAGCCCTTCCAGCTCAGCTTCCACAGCAGGTCGTTTTGCATAAGGTACCGGTCTGGCTTTGAAAAATTTCGGGTTTGCATGTTCTTCAACCTTGATGTTTGCCGTAATTCCTCTCAGTGTTCCCAGTCCTTGTTGGAACACCTCTTTAGCATCGTCCAATATTCTGGACAATCGTTTAGGTTTGACATCTTTTGTACCGGAATCTACCGTTAGTGCTTTTAAGGAATGCCAGTCCATATTTATTTTCCTAATCCACTCCCGTCCCAGTAGTGGTGGACCTCCCTCAGGTAGCACATATAAGTCCATTCCTCGGCTTTCCTTGCCCTTGTGGACCACCTTTACCTCTATCTTCCCGATGGGGAATATGTGGGAATAACCTTTTGTAATCTTTCTTATTCATGACCGTCAATGCCGATCCAGTGTCCAATTCCATCTTCACTTGTACTCCTGCTATCTGAAGTGTGACCCAAATTGTTTGGAGGTCTGCTTCCTTCCCAACATTGTGTACTCTTAGACTACCCAGTTCATTACTGCTGGCGTCTGAATCTGACTTCTGTTCGTTCGAACTGTTCTCTGTCACCTTGTGTACCTTTTTGTACTTTTCCTGCGGTGACTTTTTGTTGCTGGTCTTCTTTCCTGACCGGCATACTTTAGCTATGTGACCAAGCCTGCCACATTTTCTGCATTCATGATTTTTGAACCAGCACTGGTTCTGATCGTGTGTTGTCTTTCCACAACGATAACATTTTACTGTACTCAAGACCATTTGATTGGTACAGAGTTCCGGTGACCGTAGCTGCACTTCCGCAGTGCCTCTTGCTGCGGCTTCTTGCGATGCTGCAATAGTGACAGCTTTATCAAGCGTAAGATCATTCTCTTCAAGCAGTCGCTTTTGTGTTCCTTCTTTTAACAATCCACACACAAATTTATCTCTCAGCGCATCTGCTAGCCCTGTCCCAAACTGACAGTACTTCGATAGCTTACGTAGTTCAATTAAAAATTCAGCGTTGCTTTCATCTTTCAACTGCGTTCTTCTGTAAAATTTAAATCATTCCGTTATCATCAGCGGCGTGGGGTTTAAATGATTTTTCAGGACAGTAACAATATTCGTGAAGGTCTGATCCACCAGTTTATTTGGTGATAGAAGGTGCTTCAATAGCCCGTATGTCTTCGCCCCCATTGAGCTTAATAAGGTTAATGCTTTCTCATCATCTGGTACCTTATTTGCTTTACAATAAACTTCCAGGCGTTCTACATACGTGGTCTAATCTTCGACATCACTATCAAAGGTATTAATGCTCCCATGTTTAGGCATCCTTGCAAGTTTTTAATTTTTTTTTAAAGTTTTTTAAAATGGCGGCTTGTCTTCTTCCCCCGCCTACTAAAATGGCAGCTTCCCGCACTTGGCGGTCTTTCCCGCGCTCGTCTTCTTCCCCGCCGACTACAATGGCGGATTCCCGCGTTTGCCTTCTTTCCCCGCTGGCTGCAATGGCAATTGCCTTGCTGCTGCCGTTCTCGCCTCCCCAGCGGTTCTCACTCCCCGACGCTGCTTTGCCTTGCAGCCCCGCTTGCAGCCCGGTCCTTTACACTGGCTGCGTTTGAATTCTCCGCGGCTCTCGTGCCTTAAGCTTCTCAACTCCCCGACGCTGCTTTGCCTTGCAGCCCCGCTCGCAGCCCGGTCCTGTACACCAGCTGCGTTTGAGTTCTCCGTGGCTCTCGAGCCTTAAGCTGCCCCAGTCGCTGCGCCTCTTGGCCTCGATTGCAGCCCGGCCCTTTCTACCGGCCGTGGTCTAGCTCTCCGCCCTTATTCCTCCGTTTTCCCTCCCCTACTCCACAGTCAACGCGGCCGACTTTCTGCTCGTGTTGCTGATCGGCTTATCCACCACCATGGTAGAAGGGATGATCACTGCCTGTCGCTGATGGAGGGCTTCGTGGTCAGAATTCTTTTTCTTTTTAACCCGGGTTCTCGATGCCTCCCGTGCGATGGTGCTCAGCAGGATGATGAGGGCGGATGCCTCTTCTCGACGCCCGTTTTGAGGACGAAGCTGCCTTGGATGTAAATTTGCCGCAGGGTAAGATCGGACTCGTCGCCACTGTTGAGTCTGTATGTTCCAGTTATGTTTAGGATCAATCACTGGACACAGACAACAAGAAAAACTTTTAACAGGTCTTTACTATTCGAAGGTCAGGGCTGAACTGCCCAGCAAATCCTTGCACAACACTTATATACCGGTGTGGTCACCACCGGTATTACAGTGTTACAGTATACAGCAGCCAAGAGAAAATAGTACATCTCTTAAGGTAGTTCTCTTTAAGGTGGAACAGGTTACATACACCACAGAATTGTTTATTTTTGAATGCATCTACGCTTGCTGCAGAACCAACAGAGGTATCTTAGAAACTGATTTATTGAGATGTCAGTTCCTCTTGGGCGACAGGGCATAATGGGTGATAACAAATCCGTAACCCGTTTACCGTTTGGCCCGAATGTGTTTTCCAATGACTTGAACGCCACTGTTTGAGAGGCTGATGGAGGAATGGGCAGGATGTCGTCCTGAGAGAGGATGGCACTTGCCTCTGCCATGGAGACAATACCACTCTCATCCAGCTATGCCTCAGCACTCCCAGTGCTCTGAGTGAGAACAGAGTTCAGCAGTGATGAGACACTCTGCAATCCCTATTCAGGCTTTCATTCACGCTTTAGATGGCCGAGGAGTTGCTGGATCCCAGTGTGCCGCCCGTTCATCGGCCAAAAATGGGTCTCAATAAATTCATCTTCAATTTTCTGCTATTTTAGTAGAGTTAATAATTTGCCTGAAAAAAGGGCGTGTGTGTCTGTGTATTAATATTGAACAGCCTTTCAGGTGAGAAATGTTATTTAATGTAATAACGTAAATATCACATTTCTCTCTTTAACTTACAGGTGAGGACAGCTCAGAATGCGAGACTTCAAATCACCTGATTACAGTAATCGCTGTGGCTATTTGTGTGGTAGGGTTGGCTTTAGTCGTTATCTGCATCACAAAATGTGTGAGCTCCAGTACAGGTAAATAAAATCATGATACTAAATTTATCAGAGTCAATACGTCATGGATTATAACATTACCGTCGGTGGGAAAGTGATTGCTTCACTTTAATTGTTTTTATTTCTTTTCCCGCAAGATAGAAATACGGAACGGGTTCACTTGGATCACAGGTATGTTGAATAATTGAGAATCCGTCAGGGAACTGACGGGATTGGGCGGAACAATGGCTTCACATCCCGCCCAATATTACTCACCATTGACTTCAGCGTTGCACCCGATTCCGTCAGTTCCCCGGTGGACGAGTTCGGTTAAAATTGCTCGCTTTAACTCACAGGAGATGATGTGCAAAATACTACGCCCTTCATTTCAGTTATTTCATTCAAGGAAACTGACATCGCAAATAATTTGAAGTTTGTTGGCGAGCCTTCCCATCGTATATAATTGTTTTAGAAAAGAAAATGCAATAGGAAACCGTTTCAACTCCAATCCCACCAAAATCGAGACGTTTACAATGGCCCAGAAATTCGGGTCGGGGGCTTCCCGCGGGCGCAAGCCCCTGACCTGCACTTACCTCGCGCGCTGGCCGTCGAGCTGTGGGCCCCCGTGGTATTGCGATCCTGGGTCTCTTCCAGCGGCCGGCAAGCAGTGCTTGCATATCCCAGGGGCGCAGTTAGTTCGAAGCGTCCCCTGGGATCACGTGGGCCATGGAGAGCCAATGGTAGCAGGGAATGCTTCATTCATAAGTTTGACAGGAAGACCTGTCCAACCTATAATTATTATTAGCCCCAAAACATCTCTAAATATTCAAATAAATTTAGAAACAAACATCACATTTTTAAAATAAACTATAAATTACATGAAATAACTACTTTAAACAATAATTTAAATTTTTGAAAAAAATAATTTTATTTTCTAACGCGGCTAAAAGTTACCTTTCTTTAAAGTATTTAAAAATAATAAACCTGTGTAAATAATGTATTAATTTTAATTAATTCACCGCTTACCTTGTAAAAAGCAAGCCGTGCGACTGCTTTTTATATGTGTAACTTCTGGAGAATTACCATCCCAGGATAACCTGCAAAAAAAATCATAAGTTCGATGCGCACGCGCTGCCTCTCCTGCGCACGCGTTCGACTTCTGAACCCCTTCTTTCAGGGGAACGGAAGGGCCGGTTTCCCGCGCATGCGCAGTGCACGCACGAAACTGGCACTTCCATTGGGCTTACGGGTGAGTACCCCGTGCGTACTCACCCGTGGAGACCCGAATTTCTGGGCCATTAACTTAGAAATCACCTTTAGCAATGAATTATTGAGGTAATCATGTCACAGTCATTCAAGTCCTGCTTTAAACGAGGCGTTAAACTATTTAAAACCAATTACATATTTCACCTATTAAATATAAACCGGAGGAATTCCAGTGCCATGATTGTTGAAGCCTTGATAGGGCGGACATTGATAAAATGGTTCTGTTTGTGGGGGAATCCTAAACTAGGCCTCCTTAATATAAAATACTCACTAAGAAACACCGGCACAGACCAGTTGAGCCGACTGGCCTATTTCTGTGCTGTAAATTCTATGTAACATGTAATATTTTCATAGAGTTATATCAGAAGTTGTAATTTTTAGACTTATTTGACTTATCCACATCGTCAGAACAAAATATTCGGTGCACCAATGCAACAGATCTGTTCCCAACACCAGCCATCCGTACAGCATCTCTGAGTGCTCATGTAAATGTTACAAGAAATTGTGCAGAGAAGGAAATGTTTCTGTTGTAGAGTTATCCCACTGGAAACTGGCTTACTATAGATATATAAGTAGATGAAACGATAGATAAGTGAAGGCTAAGCTGTGATATTCCTGATGTGTTCAAGATCTTAAAACACGTCGATAAAATCAATTTATGAGAAACTTCTTAACATGACTCCAAGAAGGACAACCACAGGGCATGGGGTGAATGTCAGAAGAGGGACGATTATTAGAGATCCGATATAACTGCCTCTCATACAGGATGGCGAATGTTTTCAGTGGGCTGTCCAGCTGATAGCATCAGCAATTTTACAAAGCAGTGGGACACGTGCTTGCGAGAAACTGAATTTAGAGATATGAGCAGTGGAATGTGTATTGTGTTCTTTTAAATTCGGAGATCTGTTACAGTTGCAAATATAATTTGATTCTGTGACATATATTGCTCGGACAGATAGATAGACATACCCTATACTCAAAAACTTAATGGTACAATTGAAATTGTTGATAGTAATTTAATGTTCTGTAAATCCTTGAGAAATAACAGAAAGGCAAGCAATAGATTAACTTTTATTGAATTACACATATTCGCTGCTCAATTTCTGCCCTATTATCTGAACGTAATTGGAGATTTAATTTTTATTTTAGTAATTGAATTTTTCTGTCAAGATGTGTTCGCCTGCTTAACAGTGCCTTTCATTGCCCTTAGATCAAATCCAGCGGTGCGTGGACAGAAACAGCAGAGGTGAGAATCAGTCATTGAATGACAAATCCTTGAAACTGAGACTGAAAATGTTACTGGTATTGCCTTGGATTTCAATCTCAAATTGAGTCAAATTGCGTCCAACTTTTATTCTTAGAAGACATCGTGCGACCAATTCAGGATGCACCAAACCACAGACTGCGTATGTAAATTATAATCCAATTCATCAGTAATGTTTGCATGAAGAGATAAAATAAAACTAAGTCTGTCTATCTATCTATCTATCTAACTGTCTATCTAACTATCTAATTATCTATCTATCTTTCTATCTATCTATCTATCTGTCTGTCTGTCTATCTATCTGTCTGTCTATCTATCTATCTATCTATCTCTCTATTCTTATCTCTCTATCTATCTATCTATCGATCTATCTTGTCTGTCTGTCTATCTACTTATCTTATCTATCTGTCTGTCTGTCTATCTGTCTGTCTCCCTGTCTGTCTGTCTATCTATCTATCTATCTATCTGTCTATCTCTATCTCTCTCTCTCGCTCTCTGTCTATCTATCTATCTATCATCTTTTATGTCTGTACCATTGTTTCACTTGAAATGGACAGAACGGCCATGAGCAACGACAGAAAAAAAATGAGGTACAATTATGAAAAGCAAAATTAACCCGAAAAAGCTAGACAACCGAAAAAGGTTTCGAGAGCTACAAGCAGAGCGAGGGAGAAAGGGACAGTATGGAACACAAAAATCAATTATTCCAAAATATTCTGCAATCTGCTTCTACCTCTGATTTTCGATTAAACTGCCCATATATGATATAGTGCATATTCTGCAACATAAAAATGCAACATTCCAAACTTGCCTCTATTTTTCCTGTTACGTCTTCCCAAAGAATTTAGCAGAAGATATATCAAATAAAAAGAATGGATAGGTTCAATAAGATGTCTCAATATTTACTTACATAAGTTTACCCTATTCATAGAGCATGTCATTGCGCCTGAACTACTTTGTAATTTATTTCTCTACTCTATACCACTGTATACATTTCAAACATTGTAGATGATAATTAAATATCTTTGTAGATAACGAAGTAATATTCTCCATCTGCTCGCACCCTATCGTGTTATATGTATGATTCAGCAGGCATGTCATACTGTAAATATGTTTTTTAACAAGATTGCAAAACTATGCAAAATCCTTCCTCCATCTATAGGTTATTTACACCTCTCCTAATAATACAACTCTTAAATAGTTTTGAAATCGGACTTTGAATTCGGTTACATCTGCACCTTGCTTTATCTCAGCCTCTCTCCTATTCTTTTCAACCTTGAAACTGCTCAGCATCTCAGCCTCTAATTCATTAGATAGATAGATTAAGTTTTTATTTGCTCCATGTCTGAAAAACTGCAACATTCCAAGAGTAAAAAGATAACTGCTAAAGTTGGCGTCCTTAAATGTTTCTTCTGTAATAGCGACCATAGCTGTAAAATTGCTAGTTTGGTGATGTATATTCACTTTCCAAATCATTGAGCATATCCTGGCTGCTGCGTTTAACATAGAAACATAGAAACATAGAAGATAGGAGCAGAAGTAGGCCACTCGGCCCCTCGAGCCTGCTCCACCATTCAATGCGATCATGGCTGATCATCCAAATTCAGTACCCGGTCCCTGCTTTCTCCCCATACCTCTTGACACTTTAGCCTTAAGAAATATATCCAACTCCTTCTTGAATATATTTAATGAACTGGCCCCCACCGCCTCCTGTGGTAGAGAGTTCCACAGGTTCAACACTCTCTGGGTGAAGAAATTCCTCCTCATTTCTGTCCTAAATTGCCTACCCTTTATCCTTAGATGGTGTCCTCTGGTTCAGGAATCCCCGAACATCGGGGACATCCTTCTTGCATCTAGTCTGTCCAGTCCTGTCAGAATTTTATAAGTTTCAATGAGATCACATCTCATTCTTTGAAACTCCAGCGAGTACAATCCCAGTCGACCAAATCTCTCCTCATACGTCATTCCTGCCATCCCAGGTATCAGCCTGGTGAACCTTCGCTGAACTCCTTCCATGGCAAGAACATCCTTCCTCAGATAAAGCAACCAAAACTGCACACAATACTCAAGATGTGGTTTCACCAAGGCCCTGTACAGCTGCAGCAAGACATCCTTGTTCCTGTACTCAAACCCTCTCGCTAGGAAGGCCAACATGCCATTTGCCTTCTTAACCGCCTGCTTCACCTGCATGCTTACCTTCAGCGACTGGTGCACAAGGACACCCAGGTCTCGTTGCACTTCCCCTTCTCCCAATCTATTGCCATTTAGGTAATAATCTGCCTTCCTGTTTTTGCCACCAAAGTGGACAACCTCACATTTATCCACGTTATATTGCATCTGCCATGTTTCTGCCCAATCACCCAAAATGTCCAAATCATCCTAGATTTTTTCGACGTCCTCCTCACAGCAGACACGCCCACCCAGCTTTGTGTTGTCTATAAATTTGGAGATATTACATCTAGTTCCCTTGTCTAGATCATTAATATATATTGCGAATAACTGGGGTCCAAGGATCGATCCCTGTGGTACCCCACTAGTCACTGCCTGCCATTCGGAAAAAGATCCATTTATTCCAACTCTTTGCTTTCTGTCTGCCAACCAGTTCTCTATCCAAGTCAATACCTTGCCTCCAATCCCATGTGCCTTAACTTTACATGCTAATCTCTTATGCGGGACCTTAGCGATGGCCTTCTGAAAGTCCAGGTACACCACATCCACTGGTACTCCCTTATCTATTTTACCAGTTACATCCTCAATAAATTCCAGTAGATTAGTCAAGCACGATTTACCTTTTGTGAATCCATGTTGACTTTGCCTGATCCTGTCACTGTTTTCCAAGTGCTCTGCTATTATTTCTTTGATAATGGACTCTAGCATTTTCCCCACTATCGATGTCAGGCTTACCGGTCTGTAATTCCCCGTTTACTCTCTACCAACTTTTTTGAATGGTGGGTAACATTAGCTACCCTCCAATCCATGGGGACTGTTCCAGATTCCATCGAATGTTGGAAGATGATCAGCAATACTATTGCTAGGGCCACTTCCTTAAGTACCCTAGGATGTAGGTTATCAGGCGCTGGGGATTTATCGGCCTTCAATCCCATCAATTTCCCTAACACCATTTCCCTGATTTCTTTCAGTTCCTCCCTTTCATCAGACCCTATGTTCCCCGGCATCTCTGGGAGGTTATTTGTGTCCTCCTTTTTGAAGAGAGAACCAAAATATGCATTTAGTTGGTCTGCCATTTCTTTGTTCCCCATTAAGAATTCCCCTGATTCTGAGTCCAACGGACCTACGCTTGACTTTTCAATCTTTTTCTCTTCCCTTATCTATAAAAGCTTCTACAGTCAATTTTTATGTTCCCTGCAAGCTTACTCTCATATTCTATTTTCCCCTTCTTAAATAATCCCTTTGTCCTCCTTTGTGGAATACTATATTGCTCCCAATCCTCAGGATTATTGCTTTTTCTGGCCAATTTATATGTCCTCTCCTTGTATCTTATGCTATTCCTAATTTCCATTGTTAGCCATGGTTGAGTCACCTTTTTTGTTTTATTTTTATGCCAAACTGGGAGGAACAGATTCTGTAGTTCATCCATGCGGTCTTTGAATGTTTGCCATTGCCTATCCGCCGTCAACCCTTTGAGTGACATTCCCCAATCAATCCAACCCAACTCACGCCTCAGACCATCGTAGTTTCCTTTATTTAAATTTAGGACCCTAGTCTCTGAGTCAACTAATTCATTCTCCATCTTAATGAAGAATTCGATCATTATATAATGGCTCCGACCCAAGGGGCTTCGTACAACAAGATTGCTAATTAAACATTTCTCGTTACATAATACCCAGTCTAAGTTGACCTGATCTCTGGTTGGTTCCTCAACATATTAGTCCAGGAAAACATCCCGTAAACACTACAGGAATTCCTGCTCCACAGTACTGTTGCTAATTTGGTTATCCCAATCTATATGTAGATTAAAGTCACCCATGATGACTGCTGTGCCCTTATTGCATGCTTCTTTAATTTCCCTTTTAATGACATCCCCAACCTCCGCCTTACTGTTTGGAGATCTATATACCACTCCCACTAACGTTTCCTGTCCCTTGGTATTTCTCAATTCAAATCATACAGATTCCATATCATCAGAGCTAATATCCTTCCTTACAATTGCGTTAATCGCTTCTTTAACCAGTAATGGTACCCTACCTCCCTTTCCTTTTTGCCTATCTTTCCTGAATATCGAATACCCCTGGATGTTGAGTTCCCAGCCTTGGCCATCCTTGAGCCACGTTTCCCTAATCCCAACCAAATCATATTTGTTTACCTCTATTTGCGCAGCCAATTCATCCACCTTATTACGAATGCTCCTCGCATTAAGACACAAAGCCTTCAGGCTAATATTTTTAACGCTCTTAGACCTATTAGAATTATTATTTACTGTGGCCATGTTTGATTTAAACCGTTGATTTCTCTGACTGCCACTTTTGTTTTTCTCCTTCCTTTCTTTTGCTTTTATCCTTGTTTCCCTTTCCTCTGTCCCCCTGCTCAGGTTCCCAACCCCCTGCCATCTTAGTTTAAACCCTCCCCCACAGCATTAGCAAACACTCCCCCTAGGACATCGGTCCCAGCCCTGCCCAGGTGCAAACCGTCCGGTTTGAACTGGTCCCACTCCCCGAGAAGCGTTTCCAATGTCCCAGGAACTTGAATCCCTCCCTGTTGCACCATTCCTCTAGCCATGTATTCATCTGAAATATCCTTCTATTTCTACTCTGACTAGCACGTGGCACTGGTAGCAATCCTGAGATTACCACCTTTGAGGTCCTATTTTTTAATTTACCTCCTATGTCCCTATATTCAGCTTTTAGGACCTCATCCCATTTTTTACCTATATCGTTGGTACCTATATGCACCACGACAACTGACTGTTCACCCTTCCCTTTCAAAATGTTCTGCAGCCGCTCTGAGACATCCTTGATCCTTGCACCAGGGAGGCATCACACCATCCTGGAGCCTCGTTTGCGGCCGCAGAAACGCCTATCTATTCCCCTTACAATAGAATCCCCTATTACTATACCTCTGCCCCTCTTTTTCCTCCCGCTCTGTGCAGCAGAGCCAACCCTGGTGCCAGGAAGTTGGCTGCTGCTGCCTTCCTCTGATAAGCCATCCCCCCCAACAATACTCAAAGTGGTGTATTTGTTTGAGTGGGGGATGTCCACAGGGGACCCCTGCACTACCTGCCTGTGCCTAGTACTCTGCCTGTTGGTCACCCCTTCCCTTTCTGCCTGTCCAACCTCTACCTGCGGTGTGTCCAACTCCCTAAACGTGCTATTCACGACGTCCTCAGCATCGTGAACGCTCCAGTATGCATCCAATCGCAACTCCAGTGCCGCAATGCGGTCTGTCAGTAGCTGCAGCTGGATACACTTCCTGCACACGTAGTTGTCAGGGACACATATGTAGGAGACAGCTAGTTTAAAACAATAGTACGATAGCAAAATACGCTGCTCACGATGTGGCCTCCTCTACATTGGGGAGACCAAATGCAGATTGGGTGACCACTTTGCAGAACACCTCCGTTCAGTCTGTAAGGATGACCCCGAGCTTCCGGTCACCTGGCATTTTAATTCACCACCCCATTCCCACTCAGACCTCACTGTACTCGGGCTCTTGCATTGTTCCATGAAAGCTCAGCATATGCTCTAGGAACAGCACCTCATCTTCCGATTAGGCACTTTACAGCCTTCCGGACTCAATATCGAGTTCAACAATTTCAGATCATAACCCCAGCCCCCATTACATTTTTACTTATTTTTATCCAAACTTTTGTTTTGGCCCTTTCCCCACTTTCTTTTCTCTCCCACATGGCAGCTGTTTCCCATTCTGCCAGCACATTTCACACCTAATCTAGAAACGTCTTTTGTCTCCACTAGTCCTATCACCATCTCGTCTCGTTTTGAATATATCTTAATGTCTCTTCACTTCTCTTCTGTTCTCCCCCGGGCTGGCCTCTTAATCTATTTCATTTCCAGTGCTTTTCCAGTCTTGACAAAGTGTTTGACCCGAAACGTTGACTCTATTTTCTGTCCACGGATGTTGCCTGGCCTGCTGAGTTTTTCCAGCATTTTCTGTTGTTATTTTAGTTTAAAACAATGGTACAGTATGTAGCTGGGGATGATATAATGTTCTCTCTCTCCCTTTGTCGCTCTCTCTCTTTCTCTCACTCTCGCTCTCTCGCTCATTGTCTCACTCTCTCTCTCCTAATTGTATCACTTACTCCCGACATCTGGACGTGGTTATTTCACACTCTCATTTTGAATCTGCAGAGAATTCTGAAGATTTCTGATGACTTTTTTCAAAGCACAGATTTTTTCGATTCGACCCATGAGTTTCACTCAGATGGCGGCACCAATGACATTTTATCGTTACCCTAAACCATTGAGATTCATTATGTGTTTTTGGTATTTTCTAACAGAAGGGGAAATCCTCAACGAACCAAACAGAATCGCCGTGAGTAGCTTCTACACATGATATCTAAAGAATAAAAATAGATAATATGCAGAATTTCATATTTGGTGCATGTTGCCCATAAAGTGTTGGTATAGTCTATTGAAAGGTTGTAGCTTGCAATATTTCTTTCAAATTGCATGAACTACATCTATGTGTGACAGCATATCAGTTCACACACTGTTTCAGTTCAAGAGAACGCAATATTCTGCTAAATTAATTTCCTATATATTGCACATATTATGGTGACATGTATAGTCAATGAGGAACAAGAACATATGAACATAAGAAACAGGAGCAGGAATCGGCCACTTGGCCCCTCGAGCCTGCTCCGCCATTCAATAAGATCATGGCTGATCTTGAGCTCAAATCCACTTTCCTGGCCGCTCCCCATAACCCTTCACTCCATTATCTTGCAAAAATCTGTCTATCTCCACCTTAAAGGTACTTAATGACCCAGCCTCCACGGCTCTCTGGGGCAGGGAATTCCACAGATTTACGACCCTCTGAGAGAAGAAATTCCTCCTCATCTCAGTTCCAAAAGGGCGGCCCTTAATTCTGAATCTATGCACCCGAGTTTTAGATTTCCCCACGAGGTGCAACATCCTCTCTGCATCTAACTTCTCGAGCCCCCTCAGTATCTTATATATTTCAAAAAGATCACCTCTCGTTCTTCTAAATTCCAATGTGTATAGGCCCAATCTGCTCAGCTATTCTTCATAAGTCAACCCCTCATCTCAGGAATCTACCGTGTGAATCGTCTCTGAATTGACTCCAATGCAAGTATCCTTCCTTCAATAAGGGGACCAAAAGTTTCTGCAGAGCTCAAGGTGTGGTCTCACCAGTACCCTGTGCAGTTGTAGTATGACTTCTCTGCTTTTATACTCCAACCCCCTTGCAATAAAGGTCACCATTCCATTTGCCTTTTTGATTACTTGCTGTAACTGCATGCTAACTTTGTGTGTTTAATGCACAAGGACCCCCAGGTCCCTCTGAACTGTAGCATTTTGTAATCTCTCTCCATTTAAATAAAAATGGCTTTTTTATTTTCCTGCCAAATTGGATAACCTCGCACGTTCCCATCTGCCAAATGTTTGCCCGCTCACTTAGCCTGTCTATATCCCTTTGCAGATTCGCTGAGTCCTCTGCACAACTTGCTTTCCCATCATCTTTGTATCATCCACAAACTTGGCATCATTACACTCGGAACCTTCATCCAAGGCATTAATGTACATTGTAAATATTTGAGGCCCCAGCATCGATCCATGTGGCACCCCATTAATTACCATTTGCCAACCGGAAAATTACCCATTTATCTCGCTTTTATGAACGAATGATTGTGAATATTATACCGATTGAAAAATCAAGATACATATTCAAAATTAGTTGACTAAATGATTTATGGTTTGTGAAAGACGTAAGGAATGAAATAAAATGCATGAACATAATAGTTTACAGTTCCATATAATAGTGTAAATGGAAGCTAGCAGCGTTTCAAAGTTTTGTGAAACCTTGGTTATGCTTATGTTCCATTCATCACAGCAGCAATGCAGATATAAATTGAAAATAAACACCCTGAGCTTCAACCTGCTAAAACTTGAACTAACCTATGATTGGGATCAAGGACAGTGTATTCATGCAATCCAGCGCATGGCACATCAAGTGGGAAACAACCCTGACACAACGCCCCCCTCCCAGCCACCCTCCCGTCATCAAACGAAAGACTGAAAGAGAGTGAGAGAGGCAGCGTCCAGGGAGAATGTTTTGAGCAAAACAAAGCCCACAACCATCAAGGAAAGATATGTTACTTTCTTCAACTGACGAAGCCTCGAATCCTCATTCTGTGCTACACACTCAATTTTTGGTACAAGACGCAGGTATAAATCATGGCCAATGCTGTCGTCTGGACTAGTTTCGATCGTCTAAAGGGGTGGCAGGTGAATTGTTCCAAATGTTTACCCCTAATTGACCTGGCTTTTTACCTGTTTATTTCGGTTCTCTCAGTAGATTGCATGGCCCCGGGTGGGTGGGCAGTGTCTATATGGTGATGCATAAGGCATTAGGTCTTTTCCTGCCCAAAACTTTCAAATGTTGGTAGTGCTAGTGCCTAAACAGGATACATTAATCAAGAGCTTTCTGGGCACAGGGTGTGGATGGGTATTGGGCTACGCGTATGTAGGCAGTGGGAAACTGGGGCGAATATTAGAAACAATGATTCAATATTGACTGTCCAAAATATGTTTAAGATGAACTGGTGCTGCGGTACTTAAGTATCTCTTGTTCTTTTTGCAGGTGAGATACGAGTCCAATAGAGACGGAGGTGTTCGATATGACAACATTTATTCCCTTGGCAGTGGGAATCAGCCAGAGAGAATTCAAGAACAAGCGGACTACGAGGAGGAAGATGCCTTTGAATATTCATTGATTGCCATTTGTTGAGAACTAAAACATCGTGGAATAACCTCAGTAATTTTATATTCGAGGGCAGATAGATGATGAGATAAACCGCATCATTAGGTGGCTGCGTTGTCAGGTCAGATGTGAAAACTGACTCATAGAAACATAGAAACATACAAGATAGGAGCAGGAGTAGGCCATTCGGCCCCTCGAGCCTGTTCCACCATATAATGAGATCATGGCTGATCATCCAAATTCAGTACCCTGTCCCTGCTTTCTCCCCATTTCCCTTGATCCCTTTAGCCTTAAGAAATATATCTAACTCTTTCTTGAATATATTTAATGAATTGGCCTCTATTGCCTTGTGTGGTAGAGAATTCCACAGGTTCACCACTCTCTGGGTGAAGAAATTCGTCCTCATCTCTGTCCTAATTTGCTTATCCCTTATCTTTAGACTGTGACCCCTGGTTCTGGACTCCCCTGCCATCGGGAATATCCTTCCTGCATCTAGTCTGTCTAGTCCTGTTACAATTTTATAAGTTTCAATGAGATCCCCTCTCATTCTTCTAAACTCCAGCGAGTATAAGCCCAATCGTCCCAATCTCTCCTCATACGATGCACAATGCACCTCAGATTAATGGGGTAAGTGGTTTGATTTGTAGGCTGGAATATTACTTTGTTTGCATGTTCCATGCATACGCAGTGCCCAGCGCAGGCCAGTATGTAACAAGCAATGTCCTTAAAAGTGGGCCATCAAAGGTTGAGCAAAGGGCACTCACAGCTGTCGTCTGAATGGCAGTTTTGAGGCAATAGAAACATTTTATCAGTTCAACAATGGGCTCCATTTCTGAGTTATGCTTCAGATTAACCAACAGACATAATACCATACAACTATTGGAATACAGGTGCACAATCTTTCCCTTATCCAGTATTATATATGGCAGTATTAACTCACTTAAAATACATGTCCTAAATCATATTGAACTAGCATGGAAAGGGATTCTGCATTGTAACCCGCATTGTGTAGCAACATTGCAATTTGAAAGCCTCTGTCGGAGGAGCAACATCCATGTTTCAATTCACTGCAACTACTGGCTTGCGAGTGCAGCAATTTAAAAAGGGAAAAGACAGCATAATTATGGCCTAGGACCTGGGACTCATCCTCTTAACAAGTGGAAATATTTGCGGGTTATTAAGGATCCCTGCTGCAGTGGAGGGTTAAACTTGAGCATATTTATTCGTCATGGCCAAAAAAGAATAAACTGCTTTGAAGTGAATATTTTTCAGTTACAGCGCTGTTTTGTGTCTCAAATTTATAATAGACAAATCAGCATTATAAACTTTAATTCTGCAAAAAATTGTGTCACTTCTTAAGGAGCTGTGTCCTTCCTGTTGGACCAATATGGACTGATTATACCGCATAGATAATTTAGATGATATATATCTATGGATATACAGATAATCGCTGCTGGTGGAAATTTTTATATGAATATATGTACAGCAGGTTTATACAGAGTATCAGAATCTGCTGCTGCTAATATCCCACAGCGCCTTTTGGATGCCCAGTTTTAAGCTGCCTGATCTGTTCTTAATCTATCCCTCTTTACACCCTCCCCTTTCAGTCTGAGCGGTTCAAAGCGGGTCACCTTGAGTACGAGAGTGCCATGAGGGGCGGGGAGGGTGAGAGGAGACATAGTGGGGGTGATTTTCACTCAGAAGTCGGGAAGGAGGCGGGACTACAACTTTCGGGGACGTAGTCCCTCCTCCATCGAGATGCGGCCAATCAACGCGATTTTAACTTGATTGACCTTGTTGAGCCCGCCCTGCGGGCTCAGCAAGCCAATTAAGGGCCACCCGGCAACGGGTGACGTCACAGGCTGAAATTTCATCTGTCAAGACGATTTGACAGGTGAGACATCGGTGTTTCACAGTTGTTTGAAGCTATCAAACGCTGATAATCTTACTTCAAACCTGAGTCCTTCTCCACAGACTCAGTTAGAAATCTCACCGACACCGAAAGCTGCAGGCTGTCACTTTTGATAGTTCGCAGCCGTTCTGCTTTCTGTGCCGGTTAGATGATGGACTCCCGAAACCTAGAGGAAGGAAGGCTGGAAAGGTAAGTACAGGTAATTTAAACTTCTTTACACACTGTAGACACACCAAACACACTTACCTTTGCACTTATGCACCCATCACTCACCTGAACAGCGACATCTCGACCCCACCAAGTCCTTCAACCGGACAGCCCGACTCCTGTAACTTGACGTGGGTCGGGAATCCCACAGTTCAAGCTTTAAAATAGGGATTAGGCTAAAAACTGCCTGTGAACTACCTGTTAACAGGCAGTTATTTGTCACTAATCCTTTCCCGCCTTGGGTAGGCGCGTCCCAGTGCAGGGAGGGTACCTGCCTCCTTTGAAAGTTACATGGAGGCGGGTTTGGGGCGGGATGGTGTCGGGACCCCCGAATTCGGGACATTAACCCCCCACACACCTCCAATCCCGACTCCACGGGTCAGTTTAAATCGAGGCCAGTGAATTTATTTTACAACTCCCAATGAATCCATCAGCGCACCTGTGACTGTGTTGTGAAAATACTCAAACTGCATATTTAGGGGGTATAAATTCTCCAGGGCAGTAGCGCAAAACGCATCGGCCTCGTACTATTCGCCCGTTCCGATATTCAATTCAATTCACGTCAATTGCATTGAATATAAGACGTGGCGCATCAGCCAATCCGAAACATTTCTGCATGGTCTTGTTGAAGAAAACAAGATTATTTGGTATTATACCAAACAAATTTGTGTTGAACAAGGGACAATCAAATTCAGCAACGAAAGAACACAGAGGAATCTCAGGATGTACAATATCAACTGTACAACCAATAGGGAGAGTACCGCCAATTTTAAAGGGGGCTGCCAATTCGCTACCGCCCAGAACCATTGTTTCCCAATAGGTGACACACTGAATTCCAAAAAGGAATGTTAGCATTTAACTAATTTAAACAAGCTTGCAAACAGACATTTCACTGACTGTCTGAACTCCTCCCTGAACTTGTTCTGGATCACTGCACAAATGCACGGCTTTGTACAGCAACTCAAAAGGAGAAGCATATACCCGGCTTCTTGAAGCATATAGAGAGGATCATTGTATCCTGTGTAACCGGAAGAATTTGTGATTCAGAGATATAGCTAATGTAATGTAAACGTCATCCACAAGGGTACGAAATTTACGGACAGAGTAAGAACTAAAATTATGGATTTCCTACGATTTCCATCTCGGGATCATTTTCATGGTCAACATATTTCTTGCCATGGAGAGCCCAACGGACTCTATTGGCCAGTAAAATAGAAATTCACGGTGAGAGCATTCAGCAGCAAAATCTAAATCAAAGGCACAAACGTGGTTGAAATATGGGTCAGGTATGAAAATGCTATCCACGGAAGCGTTGTGTAAAAGCTAGATTTGACGTTGCAATACCAGGGTACGTTGTTAATGAAATACACAGGTTCTAATCCAAAGTTGCAGGGGATATTTCGCAAACAGCTCAGTGTAAATCGCGTTCCCACAACGCCACTGGCCATTTGCGGTGCAATATTTGTTTATCAGCTGCTGGCAGCAAATCGCCAGATATACATCACAGGTGAAAGCAACCGTTAACCAGACAGAAATGTCTTTGGCGGCATAAGCCATTACAGTTCTCAGTGAGCATACTGTGGTAATGGACAGAACGATGGCTGGGAGATAAACCGCCATTATTGGATTCAGCAACACGCTAGTGAGGATCACTAGTAGATCCGCAAAAGCCATAGCCACCAGGTAGCAGGTTATCCATTTGGAGAGGCCACACTTCCCTCGGGATAGAATCGCAATCGCCATTATGTTACCTGTCAAAAAAAGGACAATTTCAACTGAACAACTGCACAGAGTCCCAGGAAATGCATCAGTTTGGTGGGAATTAGTGCGAATTTCAGCGGGTTGAGAATAATCCTCGGCGATCACGCAAAACGGGCAGAACCACATGGCCCGTTGACTCCTGAACCATATCAGGCAGAGGACGGGGTGGGGCTGCTCCATGGAATATCTGCAGCAATGAAAGTCTACCCCAAGATCTTGGTCTTCATTCAGAGAATTGGGCCAGTAACTCCGGTCCCAACGCGTGAGTACGGACGGTGTACTCAAGCGTGTGCCCGTTGGAAGTGCCGGATTTCAGCATGCACAGCGCATGCGCGGGAAACCGGCATATCCTCCAAGGGTTTCAGAGGTCCAATGCGTGTGCGCAGGACTCTGCGCGCACGCCTTGAACTTCCTTCTTTTTGACAGGTTTGCCCATTTGCAAGGGCCTGAACTTTTTACACATATAAAAAGGAGGCGTAAGGACTGGATTCTTGAAGGTAAGTGGTCTATTATTTAAAATTATTGCATTTCTTCCACAGCGTCATTGTTTTTAAGGACTTTATAGTAAGGTAAGTTTATTTTTAGACCCGATTTATTAAAAAATTATTTTTTTCAAAATGTTTATTAATTGTTTAAAATAGTTTTTTTTAAAGTTATTTATAGTTTATTTAATTATTGGGATGTTTTTTAAAATTTTATTTAAAGTTATACTAGTCTTTTGGGCGCCCGTACTTTTCATGAGTTTGACAGTTCTTACTGTCAAACTCATGAATGAAGTTTCCCCTCCCCTGATTGGCTGCACAGTGCTCACCTGATCCCAGCCGGCAAATCGCACTAACTATGCCGCTGGATCAGTCAAGCACATCGCGCCGACATCTGAACCGGGCCAGTGACAGGAATTCCAAGCAGGCCCAGGCTTCAGATGTCGGCGCGCCGGGTGAGTGCACCCGATCCTAATTTCTGGCCCAATAACCGATTAGCGCTCACCTGTGTTTCCTAGTGACATCCAGTTCAAAATAAAATGTCAAAAAGTAATAATAAAGACACACAAGAGGGGAATCACAAATATGAAGCAACATTCAAAAAGAATCAAACTGCGGTCTAGGAATGTACATAAATCAATTTTAAACCACGTTAAAAGTAGAAAAAAAATGTAAGAGATTTCAAGCTATCTTAATAAAGGACTACTTTGAATGCAGTCGCTCTAATACAACCAAAACAAATCAAACACATATCAGAAAAATGTATAAAAAGTAAGGAGTGACGATGTGAGATCAATAAATGGAATCAAAGAAAGAAACAAAAATGACTTGAATTTCCTTAGCGCCTTTCACAACCTCAGGGCGTCACAAAGCGCTTTACAACAAATTAATTACTTTTGAAGTGCAGTCACTGTTGCAATGTAGGAAATGCGACAGCCAATTGCGCACAGCAAGCTCCCAGACACAGTAATATGAAAATGAACAGATAATCTGTTTTAGTGATGTTTATTGTGGAATAAATATTGGACACACACACCGGGGATAACTCCCCTGCTCTTCCTCGAAATAGTGTCATGTGATCATTTACATCCACCTGAGAGAGAAGATATCGGTTTTACTTCTTATTCCAAAGGCGGCAGCTCCAACAGTGCTGCACCACTTCAGTACTGCACTGGAGTATCAACAACAACAACTTTATTTGTATAGCGCCTTTAGCATAGAAAAACGTCCCAAGACGCTGCACAGGAGTATATAAAGACAAAAAAATTGACACCGATCCACATAAGGATAAATTAGGGAAGATGACCAAAAGCTTGGTCAAAGAGGTGGTTTTTAAGGAGCTGCTTAAAGTATCAAAGAGAGGTAGCGAGGTGAACAGGTATAGGGAGGGAATTCCAGAGTTTACTGTCCAGGCAACAGAAGGCACGGCTGCCAAATGTTGAGCGATTATCGGGGATGCTCAAGAGGGCCAAATTAGAGGAGAGCAGATACCTCGGGGGTTTGTGGGGTTGAAGGAAATTACATAGATACGAAGGGGCGAGGCCATGGAGGGATTTGACAACAAGAATGAGAGTTTTGAAATCGAGACGCTCCTTAACCGGGAGCCAATGTTGATCAGCGAGCAGAGGGGTAATGGGAGAGCGGGACTTCGTGCGAGTTAGGAGATGGGCAGACGAGTTTTGGTTGACCTCAAGTATATGTAGGGTGGAATGTGGGAGGACGGCCAGGAGTGCTTTAGAATGGTCAAGTCTAGAGGTAACAACGGCATTGGTGAAATTTAAAGCATCAGATGAGCTGAGGCAAGTTCGGAGACGGCCGAAGTTACAGAGTGGAAGTAGATGGTCTTTGTTATGCTGCGGCTATGTGGTCGGAAGCTCATTTCAGAGTCAAATATGACAACAAGGTTGCAAACAGTGTGGTTCAGCCTCAAACAGATGGTAGGGTGAGGGATGAAGTCAGTGGCTAGGTAACGGGGTTTGTGCTGGGGACCTAAATCAACGGCTTTGTTCTTCCCAATATTTAACTGGAGAAAATTTATGCTGATCCAGAACTGGGTGTCAGTCTGACACCTTAGAGACTGTGGAGGGGTTGAGAGAAGTGGTGGCGAGATAGAGCTGGGTGTCGTCAGCGTACATGTGGAAACTGACGCTGGGTTTTGGGAAGATGTCCTCAAGGGGCAACATCCAGTTGAGAAGCAGGATCAGCCTAGATTTTTGTGCTCACATCTCTAAATGTCTTGATGCAACAAGCTTCAAACTCAGCGGCAAGGGTGCGACCAACTGAGCCAGCACTTGCATTTTGAATTAAATAAAGCATTGCACACAATGTCGAAGTAAAAAAGAGTGTATAACAGACACTGAGCTGCAAGGAGAGGAGTGATGTTCCGCCGGGTAGAGAGTGTTTGGTGAGTCAAACTGTGTGGATTCGGGTACTGAAGCAGAAATGATGCTCCGCATTGGAAGGAGCCAGAAAGATACTGTAATGAGGAAGGGGTCAGAATCGTTCTCAATACGGGAACGGGTCGCCTACCTGATGTATACATCCGAGTGGTATAGTTTGAGACGGGTTTTGGATTAAGAAATTTCAAGTTGCAAAATTAACAACTGAAAATAATGAGGAACAGGGAGCATTGCAAAATTTGGACATGGCCCTTTGGCGTGAAGTAAAACTAGCTATTCCATGAATTGCTAAACGGAAAATGACCAAGGTTCATCTCGTTCACCACCTGTCGTTCTGGTAGTGCCATGCTGCAATGATAATGGAGCTGTTGAATTATCATAGCAATCAATCCTTACAAGTTACCCTACAACAGACCCAGATATGACGGGAGGGAAACGCCATTGGAGGAGAGCTTTGGGAAACATAGGTCAAAATTTACCAGTTCATCTACAGCATAGTACATTTCCCAAATGTCATCATGTCACAAATCATTCATAAACTGCATCCAAACACGTTATTTTCCGAAATAAATCTACCTAATTTGCATTTAAGTGACTCAATACTATCTGCTTTCTCGCGGGGAGCCTGTTCCATAGCTTGACCACTCAATCACTGAAGTAATAATTCGGCAGATTAATTTTGAAATTAGTCGCTTTCAATCACAGGCAGTGCAGGGACAGAGGAACCGATGGAGTGTTATGTAGAATGCTGCATGCGAAGCAAGGCAACACTGACATAAACTGTCAACTAGTGGAAATAGCAAGAACTTACAAGAACCAATGCATTAGTAAAACATAGTTCCATTCAGAAAAGTAACTATTCAATTACTAGTTAAGTATTATCAGCAAATGCATGCAGTATCAGAAAACACAATGCTTAATTTCAGAGGGAAATCTTCCTGCGCGTTATGCACTGTTGGATCAAGTCAATATGGCTGGTGTCATTCTTTTCTGCAATAACGAAGTAAAGTTGATTAACAGATTAAGCATTGAGTAAATGTAGACTGTAATATTTTGCACATTAGTTAACTAGTAACTAAAGTTGAGTAACTAAGTTGATCTTGGGAACATTTCTTCTGAACACCATGAATCAGGAAGGTTGCTGAAAAAGCGAGCTTTCCGACAGTGATTATTCCAAATAAAATAGTAGAACCTTTGTGAAGCGATGCGTTTATCATTTTGCTGAAAACATATACACTCAGTGGAAACATTCCGTGCTAAGTTTAAGCAACCCAGACAGAGACAGGGGGAACTCGTCATTCAGATTATTAATTTCAGCCAGCATTGCAGGTCTTTACTCCAAGACGGAATCAGTAACTTACCTGTGTGCCCAATCGCTGAAATTACGAATATAAAGAAGACATATTTTTACTCATGCCATTTAAAATCTCAGATTCCAAGAAAGCGATTTTTACTATCCTAATAGCCCAGTCATATTGTTTACAACGTTACTGTATTATCAGGCTTCACTGTTTTGAAATGCATTGGGATGGTGTTTAAAATTACCGAAAATTGCATCTGTTCATTTGCATTATTTCCTTTGTAATGGAATGGCAGGAAATGCCTATTGTGATGAGACTAATATTGTCTCAATGCCATTGTAAATAAATAGTTATGGATTTGTTTTGGCGATTCTAAGGGCTTATTGCACTGATTTGGTAATGAACAATGAAAGCAAAGAAGGATACAGGGTCAATGGGTGCAGTGGGTTATGGCCGTTATCACAATTACACGCAGGGGCAGAAGTTCATCTTGGCAGTTGCACTTAAACACCCCGGGGTTGAAATTCTCTTTGCTGTTTATGCAATACTTGGCGCTATCACATCGTCCACCTCTTATACGCTTCGTCCCATAGTCAATTTGTTTGACTTCAAGTGAGCTGGATAACTGTCTGTGGGTAAAACAGACCGGCCGATGCGATGCCGCCCGTTATGTGTTACTTCCCGCCGTCAATTTCTAGCTCAAGTCAGACCTTGTTCAGGCTCAGATACAAATGTGAGCCACTTGACCCAGGGTAGATAAATTCCACGGAAGGGCAGCAGCATGATATCGAGGAGAAGTAACTATCCTGAAATTAATGCATTTCCTAGCCATGCACCACTCTTTAAACAATTACACCGCTCCCAGTAGGATGTCATTTGGAATATTTCAAAATACTTGGATAGAATGACAGCAATATTAATGTTGTGCTGACAAAAACAGTAGGGTCGAACATACACAACGGGCGGTACCTGCGGACAAACCTCCCCGCCATGATGCATAGTCAGAAAACTCCACCTAAGTACATGGGTTGAAAATGGTAACTTGGAATCATGTAATTTTAGATTTCACTTTCCGTTGCGTTCATGTCATCATCAGCTGTAATCTTCTCCACCAAATCGCACCAGATAAACCTGGAAGTGTGAAAGATTTTTATTTCATTAAGTTTATCAACGGATGTGGATCAATGGCAGCTAAACGAATTTGAGGTGCAGATGAGTCATGATCTAACTGAATGAATGAACCTGGAGAATTAGCACGTTTTGCCCGCCTGTCAGCTTGAGGCCTTCCATGCCTGGTGGACACACAGCAACTACAGTGTGTGGTCGAAACAGGAAACAATATTATTAATTAAATTATTAACTTTTCTTTATCATTTTTATGATTTGGATGTTTATTGTTTGTGCACCTCTACAAAAGGAGTTTTAGATTTATTTTCATCGGGTTGGTGACAGTGCGGCAACCCAGTGTGTCCAGAAGGTGCAACTAATTTAAATAGAAAGACAGCCGCTCCTTCTGCGGGTTTGTCCACGCACTGGTAGACCTGGAGTGGGAGCACGAGATGTTTGCCAGCACGCTTGAGGCCTTCCACAACCAGTGGGCACTGCAGTGTCCGGAGTACGTCGCAGAGATGAGAAATAATATTATTATTTCATTTGCTAAGTAACGTTTCATGTTTTATGATTTGGATTCAATTAGTTGTATCCCTGCAAATGGGGCGCATTTTTGCTTGTTGTTTGTTTGATGAAACAAGTTTCAATTATAGAATAAAAACAACTCACTTAGTTTATTTGTGCAAAGGAGTGGAACTAACATCTGTAATGATGTGACCTAATTGTCTCACTGGAGGCTTCCGTGATCTATATATTCAGTCTGCTGCAAACCGGATGTTGAGGCTGTTGAGACGCAGTTGCTTCTGACAGAAAATGCATGAGCCAGTAACTGGTCCCGTGTATGCAGTTTACTATCCAATTCTTGCCGCTCTTGGTGTCCCGGGTAAGTGGTAACCATACCAGTTGTGCAAACCTATTTTATACAGCATCATTGTTTTTGCAACGTGTCTGGTAACTTAATCTGTCTGAGCGGACCTGTTTGCTAAATAGTCACCTATTCTGTGGTATCTGCTCAATGGCTAAGTTATCCGAATTTATTTATTCAATATAATATTTTATTCAAATTATACTTATTTCTGCTCCAACAGAGACAGTATTATTCAAAGTCTTCTTCAGACGACTTGCTATCTCACATCTAGAATCAGCCGTGTCCACACATTTAAGTGTGTGTTGGTATGTTGCTGCGTTTTGCCAATGGCTGCAAATCGATATACAGGTTCCAAATATAGGGGTGAGGAATATTGATCTTTAAACTGTTTCACCATATTGGCAAAGGATTGATCCCCGCCCAAGTACACCGGTGCAGAGCTCGCCATCCTACCCCACTGACAGCAGTGGCTCAGTTGGTAGTACTCTGGCCCCTGAGTGAAACGGTTCTGAGATTAAGTCCCACTCCAGGGACTCGAGCACAACAATCTGGGCTGACCATTCTGTGCGGCACTGAGGGAGTGCCTCACTGTCGGAGGTGCCATCTTTAGGACGTGAAGTTAAACCGAGGCCTGGTCTGCCCTCGCAGGTGTGTGTGTAAATGATCCCATGCCATTATTTCGAACAGGAGTAGGGGAGGTCTCCTCACTGGCCTAGCCAATATTTATCCCTCAGTCAACATCACTAATGCAGATGATCTGGTCATTATCATATTGTTGTTTGTGGGGTCTTGCTGTGCGAAAATTGGCAGCCGCGTTTCATTCATGACAACAGTGACTACATTTCAAAGGGTACTTCACTGGCTGTAATAAGCTTTGGGACATCCTGAGGTCGTGAAAGGCGCTATATAAATGGTAGGCTTTCTTTTATTTATTTTCTGTTATTGGTGTAAACTATTAAAATAATTAGAATAGAAAAGAACAAAATTTCCATCGTATTTACTGAACATCTGAAGAAAAATGTATTCGAGCGTATTTTGAAATAATAAAGAGAAATACATTCATCTGACTACAGCGACCATATTTACCTTTCTCCTGCTCTCTTTTCCTCTTTCGCTTTCGATTTCTCATCTCCCGTTCTTTTTCTGTCCCTCCTTATTTCTTTCTATCTTTCCCTCTCTCTACTATACGTTCTTGTGAAGGATGCCATCGTGTTTTAATCGGATTGCAAGTGAAACGCTTAGAACCTGTTTGTAATAGGATAATATTTCACCCCAATCGCGAGTTAACTATTTAGTTATGGCGCATAAGCTCTAAGTCAGTCCTGCAGTAACGTTGTTCAACCAACGCCATGGACAAAGCAGGGGAGTTCCTCTTTAATTTGATCGTTATTGGCTGCCGTACAAGTAACAATTATTACAGTCCAAACAGCACTATACAGGCTGAAGTCTTTGATTTGCATTCGGGGGTCATGTGTAATTGCAAACGCTAGTTATTATATCGTAACCTGCAAGGTATTGCCGATGGTGCCAAAAAGTTATTAAAAGACTTGGTCAACGATAATAAGCAATTCCTTTCTATTTTCCCCTTCTGCTCTGTTGTCAGGTGCCATAGGGGTTATCAGCCTTCAGATACATGTCCTGTTATTCATGCGCCCCCATGATAGGCAGATTAAACAGTCTACAGATCATAGAGGTCATTTAATTGATCAGTCAAGTCATGTATTCAACAGACTCTCAAATTCAGCCATTTTCCACTCGTGTTTGCCATAGTAAGCCCATGATTAATGTTACTACCTCCGCTGGAATATTTGAGTCTGGCTGTTGAACTTGCATCACATCGTTTGAGATCCATGGATGGTTAGGACGAGCAAGACTCCTAAATATTCCCTAACTGCGTAACTCATTATAACTTAAGTCATGATACTTGCTCACTAACCCATCAATAATGCTCAGGAAAATTAAGCTTACTTACAATATAGCCGGCATGCCTGTGTGTCAGTCGTTGCTCAGTTGGCAGCACTCTCGCCTCTCAGTCAGAAGGTAGTGGATTAAAGTCCCACTACAGAAACTTTAGTCCAACAATTCTAGGCTGCCACTCCTTTGTAATACTGAGGGAGCCCAGCACTGTCAGAGGTGGGGCCTTTTGGCCGAGACGGTAAACCGAGGACCCGCTCTCCCAGGTGGATGCCCCGACACTATTTTGAAGAGCAGTGGAGTTATCCCCGGTGTCCTGGCCAATAGTTATCCCTCAATCAACATAAGAAAACAGATTACTTGGTCATTAAAACATTGCTGTTTGTTGGAGCTTGCTGTACACATATTGGCTGCCACGGGTGATTGGGCAGATGCATGGCAGATGCAGTATAATGTGGAGAAATGCGAAGGTATCCACTTTGGAGGCAAAAACAGAAAGGCAGATTATTATCTGAACGGCAATAGCTTGGGATAAGGGAAAGTGCAACGAGACCTGGGTGTCCTTGTGCACCAGTGGCTGAAGGTAGGCATGCAGGTGCAGCAGACTGTTAAGAAAGTAAATGGTATGTTGGCCTTCGTAGCGAGAGGGTTTGAGTAAAGGAACAAGGATGTCTTGCTGCAGTTGTACAGGGCCGTGGTGAGACCACAGCTTGAGTATTGTGTGCATTTTTGGTCGACTTATCTGAGGAAGAATGTTCTTGCCATGGAGGGAGTGCAGCGAAGATTCACCAGACTGATACCTGGGGTGGCAGGAATGACGTATGAAGAGAGATTGGGTCGATTAACTTTATATTCGCTACAGTTTAGAAGAAGGAGAGGGGATCTCATTGAAACATATAAAATTGTAACAGGGCTAGACAGACTAGATGCAGGAAGGATTTTCCTGATGGCGGGGGAGTCCAGAACCAGGGGTCACAGTCTAAGGATAAGGGGTAAGCCATTTAGGACTGAGCTGAGGAGGAATTTCTTCACCCAGACAGTGGTGAACCTGTGGGATTCTCTACCACAGAAGGCAGTTGAGGCCAACTTATAAAATATATTCAAGAAGGAGTTAGATATATTTTTTAAGGCTAAAGGGATCAAGGGATATGGGGAGAAAGCAGGGACAGGATACTGAATTTGGATGACCAGCCAAGATCTCATTAAATGGAGGAGCAGGCTCGAGGGGCTGAATGGCCTACTCCTGCTCCTATCTTCTATGTTTCTATGTGTCCTAAAATAAAACAGTGACCGCACGTCGAACAGTATATCATTGGCTGCAAAGCGATTTGGGACGTCTGGTGGTCATGAAAGGCGCTCTATAAATGTAAGTCTTTCATTTTTGCTTTTTCATATTGCAACATATATATATTATCGCTTCATTTTAAAGGGCAGCTCAACACATGTATTCTTTTGGATCAGATTTACATCACTCCATCAAATAAATGATTGGAAAACAAGAACGAGCAAGGGGTTTGCCGGTTGGTATAATCAGTGATGTGCCCAATGCCCTTATATCTGGAGAGCATGGGTGGTCATTCAGCGGCCCTCTCCTCATCCATAAACAATTCTGCCTGATTTACAGCCACGGTCCGATTTCACTCACTTCAGTCCATCCGCCACTTTTCAATGTCTTGTTCATATGCATTACCGGTGGACCTCGGTGTCTGTCCTTCATTAAGTTTTGTGTTTATATCGGGGTTTTCCAAATTTATCGTTCATTAATTGTATTGTTAATCTCAAACTCGCTCTCTATTGAATTGTATTTCATTCAATCAACTTATTGCAGGTGCATTTTTGTAGATTTTATTATTTTTATGAAAGTTTTTATTGAAATAAATTTTATGTCACTCAAGTTGGCATATCATAACTAACTTTTAAACTCATTTTAAAGCTCATTGCTCGTCCAATAGTAGCGCCAGATTTCATTTGCTAATCAGTCCTGCTTCTTCCTATGACCATATCATGTTACATTAACGTACCTCATCTATATTTTAAAACGGAGCAGAAACAATATAGTGCCATTAGCGACCTTAGGGTGTCCTAAAGTATTCTGCAGTAACTGTTGTAATGTACGGAAGATTTGCAGCCAATCAGCGCGCAGCAAAGTCCCACAAACAGCAATGAGACAGCGACCAGATAATTGGGTTTAGTGATGTTGATTTAGGGAGAAATATTGGCCAGGGCACCGGCGGTGCAGCATTCCCTTAGCACTGCATTCATGATTCAGCCGAGATCATGTGCTCAAATCTTTGGAGTGGGACATGAAACCGCAAACTTCTGACTCAGAGGCGAGTGTGCTACCCAATGAGCCTCGGCTGACACTGTTTTAATTTGCAACCTACTTTAATGGCTATTAGGTTACATGCAGAATGCAATAACAAGTTCTGCAGGGAGCCCATACTGGTAGCAAACTGGTACTTTCCCTTAAAGTCTGGCCATAATTAATTGTCTTGCTTGTTTTCCCCTCCCCTGCAGTTAACATGGTGGCAATTGCGATCCTGTCCCGGGGAAAGTGCGGCCTCTCCAAATGTATCACATGCTACCTGGTGGCCATGGCAGCGGCGGATCTAGTGGTTGTCATCACTGGCGTCATACTCAATCGGATCATCGACATTTACATTCCCGGAAGTTATCTGTTGCTTACTCCGGTATGTCGGGCCAAAATCGCCCTAGTTTATGCAACCAGAGACATTTCTGTCTGGTTAACCGTCGCTTTTACCTTCGATCGCTTTATAGCCATTTGTTGCCAGGAGCTGAAAACCAAATATTGCACCAAGCAAACGGCAACTGCGGTTGTCAGCACGGTGCTCGCTCTGAGCTGTTTCAAAAACATCCCCTGGTACTTCGTGTATGATCCTCTGTACATAATTAACAATTTGCCGTGGTATTGCCGGATACGGCCAATCTTTTATACTTCACCCCTTTGGCTAGCATTTTCTTTTTTCGACTGCATAGCGACTCCTTTCCTGCCATTTTTCATTATTCTGCTACTCAATGCTCTGACCGTGAGGTATATATTAGTGGCCAGCAGAGTCCGCAAGGGATTGCGGAGCAACCCCAACTTTGAAAATAATCCTGATCCTGAGATGGAAAACCGGAGAAAATCCATCATTTTACTCTTCAGTATATCCGGCAACTTTTTACTCTTATGGCTGACATACACGGTCCATTACTTATATTATCGGATTACTAATACCTATTCTTACACAGGTTACAATGACCCGGTTTATATCCTTCAAGAAACCGGATATATGCTCCTGCTTTTGAGCTGCTGCACAAACACCTTTATTTATGCAGTAACCCAGAGTAAATTCAGAGAGGAGTTTATGAAAATGGTGAAATATCCAGTGAACCGAATTGTTACGTTTTTGAAATAATTAGAACAGCTATATAATTGTTGGTATTATAAATCAAATTGTCATATACCAGACATCATCTTGTAGATTTGCCTTTAATTTACAGTCAGTGGCAAGGCAAAGCAAAGGCGCTCGCCGCTGGCCCTGAAGAGAGTTGCCCACAAAGGTCTTGCGATCCGTGTAGCGAGAAGTTTGCCTTTTTCGAGGTTCCAATGAAATCAGCACTCTGTCGTGGGGATTCATGTGCCACGCTGCCGTGACGTCACAAAGAGGTCCAAGCAGCCAATCACATTGCAGAGTTCTCAAAGACAGGAAAGCAGGGAATGAGAAGCTGCTTTTTCTCGCTTTAATAATAAATGATCGTAGAGCGAAATAAAGATTGGGACGCTCACATGGGGTTAAGGTAAAAGCTGAAATATCATGAACAATCGTTTAAAAAATTAATGTTTAAAAAACATTGTTGTTATCACTATGGAGAAATTTGACACTCCATAAATATAAAACTTAATCAATACGCTGTTAAAACCCTAGTTACATCTATTGCAACACGGTCTAACATTTCATGGCGTATTCAAAGCGATATTAGTGCGGAAAAGCCCAGGTATTCGTCAGCTTTACTCATTTCCCTGATTACGCTGTTGCCGTCTATGGGGTGTGGTGGAGCTGTGAGGGCAGAACACAGCCAGTGTCGGAGCAGTGAATGACTGACCGCAACTTCAAGATTTCTGCAGTTCAATGTGCATGCGCTACATCCTGAAGTTGCGATCACTTTCACAATGGTAGTGATGGCACACACTGTTAGTTCGCCGTCATTAATCTCTGCAAATTCCGAGCCAATATGTTTGTCTATTTCCAGGGGTGCTATGTGTATTTCTTCATGTGGCTCTTTACAGTTCCATGTAAATCAAAGAATAAAGAGAGACTTGCATTTCTATAGCGCCTTTCCCGACCAGCGGACGTTCCAAAGCTTTTTACAGCCAATTAAGTACCTTTATATATTGGTCAGGGCAACGGCGATAACTCCCCCGTTCTTCTGCGGAATATTGGCGTGGGGACTTTTACATTCAGCTGAGAAAGCAGACAGGGCCTCGGTTGAATGTCTTATACCGAAAGACGGCACCTCCAACAGTGCAGCACTGCAAGTGCCAGCCTAGATTTCTATGCTCATGTCTCTGGAGTTTAGACTTGAACCAGCAACTTTCTGATTCAGAAATGGGAGTGCTGCCCACTGAGCCACTGGCTGACACCTAAAGAATGCACATGTATGAAGGCCCAGGGAAATGTCGATTTCAGAAAATAACCAAACAGTCTTAACGATTGGCTTTTTCAGAGGTTTCACTGATTAATATGACACAGTTCCATGCAATCTGTATCACAATACGACCATGATCTTAATAATAATTCCATTGTTAGGGAATAATCAAGAGCAAAAAGAAGTAAAAAAGTACTTTCACAATAATAGTAACACAACAACCGCTCTGTTTAACGTAACATGATTTGGGTCGTCGGATGCCTACATGACATGAATGACTGACAAATCTGCACTCATAGTGATTGCAGTTGCCTCTCATGGCGTTCACACTATCCCTCGCACCAGCTCACCCGAGTTACTTACCATAAGTGAGACCTGGTAAGATTCAAGGCTATGGTTCCCTCCAAGATGTGACAGGGTGTTGCTGTTGTACAACTCGCAGAACCCAGGGTGGAACACTGCCTGTTCTTTGGCTAGCTACCCTTTTAATAGCACAGATTCAATGGGCCAAATGACAGAGAATTTCTGACATAAGCTTCTCTGATAAGAAAATTAACCTGTTTTATTATGTAAGCCAAATGTAGTCAGTCAGTACACATTCTGACATTACCTCTGCTTTTATTGTTCCAGTGCCAAAGTAGGAATTCTATTAAATCTGCACCCTACTGCTCACTCTAGGCTATTAGTGTAGTTTATATGACACTGCTTTCCACCAGAAAATGAATCGAATACATCCCACTTGCCAGAAATACCTACAAACTGGTGGGGACTGTACATCTGTCAGTGCATGCAACCCCAGATCGTTGCAACACGAAAGTTGAAATGCAAAGCAACAATATCCTTCTGACAGTAGAGTGAGATGGATTTCCTCTGCTGGATATCTGCGATGGTTTATTTAATGGAGCATGAACTCTGCTCGCTTGTGTGACAAAATGGTATTTTAATTTGGCCACAGACATCGATTTGGCATGAGCACTTTGAACAATTTATTTTATTTATAAACACGGTCTCGAAGGACTGCATCCCTTAGATACCTCTATTTGCAAGGAATGCTATGTTTGCATGAGTGGGATATTGACTACACTAGCTCTTGTTCTTTTTTGTAATAAGTGACTTCAGACAGTAGAAATAAACACGCATACAGAAGATTAATTCAACAGAATTCATTTGCAGTACTTTGCAGATCAAGTGTGCATTGTCTGACTTAGAAAATATATGTGCTGTGAAGAAACTACTCTTATCCTAAACATGTTCTAACTACAGTGACAGACGCAGCCATTAATATAACTAACTTTTGTTCATGAATGGTTGCCTCTGCTCAAGGATACCCTTCAACCATTCCTGCATCCCTGTGCTATCTCAAGTCCGTTACAATTTAAGTTTCATTTCAGTCAACAAAGAACATATGTGAACAAGCATTTCCATGCCATCTCGAGTAAGCTACAATTTCCCCATACAAAACATCTGTTTCACATCTTACTTCTACAGCATTAGCAATTAGTTGTCATGACACAATCCTATTAAGAATCACGATGCCTACACAATTAAGGCATATCTTGAATTGGGTGATTCAGCTTACATTAATAGGACATAATTAAAAAGGTTGGTTCCTGCTGCAGTATGGGTCACTTTTAGTTCAAATGTTTAATGGCCACCATATCAGGCAAGTGTTTATATTCCTAGAACGGTGTAACAAAAAAAATAAATTCTGAAAAATCTTAGCAGGCCAGGCAACATCTGTGGAGAGAGAAACAGCTTGCATTTCAGGACGATGACCTTTCGTCAGAACATAAGAACATAAGAACATAAGAAATAGGAGCAGGAGTAGGCCAATCGGCCCCTCGAGCCTGCTCCACCATTCAATAAGATCATGGCTGATCTGATCCTAACCTCAAATCTTCTATCACTCTGCATCCACCCGAACCCATGTGATCTCCCGGGAGAGGCGAAAAACCAGATAAAGACCCAATGGCCAATTTGGGAGAAAAAAATCTGGGAAATTCCTCTCCGACCCATCTAGGCGATCGAAATTCTTCCAGGAGATCACTCTGTCCCTATATTTTCTACAGTACTTACCTTCTGTAAAGGCGATCTCCACCCCAGCCAGGAACAGGAATAAAACCATCTCCTGAAATCTAACAGAATTAGAACACAGTAGGAGCAGAACAAGGCTACACGGCCCCTGGGCCCGCTCCACTACCCACAGGGCCATGACCATTCCGAACCCAGACTCATGTCCAATTTCCTGCCCGCTCCCCGTAACCCTTTATTCCCTTTACTTCTAGGAAACCATCAATTTCTGTTTTAAATTTATTTAATGATGTAGCTTCCACAGCTTTCTGGGGCAGCAAATTCCACAAACCTACCACCCTCTGAGTGAAGAAGTTTCTCCTCATCTCAGTTTTGAATGAGCAGCCCCTTATTTTAAGATTATGCCCCCTAGTTCTAGTTTCACCCATCATTGGGAACATCCTCACCGCATCCACCCGATCAAGCCCCTTCACAATCTTATATGTTTCAATAAGATCGCCTCTCATTCTTCTGAACTCCAATGAGTAGAGTCCCAATCTACTCAACCTCTCCTCATATGACCACCCCCTCATCCCCGGGATTAACCGAGTGAACCTTCTTTGTACTGACTCGAGAGCAAGTATGTCTTTTCTTAAGTATGGACACCAAAACTGTATGCAGTATTCCAGGTGCGGCCTCACCAATACCTTGTACAACTGCAGCAATACCTCCCTCTTTTTATATTCCAACCCCCTAGCAATAAAAGCCAACATTCCATTGACCTTCTTAATCACTTGCTGCACCTGCATACTAACTTTTTGAGTTTCGTGCACCAGGACCCCCAGATCCCTTTGTACTACAGTACTTTCCAGTTTCTTGCCATTAAGATAATAACTTGCTCTATGATTTTTCCTGCCAAAGTGCATAACCTCACACTTTCCAGTATTGTATTCCATCTGCCAAATCTCTGCCCACTTACTTAGCCTGTCTATGTCCCTTTGCAGGTTTTTTATGTCCTCCTCACTCACTACTTTCCGTCCCATCTTTGTATCATCTGCAAACTTTGATATGTTACACTCGGTCCCCTCCTCCAAATCGTTAATATAGATTGTAAAGAGTTGGGGACCCAGCACTGACCCCTGCGGAACACCACTAGTTACTGGTTGCCAATCTGAGAACGAACCATTTATCCCAACTCTCTGCTTTCTGTTAGAGAGCCAATCCTCCACCCACGCCAGAATATTACCCCCAATCCCGTGATTTTTTATCTTGAGCAATAATCTTTTGTGTGGCACCTTGTCAAATGCCTTTTGGAAGTCTAAATACACTACGTCCACTGGTTCCCCTTTAGAGTTGTAACTGGTTTTATCAAGTGCAGAGGCAGGGAAAGTGTGGAAGGGAGGAAAGAACAAAAGAGAAGATCTGTGACAGAGTGAAAGGCAGGAGATGTTAAATGACAAGAGGGTTGATGGTGTGAGGTGAAAGCAGATGGTAATGGAAGTGGCGGTTTCTTGCATGCACTGCGCATGCGTGTGAAACCGGAACTTGCTTTCCCTTGAAAGAAGGGGTTGACAGGTGGAACGCGTGTGCCCGAGAGACAGCGCATGCGCATCAAACTTGCGTGGTTTTTTGCAGGTTTCTCCGGGAGAGTAAGTCTCCAACAGTTATACTTCTAAATACCAGGCGCAAGGCCTGCTTTTAACAAGGTAAGTGGCGGATTAATTAAAATTAAAACATTTTTTCCACAGGTTTATTATTTTTAAATACTTTAAAGAAAGGTAAGTTTATTTCAAGCCCCGTTAGAAAATATAATTAATTTTTTCAAAAATTTAAATTATTGTTTAAAATAGTTATTTCATGTAATTTATAGTTATTTTAAAAATGTGATTTTTAAATAAATTTATTTGAGGTTTTAGTGATGTTTTGGGGCTTATAGTATTTATAGGTTTGACAGCTCTTCCTGTCAAACTTATGAATGAAGCATTCCCTGCTACCATTGTCTCTCCATGGCCCACATGATCCCAGGGGACGCTTGGAACTAACTGAGCCCCTGGGATATGTGAGCACTGCGCGCCGGCAGTTGGAGGAGGCCCAGGATCGGAATCCCACGCGGACCAACAGTTCAACGGCCGGCGTGCTAGGTAAGTGCAAGTCGGGGTCTTACACCCGCGGGAAGCCCCCGGCCCGAATTTCTGGGCCTCAATATTTTCAAGGGGAGACTTGATGAAAATAAACTGGCAGGGCCACGGGGATAGAGCGAGTGAATGGGACTGACTCGATTGCTCTACAGAGAGCACGGACACGAAGGGCCGAATGGCCTCCTTCTGTGCCGTTATGACCCTATGACTCTATGACTTCCGTCAGAACACTTTTATCCATGTATGTTCCAATAGTGTTTATATTTAAGGCAAAAACCTCAAGTCCATTTTAGACATCCCAGATCTAAGACCGAAATCTGAAAAATGGAGCATAATATTGATCAATTTCAGCAAATTTTACTGAGCTGGACATTGAATGTAAATAGTTAAGTCATTAGGCAGAAAGGTTGTTTACCGGAGTGTCAAACGGCTTATTGACAACAGTTCTTATTGCACTACGAATTAGCGTAGGCGATGAAACCGCACGCCTACAGGCTGCAGCGAGCAAAATACATGCAGTCACACATCTCCAACATACATCTCGTATGAGCTGCCAAAAAGCTAAATATGTGTGAAATGTGAGTCAGAGGCGTGGGCAGAGCCCTCTTGCCGCAGATTAGAAGGCATTGTGCACATAAGTAACGTTTGGTGTGCGTGTGTGTGTTTGAGAGAGAGAGAGATGCTGTTTCTGTTTTAAATATTCTTTAGCAACGGTTTGACATACCATTAACATTATATTCAGTCGCAGTCGATCGATCACACACCGCTGGCGCACCTCAGCGACGTGGCTGTCTGTGTAAGCAATGCTCGAAAGCATCGTTCGGTCGTCAATACCTCAGCTCCTCGGTAATCTAATGTGATTAGTAAAGAAATCCATATTGTGACTGGCAAGAAGAATGCAGAAACCGGTTCGGTCTTCATTGTGAAATCGGTCATTTGATCCGTGAATTCGGCAGACAGCTTCAGCCATGAGAAGTTGCGTGTTTGTTTCTTTCATAACATTGACAGGAGGTAAATTTCTTATATTTTATTTATCTCTACAAGTTGGTGGAAAAGAATGGGGCAATCCCTAATAGACTTACAATTTTGCTTATTGAATTTAAAATCGTGAAATAGGAATTTCATGAATGTTTAACGTGTTCTTTATTACGTTTTGTTGCCTATTCAAATAATATTTAAATATAGGGAATTTCAATTTGCGTTAATGAGTATTCAAATGCTCAAATAACAATATTAATTCATAGCTATTGAGTAATTCATGGGAGAATCAATATTTATTTTGATCATTATTTTCATATTTTTTTCGGCCATGGGATGTGGGCATCGCTCGCAAGACCAGCATTTATTGCCCATCCCTAATTACACTTGCTAGGATATTTCAGAGTGCAGTTAAGAGTCAACCACATTACACTGTCGTGATGCCAAAAGTTGTGTCGGCGGTGGCCGATTCATGTGCAGAGATCAGGTGTACATTTGATAATCTAGACTATAAGAGCATTGCTAGGGTGACGTGTTTAAAGAGGGGACCTGGTTCTGTTAATTGCGGTTTCTCCATTATCTATGATTCTAAAGGTCCATAAGGACAGCATTATAACTATCCTGGAATAGCTGAGTTCAAGGGTAACATTTCAAAGAAACAATGGCCCAGAAATTCGGGTCTCCACGGCTGAGTACGCACGGGGTACTCACTCGTAGGCCCAATGAAAGTGCCGGTTTCGTGCATGCACTGCGCATGCGCGGGAAACCGGAACTTCCGTTCCCCTGAAAGAAGGGGTTGACAGGTGGAACGCATGCGCCGGAACCGCAGCACGTGTTTATTGAACTTACTTTTTTTTTGCATGTTTCTCCGGGAGGGTAAGTCTCCAGCAGTTACACTTTTAAAAAGCAGGCGCAAGGCCTGCATTTAACAAGGTAAGTGGTGAATTAATTAAAATTATAACTTTTTTTCACAGATTTATTATTTTTAAATACATTAAAGAAAGGTAAATTTATTTTTAGCCCCGTTAGAAAATGGAATTAAATTTTTGAAAAATTTAAATTATTGATTAAAATAGTTGTTTCATGTTTTGGGGCTTATATTATTTATTGGTTTGACAGCTCTTCCTGTCAAAATATGAGTGAAGCATTCCCTGCTACCATTGGCTCTCCATGGCCCACGTGATCCCAGGGAACGCATTGAACTAACTGCGGGATACACAAGCACTGCGCTTGGAGGAGCCTTAGGATTGGAATCCCACGCAGGCCCACAGCTCAACGGCCGGTGGGCTAGGTAAGTGCAGGTCGGAGGCGTGCACCCGCGGGAAGCCCCCGACCCGAATTTCTGGGCCATTGTTCCCTCCTGCTAACGGATATCAGGAAGAGTGATGAGAGTGCATACGACTTCATCATGGAGTTCTCTTCGGGCTGGTATACTCATAGATGTCACACTCAGCGTACTCACGTATTTCTTCCTGTTTCAGGTGAGTTTTCCCTTTGTTCCTTTTGTATATTTTCACTCCAGTGCTTCAGTATGAATTTACCTGTGCGCAAAGTGGGCAAATATTGTAATGTCCCTGGCCGGGTGGAAAACGTGCGGGAGGACACAGCCCAGCATAAAACACCCCGCACAATGTTCAATTATGTTGAATTCAATTAATAAATGAAATGACCACTGACTCTGACTAAGTTGATTTTAAGTTCCGGGCCTTTTCTCCCCAATTGGAATTAGTTCCATTCTGAACCCACGTGAACTTCATTCCACTTGCTCACAGTGAAAATTGGAGCAAAAATGGTTGAGAATTGCTATGTATCCAGAATTGTACCCACACTGATCAGGTTGCAGGTCCTGTGCTTTCAATCACTTTCAGCTATGTTTTTCCAGTGGTGTTTGCATTTTCGACAAAGAACTTCAACTCCATTTTACACGTCAGTGTTCGAGTACAGAAACAAGGGTGCCTTGCTGCAGTTGTACAGAGCCTTGGTGAGACCACATCTTGAATATTGTGTGCAGTTTTGGTCGCCTTATCTGAGGAAGGATGTTCTTACCATGGAGGGAGTGCAACAAAGCTTCACCAGACTGATACCTGGGATGGCAGGAATGACGTATGAGGAGAGATTGGGTCGATTGGGTTTATACTCGCTGGAGTTTAGAAGAAACGTATAAAATTCTAACAGGACGAGACAGACTACATGCAGGAAGGATGTTTCCGATGGCCGGGGGAGTCCAGAACCAGGGGTCACAGTCTAAGGATAAGAGGTAAGCCATTTAGGACAGAGATGAGGAGGATTTTCTTCACCCAGAGAGTGGTGAACCTGTGGAATTCTCTATCACAGAAGGCAGTTGAGGCCAATTCATTAAATATATTCAAGAAGGAGTTAGATATACTTCTTAAGGCTAAAGGGATCAAGGGATATGGGGAGAAAGCAAGGACAGGGTACTGAATTTGGATGATCAGCCATGATCTCATTAAATGACGGAGCAGGCTCGAGGGGCCGAATAGCCTACACCTGCTCCAATCTTCTATGTTTCTATGTTTCTATGTCCCAGACCTCATACGTAATTTTCAATAAAAGCACTGCAACAAATAGGATGCATTTTCTGTCAAGTTCTGCAAAATTAGCGAGCTTGAGAGTGAATGTAAAGAGTTAAATCAATTAGAGGAAAGGCTGTTTTACCACAGCGTCAAACGGTTTACTAACAAACAGCTCCTATCTATGACGTCACAGATGCATATTGGAGCGCTTATTAACGAAGGTGACGAAACCACACGTCTACAGACTGCAGCAAGCTAACTTACTGTAGTTACACCTCTCCAACATTCAGCTCGTATTAGCTGCCAGAAAGCGGAATATGTGTGAAATGTGAGTCAGAGGCGTCTGCAAGCGTGGGCGGTGCCATTCTGACGCAGACGCCAATATATCACAATCGCAAATAACAGTACATTGTGTGTTTGTGTGTGTTTGTAAGGCAGAGAGAGTGAGATGCTGTTTCTGTATTAAGTATTATTTAGCAAATGTTTGACATTCTATAACATCATAGTCATTAACAGTCGGTCACACGCAGCCCATGCACATGATGTGCTAGTTGCCTACCTCACCAAGGGAGCTGAGTGAGTGAGCACCGTTCCTATAGATCGGAAGGACTCAAATCAAACTTCTCCGATAGTCTGATGCTGATTCGCCTAGAAATCCAAGATGTGACTGGAAAGAAGAATGCAGAAATCTGAAGAGCGTTAATTGTGAACTGGGTTCTTCATTTTGACAGTGAAATCGGCAGCAGTTTCCAGCCATGGGGAGTTGCGTGTTGCTGTCGCTCATGATGTTAACAGAAGGTACATTTCTGATTTTTTTTTACAATTTCTACAGCAAGTGATTTATATCTTGTGGGAAAAGAACAGGAAAATACCGAATATGAATGATTTTTTGTTATTGAATATAAAACTTGTGAAATAGGAATGTCAGGATTGTTTAACGCGTGCGTTGTTGCTGTTTTATAGCTTTTAAAGGCTATTGAAATAACCTTTACATATCAGGCTTTTCAAATTATATTTAACGAGTATTGTAATGCAGATTTAAGAACATTTTACTTCATCTTTGTTGAGTGATTCAAAGTTTAATCAATAGATGTTTAATATTTCTTTTGATCAATATTTTAATATATATTTTAAGCGCATTTTTACTGGGCGTTCGCTTACCTGTTAGTGGATATATACTCGGTTTTTAGATGAGTATTGAATATGTATATTACCGGTTCATAAATCTCCCATCAAATAGGCATTCCTATGACCATTTCAACAGGTATTGTGAATGGATTTTATTCAGTACTTTTTCTTGAATTTGAAAAGACGTTCACTTATACTTTAATTGCTATTGCGATGGGCGATTATTTGTCAATTAAAAAATACATTAATGGATGTTTAAGATGTTGAAATATATTTGGAATTAAAGCATGTCTAATATATTGTTCTCAGTTGTTTGCAGTGTTCAATGCTCTGTGGTGATGCCAAAAGTTGTGTCGGCGGTGGACGGTTCATGTGCAGAGATCGGGTGTACGTTTGATAATCCATCCTATAGAGGCATCGCTGGTGTGACGTGGTTAAAGAGGGAGCCTGGTCCTGGTAACCGCGGTTTCTCCATTATCTATGATTCTAAAGATCCTTCCAGGCAACATTATAAATATCGTGGAAGAGCTGAGTTCAAGGGCAATACTGCAAAGAAACAATGTTCCCTCCTGATAAAGGATATCAGGAAGAGTGATGAGGGTACATACCAAATCAGAATCGATTTCCCTTCGGCCTGGTATACGAATAGAGGTCGCACTCAACGTTCTCAAGTCTCTGTTTCAGTTTTAGGTGAGTATTCCATTTGTTCCTTTTGTACACTTTCACTCCAGTGCTTCCGTATGAATCAACCTATGTGCAAAGTGGAAAAGTGTTATAATTTCACTGGTCGATCTCAAAGTGTAGTTGAAACACAGGGTGTAGGGATACTGATAAGGGACGCAGTGGTTCATACACTAAACACAGAAGTATATAGAAATTACAGCAGTAAAACAGGCCGTTCGGCCCAGGCAGTCCGTGTTGCTGTTTGTCCTTCACATGGGCAACTCTTCGAATCGCATGTGCCTGCTCCGTTCTAATATCCCTTTATTGTAATTCCCTTCATACACCTTTCTATCCTATTCTGAAATGTTCACACGAGGACAGATTATGTAATGCTTTTGCGGGACGTAAGACTGACGATGTTGCTCTAAACCTGAAAATGAAATCAGCTGCTCATTACTTCCAGACCCGGGCAGTAAGTTCAACTTCTGCCTCAGCCTGATGCTACCTTTGCTGCTCCGCGGCTTCATAAGTTTAAGCACTTCTGTCAAATCATCCGAAATTCTGATTAAGCCTAAGATGATCTGGTCCAATTTTTAAACGCTTTCTTCGCATTTGTACTTTCTCATACCAGCCAGAAACTACGCGAATCAGCCCTGTAGCCTTCCTATAGACTGGAGCCCACTGCCCGCATTTTTACTCCAACTGTGAACTGTTATCTGTAGAATCTCCAACACAACTCGAAATTATATTATAGGTCTCTTGCCATTAAACCCTGATCTCCAGAAACATTTCCATGCACTATTCCACTGGAGGTGCTGCTTTTTCTTTCTTATGAATCTGATCCCAAGTTCTTCTGCTCTTCCACATCTCCCAGCTTCCTATGATTCAAATTAACATCTACCACCTCAAAATTTCTGAACATTAATTAAATCTGCCTCTTACGTTCCCATTCTACTATATCTCCAGTATCCATTTGTAACTACTTTTTCTTCTCTAGTTATTTCCTCTGGGTTCTACTTCCAACTTTGGCATGGGTTTCAAATCTGGTGATGTTGGATGCGCCTCTCATTATACACCCCGCCCAATATTCATTCTGATGCAATCCAATTAATTCCTGCAGGGAAATGTTGACATCAGCCTCTTTAGCGCCTTCTCCAAATTATTGATTCACACAGTGAGTAGAAGCAATCCCACAGCACAACCCTGTGGGACATCGTACTCAGATCCAACTATTCTGAGCAACTGCGCTCAACGGCGACTCACTGCATCGTCCATTCTAAACAGTTTGTATTGCAATGTCTACCTCATCCTTAATTCCAAACCTCTTAAAATTTGCTCCAATAGTCTCCTGTGTTTACCTTCGGCAATGGCTACCTGATTACGTTTCAAGTTACTTTTTGGTGAAGCGTCTTTTGACGTCGCCAGAAGTTAAAAGGCGTTGAATTAATGCAGTCTTTCATCGTGCCTTTCCCTACCAGCGCTCATTTACCCCGCTTTTAATTAGATCTTAATTAAAAAGTAAATTTTTGAGTAAGGTGAAGATCAGTTCAAGTTATGATTTATTTGTTCATTCTAATCCCACGTCAACAAGTGCTATTTCTGCTGAAGCCTTCTTCAGATTTGCACACGAAGAGGCTGGCGCGGTTCTCTCACACAAGGTGGTGTTACCCGTCGTTTGTCTGGTCTGTCCATGTCTTGAGCATTGTCGTTCTATATTGACGTTTCTTGACAACAGAATCGAGATCTCTCTGGGTCTGCATTAATCACCATCAATTAGGTAAGTACTGGTGCAGAACAAGGCATAGGAGAGAATGAAATATTCGTGACATTTGAAGAGTTAACGTCGACTCTAAGTCCAGCGGGCAAAATTGATTCACAGGAACACAGAAACATAGAAGATAAGAGCAGGAGTAGGCCATTCGGCCCCTCGAGCCTGCTCCGCCATTCAATGAGATCATGGCTGATCATCCAAATTCAGTACTCGTCCCTGCCTTCTCCCCATATCCCTTGATCCCTTTAGCCGTAAGAAGTATATCTAACTCCTTCTTGAATATATTTAATGAATTGGCCTCCACTGCCTTCTGTGGTAGAGAATTCCACAGGTTCACCACTCTCTGGGTGAAGAAATTCCTCCTCATCTCTGTCCTAAATGGCTTACCTCTTATCCTTAGACTGTGACCCCTGATTCTGGACTCCCCGGCCATCGGGAATATCCTTGCTGCATCCAGTATGTCCAGTCCTGTTAGAATGTTATAAGTCTCAATGGTCTACAGCTATCATATCCATGATATAAATAATTTAGGAGAAAAAACGACTAATGCTTAAATAAGCGAGACCATATGTTACCCGATGAGGCATAAAGCTACATTACAACTGCAAAGAGTAATTCAAAATGCTGAACACCTTGGCGGGTGAGAACAGAACTAGAGGACATAATTTAAGGATAAGGGCTAAACCATTTAGGACAGAGATGAGGGGGAATTTCTTCACTCAGAGAGTGGTGAACCTGTGGAACTCATTGCCACAGAGGGCAGTGTACGCCAGCTCATTAAATATATTTAAGAGGGAATTAGATATATTTCTACGGGCAAAAGGGGTTAAGGGTTACGGAGAGAAGGCGGGGACGGGATACTGAATTAAAGGATCAGCCATGATCTCATCGAATGGCGGAGCAGGCACGAAGGGCCGAATGGCCTACTCCTGCTCCTATCTTCTATGTATCTATCTATGTATAACACGCACCAGACAAAAAGTAATAAAATGTGATTTTCATGTTGCGTCCTTCTCAGATTTAGTCCCTAACAGGCTGGCTTTCTCCCGTTTAAATAGAAACGCCACGTATTTCAGGTTATGGAGAATTGATCGCTGGACAAACTGCACGACTGACCTGCTCCATCACCCACAACTGCCCGAATGGCAACATGCAACTCAAGTGGATTAATTACAATGTGTCCCTTCCTCTTCCATGGGATATTCAAAAAGGAGCAGGAATGATCAATGAACGTTTTGGTTCTCGGACAGTTTCATCCGTGCTGACCTTCACTCCATCATATGCTCATCACGGAAAAATGCTGGGCTGCACAATTATAATTGATGGCCTCCCAACTCCTTCTGAACAAACTCTTACCTTGGAGATTAAATGTAAGTGTCTGGTCTAAAGTAAACTGACCTGTCGTCCAACTGGCTCAAGATTTGTATTTTTCCACAATTAATTTATTGGGGGTTAAAACCGCATCAAAGAATATATCAGGAAATGCTCAGCCCCTGTAACATCGCCCGTCTCTGCCCTTGACTTAGCTCATCCGCTGCTGAAACCTTTATCCATGCCTTTGTTACCTCTAGATTTCACTATTCCAACGCATTCCTGGCTGGCCGCCCACATTCTACCCTATGTAACCATGATGTCATCCAAAACTCGGCTGCCCATCTCCCGTTCACCCATCACCCCTGTGCTCACTGAACTACATTGGATCCCGGTTAAGCAGCGCCTCCGTTTGAAAATTCTTATCCTTGTTTTCAAATCGCTCCATGGCCTCGATCACCTCTGTAATCTCCTCCAGCCCCACAACCCCCCACAGATATCTGCGCTCCTCTAATTCTGCCCTCTTGCGCATCCCTGATTATAATCGCTCAACCATTGGGGCTGTGCCATCAGTTGCCTAGGCCTTAAGCTCTGGGATACCCTGCCTGGACCTCTCCACCTCTCTACCTCTCTTTCCTCCTTGAAGACGCTCCTTAAAACCTACCTCTTTGACCAAGCTTCTGGTCACCTTCCCTAATTACTCCTTATGTGGCTCGGTGTCAATGTATTTTATCTTATAAACCTCCTGTGAAGCACTTTGGGACGTTTTACTACGTTGAAGGAGCGGTATAAATACAAAATGTTGTTGTTATTATTGTACCAAGCGAGTTCACTTCGATAATCAGTGGATCGGAATGGCTCTCATCTAATTCTCGTCAGTCAGATCGCATGAGGAACATTCATATCCATGCATCAATGATGGTGCCTCCAAGAGATTTTTTTACGTGATTGTTAATCTTTATTCTAAGGACTTCCAATCAGGTCCTGAGTTTAGTCCATCATAAATGGAAGCAGCAAAGGCCACACCGTGTTAGGATCTGAAGCTATGACACCAGATCTCAGCTCTGGTTGGGCTTAATAATAACATAATAACTTAATAATTAGGAGCAAGAGTAGGCTATACGATCCTTAGAACCTGCTCTGCCATTCAATAAGATCATGGCTGATTTTCGATCTCAACTCCGCTTTCCCGCCCGAACCTGATATCCCTTGATTCCCCTAGAATTTAACATCTATCGATCTCAGCCTTGAATATATTCTAAGACTCAGCATCCACAGCCCGTTGGGGCAGAGAGAACCAAAGATGCACTACCCTCTGAGTGAAGAAATGCCTCCTCATCTCAGCCTTAAGTAGCTGACCCTTATCAGAAACTATGCCGCCTAGTTTTAGACTCTCCAGCCAGGGTAAAGAACCCCCCAGCATCTAACCTATCAATCCCCCTCAGAATCGTATATGTTGCTGTGGCATTAATGCCTGTTTCACCTCTCATTCTTCGGAACTCCAGAGTATAGGTACACTCTACTCCATCTCTCATCATAGGACAACTCTCGCAACCCAGTGATCAATCTAGTGAAATAACAACAGAAAATGCTGGAAAAACTCAGCAGGCCAGGCAACATCCGTGGAGAGAAATTTGAGTTGACGTTTCGGGTTGGACCCTTCTTCAAAACTGGAAACAAAAGAAACTAGATCGAAGGCAGGGCTGCGATCGGTCAAAAGAATAAAAGAAACAAAAGAAGTAAAAGAGATTAGAAGCTAGACGAGATGGTAATAGGCTGGGATTAGGTGCCCTGCCTTCGATCTAGTTTCTTTTCTTTCCAGTTTTGAAGAAGGGTCCAACCCGAAACGTCAACTCAAATTTCTCTCCACGGATGTTGCCTGACCTGCTGAGTTTTTCCAGCATTTTGTGTTGTTATTTCGGATGTCCAACATCTGCAGTATTGCTATCAATCTAGTGAACTTTTGTTGCACCGCCTCTAAGGCAGATATGTCCTTTCTCAGATCAGATGACCAAAGGTGTGCCCATTACACCAGGAGTGGTGTCACCAAAGCATTGTACATTTGTAGTAAGACTTTCTTACTCTTGTATTCCAAACCCCATGCAATAAAGGCCGATATGCCATTTGCTTTTCTAACTGGCCTGAATGAGGCACCAGTGTCAACGTACGCCCGCCACCAAGCAGAGAAAACGGGAGGAGGGGGTTATTGTTCGAAGTAAATATGTTTTAGTTGTGACTTTAAACTCCGGGACAGGAAAAATTAAAAGATTGCAATTCATATCCGACGGCTTACACAATATAATGTATTACTTAGGCGCTAAATAATGCTTATTCAGCAATCCCGTTTTATATTAATGTGTGTTTCAGATGGACTGGAAATCCCAACCGTCAACTCCTCTATAGTAGCTGTAGAAGGAAGTTCATTATTATTATACTGCACGGCCGGGTGGAAACCTCCGTTCAGTTTAAGATGGGTGAAAAATGGTAAAGAGATCAGCAAGTCTTCCACTGGTGAACTAAAGCAGATATTCAATAACATTAGTTCTAAGGATGATGGTGTATATTGGTGCGTGGCTCAAAATGCCCTGCGCACCGCAAACAGCTCCACGCAGATGTCTGTACAATGTAAGTATGTATTAATTTTTCAAATCGACAGTAGGCTTTCAATTCTCGAACTCTGTATTAAATTCCAGTTTTCTCTTACCTGCTTCCTGGAAGGCGTCGATATCAATGTGTTTGGAATAGTGACAGCCCTTCCTGCGGAAATAGCGCAAAACAACCTCGATAGTTCCAATAATGGAAACGAAACTGTTCATCTCGCTCTGTATTACAGAACATTCATGAGGTTGCGATAGGAGCACTCATTTACTGGAACCTGTACTCTATATTTAATTGTTCATAACTAATACCGTTAGTCTGAAGTAAACAATTTTCCAATCCTTAGAACTGACAGGCAGCAATTTGATGAGCACAAATTCTTCGAAAACTATCTGGTAATTGGTGGTAACCCAACTTCTGTCACTTGTGTTAATGTTGGGCTAACAATGTCATATTGAGAGACTCGGTCCATTGAAATCTATAGAAAGAACACTTCAAAGTTCACTACTAGGGAAAATGTTTAAAAAATGCACCTCTTGAAGAAATTTATTTCGATTGATCTTTTAAAACACAGAGGGGTCAGACACGTGTGTGGGTATATTATACATAATTAACACTCTGAGCTTCCTCCGTCGGAGGAACCCCCACAATATCTGTTAGGAAAACGATGGTTGGGCTGAACTTTCATTGGATTCAAGATCAAGTTGTACCTAACGGACTACCCTGTTATAAGTGAAAATATAATAGAAACATAGAAACATAGAAGATAGGAGCAGGAGTAGGCCATTCGGCGCCTCGAGCCTGCTCCGCCATTCAATGAGATCATGACTGATCATCCAAAGTCAGTACCCCGTTCCTGCCTTCTCTCCATATCGCTTGATCCCTTTAGCCTTAAGAAATATATCCAACTCTTTCTTGAATATATTTAATGAAGTGACCTCAACTGCTTTCTGTGGTAGAGAATTCCACAGGTTCACCACACTCTGGGTGAAGAAATTCCTCCTCATCTCTGTCCTAAATGGCTTACCCCTTATCCTTAGACTGTGACCCCTGGTTCTGGACTCCCCGACCATCGGGAACATCCTTACTGCATCTACTCTGTCTAGTCCTGTTAGAATTTTATAAGTTTCAATGAGATTCCCTCTCATTCTACTAAACTCCAGCGAGTATAAGCCCAATCGACCCAATCTCTCCTCATACTTCATTCCTGCCATCCCAGGTATCAGCCTTGTGAATCTTCACTGCACTCCCTCCATGGCAAGAACATTCTTCCTCAGATAAGGCGACCAAAACTGCACACAATACTCAAGATGTGGTCTCACCAAGTCCCTGTACAAGTGCAGCAAGACATCCTTGTTCCTGTACTCAAACCCTCTCGCTACGAAGGACAACATACTATTTGCCTCCTTAACCGCCTGCTGCACCTGCATGCTTACCTTCAGTGACTGGTGCACAAGGACACCCAGATCTCGTTGCACTTCCCTTTCTCCCAATCTATTGCCATTCAGATAATAATCTGCCTTCCTGTTTTTGCCACCAAAGTGGATAATCTCGCATTTCTCCACGTTATATTGCATCTGCCATGCTTCTGCCCAATCACCCAACCTGTCCAAATCATATTGGAGTTTCTCGGCATCCTCCTCACAGCACGCAAGCCCACCCAACTTTGTGTCATCTGCAATCTTGGAGATATTACATCTAGTTCCCTCGTCTAGATCATTAATATATATTGTGAAATAGCTGGACGAGTTAATAAGCTATTAACTCGTGCAACATATGTTTTACATATTAAAATAAAATCTGCCAGGGTCATAACGGTTAGTTCAGCAAGTGATTTCATAGTATTTGGCCACTGTAACTGCTTGACATATTCTTTTCATACTGAAGTCTATCTTTCTTCAGATAACGCCACAATTTTAGCAGGCCCGACTTGCACCAGCTCTGAGAACAGGATTAATTGTAGCTGCCGGATCAGCGCCAATCCACCGGGAAACATCACATGGAGCCTCAATGAGAGAATCCTCAATGGGAACAGGTCAGATGTGGAAATCATATCTTGGGCGGTGAACAGTCATCTCGTGGAGAGCTCCCTGAGATTCACTCACCCAACTGGAACCGGAAACCTAATCTCATGTGTTGCAGCAAACGAGCACGGTGATTCTGTCAGCAAATACCTGCTCCACTCTAAGGGTACGTGTTAAATTTATCTGTAATTTAATACTATAAGGGAGTTGGTGCATCATGGTCAGTCACTAACTGAACGGTGTTAGTGTCAGCAAATACCAGCTCAATTCAGCATGTCCAAACTGAAACTTTCTCGAATTAGTGTAAGGGCCACTTTCAATCAGTGGTCAATCACCAACTGAAATATGTGGTCGGAATTATCCATTTTAACTTTCAGTCTTCTGAAACTTGCTCGGTTTAAATTTTAAAGACAAGATGGAATTACCGGAGCACCAGAAATAGCCAGTGATCTTGGAAAGCATATTTTTCTGAATTAAGATATACACTTTAGAGAATCCGAATTATTCTCACAACATGATAGCAAACGACCCTTTTGTATATTATATACAAGTTCATTTCCATCGGGTTCAGACGCATTTGAGTATTTAAAGCCTATATTAAAAATCTAAGCGAAATTGAATTATCGCTGTAGATTTCAAATCTTACCGGTGTAACTGGTGACTTTGGCGTGCCTATAATCTGATTTGATTATGCCAACTGTTTATCCGAGGGTGGGTTGCCATTTGAACTTAATTTGTCAAGTAAGATTTTTAAACCAGCAAATCTTAAATTATTTATTTCAAATGTACGCCAGGCCGCAACACAGGAATACAATGCTTTTACACAAGGATGATCAGGTTGAGACAAGCGAAGTATTTAATTTTCCATTAGTTTGTGAACCGAAAATAAAGGTAGCTTGCTTCCTCACGTTCACAAATATGCTTCCAAGATTGTTGTGTAAACCCAATTACCTAATGTAAAGCAATGGTTTTTACCAACATTTTAGGAATATTCACCAGGACAACAGTCCTCATAATAGGAGGAGGAACCATTGGGCTTGTTATTCTAATTGCAGTCGAGGTCACGCTGAAGATACGAAGGTATGTGTGAACTTTATTACATAGAATGTAGTTTTAAAGGTGACCCTGTATCAGAAAGTCAGTGTGGCAAAAACTCCTTTAAATTAATCTTCCATGAGTACAGTGTGCATCTGCCTAAACCGGTGCGTAAAGTAGGAGGGTCAATCACCCGTGACCAGTTGCTCGCATCTCCTGGATTCAACTACAGAGTAATATTAGTGGCTGCTTGAATCAGGCTGTCTGTGCATTCTGCCTGTTCCATTATTGGGGTCTGTTTCCTTCTGCTTAAGCTGGAAATTTTTGGACTTCTGATCGCCGGGGCGCTATATGCCAGGGGGTGTTATACACCTCCCGTGTAATCTGAATATAGCTGTCAGCATGCTCAAAGAATGGGCATAGAAATCCCTTTCAATTTGTTCTGCTGCTGGTTTTATGGGGCACCCTAACGCAAGCTGACTTGCCATGTCTGACTCTCAGCATAACCAAATTGATACTTAAGTATTAACAATCAACTAGTCCAACAAACAGTTAAACAAAAAGCAAATATTAAAAGTAACGTGACACATATGTTTACATTAGTTGTTAAGTTAGTTTGGCTCAAGAAGTATACATAATATTTGAAAATTGGTTGTGACTGATGCACTAAAGTATGATATAAGGGATTATTTATGTTGCATTTGTTATCTTGTTCTTACATAGAAGATAGGAGCAGGAGTACGCCAATCGGCCCTTCGAGCCTGCTCCGCCATTCAATAAGATCATGGCTGATCATCCAAATTCAGTACCCTGCCCCTGCCTTCTCCCCATATCCCTTGATCCCTGTAGCCTTAAGAAATATATCCAAACCCTTCTTGAATATATTTAACGAATTGGCCTCCACTGCCTTCTGTGGTAGAGAACGCCACAGGTTCACCACTCTCTGGGTGAAGAAGTTCCTCCTCATCTCTATCCTAAATGGCTTACCCTTTATCTTTAGACTGTGACCCCTGGTTCTGGCCTCCACGGCCATCCTGAACATCCTTCCTGCATCCAGTTTGTCCAATCCTGTTAAAGTTTTATGAGTTTCAATGAGATGCCCTTTCATTCTTCTAAACTCCAGCGAGTATAAGCCCAATCGACCAAATCTCTCCTCATATGTCATTCCTGCCATCCCAGGTATCAGCCTGGTGAATCTTCGCTGCACTCCCTCCATGACAAGAACATCCTTCCTCAGGTAGGGCGACCAAAACTGCACACAATACTCAAGGTGTGGTCTCACCAAGGCCCTGTACAACTGCAGTAAGACATCCTTGTTCTTGTACTCGAATTTTCTCGCTACGAAGGCCAACATTCCATTTGCCTTCTTAGCCGCCTGCTGCACCTGCATGCTTACCTTCAGCGAGTGGACCAGTGACTTTAGCTATTTCATCTGACTAGCTCTCTTTGAAAGCTCTAGACAGACTCCCTGCTTTTAATAGACAGGCTGGTAATTACCTGCAGGAAGATGAGCGGCTCCAAGTGAATTCAAATAACAACCAGTTATGTTTACAATGCGCTGCCAATCAAATGTAACCTTCAATAACGCTCGCGCGATGTTTACAATTGAAATCTATGACGTTGCTCCACGGATAGGTGACGCCCCTCAACAGCCAATGATTCGGCAACAACCGAAACAAAATTAGCCACCACACTGAATCAGTGGTGCTACCTTTTAACCCTTCATGTACCATGATATAATTAAAGAAGCCAATTCCATGTTTAACAATAGCAACATGCTTCTTTCAGAGATAAGAAAGAAGGATCTCAAAACCATTCATTAGGAATATTGGTTTATTCCTGCATTCTAATTCCAATGTGTTGAAGTCGTCGATCTAATAATGCTGCGTTTACACATTGAAACTCTTGCATCTGCTACTTACGCAGGTGTTGAAATCATTAATAAACCTCCTATGTCCGTTATTTATCGCACTCAAATTTCACCTAGAGCAATCAGCACCGCGCCATTACCGCTTATCATAGATAAAGTAACGTGTTCCCTTTTGAAATGTAGGCAGTTGGGAATTGAAAAGAATTGGGTATCGGATCTGGTTTGTGCTAATCAGGAGACGTAAAAGACACAAGTCTCTATTGATCTACATCGCGCAGGCGCAGTGCGCTTTCACTACACATTCCAGTTCATTAAGGGAAGTGCCTCATTTGCATTTGTTATTATTCAGGCAAAAACAATGGGAAGCTGCACGTGTCTCTGAAGCACACGATGATTTGGTGATTTACAGTATGGTGCAGAACGCAGTAAACGCTGAGGTAAGTGATGCCAAGCTGGAGCGAAAATTGTAGGATGTTTGGTGTGCTGTCAACCAGCAAGTGACTCATAATGGGCAACACCCAGCAGATCACCGGGAATTTTAGAAAATTGTTGGCCTTTAAGGGAGGATTAGCCTCCTCACGTCGCTAAGTGTGCAGCGTAGCTGCAGGCTCTACATGTAGTGACCTACTAAATTCAATTAGGGAGTACTTCTCAGCTTGGCGTTCCTTCGCAAACCAAATTCTTAATATACGAATGCGTTTCCAATGTCATCTTACCCCCTTCAAATTAGGTTTCACCTGTTAAATGTCCAACAAGATCACAAAGTGTCAGCGACCCCAGAGGGGATAACCATTGCAGTTACGCAGGGTTATGTGCAACTTCCGAATTGCATCTTGCTGTCAGTGTGGTCCCCTTATTCCTCACAGTTGACTGACAAGGTTGTGACTTCAAGCTTCGCTCCAGCATTTCAACTTCTAATCTAGGCTGGAACTTCATTTCAGCACTGAAGGAGTGCAGCATTGTCGGAAGTCCCGTTTTTAGGATTAGTTTTTAAAACAAGTCCCCGTTTGTTTCTTCTTCTGGAGGTAAACAATCTCATAGTCCGATTATGGGGATGAAAGAGAGTTCTCCCAGTGCCCTTGCAAACATTCCCCCCTCAATGCACACCAGCTAATTAACAGGGTGTTGCATTTTTTTCTAAAACAGCGGCTGGAATTCAAAAGTTATTAACTGCATAACTTCGTTTAGGTCTAACTAATCATAGAATCATAATGCCCCGAAGAGGCCATTCAGCCCATGGTGCCTGTGCTGGCTCTTTGAAAGAGCTAACCAATTAGTCACACTGTACTGTTCTTTTCCCTTAGCCCGGATTTGATTTGTTTTCATGTTCCCGCATATATTCAATTTCCTTTTGAAAGTTACTGTTGAATCAGCTTCCACAGCCCATTCAGACAGCGCATTCCAGATCCTAACAACTCGCTGAGTTAAAAAAAAACCTTCTCACCTCCCATTTTTTTCTTGTCCCAAATACCTTCAATCTGTGTTATCTGGTTAGCGACGCTCATGCCAGTCGAAACAGTTTCTCCTGACTTACTGCAGAATTTTGATCACCAATTTCTAATCTCCCATTAATCTTCGCTACTCTATGGAGAACAATCCCTGCTTTCCTAGACTCTCCATTTAAGTGCAGAACTTCATCCCTCCTATAATTGTAGTCAATTTGCTCTGTACACTCTCTAAACCTTTGACATCCTTCCGACAGTGTGATGCACAGAATTGGACACAATACTCCAGCAGAATCCTAACCACTGATTTAAAAATGTTCATCGTAACTTCCTTGTTTTTGTAATCGGTACCTCTATTTTTAAAGACTCGGATCAAGTGTGCTATTTCTGAGCCTTAGAACCATAGAATTTTACAGGACAGAAGGCGACCATTCGGCCCGTTGTACCTGTGCTGGCTGGTTCAAAGTGGTTTTCAATTTAGTCCCACACCCCAGCCTTATCGACTCGTCCGGATATACAATTGCAAGATGTTTGTTTCCTTTATCTCGACTTAACAACGCTCATCTCACGGATCAGGGCCATTAAAAAAACTTACCAGGGATAAAATAGTTAGATTTCTTCTGGTGCAGACAGCACACCCCCATCGCGTTCAGCTCGATATCTTCAATTACTATATATGTAACTAAAATGCCTTCCGTTACAGAGGGACGATCAATATACAGAGGCTGGTCGTGGCACCGCACAATCGACTAAACCAGCTCAGGGTGACGAGATTGTGTACGCGACGGTCAGTTTCTCAACCTTCCGCAAACATGAACTATACATTCAAAATGAGGAGACCTGCGAATATGCAGCAATTAAACAGAACTGAAAGTTAACAGGAGATATACTGTCAGCGGGGATGGCTTGAGACTGACAATGCTTTAAAACATCTGATGACGTAAAGTAAATCAAACACCATTGCATTAAATTAAGGACTTTGAGAATGCAGATCGTTCAGAAAATCGGTCGCATGTTTTGATCTACGTTCACAAAGTCGAGTTCATTGAAATACAGTTGAGAGTGTGAATTTTTCATCAATGTAACTTTTCAACATTTTTCTCTATTCTGTGAAAAAAACTATTTTACAAACCATTTCTTACATCGTCTTTATCGATTAATCTACTGAAACCCATTGTCCCACAATCTGAACCCTCAGAGCCGGGGACCAGATTACAAAAAAGGCTTGCAATGAGACGCCAGGGAAAATAACTTTACTTACTGGTGCGCCTAAAAATCAGGTGCTATTTTAAAGAGATCCATAATTATGCGCATAGACGCGTTCTGCCGTGAGATCCAAATAATTTTATGTTGTCAGCCCTTGAATTGTGGTGTCTGAGATGGCAGAGTATGCCGTCGTAATCCCTTTGAAATACCCTACAATTGCAGATTTCCGCATGTGAAATCCGGAACTTGCGGCCTGTAACCGTGGGGGCTCCGATAAAGCAATCACTGGCGCAGATTTGGGATACTTGCCCCGCGACTGGCCAACAATTGCCCCCCTAGGTGTCAAGGTTTTTGCAAGCAGGCTTAGGGCCTTTTTACATCATCGTAAGGGCATATCAAAGGCTTAAATAAAATATTTAAAAATCCGACATTATGCGCATACACTGTATTGAATAATATTATGCAAATACTGGCCCGGATTATAGTTTAAATAATGTATGAAATGATTATCAAAAAAAATAAATTATTGGCACTGTATTTGGGGCCGGAGTCGTACTTCCGGAGTATACCTCCAACCTGCAAAATATTTCCGAACTTACCTGCTGGCTCCACAGCCACGGAGAGTTCGGGTCCTGGGCCTTCAGGCGTACGCTAGCTAGAGGCCCACTAATACCAGCGATGCAGGAGGTTCGCGCGCGTCCTTGGGATCACGTGGGCCCGATTATCCAATGAGACTGGAAGATTCCATTGCAGTCATTTCTCAACGGACACCCCTGAGGACATGAAGTGGAATCCCCAAATAATGAAACAATTTAGAGAAATATATATAAATGTTCTGATTGTCAAATTTAACTAAAAGTTCCTCAATCACACCAAAGACAATAAAAAAATAATTTATTTGAAAAATAATTTTACACATTCAAAGCCGGGGCAATGTTTGCAGTAACTAATTTTAAGTTTATGTGCATCATTTTTTATTTCAAAATTTTTAATTTAAGATTGATATTAACCACTACGATAGTGTCAGCAGGCCCTGCACCTGCTTTTACCAGCCATCAGTGCTTCGTGGGCAATTGCTGGGCAGTAATTTGGCAAATAGCCCAACTCTGTGCCAGTGAATGTGATTTCTCAGTTGGTTCGGTCGATCTGTTAAGGCGTAACTTGACAGTTCTCAAGTTCCGAGTTTGCGTGCATGCGCAACACATGTGGCAACCCAGAACTTGCGGGGTCCAAACTGAAGGTTCAGGGTGGCCTAGGCGTTAAAGCCAACGTAAATTCCGGCCCATTGAGTTTCGTGGAATGAAGATAATTATGAATAAAATTCCCATTCTGTTAATTATGTAAGTCTTACATTTCGGGATTCCATTGCCGATCATTAGGGGACTCCCTTCGTAAATGACTGCAATGGAATTCTCCTTTATCATTGGAGGACCTGGCCCATGTGATCCCAGGTACGCTACCGCACTGCCTGTGCCTCTGGGATTCGTGGGCCATTAAGCTGCCCTCCGCTGTGAGGCCTGAGACCGCAAATTTTCGCAGCCTGGACACCAGCAGGTAATTTCGTGATTGTTCCGCGGGTCAGAGGCATACTCTGGAGGTACAGCGCCAACCTCAATTTCTAACCCATCATTTATATGGACGAATTTGATTTGAGCAACCATTGTGTATTTGGGCAAAAAAAAAATGACTAGACAAGTCAATCAGTTTTCCGCTCCATCAAGACAGACAACATGTGAACTTCTGCTTGTTTATATTTAAAATTGAATTGTGTCCAATCCGGCTCCGCCCGCAAAGCTGGCCATGCATCCAGGTGAAATAGCGAAATTCGGCCGAACCAGTGCAAAATATCATGGAAATTTAAACGTATGTGCTCTACGTGCCGGACCATTTACGCTCCTGGTTTGCTTCATCTTTTATGCCGTTTCAGAATTTAATTTGCCCCAATCATGCTCCACCCAAAAACTTGGCTTTGCCCCCAGGTCGACATCGAGAGTTTACGGTGGTTCTGGAAGGATCATAAAATGGCGCACATTTTCTTTGGTGCACAGGCATATTTTCAAAGCTACCTCATATCAATTTTTTTTAAATTTGGATGAAACCGATTATTTTTATTGAAGAATCAATTTTCTTCTGTATTAATACAACTTCACCAGGTTACATTCTTAAAAGGAATACATTTTGATGGCAATAAAGAAGCAATTCCATTCCATTACGATGCCCGATTGTACTGGTTCATCTTAGGTTCGTGATCTGTAAATGGATTTTAGCAGAAACCTGAAACATAACCTAACCAGCACAATTTCAAGCGTAAAATTTCCGCTTTTGGGAGTAATCTAGAAATTGCAACCGAATACTCTTGAAATTGCGCTGGTTAGGTTTGGTATTTCTACATGTCAATGGTTAATTCACATCTCCACCTATATGCCGGAAATAATTATGGAAAGGTGATTGACTGCAATTAGAACCTGCTGGTATTGTTGGGGCTTCAATGCTGAACTTCCGGGAGGCTCTAATTACAGTTCGATCAGTTCACACAGACAGGTCCCATTACAAATGAGGGCACAGGAACTTATGCTGGCAAAGTCTGATTGAAATTGCATCAGGTACATTTTTAAAAATATGTTATTATTTGCTCTTCCCAGTCAAAGGACGCGTGGCAGTTCAGAGAGTATGTTTTCTATTACCTGTCTCTGAGGAATTCTCATTGCCATCTTGCTCCCTCTATTTCCTCTTTCGCTCCACTCACACTCTGTATCACTCGTTCTCTGTTCTCATGTGCCTCTCACCCATTACCTATTTCCACTTCTATCACGCCCCCGACTGATTCCCTATATTATTGTAACTTCCTGATGTCCTTTCAGTTTCATTGTATTGCATGTTCCGGTGCGGAAAGGAACACCAATGCCTGTATGTTGAATTTGTCCTGAAAAAATCGGGGCAAATGCAACGGCAATGATTCCATTCCCACCTGTTCCCCAATCACTTATGCTTCCCCATTCTCCTCAATCCAGTCACGTCGCCTACGCCGTGAATTTCCCAATAATCCGTCACTTTTCTATACTTGCCACATTACTAGAATTACCCATAACTCTGTCAACTTCCACTTGCTCCTTTCTTAACCGCCCATTCACGACAAAGTTTTGTCACAAGGGTAAATTCAGAGCTCCCTCTGTCTCAGCTTGATTCCCCGGTCTCCTTCCCCTCATGATCCTATCCTGCTTTACTCTTTCTTTCCCTCAACGATGCATTGATTGAGTTCAAAATTAAACTACTTTTATGAAACGAAATTAGCTTACAATATGGAAGTAAAAGAGACAGACAGCCGATGATAGATAAAGAGATTGATTGCTAGATAGACAGATTTAAAGATAGATAGCTAGATAGCTAGATAGACAGATAGATAGATAGATAGATAGATAGATAGATAGATAGATAGATAGATAGATAGATAGATAGATAGATAGATAGATAGATAGATAGATAGATAGATAGATAGATAGATAGATAGATAGATAGATAGATAGATAGGTAGATAGACAGATAGATAGATAGATAAATAGATAGATAGATAGATAGATAGATAGATAGATAGATAGATAGATAGATAGATAGATAGATAGATAGATAGATAGATAGACAGATAGATAGATAGATAGATTGATAGATAGATAGATAGATAGATAGATAGATAGATAGATAGATAGATACATCCATACAAAATAGAACGACAGATAGTTAGCTAGAAAGATTGACAGATAGATAGACAGATAGATAGATAGATAGATAGATAGATAGATAGATAGATAGATAGATAGATAGATAGATAGATCGATAGATAGATAGATAGATAGATAGATAGATAGATAGATAGATAGATAGATAGATAGATAGATAGATAGATAGATAGATAGATAGATAGATAGAAGGATGGATAGATAGATAGATAGATAGATAGATAGATAGATAGATAGATAGATAGATAGATAGATAGATAGATAGATAGATAGATAGATAGATAGATAGATAGATAGATAGATAGATAGATAGATAGATAGATAGAAGGATGGATGGATGGATAGATCGATAGATAGATAGATAGATAGATAGATAGATAGATAGATAGATAGATAGATAGATAGATAGATAGATAGATAGATAGATAGATAGATAGATAGATAGATAGATAGATAGATAGATAGATAGATAGATAGATAGATAGATAGATAGATAGAAGGATGGATGGATGGATAGATCGATAGATAGATAGATAGATAGATAGATAGATAGATAGATAGATAGATAGATAGATAGATAGATAGATAGATAGATAGATAGATAGATAGATAGATAGATAGATAGATAGATAGATAGATAGATAGATAGATAGAAGGATGGATGGATGGATAGATCGATAGATAGATAGATAGATAGATAGATAGATAGATAGATAGATAGATGGATAGATCGATAGATAGATAGATAGATAGATAGATAGATAGATAGATAGATAGATAGATAGATAGATAGATAGATAGATAGATAGATAGATAGATAGATAGATAGATAGATAGATAGATAGATAGAAGGATGGATGGATGGATAGATAGATAGATAGATAGATAGATAGATAGATAGATAGATAGATAGATAGATAGATAGATAGATAGATAGATAGATAGATAGATAGATAGATAGATAGATAGATAGATAGATAGATAGATAGATAGATAGACAGATAGACAGATAGATAGATAGATAGATAGATAGATAGATAGATAGATAGAGAGAGAGAATTAGCAATCCACTGTGGTATATTATCAATTACACCCCAGAACAAAAGTGGAACTGTGGATTGCGCGTTAATTAGATTAATATTAATGGACATTCGTATTACAACTGCCGAGCTCATGTTAGTAATATACAATTACGACTTTTCAATGTGTTGTTAGAATTCCTACGCACCTGTATTAGAGTGACATTTCAACATGAGTTTGAACCTCGTACCGATTCTCAGAGAGACATTTCAAGTTGTGTCTATGTGATCATCTAATGACACAACCTGTCACTTCAAGGCTACTTTGCTACAGAGCATTAATAAAAGCCTAGTAAAGTATTCATGAACAACTACCACACCGTCCCATTTCAAACCAGTTCTGTATTTGTACATTGTCAAACAATATAATTTTAAGGTCTGGAAATGTTCCGTTTCTTATCATGCAAACAAAACTCGGTTAACCAAAGAGAAAATTTCCATCTGTGTCCCTTGAATGAAACTTCAAGCTCATCAGTTCTCATTTAGACTATTCATGAATCCCTGGACAGCTGCACGTCGGAAATGCAGAACCAGCAATAAACTAATATTAATAGTACCGATTAATATTGATAGTCTTAAAGCAGTAAAAGACAGGATCTAATGGGCTGCAAATTGAGGTTGGTTGTGTACATTCAGCCTACGCCTCCGACCCACGAAAAAATTATGCACCTATCTGATGGCGGCGAGGCTGCGAAAACTTGTGGTCTGAGGGTGCGAGGCGGAGGGCAGTGAAATGGCCATAAAGATCCCAGGGACACAGGGATAAGCGTACCTGGATCACGTGGTCCTGGTCCACCAACCACAAAGCAGAATTCGATTTTAATCAGTTTCGACAGGAATCCCGAAATGAGGTTTAATGGAATCTCAGAATTTAATCTAATTAAAATTAAAGAATTGGAATTTAGCTCGTGATTCGCTTCATACCATTAACCTCAGCAATTTTCAACGTCAGTAATAGTCTAATCCGGTCCAACATTTGCAGAAACTCATTTGATACAGTCTATGTGTATAATTTCCGATGTGAAAATGTTTCAATCATGCCTAAAAAAATCCCCTTACGCTGATGCAAACAGTCCCTTCGCCTGCTTGCATCAACTGTAGAATTACCGTGTGCAATTTCTGGCCAGTCGGCCTGTGAATAGCGCAACTCTGTGCCAGCAATTGCTTTTTTGTGGCCCGTGCGGATGGCCTGTCAACACGTTCGCTGACATATCACAAGTTCCAGAAAGCGCATGTGGAAATCCGGAACTTGCGATGGACTTCAAAGAAGGAATCGCACCGTGCTCTGACAGTACGTCACCATACCGACCACAAAATCCAGGTCAATAAGTAATATTATGGCAGAGGGGCACTGGGGCTGTAAATAATGATAGCGATTTCTACATCACCGACGTATACCAAATGAAAACTAAATCAGTGATATGAGATGTGATCGCTTTTTGCTGATAACTATAAGTGCTTGATATGGACAGTTTGAGCAGTGCCATTGATAGGGGATGATAGAAATATCAAAATGGTTCATCTTTGATTCATCCTTAAACTGACAGTAATTGGGAGTGAGGCCGCAAAAGGGTGAAAAAATTCAAACGTCAAACTGTTGAACTGTTGGAAGCATAACTGAGACAAGAGATGCACCTGGTGCTGTATGCATTGGCACCAGCAATTGTTCCTAAAGATTATCTCCAATTAGTATTCCGAGTGGAATCGAAGACAGACCACACACCAGACAAAAGTATTCGCTGATGGATCCAATCTAGCAGTTTTCTCTGTTTATAGATAAGGAAAAGGATCGTTAATGGATACCCGCGAGTGAGTTACAGCTTGGAATCTAATCAAGTGATGCAGCTGGTTTATATTTACATTTGCACAGGAAGGCTTAACAGGTTTGCGTGAAATTTCATTCTCGGCTGGCTGTCGTGTTGATTTCTGACGAGTTACACACCCATTGCAACAGCAGGAATGTATCTATAAAGCGGTCTTGGGTGGTACATCAAAAGGGGTGCTAGCGATTTGGCAGCCTTAACTGGAAAAATAATGGGCCAGATGTTGCGACCGCAGGGGCCAGGTAAGTGCCGGTTTCAGGCATGCGAAGCGCTGAAAACCGGCACTTGCGATCTGATCCTCCGCAAGCACAAGAGCCTCTGCGGGCGGAGAGCTGCGCTTTTTGTCAAAGTTCCGCCCATCTGAATGATTGTCAAATTATTATTATGCCTCGTAAAAGCAGGAATATGGCCTGCTTTTACCAGCTTAAGAGCTTTAAAAAATAGAAAATTAAAATGTGGTTACTCATTTATGAACTAATAATACTCTTCAAAAAGATGAGTTTATTTTTAGCGCCGTTAAAACATTTATATTTTTTTCTAAAAGTTACATTTTTGTTCATTAAATGGCATTTTAATTAATTTAAAACATTTAAGTTTTTTTTAATTTATGTAATGTGTTGGTCTATTTTATCGCTGATTCCCTATTCATACTTTTGACAGATCTATACTTACAGAACTGTCAAAAGGTTGAATGGGGATTCCCTTCTTCCATTGGTTGGGCCAGCCCACGTGATCCCAGGAGCTCCTTCGAACCGCTTCTGCCCCTGGGACACGTGGGGTTCTGCCGCGCGGACCAGGAGAGGCCCAGGATCACATGCCGCCATTCTACCGGGCCACCAGCTAAATTCCTACACATTTTGCAAAACGGAGGCGTCCGCCCGCGGGAAGTCTTCCATCGCAAATGTTGGCCCAATATGTGGCATAATGCAGCGCAGGGTACTGATGCGTTATCGCCCATTTTGCGCTACCGCACCGATGATCGAAACCCCAATATAATCACGGTGGCAAGATGTTCGACGATTCCCATTTCCAGCGATATTTTAAATTGGCTAAAAGAGCAGATTTAGATTTCACTACAAATGGTGACAACAGGAATTCCCTCTTCCCCATGTGATTTATTTTAGATTCATTAAATTTAAAAGATGTGTTATTCTGTAACCATCCAGATGGATTCTCAACGATTAAATTAGCGTAATTTTATTTAGCTCTTTTTTTTATCAGGGGAAACAGAAAGAAAAACTCTCGACGATATCATAAGAACATAAGAACATAAGAAACAGGAGCAGGAGTAGGCCATTCAGCCCCTCGAGCCTGCCCCGCCATTCAATAAGATCATGGCTGATCCAATCTTGGATTCAACTCTACTTTCCCGCTCTCTCCCCAGACCCCCTGACTCCCTTGTAGTTCAAATGTCTGTCAATCTCCACCTTGAATATATTCAGTGACTCCGCCTCCACAGCTCTCTGTGGTACAGAATTCCAAAGATTCACGACCCTCTTAGAGAAGAAATTCCTCCTCATCTCTGTCTTAAAAGGGTGCCCCCTTATTCTGAAACTTTGCTCCCAGTTCTAGATTCCCCCACGAGGGGAAACATCCTCTCAGCATCCACCCTGTTCATCAACCTCAGAATCTTATGTAGTTCAATAAGATCACCTCTCATTCCTCTACACTCCAATGAAATTCTTATAAAATTCTAACAGGACTAGACAGACGAGATGCAGGGAGGATGTTCCCGATGGCGGGGGAGTCCAGAACCAGGGGTCAGAGTCTAAGGATAAGGGGTATGCCATTTACGACGGAGATGAGAAGGAATGTCTTCACCCACAGAGTGGTAAACTTATGGAATTCTCTGCCATACAAGGCAGTTGAGGCCAATTCATTAAATATATTCAAGAAGGAGTTGGATATATTTCTTGATGCTAGGGGGATCAAGGGATATGGGGAGAAGGCAGGGACAGGGTACTGAATTTGGATGATCAGCCATGATCTCATTGAATGGCGGAGCGGTCTCCAGGGGCCGAATGGCCTACTCCTGCTCCTATCTTCTATGTTTCTTCTATGCTTCTAATGAATATAGGCCCAACCTGCGCAGCCTTTCGTCATACATCAATCCATTCATCTCAAGAATCAACCTAGTGAACCTTCTCTGCATTGCTTCTAATGCAAGTATATCCTTCCTTAAATATGGAGACTAAAGCTGTACACAGTACTCCAGGTGTGGTCTCACCAGCAACCTGTAAAATTGCATCAAGTCTTCCCTACCTTTGCACTCCTTACACCTTGCAATAAAGGCCATCATTCTATTAGTCTTCCTGATTACTTATTGTACCTGCATGCTAACTTTTTGTGTTTCATGTACAAGTACCCCACATCCCTTTGTACCGCAGCATTTTGTAGTCTCACTCCATTCGAATAATAATTTGCTTTTTCATTCTTTCTTCCAAATTGGATAACCGCACATTTTCCCACATTATCATCGACAAGCTCATTGCTGACTGGAGCTTCATTCAATACAGACAGCTGTTACTCCTGTGTCCACGTGAATAACGATAATTTATACAGTGACTGTCATGTCTTCAGCATGACCGCAAATGCTGTACACCAATGAATTAATGATGTCCTAGTTCCCTCGCTGATGTATATCAGAGTTAAGACATGCAGTCTAAGGCCTGGTGTAAGCTGGTCCCTTGCTTCAATCGCATGTCGGTACCAGGCTGACCTCGGCCACACTAAGAATGAAATCGACACTGAATGGAACGAAACAGCCAGTGATCCTGTTCCTGATCACTGCCGAGTAACCCATTCCCAACTGGTCAAACTGTTCGGATCTTGGCAGGGTAATCCAGGGCCCGGCACAACTGTGAGTACCGAGCCCATTGGAAAAAAGTGCACTTGCGTTAACAATGGCCACGGGATCCCAGAGAACAATTGAAAACCTGGAGCCGTGCGCAAGCCAGCTTCGAAATTCATCGCGGGCGGTAGCGTAAAACTGGCGGTATCGCATCGAAGGGAATTAAATATTGGGCCTGAAATTTCGATCCGTAGCTTCCTGCGGGCGGATACCTTCGATCGAAAAAAATCGAAGCACTTAACTTCTGGCTCCGTAGTTCCTGAGCCTTCCGGTCCTGGGCCTCTCCACTCCGAAATGCGCAGATGCTCAGGTATCCCAGGGGTGCATGCGGTTCGCAAGCTTCCCTGGGATCAGGTGGGCCATGGGGAACTAATCAAAGAAGGGAATCCCCGTTCACACTTCTGACAGGTCTCTGCGAACAGAACTGTCAGAAGTATAAATGGGATCACTTCAAAAACACAATTTCTCTCACTATTTTGTGTTTTTCAACACGGATTTTGTTTAAATCGAAGCACTAATACTTCTTGGTATAGTTGCAACACTTGTTCTTTGTGCATCTGTACCACGTGTTCTTTGTGTATCTGTACCACATTTTCTTTATGTATCTGTACCACGTGTTCTTTGTGTATCTGTACCACGTGTTTTTGTGTACCTGTACCATGTGTTCTTTGTGTATCTGTACCACGTACTGCTGTGTATCTGTACCACGTGTTCTTTGTGTATCTGTACCATGTGTTTTTCTGCATCTGTACCACGTGTTTTTGTTTATCTCTACCACGTGTACTTTGTGTGTCTGTACCACGTGTTTTTGTATATCTGTACCACGTGTCCTTTGTGTACCTGTACCACCTGTTATTGGTGTATCTCACCAAGTGTTCTTTGTGTATCTGTTCCACGTGTTTCTGTTTCTCTGCACCAGGTGTCCTTTGTGTATCTGTATCACGTGTTCTTTGTGTATCTTTACCACGTGTCCTTTGTGTATCTGTGCCACCTGTTTTTTGTATCTGTACCACGTGTTCTTTTTTTATCTGTGCCACGTGTCCTTTGTGTATCTGTACCACGTGATTTTGTGTATCTGTACCACGTGTTTTTGTGTATCTGTACCACGTGGCCTTTGTGAACCTGTACCATGTGTTATATGGTGTTCTGGACCAGGTGTTCTTTGTGTACCTGTACCATGTGTTTTTGTTTATCTGTACCACGTGTCCTTTGTGGATCTGTACCACGTGTTCTTGTGTATCTGTACCACGTGTTTTTGCGTATCTGCACCACGTGTTTTTGTTTATCTGTACCACGTGTCCTTTGTGTATCTGTACCACGTGTTCTTTGTGTATATGTACCACGTAATCTTTGTGTACCTGTACCACGTGTTTTTTTTACCTGTTCCACGTGTTTTTTGTGTATCTGTACCATGTGTTTTTGTTTATCTGTACCACGTGTCCTTTGTGTATCTGTACCACCTGTTATTTGTGTATCTGCACCACGTGTCCTTTGTGTATCTGTACCACATTTTCTTTGTGTATCTTTACCAGTTGTCCTTTGTGCATTTGTACCAAGTGTTTTTTGTTTATCTTTACCACGTGTCCTTAGTGTATCTGTACCAAGCGTTTTTATGTTTCTGTACCAAGTGTACTTTGTGTATCTGTGTAATGTTATCTTAATTCGTATTATTAAGAGGCTTACGAGTAGATATCGTTGAGTACTCTTTATTAGGTATTGTGTCAGTGCCGGCTCGTGTAGTAGTGCAGCATGGCCAAGATGGCTTCCTATTTATCCGACTGCCGTCAAGCAGCTGTCTTTACTACAGCTACCGTCAAGCAGCTGTCTTTACTACAGCTACAGTTATCTGTACATCTTTCCCCCTCAACGATGACATAAAAAGTAAACACCAAAACATAACATAACACATAGAACACATATTAGCAACATATAAAAACAGTCAGTGTAACTACTATTAATTACTATTAACAACACGTAAAAACTGTCAGTGTAGCTATACCTTGCAATAAATGCCGGTACATATAAACACTACCCACAGCCAGAAGTCCATCGGCTATTTACAGTCTTTCCCTTGTCTACAGGTCGAGTCTAACGGCAGGCTTTCTGGTGTGCTGTGACCTGCGTAGCTGAGCAGGTATTTGCTGGGCCAACCCATTTGTGTCCATTAAGCTCATGTCTGTACCACACAGATCCCTTGTCTCATTATCACCCCTGTGTACTTCATCACTTTGTGGCATTGCACTCGTCTCCTCATCACTCTGTCGGATTTCCATCATCAGCTCATCTTCTCTGTCCTCCTGCGGCTGATAGGTCTCGGTGGTTTTCAGTAGGTGCCTCCTGTTTCTGTGATACACATTGTCATTTTCTGTCATGACACTGTATGACCTGGGGGCAACCTGTTGTAGAACGGTGGCTCTTTGATTCCATGACCCAGGCCCTTCAATGCGAACTACATCCTTCTCCTGTAGAGGCACTAGTGCAGTGGCTGTGTGGTCATGGAGCGTTTTTTGTTGCCGCTGAAGTTTCCGGGCCTTGTCTGCCCATACCTCATCTCTGTGATCAGTTGTGACATGCCTGGGAAGTCGAGTACGGATTTTGCGACCCAGTTAGAGCTCAGCTGGAGACTTGCCACTTTCCAGCGGGGCCGCCCTGTACGACATCATGGCCAGATATGGGTCAGTGTTGCTGTGTGCTGCTTTCTTTAATAGTCTTTTCACAATCTGCACCCCCTTCTCCGCTTTTCCATTGGCTTGAGGGTAGAGCGGGTTGGAGGTTACATGCTTAAACTCATACTCTGTAGCAAACGACTGAAAGTCATGACTGGCATTATCAGAGACCAGAGGTAGAGGGATGCCCTGCCTGGAAAAGATTGACTTCAGGTGAGTTATCACAGCTGTTGACGTGGTGCTGGGTAGGAGAGCAATCTCAGGATAATTAGAGTAATAATCAATAAATAACAAATAGTCTTTTCCTTCGTAGTGAAAAGTATCAGTTCCTGCCTTTTCCCAAGGTTGTGATGCGAGCTCAGTGGTAATGAGGGGCTCTTTGGTTTACTTGTATTGATACTCCTGACGTGTAGCACACTCACTGATCATCTGGGCAATATCAGAGATCATGTTTGGCCAGTAGAATGCCTCACGTGCCCTCCTTTTTGACTTTTCTACACCCAGGTGGCCTTCATGTATCCTGTTAAGCATTTCTCGTCGCATAGAGATGGGCACTACAATCCTGTCACACTTAAGCGGTAGTCCATTGACCACAGAAAGCTCAGACTGAATATGATGATATTGTTTACATGACCCTTTCTTCCAACCCTGTTGAAGATTTCTCATCACTTTCCTCAGAACAGGGTCCTTTGATGCCTCTGTGGCTATCTTTGATAGTTGGTCCTGTGAGGCGGGCAATGCTGAATAGACCATATCCACATGAAGGTCCACATCCTCTTCTGTTTCATTGTTTTGTGTGGCACGAGGTGCAGCCCTGGATAGTGTACCTGAAATGAACATTTGTGTCCCTGGCACATATGTGAGCTCAAAATCATAACATTGTAGTCTCATCATTAGGCACTGTATCCGTGATGACATGTCACACAGATTATTTTTTGTGATCACTAGCAGTGGCTTATGGTCAGTTTCTAGGATAACGTTGGGAAGTCCATAGATGTAGGTATGAAATTTTTCACACCCAAATGCCAAGTCCAGGCACTCCTTTTCTATTTGCACATAATGTCACTCTGTAGCCATCATGGAGCGTGACGCATATGCCACTGGTCGCCATTCTCCTTCATCTTCCTGTAGAAGGACAGCCCCTAATCCATCCTTAGAGGCATCCATGGACACTTTTGTCCTCTTTTCAGGGCAGAAGAACTTCAGTAGGGGTTCACTTGCTAGAATGTGTAGCAGCCCCTTCCATTCATTCTCATGTTCATGTCCCCATTGGAACTCTGTCTCTTGGTGCAGCAGTTTTCTCAACTGACCGGTTTTCACTGCCAGATTTGGAATGAATTTTCCTAGGTAATTAACCATGCCAAGGGCCCGCTGAACCCCTCTCTTGTCCTTCGGTTTTTCCATGTCATGTATGGCGTTTACCTTTGAATTGTCTGGCTGAATCCCTTCTGCAGAAATCTTGTCCCCGAGGAATGTGATTTCATTGACACTGAATTGACATTTGTCTTTATTTAGTTTGAGTCCCTACTGCCGTATCCTCTGAAATGTTTTTTCCAGTCTGGTGTCGTGCTCTCCCTGAGTGGAGCCCCATACTACCAGATCATCCACGTACACCCGCACACCATCCAGGCCCTCGATGATTTGCTCCATTGCTCTGTGGAAGATTTCTGGGGCGGTGCTAATGCCGAAGGGCAGGCACTGGTAAGAGTATCGACCAAATGGGGTGTTAAAGGTGCACAGCTTAGTTCTCTTTTCATCAAGTTTCAGCTGCCAGAATCCATGCGAGGTGTCCATCTTGGAGAAGAATTTTGCTCCTGTCATTTCGCTGAATATTTCCTCTCTCTTTGGGATTTGATCGTGCTCGCTTTTTATATTAACGTTAAGGTCCTTGGGATCCATGCAGACACGCAATTTATCAGTCTTTTTTGAATTGACGCAAACCATGGAATTTACCCAGTCAGTCGGTTCCTCAGTCTTCTTTATGACACCTAGTCCCTCCATGCGTTCTAGCTCTTTCTGCAGTTTCTCACGGAGGGCCACTGGAACTCTCCTGGGTGCGTGAATCACAGGTTGTGCGTCATCTCTCAGTTTGATGGAGCATGTAAAGGGCAGTGCTCTGAAACCCTGAAATACATCCGCGTACTTGTGTGTTATAGCATCATGTTTTATATTTGTACTGTCTTGAGGGCACTCTGCACACAGTTCAGTTCATTAATAGTATAGACTCGTTTTACCAAGCCCAAATCCACACATGCCTTATCCCCCAACAGTGACTCATGTCCTTCAGGCACTATAACAAACGTCAATGGGTGAATGTGATTTTTTACCTTAACATTCAGCCTACACGTTCCTTTTATTTCAATACTTTGTCCATTGTACACCTTCAAAGCCACTGCCTTGTTCATTATTTTTGGTCTCACTTTGAGATTCCGTGCATCACTCCAGCTTATGAGGTTTGCCTTAGCACCTGTATCTAGCTTGAAGGGAACAATGGTGCCATTTACCAGCAAGGGGGCTATATAAACTTCAGTCTTTAGTCCTATGGAATGTACTTCCTTTTCCATATCTTTACCTGGTTTTAAGTCATTTTGCACCATTCCAACATACAATGTCTCCGATTCCATGTCTTCAGTCTCAATAGCATGCACTGTCTTTTTACCTTTGGTTTTCTCTTCCCAACAGCACATTTTAGCAAAGTGATTCCTGCCTTTCCATTTTGCGCAGTTCTTCCCATAAGCCCGACACTGTCTTGCCACGTGTCTATTGCCGCACTGTCTGCAATCGTATGGCGTCATAGTCCTGAACTCTGTGCACCCTCTTGTGTCCCTTCTGTGTACTACATCCACTGGTAGGTTGTCCAGTCCCCGCGCTCTCACACCCGTTGCTGTAGTTCTCCCATCGATTTTTTCCGTGTGCATGGCTGAGTTCACTAGCATGACATATTTTTACTGCAGCATCCAAAGTTAAGTCATTGCCCCTAAGCATTTTCTCCCTCACCTTCTTGTCAAGTATTCCGAAAATGACCTGATCGCGTATCATCGATTCCTTCAAGTCTCCAAAGTTACATGTTTGTGCTTTTGTTTTTAAGTCCATCAGAAAAACATCAAAGGATTCTCCTTGCTTTTGCACGTGGGAGCGAAAAACAAATCTCTCGAAAGTTTCATTCTTTTTAGGTGTGCAGCATTTATCAAACAAATTTATCACCTTGTCCAGATCACTTTTGTCATCTTCAGCTGTGAACGTAAATGTATTATACAGCTCGTTTGCCTGCAAGCCAGCCACTGTTAGCAACAAAGCTACCTTACGTGTTCCAGAGCTAGTTGTGGCATCGATCGCTGTGAGGTAGAGAAGAAAGCGTTGTTTGAATTTGCGCCAATTTTCGTCCAGATTTCCTTCAAATTGCAGGCTAGACGGTGGTTTTATCCGTTCCATTGTTGTGGTATGCCCGAATCGTGCGTCCTGTAAATCCTGGTACCATGTAATGTTATCTGATATCGTAGTGTTAAGAGGCTTATGAGTAGATATCGTTGTACTGTTTATTAGGCCTTGAGTCAGTGCCAGCTCGTGTAGTACTGCCGCATAGCCAAGATGGCTTCCTATTTATCTGACTGCCGTCAAGCAGCTGTCTTTACTACAGCTACCGTCAAGCAGCTGTCTTTACTACAGCTACAGTTATCTGTACAATCTGTACCAAGTGTCCTTTGTGTATCTGTACCATGTGTTCTTTATGTATCTGTACCATGTTTTCCTTGTTTTTCTGTACCACGTGCCCTTTGTGTATCTGTACCAGGTGTCCTTTGTAAATCTGTACCACTTGTCATTTGTGTATCTGTACCACGTTTACGTTGTTTAGCTGTACCACGTGTTCTTTGTGTATCTGTACCAAGTGTCTTTTGTGTATCTGTACCACGTGTTCTTTTGTATCTGCACCACGTTTTCTTTGTTTATCTGTACCACGTGTCCTTTGTGTATCTGTATCAAAGTTTTGGCGTATCTGTACCACGTGTCCTTAGTGTACCTGTACCACGTGTAATTGGTGTATCCGTAACACGTGCTCCTTCTGTTGCAGAGGGATCATTGTGAGAATGGCGTTGGAGAAGTGATAACCAACTCGACAGAGAAGAACAAAGCCATTAATTATGCCACTCTGCACTTTCCAACTCTTTCTCGAGGGCCCGGATATTTACGTTGTAAAGAAATAAGTGACTATGCAGATATGAAATAAAACTGAAATATCCAGAGCATGCAGAGGCCGCATTTCTGGACCCCAACATTTCAGTTTCTTGCTCCAAAGGAACTAAATATAAAAGCCAGGAAACATGCTGTGTTTTTACAATCACTGGAAATGCTTACTGCTCTTGGTTGCGGAATTTGCCCCAATATACTCCTCTATGACCTTGAATGATTGACTGGAGTCCTACACAGCAACAAACATATTCATCGAGGGCATAAAACTCCAAAAGGAAATGTGATCGAACCATGACTAACAATAGAAATTAAAGCTGCATTAATTCAAAGGGGGAAGCTTATGAAGTTGCCAGAAAAAGGGTCAGCCTGAGGATTGGGATCTTATTAGAAATCAGCAAAGGGGGACCAAGAAATTGATAAAGAAAGGGGAAATGGAAGATGAGCAGAAACTAGCGAAGAATATAAAAACGGATTGTAAAATCGTCTTTGCGTATGGGAAAAGGGAAAGACTGGAGAAGGTAAATGCAGGTCCGTTACAGTCAGAGACGGGAGAATTTATAATGGGGAATGAGGAAATGGCGAGAGAAATTATATAAATACTTTGTTTCTGTCTTCACGGAGGAAGACACAAAAAACCTCCCAGAAATACGAGAAAACTAAGTGTGTGGTGTGAATGAGGAACTTAAAAAATTATTATAAGCAAAGAAACAGTACTATCAAAATTAATGGGACTAAACGTCGATAAATCCCAAGGACCGGATGACCGACATCCTAGGGTATTGAAAGAGGTGGCCTTTGGGATAGTGGACGCATTGGTTGTCATCTTCCAAAATTCTATAGATTCTGGAACGGTTCCTGCAGATTGGAGGATAGCAAATGTAACCCGCTATTTAAGAAAGGAGGGAGAGAGAAAACTGTGAACTACAGATGGTTAGCCTTACATCAGTAGTGGGGAAAATGCTGAAATCTATTATAAAGGATGCAATAACTGGGCACTTAGAAACTAATATTAAGATAGGGCAGAATCAACATGGATTTTTGAAAGGGAAATTCTGTTTGACAAACCTATTGGAGTTCTCTGAGGATGTAACTAGTGGCATAGACAAAGGGGAACCGGTAGATGTGGTGTATTTGGAATTTCAGAAGGCCTTCAATAAGGCCCCACACAAGACGTTGGTTAACAAAATTAGGGCACATGGAATTGGGGGTAATATACTGGCAAGGATTGAAAATTGGTTAACAGATAGAAAACAAAGAGTAAGGATAAACGTATCTTTTTCAGGATGGCAGACTGTGAGTAGTGGGGTACCACAACGATCAGTGCTTGGGCCCCAGCTATTCAAAATCTATATCAATGATTTCGATGAGGGGACTAAATGTTACTTTTTCAAATTTGCACTTTATCAAAAGTTAGATAGCAGTGTCAGTTGTGAAGAGGGTGTGAAGAGGCTTCAAGGGGATCACGACAGGCTTAGTGAGTGGGCGAGAACATGGCAGATGGATCCTAATGTGGATAAATGTCAAGTTATCAATTTTGGTCGAAGAAACACAAAGGCAGTGTATTTCCTAAATGGTGATATATTGGGGCATGCAGATGCTCAAAGGGACCTGGGTGTCCTTGTACATCAGTAACTGACAGTGAATGTGTAGGTGCAGCAAGCCATTAGGAAGTCAAATAGTATGCTGGCCTTCATTATAAGAAGATTGGAGTACAGGAGTAAAGAACATAAGAACATAAGAACATAAGAAATAGGAGCAGGAGTAGGCCAATCGGCCCCTCGAGCCTGCTCCGCCATTCAATAAGATCATGGCTGATCTGATCCTAACCGCCAATCTACTATCACAGAACCATCTCCTGAATCTAACAGAATTAGACACACGAAATAGGAGCAGGATCATGCTACACGGTCCCTGGGCCCGCTCCGCTACACACAGGGCCATGTCCAATCCGAACCGAGACTCATGTCCAAATTCCTGCCCGCTCCCCGTAACCCTTAATTCCCTTTGCTTCTAGGAAACTGTCTATTTCTGTTTTAAATTTATGTAATGATGTAGCTTCTACAGCTTTTTGGGGCAGCATATTCCATGGACCTACCACCCTCTGAGTGAAGTAGTTCCTCCTCATCTCAGTTTTGAAAGAGCAGCCCCTTATTCTAAGACTATGCCCCCTAGTTCTAGTTTCACCCATCATCAGGAACATCCTCCCCGCATCCACCCGATCCAACCCCTTCACAATCTTATATGTTTCAATAAGATCGCCTCTCTTTCTTCTGAACTCCAATGAGTAGAGTCCCAATCTACTCAACCTCTCCTAATGTGTCCATCCCCTCATCCCCGGGATTAACCGAGTGAACCTTCTTTGTACTGACTCGAGAGCAAGTATGTCCTTTCTTAAGTATGGACACCAAAACTGTACGCAGTATTCCAGGTGCGGCCTCACCAATACCTTGTACAACTAAAGCAATACCTCCCTATTTTTATATTCTATCCCCCTAGCAATGAAAGCCAACATTCCATTGGCCTACTTAATCACTTGCTGCACCTGCATACTAACCTTTTGAGTTTCGTACACCAGGACCCCCAGATCCCTTTGTACTTCAGTACTTTCCAGTTTCTTGTCATTAAGGTAATAACTTGCTCTACGATTTTTCCTGCCAAAGTGCATAACCTCACACTTTCCAGTATTGTATTCCACCTGCCAAATCTCTGCCCACTTATTTAACCTGTCTATGTCCCCTTGCAGGTTTTTAATGTCCTCCTCACTCAGTACTTTCCCTCCCATCTTAGTATCATCTGCAAACTTTGATATGTTACACTCGGTCCCCTCCTCCAAATCGTTAATATAGATTGTAAAGAGTTGGGGACCCAGCACTGACCCCTGCGGAACACCACTAGTTACTGATTGCCAGTCTGAGAATGAACCATTTATCCCAACTCTCTGCCTTCTGTTAGATAGCCAATCCTCTATCCATGCCAGAATATTACCCCCAATCCCGTGATTTTTTATCTTAAGCAATAATCTTTTGTGTGGCACCTTGTCAAATGCCTTTTGGAAGTCTAAATACACTGCCTCCACTGGTTCCCCTTTAACCACCCTATATGTTACTTCCTCAAAGAACTCCAGCAAATTTGTCAAGCATGACTTCCCCTTCATAAAACCATGCTGACTTTGTCCTACTAAATTATGATTATCCAAATGTCCTGTTACTGTCTCCTTAATAATGGACTCCAAAATTTTACCTACCACAGGTGTTAGGCTAACCGGTCTATAGTTTCCAACCTTCTGTCTACTGCCCTTTTTAAATAAGGGTGTTACATTAGCAGTTTTCCAGTCTGCCGGGAACTTTGCTGAGTCCAGGGAGTTTTGGATAATTATTACCAATGCATCCACAATCCCTACCGTCACTTTCCTCAAGACCCTAGGATGTAAGCCATCAGGTCCAGGTGATTTATCTGCCTTGAGTCCCATTATTTTACCGAGTACCACTTCCTTAGTGATTTTGATCGTGTTTAGCACCTCCCCTGCTATAGCCCCCTGTTTGTCCAGTGTTGGGATATTCTTAGTGTCCTCTACTGTAAAGACTGATACAAAATATTCATTCAGTGTTTTTGCCATCTCCATATTTCCCACCATTATTTCCCGGTCTCATCCTCTAAGGGACCAACATTTACTTTAGCCACCCTTTTTCTTTTTATATAACTATAAAAATTCTTACTATCTTTTTTTATATTTTTTGCTAATTTACTTCCATAATCTATCTTCCCTTTCTTAATAAATCTTTTTGTTATTTTTTGCTGTCTTTGAAAGTTTTCCCAATCCTCTATCCTCCCACTAGATTTGGCTACCTTATATGCCCTTGTTTTTAGTCGAATACTATCCTTAATTTCTTTACTTAGTCACGGATGGCTGCCTTTTCTTTTGCACCCTTTTCTTCTCAGTGGAATATATATTTTTTGGAAGTTGTAAAATAACTCCTTAAATGTACACCACTGATCATGTATCGTCTTACGCTTTAATCTATTTTCCCAATCCACTCTACTCAATTCTGCTCTCATACCTTCATAGTCTCCTTCATTCAAGCTTAGCACGCTTCTTTGAGATCCAACCTTCTCACCCTCTAATTGAATATGGAATTCAACCAAGTTATGGTCACTCATTCCAAGGGGATCCTTTACTAGGACATTTTTAATTAATCCTGTCTCGTTACACAGGACCAGACCTAAGGTTGCTTGCCCCCTGGCCAGTTCAGTTACATACTGCTCAAGAACCCCATCCCTAATACACTCAATGAACTCATCCTCAAGGCAGCCCTGCCCAATTTGATTTGTCCAATTAATATGATAGATAAAATCCCCCATAATTATAGATGTTCCCTTATTACAAGCCTCAACTATTTCCTGATTGATACTCCATCCAACAGAGTTGCAATTGTTCAGAGGCCTATAGCCTACGCCCACTAGTGTTTTTTCCCCTTATTATTCCTTACCTCCACCAAAACTGTTTCATTATCCTGATCTTTTGACCCAATATCATTTCTCCGTATTACAGTGATTCCTTCCTTTATTAACATAGCCACCCCACCTCCCCTTCCTTCCTGCCTGTCCTTCCTGGTCGTTAAACAACCTGGTATGTTTAATTCACAGGCATTGTCACCCTGCAGCCATGTTTCTGTAATGGCCACAAGATCATACCCATATGTAGTTATTTGTGCCATTAACTCGTCTATTTTGTTAAGAATGCTACGTGCATTCAGATAGAGAACTTTCAAATATGTTTTGTGACACTTAGTTCCTGCTTTTGCCCTTTTTATTATTTTACCTTTTACTCCATACCTTCTGCCCCTTCCTGACACGCTCTGGTTCTAAATTTCCCCACTGCTACCTAAGTCTATGACCTTCTCTGTTGGAAATAATAAATCTGTGGAAATTTTTTTAAATTTTAATTAATTCACCACTTACCTTGTTAAAAGTAGGCCTTGTGTAACATGTGTTTCTCCTGGAGACTTACCCTCCAGAGAAACCTGGGAAAAAACGTAAGTTCCATGCGCACGCGCTGCCTCTCCGGCGTACGTGTTCGACCTCTGACCCTCTTCCTTTAAGGGAACGGAAGTGCCGGTATCCCACGCATGCGCAATGCATGCACGAAACCAGCACTTCCATTGGGCCTGTGCGTGAGTACCCCGTGCGTACTCACCCGTGGGGACCTGAATTTCTTGTGCTCGAATCTTCTATGTTAATATAAAGCTACTGACATTACACCAGCTTAATGTCTTATTATAGTTTCACTTACAACCTTTAGCTAACAGGGCGACAGTTCAAAGCACCAAGTTTCCGAGTTTTACATTGTTAACTCAACATTGAAAAAGTCATAGATGTTGGATTAGCACCATTGGATTAGACTCCTTTTTTGGAGAATCTATGCTAAACCAAATTGCGGGTTTTCAGTTCTAATCAATGTAACATTTTTTATTTCAGGCTGGCAGTGTTACTTATGTCACATTATGCCATCTTCTGCTCCTGTGATCCTGAGATGGACAAGATTGTTTCCATTATAGGAGCCATCGAGGTTGTTCTGCGCTGTATCAACAAAGACCAGGATGAAAACTGTCCTCAACTCATTTCAAATTGGCGAGTTACAGCAAGCAGGTAAGAAAAAGTTGGGTTTTCATCGTGAGTTCGTGAAATGAACGGCTACTATCTATTTGAGAAAATCATACACACTTACATTGTACAGAAATCTGTGTGGAGCTGTTTGCGATGCCCCCCAGGTTATTTTCAGCCACGCACCAATATTCACCTTCAGCTTCGCAACCAATGTTGTGCAATATCTGCTTTATTCACCAGTGGAAAATCTGCTGAGCTCTTCACCATTTTTCATCCATCTTAAACTGACCAGGTGTTTCCTGCAGACCGTGCAGTCTAACAATAACGAGGTTACTTCCACAGCTACTATAGAGGTGTTAACGGTTGGGTTTTTCAGTCCATCTGAAATAGGCATTAATGTAAAATTGATTCTCGAATAAGCATGATTTAGATCCAACTGAATTGATTATACAGAAAGAAAGACTTGCATTTATTTAACGACTTTCACGACCCCCGGACGTTCCAAATCGCTTTACAGCCAATGAATAACTATATGACGTGTAATCACTGTTGTAATGTAGGAAACGTGGCAGCCAATTTGCGCACAGCAAGCTCCCACAAACAGCAATGTGATGATGAACAGATCATCTTTTTTAGTGATGTTGACTGAGGGATAAATACTGGCCCCTGGACACACTCCCATGCTCTTCTTCGAAATAGTGCCATGGAATATCGTATGTCCACTCTGAGAGAGCGGACGGTGCTTCAGTTTAACATCTCATCCGAAAGAATTGACCTCCGACAGGGCAGCACTCCGTCAGTACTGCCTCTCCTAACGTGCAGCACTCCCTCAGTACTGCACTGAAGTGTCAGCCTAGATTTTGTGCTCAAGCCTCTAGAGTGGGACTTGAACCCATAACCTTCTGACTCAGAGGCGAGGTGATACCCACTGAGCCATAGCTGACAGGGAAAGGCTGCTATCTATTTGAGAAATTCATATACACTTACATTGTACAGAAATCTGCGTGGAGCTAACAAGAGTATGTTTCTTCAGTAATTCATCCCCTTTTCTTTGACTCCTTGGTGTCGTTCGCACGTTGACACTGGAGTTCATTCCTCCCTATTCTCCGGATTCAACTCTTATCTATCTAATCATAGCCACAGAATCACCTGCAAACTGTAAAACACAAACAACTCACCTGAAACAGAAAGCAAGACTTCTGAACGCCGAGTTCTATATTTATTAGGATTCCACCGCCAGGGGATATGCACATCGAACTAATATGTCCCCTCGTCATTCTTCCTGATATCATTGATAAGGAGGGAGCATTGTCCTTTTGCAAGATTTCCCTTGAACTCAACTCTTCCATCACAGTTATGTTGCCACCTGTACGAATCGTGCATAACGGAGAACCCTGGGTTACCAAGAACAGGGCCCCTCTTTAACCACCTCCCCTTTAGGTTGGTGCTATTGACTGGATGATTAAATTTACACGGGATCTCTGCACGTGAACCGGGCACCGCCGAAACAGCTTTTGCTATCACCATAGAGCAATGGGAACTACAAACAACTGATAAAAATAAACATTAGACCCGCTTAAGTATCTATTCAAAATCTTAAAGATCCATCAAAGTATTTGTTAATTGTCAAACAATGGCCTGCGATAATAATAATTTAAATACCAGATAGGCCATTTCAAAATCGAGAAAGACATTTTATAAGTACTGATCAGACCTATTGAAATGTTCATTAAAATAGCTTTTTGAAAGGAGTTTTGTGAGTCAATAATATACATATCTAATATTTATCTAAAAACCGAATACATATCTACAAAAAGCAAGGGAATGCCCAATAATATCCTCATTAATTATACATTATGCCATCATTAAATGCCTATTTCACAAGTTATTAAAATCAATAACCAAAATAAGTTCTATTAGGTATTGTCGTCTTCCTTTCCAACAATACATACATCACATTTTGTAGAAATTGTTAAAAGCAAAATAACTTTACCCTCCGTCAATGCCATGAGAGAAACAAACAAGCAACCCCTCATAACTGGAAACTGCTGCCCATTTCACTCTCAAAATAAAGAACCAATCTCACAATTGAGCCCATTCAGGTTTCTGCATTCTTCTTGCTAATCATATCTTAGATTTCTTTGCTAATCTTCATCAGACCATCGGTAACGTTAGCTATTCGGCAACAACCGATCTGTAGCAACAGTGCTCACTCAATCAGTTTGGTTGGTGAGGTCGGCAGCTAGCACATCATGTACATGAGCTGCGTGTGGCAGACTGCCACTGTATATGGTGTTATGGTATGTCTAACAGTTGTTATAGAATGCATAAAGAGAAGCAGCATCTCTCTCTCGAACACACATACAGTAAATGTACCGTTATTGATGAACATAATATGTTGGCGTCTGCGTCAGAATGGCACCGCCCACACTTGTAGACGCCCCTGACTCATATTTAACACATATTCAGCTGTCTGGCAGCTAATGCGAGCTGAATGTTGCAGAGGTGTGAATACAGTTAGTTTGGTTGCTGCAGTCTGTGGACGTGTGGTTTCGTCACCTTCGTCTGCATCTGCGACGTCAGAGATAGGAGCCTTTTGTTCCAATTCAGTTAACTCTTTATTCTCACACTAAAGTTCTCTCACTTTTCCGACATTAAACAACATTCTATCCTATTTGCTTCAGTGTTTTATTGAAATTTCGGTGTGAGGTCTGGGACGTGCGAAATGCACTTGAGGTTTTCGTCGTAAATGCAAATATTGCTGGAACAGGCACAGCTAAAAGTATTTGAAGCATAAGATTCGGCCAAAAAGACCAGTGTGGTAAATGTCGGGATACGCAGTGATTCTCTTCGCTACCCGGTGCGGAGGGGGAGGGGAAGTCGGAGGACCTCCTCGTGGGTCACTTCCTGGGCAAGGACAAGATGGCCATTCACAGGTCCAGGCAGCACCCGGTCCAGGGGACCATTTGGTCCGACTGCCTGCCTCCCATCCGAGGCTATATCCACGTTCAGGTATCGGTAGAGTGGGAGCATGCTGTGATTGCCGTTCTGCATGAAAACTTCCGCGACCGGTGGACACCGGCGGGTCAAGAGAGTGCATTGCTGACACGGCCAACAATGCTACAATTTCACAAATTTTCTCCTTATATTTAATGACAATTTGGACCTTTTTCAGCGTGCGTAAAAATGGGGCACCTGCGTTAATTTTTATTAGATTGGTGACACCTCATCCTCACTGGCCAATCAGAGAGGAGTATCAATGGCTCATGTCCAAAGAGTCCCACCCGGTTTTGTAATGCTGTAGAAATGCCCCCCTGTTCCAGTCACGCATGGATTCCGCTCAATTACGCTGATTCATGGGAGATCTTACATTGGAGGCTTATGCTAATGAGGGTGAATGGAAACTTAAACGTAACTTCAGCTTGTCAAAAGTGGCGCAGTGTCCAGCGTATTCTGGGTGCAGTTTGCGATTAAGCCACCAGCGGAAAGTCCCTGCCACATTTACTGAGCTAGGTAGATCCAGGCACCGAGAGAATGGGAGAGGAAGAGAGCGAGAGCGAGACTTTAAAATATGCCACAGTGGACAGGAAGGGATAAATACAAACCGAGAAAATAACGGTAATAAGAGATGAACTTTAGCAAAATAAGCATGTCATTAGTGGCCTATAAGCAGTGAAGAAGGGAAGTGTAGGAAGGAAGTTGAGACAACTCAAGTAGTTTGATTAGGAGAGAAGAGGGCTTTAAATATCTGCAGAGTGCAAGAGGAAGGAGAGATGGGAGAGGAAGTAGAGTGGATTGGGCCTATACTCGCTGGAGTTTGGAAGAATGAGAGGTGATCTCATTGAAACGTGTAAGATTCTGAAGGCGATTAACAGGGTAAATGCTAAGAGGTTGTTTCCCCTGGCTGGAGAGTCTCGAAGTAGGGGGCATAGTCGCATGATAAGGGGCTGGCCATTTAAGACTGAGAAGAAGAGGAATTTCTTAACTCAGGGGCTTATGAATCTTTGGAAGTCCCTACCCCAGAGGGCTGTGGATGCTGAATTGTTGCGTATATTCAAGGCTGAGATAGATTTTTGGATATAAAGCGACTCAACAAGTATGGAGATCGGGAGGAAAAGTGAGTTGAAGTTGAATATCAGACATGATCTTATTGAACGGCGGAGCAGGCTCGAGGGCCCCTATGGCCTACTCCAGCTCCTAATACCTATGATCATATGAACTTGTTATTTTTGAGCATTTAGATTAACTTGCTCACCAAGCTCAACAAAAAACTAATTTTAGAGCTATTTCAGATTGCCCCTGGGATGGTTGTCAAAGAGATATGCTCAGAAGATAACATGAGGTAATCGTGAAAATTGAGCCAGAATACTTGGGATAATTGAAAGATCAGATTGTAGACTGAATTGAAATATCAGATAAAAGCGAACAGATCCGAGTGTGCAGTTCATGCTCTCGGAGTATTACCTGGAGACATATATTAAGTCAGATCATTAATCAGCTGGTTTCAAGGTGGATTCTTCCCTGGTAATTTAAACACTCTATCGTATGAAGCGGAACCGCTAGTTGTTTTGCAAAACATCTCAGTTGCATTAAATAATTCAGCATGAACTACCCGTGCTGAGCTTTGTACAGGGGATTTTATATTTGCATTTGCTTATTTTGATTTCTTATGAACTTAACATATAGGAAAGAAACCTTAACACAATTATTTCCAATTTACACAGTGAACAAAACCATGGATGAAATTCAATGTCAGTTTGCAGACTCTTCTTGTCCTCCTCACAGCTTACTTTCCCGCCTAGCATTGTACTGTCAGCAAACTTGGGATAGATTTCCTTTCATACTAGGCACGGGTTTTCTGCGTTCGTGATGGTGTTGCTATAGTAGGGAGATTCCCTCTAGCGTCTCTGTGTGTCCATGACGTTTTACAGTTACACAGAATTACATAGAATGGGCAGCACAGGAGCAGGCCATTGGGCCCAGTCTATGTCGGAGTTTATGTTCCACAAGCACCATCTCCCTCCCTAATGCACCTAACTCAATCAGCATAACCTTCAACTCCCTTCTCCCACATGTCTGTTGCAGCTTCTCCTTGAATGCATCTGTGCAACTCGCCTCAAATACTCCTTGCAGTAGCGAGTTCCACATTCTAACGTAATATTTAAGAGTGTTAACTTGGTAAAGTTTGATTAATACACCTGAAAATGGGATTATCACAAGAAAGAGCAATTTTGAATCACGGTGTTAATCCACCAACTGTGAGTAACCCGATAATAATTGACTGAAAATTACTTTAAAAAAATATAGTAAAAACTATGTTCTAGTTAGATTAGGATACAGTAGTCAATTCTTTAGGTTTTTTTTTCATTCAATACCTTTCAAAACGTACATATTCGTGCCTAAGAAAATCCAGCTTAATTTTCGGCCTGCAAACGAGCACAATTAGAGGAAACTAACAAAGGGGATTAACTCATCCTGGGGCCCTGGCTAGTAGTTTGGGTGGGCCTGCTTCTTTATTTTCAATTTATTTATTCGTTCCTGGGATGTGGGGGTCGCTGGCACGGCCGGCATTTATTGCCCATCTCTAATTGCCCCTCAGAAGGTGATGGTGTCTGATGTAAGCCCCCAATGTGCGGACCAAGTGATATACAAGGTCGACGTCACTGGCTGGTCGAAAGAAAGACAGGCCACTAATTGAAGTCAAAATGGTTTACTCAAGCCCGAGGAGAGCTTTCCAGACACGTCTGAATCCAACTCCAACAAGCCTCTCAAAGTCTACACAATTATACAAAAATTAAGGCCCTGCCCTAGCGGCGGGGATAAGCTTATTAGCATATACAGAGTTATAGCTAAATTGTAATTATAAAACCGTGACATTCCATCCTTCCAGTCGCTTACAAATCTCACATTTTGTTACCAGTTGGTCCCGTCACTTCTTGTGACCATGGGCCTCATCTTAATTACTTTACAATCATCCATTTGCCGTGGTCAGATGGATCGGTCTTTTTAAGTGTTTTTCTAAGATAGTAGTTCTTTTCAAAGTGGGCAATCCGCAGACTCTCTGTCTCACTCTTGGGTCATTTCTACAAGGCAAAAATACTTTAGTTAATCCTAAGTATACTTTGAAGAATAGAACCCTGTTGTGTTTTAAACTAACCAGACCCTTAAGTGCATCGGTGTGACTCGCTTGGCTGAACCCATACATCTCTCCATCTTTCCAGGGGTTGTTTTGACAGTTTTAATCTCTCAGCATTTGACCCTTAATCCTGTTTAAAACTTAACTGGGTTTATACAATTTTACAGACGTCTATTGTTCAACTCAAGAGCATGAATTACCCCATTCCCTCCACCTTGTATATTGGTGTTACAAGTGAATCCTGGTTTGTCTTGCCTATTAAATCCAATTTGTAATATGGTAGTTTTATGTTCACCATTACTGATACTAGCTTCTTAATTCCAGATTTATTGAATTAACTGAACTTAAGTACCTCAGCTGCCATGTACTAGCGCGATCTTGTTAAAACTAAGCCAATATCAGGGGAATTGCGCCAAAAAGTATTGCATTCAAGCGGATACTCCAGGCCCTTGTATTTATATGTCGCCATTCACAAACACAGTACATCCAAATGTGCTTTACAGCCTGTGAAGTACTTTTGAAGTATTGTAACGTTGGAATCACAGCAGCCATGTTAGCGTCCAACAAAGTCCCCCAAAATCATCAATGCGATATCGACCAGATAATCTGTTTTGATGCTGGTGATTGAGGGATAAATACTGGCCCAGGACACCGGGGAGAACTACACCCCCATTTTCCGGAATAGTGGCAAGGGATTTTTCCGGCACCAAAGAGGCGTCAGTTTATCGTCTCATTTGCAAAGCAGCTTCTGCGACAGTGCAACACTCCCTCAGTAGTGCACTGGGAATGTCAACCTGGATTTTGCGCTCAAGGCTCTGGAGTCACGACATCTTGATTTAGATGCAAGATATTGTGAAGATGGAAGTTCTGAGATCCCAATTTGAATTACAGTTTAAATGTGGAGCTGAAAAAACAACAGGTCCTTTAAAGATTCAGCTTACACTGTAGGCGGATGTTGCCTGACCGCAAATACATTCATTCTGCTTCAATTGTCCAGAAAGATTCACACCAAAGAACGTCATATATAGCAGTGGGCTGTGTGCGGCAGTAAACACAACTTTAGAGGCGCTGAATAGAACCCAGCACTTCACACCTCCGTGCTGTTGCTATACTGACACACGGTGTAAACAATCCAACCTCGATGCAGTCGCAACGAGTGAGAAACTGAGCAAGCACCATATGAACAGTCAGTGTTAAACCCAAACTGAGCCCCGAAGTTGACCACACATCACTTCAACTTTCAGCCTCAAAGCAAACTGGGCCTTGTGTGGAGCATCATTGAGCCGGGTGCATTGCACCCAGCGCCACTCTGGGATTGACCAGACATTATGGGTTATTTTACTGTTAAAGCAAACTGAGACTTGGGTCTGAACACACATCCCTAAACTGGTCATTAAAGCTAAGCTGAGACCTGGGTCTGATCACACATCCCTAAACTTTCAGTAAAGACCAACTGAGACCTTGGCCTGAAAACACATCCCTAAACTAGTCAGCAAAGCCCAACTGAGACCCGGGTCTGAACACACATCCCTTAACTTTCAGTAAACACCAACTGAGACCTGGGTCTGAAAACACATCCCTAAACTAGTCAGTAAAGCCCAACTGAGACCTGGGTCTGAACGCACATCCCTAAACTAGTCAGTACAGACAAGCTGAGACCTGGGTCCGAACACACATCGCTAAACTAGTCAGTAAAGCCCAACTGAGACCTGGGTCTGAAAACACATCCCTAAACTAGTCAGTAAAGACCAACTGAGACCTGGGTCTGAACACACATCCCTAAACTAGTCAGTAAAGACCAACTGAGACCTGGGTCTGAACACACATCCTTAAACTAGTCAGTAAAGACCAACTGAGACCTGGGTCTGAACACACATCCCTAAACTGGTCAGTAAAGACCAACTGAGACCTGGGTCTGAACACACATCCCTAAACTAGTCAGTACAGACAAGCTGAGACCTGGGTCTGAACACACATCCCTAAACCAATCAGTAAAGACCAACTGAGACCTGGGTCTTAAAACACATCCCTAAAGTAGTCAGTAAAGACCAGCTGAGACCTCGGTCTGAACACACATCGCTAAACTAGTCAGTAAAGCCAAACTGCGGCCACAATCTCAACAGAAGAAACAAACAAACTTGGCCCTGGATCTGAACACCCCCTCACCCCGCCAAAAAAATGGGTGATTTTATCATCTTATTTGTTTTATAAAAATAAACCGGACCCTGGATCCGCACTCACATCCCTAAAATGCTCTGTAAAACCAGACTGGACCCTAGATGCACATTCCATCTCCCTGTCTCAGACATTCTCTGTCAGACTGTCTCGCTCACATTTTGACTTCTCTCTCTCTCTCCTTTCTCTGGAAAACTAGGGCTGTGGCCTAATGGAGGCCTTGAAAATTACGATAGGGTTTGTGAGGGTATATGTAGAGAAGGTGTCCCTATCTGTGGGCAGTCCAAAACTCGGGGTCCTAATCTATGATTGTCACCAATATATCCAGTCCATATTCAGTAGATACCTCATTACCCAGCGTGGTGAAAATGTGAAACATGCTAGCACAGGGAGTGGTTCAGGCGGATAACATAGATACATTTAGAGGGAAGCTAGACAGGTACATGGGGGAGAAATATTTAGAAGGATATGCTGATAGGGTTAGAAGAGGTAAGGTGGTGAAGGCTCATTAGGAGCATAAATATACTGGCCTTTGCTTCTATGCAATATTGTGAATGTAATTCCTTCTCTATCTGTCTGTCTCTCTCTCTCTCTCTTCCTCCCTCACTCTCTAGCTGAAATAAGGGTATTAAAAGGGGATAAAAAGTTGAGTAGCTGCGATTTAAAACAGCTATAAAAAAGTGGGATTAAAAGTGATCCAATAGGGGTTTAAAACGGAGATTTAAGGCAGATCATGAATGGGGTGAACAGGGGCTGTAGCAATGAGGTTAAATACGGGTTTTATTCAGGAGTTGACAGTAATATTTAAATGGGGGGTTTAAATAAGTGTAATTAGAAAGCGGGAAGGCGGGAGGATTCTGTGGTCTCAACGGAAGTGACATCAATCGCAGACATGAGGGCCAACACCGACTGGGCTCGCATTGGATATGTCATCATTTCATCAGTGAAAATGAGATCCTATTCTAGTGAATAGCAAGAAGAACAATATGTTAAAAGAGGAATGGCCATTGGTCCCAAGGACGCTGCATCTTGCCCGTCTGAAGTTCACCCTCATTGACCCTCATTCGCTTATTTTTATGCTTGAGGGTGTGGAATTTTCACGGGGCACTCCCGGGAAGGCACATCCCCTTCCCCGAATTCCGGAACGCAGGGATATTTCAGGGAAATTCACTGGATTAAATGTTCAATTTAGTGTGTATGCATCATATCAGGCTTAAATAGTCACATTCAGAGCTCCATCCGCTGTTTGTCACTCGGACAATTGTCATCCTCTGCATTTGTTACACATTCCTCAGTTCTCATATTGTATTTACAAACTAGATGCAGGAAGGATGTTCACGCGCCGGGGAGTCCAGAACCAGGGGTCACAGTCTAAGGATAAGGGGTAAGTCATTTAGGACAGAGATGAGCAGGAATTTCTTCACCCAGAGAGTGATGAACCTGTGGAATTCTCTACCACAGAAGGCAGTGGAGGCCAATTCATTAAATATATTCAAGAAGGAGTTAGATATTTTTCTTAAGGCTAAAGGGATCAAGCGATATGGGGAGAAGGCAGGGACAGGGTACTGAATTTGGATGATCAGCCATGATCTCATTGAATGGTGGAGCAGGCTCGAGGGGCCGAATGGCCTACTCCTGCTCCTATCCTCTATGTTTCTATGTTTCTATGTTTCCATTCACTGCCTGGTGAGAGTTTGTACGTTCTACTAGCCTTGTTCTAACTGGTTTGTAAGCGAGTGCTCCCCATCCTGGAATGTGGGGCTCTGTTCTCTTGTCAAGACCTCTTCTTTCTCGCCTTGCTAAACAGTTTGATTAACTTCTGTTTTCAATTCTGATTAATTGCATACCCAAAATGGCCACTGATAGCTTCACCCCACAGACAGCGACTGACCTGTGATGCCTTGTCAACCGTGTGCCCGGGACGTTCAAGAGTCCTGATTTATGACGCTGCTGTGACCCTCTCCTTGTGTGTGTCAGAAAAAGCCGGAGCATTAAATATCTTTGCTGTGTTGAGAAGTCCAATTAGTATGAACAGAACGTGCAAAATGTTGTAATGGGAGAGCGCCAGATAAATAAGCAATTTGCTCAGGAAAGTTTAACGGATTTCAGATTTCGAATTGTGAAAATGGGAAAGAGTGCGTTGTTCAAACTGCACGAGGCTCATCCGAGGCGCTTTGCTGAGATCTATACGGTAAGGTAGCGATTGATCACTAACCCCTTCACGGTAGCAGTGATACGGTCCTCTAATCTTCCAAATAATCTGAACTGATTCGGCTTCATAATCTGATTCCAAATGCGCCTAGTTTGAAGCTGAAGTGTGTTCGAATGAGGTTCCCGTCTGTATCCAGGGTTTGATCCCATTGGTCAATTGGCAGGGATGTGTTCCCGTGGATAAAAATATCCACGTTGTTTCCAGCAGCATTGACACTCCAATATGAAAGCTCACGTCACACCTCACAGTTCTAGCACTAAAGTCAGAAACTTCATAAATTCGTCATTGTAGCAACTCGGATCTCAATGACTTAATTTCAGCAGATTTCATCTCGCTGCAGTGTCAGTATAAACAATGAAGTCACTTCTAAAAATGGCACTTTACCCACTTGAAGCTGTTTACTGTAAGACTCCTTTATATCTTTTGACATTTCGAATACGTGTTGCGTCCCCGAACTACTGAAGGTGATCAACCCACACGTCTGTAGACAACGGCTACAGGACTAACCACAGCTACATACTTCAAACACTACAGTTCAAGGGCTGATAAATAGCTCAGTGTCTGGGAGTTGTGTGTCGGGGCATCTACAGCTGGTGGAGGGGCTATTTTAGATATGGCAATCTAAAGTGCCACCGCCTGTCCTGTAACGGTGCAGATGATGAGCGGGCTGGGTGCATCTCTGCTCAGGGTTAATCAACATTGGCTGGGCCTCAACATATCCTGTAACTGAGGGCCGATCACTAATGCTCTCTGTCATAATCCAAGTGTCCCAGATTTCCAGCACTTTAGATCACCAACATATGAGGAGAGGCGCAAGCTGTGTGAGGTACTGCGGTTCCCAGTGATTGGTGGGTGGCGAACAGCTGACCTCCTAATACTCTGATTCGATTCGCTACGAACTCCAGCCCATTACCAGCGAACGCAATGCAGAAAGATGACAGTTCTGTGATAAAATTAATTTCTGTCATTTTGACATCGTGAACCCCCTCCAGTCATGAAGAGTATCAGATTTATCTCCATTCTGATATTTAGCGAAGGTAAAATATTCATTTTAATAATTAATGTCTGAAGCGATTTCCATTTTTTGGGAAATTAAACAATTCATTGTTTGTGGAGATGGTACATGTTCAGTTGGTAATTTGCAAATTCCCGATCTGCGCATTTAATGTATAATTTTTTCAAAATGTTATCCTGTATTTTATAAGATTGATTTAATATTTACTCTCCGATTTATCGGCTTTCAATGGAATACTTATTGGAATTTGAAGAGTTTTATTGAGAAGTTTTAATTGATGTACCAATCAATATGTTGGTTAAATTAATAGTATTTAACTTGGCGGTCAGGGTATGTTTTAATTGCTATATTATTGCGGATGTCAATGAGTGTTTAATTTCTATTTTTTCACCATGCCCATAGTTCACGATGGCCTGTGAACGTGCCGTGGGATGTGTTGGCGGTGAGTGGGACATGTGCTGAGATCCCGTGTACATTTGATTATCCCGCCTCAGGCCGCAGTCCGCAGGGTATGTGGTTAAAGTGTGGTCGGAAACCTGGTACCTCAGGGGCCTCGATTATCTATGATTCCCAGGATTCAGACAATGTGCCCTTGAACTATAGAGGGCGAGCTCAGTTCACTGGCGAATTTGAAAAGAAGCAATGTTCCTTACGGTTAACGGAGATCACGAAGAGCGATGAAGGTCTCTATTATTTCAATTTGAAGATCATCAACGCCCAGAATACTACAGATCAATATTCCTGCAAATCTAAGGTCACTCTTTCTATTTTATGTAAGTTTTTTTAATTTGTTCCTTTTGTCATTTATATTCCATCTCGCCAGTGCCATTTAATTTTTGACTAAAATGGAAAGATTTCTTGTTATTCTTGGCCCATGTCACAGGCCACAGCGGCAGGACTGGTCCATTGAATAATATCCAGGTATGTGTTATATTTTGACTTGAACTGAAATGGAGCGCTGGCCTTCTCAGGAACTTACAGAAGCTCCCTGCATTGTTCAGTCAGTACGTGCAATGCTAGATGGCATTGCCATCGCTGAATCCCGCACCATCAACAAACTGGGGGTCACCATTGACCAGAAACTTAACTGGACCAGCCATATAAATACTTAGGCTGCAAGAGCAGGTCAGAGGCTAGGTATTCTGCGGCGAGTGTCTCACCTCCTGACTCCCCAAAGACTTCACCCCATCTACAAGGCACAAGTCAGAAGTGAGATGGAATACTCTCCACTTGCCTGGATGAGTGCAGCTCCAACAACACTCAAGAAGCTCGACACCATCCAAGACAAAGCAGCCCGCTTGATTGGCACCCCGTCCACCACCTTAAACATTCACTCCCTCCACCACTGGCGCACTGTGGTTGCAGTGTGTCCCATCTACAAGATGCACTGCAGCAACTTGCCAAGGCTTCTTCGGCAGCACCTTCCAAACCTTAGAAGGACAAGGGCAGCAGGCACATGGGAACACCACCACCTCCAAGATCCCCTCCAAGTCACACACCATCCTGACTTAGAAGTATATCGCCGATCCTTCGTCGTCGCTGGGTCAAAATCCTGGAACTCCATTCCTAACAGCACTGTGGGAGTACCTTCACCACACAGACTGCAGTGGTTCAAGAAGGTGGCTCACCACCACCTTCTCAAGGGCAATTAGGGATGGGCAATAAATGCTGGCTTTGCCAGCGAAGCCCACATCCCATAAACGAGTGAAAAAAAGAGGGCTCCTGCTTTAATCCCAGTCTAGTCGCGACCCACTATCAAAGATCAAAGCAGCGAACTCTCGGTGCACTTCAGTCAACATCCCTCCTGCAACAACTACCACCGAACAAACACACAGTTAATAAAATGATGATTCATTTAATATTCTGTTTAGGTGCCTTGTCCTGCCACGTTTGCAAAAGTCAATCCACTTCAGAAAATGGTTGTGTTGCGTTTCGGGACCATCCTGGAGGTGATAGGGCGCTGCATGAATGCAACCTATCATTTACATAACTGTCGTAGCCACGTCAGAAGTCAGGGGTCCATTAAAGTTTGTAGAGGGCCATTGAAAGCCGCCTTATGGCAGATTTAATTAGACTGCCAACCAAGGTCCATTGGTGTGAAATACTTTGCATCATTCTTCACTCCAGTGGAGCATGGTCATCTGCCACTTATGGGTTGCACTGTACTTAAGACAATTGTAAATATTAAAAAGACTGAAGATATCATTTTTAGGCTGAATAATGAACATTCAAATACATTGGGCTGCTGGACCAAGAATTTTTAAAGAGATAAGTCACGTGATTTTCAAGAACCAATCTTCAACCACTCACTGGTTTGTCGGCCGGCATGGACAAGATGGGCTGAATGGCCTCTGTCTGTGCTGTAAATGTCTATGTTTCTATGACTGGAGTCTGGGATTGTTCCCTGAATTTGGAATGGTGCTCGTATGAGGCCCATTAGTCTGACATCAGGTACACGTAAGGGACATGAACGGCTCACAGGAGACGCTCTTTGTGATCACCTGGATAGAGAAGGAGTCATCAGAGACATGCAATACGGTTTCTGGAAAATTTCATTCACTTTGCTTCCAATTTCCACCCTTGCCTCACCTTCACCTGGTCCATCTCCAACTCCTCCCTTTCCTTCCTTGACTTCTCTGTCTCCATTTCTGGGGATAGGCTATCAAGTAACATCCACTACAAGCCCACGGACTCCCACAGCTACCTGGACTACACTTCCTCCCACCCCGCTTCCTGTAAGGACTCTAGTCCATTCTCCCAGTTTCTCCGTCTCCACCGCATCTGTTCTAACGATGACACCTTCCATAATAGTGCTTCCGATATGTCTTCCTTTTTCCTCAACCAAGGATTCCCTTCTACCATGGTTGGCATGGCCTTCAACCGTGTCCGTCCCATTTCCCACACTTCTGCTCTCACCCCTTCCCCTCCATCCCAGAACTACCTATCACCCCACCAGCCTTCACATTCAACGGATCATCTTCCACCATTTCCGCCACTTCCAGCATGATCCCACCACCAAACGCATCTTCCCCTCCCCTCCCCTTTCAGCATTCTGAAGAGATCGCTCCCTCTGCAAAACCCTGGTCCACTTCTCAATCACACCCAAGAGCCCCTCCCCTCCACATGGCACCTTCCCATGCAAGCGCAGGAGATGCAATACCCGCCCTTTTACCTCCTCCCTTCCCACTGTCCAGGGTCCCAAACACCCCTTCCAGGTGAAACAGCGATTTACTTGTACTTCTTGCAATTTAGTATACTGTATTCGCTGCTCACAATGCAGTCTCCTCTACATTGGGGAGACCAAACGCAGATTGTGTGACCACTTTGCGGAATGCCTCCAATCAGTCCGTAAGTGTAACCCCGAGCTTCCGGTCGCTTGTCACGTTAATTCTCCGCTCCACTCCCACTCTGACCTCTCTGTCCTCAGCTACTTACACTGTTCCAATGAAGCTCAATGCAAGCTCGAGGAACAGCACCTCATCTTTCGATTAGGCACTTTACAGCCTTCTGAACTGAAAATAGAGTTGAACAATTTCAGACTATATCCCCGCCCCTATTTTTTCACATGGCAGCTGTTGATGATTCTGCCATCCCCATTTGCAACTTTTAATCTCTCCTGCCTTCCACCCTAGCACAGGTCGTCCCTTCTGCTCTTACCTCCCCTCCCCCTTTCCCTGCCTCTGCGCCTGCTTAAAACCTGTTGTACCTCTAACGTTGTCTACTTCTGACAAAGGGTCAAAGACCTGAAACGGTAACTCTGTTTCTCTCTCCACGGATGCTGCCTGGCCTGCTGAGTCTTTCCAGCATTTTCAGTTGTTATTTCTGGAAAAGAAAGTTATATCTTTTTTCGAATTTTCTAAAGAAGTAACCAGGTTAATGGAGACATTTTATCTGTAGACAGTTTTGATAAGGTTCCTCACAATAGGCTATTTTATAAGTGTTCATATTTTTGTGGAATCGGTTGCAATTTAAATAAAGAAAGACTTTCACAACAACCGGACATCATTAAGCACTTTACAGCCAATGAAGTACTTTTGGATGTGTGGTCATTGTTGTAACGTAGGAAACACGGCAGCCAGTTTGCGCACAGAAAGCTCCATAAAACAGCAATGTGAAAATGATCAGATCACCTGCTTTTGATTGAGGGTTAGATATTGACCAGGACACCTGGAATAACTCTGCTACTCTTCATCCAAATCGTGCCTTGGGATCTTTTACGTCCACCTGAGAGAATTGGACGGGGTCTCGGTTTAACGTCTCATCACCTCAGACAGTGCAGCACTCCCTCAGCAGTGCACTGGACTGTCAGCCTAGATTTCTGTGCTCAGATCTCTGGTGTGAGACTTGAACCTACAACTCTTCTGACCCAGATGCGATTATGCTGCCCACTGAGCCACAGTTGACACTACAATGGATTAAGAATTGCCTGCGTTCATGTAGGCAGGAAGTTGCTAATAGTCGTAGATTTGCTGGGAAGCGGATTGCCAGTAGTGTCTCACAGGGCCATTTCTTTTCACTATCTTCATAAATGACATGGAAAATGGTTGTTATCTCTAGACTCGACGACTCCAAAGCTATCCTATCTGGCGTCCCACCTTCCACCCTCCTGAAAATTGATCTCATTCAAAACGCTGCTTCTAGTATCCTAACTTGCACTAAATCTGGTTCACCCATCACCCTCTGTGCTCAATGACCTACATTGGTTCCCAGTCCAGCAAAGCTTCGATTTTAAAATTCGTATCCTTATTTTCACATTCCTCCAAGGGCTCTCCCCTCGCTATCTCTGTAATCTCCTTCAAACCGACTGTCTTCCGAGATCCCGGCACTCCTCCAATTCTGGCCAAGTGTGCATCCCGATTTATTTTGCCCCACCATTGGCGGCCGTGCCTTCAGCTGCTGATGACGGTAGATCTGGAATTTCCTTCCTAAACCTTTTCGCCTCTCCTTACTCATTTAAAAGGGCCTAGAAATTCAGTATAGCCACTTTTGGGGCGTTAAAGTCGGGCGTTCGCTAAAGTTTGCGCCCGCCGGAAAGTGGAGGCCACTTCGCCGATATTCAGTAGCTTTGGCCAAGGAGTTTGGGCGAGCGCTAAAACTGGCATTGCACCCCTATCTTTAGGCGCTAAGCCGGCGGTGCAGACTGATAACGCCGAGGCCGGGCGCAGCGCAGGTGCGGTCATGTTTTGATTGACAGCAGACACCCTGACGCCAGCCAGCTCTTAAAGGGGGAAGGGTCGACTTGGTCTGCTGCCACGCCCTGGATAGTGGAGCCCTCCAGCTAGGCCTGAACACTGCTGCTGGACCCAAATAGCGCCTGAAGCCATGCAGAAGGCCCGTGAACGAGCGCAGCGCTTCTCAGAGCATGCTTTGAGGGTGCTGCTTAGGGGTTTGGAGAAGAACAGAGACATCTTGTGCCCGGACAGTGGCAAGAAGGCTCCCAAGAGGCTGTACAGGAGAGCCTGGAGGGAAATCGCCCAGAGGGTCAAAGCCAACAGCGATGTCCCCAGGACTGGTGACCAATGCCGCAAGAAGTTCAACGACCTCACTCGGTTGGTCAGGGTGAGTACCCTTTCCAGTGTCCTCCTCATCCTTGCATGTGCACCTCAGATTATGGGCAAAGGGGCCTCAAAGGCCTAATGGCCAGCCCTCCTCCAGCAACTATGGCACTGGCATGATCATCAATAGCACTTTCTGCACTTTACACACTGGCCAAGCTATTCGACCATGGGAGGCAGTGCACACAACAGGGCACCACACTGGCCAAGCTATTCCACCATGGGAGGCAGTGCACACAACAACAGGGCACCACACTGTACTTAGAGGCCGTCCTTTCTCTTGCAGGCCAAGCTGGTGCAGAATCTGAAGAGCCAGACTGTCACCGGGGGAGGCCGTGCCCAGCACCAGGAGCTCAGTGAGCTGGAGGAGCGTGTGGCTCGACTCATGCGTGGCCGGGTGACTGGCCCCGTTGCTATTGGAGATGCCAACCCTGTGCTGGGCCCCAATGGTAAGGACATGACCGTTTGGACCTCTCTGGTTCCCCTTGCACTTCAGATCTACATCCTTTGCCACTGTCCCACCAATTCGCATAATAGCACCACTCATGCCTCCCTCGCTGACGCCCTGTCCTCACTCTAAAGCTACTCTTGTGCCTTCCTGCTTTCAGCTGGTGAGGAGGAGGTCCCTGAAGCTGCGAGTGTCAGACCCTCGGAAGAGGAGGACGATGAGGACCAAGAGGAAGGCGGCACATCGGGGGAACCCTCATCCGCGCCAGGGGATGGCAATGGAGGGGACACGTCTTGCCTGGAGGAGAGCCAGGGGGAAGTGTTGCAGGGGAGGGCAGTTGCTGGGCCCAGTGGCGTCGAGCCACGCGGGAAGGGTCGGCCAGCACGGCGGCCTTCTCCCCAGAGGGGGGAAGTGTGGCAGGGGAGGGCAGTTGCTGGGCCCAGTGGTGTCCAGCCATGCGGGAAGGGTCAGGCAGCTCGGCGGCCTTCTCCCCAGAGGGAGAGTCCGGCCTCCAGTCCGGAGACGGTCCTCGCCCAGGAGGTGCGCCTCCTTGATGAAATGTCCGCGGACTCGGAGCGGTGCCACACCGAGTTCATGGGGGTTGTGGGACAGTTGCCTCAGGCCATTGAGTCCCTGGCTCATAGTGTGGCCGATTTCAGGGACTCACAGGCCAAGGGTGTCGACCAACTCGCGGCAGCACAGGACGCGAGTCGACAGTTCATGAGTGGTGCCGTGCAGACACTGGCTGATCTGATGCGGGCACAGACCAGGGCAGTATGGGCACTCACTTCTGCCACACTCGCTGTGTCACGGACGCATCGCCAGGGCACCCGCCACGCTGCTGCAGCACAGCGGTCTGGCCTTCACCAGATTGCTGCGCTTGCTGCAGTGCCAGCCCGGCCGAGTGCCATTGTCTCTGGCGACCAGCGAGCGCCTGGCATCAGCCAGCTTGCCCCCATTGCTGCAGCCGCCACTGCCACTCCCCCAGCAAAGCTGCGACAAGCTGCTGGAGAGACTGATGCTGCCCAGCCACAGCTGCAGCAGTCAGCAGCCGGCCCCTCCAGGGCCGGACCTCGTCTAGGCCGACCCCCAAGGGCATCTGCCATCACCCATTGTGCCCCTCAGGAGCCATCTCCCAGCCTTGCAACACCCGCAGGGCCCAGGTTGAGGCAGAGCAGCAGGTCGGGCAGGGGCCGGAGAAGCCTGCACAAGGACTCGCCCTCTCGGCACACCAAGTAGAGTGTGTTGGCAAATGTGTTTTTATATGGGGGTGTTTGTGTTCTGTATGGGGGGGGGGTTTATTTTGGTAAGGCCGAAGATGAAGGCAAATGTTTTTTTATATGGGGGTGTTTGTGTTCTGTATGGGGGGGTTTGTCTTGGTTAGGCCGAGGATGAAGGCCAATTGGATGGACAAGTTTTGCTATTCCTCCCCAGGTTGTGGGAGTGAGATATGTTTTTGACTGTTTTTTGGGGGTCTTGTCTGTTTTTCTGTTTCATGTGGGAAGGGCCCTGAGTTTGTTAAATAAAGCTTTTTATTTATTCAGCTTGTCCAGGTGTCATGTTTCAAGTGGTTGTTGCGTTAACCGGCTGAGGGCTTGCGGAGCGGCTGCATTCAGGTGCGTTCATTGCCACAAGCCATTCCCTGACAGGGGGCCTAGAAGTGCCGTTCAATAAGCCGCTGGCGGACGGCCCTTGGACCTTGTGGCTCCCTCCTGGGCTGGTACTCCTCCTCCTCCTCCTCCTCCGTCTCATGCTCCTCCTGCTCGTCCTCCTGAGGTGGTGGTCCAACGTGAGGTGGAAGTGCCTGAGTCCTGCGGATAGCCAGGTTGTGCAGCATGCAGCAAACGACGACGAACTGGGAGACTCTATCCGGCGAATACTGTAGAGATCCGCCGGATCGATCCAGGCAGCGGAACCATTGCTTGAGGACGCCAATCGTTTGCTCTATGATGTTCCTTCTGGCTTGATGGCTTTCGTTGTATGCCTCCTCAGCAGGGGTCCTGGGCTTGCGGAGCGGGGTCATGAGCCATGTACACAAAGGGTAGCCCTTGTCCCCGATAAGCCATCCCCTTGGGGGAGGCTGTGCCTGGAACATGTCAGCCACAGTAGTCTGGCGCAGGATAAATGCATCGTGGCTGCTTCCTGGAAAGCGGGCATTGACAGCTAGGATGCGCTGCCTGTGGTCACACACCAGCTGTACATTGAGGGAATGGTAGCCCTTCCGGTTGCGGTAATCCTCGGCATTGTCGATAGGTGCCCTCATAGCCACATGCGTGCAGTCAATGGCGCCCTGCACCATGGGGAAGTCGGCGATCCTGGCAAATCCGACTGCACGCTGCTCCTGCCTCTCTAGGGTCATGGGGAAGGAGATGAATTGGTGTCTCCTTGCGAAAAGGGCATTGGTGACCTGCCAGATGCAGCGATGCACGGCGAACTGGGAGATGTTCGCTATGTCCCCAGCAGCGGCTTGGAAGGAGCCGCTTGCATAAAAGTTCAGAGCCACCGTGACCTTCACTTCCACCGACCGAGACGTCCTGCACATCAGCTGTGGATGCAGATCTCTGTGAAGCAGCTGGCAGATCTCTGCAACCACCTCCCTTCTGAAGTGCAGCCTCTTAACACAATGCGCGGCAGTCATGGTGAGATAGGACACCTGCTGCCGGTATTCCCTGAGTGGGTAAGGCCTACGTTGCCGACGCCTGATGGCCCCTCTGCGTCTAGGCATGGCTGCCCCTCTCACACAGCATCTGCGAGCCCTTCGCACATAATGCTGGAACTGAGGGTTGGAACCCCATGCAGCCCCCATAATAAACTTGCATACAGTGAAATCACAATGAGTCAAATTTCCAAGCTCTGGCCAGAAGCCAGAAATACCTCTCCTATGTTGTCCCAAATCAGTAAGGCCTGTTCCTTGGTCTCTGTCCAGAAATCCAAAGCACTAAAGTCATTGCAGCAAAATGGCTGGCCTTTATAGTTCAGTCTAAGTGCCCTTTAATTAGCGCTCCCCGAGGCCCGCAGGGCCTCTGCTGCGTTCCACTTCACAGTTCTTAACAGCGCCACGCCCACATTGGGCGGGCGCCACTGAAGTTCCGGTTTGAGGCGCACAAACAGCGTTGCACGACGAAATGACGTCATAAGCTGCGCGCGCAGCTGAGCGGGCGCAAACACTTTGCGCCAGCGCTAAATGTCAACTGAAGTTGGGCGTAGGCGCAGATCGGTCTGCGCCCAGGCGCTAAGTGCCTAGCGCTCGAAATCCACCCCTCTTGTGGTGCTAACGGCTGGCGAACGCAACTGAATTTCTAGGCCAAGGTTCCTTGAACCCCATCTGTCCTAATAGCCCCTTAAGCGGCTCTGTGTCAAATTGTGTTTGATAATTGCTCTTGTGAAGCGCCTTGGGATGTTTTACTACGTTAAAGGTGTTATATAAGTGCAAGTTGTTGTTGTTGCCAAAATATTCCACCAGTTTTCGGGTGACACTATATTTTTGCAAGTGTTAGGGCCAGGGCGGAGGACCAATTTATTCAAGCCAACTTACATGTAAGCTACTGTTTGATCATGTGCGTTGGACCTAAAAAGGATAGAACAAAGTACTTTCTAAATGGTGAAACCTTGGTGGTCCAAAGAGACTTGGTGGTCCAGGTGCATAGATCGTTAAAATATCATGAACAGGCACAGAAAATAATCAAAAAGGCTAATGGGTTTCTGGCCTTTATATCGAGAGGACTAGAATACAAGGGGGTAGAAGTTATGCTGCAGCTATACAAAGCCCTGGTTAGACCACACCTGGAGTACTGTGAGGAGCTCTTGGCACCACATCTTAGGAAGGATATATTGGCCTTGGAGGGAGTGCAGCGTAGATTTAACAGAATGACACCCGGACTTCAAGGGTTAAGTTACGAGGAGAGTTTACACAAATTGGGGTTGTATTCCCTAGAATTTAGAAGGTTAAGGGGTGATGTGATTGACATTTTCAAGATATTAAGGGGAACAGATAGGGTAGATAGAGAGAAACTATTTCTGCTGGTTGAGGATTCTAGGACTGGGGGCATAGTCTAAAAATTAGAGCCAGACCTTTCAGGAGTGAAATTAGGAAACACTTCTACACTCAAAGGGTGGTAGAAGTTTGGAACTCTATTCCGCAAATGGTCGTGGATGCGAGAGCAATTGTTAATTTTAAATCTGAAATTTATAGCTTTTTGTTACCCAAAGTTATTAAGGGAAATGGGCCAAAGTTGGGTATATGGAGTTAGGTCGCAGATCAGCCACGATTTCATTGAATAGCGGAACAGGCTCGAGGGGCTCAATGGCCTGCTCCTTTTCCTATGTGCCGATATTCCTATGCAGTGCAAGAATGGTCCAAAATCTGGAAAATTGTATTTTACCTGTTATGTATTTGAGCAAGACTAACCCCAAGTGCACTTCTATTTTATGTGGAACAGAACTGAATTCGGTTGAGAGAGATAAGGATCATAGCGTTACAGTTATAATGCACTGAAGGTTCAAGATGAATGCCGAAAATCCATAGCCAAAGCAAATGGGGTATTCGGTTGCCTTAGCAATTCATCAATTTTCAACCAAAGCAGGTCATGTTGTCCTTGTGAAAGACGTTGGTTTGACCACAGTTAGAATCATACATCCAGTTTAGGTCCACATATGGTGGGTGATGCATAGGGTTTGGAAAAGACTCAGAGGAATGCCACGAGATTGAACCCCAACTTAAACAAGCTTACTTACTCCGTCAGTGTTAAAAGGCGGGTTTAATCATTTTACTGGTGCATAGACTTTGGGTGATTTGATGGAAGTATATTCAGCAGTTAAAGGACTATACTGTTTTATATTAATAGATTGTTTCAATTTGATCGAATCATGAGGGCCAGGGGACGTATATATAAGTTGTGCAATGGTAGGGCTAGCTTAGATGTTAGATGGTTCTTCATTTCTCAGAGGTAGTAGATTTACGGTCTAAGTTACTGGTTCGTACAGTGAGTCTTGACTCTTTCCATACCTTCAGCAGTGAACTGGAACAGTTCTTGGATGGGGAGGAGATCACGTATTATAAAATGTAGCTAAAATATCACGTAAGATAAGTTGGGCTAGTATGACTATTGGGAAGACTGAAGCTATTGGCCTAGAAATCTGTCGCAAAACACCGTTAGATGTGAAGCAGCTGGTTGTCTTACAGCTGGGCCTATTGCAATGGAATTCAGCCAGTTTTACAAAAACAAAACTATGCCAAACAAAATCCCGCAATAGAATAATTATCCTTCTGTCCCTTCGTCCTCCTCCTAATCTTGCCGGCCATGCTAAGCAGAATTCCACATGCATTAAACCTGATCAGCATTCAGCAACAATGTACTTGGTGACTGATCCCACGAGTCAATACTCGTCCATGGCTATAACATCAGGTGGATTCACAGTTCACGCTTGCTGGAGGCATTGTATAAGCATAGGCAAATTTGTCAGTGGGAGTTGTTCAATAAATAATTTAACGTGATACAGAACCAGCAGCAATAGACCTGCTTGTCAAAAGCAGCCATGGACAACAAAAGAGATAAGGGGCAACATAAAACTAAAAGAAAAGGCATACAAAAATGCACGAAATATGAAAGAACCGGGCAAATGCGAGAGATACAAAGAACAAGATAAGTTGTCAAAACAGATAGTAAGAGCTACAAAAAGGGAGTTTGAAAAGAAACTTGCAAGGGATATCAAAATCAAAACAATGTTTTTTACAATAATATTAGGAAGAAGAGGATAGTCAGGTGCAATGTGGCCCCTTGAAAACTGATAACGGTGACACTGTAAATGAAAATAAGGAAATGGCGGACTTGTTACATAATTACGTTGCTTCAGTGCATACATTTAATCAGGGATGGGACTCGCCAAAATTAATGTAAGCAAAACAACAGTGAGAAAGAACATAATGGCACTAAAGAGTGACAAATGCCCAGGACCAGATGCTTTATATCCCAGAGTTTAAAGGAAGTAGATGAGAAGATTGCAGATGCCCTAACTATAATCTTCCAAAGGTTTCTCGATTCAAAAACCGATTGGAAAATTGCTCATGTCACTCCGCTATTTAAGAAAGGTGAGAGAGAGAAAACAAGGAATTATAGATCAGTGAGCACAACTTCTGTTGCCGGGAAATTGCTAGAGTCTATACTTAAGGTTGGAGTGGCATGTGAAAATGTTCAGCTGATCAGAGATTGCTCGCATGGATTTGTTACGGTCTGGGTCATGCCTGACAAACGTGACTGATTTTTTTCAGGATGTGCCTAAAGTAGTGGACAGAGGAATGTCCATGGATGTTATTTATATGGACTTCCAGAAGGCATTTGATAAAAATCCCTCATAAGAGACTGTTAACTACAGTTGAAGCTCGTGGAATTGATTGCAAGTTATTGACCTGGTTAGGAAATGGGCTGAGCGGCAGGAGGCAGATAATAGTGATTATGGGCAGGTAATAAAATTGACAGGGTAGGACTAATGGTGTCCCGCAGAGAACCCTGTTGGGGCCTCAACTATTCACATTTGTTTCGTATCATTTCTCTTCCTGAACTATGACTTTGCTCAGGTGTGTGATCACAGATAGGATCTGCAACCACACAGTATAGACCAATGCTGATCTACTCAAGGTCTTTAAGCATATATCCTACATTAGTAGTTTTGGCATTTTTTGCCTGTAAAAACATTTCTATAATCTTACATATGTTTGTTTCCTTCATTGCCTAAACAAACATGAAATTCCGAACGCTGTGTTTAGGTATACTGCTCTAGAAGACTGTGTACGGCCCACAACAAACAATTAACTCAAGTTTAAATATGAAGGCATGTAGGCCTAGAAATTGGGTTTTGGTCTTGCCAGGGCTGTAGCGCCAGAAAGTTTGCGCCAGCGGTAATGCGGCAGCGCGCGACGAAAATTCGGGTGCGCCGGGCCCAGACGGCGGCGGGCGCTAAAACCCTCCTTTAGCGCCTCAAAACGGGCGTGAACTTGGGTTTCCCGGTGCTAATCCCCCGCTGCGGCACCCGATGCGGTGCGGCAGGCGGGGGAACTGCAGGCCTCCTCCTCCTGTTAAGGAGGAGCTGCCTGCAGCCGACAACTGTCCAGCGGATTGACCCGACATCTGAGCCCGGCACCTCGGGGAAATGCCGGGCTCGCATCAGACACTGATCAGGGCCGCGGGGGGGGAATGCAGGAGTCCGGGAAGGGAGGTGCGGGCAGGCGGCCGCCGGGAACGCGGCCGGCCGCCGCTCCACCTTTATGCGCCGGCGCACACTGGGGGAAGACTCTGTTGCCAGAGTCTTAGTTGCGCCTGCCACGGGCGAGGCGGGCGCAACTGAATTTTGGCTTGGGGCCGGGTTACCACGGCAACCGGGATGCTGCGCACACCGATGACGTCATCGGTGCCGGTGCAGCGCTACCGGTGCAACGCCGATTTAGGGCCCCAGGGAATTTCTCAACTGGCCATAACTCCGGCGCTAGGCCCTCTAGCGCCTCAAATGCGGCGCTAAGCCTACCGAATTTCTAGGCCGTAATGTTCCCTCACCTCTGATTGCAGTCATATCAGTGGAATGAATATCGACGCAGAGGCTACATTCAACTAAGATACTTACTTACAAAGTAAATGGGCAGTCAGCGGAATTGAAACCGGATCAACATAGAAATATAGGAACAGCAACAGACCGTTCATCCGTCCGAGCCCGCTCTGCCATTAAATAAGATTACAGCTGAATATGGTTAGGAGAGTACCGCAATACTATATACCAGCCTTTGCCCCATGCCCCTTGAAAACCTTGCAAAACAAAAATCTATGCATCTAAGTCTTGATAGATCCAATTGTCCTCCAGCATCCCCAGCATTTTGGAGGAGTAAATTTCCAAATTTCCACTGACCTTCGTGTGAAAAATTGCTCCATAATTTCACTGCTATAATCTAGCTCTAATTTACATAACATGCTCTCTTGTTCTGGATTTCACCACCAGAGGATATATCTTCTCGGTAACAACCATCTTTCATTGCTCAATAGTTGTAAAAGCATTCTAAGTTGAAGGGAATACAAGCTACGTTTATGGAAACTGTCCTACTAATTGAGCCTTTTAAGCCATGGTATCAGTCTGGCGAATCTGTGCAGTAACCCCTCCAAGATCAATATGCCCTTCTGGAGGTTATGTGTCCAAAAATGACCAAACTCCTCCAGCTGGGGTCTATCCAAGGCTATTAACAATTGAAGCACCACATCCTCACTTTTGTATTCGAGCCAGCTTCAGATAACGTCAAACATTGAGGATGTAACTGGTAAAATAGATAAGGGAGAACCAGTGGATGTGGTGTATTTGGATTTTCAAAAAACTTTCGATAAGGTCCCACATAAGAGATTAGCGTGTAAAGTTAAGGCACATGGGACTGGGGGCAAGGTATTGACTTGGATAGAGAACTGGTTGGCAGACAGAAAGCAAAGAGTTGGAATAAACGGCTCTTTTTCTGAGTGGCAGGCATTGACTAGTGAGGTAACGCAGGGATCGGTCCTTGGACCCCAACTATTCACAATATATATTAATGATCTAGAAAAGGGAACTAGATGTAATATCTCCAAGTTTGCAGATGACACAAAGTTGGGTGGGCGTGTGTGCTGTGAGGAGGATGCCGAGAAACTCCAGGATGATTTGGACAGGTTGGGTGATTGGGCAGAAGCATGGCAGATGCAATATAACGTGGATAAATCTGAGGTTATCCACTTTGGTGTCAAAAAACGGAAGGCAGATTATTATCTGAATGGCAATAGGTTGGGAGAAGGGGAAGTGCAACGGGACCTGGGTGTCCTTGTGCACCAGTCGCTGAAGCTAAGCATGCAGGTGCAGCAGGCAGTTAAGAAGGAAAATGGTATGTTGGCCTTCGTAGCGAGAGGGATTGAGTACAGGAACAAGGATGTCTTGCTTCAGTTCTACAGGGCCTTGGTGAGGCCACATCTTGAGTATTGTGTGCAGATTTGGTCACCTTATCTGAGGAAGGATGTTCTTGCCATGGAGGGAATTCAACGAAGATTCACCAGGCTCATACCTGGGATGGCAGGAATGGCATATGAGGAGAGATTGGGACGATTGGGCTTATACTCGCTGGAGTTTAGAAGAATGAGGGGGGATCTCATTGAAACTTATAAAATTCTGACAGGACTGGACAGACTGGATGCAGGAAGGATGTTCCCGATGGTCGGGGAGTCCAGAACCAGGGGTCACAGTCTAAGGATAAAGAGTAAGCCATTTAGGACAGAAATGAGGAGTTATTTCTTCACCCAGAGTGTGGTGAACCTGTGGAATTCTCTACCACAGAAGGCAGTAGAAGCCAATTCATTTAATATATTCAAGAAGGAGTTGGATATATTTCTTAAGGCTAAAGGGATCAAGGGATAGGGGGAGAAAGCAGGGACAGGGTACTGAATTTGGATGATCAGCCATGATCGCATTTAATGGTGGAGCAGGCTCGAGGGGCCGAATGGCCTGCTCCTGTTCCTATCTTCTATGTTTCTATATTTCTATCCCCTAGACTTTTTGATTACATTTGGAACCTGAAAGAATGACTTGCATTCTTACAGCGCCTTTCACAACCACCGGACGTCTCAAAGCACTTTACAGCCAATGAAGTACTTTTGCAGTGTAGTCACTGTTGTAATGTCGGAAATGCGACAGCCAATTTGTGCACAGCAAGCTCCCACTAACAGTAACGTGATATTGACCAGAACGTCTGCGTTCGATATGTTGATTGAGGGATAAAGATTGGCCAGGACACAACGGTTAACTCCCCTGCTCTTCTTTGGTTAGTGCCATGGTATATTTTACGTCCACCTGAGAGGGCAGACAAGGCCTCGGCTTAACGTCTCATCCAAAAGACAGCACCTCCGACAGTATAGGACTCCCTCAGCACTGCACTGTAATGTCATCCGAGATTGTTGTGCTCAAGCCCCATGGAGTGGACCCACAACCTTCTGACACAGAGACAAGAGTGATACCCACTGAGCCACATCTGGCACATACCTGCACACTAGCGTTTAGTGATTTGTGTACATGGACACAAAAGTCCCTTTGCTCCTCCATAGGTCTTAGTCCCTCACCATTAAGAAAATATTCCAATGTATCTTCAGCAGATCTAAAGTGGATGACCTCACACTTCCGCACATCGAACACTATCTGCCATAATGCTGACCATTCACTTAGTCGATGTACCATTGTAACATTCTGCTCCCATTCACACGACTTAAAATGCCATCTAACTTGGTGCATTATTTTTATTTGTTCATGGGATGTGGGCACTGCTGGCCAGGCCAGCATTTATTGCTCATCCCTAATTGCCCTTGAGAAGGTGGTGGTGAGCCGCTTTCTGGAACCGCTATAGCCTGTGTGGTGAAGGTACTCCCATAGTGCTGTTAGGCAGGGAGTTCCAGGATTTTGACCTAGCATTGACGAAGGAACGGCCGATATATTTCCAAGTCAGCATGGTGGTGGTGTTCCCATGCACCTGCTGCCCTTGTCCTTCTAGGTGGTAGAGGTCGCAGTTTAGAATATGCTGCCGAAGAAGCCTTGGTTTAGTTGCTGCAGTGCATCTCGTAGATGGTGCACACTGCAGCCACGGTGCACCGGTGTTGGAGGGAATGAATGTTTCAGGTGGTGGATGTGGTTCCAATCAAGCGGGATGCTTTTTCCTGGATGGTGTCTAGCTTCTTCAGTGCTGTTGGAGCTGCACTCATCCAGGCATGCGGAGATTATTCAATCAAACTCCCGACTTGAGCCTTGTAGATGGTGGAAAGGCTTTGGGGAGGCAGGTGTTGAGACACTCACTGCAGAATACCCAGCTTTTGACCTGCTCATGTTGCCACAGTATTTATGTGACCCCCCAGGAAGTTGATGGTGGGGGATTCGGCAATGGTAAAGCCGTTGAATGTCAAGGGGCGATGGTTCAGGCTCTCGCTTGTTGGAGACTGTCAATGCTTGGCGCGAATGTTACCTGCCTCTTATCAGGCCAAGCCTGAAGAGGTCCAGGTCTTGTTGCATTCCATATCAATTCAATCCAAATCATTACTATATATGGTGTAAAGCCCAGACCCCAGTATCAATTTCTATGCACCGCCACCTCTTGCACTCACCAATTGAAATTAACGTGATTTTGCGGATGAGAGGAATGCGAGAGTTAATGCACTTGGAGCTAAGGCGTTCAGGCAATTTATATGTTGTGAGCAGGGTGTACAGCAGAGTGGCTGACCAACCTAGAGATAGGTTTTGCTCTGTCGGGGGTTCGAAGCTTATCGCCGCCAGAATGGGCCCCACGGTTAATTTCAGCTATAAATCCATTCCTCCTTCGCCACATATACAACTCCGCCTGCACCCAGTTGTATTCGGGTAATGGTTAATATGCTCCGTTGGGATTCTCTCTCTCGTCAGTTTGAATCCCAGTCATGCCATAGCCTGGTGTGTCTCTTTATTTTTAAATCATTATTGAGTAATGATGTAATGATATTAATTACTGCCCAATTGTCCCGCGGAGTGGTTTCTAGTGTATATAGCAGAGCTACTTTGGTTCTCAACACTATTATTTGCACCGGCAACAGTCATCAGCGCCTCTGACAGAAAATGCATGAACCGGTAACGGGACTGGTATATGCAATTTACTACCCCGTTCTCGCAGCTGTCGGCATTCCTGGTAAGTCATTATGAAGACTGATTAATTCTGCAAACCAACGATTAAATGGTTTATTACATTTAATGCACGTGTGGTGTTTTCGTCTCGGCCCAGCTGTGTTTCTGAGAGAGTCGGAGCTTCAGTAGTGCAGACCAATGCACAAAAACTGCTGAATTTACCTAATTTATTTAGCGGCCCAGAAATTCGGGTCGGCGGCTTCCCGGGGTGCAAGCCCCCGACCTGCACTTACCTAGCACACCGGCCGTTGAGCTGTGGGCCCGCGTGGGATTCCGATCCTGGGCCTGCTCCAACTGCCGTGCGCAGTGCTTGCGTATCCCGGGGCGCAGTTAGTTCGACCGTCCCCTGGGATCACGTGGGCCATGGAGAGCCAATCGGAGCAGGGAATCTCCATTAATAGATTTGACAGGAAGACCTGTCAAATTTATAGAGTTCAGCCCCAAAACATAACTAAAACTTCAAATAAATTAAGAAAAAAAATCACATTTTTAAAATAACTATAAATTACATAAAATAACTATTTTAAGCAATAATTTAAATTTTTGAAATAATTAATTACAGTTTCTAACGGGGCTAAAAGCAAGCTTAACTTTCTTTAAAGTATTTAAAAGTAATAAACCTGTGGAAAAATGTTTTAATTTTGTTTAATTCACCAATTACCTTGTTAAAAGCAGGCCTTGCGACTGCTTTATAAAAGCATAGCTCCTGGAGACTTACCCTCCCGGGGAAACGGAAGTTCCAGGCACATGCGCTGCCTCTCCGGTGCACGCGTTTGACCTGTGAACCCCTTCCTTTAAGGGAACGGAAGTTCCGGTTTCCCGCGCATGCTCAGTGAATGCACAAAACCGGCACTTTCGTTGGGACTATGCGTGAGTACCCTGTGCGTACTCACCCGTGGGGACCTGAAGTTCTGGCCCATTAATATTTTTAGATGATATTGGAAAATTATTTTTATTTCCAACGCAAGCAATAACTCTAGTTATTCTACGCCATGAAACAAGCAGCAATTTACTATCCGCTCCAAGCAGTGGCAACGCTAACAATTATGTATCCACGGTTCATTTGTCTTAAGATGCCACTGAGTGCAGGGAGTTAGACAGAGCGGAAGAAACAGCTTAACTCTCAGAAGCATACGTGAAATTGTATCGAATGCACGTAAACGATTCAGCTCCAACCAACTCTTCCCATTGTCCACTTTTCATCTTCACCTGCTTTTCGAAACGTGGTTGATTCTGGAAAAGCATTCCAAAAAAAAGGCCCGAAATTTGTGGAAGTAATAATGGTGAGACTGTCGGCGCTCACCGTTATTCCTGCGTAAAACTGACAGCAACTTCTGGCTTCCGCACATGCAGTTAAACTCGGAAATCCAGTCGTTGCTCTCAGAGATACCCTGCTCCTCCACAGGGTGCGCTGTTGCAGGTTTTGCAGAGGGAATCAACTTAGAAATCACGAATGTGTCGTGAACTTCAACTAACTACCCTGTCTTCTCCCTGTAAAGATCGATGAAAAAGCTAAGCCTTGTTCAATCGGCAGTAAGTGATTTTAATGTAGTACAAGTCTAAATTACTGCTGAACAACTTCTCTGGCCTGGAAAACTGATTTTACAAGTATGGACTGTCATTCCTTCAGGAGAAAATTTAAAAATTGCAGATTTTTATTTAAATGGTTTAAAGTTTGTCTTTTGATATTTAATTTTCTCCCTTTTCCGATGTTTATGTGACAATCTTCATTTTACTTTCCGTACAATGACTTCAATGTGATTTTTATTCCCTGATTTTTACTTCCTGCTTTGCCGTCTGTGAGAATTCTACAATCGGACTGGTTGGTCAGCCTGCCTGCTGGGTGCCACAGGTGTCCTGTAGAAGACGCCAAATTCAAGCTGACATCAGAGGCGAGGAAGTTTGCGCTCTACAACCTGCTAAAATTATTGGGCTGCTTTTTCTTAGGTCGTCGGTGAGCGCCGTCACTTCACCGCTGACCACAAATTCTGAGCCATTATTGGATTATATAATGGTGCAGTTCGTGCTTTAACACATTATTGGTAATTAAATTCACCTACCTTTCTACATTAAGTTGGAAACAATATCCACAACCAGTGCTAGCCGGGAAAACACCTCCAAAATGCACCATAAATGGTTATATTCATTTCCGGAGACTGCATATTTATTTTTGCTTCATTTTATTCTGCTTATAAGTTTAGCATTACGAATCAATGAAAGCTATTGTAATGCATTGCACGCTCTCATCCATTGAAATCGGTCGACTTTTCAGTTTATTTTAGTTCATGCTTTCACATCCTTAACACTAACTTTAATCCATTTTACTGTCACTGGTCACCTCCGTTATACTTTTAAATATTATTTCCTTTTGTCTTGAAACCTACTTTCATTCGAAAGTGCTGGCGTAGATAAAGGGACGCGTTCCCATTCTGGATGCCACGACATAGCTGAAGGGTTCATATAAATTTCTGTCGTAGAAGCATAAGAATTGCTAGGAGAAAAGCGACCAAGGTCCATTTATTTTGCGTTCTGCCATCTTGGTAGACCCATGGTACCACGATAATGGAGTTGTCAATTAATCATGGTAACAAATCTCTATCAGTTTGTTAGCAAAAGACACAGACATGAGGTGAGGAACAGCCCCAGTGCTGGAAAGCTTTTGGAACTATAGCTTGGTTCAAATGCAGGGGGTATCCTATTGTTCTATTGTTTTGGAAAAAGTAAAGTAGCTTCTCATAGTATTTTTTATTCATTCCTGTGATAAGGGCGTCACTGGCAAGGCCAGCATTTATTGCCCATCACTAATTGCCCTTGAGTTGGTGGTGGTGAGCTGCCTTCTTGAACCGCTGCAGTCTGTCTGGTGAAGGTACTCCAACAGTGCTGTTAGGGAGGATGCTCCAGGATTTTGACCCAGCAATGATGAAGGAATGGCAATCTATTTCCAAGTCAGGATGGTGCATAACTTCGAGGGGAACTTGCAGGTGATGGTGTTGCCATGTGCCTGCTGCCCTTGTCCTTCTAGATGATAGAGGTCATGGGTTTGGAGTTGCTGTCGAAGATGCCTTGGCAAGTTGCATCCTGTTGTTACAGCAGAGATGGTACATACTGCAGCCATGGTGCGCGGGTGGTGGAGGTAGTGAATGTTTAAAGTGGTGGATGGAGTGCCAATCAAGTAGGATGCTTTGTCCTGGATGGTGTCGAGCTTCTTGAGTGTTGTTGGAGCTGCACTCCTCCAGGCAAGTGGAGAGTATTTCATCACACTCCTTACTTGTGCCTTGTAGATGGTGGAAAGGCTTTGGGGAGTCAGGAGCTGAGACACTCGCTGCATAATATCCAGCCTCTGCCCTGCTCTTGTTGCCACAGTATTTATGAGGCTGGTCCAGTTAAGTTTCTGGTCAATGGTGACCCCCAGGATGTTGATGGTGGGGGATTTGGCGATGGTAATGCCGTTGAATTTCAAGGGGCGGTGGTTAGAATCTCACTTGTTGGAGATAGTTATTGCCTGGCACTTCTTTGCTGCAGTTGTTACCTGGCACTTACCAGCTCAATCCTGAATGTTGTCCAGGTCTTGCTGCATGTGGGCATGGACTGCTTCATTATCTGAGGAGTTGCGAATGGAACTGAACACTGCACAATCATCAGCGAACATCCCCACTTCTGACCTTATGATGGATGGACGCTTGATCCAGGCAAATATATGCCAAAGACGTGTCTTTTATATAAAGTATATAGATGGTTAATTTCACTTTTTTTTACCTGTTTATTTTCAGCTAACCTAGTGGCGATTATTATCCTGTCCCGGGGAAAGTGCGGTCTCTCCAAATGCATCACTCACTACCTTGTGGCCATGGCTGTAGCGGATCTACTGGTCGTTATCACCGGCGTGGTATCTACTTCCCAGGCAGCTACCTGTCGATCACTCCGATATGTAGCCTGAAAATTGTTCTAATTTATGCTTGCAGGGACATTTCCGTCTGGTTAACGGTCGCTTTCACCTTTGATCGATTTGTAGCCATTTGTTGCCAGAAGCTGAAGAGGAAATACTGCACTAAGCAAATGGCAGCCGCGGTGCTGTGGACGGTGTTTGTTCTCAGCTGTTTGCAGAACATCCCCTGGTATTTCAAATTTGAACCGCTGTACATAATTAACGAGGTGCCGTGGTATTGCCACACGAAATCAAGCTTTTATACCGCAACTTTGTGGGTAATATATTCGTCCTTTAATTGCATTACAACTCCATTCCTCCCATTCTTTCTGATTTTGCTGCTGAATGCACTGACTGCCAGATACATTGTAGTCGCCAATAAATCGCGCAACGCTCTCCGGCACACCAAAAATCCGGAAAAACCCAGTGACACTGAATTGGAAAACCGGAAGAAATCCATCATTTTACTATTCACCATATCTGGCAGTTTTATACTCTTGTGGATGACGTTTATTATACATTTTGTGTATTATCGAATCACAAACACTTATTCTTACACAGGTTACGACGACCCTGTCTATATCCTGCAAAAAGTCGGATATATGCTCCTGCTCCTGAGCTGCTGCACAAACACGTGCATCTATGCAGCGACTCAGCGTAAATTCAGAGAGGAGGTGAAAAATTCGGTGAAATATTCGCTAACATGGGTTGTTAAATTGTTTCATTAGCGAGCACCACGACAGACTTCTCAATATTGGAGCCCACGTCTTTTCAAATATGCAATGTGGGACACGCCCTTTCAGAAACCGTAGATTGGCATCCAGGTTGTTTACCTCTACCACAGTTTGTGAAATCCAGTGGTCCTGAGTAAAGAAATTGAATGGAAAACTGCCATCCTTAGTTCAGTGAGCAGCAGCAGTCGGGAGAAGATTTCTTGGTGACTATCTTATATGGATGACCTCCAGTTTTGCTCATCCTCACAAGTGGAAGCACTCTCTTTGTATCCACTCTATCAAAACCTTTCATAATTTTAAGGACCTTTATTAGGCCACCCCTCAGCCTTATCTTTTCAAGAGAAAAGAGACCCAACCTATTCATCCTTTCCTGATAGGTATACCCTCGCATTTGTGGTATCATCCTAGTAAATCATTTTTGCACCTTCTCCAGTGCCTCTATATCCTTTTTATAACATGGAATCATGAATTGTATACAATACTCTGAGTGCGATCTAGCCAAGGTTCGATTCAAGTTTAGCATAACTTCACTACTTTTCAATTCTATCCCTCTAGTAATAAAAGCTAATGCTTTGTTTGCTTTTTTCATGGCCTTGTTAACCTGTGTCACTGCAATAGCCGATAAAAATCGCAATATTTTAAGATGGACCCAGCATTTTGTCAGTCGTGGCTCAGTTAGTAGCACTCTTGCCTGATTCAGGAGGTTGTGGGTTCAAGTCCCACTCCAGGCGACTTGAGCACAAAAATCTAGGCTGAAACTGCAGTGCAGTACTGAGGGAGCACTGCACTGTCGTAACGTCAGTACTGAGGATGGAATGCACTGTCGGAGGGGCAGTACTGAGGGAGCGTTGCACTGTCGGAGGGGCAGTACTGAGGGAGCTCCGCACTGTCGGAGCGGCAGGACTGAGGGAGCGCCGCTCTGTTGGAGGGGCAGTGCTGAGGGAGTACCGCACTGTCAGAGGGGCCGTACTGAGGGAGTGCTGCACTGGCGGAGGGGCAGTACTGAAGGTGTGCTGCACTGTCGGAGGTGCTGTCTTTCGGATGAGATGTTAAAGCGAGGCCCCATCTGCTCTCTCAGGTGGAAGTAAAAGATCCCATGACACTATTTCGAATAAGAGCAGGGTAGTTCTCCCGGTGCCCTGGCCAATAATTTCCCCTCAACCAACACCTAAAAACAGATTATCTGGTCATTATCACGGTGCTATATGTGGGAGCTTGCTGTGCACAAATTGGCTCCCGCATTTCCTACATTACAACAGTGACAACACTTCAAAAGTACTCCGCTGGCTGTAAAGTGCTTTGGGACTTCCTGAGGTTGTTAAAGGTGCTATAAAAATGCAAATCTTTCTTTATATCTTATCCCTAGGTTCTTGGCTTTGAACTCCTAGCTCTACCAGTCCTGGTTCTGAAAATGCACTTGTCTTTAAGACTGCTCTCTGAAATACCCAGGACTTTTAGCATGAAATATCTCTGCTTTGTTTCCTGAGTTCAGCAGAATTTGTTTGAGCCGACGTCCTTACAAAATCTGATACATTTTTTCTTCCTATAGCATTTTGATACCTGTGGTGAAGTAGCTCAGTAATTAGTTCAGATTTCTACGGGACCCTTTCAAGGAGGTATTGCTTGTTTTTTTCAGTCTTCCAGCTGATACCTTGCATGTGTTTATACCATAGGTTATACAGTGTATGACTTACATTAATCAGTTAATTTTTACAATATGTTGCTCTTCACAGTGTATACTATATTAAAAATTATGTCTGCGTGCACTTCCTGTTAAAAACTCTGCTTTGCTTTCTGATGCCACTGTTGGTTCTCCTTTGGTGTCAACTGTTCTCATTCTAAATCTCCACGCCTACTTTCATTGTGGAAACTGCCTGTATCAACCTGCCATGTTGTAGTTACGCTGCCCCACCATCGGTGGCGCTACACTTGTGCTTCCCTCAGCTCATTGGCCTATGTTTGAAAAGCAAGACTTGCATTCGTTTAGCGCCTTACACGACCTCAGGACGTCCCAAAGCGTTCAAAAGCAAATGAAGCACTTTTGAAAGTGTAGTCACTGTTGTAATTTCGGAAATGCTGCAGCACACAGCAAGCCCCCACAAGCAACAAAGCGAGTTGTGATAATGGCCCAGAAGTTCGGGTCGGGGGCTTCCCGCGGGTGTGAGCCTCCGACCTGCACTTAACTAGCGCGCCGGCCGTTGAGCTGTGGGCCCCTGTGGGATTCCGATCCTGGGCCTGCTCCAACTGCCAGCGCGCAGTGCTTGCGTATCCCAGGGGCGCAGTTAGTTCGTGCATCCCCTGGGATCACGTGGGCCATGGAGAGCCAATTGTAGCAGGGAATGCTTCATTCATAAATTTGACAGGAAGACCTGTCAAACCTATAAATACTATAAGCCACAAAACATCACTAACTCGTCAAATACATTTTTAAAAAAGCATTACATTTTTTAAATAACTATAAATTACATGAAATAACTATTTTAAACAATAATTTAATTTTTTGAAAAAATTAATTACATTTTCTAACGGGGCTAAAAATAAACTTACCTTTCTTTAAAGTATTTAAAAATAATAAACCTGTGGAAAAAATGTTTTAATTTTAATTAATTCACCACTTACCTTGTAAAAAGCAGGCCTTGTGACTGCTTTTTAAAAGTGTAACTGCTGGAGACTTACCCTCCTGGAGAAACCTGCAAAAAAAACGTAAGTTTGATGCGCACGCGCTGCCTCTCCTGTGCATGCATTCGACCTTTCAACCCCTTCTTTCAGGGGAACGGAAGTGCCAGTTTCCCGCGTATGCGCGGTGCATGCACAAAACCGGCACTTCCATTGCGCTTATGGGTGAGTACCCCGTGCGTACTCACCCTTGGAGAACCGGATTTCTGGGCCAATGACCGGATAATCTGCTTTCGTGATGTTGATTGAAGGATAAATATCGGCTAGGACAACAGGGATTACTCCCCTGCTCTTCTTCGAAAGAGTGCCATGGGATCGTTTACTGTCCACCTTAGAGAGTAGATGGGGCCTCGGTTTAAAGTCTCATCTGAAAGACGGCACCTCCGACAGTGCAGCACTCCCTCAGCATGGCGCGAGAGTGTCAGCCTAGGTTTCTGTGCTCAAGTCCCTGGAGTGGGACTCGATCACACAACCTTCTAACTCAGAGGTGAGAAGTGCTACCAACTGAGCCACGACTGACACACTCGAGGTATGATTCTGTACCCCAGGCAAAACAACTTGTCTAATTCCCAAACGGAGATCAATGTTTCCATATAACTGTATCTAATAATATAAAAACAACGTATTGTACAAATTGAGCACAGGTACATGCCTTTGAAACTTGAAATGTGGCATTGAGTCTCCCAAGCATTGCCACAAGACATTACTCTGTAGGTTATTCTGTGAAAGATACTTGAACTGAATAAATATTATGATAAATATTTGAAGTAGAATGACACTGGGTGACGTAATAAAACTCACTACGCACTTGGTTTGAGCATAAAGCAAGGCTTTAATCAACTTGTTTCAGAACATGGAAGTGTAGTTGTACTTCACTAGCTCCTTGTCTTACAAACTGTCCCTGGAGAGCTGGGGCCCACGTCCGAGTATTTATACTCCTTGGACAGTGCCACCAGCTGGCCGTCCAGCGTTATTTCATAAGTAGTTTCTTGATGATGAGATTTATAACACTGTGTATGGGGACAGAGCAAGGCAGTGGAATTATTTCCGAGTTGAAATACGATAGGCAGAAAAAAAATCTTCTGTTCTCTTATACTTCAAATTTTATATACAGCCTTTTCCCTCCCTCAAACTTCTCCTGACTACTGAAAATTGAAACACAAATCCAGCTTTTACCTACATTAACTGATAAAAACTGAGACATTATCCCAGACAATCTGATGTGATTCTTCATTACCAACAACAAAGTTGTCACTAAAACCATGCGGACACACCTACTGATTAGACAGATCTTAGCAGAATGGCGGTAGTGGAATTGAAATTCCCTCAGGATTCTGTAGGTGTGTATGTGTCTGTGCCCATGTGGTGAGTGGCGTACATGGATATAGTGTTGAAATATGACAAATCCTGACATTGATGCTCCGAAAGCCAATTAGCCTTAAAGCTCTAATTTAATGATCTAATACGTAAATAAAGGAGATTCGGAGCATCCAGTGGTGGATGATTGGTGAACAAGGAACCATATATAAACATGAATCAATGATTTCACCTGAGAAGACATAAGATTGAAATCGGAATGTAAGCTGTTTAATTCTGTATTTTAAAATTATAAATCTGACAATACTCATCAACCAAACGGCACTGAATGATATTCATTTCTCAATGTTGTACACATCATAAAGAGAAGACATACAATTTACAGCACAGAAACAGGCCATTTGGCCAAACCGGCCCGTGCCGGTGTTTATGCTCCTCTTGAACCACCTCCCACCTTACTTCATCTAACTCTATCTGCATATCCCTCTATTCGTTTCTCCTGCATGTGTTTATCTAGCTTCCCCTCCAATGCATCTATGCTCTTCACCTCAACCACTCCCTGTGCTAGCGAGTTCCACATTCTCACCACTCTCTGGGGAAAGAAGTTTCTCCTGAATTGCCTTTTGTTTTATTAGTGACTATCTTGTATGTGTGGCCCCTTGCTTTAGACTGCCCCACAAGTAGAATCATCTTCTCTACGTCTACCCGATCAAAGCCCTTCATAATTATTAAAAACCTTTATTAGCTCACCCCTCAGCCTTCTCTTTTCTAAAGAAAAGAGCCGCAGCTTGATCAGTCTTTCCTGGTGGTACTTGTCCGAGTATTTGTGAAGACCTTGTCAGATAATTAAAGGCATCCAATATATTGACTGAGATGAGGAGGAATTTCTTCACTCAGAGGGTTGTGAAGCTTTGGAATTCTCTGCCCCAGAGGGCTGTGAATGCTGAGACTTTGAGTATATTCAAGGCTGAGATCGATAGATTTTTGGACTCTAGGGGAATCAAGGGATATGGCGATCGGGTGGGAAAGTGGAGTTGAGGTCGATGATCAGCCATGATCTTATTGAATGGCGGAGCAGGCTCGAGGGGCTGTATGACAGACTTCTGGTCTTACTTCTTATGTTCTTATGTTCTTATTCCAGCATCGCTCACATTATGAGAATAAAATTGAATTAAAAAAATGGCTTCACTATTGGGTCTCTGAGAATAGAGCTTCCCTTTTCAAACAGGAAATTGCACTCTGGCGATATCTAACGGCCAATCAACTGTACGATGACGCTGTTCAAAATGGAGGAATTGGCATCAGACAGTACAATGCATTCCACAGATCTATTGCCTCAGCCTTTCTAACTGGCAATTGCCTCCTATTCCTCAGTCTCTCCGGCGCCATGAGAGCGCTGCTGTTGCAAGCCGTTCAGTTTTTCTTTTGTGTGCTGAATATTGCTGTCGATGAGAAGGGGCGTATTGCACTCTGGTGAGCTCCACAATTTTCACAACCAACATTATTGCCCCGGACGTGGGGAGCTTGGCGGTAGGAGGTGTGGAATTTCACGTGCAGGAGAGAGTTAGATTTGGATCACTGTAGGAAGTACATGGGTCAGATATTTCCTCATCTACTCCACCATCCACACTGCCACGCATGCCCACAGAAAGTCACATCTTTCCTCGCATATCCTTCAGGTCACCCTGTCCCAATTCTCAATAGCTATGGACACAGCAGAAGCAAGTGGTTCTACCTGGCCTATGAGGAGAGATTGAGTAGACTAGGCCTATATTCTCTAGAGTTTAGAAGAATGAGAGATGATCTCATTGAAACATACAAAATTCTTACAGGGCTTGACAGGGTAGATGCAGGGAGGATGTTTCCCTTGGCTGGGGAGTCTAGAACCAGGGGGTCACAGTCTCAGAATAAGCGGTCGGCCAATTAGGACTGAGATGAGGAGAAATTTCTTCAATCAGCGGGTGGTGAATCTTTGGAATTCTCTACCCCAGAGGGCTGTGGAGGCTCAGTCGTTGAGTATATTCAAGACAGAGATCGATAGATTTTAGAATATTCAGGGAATCAAGGGATATGAGGATAGTGCAGGAAAGTGGAGATGAGGTAGAACATCAGCCATGATCTTATTGAATGGTGAAGCAGGCACAAAGGGCCTACTCCTGCTCTTATTTCTTATGTTTTTATGTTCTGTCACACAGTAAGCACTCCCCAGGATCCCTCACAGCTCCTGCATCTCACATTTGGTAGGCAAGCAGTTTGACATCCTGGCTGCCCTTTAAACCAGCTGCCAGCAAATAACGTTAGTCAGTATCATTACATTTTGCCATCCCATAATCCAAGGGTTGAGACTTGCTGTGGTCTGGTCTGTGCCCCACAATGTCTATCATTCTGCTTAGCATTTCCATCAAAACAGTTGTAGTGACAGCTCTGGCTCAGGTGGTAGGACTCTCGCCTCTGAGTCAGAAGGTTGTATGTTCATAGTCCCACTCCAGAGACTTAAGTACAAAAACCTAGGCTTGGCACTTCAGTGGAGTGCTGCACTGTCGGAGGGGCAGTACTGTGGGAGCGCTGCACTGTCGGAGGGGCAGTACTGTGGGAGCATAGCACTGTCGGAGGGGCAGTACTGTGGGAGCGCTGCACTGTCGGAGGGGCAGTACTGAGTGAGCGCTGCACTGTCGGAGGGGCAGTACTGAGGGAGTGCTGCACTGTCGGAGGGGCAGTACTGAGGGAGCGCTGCACTGTCGGAGGGCCAGTACTGAGGGAGCACTGCACTGTCGGAGGGGCAGTACTGAGGGAGCGCTGCACTGTCGGAGGGCCAATACTGTGGGAGCATAGCACTGTCGGAGGGGCAGTACTGAGGGAGCGCTGCACTGTCGATGGGTCAGTACTGAGGGAGCGCTGCACTGTCGGGGGGGCAGTACTGAGGGAGCGCTGCACTGTCGGAGGGGCAGTACTGAGGGAGCGCTGCACTGTCGGAGGGGCAGTACTGAGGGAGCGCTGCACTGTCGGAGGGGCAGTACTGAGGGAGCGCTGCACTGTCGGAGGGGCAGTACTGTGGGAGCATAGCACTGTCGGAGGGGCAGTACTGAGGGAGCGCTGCACTGTCGGAGGGCCAATACTGAGGGAGCGCTGCACTGTCAGAGGGGCAGTACTGAGGGAGCGCTGCACTGTCGGAGGGGCAGTACTGAGGGAGCGCTGCACTGTCAGAGGGGCAGTACTGAGGGAGCGCTGCACTGTCAGAGGGGCAGTACTGAGGGAGCGCTGCACTGTCGGAGGGCCAGTACTGAGGGAGCACTGCACTGTCGGAGGGGCAGTACTGAGGGAGCGCTGCACTGTCGGAGGGCCAGTACTGAGGGAGCACTGCACTGTCGGAGGGGCAGTACTGAGGGAGCGCTGTGCTGTCAGAGGGGCAGTACTGTGGGAGCGCCGCACTGTCGGAGGGGCAGTACTGAGTGAACACCACACTGTCAGAGGGGCAGTACTGAGTGAGCACTGCATTATCGGAGGGGCAGTACTGAGGGAGCACTGCACTATCGGAGGGGCAATACTGAGGGAGCGCTGCACTGTCAGAGGGGCAGTAGTGAGAGATTGCTGCACTGTCGGAGGGGCAGTATTGAGAGAGTGCTGCACTGTCGGAGTTGCTGTCTTTTGGATGAGATGTTAAAGCAATGCCCTGTCTGCTCTCTCAGGTAGATGTAAAAGATCCCATGGCACTATTTCGAAGAAGTGCAGGGAAGTTCTCCCCAGTGCCTTGGCCAATATTTATCTCTCAACCAACATCACAAAAACAGATGATCAGATTATCACAGTGCTGTTTGTTGGAGCTTGCTGTGTGCAAATTGGCTGCTGTGTTTCCTACATTACAACAGTGTCGGCACTTCAAAAGTACTTCATTGGATGTAAAGCGCTTTGGGACGTCCGGTGGTCGTGAAAGGCACATATAAATGCAAGTAACAACAGAAAATGCTGAAAAACCTCAGCAGGCCAGGCAACATCCGTGGAGAGAAAATAGAGTCAACGTTTCAGGTGAACCCTTTGTCAAGAGTAAAGAAGCACAGGAAATGAAATAGATTAAGAGGTCAGGCTGTGAGAGAACAAAAGAGAAGAAGAGACATTAAGAGGTATTCAAAACGAGACGAGATGGTGATAGGACTAGTGGAGACAAAAGACGGCCCTAGATTAGGTGTGAAATGCACTGGCAGAATGGGAGGCAGCTGCCATGTGGGAGAGAAAAAAAAAGAAAGGGGGGGAAGGCTAAAACAAAGATGTGGATAAAAATTTAAGCAAAAATGTAATAGTGGCCGAGGTTATGATCTGAAATTGTTGAAAACAATATTGAGTCCAGAGGCCTGTAAAGTGCCTAATCGGAAGATGAGGTGCTGTTCCTCGAGTTTACGGTGAGCTTCCATGGAACAATGCAAGAGGCCGAGGATCGTGAGGTCCAAGTGGGAATGGGGTGGTGAATTAAAATGCCAGGCGACCGGAAGCTCGGGGTCACCCTTACAGACTGAACGGAGGTGTTCCGCAAAACGGTCATCCAATCTGCATTTGGTCTCCCCAATGTAGAGGAGACCGCATCGTGAGCAGTGAATACAGTATACTACATTGCAAGAAGTACAAGTAAATCGCTGTTTCACCTGCAAGGGGTGTTTGGGGCCCTGGACAGTGGGAAGGGGGGCGGTATATACCACTTTGCGGAACATCTCTGTTCAATCCGTAAGGGTGACCCCGAGCTTCCAGTCACCTGTCATTTTAATTCACCGCCCCATTCCCACTCGGACGTCACCGTCCTCGGCCTCTTGCATTGTTCCACGGAAGCTCACCGTAAACTCGAGGAACAGCACCTCATCTTTCGATTAGGCACTTTACAGCCATCCGGACTCAATATCGAGCTCAACAATTTCAGATCATAATCTCGGCTCCATTACATTTTTACTTATATTTTTTATCCACACCTTTGTTTTGGTTCCCCCCGCCCCCCTTTCTTTTTTTTCTCTCTCCCACATGGCAGCTGTCTCCCATTCTGCCAGCGCATTTCACACCTAATCTAGAGCCGTCTTCTGTCTCCACTAGTCCTATCACCATCTTGTCTCGTTTTGAATACCTCTTAACGTCTCTTCACTTCTCTTTTGTTCTCTCCCAGCCTGGCCTCTTAATCTATTTCATTTCCTGTGCTTCTTTAGTCTTGACAAAGGGTTCACCTGAAACGTTGAAGCTATTTTCTCTCTACGGATGTTGCCTGGCCTGCTGAGTTTTTCCAGCATTTTCTGTTGTTATTTCGGATTTCCAGCATCTGCAGTATTTTGCTATCATATAAATGCAAGTCTTTCTTTCGACACTTTTTGTTAATCTCAAATGTACAATGTGTTACCTCTCACGAGTCACTGCAAAGAGTTAAGCATCCTGGCTGTGCCTCTCTTGCAAATACCAGCCATAAAACCCGAACTACAGAAATGGTGCAATAAAACGGGAACTCAACAGAAGCAGAAACCGCAAGCGAGAAATCCACCAAGCAACCCCAACACAACGGAGCTTCCTCAAACTCAACCGAAACCCATTGCAGCTTCTCCACATTGCATCGGAAACAAAGAGAACAAAAATATTCGCAAGATACCATCGGCAATCAATTCTTGTTTCTGTCGTGGGGAGGGGGTGAGGGGGGTAGGGAGAACGGCCACCTAAAATGCAGGCTAATACCTCGGGTGAGTAACTGTCCTGTTCTTTTCTTCTAACGGCATGACCTCAAATTGCAATCGTGATGACGCCCCTGATTGAACAATGCTTTTGTGAAATTGAGCGACTGCAGCAATCACTCTGTGGTCACATCCAATGTCCATGTGTGAGGAAAACACCTTTCGTAAAGGAGGAAACATCTGTGGAGCCAGTTCCATGTTAAAACCAGGAACCAGTCTCCCAGCAGGGCATTTCAAACTCCATGCAACTTGGGTAGCGATAAACCTTAGATTGGGTGTCAGTGTTATCGCTCGGCAATCGATATCTGGCCAGAGATTCTGGCTTTGGTCTGTGGAAGTTTTTTAGCATCTGATTGAGGACTGTGATTATGGCAGGGAAACACCTCGTTTTGATTGGCCTCTTGCACCTGACCCTTCTTTCACGTAAGAACAGTTTCCCATTAAGAATGTATCCGATCAGTTTCGCCTGTGTAAATTTCCAAGCGTGTAACTTAGACGGTTGCAAACGGTTCGATAATCTTTATGATATTTGCTAAGTAACATCGTCGGGACAAATTAGCAATCACTTGGCTCGCGATCATTTCCAAGCAATAGTTGGAGGGCGTCTTTTTTGTACCAATGTCAGTTGTCGCTCAGCTGATGGCACCCTCGCCTCTGAGTCAGATGGTTATGGATTTATAGTCCCAATCCAGAGACTTGAGCAACAAAAGATATGCTGACACTCCAGTTCAGTACTGAGGGAGCGCCACACTGTCCGAGGGGCAGCACTGGGGGAGTGCCACACTGTCGGAGGGGCGGTACAGAGGGAGCGCCACGCTGTCGAAGGGGCAGTACTGAGGTAGCGCTGCACTGTCGGAGGGGCAGTACTGAGGGAGCGCCGCACTGACGGAGGGGCAGTTCTGAGGGGGCGCCGCACTGTCAGAGGGGCAGTACTGAGGCAGCGCTGCACTGTTGGAGGGGCAGTACTGAGGGAGCGCCGCACTGTCAGAGGGGCAGTACTGAGGCAGCGCTGCACTGTCGGAGGGGCAGTACTGAGGGAGCGCTGCACTGTCGGAGGGGCAGTACCGAGGGAGCACCACACTGTCGGAGGGGCAGTACTGAGGGAGTGCTGCACTGTTGGAGGGGCAGTACTGAGGGAGCACCGCACTGTTGGAGGGGCAGTACTGAGGGAGCGCCGCACTGTCGGAGGGGCAGTACTGAGGTTGTGCTGCATTGTCGGCGGACCAGTTATGAGGGAGCGCTGCATTGCCGGAGTTGCCGTCTTTCAGATGAGATGATAACCGAGGCCACGTCGGCCATCTCATGTGGACATAAAAGATCCCATGGCACTCTTTTGAAGAAGAGCAGGGGAGTTATCACTGGTGTTCTTGCTAAAATGTGTTGCTCGATCAAAATCATGTTTCCTACAGTACAAGAGTGACTACTCTTCAAAAAGTATTTTATTGGCTGTAAAGCACTTTGGGACGTCCAGTGATCATGGCAGCATCTGAGGAGAGAGAAGCAGAGTTAAAGTTTCAGCTGGATGACCTTTCATCAGAACTGGAAAAAAGTTAGTGATGTAACAGGTTTTGGGCAAGTGCAGGGGCAGGGAGAGGGGAGAGGGGAGGACAGAACAAAAGGGAAGGTCTGTGATTGGGTAGAAGGCAGGAGAGATTAAAAGACAAAAGGGATGATGGTGCGAGGCAGAAGAGGGTGGTAATGGGACAAGTAACGAAGGAAAATATGGGTCTAGAATACGTTACTGGAGGTATGCTGTGTTCGCCAATTTATGCGAAACGATAAAAGCTTCTGAATGAAAGGGCTGTCGATTTTGATCGGAATATCGTTTCTAAACTCAATTGTACGCTAACCACGCGATAAACCCTGTAAAAATACCACATTCAACTTCTCCTAGAGACACCTGTCATTTCAAGAGAAGAACAACATTTACGTGAGAGTTTAATATTGGTCAGTAGGGGGCGCCATAAACTAATGATTTAACCAATGGAATTGCGTAATGATCAGAAGCTCTATTAGGATATTTTTTCAATGTTGCTTCTGGTGACATACCAGTTAATTGCTGTCACCCTCGGTAAGACCAAATTCCCTATGCCTTTATTTGCACGATATCTTTCAGAAAGCCTCACCAGGGAAACTTTAGTTCCCAATTACTTGCGGTCTTCTGACGGGACTTCAGTCAGTAACTGGACACAGATGGTTATCTGGTTGAAAGTCAGTTGATATTTTATTTCCAACCCATGACAGAGGGCAATTCCCCAGTTCTCTATAGAATACAATTTTGGACAGATAACGGTTAAAATCGAGAGCCGACGTTTCCGCCGCAGCATGAACACATTTTTTTCTCTTTGTCACCTCGCAAGATGCCAGTTTGCACAACTTCACAGAATCACAGAATCACAGAAACCCCACAGTGCCTTGGGTGGATCTGGAGCTCAGTGCCTAAGGGTTGCTAGTTCAGTTCCAAGACAATTACCCGTGTTATATTAGAGATTGTAAATATTTGGTTGTTCTCCTTGGAGCGGAGAAGATTATGGGGAGATTTAATAGAGGTGTTCCAATTATCAGGGGTTTTTAAAGAGTAAATAGGGAGAAATTGTTTCCAATGGAAGGAGGGTCAGTGACCAGGGGACACAGATTTTTATTCGTTCATAGGATCTGGGCGTCGCTGGCAAGGCCATCATTTATTGCCCACCCCTAATTGCCCTTGAGAAGATGGTGGTGATCCGCCTTTTTGAACCGCTGCAGTCCGTGTGGTGAAGGTGCTCCCACAGTGCAGTAAGGGAGGGAGTTTCAGGATTTTGACCCAGCGACGATGAAGGAACGGCCAATATATTTCCAAGTCAGGATGGTGTGTGACTTGGAATGGAACTTGGAGGTGGTGGTGTTCCCACGCACCTGGTGCCCTTGTCCTTCTAGGTGGAAGAGGTCGCGGGTTTGGGAGGAGCTGCCAAAGAAGCCTTGGCGAGTTGATGCAGTGCGTCTTGTAGATGGTACACACTGCAGCCACAGTACGCCGGTGGTGGAGGGGGTGAATGTTTAAGGTGATGGATGGGGTGCAAATCAAGCGGGCTGCTTTGTCCTGGATGGTGTCGAGCTTCTTGAGTGTTGTTGGAGCTGCACTCATCCAGGCAAGTGAAGAGTATTCCATCACACTCCTGACTTGTGCCTTGTAGATGGTAGAAAGGAATTTGCAAATGAACCACATGGGAGATTAGGTTATTTTTTATTTTACACAGTGAGTTGTTGTGATCTGGAATGCACTGCCTGAAAGGGCGGTGGAAGCAGATTCAATAATAGCTTTCAAAAGGGAATTGGATATATACTTGTAAATGAAAATTTGACAGTCTATGGCGAAAGAGCATGGTCAGACTAATTGGATAGCTCTTTGAAAGATCCGGCACAGACACGGTGGGCCAAATGGCCATTTTCTGTGCTGGTTGATTCAATTATTCCAATTATCCCGGATTTTACGGTAATAATAAAACTCACTGCGCATGCACTGGAAACCGGAACTTCCGTTCCCTTGAAAGTAGGGGTTCACAGGTCGAACATGAGGGCCGGAGAGGCAGCGCGAGCGCCTGGAACTACAATTTTTTTTACAGGTTTCTCCGGGAGGGTAAGTCTCCAGCAGCTACGCTTTTAAAAAGCAGTCGCAAGGCCTGCTTTTAACAAGGTAAGTAAAATTAAAACATTTTTTCCACAGGTTTATTATTTTTAAATACTTTAAAGAAAGGTAAATTTATTTTTAGCCCCGTTAGAAACTGTAATTAACTTGTTCAAAAATTTAAATTATTGTTTAAAATAGTTATTTTATGTAATTTATAGTTATTTTAAAAACGTGATTTAAAAAAAAATTATTTGAAGTTTAAGTTAGGTTTTGGGGCTGCTCTCTAATCATAGATTTGACAGGTCTTCCTGTCAAATTTATGAATGAAGCATTCCCTGCTACGATTGGCTCTCCATGGCCCACGTGATCCAAGGGGACACTTCAAACTAACTGCGCCCCTGGGATACGCGAGCACTGCGCGCCGGCAGCTGGAGGAGGCCCAGGGTCGGAATCCCACGCAGGCCCACAGCTCAACGGCAGGCACGCTATGTAAGTGCAGGTCGGGGGCTTGCACCCGCGGGAAGCCTCCAACCCAAATTTCTGGGCCACTGTTATTATTGAATGAATAGGACAGCAACCTCCAGCATCCACACATGCGCAGTTCAAAGCACAAATCAGGAAGTTGTTTTCCGATTTGCCCTGCTCCTCCACAAGCTCTGCTACACGGGTTTCTCACCGATAGTTTTGGCATTAAAATACATGGTAGGGCATGAATTTGCGGCACTTACCCACTAGATATACACTAAAGTTAGGGCTACTCCATTCAAGTGTAAATTTATAAGGGCCTGATGAGTCTCAATTACTGCCAAACAACTTTTCTGACACAGAAAGTTTACTTTTACAAGTGCGGAGTCTCATTCCTTCAGATTTTAATTATTGCTGGAGATTTTAAAAAAGCAATTTTTTTTTACTTTTTCTTTCTGTCTCTTTTGTCAGCTGTGGCTCAGTTGGGTGCATTCTGAGTCAGAGGGTTGTGGGTTCGAGTCCTGCTCCAGAGACTTGAGCACAAAAATCGAGGCTGAAAATCCCAGTGCAGTGCTGAGGGACCACTGCACTGTCGGATGTGCCATCTTTCGGATGAGAGATTAAGTCAAGGCCCCATCTGCTCTCTCGGGTGGACATAAAAGATCCCATGAAACATACAAAATTCTGAGGGGCATTGACAGGATAGATGCTGAGAGGTTGTTTCCCCTGGCTGGAATGTCTAGAACTAGGTGGCATAGTCTCAGAATAAGGGGTCGGCCATTTAAGACTGAGATGAGGAGGAATTTCTTCGCTCAGAGGGTTGTGAATCTTTGGAATTATCTGCCACAGAGGGCTGTGGAGGCTCAGTCGTTGAGTATATTCAAGGCTGAGATAGATAGATTTTTGGACTCGAGGGGAATCAAGGGATATGGGGATTGGGTGGGAAAGTGGAGTTGAGGTCAATGGTCAGCCATGATCTTATTGAATGGCGGAGCAGGCTCGAGGGGCCGTATGGCCGACTCCTGCTCTTATTTCTTATGTTCTTATTTTCTTACGACACTATTTCGAAAAAGAGCAGAGGAGTAATCACTGGTGGCCTGGCCAATATTTATCCCTCAATCAACATAGCAAAAACCGATTATCTGGTCGTTATCACATTGCTGTTTGTGGGAGCTTGCTGTGCGCAACTTGACTGCCTTGTTTCCTACATTACAACAGTGACTGCCCTTCAAAAGTACTTAATTGGCTGTAATGTGCTTTGGGATGTCTGGTGGATGTGAAAGGCGCTATATAAATGCAAGTCTTTCTTTCTTTCATCTCTCTCTCAATCACTTTCTTTCCCTCTCTTTATTTCACTTTCCATCCATGATTTGGTACTGAATTTAATATTCTAAATTACACTTCCTGATTCAGACTCTGTGGCGCTCTGTAAGGGTTCTTCAATCTGATTGGCTAAGGAGATACAGAGTTGCTTTCCCTGTTCACATGGGTCCCAAATGCCCTGTAGAGGGCATCGCGCTGCCTTTATGTCATAACCACAAGTTGCAGTGCAAAAGTGCACAGGATGTCTTACGGAAAGTGCACATGTAATGAACTGCTAGCACCTTTCGCCAAATCCGGGCTGATTAATTAGCCACTTGCATAAAACCTGTACCTCTTTATTTCAGCAAGAACATATACTTGGGCTAGAAGCAGTTCGTCTTTATCATGCACATCCTCCTACCATGGAGATTATGTTTTTTTGGACTGCTACTATAAAAGTGGGCTCCCATTCCCCACCCTCATCTGGACTGGGCCATATGGTCTATACAGAGAAACAACGAACAGTCCGCGGTTCACTGTAAACATCAGTCGGGATGAGTTTGTGGACAACTGGGATACGATTTACAAATGCAAAGCATCATTCTGGTATTGGACTGCCTACTGCTATGTTGGGCGTGGTGAGTTTTACCTGTGTTTTCACCATTGGTTTCAGGTTTCAACACAAGGCAATAGCTGCAGAGGCCGTGGCCCCACAATCATTTGTACCTATCCTTCCTGGTCAGGAAGTCTCCAGACTGAGTCAGCCCAGAGTGGATACTTTAATGACTGGCATTACCTCCTTGGGCAAAGGTTTGGAGAGAAGCAATATAAAGTGAGTTCCAAGGGTGACAGGACCGAACTGGTACCATCAAGGTCGGCCCACCCGCTTATCAGTGGGCAATCAGTTGATGTCAGAGAATCTCAGCCGTGGCTCAGTGGGTAGCCCGTTCGCCTCTGAGTCAGAAGGTTTTGGGGTTAAGTACCACTCCAGAGACTTGAGGATAAAAATCTAGGCTGATACTCCAGTGCGGTACTGAGGGAGTGCTGCACTGTTGCAGATCAGACATTCAACCGAGACCCCGTCTGCTCTCTTGGGTAAAAGATCCCATGGCACTTGACATAAGAAAACTATTAGGCACTTGGCCTGAGTATTAAACAAGGCTTTAATCAACTGTTTTTCAACATGGAGATCTACTTGTGTCCTTCACTAGTTCCTGTTAAAGAATGTCCTGAGCAAGCTGGGCCCGTGCCCGAGTATTTATACTCTCCCTGGACAGCACCACCAGCAGGCCACCCAGTATTATGTCATAAGTCATTTCCACATGAATGACAAGATTCATGTCAGCACTATTTCAAAAAAGAGCAGGCGAGTTATCGCTGGAGTCCTAACCAATATTTATCCCTGAGTCGATATAAAAAAGATGATCTGGCATAAAATTGCTTCTTGTGGGAGCTTGCTGTGTGCAAATTAGCTGCCGCATTTCCTACATTACAGCAGTGTCCGCACTTCAAAAGGTACTACATTGGCAGTGAAGCATTTTGCAACGTCCTGTGGTCATGAAAGGTGTTATATGATTGCAAGACTTGCTATCTTTCTCATATCCAGGATTCATGGGACAGGCTAGATGGACCAGTGGGTCTTTTCCTGTCCGTCACCTTTTGTATGTCATATGTATGTTTTGTTTAATGTTCGCAAGCCACCAAGTCATCTTTAGCAACAGTTCAATAATTAATCGAGAGAGAAACGTTTATTGGTACAGAATAGAATTAGCTGGCTAGATTTTCCTATCCATTCCTGCTGGGGCACTGGGTGGGAACAGCATCCCCAAAGTGTCCATCACCCTCACCCTGGCTAACCGGGAGACAGAGAGTAGCCCCTACCACCTCACCTCAGTGATTCCAATAGATCTGGACGGATTGCGGGCACAGGGCGACCTCGGCGTCTTCAAGAAAGCACTGTGCATTCCGGGGTCAAGGGGAGGGCATGGCAAATGGGCAAATACCACCGCCAGGACTCCCCACTCTGAATGATTCACCTTTGCACCTTCCCAGGGGTCAAGGATTAGACAACCTGTCCTATTGCTTGTTAAAATGTAATCAATCATAAAAAATTGAAACTGTTTACCCATCATCCCGATGCTCACTGACCTACATTGGCTCTTGGTCCCAGAATGCCTTGATTTTGAAATTCTCATCCTTTTATGCCAATCCCTCCATGGCTTCACTCCTCCCTATCTCTAACCTCCTCCAGCCGATCAACCGTCATTGATCTCTCCACTCATCCAATACTGGCCTCTTGCTGCTCCCCATTTCCATAGCCCCACCATTGGCAGTTGTACCTTCAGTGGCCTAGGCCCTAAGCTCTGCAATTCCCTCCCTAGATCTCTCTTGCCTCTCTATCGATCTTGCCTTTAAGAAGCTCCTAAAAACCTAACTCTTCGACTAAGTTTTAGCTCACCTGGGTGATAATTTATGTTGGATAACACTCCTCTGAAGCGCTTTGGGAGGTTGTACCACAGTAAAGGCGCTATATAAATGCAAGTTGTTGTTGTTCCTGTCAAAATCAGATAATTGAATGAACATCTTCATTCTCCTTGAGGTTAATATGTGATATTGGTGTGATGGTGATTGTCATTATTATATATTACTTACAGGAATTGGAAGTTATGTGGGAATAGCTTTTGGTATTCTGGCCCTGCTGATTCTCCTGTGCGTTCTAGCGCTGTACATGTGCGTGGCATGCAAAAAGCGTGAGTTTCTAAACGTTATTATTTGCTTCCTTAAGATGCCGAGAACATGTCCTCCATTCCAGTGACCTTCCGAATGTAAGAACATAAGAACATAAGAAATAGGAGCAGGAGTAGGCCATTTGGCCTCTCGAGCCTGCTCCACCATTTAATGAGATCATGTCTGATCATTTACCTCATCTCCACTTTCCTGCACTATCCCCATATCCCTTGATTCCCTTAATATTCAAAAATCTATCGATCTCTGTCTTGAATATACTCAACGACTGAACCTCCACAGCCCTCTGGGGTAGAGGATTCCAAAGATTCACCACCCCCTGAGTGAAGAATTGTTTCCCTATCTCAGTCCTAAATGGCCAACACCTTATCCTGAGACTGTGACCCCTGGTTCTGGACTCCCCAGCCAGGGAAACATCCTCCCTGCATCTACCCTGTCAAGCCCTGTAAGAATTTTGTATGTTTCAACGAGGTCACCTCTCATTCTTCTAAACTCTGGAGAATATAGGCCTAGTCTACTCAATCTCTCCTCATAGGACAATCCCCCATCCCAGGAACCAGTCTGGTGAACCTTCGTTGCACTCCCTTTATGGCAAGTATATCCTTCCTTAGGTAAGGAGACCAAAACTGTACACAATACTCCAGTTGTAGTCTCACCAGGGCCCAATATAATATGTACTATCGACTTGAACATTCCTAGTTGTATATTCTTGGAAACACCGTAGAAAAATCATTGAAACATGTGGAGCTAAAAATTGGTCATCCGAAGCCACATCAAATATATCTTCCTACCTTTGCCAGATTTTTCATGCTACGCTCCTCTGCTATTCTGCTGTAACCATTTACACCTCTTCTGGGCCCTGCTCTCCTCTCTATACTTGTCTCATTACCACCCTGCTCACCTTGCACCTTCACCCCTTTTGACATTTAATCATTTCTGCCCTCCACTATATCATAGCCCTTCCCTTTTATTGTTTTCCTGCACCCACCCCACTTCCCTGGCTCTACATTTGCTTCAACATTGTTCATCTCCAACACATCCCAGGTCTGGTGAAAGTCCATCGACCCGACGCATTAACTCTGTGCCTCTCTCCACTGATGCTGCCTGACCTGCTGAGTGTTTCCAGCATTTTCTGATTTATTTCAGATTTCCAGCCTCAGCAGTATTTTGCATTTGTCAAAATATTCCTGTTGGGTCGGACTATTAGTCAAATCTGTCACCTCTGCCTTCCCGGATGCGTATTCCTTCTCATCGTGGCTATCTTTGTGATACCTTGTAACATAGAAATATATCAGTCACAAAAGGAGGCCATTCGAACCAACCAGTCCCTTGCGACTTTTACCTATCTACGAACATGTAGTCCGAATTGCATTTACCCATCCTATTCTCATGTTTTTCCTTCCCCTTTTCCGTCATCCACATATCCAATGTAAGCGGTTTTTGACCCTAGCCCAATTGCTAGATGGACGGTTCGAATCGCCCCCGCCTTACGAAAGTTCTACACCCGGGAATTATTATTCAGAGTGCAAATGAAATAAGTTACGGACAGGAATGCTTCGGTGAAAAATCAAACTTGTATTTATTTGGTCTAACATACACTGGCTAAAACATTCACTACTAAATGAAATCACAATCCCTGTGGAGAATAAAATCCAGATTACAATCAACATACATACAGTACAAAATTGGGGACCATAACAAGCAGTAATTCCCTTGTTGCTATGGTGGACTATAATTCCACCTCTATCAACGAATTACCCAGTCGCATAAACCCCTTCACCTGGCTGAACCAAACGAAGCTCCCACCCTCGGAATAGCCCAAAAGCTTCACTTCTGAGAGACTATGCTTACCTCCACACGTGGTCGGTTTCGATCGCTCCACTCGTCGGCTTCTCTGGTACATCTTGTTAGTTCGATCTTGTAGGAGCAGGGAGCGAGAGAGAGAGAGTGATGGAAAAGAGTCTAACTTTATAGTAGATCCCTATCTTTTCCGGCCAATCTTTAAAATCTATTTGCTTCTGAGCACTCCGGTGCTTAATCTGTGATGAGTCATCCTCGGACCCATGTGTATTAGATTAATGGCTCTAAGTCTGGGACATATCTTTCGGTCTTTGTGTTGGGAAAAAAACTGGCTCCCTTCGGCTGGGTGAGGCCAGTAGGTTCATTGTTCTGCTTCTCTTCTGAGATGGAGGTGAGAAGTGCTTTTGCATATTAGAGTGGTTTTTCTAATCAAGTTCAATGGCCCCCTTCCTTTTTCCAGGATTGTCGGGCGAACCCATACATACTGTTTGTCACAGCCAGCTGCCATGCATTCTCTGGAGTTTTAACAAAACCAGTCTTTCACGTATCTGCACAGGGCAATCCCATAACAGGAAAAATACCCTCAGAAAAATCCCATAAAGTCCACAAAATAGTCCCGACTGAGTCCATCCTTCAGAGAATTTGCGATCTCTTCACCAATCTAATCTTGAATATTGACAGATTTTCTGCCTCAGCCACTAACCATGGAAGTAAATTCTGCGGCTCCCTGTGTAATGGAATTTATTTTGCTCTCTAGTCCAATCTCTTGTAATTAATCTTCTATCCATGGTCCATCGTTCTTGACCCATCAACTGCAGGAAGCACTCTGCTTCTGTCAAATCTGCCCCATCTTTACATCACCTTAAACCTTTTCCCCATATGGTGCTGTAATCTGCATTGTTCTAACAAAAAACTGGCATTCTTTCCCTAGTCTTTCTTCATATTTCTATTTCCTCTTATCAGGCAGCGCCCTATCTGTGTTGTACCACCTCTAAATTTTCATTGGGCCTGAATTTGCGAGCGGAGGCATTCCATGGGTGGCTGCTTCTGAGCATCACATTTTCTACGCATTTACCTGGTGGTCCGGGAGATACAGAGGCTTTGCGATCCTGGGCCTCTCCTGGTTGAAATGCATAGAAACATAGAAGATAGGAGCAGGAGGAGGCCATTTGGCCCCTCGAGCCTGCTCCACCATTCAATGAGATCATGGCTGATCATCCAAATTCAGTACCCTGTCCCTGCCTTCTCCCCATATCCCTTGATCCCTTTAGCCTTAAGAAATATATCTAATTCCTTCTTGAATATATTTAATGAATTGGCCTCCACTGCTTTCTGTGGTAGAGAATTCCACAGGTTCACCACTCCCTGGGTGAAGAAATTCCTCCTCATCTTTGTCCTAAATGGCCTACTCCTTTATCCTTAGACTGTGACCCCTGGTTCTGGACTCCCTGGCCATCAGGGACATCCTTCCTGCATCTAGTCTGTCTAGTCCTGTTAGAATTTTATAAGTTTCAATGAGATCCCCTCTCATTCTTCTAAACTCCAGCGAGTATAAGCCCAATCAACCCAATCTCTCCTCATACGTCATTCCTGCCATCCCAGGTATCAGTCTGGTGAATCTTCGCTGCACTCCCTCCATGGTGAGAACATCCTTCCTCAGATAAGGCGACCAAAACTGCACACAATACTCAAGGTGTGGTCTCACCAAGGCCCTGTACAACTGCAGCAAGACATCTTTGTTCCTGTACTCGAATCCTCTTGCTACGAAGGCCAACATACTATTTGCCTTCTTAACCGCCTGCTGCACCTGCATGCTTACCTTCAGCGACTGGTGCACAAGGACACCCAGGTCTCGTTGCACTTCCCCTTCTCCCAATCTATTGCCGTTCAGAATCTGAACTGCCTTTCAGTTTTTGCCACCAAAGAGGATAACCTCGCATTTATCCACAGTATACTGCATCTGCCTCTGCCCAATCACCCAACCTGTCCAAATCATCCTAGAGTTTCTTGGCATCCTCCTCACAGCACACACACCCATCCAGCTTTGTGTCATCTGCAAACTTGGAGATATTACATCTAGTTCCCTCGTCTAGATCATTTATAGAGGCCCAACCAATGGAAGAAGGGACAGTAAAAACAGAAAATGCTGGAAATACTCAGCAGGTCAGGCAGCACCTGTGAAGAGAGAAACAGAGTTAACGTTTCAGGTCGATGACCTTTCATCAGAACTGGAAAAAAAGCAGGAAATGGAACAGATTTTTAAGCAAGTGTAGGAGCTGGGAAAGTGGGGAGGGGATGAAAGAACCAAAGGGAAGGTCTGTGATAGGATAGAAGGCAGGAGAGGTTAAGAGACATTGACGGATATTCAAGACAAAAGGAGATGGTAATGGGACAGGTTAAGAAACAAAAGATAGCTCTTGATGAACTGTAAATTGCGCTGGCAGAATGGAAGACAGCTGCCATGTGGGAGAGAAGAAAAGAAAACACAAACAAAAAGAAACCAAAAATATATATATATGATAGGGGCTGAGGTTATGATCTTAAATTGTTGAACTCTATGTTGAGTCCAGAAGGCTGTAAATTGCCGAATCGAAAGATGAGGTGCTGTTCCTCGAGCTTACATTCAGCTTCATTGGAACAGTGTAAGAGGCCGAGGATGGACAGGTCTGAGTGGGAGTGGAGCGGAGAGTTAAAGTGACAGGCGACCAGAAGCTCGGGGTTCCCCCTTATGGACTGATACCAGGGATGGAGGAATCAGTTATATGGGGAGACTGGGCAAGCTGGGATTGTTCTCCTTAGGGCAGAGAAGGTCAAGGGTAGACATAACAGAGGTGTGCAAAATTATATGGGTGTTTGATGGAGCAGGAGGGGAGAAACGGTTCCCTCTGGCAAGTGAGCACTTACCAGAGGTCACAGATTTAAAATAATTGGCAAAAGAACTAGAGGGAAAATTAGGAGATTTGTTTTCGCACAGTGGGATGTTATGATCAGCAATGCACTGTCTGAAAGGGTGGTGGAAGCAGATTGCATAGGAACTTTCAAAAGGCAATTGGACATGTACTTGAAGAGGATTTGGGGAAGAGGTTCTGGGGAAAAAAGCTTGGGTGTGTGACTAAATTGGACAGCTCGTTCACTGTTACAACAGGCCGAATGGTCACCTGCTGTGCTGTAAGATGCTATTATTCTAACCTGTACCGCCCGCTCCGCAAATCCCTCTGCTAATTCACAGCACCGAGTTTACTTCCATTCAGAATATAATTACTGACATGAATCAGTCATTCATGAAAGAAAGACTTATGAATTAATACTGAATGGCCTGCGGGTGGCGTTTTCCAGGGAGAATATAAATACTCGGGTCCAGGCCCAGCTTGCGTAGGACATTCTTAACAGGAACTGGTGAAGGACACAACTAGACCTCCATGTTGTAAAACAGTTGATTAAAGCTTTGTTTAACGCTTAGACCAAGTGCCTAGTAGTTTTCTTACATCAATTACTGCTGTTATTTTTTTAACAGAGACATAGCAGATGGTATTTCAAAATAATAATAATAAATTTAATTAATTACATACAATGGGAGAGCAGGTGATGTGTTACTGCTGCAATATGTCGGAGCTGGTGGACACCATTGATGTTCACAGTGATCACATTTGCAGTAACTGTTGGCTGCTCGAGGAACTCCGGCTCCGTGTTGATGAGCTGGAATCCGAGCTTCAAGCACTGCGACACATCAGGGAGGGGGAGAGTTACCTGGACTCTGTGTTCCAGGAAGTAGTCACACCAATTAGATTAACTAATTCATATGTAGTCCGTGGTCAGGGGCAGGAGGGTGTGTCTATGAGTGAGGCAGGTACGGGGATCAAGGAGGTAGTGTTGGAGGAGCCGCAGCCCTTGCTCTTGTCCAACAGGTTCGAGGATCTTACACCCTGTGAGGACGGGAACATGGACTGCAGGGAGGATGGGCAACCTGGCCACAGCACCGTGGACTGAGGGGCCATTCAAGTGGGGGGAGTAAAAAGAAATGTTGTAGTGGTAGGGGATAGTATCAATAGGGGGATAGATAGGGTTCTTTGCAGCTGAGAGTGAGAGTCCCGAAGGCGGTGTTGCCTGCCCGGTGCCAGGGTTAAGGAAATCTCCTCTGGGCTGGAGAGAAACTTGGAGTGGGAGGGGGAGGATCCAGTTGTCGTGGTCCATGTTGGTACCAACGACATAGATAGGACAAGGAAAGAGGTTCTGCTGAGGGAGTATGAGCAGCTAGGGGCCAAATTAAAAAGCAGAACCACAAGGGTAATAATCTCTGGATTACTACCTGAGCCACGAGCAAATTTGGCTAGGGTAAATACAATCAGTGCGTGGCTCAAAGACTGGTGTGGGAGAAACGGGTTTTGCTTCTTGGGACACTGGCACCAGTACTGGGATGGGAGAGAGCTGTTCCGTTGGGACGGACTTCACTTGACCAGTGCTGGGACTAGAATCCTGGCGAATCGAATAACTAGGGCTGTAGAGAGGGCTTTAAACTAATTAGTGGGGGGGAGGTTTCAAGAGAGCGAAAAATAAAAATGGAGAAGGCAATAGAGCAAGGTAGCAGTGGGGGAATTAATAACCAGAGCATGTCAGGAAGGGACAGAATGTATATAAAGATAAAGGTAGAGTAGTAAAGGGGGTAAAAGCAGAAATAAATGGTCACAAAACGTATTTAAAAGTTCTTTATCTGAATGCACGCAGCATTCGTAACAAAAGAGATGAGTTGACGGTACAAATAACTACACATGAGTATGATCTGGTGGCCATTACAGAAACATGGCTGCAAGGTGACCATGACTGGGAACTAAACATCCAGGGGTATTTGACAATTAGGAAGGGCAGACAGGAAGGAAAGGGAGGTGGGGTGGCTATGTTAATAAAGGATGGAATCACTGCAATAGTGAGAAATGATATTGGGTCAAAGGATCAGGATAGTGAAACAGTTTGGGTGGAGATAAGGAATAATAAGGGGAAAAAGTCACTAGTGGGCATAGTCTATAGGCCTCCTAACAGTTGCAAATCTGTTGGTCGGAGTATAAATCAGGAAATAGTTGGGGCTTGTAATAAGGGAACAGCTATAATCATGGGGGAATTTAACTTTTATTTTGACTGGACAAATGAAATTGGGCAGGCCAGCCTTGAGGAAGAGTTCATAGAGTGCATTAGGGACGGGTTCCTTGAGCAGTATGTAACTGAACCAACCAGGGGGCAGGCAATCTTAGATCTGGTCCTGTGTAATGAGAACAGATTAATACAAAATGTCCTAGTAAAGGATCCCCTTGGAATGAGTGACCATAACATGGTTGAATTCCAAATTCAGTTGGAGGGTGAGAGAGTTGGATCTCAAACCAGTGTACTAAGCTTAAATAAAGGAGACTATGAAGGTATGAGAGCAGATTTGACTAAAGTGGACTGGGAAAATAGATTAAAGTGTAAGACGGTACATGAGCAGTGGTGTACATTCAAGGAGATATTTAACAAATTTCAAGAAAAATATATTCCAGTTAGGAAAAAGTGGCGTAAAAGAAATGACAGCCATCTGTGGCTAAGTAAAGTAATAAAGGATAGTATCCGACTGAAAACAAGGGCATATAAAGTAGCCAAATCTAGTGGGAGGATAGAAGATTGGGAAGCATTTAAAAGCCAGCAAAGAATAACTAAAAGATTAATTAAGAAAGGGAAGATAGATTATGAAAGTAAACTAGCAAAAAATATAAAAACAGATAGCAAGAGTTTCTACAGCTATATAAAAAGAAAAAGGGTGGCTAAAGTGAATGTCGGTCCCTTAGAGGACGAGACTGGGAAATTAGTGGTGGGGTACATGGAGATGGCAAAAACGCTGAACAAATATTTTGTATCAGTCTTTACAGTAGAGGACACTAAAAATATCCCAACACTGGACAAAGAGGGGGCTATGGGGGGGAGGAGCTAAACACGATTAAAATCACTAAGGAGGTGGTACTCGGTAAGATAATGGGACTTAAGGCGGATAAATCCCCTGGACCTGATGGCTTACATCCTAGGGTCTTGAGAGAAGTAGCAGTAGGGATTGCGGATGTATTGGTGGTAATTTTCCAAAACTCCCTGGATTCAGGAAAGCTCCCAGCAGATTGGAAAACTGCTAATGTAATGCCCTTATTTAAAAAGGAAGGTAGGCAAAAGGCTGGAAACTATAAACCAGTTAGCCTAACATCTGTGGTTGGTAAAATGTTGGAGTCCATTATTAAGGAAGCAGTAACAGGACATTTGGATAAGCATAATTTAATCGGACAGAGTCAGCACGGTTTTACGAAGGGGAAGTCATGTTTGACAAATTTGCTTGAATTCTTTGAGGACGTAACAAACAGGGTGGGTAAGGGGGAACCAGTGGATGTGGTGTATTTGGACTTCCAAAAGGCATTTGACAAGGTGCCACACAAAAGATTACTGCACAAGATAAAAAATCACGGAATTGGGGGCAATATACTGGCATGGGTGGAAGATTGGCTATCTAACAGAAAACAGAGAGTTGGGATAAATGGTTCATTCTTGGGTTGGCAATCAGTAACTAGTGGTGTTCCGCAGGGGTCGGTGCTGGGACCCCAACTCTTTACAATCTATATTAACGATTTGGAGGAAGGGACCGAGTGCAACGTATCCAAGTTTGCCGACAATACAAAGATAGGAGGGAACGCAGTGAGTGAGGAAGACATAAAAAACCTGCAAAAGGACATAGACAGGCTGGGTGAGTGGGCAAGAATTTGGCAGATGGAATATAATGTTGGAAAGTGTGAGGTTATGCACTTTGGCAGAAAAAAATCAAAGAGCAAGTTATTATCTAAATGGAGAGAAACTGCAAAGTGTTACAGTACAAAGGGATCTGGGGTTCCTGGTGCAGGAAACACAGAAGGTTAGTATGCAGGTACAGCAGGTGATCAGGAAGGCCAATGGAATCTTGGCTTTTATTGCAAGGGGGATGGTTATAAAAGCAGGGAGGTCTTGCTGCAGTTATACAGGGTATTGGTGAGGCCACACCCGGAATACTGCGTGCAGTTTTGGTTTCCATATTTAAGAAAAGATATACTTGCTCTCGAGGCAGTTCAGAGAAGGTTCACTCGGTTGATTCCGAAGATGAGGTGGTTGACTTATGAGGAAAGGTTGAGTAGGTTGGGTCTCTACTCATTGGAATTCAGAAGAATGAGAGGCGATCTTATCGAAACATATAAGATTGTGAGGGGGCTTGATCGGGTGGATGCGGTGAGGATGTTTCCACTGATGGGTGAGACTAGAACTAGGGGGCATAATCTTAGAATAAGGGGCTGCCCTTTCAAAACTGAGATGAGGAGAAACTTCTTCACTCAGAGGGTAGTAAATCTATGAAATTTGCTAGAGAGTTGTGGAAGCTGCGACATTAAATAAATTTAAAACAGAGACAGTTTCCTAGCTGATAAGGGAATTAGGGGTTACGAGGAGAGGGCAGGGAAGTGGACGTGAGTCTAAGTTCGGATCAGCCATGATCTTATTGAATGGCGGAGCAGGCCCGAGGGGCCATATGGCCTACACCTGCTCCTACTTATGTTCTTATAATTTCACATTTACTGAAATTGAATTTCAACTGCCACTTTTCAGCTGATTCCTTATTATCAATTTCCGTTAGCTGGCTGCTTCTAATTACATTCCTTCTAACTAGATACATGGTCATTTCAAATATTCCCCATCCACTAATGTCAAGTTAGCTGGTCTGTAATAACCCGCATTAGCTATTTCCCTTTTAAAAAATGAATATTACATTAGGCACTCTCCACTCCTCCAGCAACTATTCTCACTGAATAGGACTCCGAAACATGATTCCTAGCAGCTCCACAATTTCACCCTTCATTCCCCTCAGGATCATGAAGTGTATCCAGCCAGGCCCTGGCACTTTGCCTTATGTTACCCTAACTAACTTATGAAAACAAATATTGGAATCTGCCATAATATCACTTCAGGAATCGCCTCTTCTCTGATATCCGCCATATTTTGCTGATGATCTACAGTCCTCTCGTCTTTGGGGTCCTACCTCAATTTTAGCAATTCTCGATCAACTGGTAACTTGTAAAGTATGTCATAGAGCATTTTTTTATTTAGCCCTCCCCATACTATCTCTGATCTTTCCTATCCCACTCTTACTACTTTTTATTCTCGCATTTTTTTATGGTTTTATTATTTATTATCACCATTATTGTTATAAATATATTTGTTAGTTATTGTTGTCATTATATTTAGCAGCGGTCCCGTACTTCAATTTTAATTAGTTTCATAGGATCATTGAATCACATTCGGTCCTTCGAGTCTGCGCTGGCACGTTATAAGAGCGATTCAGTTAGGACCACTCCCCCTACTCTTTCCCCATATCGCTGCAATTTTTTCTCCTTCAAGTATTTATCCAATTCCCTTTTGACGGCTATTATTGAATCTATATCCACCACATCAGGCAGTGCATTCCAAATCCTAACCACTCGTTGCATTAAAGTTTTTCCTCATGTCACCTCTGGTTCTTTTGCCAATCGCTGTAAATCTGTGCCCTCTGGTTATCGACCCTTCAGCCATTGGAAATCCTTCTTGATTTTAAACACCTCGATTAAATCTCCTCTTAGCCTTCCCTGCTCCAAGGAGAACAACCCCAGCTTCGCTAGTCTATCCACATAGCTGTAATCCCTCATCCCTGGAACCATTCTAACCACTTAATTATCCATTGCTTCCTAGAACTACTAGCAGTGTCCTTCCTTTTTACTGGAACATAACTATGCTGTACCTCTGCAATCTTTAAAATTAAATCTCACTGTCGCCATACATTCTACACGTTAAAGGCGCGATTCAATTCAAGCTCTTGTTTTGCTGACGAATATTTGTCCAACCCATCTTTCGTGAGTGTGTTCATTTGGAACAATTTTTGTAACTTGTCTTGAAGTAGTACACATGGGAAAACTTCCAAACGGATTCATGCTATGGCGATAGATCGTAAAGAGAGGAAATTTTACCACAACAATGATTATGGTAAATGGTTATGGTTATGTAAATTGACGTCATCCAAAACTTGGCTGCCCGTGTCCTAACTCACACCAAGTCCCGTTTACCCATCTCCCCTTTGTTCGCTGACCTACATTGGCTCCCGGTTAAGCAGCGCCTCAATTTCAAAATTCTCATCCTTGTTTTCAAATCCCTCCATTGCCTCGCCACTCCCGATCTCTGTCATCTCCTCCAGCCCCACAACCCTGCAAGATATCTGCGCTCCTCTAATTCTGCCCTCTTGAGCATCCCTGATTATAGTTGCTCAACCAGTGGCGGCCATGCCTTCTGTTGCCTGGGCACTAAGGTCTGGAATTCCCTGCCTAAACCTCTCCGCCACATCAACTCTCTTTCCTCCTTTAAGACGCTTCTTAAAACCTACCTCTTTGACCAAGCTTTTGGTCACCTGCCCTAATTTATCCTTATGTGGCTCGGTGTCAAATTTTTTGTCTTATAAAACTCCTGTGCAGAACCTTTGGACATTTTACTATGTTAAAGGCGCTATATAAATACAAGTTGTTGTTGTTGTTGGTGGTGAATGTTTAGTTCTTTGAATCATTGGTCCTGAAATTGGGGTGTCTGTGATAGTCATCCCAGTACTCAATCTAGTGAACCTTTGTTGCACCGCCTCCAAGGCAAGTATATCCTTCCAATCTTATGGTTGATGCAAGCAGGTGTAGGGCATGCTTGCGTCAGCGTAAGGGGATATCTAAGGCTTAATTTAAACACTTTTATATCCTAAATTATCCAGATACACTTTATTAAATGAGTTGATGCAAATATTGGCCCGGATTAAAGTCTTAATGATGTATACAATTATTATCAAAAAGTTACATTTTTATTGAGGTTGGTGCCCTGAAGGAACTTATGAATAAAATTCCAATTCTGTACATCAAGTAATTACTAGATTCGGGGATTCCCTTCATAAGTGATTGAAATGGAATTCTCCTTTGTCATTGGAGGACCGGGCCCACCTGATCCCAGGTATGATTCCGAACCGCCTGTGTCCCTGGGATCCGTGGGCCATTACGCTGCCCTCCGGAGGTATGCCTCCGACTGCATTTTCTCGGCCAACAGGTTTCCATCTGTCGGAGGTGGGTTGGTGCGTGTCTGTGTGCCGATATGTAGATACATAGATGTGCAATGCTAATGATGATACAGGGGAGGGACCCTATCTTACACAATTGTCTCCTTGCCTTTTCAAAGTTTCTGCCGCTATAGCAAGACGGCAAGCAAGAGGTCAGAAACCTCCCACCACGACAGCTACAGGCTTCGATAACCCGACTTACATCAGAGAAACTACGGAAGAAGCTAAAGCACCAGAATGAAATGCCGTTTTTGAACGCAAGAGGGGATATCGCAAATTCAGACTTGAAGTGAATCACCAACCAACTGTAGAACAATGTGCTCTCAGATATCAGTCCAGATATTGCAGCGGTGGTTAGCACTGTTGCCTCACAGCGCCAGGGACCCGGGTTCGAATCCGGCCTCGGGCGACTGTCTGTGTGGAGTTTGCACATTCTCCCCGTGTTTGCGTGGGTTTACTCCGGGTGCTCCGGTTTCCTCCCACAGTCCAAAGATGTGCAGGTTAGGTTGATTGGCTATGACAAATTGACCCTTAGTGTTAGGGGGATTAAATACGTGGGGTTACGGGGATAGGGTGGGATATGTGTTGGTGTAGGGGTTACGGGGATCGGGTGGGATATGTGTCGGTGCAGGCTCGATGGGCCGAAATGGCCTCTATCTGCACTGTGGGGTTTCTGTGATTCTGTGATACAGAAGAGAGCATTCAGAATGATTGAAGGGTTGGAGGACGAGGACCAATTATGTAAATTGGGTTTGTTCTCATGGAAAAGATGAGATGTGATATGATTGCAGATTTTAGGCTTCCAAACGGATTAGATGAGGTCGACCATGGCAAGCTGTTTCACCTCATCCAAAACCAGTAGAACTGGCCGACATACGCTTGCAGGGTTTAAATTCTAAACTAATTTGCAGAAACAATATTGCAGTGAACACCTAATAAATCTATGGAACAGGCTCCCTAGGAAATCACTAGAAACTAACAATATTGATGAATTTGAATGAAAATTACATAGATTTCATACAGAAAATAATATTTTGGGATGCAGTATATGAGTCATTTGAGACATGACATATGGTCAGCGTAGCATGCTTGAGCAGAGTTGGATTTTATCAATGGAGACGGGCTGGAGGCGGGACTTCTGGTTTCCGGGTTTCAGTCCCGCCCCCAACGACGTCCGACCAACCTGTGCTATGTTCCCTTGATTGACCTTGTTAAGCCCACCCTGCGGGCTTACCGTCCAATTAAGGGAAAGCCGGTGACAGATGATGTCAGCGTATGACGCTTCATCTGTCGAAAATTGAACAGAAGGCTCACCAAGACCTCTCTCCTCAGCAGAAAGCAGATGGCTGCTGCATCTGAGAACACAGCAGCCATTCTGTCATCTCTGCCAGAGATGAGGCACCTCCGGATCCTCAAAGATTGAAGCCAGCAGAAAAAAGCAAAGGTAAGGAAACCTTTTCCAGCACTTTACACTCACCTCTCATACTTACCTGTCCATACTTGCACACATCACTCACCTCTACAGCTGACATTTCAAACCTTCTCACCCCCGTAGACCCACTGCTCGCCTCGCTGAACCTGGCGGCGTTCGCAGCCATCGGGAAGCCTGCAATTGCAGGTGTAAAATGGGGAAAAGCCTCAAAACTGCATGTTAATTCACTTAACAGGTAGTTAATTGGCTCTAATTACCTGCCCACCTCGAGGAGACGGGTCCCTGCGCGACTCGGGAACCCGCCTCGCAGGAAGATGGCACGGAGGTGGGTTGGGAGTGGGGTCGGTAGTACCCGCTCCCAGTTTCTGCCATTTTCCCGGCAGTCCCGCCTCCCCAGGGCTGGGAAAATTCCCCCCTTTGGGTCAATGGTTCCCGAAGTGCTCCAGCACTGGGGAGGGGGGTTTCCTCAGCTTATGTCTGGGTCTGTTGAAGACTGATTGATTGAAATTGATTGCTGTGATTAGGCAACATCTCCATTATCATTGTATCATGTGAATACCAGGATGGTAGAAGGCGAATTAAATGGACATCGGTCTTTTTCTTCTATTATGTCTTATGTTCCTATATTCCATTGCATTCCCCAAAAAGTCAGTTCCACAAATGGATCATTGTACGGTGTGATGTCCCTTACCATTACTATGTGATTGGATTTTGGATCTTCAATATGCTGCCAAACTTATATTTATCAGAATATTCCAAAAGTAGAACATTGTCAATGTAGGTTGGAGATTCACTTTAAGAAGCAGATATTATGCTTGGTATGCTTTGTTTTAGTTTTTATTTCTATGCTGTATCAAATATTAATCTTCCCCCATGAGATTTTTAGGTTCGTTTGAATTATTGTTAATTAATTCAAATAAAATGCTACTTTTATTTCTGCCTCAGCGGTTTTGTAAGAGCAAAGAGATTTTTATGATTGGTTGTGATGTGGGTGTCACTGGCAAGGCTGGCGTTTATACCCATCCCTAGTTGCCCCTGAGAATGTGATGGTGGGCCTTCTTCTTGAACTGCTTCAGTCCATGTGGTGAGGGTTCACTCACGGTGCTGTTGGGTAGCGAGCTCCTGAATGCTGACCTGGAGACAATGAAGGAATGGCGATATATGCCAATGTCAGGATGATGTGTCACTTGGAGTCTCTTTCAATATGCAATTGGCTAAGCAACAGAAAACAGGGAGCAGTGGTGAATGGTTGTTTGTCGGACTGGAGGAAGGTATACAGTGCTGTTCCCCAAGGTCGGTACTAGGACCACTGCTTTTCATGATATATATTAATGACCTGGACGTGGATGTACAGGGCACAATTCCAAAATTTGCAGATGACACAAAACACAAAGGTACAGTGAACAGTGAGGAGGATAGGGATCGACCTCAAGAGGATATAGATAGGCTGGTGGAATGGGCAGACACGTGCCAGATGAAGTTTAAAGCAGGAAAGTGCGAAGTGATACATTTTGTGAAGAAGAATGAGGAGAGGCAATATTATCTAAAGGGTACAAATCTAAGTGGGTGCAGGAATAGAGAGACCTGGGGTTTTATGTGCACAAATCATTGAAGGCGGCAGGGCAGGTTGAGAAAGTGAGATCCTGGGCTTTATAAATAGAGGCATAAGAGTACAAAAGCAACAAAGTTATGATGAACTTTTATAAAACACTGGTTCGACCATAACTGGAGTATTGTGTCCAATTCTGGGCACCGCACTTTAGGAAGGATGTGAAGGCTTTAGAGAGGGTGCAGAAATGATTTACAAGAATGATTTCAGGGATGCGGGACTTCAGTTACGCGGATAGACTGGAGAAACTGGGTTTGTTCTCCTTGGAGCAGAGAAGGTTGAGAGGAGATTTGGTAGAGGTGTTCACAATCATGAGGGGTCTAGACAGAGTAGATAGAGAGAAACTGTTCCCATTGGCGGAAGGGTCGAGAACCAGAGGACACAGATTTAAGGTGATTGGCAGAAGGTCCAAGGCCGACATGATGAAAAAGTTTATAACACTGTGAGTGGTTATGATCTGGAATGCACTGCCTGAAAGGGTAATGGAGTTAGATTCAATTGTGGCTTTCAAACAGAATTACATAAGTACCTGAAGGAAAATAAATTGCAGGGCTATGGGGGAAGGGCGGGGGAGTGGGACTAGCTGAAGTGCTTTGACACGGGCTCGATGGGCCGAAGGCCTCCTACTGTGCTGTAATGATAGAAGGTCAGAGATCCAAATTTGCCGATGACACAAAGACAGGCGGCATTGAAGGTAGTGTAGATGAAAGCATAACATTACAAAGGGATATTGATAGATTAAGTGAATAGGCAAAACTGTGTCAAATGGATTTCAATGTAAGCAAATGTGAGGTCATCCACTTTGAACCTAAAAAGGACATAACAGTGTACTTTCTAAATGGTAAAATGTTAGAAAGAGTGGATGTCCAAAGAGACTTGGAGATTCAAGGCTTCTTCACCAAGGCTTCTTCCGCAGCACCTCTCAGACATAAGAACATAAGAATTAAGAGCAGGAGTAGGCCATACGGTCCCTCGAGACTGCTCCGCCATTCAATAAGATCATGGCTGGTCATCGACCTCAACTCCACTTTCCCGCCCGATCTCCATATCCCTTGATTTCCCCTAGAGTCCAAAAATCTATCTATCTCAGTATTGAATATACTCAAAGACTCAGCATTCACAGCCCTCTGGGGCAGAGAATTCCAAAGATTCACGACCCTCTGAGTGAAGAAATTCTTCCTCGCCTCAGTCTTCAATGGCTGACCCCTTATCGTGAGATTATGCCCCCAGTTCTAGACATGCCAGCCAGGGGAACAACCTCTCAGCTTCTACCCACAAACTCTACCACCTAGAAGGACAGGGACAGCAGGCGCATGGGAACACCACCACCTCCAAGTTCCCCACCAAGTCACTCACCATCCTGACTTGGAAATATATCGGCTGTTTCTTCATCGTCGCTGGGTCAAAATCCTGGAACTCCCTCGCAACAGCACTGTGGGAGTACCCTCACCACACGGACTGCGGCAGTTCAAGAAGGTGGTTCATAACCACCTTCTCAAGGGCAACTAGGGACGAGCAATAATGGCTGGCTTTGCCAGCAAGGCCCACATCCTATGAATGAATAAAAAAATATTTTAGGTGCATAGATCATTAAAATGTCAAGAACAGGTCCAGAAATTAGTTTGAAAAGGCTAATTAAAGTTGGCCTTCATATCTAGAGGACTAGAGTACAGGGGGTAGAAGTTAAGCTGCAGCTGAACAAAACCCTGGTTAGACCACACCTGGAGCACTGTGAGCAGTTCTGGGAACCACACCTTAGGAAGAATATATTGGCCTTGGAGAGAGTGCAACATAGGTTTGCCAGAATGATACCTGGACTTCAAGGGTTAAGTTACGAGGAGAGATTACACAGATTAGGGTTGTATTCCCTAGAATTTAGAAGGTTAAGTCATGATCTGATCGAAGTTTTCAGGATATTAGAAGAAACAGATCGGGTACATCGAGGGACACTTTTTCTGCTGGTTGTGGATTCTGAAACTGGGGGACACAGTCTAAAAATTAGAGCCAGACCTTTCAGGAGTGAAATCAGGAAACACTTCTATACACAAAGGGTGGTAGAAGTATGGAACTCTCTTCCATAAATGGCAATTGATGCTAGATCAATTGTCAGTTTTAAATCGGAGATTGAAAGCTTTTTGTTTTCCAATGGTATTACAGGATATGGGGCAAAGGCGGCTATATGGAGTTAGGTCCCAGATCACCCTTGATCTCATTGAATGGCAGAACAGGCTTGAGGGGCTGAATGGCCTCCTCCTGTTCCTATGTTCCTGTATATTTAACTAACTTGTTCATATTATCAGATTGATTAACACCCAGGCATGTATAAAGATGTCTCCAATTAATGATTCAGAAAAACAAATCTGTCTGCTTGCAGATATCAGCTTCGAGCGGTCTGACTGCTGAAAGCTTCCCAGCCAATTCTCCCTGGAAACTAGAGAACACATTCATTGTCCATCCAATATTTGTAGTAATGCACCTTTCCCCCGTTAATTCCCTTTGGCTTCATATGCCATCACATATTTTGTCGGCTTCTGTGTTTTGAGCCCAGACTTCAAGGGTTAAGTTCACTCCCTCCAACACCGGCGTTCCGTGACTGCAGTGTGTACCATCTACAAGATGCACTGCAGCAACTCGCCAAGGATTCTTCGGCAGCACCTCCCAAACCCACCACCTCTTCCACATAGAAAGACAAGGGCAGCAGGCGCACGGGAACACCACCACCTCCAAGTTCCCCTCCAAGTCACACACCAACCTGACTTAGAAGTATATCGGCCGATCCTTCATCGTCGCTGGGTCAAAATCCTGGAACTCCCTCCCTAACAGCACTGTGGAAGCACGTTCACCACACGGACTGCAGCGGTTCAAGAAGGCGGCTCACCGCCACCTTCTCAAGGGCAACTAGGGATGGGCAATAAATGCTGGCCTTGCCAGCGACGCCCAGGTCCCATAAGCGAATTAAAATAAAGTTACGAGGAGAGATTATACAAATTAGGGTTGTATTCCCTGGAATTTAGACGGTTAACAGGTGAATTGATTGAAGTTTTCAAGATATTAAGGGGAACAGGTGGGGTAGATAGAGAGAAACTATTTCCGCTGGTTGGGGAGTCTAGGACTAGGGGGCATAGTCTAAAGGTTAGAGCCAGACCTTTCAGGAGTGAAATTAAGAAACACTTCTGCACACAAAGGGTGGTAGATTTTGGAACTCTCCTCTGCAAATGGTAATTGATGCTAGATCAATTGTTAATTTTAAATCAGAGATTGAGAGATTTTTGTTAACCAAGGGTATTAAGTGATATGGGCCAAAGGCAGGTATATGGAGTTAGATCGCACATCAGCCATGATCTCATTGAATGGCGGAGCAGGCTTGAGGGGCTGAATGGCCTCCTCCTGTTCCTATGTTCCTGTATATTGGTATAACACGCGAAAGATGACAGCACAGTCGCGATGAAAGATCCGAACTGTGATGGCTGTGATTTGACAAGTATAGCTTTCAACGCGCATATTTTACATCGTTGCTTACTTAATAACTTACATTTAGTTATTCAAACAAACAAATACATTTCTATGTTGGGACTGTCTTAGAACCTATTGCAAACTTTCGCGCTTTTTAATCAAAATTAAAAAAACATTATTTGAACCATTGTTGCATGTTTCCGTGTCTGTTCATTGGGTTTGGCGTCACACATCTCCACAAAGGATACTGTTCGAATTCCTAATCGCTCAGATAAGACAGAGTCCAATCAAAACAGTCATCATTATTATTGAAAACATACCAAAGCAATAAAACTGGCAACACTCTGTGGGTCAATCAGCAGCTGTGGAAGGAAGAGACAAGTTAACATTTCAGGTGATTCCTTCATTGGCAATGTGGGAATCTGATGGACAACATTTACAAAAATACAGGAGAGGAAGGGGTGAGAAAACAGACACATAAAGGAGAAGTTAATGATTTTAAAGTGCTTGAAGTGGAAACAAAATATGGTTATGTGGCTGAAATGAGATCACAACGTGACAAAGGAAAGAGCATAATAATAATTACAACAGCAATGGGCAGGTGTTGCATTCCCATTGCTTTTTTTTAAATTCGTTCATGGGATGTGGTTGTCGCTGGCAAGGCCAGCATTTATTGCCCATCCCTAATTGCCCTTGAGAAGGTGGTGGTGAGCCGCCTTCTTGACTTGCTTGTCTATTTCAGAGGGTCAGTTAAGAGTCAATCACTTTGCTATGGGTCTGGAGTCACATATAAAACAGATCAGATAAGGTTGGCAAATTTCCTTCCCTAAAGGAAATTAGCAAACCAGATGGGTCTTTGCAGCAATCCATTAGTTTCATGGCCACTCAACAAACTGAATTTCAATTCCCAAGCTGTCATGGTGGGATTTGATCTCATGTTTCGAGGTCGTCAGTCCAGTAACATAATCACTATGCTACAGTACCCTCACATGGTAATGAGCCAGAAGAAATTGAGCAGATTTTGGGCTGGTGGATGAGTGAACGAGCATATTGAGCAGGAAATTGAATTCTTGGAACGGGGAAGGAGGTGAACAATATGCTTGGTGGTAGAGTCATAGTCATAGAGTCATACAGCACAGAAAGAGGCCCTTCGGCCCATCGTGTCACGCCGCCCTTCAGGCCCTGTCTATTCTAATCCTATTTTCCAGCACTTGAAACGCCATAGCATACAAGGCTACGGACCAAGTGCTCATCCAAATGCTTCTTGAATGTTGTGAGGGTTCCTGCCTCTACCACCCTTTCAGGCAGTGAGTTCCAGATTCCAACCACCCTCTGGGTGAAAATGTTTTTCCTCAAATCCCCTCTAAACCTCCTGCCCCTTATCTTGAAACTATGCCCCCTGGTTATTGACCCCTCTATTAAAGGGAAAAGTTCATTTCTATCTACCCTATCTATGCCCCTCATAATTTTGTACACCTCAATCAGGTCCCCCTTCAGCATTCTCTTCTCTAAGGAAAATAACCCCAGCCTGTCCAGTCTCTCTTCATAGCTGAAGCACTCCAGCCCAGGTAACATCCTGGTGAATCTCCTCTGCACTCTCTCCAATGCAATCACATCCTTCCTATAGTGTGGCGACCAGAACTGCTCACAGCATTCCAGCTGTGGCCTAACTAGCGTTTTGTACAGTTCCATCATAACCTCCCTGCTCTTATATTCTATGCCTCGGCTAATGAAGGTAGGATGGTAGGAGCATGTTCCAAGTGGGGGAAAGGGTGGACGCTGCGGTGTCAAAAGCCGAGCCTGATGGAGTGAAGGTGACTATGGAGGGGAGTTGGGCACTCACGGCTGTGAGTAGGGGAACTGGCCAGAGCAGAACCATAGGAAACGGTGTGCAGGGTCGAGGGTTATTCATGTTTGTGGGAAAAGATATAATGAGGAAGGTGATATCATCAGTGCAGATGCAATATGCGAAAGAAAGCCGGGAAATTCTTCTGGTGTCCTTGTCAGCATTTGTCCCTCAACCAACACCTAAACACTTCCCCACATTATACTCCGTCTGCCATCTTCTTGCCCAATCAATAAGCACTCTATTTTTTTTTCATCTCTTTGCATCCTCCTTGCAGCTTACTTTCCCACCTAGCTTTGTATCATCAGCAAACTTGAATATATTACACTCGGTCCTTTCATCGAAGTCATTGATATAGATTGTACATAGCAGAAGCAGCATGATAGGGGCAGAGCTAAGCGATCCCACAATCAACGGATCAAATCAAAGCTTTGCAGTCCTGCCACATCCAGTCGTGAATGGTGGTAGACAATTAAACAATGGGAGGAGGAGGCTCCATGAACATCCCCATCCAAAATGATGGCGGAGCCCAGCACGCGAGTGCAAAAGACAAGGCTGAAGCGTTTGCAACCATCTTCAGCCAGAAGTGCCGAGTGGATGATCCATATTAGCCTCCTCCTGAGGTCCCCACCATCACAGAAGCCAGTCGTCAGCCAATTTTATTCACACCACGTGATATCAAGAAATGGCTGAACGCACTGGATATAGCAAAGGCTATGGGCCCCGACATCATCCCGGCTATCGTGCTGAAGGCATGTGCGCCAGAACTAGCCACACCTCTAGCCAAGCTGTTCCAGTACAGCTACAACACTGGCAATGTGGAAAATTGCCCAAGTATGTCCTGTCCACAAAAAGCAGGACAAATCCAATCCGGCCAATTACCGCCCCATGAGTCTACTCTCAATCATCAGCAAAGTGATGGAAGGTGTCGTCGACAGTGCTATCAAGCAGCACTTACTCACCAATAACTTGCTCACTGATGCCCAGCTTGGGTTCCCCCACTCGGCTCCAGACCTCATTACAGCCTTGGTCAAAACATGGACAAAAGAGCTGATTTCCAGAGGTGAGGTGGGAGTGACTGCCCTGGACATCAAGGCAGCATTTGACCGAGTTTGGCATCAAGGAGCTCTAGTAAAATTGAAGTCAATGGGAATCAGGGGAAAACTCTGCACTGGCTGGAGTCATACCTAGAACAAATGAAGATGGTTGTGGTTGCTGAAGGTCAATCATCTCAGCCCCAGGACATCGCTGCAGGAGTTCCTCAGGGCCGTGTCCGAGGCCCAACCATCTTCAGCTGCTTCATCAATGACCTTCCCGCCATCTTAAGGTCAGAAGTGGGTATGTTCGCTGATGATTGCAGTGTTCCACTCCATTCACAGCCCCTCAGATAATGAAGCAGTCCATGCCCGCATGCACCAAGACCGGGACGACATTCAGGCTTAAGCTGATAAGTGACAAGTAACATTCGCGCCACACAACTGCCAGGGAATGACTATCCCCAACAAGCGAGAGTCTAACCACTGCCCTTTGACATTCAACAGCATTACCATTGCCGAATCCCCCACCATCAAACATCCTAGGGGTAAACATTGACCAGAAACTTAACCTGACCAGCCACATAAATACTGTGGCTCCAAGAGCAGGTCAGAGGCTGGGTATTCTGCGACGAGTGTCTCACCTCTTTACTCTCCCCAAAGCCTTTCCACTATCAACAAGGCACAAGTAAGGAGTGTGATAGAATACTCGCCACTTGCCTGGATGAGGGCAGCTCCAACAACACTCAAAATGCTCAACACAATCCAGGACAAAGCAGCCCACTTGATTGGCACATCATCCACCATTTTAAACATTCACTCCTTCCACCACCGGTGCACCGTGTCTGCAGTGTGGACCATCTACAAGATGCACTGCAGCAACTCGCAAGGCTTCTTCGGCAGCACCTCCCAAACCCACGACCTCTTCCACCTAGAAGGACAAGGGCAGCAGGCACATGGGAACACCATCAACTCCAAGTTCCCCTTCAAGTCGCACACGATCCTGATTTGGAAATACATCGCCGTTTCTTCATCGTCGCTGGGTCAAAATCCTGGAACTCCCTCCCTAACAGCACTGTGGGAGCACCTTCACCACACGGACTGCAGCAGCTCAAGAAGGCGGCTCACCACCACCTTCTCAAGGGCAATCAGGGATGGGCAATAAATGCTAGCCTTGCCAGCGATGCCAACATTCAATGAACAAATTAAAAAAAAGTTGAGACCCAAGCACTGATCCTTGCAGCACCCCACTAGTTACAGCCTGCCAACCTGAAAATTACCTATTTAACACTACTCTCTGTTTTCTGTCCGTTAACCAATCTTCAATCTATGCTAATATATTACCCCAAATCCCATGAGCCCTACATTTGCGTAACAACCTCTTGTGTGGCACCTTATCGTATGCCTTCTGAAAATCCAAATATATTACATCCAGTGGTTCCCCCGATCTACCCTGCTAGTTACACCCTCAAAAAACTCTAATAATCGTCAAGCACGATTTACCTTGCATAAAACTGTCGACTCTGCCTAATTATATTGTGATTGCAGCATTGTTAATCGATACATCACTCCCCCAAATGGCTGTGGATGCAGAGCTAATGGAAATTTTCAAGACTGAGATGAACAGGAGGACTTGCTAATTGCTGTATATATCGGTCTGATTCCTGATTATAATGGGGGGTTTAATTCCTGTTTGTATATCGGGGTCTGATTCCTGACTTTATAAGAACATAAAGAAACAGAAGCAGGAATAGGTCATTCGGCCCCTCGAGCCTGCTCCGCCATTCAATAAGATCATGACTGATCTGATCTTGGCCAGAACTCCACTTTCCTGCCCACTCCCCATAACCCTTTACTCTCCTGTATCTCAAATATCTGTCTATCTCCGCCTTGAATATATTCACTGACTCAGCCTCCACAGCTCTCTGGGGTAGAGAATTCCAAAGATTCTCGACCCTCTGAGGGAAGAAATTCCTCCTCAACTCCATCTTAAATGGGCGACCCCTTATTCTAGATTCCCCCACGAGGGGAAACATCCTCTCAGCATCTACCCTGTCAAACCCTCAGAATCTTTCTTATATGCTTCAAATAAGATCATCTCTCATTCTTTTAAACGCCAATGAGTATCGGCCCAACCTTGCCTCAAAAGACAACCCTTCCATCCCAATAATCAACCTAGTGAACCTTCTCTGAACCGCCTCCAATGCGAGTACATCCCTCCTTAAATAAGGTGACCAAAGCTGTACGCAGTACTCCAGGTGTGGTCTCACCAACGCCCTGTTCAGTTGTAGCAAGACTTCCCTACTTTTATACTCCAACCCCCTTGCAATAAAGGCCAACACTCCATTTGCCTTCCTAATTATTGCTGTACCTGCATGCTAACTTTTTGTGTTTCATGTATGAGGACACCGTACATGAGACACCGTATGGTATACAATGCTGTAAGCCGGAGTCACTAATGGGTTAATCCCCTCTCCAAATGGGTCCTGCCCTTCTGAGCCCTCTCCAATATATTGTGAATGTTTGCATTAAAATGTATTCACATTATTGTCATCTCTGTGGATTAAACAGGTATCCCTCCCTGCGATGCCTCCCGCGGTCGAAGGACACAATGGCCCAGAAATTCAGGTCTCCACGGGTGAGTACGCACGGGGTACTCACACGTAGGCCCAATGGAAGTACCGGTTTTGTGCATGCACTGCGCATGCGCGGGAAACCGTCACTTCCGTTCCCCTGAAAGAAGGGGTTCAGAAGTCGAACGCGTGCGCCGGAGAGGCAGCGCGTGCGCATCGAACTTACGTTTTTTTTGCAGGTTTCTCCGGGAGGGCAAGTCTCCAGCAGTTACACTTTTAAAAAGCAGGCGCAAGGCCTGCTTTTTACAAGGTAAGTGGTGAATTAATTTAAATTAAAACATTTTTTCCACAGGTTTATTATTTTTAAATACTTTAAAGAAAGGTAAGTTTATTTTTAGCCCCGTTAGAAAATGTAATTAATTTTTTCAAAAATTTAAATTATTGTTTAAAATAGTTATTTCATGTAATTTATAGTTATTTTTAAAATGTGATTTAAAAAAAAATGTATTTGAAGATTTAGTGATGTTTTGGGGCTTATGGTATTTATAGATTTGACAGGTCTTCCTGTCAAACTTATGAATGAAGCATTCCCTGCTACCATTGGCTCTCCATGGTCCACGTGATCCCAGGGGACGCATCGAACTAACTGCGCCCCTGGGATACGCAAGCACTGCGTGCCGGCAGTTGGAGGAGGCCCAGGATCGCAATTCCACGGGGGCCCACAGCTCAACGGCCGGCGCGCATGTTAAGTGAAGGTCGGAGGCTTACACCCCCGGGAAGCCCCCGACCCGAATTTCTGGGCCAACATATTCCCTCTCAAGAGCGGACAAGACCGTGGAAGAGAAATAGTCAGGCAGAGGAAGCCAGCCCTGCTTGCTGTGTTGTCGAGTCAGACTTTCAGTTCATTTCCCTTCTCTCCGATCTCCCAGAAACAGGCCGTTGCGACAGCAACTGAGCCAGGGGCGGCTGGCTGGGTTCGCTGCGCCAAGCTCCAAACTTTCGCCCTCTGCAGCTTAAACGGGGCTTTGCTCCATAATGGATGGATTGAGAAGTTTAGCTCCGTGTGCAGAGTAGAGCAGATTTCGCAGCTCAGTATTTGATTCTGTAAACTTGGCTGCACTTTCGCAACCAGTCAATGTCCTGTTTGTAATGAGCTTTTGCCACATCAGCGCGGAGTGTGGCGAGCTTGCAGTGAAGCAATCTCCGCCCAGAGCAATCTGCATACGGCTGAAGTGAAGGAGGACTGGCATTTATATAGCGCCTTTCACCAACTAAGGACGTCCCAAAGTGCTTTACAGCCAATGAAGTACCTTTGAAGCGTCCTCACTGTTGTAATGTAGGAAACGCGGCAGCCAATTTGCAGACAGCAAGCTCCCACAATGTGACAAGGACCAGTAATCTGTTTTTGTTATGTCGGCTGAGTGATAATTATTGGCCAGGACGCTAGAGATAACTCCCCTACTCTTCTTCGAAACAGTGCCATGGGATCTTTTACGCTCACCCGAGAGAGCAGACGGGGCCTTGGTTTAACGTCTCATCCGAAAGGCGGCACCTCCAACATAGAAACATAGAAAAATAGGAGCAGGAGTCGGCCATTCCACCCTTCGAGCCTGCTCCGCCATTCAATATGTTCATAAGAACATAAGAACATAAGAAATAGGAGCAGGAGTAGGCCAATTGGCCCCTCGAGCCTGCTCCGTCATTCAATAAGATCATGGCTGATCTGATCCTAACCGCCAATCCACTATGACAGGACTATCTCCTGAATCTAACAGCATTAGACACACGAAAACAGGAGCAGGATCAGGCTACACGGCCCCTGGGCCCGCTCCGCTACCCACAGGGCCATGACCTATCCGAACCTAGACTCATGTCCAAATTCCTGCCCGCTCCCCGTAACCCTTAATTCCCTTTTCTACTAGGAAACTGTCTATTTCTGTTTTAAATTTATGTAATGATGTAGCTTCTACAGCTTTTTGGGGCAGCATATTCCATGGACCTACCACCCTCTGAGTGAAGTAGTTCCTCCTCATCTCAGTTTTGAAAGAGCAGCCCCTTATTCTAAGACTATGCCCCCTAGTTCTAGTTTCACCCATCATCTGGAACATCCTCCCTGCATCCACCCGATCCAACCCCTTCATAATCTTATATGTTTCAATAAGATCGCCTCTCATTCTTCTGAACTCCAATGAGTAGAGTCCCAATCTACTCAACCTCTCCTCATATGTCCATCCCCTCATCCCCGGGATTAATCGAGTGAACCTTCTTTGTACTGACTCGAGAGCAAGTATGTCCTTTCTTAAGTATGGACACCAAAACTGTATGCAGTATTCCAGGTGCGGTCTCACCAATACCTTGTACAACTGAAGCAATACCTCCCTATTTTTATATTCTATCCGCCTAGCAATGAAAGCCAACATTCCATTGGCCTTCTTAATCACTTGCTGCACCTGCATACTAACCTTTTGAGTTTCATGCACCAGGACCCCCAGATCCCTTTGTACTTCAGTACTTTCAAGTTTCTTGCCATTAAGATAATAACTTGCTCTACGATTTTTCCTGCCAAAGTGCATAACCTCACACTTTCCAGTATTGTATTCCATCTGCCAAATCTCTGCCCACTTACTTAGCCTGTCTATGTCCCCTTGCAGGTTTTTTATGTCCTCCTCACTCACTACTTTCCCTCCCATCTTAGTATCATCTGCAAACTTTGATGTGTTACACTCGGTCCCCTCCTCCAAATCGTTAATATAGATTGTAAAGAGTTGGGGACCCAGCACTGACTCATGGCTGATCCTCTATCTCAATACCATATTCCCGCACTCTCCCCATACCCCTTGGTGCCTTTTGTGTCTAGAAATCTATCTACTGTATCTCCTTCTTAAATATATTCAGTGACTTGGCCTCCACAGCCTTCTGTAGTAGAGAATTCCACAGGTTCACTACCCTCTGAGTGAAGAAATTTCTCCTCATCTCAGTCCTAGATGTCCTACCCCGTATCCTGAGACTGTGACCCCTCGTTCTAGACCCCCCCAGCCAGGGGAAACATCCTACCTGCATCCAGTCTGTCTAGCCCTGTCAGAATTATATATGTTTCAATGAGATCCCCTCATTCTTCTAACCTCTAGTGAATACAGGCCTAGTCGACCCAATCTCTCCTCATACGACAGTCCTACCATCCCAGGAATCAGTCTGGTGAACCTTCGCTGCACTCCCTCTATGACAAGTATATCCTTTCTTAGGTAAGGAGACCAAAACTGCACACAGTACTCCAGGTGTGGTCTCACCAAGGCCCTGTACAACTGTAGTAAAAAATCCTTGCTCCTATACTATCCTCTTGCAATGAAGGCCAACATACCATTTGCCTTCTTAACTGCTTGCTGCACCTGCATGTTTGCTTTCAGTGACTGAGTGTTCAAGGACACCCAGTTCCCTTTGTACATAAACATTTCCCAATCTATCGCTATTTAAATAATACTCATATTTCTGTTTTTCCTACCGAAGTGGATAACTTCACATTTATCCACACTTTCAGCACTTGCACTGCAGTGTCAGCCTAGATTTTTCTGCTCAAGCCTCCAGGAGCGGGACTTGAACCAATGACTTGCTGACGCAGAGGCGAGAGTGCTACCCACTGAGCCACGGCTGACACTGACACAACAGGGGCACCGGCGCATCTGACTGTAAAATTGCCCAAGATGACAACTACAGGTGAGGTTGTTGTCTGGTTACGGGTTACAAATTTCTTGCCCTCTGCAGAAAATCCTGTACTGGGAACTGGCAGAACTTTACCATCTATTCTTTCCTGAAAACTCACCTGTGGACCTACAGAAACAAGGAGCGGGCATTGTTCTTACCAACTGTCAGCTATTAACCCCAGCATGGGGGTTAACAGGGGATAAAGAGGAACTATTTCCTCTGGTGGGGAATCCAGGACAAGCGGGCACAATCTTAAAATTAGAACCAGGCCATACAGGAATGAAATCATGAAACATATTTTCACACAGATGGTAGTGGAAATATGGATATCTCTCCCACAAAAGGCTGTGGCTCCTGGGGGGTGGGAGGGAGGGAGGAAGGGACACAGGGAGAGAGAGAGAGGGAGAGCGAGATAGAGAGAGAGGGAGAGGGAGAGGGAGAGGGAAAGGGAAAGGGAAAGGGAGAGGGAAAGGGAGAGGGAAAGGGAGAGGGAAAGGGAGGGAGAGAGAGAGCGAGGGTGGGAGAGAGCGAGGGTGGGAGAGAGCGAGGGTGGGGAGAGAGAGGGAGACAGGCAGACAGACAGACAGACAGAGAGACAGACAGACAGAGACAGAAAGAAAGACTTGCATTTCTATAGCGCCTTTCACGACCACCGGACGTCTCAAAGTGCTTCACAGCCAATGAAGTACTTTTTGAAGTGGAGTCACTGTTGTAATGTGGGAAATGTGGCAGGTAAGTTGCACACAACAAGCTCCCACAAACAGCAATGTGATAATGGCCAGATAATCTGTTTTAGTGATGTTGGTTGAGGGATAAATATTGGCCAGGACACCGTGGAGAACCCCCCTGCTCTTCTTCGAAATAGTGGAATGGGATCTTTTACTTCCACCCGAGTGCGCAGACGGGTCCTCGGTTTAACGTCTCATCCGACAGTGCGGCGCTCCCTCAGTACTGCCCCTCCGACAGTGCGGCACTCCCTCAGTACTGCCCCTCCGACAGTGCGGCGCTCCCTCAGTACTGCACTGGGAGTGTCAGCCTAGATTTATGTGCTCAAGTCCCACAACCTTCTGACTCAGAGGTGAGTGTGCTACCCACTGAGCCACAGCTGAGAAGAGAGAAAGGAGTTGGTGTAGGGTTTGCATATTTACCATTAACCGTTGCATCATCGGGATAGATTACAAAATTCGCTCACTACTCATTATTACAAAGTACTTCCTAATCTGACTATCCGCCTGCCTTCCTCACTAAACGGGGAGGGACAAACACATTCCAGCTGCCCTCACTAGTACTGTCACTGGAACTTAGTGTATTGGTATCAAAACGCGGGGGGTGGGGAGAGGGAAAGAGACCGAGGTGATGTGTTAACTCACCACCTCAAACTACTCCTACAGTGACGTAACAACAGGCGTGGCTCACCCTGGTGTTGCAGGATTCAACATACTCTCCACAGTAACACACCCAACTCGGAAGAATTAAACCCACAATTGTATTTCAGGACGTCAACAATTCAAGTGGACAGAGTAAGAACATTTTAAATTCACGTGCCAGAAGTGACGCTATGCTAAAACTCTGATGACAAGAGGCCACATTTTAAAAACTGGTTTCGCCTCTCGTTGGATTCTGCTGCAACCGGGACAGCTCCCAGCAAGGGTGGGTGCAATGGGATGTCCCTGCTTCCACTAACTCACCGCTGCCCATTTTGTACCCATAGAAACATAGAAGATAGGAGCAGGAGTAGGCCATTCGGGCCCCTCGCGCCTGCTCCGCCATTCAATGAGATCATGGCTGATCATCCAAATTCAGTACCCTGTCCCTGCCTTCTCCCCACATCCCTTGATCCCTTTAGCCTTAAGAGATATATCTAACTCCTTCTTGCATATATTTAATGAATTGGCCTCCACTGCCTTCTGTGGTAGAGAATTCCACAGGTTCACCACTCTCTGGGTGAAGAAATTCCTCCTCATCTGTCCTATATGGCTTACCCCTTATCCTTAGACTGTGACCCCTGGTTCTGGGCTCCCCCACTATCGGGAACATCCTTCCTGCATCTATTCTGTCTAGTCCTGTTAGAATTTTATAAGTTTCAATGAGATCCCCTCATTCTTCTAAACTCCTGCGAGTATAAGCCCGATCGACCCAATCTCTCCTCATACGTCATTCCTGCCATCCCAGGTATCAGTCTGGTGAATCTTCGCTGCACTCCCTCCATGGCAAGAACATCCTTCCTCAGATAAGGTGACCAAAACTGCACACAATACTCAAGGTGTGGTCTCACCAAGGCCCTGTACAACTGCAGCAAGACATCCTTGCTCCTGTACTCGAATCCTCTCGCTATGAAGGTCAACATACCATTTGCCTTCTTAACCGCCTGCTCCAGCTGCATGCTTACCTTAAGTGACTGGTGCACAAGGACACCCAGGTCTCGTTGCATTTCACCTTCTCCCAATCTATTGCCGTTCAGATAATAATCTGCCTTCCTGTTTTTGCCACCAAAGTGGATAACCTCGCATTTATTCACATTATACTGCATCTGCCATGCTTCTGCCCAATCACTCAACCTGTCCAAATCATACTGGAGTTTCTCTGCAAGACCCTTGGGGCTTGGTTCATGTGACTTCTGGAGGCCCTGCTCAGCATCGCTATTTCCAACAGGCTAGCCTTGGATAAGAGTAACCCAGTACCACTGCTAAGAGCTACAACTGTACATCGCTAATGGAATGAGTGCGCAGTGCAGACGATAAATTCTGGGACAAAAGCAAAATTCTGCGGATTCTGGAAATCTGAAATGAAACCAGAAAATGCTGGAAATACTCAGCAGGTCAGGCTGCATCTGTGGAGAGAGAAACAGAGTTAACGTTTCAGGTCGATGACCCTTCGTCAGAACTGGAAAAAGCTGGAGATGGAACAGGTTTTTAAGCAAGTGTAGGGGCCGGGAAAGGGGGGAAGAGGGGAGGAAAGAACAAAAGGGAAGGTCTGTGATAGGGTGGAAGGCAGGAGAGATTAACAGACAAAAGGGATGATGGTGCGAGGGGAAAGGAGAGGTAATGGGACAAGTTAAGAAACAAAAGATGGCTCTAGACGAATTGTAAATGGCACTGGCAAAATGAAAGACAGCTGCCATGTGGGAGAGAGAAAAAACATTTAAATAAATGAGAAAAAAAAATAGGGGCAGTGGTTATGATCTGAAATTGTTAAACTCTATGTTGAGTCCAGAAGGCTGTAAAGTGCCTAATCGAAAGATGAGGTGCTGTTCCTCGAGCTTACGCTGAGCTTCATTGGAACAGTGTAAGAGGCCGAGGACGGTGAGGTCAGAGTGGGAGTGGAGCAGAGAATTAAAGTGACGGGTGACCGGAAGCTCGGGGTCACCCTTACGGACTGAACGGAGGTGTTCCGCAAAGCTGTCACCCAATCTACGTTTGGTCTCCCCAATGTAGAGGAGACCACATTGTGAGCAGCGAATACAGTATACTAGATTGCAAGAAGTACAAGTAAATCGCTGTTTCACCTGGAAGGAGTGTTTGGGGCCCTGGGCAGTGGGAAGGGTGGAGGTAAAAGGGTATGTGTTGCATACATTCTGGGAGGTCTGTTATCAGCAGGATAACTGAGATTAATAGCTTTAGTTTTGTAGGAATATCGAGGGACATGGATCGAAGGTGGACAGACTACAGGTTTTGAGGGCAATAGCAACTATGGCCATTACCCCAACCTCCCTGGTGATCTAAACATGGACCAGGAATGTTGCTGATGACAGGATAAGATTTCAAAGCTTGTTTGCTAGTTTATAATAATATAGGTTTTTTTTTGTTTGAACTCTCTTTACTCTTTAGGGTGAAAGATCAAGCAAGGCTTGAAACTTTTCTAATAATCGGTTTTATTAACATTAAAGTATAACAACTTTTACAGATAGAGATTGATACAACCTTTAGGTTAGTGATGCATCTCGAAATTCAGGATGGCCAGTCTTCTGCTTCGGGATATTAAGAAGTTAACGTTTGCTGATGTCCGCCCTGGTGAGCTTCTAGTCCATCATCGAGATCTCCTTCCAGGACTATCTTTCACTTTGGGATGGCAGCTCTTATACCATTCTCCTATACAAAAATAAGCGTTCCAGTAACATATCCCTCGCACTTCGCCACGGTTATGCAGACTGATAATACCAGAACAGCCCCTGGTGTTTACAATGGTGCCCCACAATCTTTCAAGGCCTCCTTTCCTTGTCTATAGCCTTCCAGACAGTCGGAATAACACTTTTCTAATTTGGCCAACATTCCCAGCATGTCGCCTGTGTTGAGTTAATGGCCCAGAACTTCGGGTCCCCACGGTGAGTACGCGCTGGGTACTCACCCGTAGGACCAACGAATGTGCCGGTTTCGTGCATGCACGGGAAACCGGAACTTCCAGTCCCCTGAAAGAAGAGGTTGACAGGTGGAACGCGTGTGCCGGAGAGGCAGCGCGTGCGCATCGAACTTACGTTGTTTTTGCAGGTTTCTCCGGGAGGGTAAGTCTCCAGCAGTTACACTTTTAGAAAGCAGGGGCAAGGCTTGCTTTTAACAAGGTAAGTGGTGAATTAATTAAAATTAAAACATTTTTTCCACAGGTTTATTATTTTTTAAATACTTTAAAGAAAGGTAAGTTTATTTTTAGCCCCATTAGAAAATGTAATTAATTTTTTCAAAAATTTAAATTATTGTTTAAAATAGTCATGTAATATAGTTATTTTAAAAATGTGATTTAAAATTTTTTTTTTTGAAGTTTTAGTGATGTTTTGGGGCTCATAGTATTTATAGGTTTGACAGCTCTTCCTGGCAAATTTATGAATGAAGCATTCCTTGCTACCATTGGCTCTCCATGGCCCACGTGATCCCAGGGGACGCTTCGAACTAACTGCGCCCCTGGGATACGCAAGCACTGCGCGCCGGCAGTTGGAGGAGGCCCAGGATTGGAATACCTCGCGGGCCCACAGCTCAACGGCCGGTGCGCTAGGTAAGTGCAGGTCGGAGGCTTACACCCGCGGGAAGCCCCCGACCCGAATTTCTGGGCCATTACTTTTAACCAAAACCTTTAGTAGCTAATGAATCCAGGTTTCTAGTTAATCTTTTAGTTTCCACTCCTTCATAGTAGGCATCCTTTCTTTCCTCAGACTGCAACAGAAAGAAAATGCAAGCCATTATCAATTTATTTTATTAATAAAAAAGTCACCCTCAAAAAACATTGCAGTAAAAATTCGGTTGCTTTGCGCCTCCCATTTAATGGGGCACAAAGCAACTAGCGCCCGGGCCTGGTACCGCAAGCGCCACCTGTGGAATTCAGCGGGAGGTTAGCGACGGCGCTAACTGGTAGCGTCACATGGCGCTGCGCTGCCGGCGATGACGTCATCGCCGTGTGCAGCACCTCGGCCGCGATCTTGGGAGTGCCCCCTGACTTACCGCTGGACACAATGTCCAACCGGGTAGGGGGGCCTACCTGCAGCCGGGGAGGCGCAATTTAAAGGTGAGGTGCGGGGCGGACATTTTTGTTGCTGGCCACCTGCCAGCACCTGCCTGCACTCCCGTCCCTGGCCTCCTGAACCGCTCCCTAAGAGCCAGGCACTTTTCTTGGGTGCCGGGCTCTTTTGCCAGCACTCCCAATCCCCGGGGGCCCTGCTGGACCCTGGGTCGCGCTGTGCAGGCCCCTCCCCTTTAAGAATGGAAGGCTTGCAATACCGCGGCACGTAGCGCCGCGATATTGACTCTTAGCGCCCCAACAGGGATGCAGGACGCTTCCAGTAGCGCCCCGCTTTCCTCTTGGGCGCATCCACTGAATTTCAGGCGCGGGGCGCGACGCGATCTTAGCACCCCAAATGGGGCACGACTCAATTTTTAGCCCAATATTCTCTCTACAAAATATCTAATTGTTGCTTGAACAGATCTTTACTGGCCACTTTGAAACAAGGTCAGTATAATTTCACAACTGCCTTCATTTTCGGCAGCAGAGTTCGAAGCCATGAGCAGTTTTGATCAAGTAAATAAGCAGAAGCTGTTTCCACTGTCAAGAGGGTTGGTAACCAGAGGATGTAAGATAATTGGCAAAAGAACCAGAGGGGAAATGAGAAGAATTTTGTTTTTTGTTTTTTTACAAAGCTCCGGAATGCACTGCCTGAAAGGGTGGCGGGAGCAGATTCAACAGTAACTTTAAAACGGGAATCAGATATATATTGGAAAAGCAAACCTTTGCAGGGGTATGGGGAATGAGCAAGGGAGTGGGGCTAATTGGATAGCTGTTTCAAAGAGATGGCACAAGCTTGCTGGGCTTAATTGCCTCCGTCTGTCCTTTCAGTGATGGGAGTACAAATTACAATAATAAACTGCAATACTTTGATAGTTAGAACAAAGAACTTGGTGACTTTCATGCCATCATATTCATATTTTTTGAAGAGCTGTTGCATTTGTTATGTAGGCAAAAGAAACATACAATTTTCACATAAGGTCCCAAAAAGCGACATATGAGATAAAGTTTTAAGTAATCTGTTTTTGGTGGTTAGTTAAAGGAGGTTTGCTAGCCAAGACACCAGACAAACTTTCTGCTCTTCTTCGAATAGTTCCTGCGATCTGTTACATTCACCCTGTGGCTACAACAGCAGGTCAGAGGCTGGGCATTCTATGGCGAGTGACTCATATTCTGACTCCCCAAAGCCTTTCCACCATCTACAAGGCACAAGTCAGGAGTGTGATGGAATACTCTCCACTTACCTGGGTGAGCACTTGCCTGGATGAGCGCAGCTGCAACAACACTCAAGAAACTCAACACCATCCAGGACAGAGCAGCCTGCTTGATTGGCATCCCATCCACCGTCTTAAACATTCACACCCTCCACCACTGCACACCGTGGCTGCAGTGTGTACCATCTACAAAATACACTGCAGCAACTCGCCAAGGCTTCTTCGACAGCACCTCCCAAACCCGCGTCTTCTATCACCTAGAAGGACAAGGGCTGCCGGCGCATGGGAACCATCACCTCCAAGTTACTCACCATCCTGACGTGGAAATATATCGCAGTTCCTTCATAGTCGCTGGGTCAAAATCCTGAAACTCCCTCCCTAACAGCACTGTGGGAGTACCTTCACCACACGGACTGCAGCGGTTCAAGAAGGCGGCTCACCACCACCTTCTCAAGGGCAACTAGGGATGGGCAATAAATGCTGGCCTTGTCAGCGACGCCCACATCCCATGAATGACCAATGAAAAAAGGACCTTGACCAGTTTCCTGGCCTGAGTGCGCAATAATTTGATCACATGACTGAAGCTTAAAGGATTATTCATTGTGACAGAGCGGACCAAGAGACGGACAGTGGGCCTGCTACCTGCCAATCACATTCTGAGTCAGACTTACATTCGCTGTCCTGTTATGCTTGCTGCAAATTCATGATGGCTGCAGCATTGTGACTAAACACTTTCCATATGACTGTGTGTGGAAGGTGGCATCGTCAGAACAGATACGATGGAGATGGAGAAACTGGGGGAGCTGAATAGAACCATAGAAACATAGAAGATAGGAGCAGGAGTAGGCCATTCGGCCCTTCGAGCCTGCTCTGCCATTCGATGCGATCATGGCTGATCATCCAAATTCAGTAGCTTGTCCCTGCTTTCTCCCCCTTGATCCCTTTAGCCTTAAGAAATATATCCAACTCCTTCTTGAATATATTTAAGGAATTAACCTCTACTGCCTTCTGTGGTAGAGAATTCCACAGGTTCACCACTCTCTGGGTGAAGAAATTCCTCCTTATCTCTGTCCTAAATGGCCTACCCCTTATCCTTAGACTGTGACCCCTGGTTCTGGACTCCCCCACCATCGGGAACAGCCTTCCTGCATCTAGTCTGTCCAGTCCTGTCAGAATTTTATAAGTTTCAATGAGATCTCCTCTCATTCTTCTAAACTCCAGCGAGTACAAGCCCAATCGCCCCAATCTCTCCTCATACGTCATTCCTGCCATCCCAGGTATCAGCCTGGTGAATCTTTGCTGAACTCCCTCCATGGCAAGAGCATCCTTCCTCAGATAAGGCAACCAAAACTGCACACAATACTCCAGATGTGGTCTCACCAAGGCCCTCTACAACTGCAGCAAGACATCCTTGTTCCTGTACTCGAACCCTCTCGCTACAAAGGCCAACAAACCATTTGCCTTCTTAACCGCCTGCTGCACCTGCATGCTTACCTTCAGCGACTGGTGCACAAGGACACCCAGGGCTCGTTGCACTTCCCCTTCTCCCAATCTATTGCTATTCAGATAATGATCTGCCTTCCTGTTTTTGACACCAAAGTGGATAACCTCGCATTTATGCACGTTATATTGCATCTGCCATGCTTCTGCCCAATCACCCAACCTGTCCAAATCATCCTGGAGTTTCTCAGCATCCTCCTCACAGCACACACGCCCACCCAGCTTTGTGTCGTCTGCAAACTTGGAGATATTACATCTAGTTCCCTTGTCTAGATCATTAACCCTTACAGGAAGCGGGGTGGAAGACCGGAGAAGCAGCGGACCTGCGCGGGAGCAGCCCGAGGCGGGAGAGCTTAAAGGCTTAAAAGGGAGCAGTCAGAGGCACCGAGGCCCACAGCCCCGAGACCGGAGAAGCAGCGGACCTGCGCGGGAGCAGCCCGAGGCGGGAGAGCTTAAAGGCTTAAAAGGGAGCAGTCAGAGGCACCGAGGCCCACAGCCCCGAGACCGGAGAAGCAGCGGACCTGCGCGGGAGCAGCCCGAGGCGGGAGAGCTTAAAGGCTTAAAAGGGAGCAGTCAGAGGCACCGAGGCCCACAGCCCCGAGACCGGAGAAGCAGCGGACCTGCGCGGGAGCAGCCCGAGGCGGGAGAGCTTAAAGGCTTAAAAGGGAGCAGTCAGAGGCACCAAGGCCCACAGCCCCGAGACCGGAGAAGCAGCGGACCTGCGCGGGAGCAGCCCGAGGCGGGAGAGCTTAAAGGCTTAAAAGGGAGCAGTCAGAGGCACCGAGGCCCACAGCCCCGAGACCGGAGAAGCAGCGGACCTGCGCGGGAGCAGCCCGAGGCGGGAGAGCTTAAAGGCTTAAAAGGGAGCAGTCAGAGGCACCGAGGCCCACAGCCCCGAGACCGGAGAAGCAGCGGACCTGCGCGGGAGCAGCCCGAGGCGGGAGAGCTTAAAGGCTTAAAAGGGAGCAGTCAGAGGCACCAAGGCATACCAATCCAGGTTCCAGGAGAGAGGTAAAAAGTAATCCAAGTGTGACGTCACCAGGGAGCAGGTAAGTGATTGGTTGGTGAGTATTTCTCTCTTTTCAATACAAGCTTGAATTCTGTGGTGTTAAATTTCTGTGGTGTAGTGGGGACAGTTGGTAAATAAAGCGCCCTAGAGTATACCTGTAACAGGGGTATTGAATAAATTTTTAAATTAATTAAAGGAGTAAGTCATGGCAGGAGAGTTCAGACCCGTGTTCTGCTCCTTTTGCTCCATGTGGGAAGTCAGGGATGCTGCCAGTGTCCCTGACGACCATGTGTGCGGGAAATGCATCCAGCTGCAACTACTTGTAGACCGCATTGCGGCGCTTGAGCTGCGGGTGGATGAATTTTGGAGCATGCGCGATGCTGAGAGGGTCGTGGATAGCACGTTTAACGAGTTGTTCACGCCTCAGGGTAGGGCAGCACAGAGGGTGACCATCAGGCGGAGCAACAAAGGCAGGCAGGTAGTGCAGGGACCCCCTGCGGACATCCCCCTTTCAAACAGGTATACCAAGTTGGATACTGTTGAGGGGGATGACTCACCAGGGGAAGGCAGCAGCAGCCAGCTTCCTGGCACCAGGGACGCTTCTGCTGCTCAGGAAGGGGGGAAAAAGAGTGGGAGAGCAATAGTGGTAGGGGATTCTATCGTAAGGGGAACAGATAGGCGTTTCTGTGGCCGCAAACGTGACTCCAGGATGGTTTGTTGCCTCCCTGGGGCCAGGGTCAGGGATGTCACTGAGCGGCTACAGGGCATTCTTAAGGGGGAGGGTGAGCAGGCAGAGGTCGTGGTCCACATTGGGAACAACGACATAGGTAGGAAGGGGGATGAGGTCCTGCATCAAGAATTTAGGGAGCTAGGTAACAGATTAAAGAGCAGGACCTCAAAGGTTGTAATCTCTGGATTACTCCCAGTGCCACGTGCTAGTGAGTATAGGAATGGGAGGATAGAGCAGATGAATGTGTGGCTAAAGAGTTGGTGTAGGGGGGAGGGTTTTACTTTCCTGGATCACTGGGCCTGCTTCTGGGAAAGGTGGGACTTGTACAAGTCGGACGGGTTGCACCTGAACCAGAGCGGGACAAATATCCTTGCGGGGAGGTTTGCTAGCACTGTTGGGGGGGGTTTAAACTAACTTGGCAGGGGGATGGGATACAGAGGGGAGCTGAAATAGGGGGTGATGTGCTGCCAATTATAGAGAAAAAAACAAGTCAGCTTGGTGGACAGGGCAAATATATAAGGGCAAGGCTGGATGGCATCTATTTTAATGCAAGGAGTCTTGCAAATAAGGTGGATGAACTGAAGGTGTTGATAAACACATGGGAGTACGATATTGTTGCTATCACGGAGACGTGGTTGAGGGAGGGGCAGGACTGGCAGCTCAATATTCCGGGGTACAGAATCTTCAGGCGAGACAGAGGGGGAGGTATAAGAGGTGGGGGTGTCGCAATATTAATTAAGAAGTCAATTACTGCAGTAAGGAGGGATGATATATTAGCAGGTTCCTCTAATGAGGCCATATGGGTGGAGCTTAAAAACAAAAAGGGGGCAAGCATTTCGATGGGAGTGTACTATAGGCCTCCAGTCAGGGGGAGATAGAGGAACAGATATGTAGGCAAATCTCAGAGAAATGTGCAAATAATAGGGTAATAATAATGGGGGATTTCAACTTCCCCAATATTAACTGGGATAGTCAGAGTGTGAAAGGCTCAGAGGGTGTAGAATTCTTAAAGTGCATCCAGGAGAGCTTTTTGAGCCAGCATGTAGAAAGTCCTACAAGAGAGGGGGCGGTACTGGACCTAATTCTAGGGAATGTGGCCGGCCAAGTGGAAAAAGTGCTAGTAGGTGAGCACTTTGGTGACAGTGACCATAATATGGTAAGATTTAAGGTGGTCATGGAAAAGGACAGGGATGGGCCGGAAATAAAGGTTCTAAATTGGGGGAAGGCCGATTTTAATAGGATAAGGCAGGATCTGGCCAAAATGGACTGGGATCAGCTACTTGTAGGAAAATCCGCATCAGAGCAATGGGAGGCTTTCAGAGGGGAGATTGAGATCATACAATGGCAACATGTTCCCGTAAAGGTCAAGGGTGGTTCCAAAAACCACAGGGAACCTTGGATGTCAGGGGATATACAAGAATGGATTAGGAAAAAAAGGAGGGCTTTTGGCAGATACAAAAGGATAAAGACGGAGGAAGCCCTAGAGGAGTACAAAAAGTGCAGGGGGATACTTAAAAAAGAAATTAGGAGATCAAGGAGGGGCCATGAAATAACACTGGCGAGCAAAATAAAGGAAAATCCTAAGATGTTTTATAAGTATATTAAGGGTAAGAGGATAACTAGCGAAAAAATAGGGCCCATTAGGGACAAAAGTGGCAATCTGTGTGTGGAGCCGGAAGATGTAGGAGGGGTTCTAAATGAATTTTTTGCATCTGTTTTCACTATGGAGAAGGACGATGTAGACATAGAAATAGGGCGGGGGGACTGTGATATGCTTGAACATATTCACATCGAGAGGGAGGAGGTATTGGCGGTTTTAGCTGGCCTAAAAATGGATAAATCCCCAGGCCCGGATGAAATGTATCCCAGGCTGCTGTGTGAGGCAAAGGAAGAGATTGCGGGGGCTCTAACACATATATTCAGGACCTCTCTGGCCACAGGGGATGTGCCAGAGGACTGGAGAGCCGCTAATGTAGTACCATTATTCAAGAAGGGAAGTAGGGAAAAACCGGGGAACTACAGGCCAGTGAGCCTAACATCAGTGGTAGGAAAATTATTGGAAAAAATTCTGAGGACAAAATTTGTCTCCACTTGGAGAGGCAAGGATTAATCAGGGATAGTCAACATGGCTTTGTCAAGGGAAGATCATGTCTGACGAATTTGATTGAGTTTTTTGAGGGGGTGACTAGGTGTGTGGATGAGGGTAACGCAGTGGATGTGGTATATATGGGTTTCAGTAAGGCCTTCGATAAAGTCCCGCACAGGAGACTGGTCAAGAAGGTAAGAGCCCATGGAATCCAGGGTGCCTTGGCACATTGGATACAAAACTGGCTTAGTGACAGAAGGCAGAGGGTGATGGTCGAAGGTTGTTTTTGTGACTGGAAGCCTGTGGCCAGTGGGGTACCACAGGGATCGGTGCTGGGTCCCTTGCTGTTTGTGGTCTACATTAATGACTTGGATATGAATGTAAAAGGTATGATCAGTAAGTTCGCGGATGATACAAAAATTGGTAGGGTGGTAAATAGCGAGGAGGGTAGCCTCAGTCTGCAGGACGATATAGGTGGGTTGGTCAGATGGGCGGAACAGTGGCAAATGGAATTTAACCCGGAAAAGTGCGAGGTGATGCACTTTGGGGGGACTAACAAGGCAAGGGAATACACAATGAATGGTAAGACCCTAGGCAAGACGGAGGGTCAGAGGGATCTGGGTGTGCAAGTACACAGATCCCTGAAGGCGGCGGAACAGGTGGATAAGGTGGTAAAAAAGGCATATGGGATACTTGCCTTCATTAGCCGAGGCATTGAATATAAGAGCAAGGAGGTTATGATGGAACTGTATAAAACACTGGTTAGGCCACAGCTGGAATACTGTGTGCAGTTCTGGTCGCCACACTACAGGAAGGATGTGATCGCGTTGGAGAGGGTGCAGAGGAGGTTCACCAGGATGTTGCCGGGGCTGGAGCGCTTCAGCTATGAAGAGAGACTGGGCAGATTGGGTTTGTTTTCCTTGGAGCAGAGGAGGCTGAGGGGGGACATGATTGAGGTGTACAAAATTATGAGGGGCATAGATAGGATGGATGCTGAGGAGCTTTTTCCCTTAGTAGAGGGGTCAATAACTAGGGGGCAGAGATTCAAGGTAAAGGGCGAGAGGTTTAAAGGGGATTTGAGAAAGAACTTTTTCACCCAGAGGGTGGTTGGAGTCTGGAACTCACTGCCTGAAAGGTTTGTGGAGGCAGGAACCCTCACAACATTTAAGAAGCATTTGGATGAGCACTTGAAATGCCATAGCATACAAGGCTACGGACCAAATGCTGGAATATGGGATTAGATCAGGCAGGGCTTGATGGCCGGCGCGGACACGATGGGCCGAAGGGCCTCTATCCGCGCTGTATAACTCTATGACTCTATGGGCTAGATTTTCAGTTGATAGCGCCAGCAGTTAGTGCCTTAAGAGAAGTGATTTTCGGGCGCTATGCGTGTAGCGCCCGTGCGCAGCGCAGTTTGCGCCCTGCCCCAAATTAAGTTGCCCGTTAGCGCCGGCGCAAAGTTTAGCGCCCGCCCAAAGTTTAGCGCCCGCCCGGATGCGCGCGCAGAAAATGACGTCACATCCTCGTGCAACACCCTTTGTGCGCCCCGATTCCAAACTTCAGTCGGACCGCCCCATTGTGCGGCTGGCGGCCGCAGCGTTTGGAAAAAGGAACGCAACACAACCAGCGCGGGCCCCGGGGGGCGCAAATTAAAGGGGACGTGCTCTCCAGTATAAAGGCCAGCCTTTTTTCAGAAAACACTCTTGTGCAACGCATTTCCGGAGACACAAGGAGGATAGCTAACTGGTTTCAAGCAGCAAGAGCTCAGGTATTTTTGGACTCAGGCCAGAGTGCTGCAAGTGGCCTTTTGGAAATGTGAGTGTTTGCCAGGATTTGATGGGGGTTGCATGGGGTGCCAACGCGGAGCTGCAGCTCCATGTCCGTAGGGCTCGCAGACGCATTGTGAGAGGGGCAGCCCTGGCTAGAGGCAGAGGGGGCTACAGGTGTCGGCCACGTAGGCCTTACCCAGTCAGGCTATACCGCCAGCAGCGCTCCTACCTAAACATGAGTGCCGCGCGATGTGTTAAAAGGCTCCGATTCCGAAAGGAGGTGATTGCAGAGATCTGCCACCTGCTTCGCCGAGATCTGCGGCCAAAGCTCAGGTGCAGGACGTCTCTGTCGGTGGAAGTGAAGGTGACGGTGGCATTGAACTTCTATGCCACCGGCTCCTTCCAATACGCTGCTGGGGACATAGCAAACATCTCCCAGTACGGCGCGCATCGCTGCATCCGCCAGGTGACCGAAGCACTGTTCAGAAGGAGAAGCCAATTCATCTCCTTCCCCATGGCCCTGGAGAGCCAGCATCAGCGCGCATTGGGATTTTCCAGACTCGGGGAATTCCCCTTGGTGCAGGGCGCCATTGACTGTACGCATTTGGCTTTGCGGGCCCCTCTGGAGCATGGCGAGCAGTATCGCAACAGGAAGGGCTACCATTCTCTGAATGTGCAGCTGGTCTGTGACCACAAGCAGCGCATCATGGCAGTCAATGCCAGCTTCCCAGGCAGCAGCCACGATGCCTTTATCCTGCGGCAGAGTACTGTGCATGACATGTTCCAGGCACAGCCTCCCCCAAGAGGATGGCTACTCGGGGACAAAGGCTATCCTTTGTGCACCTGGCTCATGACCCCGCTCCGCGCGCCCAGGACCGCTGCTGAAGAGGCCTACAACGAGAGCCATCAAACCACCCGCAACATCATCGAGCTAACTATTGGGGTCCTCAAGCAGCGGTTCCGCTGCCTTGATCGCTCCGGAGGAGCTCTCCAGTATTCGCTGGACCGCGTCTCCCAATTTGTGGTGGTTTGCTGCATGCTACACAACCTGGCTATCCGCAGGACTCAGGCACTGCCACCTGACGTTGGACCAGCACCTCAGGAGGAGGAGCAGGAGGAGCATGAGGAGGAGGAGGAGGAGGAGCAGGAGTACGTTCCCAGGAGGGAGCGACCAGGGCCAAGGGCCGCACGACGCCACCTTATTACACGGTACTTCTAAGCCCCCTGTCAGGGAATGGCCAGGGGCCATGAGGGAAGATGAATGCAGCCGCTCCGCAACCCCTCAGCCGGCGAAGCCAACAAACACTAAGAAGAACAACCATGGAGACTGCATGAATAAAGATAATTTTTTATTACACAAAAATGAAAAGCCCTTCCCACATGAATCCCCAAAAACAATAAACGGGCCCCACAAAAAGCCCAACAAACGACTCACTCCCACAAACTGGGGAGGAGTCACTCCACCTTTCTTCAAACTGGGCCTCAACGTCGGCCTAACGCAAAAAATAAGCCCTCCAACAACACAACCATGGGCAAAATAAAGATGGCCACCGCCATATAAAAGGAAAGCTGGCCACACCCTCTACTGAGTGGCCCGCGAGGGCGAGACCTTGCCCAGCCTTTTGCCTCCCCTGCCCGGCCTGCTGCTCCTTCGCAAGCTCTGCCCACTGGCTGCTGCGAGGCTGGGGGAAGGTGCCTGAGGCTCAGATGCCCTTCCGCCAGATGCCGCTGGGGGGCGGCCTACACGGCGTTTGGGCCTCGAGGGGCCGTCTGCTGAGTGGCGCACCTAAGCCTGGCCACCATCAGCTGCAGCCGCTTGCCCTTGACGCCCCAGTGGGGGAATGGCGGCGACGGATGGCGCAATGTGGGCCAGCTGGCGTCTGGGATGCGCTGGCTGGTGCTGTGGCGCGGTGGCACTCGGCCGGGCCCGCACTGCAGGATCCGCAACAATCAACCGAGGGGCGGCTTGCTGGGATGGTCCAGCGCGGCGGCTGCCCTGGCGATGCCTGCCTGAGACAGCGCGTGTGGCAGCAGTGAGTGCCCCTGTTGTCCTGGTGTGCGCGCGCATCACATCCGCCAGGGTCTTGACGGCATCAGTCAGCATGCGGCCACTCGCGGCAGTTGCTGCCCCGAACTCGCGCACACTGGTCGCCAGCGACTCGATGGCCTCAGGCATGCGCCCCACCACGCTCATGAGCTCCGTGTGGCGCCGGTCCGAATCCTCGGCCATCTTATCCAGCTTCCGCACCTCCTCCGAGGTGAAGGTGTCCGGACTGGAGTCGCGACTCTCCTGCTGGGGAGGAGGGGGCCGAACTAAGGGACCCTTGCCACGTTGGTGGCGGCGAGTGTGCCGATCAGCAGCACTCCCCTCTGATCCTTCCCCCCTTTGGGGGGAAGGCCGCGGGCCACGCGCACGGCTCCTGGGTGGCTGGACGCCACTGGTCCCAGAAGCTGCATTGCCCTGCGACAGTTCCTCCAGGCACTCGTCCAGTGAGGAGGTGTGAAGCACTTCCTCCTCTCCTGCGGGACGTGACTGTTCCCCCGATGGTCCGGCTTGCTCCTCCTCCTCCTCCTGGTCGGAGGTGCTGTCACTGGCAGCTTCAGGGTCCTGGTCGTCACCAGCTGAAAGCAGGAATGCACAAGAGTAGCTTCAGAGTGAGGAGACGGCGTCAGCGAGGGAGTTAGGACTGGTGGCATTCAGCGCATTGGTGGGACAGTGGCAAAGGAGGTAGCTCGGATGGGCCAGTGCGACGCGAGAGGGCCAAAAGGCGAGGTCCTTACCATTGCCGGGCAGTGGAGGGTCGGATACTCCGCACGCTGTGGGGACGATCACACGGGCTCCCATGAGCACACACACGCGCTCCTCCAGCCGAGTGAGCTTCTGCAGCTTGGCGCGGCCACCCCTGGCACGGGCCTGGCGATTAAAGGCTACTTTAGCCTGCAAAAGAAAGGACGGGCTGTAAGTGCGCAGTGTAGCCCTGATGTAGTGTGCACTGCCTCCCATGGTGGAATAGCTTGGACAGAGTGAAGCCCTGATGTAGTGTGCACAGCCTCCCATGGTGGAATAGCTTGGCCAAAGTGTAGAGTGCCGAATGGCCATTTGATGCTCATGACTGTCCCAATGCTGCTGGCTGAGGGCTGGCCAATAGGACTTTCAGCTCCCTTTGCCCATCATGTCAGGTGTACATGCAAGAATGAGGAGGAGACTGGATAGGCTACTCACCTTGACAATCCTGGTCAGGTCGTTGTATTTTTTACGACATTGTTTGTGGGTCCTGGGGGCATCGCCGGTGAACGTCACCCTCTGGGCGATCTGCTTCCAGGCTTTGGTGTAGTCGTGGTGGGTTGGATTCCTCCCACTCTCTGGGAACAAGATCTTGCGCCTCACCTCCAGAGCTGTGACCATTATGTCCAGATCACCCTCTGAGAAGCGCAGGGCACGCTGACGGGCCTTCTCTGACGTTGCCATGACTCCCTGGGGCTGAGCAGCAGTGTTGAGGCCTCTTTGCAAGGCTGCAGTGTGCAGGGCGTGGCAGCAGACCAATTCGTCCCTTCCCCCTTTAAGAGCTGGTCGGCGCCACGGGGTCTGCTGTCAGTCCAAAAATGACCGCACCCGCGCTGCGCCCCGCCTGGGCGCTATCCCTCTGGACCGCCGGCTTAGTGCCTAAAGAGAGTAGTGGAATGCCTCTTTTAGCGCTCCACCAACCTCTTAGGGCGAAGCCACTGAATTCCCGGCAACGGGGCGCTACTTTGGGGCGGGCGCTAACTTCGGGCGGGCGCTAAGGTTAGCGCCCCAAAACTGCCTATACTGAAAATCTAGCCCTATGACTCTATAATCAAGGGAGCATTGGGAGCTGGTGGGCTTGTTGTAGGCACTGCTGGACAGCCTATTCTCAGAAATGGAGATACACGGGTGGAGGAAGGGAAGAGTCATAAATGGACCAGGCCAAGGTAAGGGAAGGTCGAAGTTGAAAGCAAAGTTGATTCAGGTTTCCAGTTCGGGACGAAAGCAGGAAGCGACACTGACACAAGTCATCGAAGTACAGGGGGAAAAGAAAGTCAGGGATGTGACCCGAGTAGGAGTGGACCAAAGCCTGTTCTGTCTATCCCACAAATGGGCAGGCATAGCTCGGACCAGCGTTTCCATTAACTGCACAGCGGGGTCTGGTGGCCCTGCGCAGGTCGCTCACCGGCTTTTAAATAGGAGAAAGGCGCGCCTGCGCGAAAATTTAAACGGGTCACGCAGCCAGTTAAAGTGACTGCGCACGGAGAAAAAAAATAGAGGGAACACTGGCTAGGGCCCAAATAGGTTCCCATGGAAACCTCTTTTATTGGGAGGAAGTGAGTGGAATCAAAGGAAAAGTTGCCCGGTAATAAGGAGAAAGTGCTTTCTGCGGAAATAAGAGAACAATGGGACTGGAAGGGACTGCACTCTGCTGTTTGGCAGGGCTTGAAATGGGTGTTTACAAGATGTGACCGGCAGCCAACAGTCAGCTGTTTTCGCTTTTCCTTCACTGCTCAGGTGACCTGCACTGAAGGAAGAACTGAGCAGCAACTAGAGCAGAAACGGTTCTGTCGGGATGAAGAGCGCCCGAACCACTGCGTTTGCAGTCTACTTACTGATATCCGTGGGTGAGAGTCACTTTCTTATAGCCGCGCCAGCACAGAAACAAATAGCAAACCTACAATATTAAATCGGGGCAGTTTTTAAAGTTTGCAAAAAAATCGTCTCAATGAAAGAATACAGATTACGCCTATATGAGTAAAATAGGAGTTGGCCCCGAAATTGATCTCTTGCTAAACTTTTACTTACTGCAATTATTTCCAGTCGAGTCGCAGCCCTTCAGCGTCCTAGTGAGAAACAAGGTGATGAATGCCACAGCCGGCGATGCTGTTACCCTGTCGGTGAGACCCTCCTCGCCCGTGGTAAGCGGCTTCTGGAAGTTCGGCACCGCCTCCATCGTCATTTGGACGGTCGAGCCGCCCGACCTCAATATCGCGTACACCAAACGCAACGTGGAGCTGCTGTTCAACACCTCGCTCCTGATGCGCTCAGTGGCGCTTGCGGACAGTGGAGAGTACCGCGTTACCATGGACTCACCCGCCGGCAAAGAAGCGACTGCAAGGATCACTTTGAATGTATTTCGTAAGTACAGTGACGCTTGTGATCAGCAACAATCAGTATTTAATAAGTGAGGGCTCAGTGGCTCACAACACTATGCTTACGTTTCATGATAGACTCAGGTTTGAAGGCAGCTCACTCAAGAACAATTACTTGCATTTATATAGCGCCTTTAACGTAGTAAAACGTCCCAAGGCGCTTCAAAGGAGCATAATCAAATAAAACTTGACTCCTTAAGGGGCTACTAGGGCAGATGACCACAAGCTTGGTCAAAGAGGTAGGTTTTAAGGAGCGTTTGAAAGGAGGAAAGAGAGGTAATGAGGCAGAGAGGTTAAGGGAGGGAATTCCAGAGCTTAGGGCCCAGGCAACTGAAAGCACGGCCACCGGTGGTGAAGCGATTAAAATCGGGGGTGCTCAAGAGGCCAGAATTAGAGGAGTGCAGATATCTCGGAGGGTTGTGGGGCTGAAGGTGATTTCAGAGGTAGGAAGGGGCGAGACCTTGGAGGGATTTGAAAAGAAGAATGAGAATTTTAAAATCATAGAAACATATAAGATAGGAGCAGGAGTAGGCCATTCGGCCCCTCGAGCCTGCTCCACCATTCAATGCGATCATGGCTGATCATCCAAATTCAGTACCCTGTCCCTGCCTTCTCCCCATATCCCTTGATCCCTTTAGCCTTAAGAAACATATATAACTCCTTCTTGAACATATTTAATGAACTGGCCTCCACTGCTTTCTGTAGTAGAGAATTCCACAGGTTCACCACTCTCTGGGTGAAGAAATTCCTCCTCATCTTTGTCCTAAATGGCTTACTCCTTTATCCTTAGACTGTGACCCCTGGTTCTGGACTCCCTGGCCATCAGGAACATCCTTCCTGCATCTAGTCTGTCTAGTCCTGTTAGAATTTTATAAGTTTCAATGAGATCCCCTCTCATTCTTCTAAACTCTAGCGAATATAAGCTCAATCGACCGAATCTCTCCTCATACGTCATTTCTGCCATCCCAGGTATCAGTCTGGTGATTCTTCGCTGCACTCACTCCATGGCAAGAACATCCTTCCTCAGATAAGGCGACCAAAACTGCACACAATACTCAAGGTGTGGTCTCACCAAGGCCCTGTACAACTGCAGCAAGACATTCTTGCTCCTGTACTTGAATCCTCTCGCTATGAAGGCCAACATACCATTGCCTTCTTAACCACCTGCTGCACCTGCATACTTACCTTCTGCAACTGAAATCGAGGCATTGCTTAAGGGGAGCCAATGTAGGTCAGCGAGAACAGCGATAGGGCACAGGCAGCCGAGTTGTGGATGGCCTCAAGTTTACTGAGGGTAGAATGTGGGAGGCCAGCCAGGAGTGCTTTGGAATAGTCAAGCCTAGAGGTAACAAAGGCACGGATGATGGCTTCAGCAGAGGATGAGCTGAGGCAGGGGCGGAGCCGGGCGATATTACGAGGTGAAAATAGGCGGTATTAGTGATGGCGTGGATATGTGGTCGGAAGCTCATTTCAGGGTTGCGAACAGTCTGATTCAGCCTCGGACAGTCGCAATGAGAGGGCTGGAGTCGGTGGCTAGGGAACGGAGTTTGTGGCAGGGACCAAAGACGATGGCGTTGATCTTCCCAATATTAAATTACTCGGGTTAGATGGCGCCTAAATTTAATTTGTTTTTATACATAAATGAGGTTCTGAAATGCAGCCAACTCAACTCAAAGGGCAACCTTCAGCTGAACTAGTTTGCTCGCTTACCAACCAAAAACACCCTGCAAAGCAACAACGTTTCAAGGAAATCTAATCGAAGGTAGCGTTCTTGGGAGCTGGGCAATGCTGGCTCGTCCGAAAGACGGCACCTCCGACAGTGCAGCGCCCCCTCAGTACTGCACTGGAGTATCAGCTGAGATTGCGTGCGCTAGCCCCTGGAGTGGGGCTTGAACTCACAACCTTCAGACTCCGAGGCGAGAGTGCTATCCACTGCACCGTGGCCGACACCTCATGGGTTAGGCCAATGAATAAATCTAAATATCACTTCAGTTAACTCAAGTTTTGCACTAACTTGTTTTTCTCCAAGCTAAGCCCGCACCTTTCACCATCTCCGCCGAAAGCAGCGAGGTCAACGCAACCGCCGGAGACTCCGTTGTCCTGTCAGTGACCCCTTCGGAAGAGGTGAGCAATGGGAGCTGGCAGTTCAGTGGGAAGGATGTCGCTCGGTGGATGGGTACATTTCCAGAGATCAGCGCTGATTACAGAAGGCGGGCAGCAATATTCGGCATGGCTTCTCTTCAGTTGAAGTCAGTGAGTGTTTCAGACACTGGAGAGTACAGTGTCACTATGACTACGGCCTCTGGTAGCACACGGACAGCAAAGATCTACCTGAATGTGTTCAGTAAGTTGACCGCACTTTCCAAAAGACTTTTAAAATCCTTCAAGGAGGAAAGATTCAGTTCATTTGCGCCTCCCGCACGCAAAGCAACTAGCGCCCGGGGCACGGCGATGTTTGCGCCGCTCGTGAAATTGATGACATTTTGCGGCGGCGTTAAACATTACCGCCACGATCTCCTGCACCCGCAGATCGTGACGTCAGTTCAGCGTGCAACGGCCCGGACCGGATATTGAGTCGCGCCCCCTGCTTTTCCGCCTGCCGCTAGCAAGGACAGGTAGAGGGGAACGTTTTGCAGTCGGGAAGGGGCTGTCCTCAGGAGTTTTGGCCCTCCGCACCACTTTTGAGGTTCCTAAGCGCTGATCTCTTTCCCTGGGCCTATCAATTAGTGTTTCCAACACAATTGCTTGCGAGGTCTCTCCAGGCCGAGATTCAAGGCTGCAATGAGCAGGGTGTGGCTGGCAAGCAACATGGACCCTCCCCTTTAAGAACTGGCCGGCGCCAGTGTGTCTGTGTTCCATTGCTGACTGACAGCACGAGCTTCGCCAGCGCTCTGAGGTAGCGCCTCGCTCCTCGGCGTTAGCACCTTAAGAGAGGTGTGTAGCACCTGATTTAGCGCTCCAATCATCTCCAGGGGCGATAGAGGCCAAGTTTGCAGTCGGAGGCGATAATTAGCGCCGGGCGCTAAACTTTGCGCCGATAATAGGGCCCCAAACAGGGCGATACCGAATTTCTCCCCCTTTGGAAATTTGCTGTGACTTTAATTTTATTCGGAAAACTAACCCCGAAACCATTACAGGCTAGAAATCTGAAGTCGTACCAAGTCCTGTTTTAGCCATAGTCACCGGTGTCTCCTGAACATTGTCTTCTACCCAAGCCACAAACTCTGTATCCTAGGCAATGACTCCATCCCCCTCCCTGGCCACTGTCTGAGGCTGAACCAAACTGTTCGCAACCTCGGCGTCCTATTTGACCCTGAGCTGAGCTTCCGACCCATATCCTCTCCATCACCAAGACCGCCTACTTCCATCTCTGTAAGATCGCCCGTCTCCACACCCTCCTCTGTGCCTTTATTACCTCCAGATTAGACTGCTCTCCTGGCCGGCCTCCAACCTCCCACCCTCCGTAAACATGAGTACCTCCAAATCTCTACCACCCTGGTCCTAACTCGCACCAAGTCCCGTCTCCCCATCACCCCCATGCTTGCTGACCTACATTGCTTCCCGGTCTGACAACGCCTCGATTTTAAAACTCACCTTGTTTTCAAATCCCTCCCTAGCTCTGTAACCTCCTCCAGCCCAACAAGCTTCCGACATTGCTTTGCTCCTCCAATGCTGGCCTCTTGGTGGCCGTGCCTTTAACTGCCTGGGCCCCGAGCTGTGGGATTCCCTGCCTAAACCTCTCCGCCTCTCTCTCCTCCTTTAACACGCTCCTTAACACCGACCTCTTGGATCAAGCTTTTGGTCATCTGTCCTAATATCCCCTGATGTGGCTCGCTGTCAAATCTTGTCCGAAAAGGCTCCTGTGAAGCATGCTAGGATGCTTTCCTATGGTATTGGCGCTATATAGCAAAAAAATGTACAGGAAACTCTTTTTTGCTCGGCACCGAGGGGACCGGCGTGGTGCCGGTTTAGCAGAAAGTCTGGATTACAGAGAGGTATAGTAAAAGGTACGAGAGCTCCGTACACAGCAACAAATCCAGGCGTCCCTGTTGCTTAGCAACAGGTGCAGGAACCCCGGTTACACAGCCACAGATCCAGGAACGGCCACTAATATGAAGTAAAACTTACCTGAACCTACTCCTGAATTTTGCCGATTAACAGAGATTTCCGGTTATTTAGGTGCCAGTAAATCGAGAGTTTCCTGTATTTATATAGCACCTTTAACGTAGTAAAACGTCCCAAGGCGCTGCACAGGAGTATTATAAGACAAAACAAAATTTGTTACTGAGCCACATAAGGATAAATTAGGACAGGTGACCAAAAGCTTGGTCAAAGGGGTAGGTTTTAAGGAGCGTCTTAAAGGAGGAAAGAGAGGTAGCGAGGCGGAGAGGTTTAGGCAGGGAATTCCAGAGCTTAGGGCCCAGGCAACAGAAGGCACGGCCACCAACGGTTGAGCGATTATAATCAGGGATGCACAAGAGGGCAGAATTAGAGGAGCGCAGATATTTCGGAGGGGGGGGGGTGTGGGGCTGAAGGAGATTACAGAGATGGGGAGGGGCGAGGCCATGGAGGGATTTGAAAACAAGGATGAGAATTTTGAAATCGAGGCACTGCTTAGCTGGGAGCCAATGTAGGTCAGCGAGCACAGGGGTGATGGGCGAACGGGACTTGGTGCGAGTTAGGACACGGGCAGCCGAGTTTTGGATGACCTCAAGTTTACGCGTGGTAGAATGTGGAAGGCCAGCCAGGAGTGTGTTGGAATAGTCAAGTCTGGAGGTAACAAAGGCATGGATGAGGGTTTCAGCAGCGGATGAGCTGAAGCAAGGACGGAGACAGGCAATGTTACGATGGTGGAAATAGGCGGTCTTAGTTATGCTGTGGATATATGGTCGGAAGATCATTTCAGGGTCAAATATGACACCTTAGGTTGAGAACAGTGTGGTTCAGCCTCAGACAGATGTTAGGGAGAGGGATGGAGTCAGTGGCTAGTAAACGGAGTTTGTGGCAGGGACCGAAAATAATGGCTTCGGTCTTCCCAATATTTTATGTTGCTGTTGTAGAAAGCAGTAACAATTGGCAACGGCACAGGATCTTGAGTGAAGGAAAATTCAGGATCAATGCGAATCAATGGGGGCAATTTCAACTTTGGGTGATATCGAAATAGTTGACAATTTCACACCGTAGCCAAGATCCTATCCATTGAAGGCAATGCTGGGCTGCCTATTCAATATTGTGCATTTTACACCATTACCCCTACACATTGGAGCCATTTTTGCCTTTGCTTATTGGGCCTTAAGCATTGACCGGGTCGACTGAAGGAATGAAAATCCCGCAACGTGGATTGACAGAACTTGCCTGGTTTTCCTTCCATGGAAATAGCTGGGAGGAAAATCCGGCAGATTCTGTTAAAGGCATGTGAAGCCTTCCACCAGATTTTCCTTTCTGCACTCCGGCCAGGCGATAGAAGTAAAGTTCCACAGTATTAGATGGATTGAGCACTGAAAACAAAGAATGACTTGCATTTAGATAGCATCTTTCACAACCTCAGGACGTCCCAAAGTGCTTTACAGCCAATGAAGTACTTTTGCAACGTAGTCAGTGCTGTAATGTAGGAAACGCAGCAGCCAATTTGTGCACAGCCAGCTCCCACAAACAGCAACGTGATAACGACCAGATCATCTGTTTTTCTCAGTGATGTTGACTGAAGGTAAATTTTGGCCAGGGCACCAGGGGGAACTCCCCTGCTCGATTTCGAAATAGGGCCGTGGGATCTTTGGGGTCATCCTGAGGGAGCAGAGGTTAAAGGTCTCATCTGAAAGACGGCACCTCTGACAGTGCAGCACTCCCTCGGTACTGGCAATGCAGCGTCGGCCATGGATTTTGTGCTCAAGTCTCATGGAGTGGGATTTGAACGCACAATCTTCTGGCTCCGAGGCGAGAGTGTTACCAACTGAGCCACAGGCTGACAAGCAAATGAGAATCAGGCGGTTTCTATAATGGCCAGTCCATCTGCAACACCAGCCTGGACGGGAAGTTATAAGTCGACCCACCTTCTCAGTGCCATTGCTGTATGCTCATTCCTATTGGCGGGGGGGGGGGGGGGGGGGGGGGGGGGGGGAGAGGAATCACCTGCTTGTATCGATGCTGGTGAATAGAACTTGGGGCCACGGCCTCAGGATAAAGGGTAGGCCATTCCGGACTGAGCTGAGGAGAAATTTCTTCACACAGAGGGTGGTCAATCTTTGGAATTCTCTACCCCAGAGGGCAGTGGAGGCTCAGTCATTGGGTATATTCAAAACAGAAGTCGATAGATCTCTGACTAGTAAGGGCATCAAGGGATAAGAACGTAAGAAGTAGGAGCAGGAGTAGGCCATACGGCCCCTCGGGCCTGCTCCGCCATTCAATAGGATCATGGCTGATCCGAACCTAGACTCACGTCCACTTCCCTGCCCGCTCCCCGTAACCCCTAATTCCCTTATCAGCTAGGAAACTGTCTATCTCCGTTTTAAATTTATTTAATGTTGCAGCTTCCACAGCTCTCTGGTAGCAAATTCCATAGATTTACTACCCTCTGAGTGAAGAAGTTTCTCCTCATCTCAGTTTTGAAACGGCAGCCCCTTATTCTAAGATTATGCCCCCTAGTTCTAGTCTCACCCATCAGTGGAAACATCCTCCCCACATCCACCCGATCAAGCCCCCTCACAATCTTATATGTTTCGATAAGATCGCCTCTCATTCTTCTGAATTCCAATGAGTAGAGGCCCAACCTACTCAACCTTTCCTCATAAGTCAACCCCCTCATCTCCGGAATCAATCGAGTGAACCTTCTCTGAACTGCCTCGAGAGCAAGTATATCTTTTCTTAAATATGGAAACCAAAACTGCACGCAATATTCCAGGTGTGGCCTCACCAGTACCCTGTATAACTGAAGCAAGACTTCCCTGCTTTTATACTCCATCCCCCTCGCAATAAAAGCCAAGATCCCTTTGTACTGTAGCACTTTGCAGTTTCTCTCCATTTAGATAATAACTTGCTCTTTGATTTTTTCTGCCGAAGTGCATAACCTCACACTTTCCAACATTATATTCCATCTGCCAAATTTCTGCCCACTCACTTAGCCATAGGATATGGCGATAGGGCCGGTGAATGGAGTGGAGGCAGAAGATCAGCCACGATCTCATTGAATGGCGGAGTAGGCTCGAAGGGCCGACTTACCCTCCTATTTCTTATGTTCTTAACCTCAGATAAAGCAAATCCTTGCAGCATTTACAGTAAAGAAAAAACCGATAATGATGAAGCCTGGGTCAATCCCTTGGAGCTGCAGATCTATATAAAACATGCAGCTGTTAATCGACAGAAGTGAACCGTCAGTCAGTTTGAAAATGTTTAACGTTGCTTTGCTCAACCATATATTCTTTCTCTCAGCGCAGCCCCAGCCGATCTCCATCTCAGTGCCGCTCGGTAAAATTAACGCAGAGCTTAAAGCCAGCGTCCTCCTGTCAGTGGCTGTATCCGGCAACATGAAGAAGGGTAACTGGAGTTCCAGAGGCTGGTGGTTTTATCAGTGGGACGGTCCAATTGAAAATGCAACTAAACGTCCTTTCCGTCACATGGTGCTCTTTCCCAATGCATCAATCCTTCTAGAGCACGTGAGCAGTTACGACAGTGACCTGTACACTCTTACTGTGGAGTCGCCTACCGGCGCTACAGCAACGGCAGATATCATCCTGACAGTGTTCAGTGAGTAGCTGCTATACCTGTTTCATTGCAAAATTATTTGGGGACATTTTGCGACCTATTCCGCACATTTAATTAGTAAATTATCTATCTGTAACATATTTTTGAAAGTCTGACAGCCGCACGCACTTCTTCTCAACTTTCCCGTTATAAAATTTAATTTAATTTAATAGAAACGACAACAGAGAAGGTCATAGACTTAGGTAGCAGTGGGGGAATTAAAAAACAGAATGTGTCAGGAAGGGACAGAAGGTATGGAGCAAAAAGTAAAGTACTAAAAAGGGAAAAAACAGGAACTAAGTGTTACAAAACATATTTGAAAGTTCTTTATCTGAATGCACGTAGCATTCGTAACAAAATGAATGAGTTAACGGAACAAATAACGACATATGGGTATGATCTTGTGGCCATTACAGAAACATGGCTGCAGGGTGACCATGACTGGGAATTAAACATACCAGGTTATTTAACAATCAGGAAGGACAGGCAGGAAGGGAGAGGAGGTGTGGTGGCTATGTTAATAAAGGAAGGAATCACTAAAATACAGAGAAATGATAGTGGGTCGAAAGAGCAGGATAGTGAAACAGTTTGGGTGGAGATAAGGAATAATAAGGGGAAAAAAGCACTAGTGGGTGTAGTCTATAGGCCTCCGAACAGTTGCAACTCTGTTGGACGGAGTATTAATCAGGAAATAGTTGAGGCTTGTAATAAGGGAACAGCTATAATTATGGGGGATTTTAATTATCATATTAACTGGACAAATCAAATTGGGCAGAGCAGCCTTGAGGATGAGTTCATTGAGTGTATTAGGGATGGGTTTCTTGAGCAGTATGTAACTGAACCGACCAGGGGGCAAGCAACCTTAGATTTGGTCCTGTGTAATGAGACAGGATTAATTAAAAATGTCCTAGTAAAGGATCCCCTTGGAATGAGTGACCATAACATGGTTGAGTTCCATATTCAATTAGAGGGTGAGAAGGTTGGATCTCAAACAAGCGTGCTGAGCTTGAATAAAGGAGACTATGAAGGTATGAGAGCGGAATTGATTAGAGTGGACTGGGAAAATAGATTAAAGGGTAAGGCGGTACATGATCAGTGGTGTACATTTAAGGAGTTATTTTACAACTTCCAAAAAATATATATTCCACTGAGGAAAAAAGGGTGTAAAAGAAAAGATAGCCATCCGTGGCTAAGTAAAGTAATTAAGGATAGTATCCGACTAAAAACAAGGGCATATAAGGTAGCCAAATCTAGTGGGAGGATGGAAGATTGGGAAGTCTTTAAAAGACAGCAAAAAATAACTAAAAGATTGATTAAGAAAGGGAAGATAGATTATGAAAGTAAATTAGCAAAAAATATAAAAACAGACAGTAAAAGTTTCTATAGTTATATAAAAAGAAAAAAGGTGGCTAAAGTAAATGTTGGTCCATTAGAGGATGAGACCGGGAAATTAATGGTGGGAAACATGGAGATGGCAAAAACACTGAACAATTATTTTTTATCAGTCTTTACAGTAGAGGACACTAAGAATATCCCAACACTGGACAAACAGGGGGCTCTAGGGGGGGAGGAACTAAATACGATTAAAATCACTAAGGAAGTGGTACTTGGTAAAATAATGGGATTCAAGGCGAATAAATCCCCTGGACCTGATGGCTTGCACCCTAGGGTCTTGAGGGAAGTAGCGGCAGGGATTGTGGATGCATTGGTAATAATTTTCCAAAACTCACTGGACTCAGCAAAGGTCCCGGCAGATTGGAAAACTGCTAATGTAACACCCTTATTTAAAAAGGGTAGTAGACAGAAGGCTGGAAACTATAGACCTGTTAGCCTAACATCTGTGGTTGGTAAAATGTTAGAGTCCATTATTAAGGAGACAGTAACGGGACATTTGGATAAACATAATTTAATAGGACAAACTCAGCATGGTTTCATAAAGGGGAAGTCATGTTTGACAAATTTGCTGGAGTTTTTTGAGGAAGTAACATACAGGGTGGATAAAGGGGAACCAGTGGACGTAGTGTATTTAGACTTCCAAAAGGCATTTGACAAGGTGCCACACAAAAGATTATTGCTCAAGATAAAAAATCACAGGATTGGGGGTAATATTCTGGCGTGGGTGGAGGATTGGCTCTCTAACAGAAAGCAGAGAGTTGGGATAAATGGTTCGTTCTCACATTGGCAACCAGTAACTAGTGGTGTTCCGCAGGGGTCAGTGCTGGGTCCCCAACTCTTTACAATCTATATTAATGATTTGGAGGAGGGGACCGAGTGTAACAAAGTTTGCAGATGATACAAAGATGGGACGGAAAGTAGTGAGTGAGGAGGACATAAAAAACCTGCAAAGGGACATAGACAGGCTAAGTGAGTGGGCAGAGATTTGGCAGATGGAATACAATACTGGAAAGTGTGAGGTTATGCACTTTGGCAGGAAAAATCATAGAGCAAGTTATTATCTTAATGGCAAGAAACTGGAAAGTACTGTAGTACAAAGGGATCTGGGGGTCCTGGTGCACGAAACTCAAAAAGTTAGTATGCAGGTGCAGCAAGTGATCAAGAAGGCCAATGGAATGTTGGCTTTTATTGCTAGGGGGATGGAATATAAAAACAGGGAGGTATTGCTGCAGTTGTACAAGGTATTGGTGAGACCGCACCTGGAATACTGTATACAGTTTTGGTGTCCATACTTAAGAAAAGACATACTTGCTCTCGAGTCAGTACAAAGAAGGTTCACTCGGTTAATCCCGGGGATGAGGGGGTGGTCATATGAGGAGAGGTTGAGTAGATTGGGACTCTACTCATTGGAGTTCAGAAGAATGAGAGGCGATCTTATTGAAACATATAAGATTGTGAAGGGGCTTGATCGGGTGGATGCGGTGAGGATGTTCCCAATGAAGGGTGAAACTAGAACTAGGGGGCATAATCTTAAAATAAGGGGCTGCTCTTTCAAAACTGAGATGAGGAGAAACTTCTTCACTCAGAGGGTGGTAGGTTTGTGGAATTTGCTGCCCCAGAAAGCTGTGGAAGCTACATCATTAAATAAATTTAAAACAGAAATAGATAGTTTCCTAGAAGTAAAGGGAATTAAGGGTTACGGGGAGCGGGCAGGAAATTGGACATGAGACTAGGTTCGGAATGGTCATGGCCCTGTGGGTAGTGGAGTGGGCCCAGGGGCCGTGTGGCCTGGTTCTGCTCCTACTGTGTTCTAATTCTGTTAGATTTCAGGAGATGGTTTTATTCCTGTTCCTGGCTGGGGTGGAGATCGCCTTTACAGAAGGTAAGTACTGTAGAAAATATAGGGACAGAGTGATCTCCTGGAAGAATTTCCATCGCCTAGATGGGTCGGAGAGGAATTTCCCAGATTTTTTTCTCCCAAATTGGCCATTGGGTCTTTATCTGGTTTTTCGCCTCTCCCGGGAGATCACATGGGTTCGGGTGGATGCACAGTGATAGAAGATTTGAGGTTAGGATCAGATCAGCCATGATCTTATTGAATGGTGGAGCAGGCTCGAGGGGCCGTTTGACCTACTCCTGCTCCTATTTCTTATGTTCTTATGTAAAATTACTGGAGTAATTCTCACATGGATCACCGGGCGGAAAACTGGCCAATTTTAACCTATCCCAATTTTCCTGATCATTGAATTCAATAGAAAGGAAAATCAGAGAGGGTGTAAAACGACCGGTTAATCTGCTACCTTTAGTTTTATGACGCATAACCCATGATTTATAGAGGTTTAGGTATCTTCAGTTTGCTTATGATAGTCTCCATTTCCAGTGGAACAAGGAAATTCAATTTCTTGCATAAATGACACAGAATTTCAGTCTCAATGAAAGGTTGTAAATTTGCATGTTTCGATTTAGAGGAGACAGCCAACATCTTACCAACAGAATTTGGCTGTGTTTGCACCTGGACTAATAAGTCAAACGAATTAGGAGCAAGAGTCAGCCATACAGCCCCTCGAGCCTGCTCCGCCATTCAATAAGATCATGGCTGATCTTCGACCTCAACTCCACTTTCCCGCCCGATCCCCATATCCCTCGATTCCAAAAATCTTTCGCTCTCGGCCTTGAATATGCTCAAAGACTCAGCATCCACAGCCTGTTGGGGTAGAGAATTCTAAAGATTCTCAACCCTCTGAGCGAAGAAATTCCTCCTCATCTCAGTCTTTAATGGCCGGCCCCTTATCCTGAGACTGTGCCCCCTGGTTCTGGACCCTCCAGCCAGGGTGAAACAACCTCTCAGCATCTACCCGGTCAATCCCCCTCAGATCAGTGGCAAATTTTTAATACGCAGAAATGCAAGGTGCTGAAAGCGTATTTCATGGGGTAGGGATAGAATCTGTCGTGGGAGAACTTGAATGACACTTGAGGTACTGGTTGACTGGTCACTTCTCGTAGCCAATAAGCGTGAGCGAGCACTAAGCAAAGCCATTAGAACACTGGGTTATATTGACAAAATAAGTTGAGTTCAAGATTACATCTGTTCATATATAAAACTGACCACTGAATACCTTTTTTTTTTTTTTTTTACAGACTCTGAAACATGTACAAGTTACAATGTTCTTTTGTCCTTTTCAATTCTTCTGGCTTTAATTTGCATTTTTGCCTTTGCTATTCACATCCATAAAAAAAAGCAAACTGTTGGATATGAAACCATTGGTAAGTATTAGACACTGCACATCACAAAGGCCCATGGATACATTCATATTTTAATATGTAGTTATCCAAACATCTACATCTAGACACAGTTGAACACCGAACTGTACACAGAGGCACCAAGCCAGGTGAGGGGGTCACTAGTACGACAGCAAAATACTGCGGATGCTGGAAATCCAAAATGACAACAGAAAATGCTGGAAAAACTCAGCAGGCCAGGCAACATCCGTGGAGAGAGAAAATAGAGTCAATGTTTCGGGTCGAAACCCTTCGTCAGGACTGAAAAAGCACAGGAAATGAAACAGATTAAAAGGCCAGTTTGGGGGCTGGGAAATGGGGATGAGAGAACAAAAGAGAAGTGAAGAGACATTAAGAGGTATTGAAAACGAGACGAGATGGTGATAGGACTAGTGGAGACAAAAGAAGGCTCTAGATCAGGTGTGAAATGCGCTGGCAGAATGGGAGACAGCTGCCATGTGGGAGAGAGAAAAAAAGGGGGAAGGGCCAAAACAAAGCTGTGGATAAAAAATAAGTAAAAATGTAATAGGGGTCGAGGTTATGATCTGAAATTGTTGAGCTCGATATTGAGTCCGGAAGGCTATAAAGTGCCTAATCGGAAGATGAGGTGCTGTTCCTAGAGCTTACGCTGAGCTTCCGTGGAACAATGCAAGAGCCCGAGTACGGTGAGGTCTGAGTAAGAATGGGGCAGTGAAATAAAATAACAGGCGACCGGAAGCTCGGGGTCACCCCTACGGACTGAACGGAGGTGTTCCGTAAAGCGGTCACCGAGGTGGTCACTAATACTGTACCACACTGCAAAGGAATGGGTAGAATGAGGGTCACTAATAATCCCAGATCACAATGTTTGGATGTGAGATGAGGAGACGGGGTAGAGTGAGAGAGTCACGAATAATACGACCACACATTGAACAGGAGGTAAGAGAAAGGGGAGAGGGCGCAGTCATTAACAATACGCTAATACAATGTGCAGGGGGTGAGGTGAGAGGATGGCGTTACACACACAGAATCACACAGAAACCCCACAGTGCAGATAGAGGCCATTTCGGCCCATCGAGCCTGCACCGACACATATCCCACCCGATCCCCGTAACCCCTACACCAACACATATCCCACCCTATCCCCGTAACCCCACGTATTTAATCCCCCTAACACTAAGGGTCAATTTATCATAGCCAATCAACCTAACCCGCACATCTTTGGACTGTGGGAGGAAACCGGAGCACCCGGAGGAAACCCACGCAAACACAGGGAGAATGTGCAAACTCCACACAGACAGTTACATAGAAACATAGAAGATAAGAGCAGGAGTAGGCCATTCAGCCCATCGAGGCTGTTCCGCCATTTAATGAGATCATGGCTGATCATCCAAATTCAGTACCCTGTCCTTGCTTTCTCCCCATATTCCTTGATTTCTTTAGCCTTAAGAAATATATCTAACTCCTTCTTGAATATATTTAATGAATTGGCCTCAACTGCCTTCTGTGGTAGAGAATTCCACAGGTTCACCACTCTCTGGGTGAAGAAATTCCTCCTCATCTCTGTCCTAAATGCCTTACCCCTTATCCTTAGACTGTTATCCCTGGTTCTGGACTCCCCCGCCATCGGGAACATCCTTCCTGCATCAAGTCTGTCTAGTCCTGTTACAATTTTATAAGTTTCAATGAGAACCCCTCTCATTCTTCTAAACTCTAGCGAATACAAGCCCAATCGACCCAATCTCTCTTCATACGTCATTCCTGCCATCCCAGGTATCAGTCTGGTGAATCTTTGCTGCACTCCCTCCATGGCAAGAACATCCTTCCTCAGATAAGGCGACCAAAACTACACACAATACTTAAGGCGTGGCCTCACCAAGGCCCTGTACAACTCCAGCAAGACACCCTTGCTCCTGTACTCGAATCCTCTCGCTATGAAGGCCAACATACCATTTGCCTTCTTAACCACCTGCTGCACCAGCATGCTTACCTTCAGCGACTGGTGCACAAGGACACCCAGGTCTCGTTGCACTTCCCCTTTTCCCAATCTATTGCCGTTCAGATAATAATCTGCCTTCCTGTTTTTGCCACCAAAGTGGATAACCTTGCAATTATCCACATTATACTGCATCTGCCATACATCTGCCCAATCACCCAACCTGTCCAAATCATACTGGAGTTTCTCGGCATCCTCCTCACAGCGCACATGCCCACCCAGCTTTGTGTCATCTGCAAACTTGGAGATATTACATCTAGTTCACTTGTCTAGGTCATTAATATATAATGTGGGTAGAGAGGATTCAGTAATAATAAAATGACACAAGGTGCAGCGGGTGACCCGATGGGCAGTGAGAAATCAGTAATAATCTATAATGATTGGGGGGGTGGTCAATGCATGGTTTGAGCGACTGAGCAGGAATAGATACATTTGGACACTCACAAAGTTCCGCTGCAATTAGGAGATTTTTTTTATTCACGGGATGTGAGCATCACTGGGAAAGCCGATATTTATTGCCCGTCCCTAATTACCCTCGAGAAGGTGGTGGTGAGCCGTCTTCTTGATAATTGAGTGGCTTGCTCGGCCGTTTCAGGGGGCAGCTGAGAGCCAACCACATTGCTGTGGGTCTCTGGAGTCATTTATAGGCCAGACCGGGTAAGGGCGGCAGATTTCCTTCCCTAAAGAACATTAGTGGACCAGATGGATTCTGACGGCAATCTGGTAGTTTCATGGTCAGCGTTACTGGTACTAGCTTTTTAAAAAAATTCAGGATTCATTTAATAAATTCAAAGTAAATCCCCAGCTGCCGTGGTGGGATGTGAACTTATGTCTCTGGATCATCAGTCCAGGACGTTGGATTACTAGTCCAGGAACATAACCACTACGCTACCATTTTGCCTTTCATTGCCCCAGGTTGTATTTATCTGATTTCTGTTTTACAGATATTCTGGCTGTGTTCTGTAAAGGATACCGGTTTTGTCTATCTTTTGTGACGCTGCTGGCTTTCAATTTCATCATAATCTTTGCCATTCTCATAAACAAGCATACGTGTGCCCTAGGACAACAGCCTGGTAAGATCATTCATTCAACATTTTAACACATGATTGTCATAATGTTCCATTCATTCCCACATAGACACACTGATTAGTACATTACAGCCTGGGGTTTCCTCTGGTTTTCTCACCAGATATCAGCGCAATATGGGCGGAATTGACTGAAATAGCGCAAAGGATCGTAGAGCTTAAAATGTGAGTTACGCCCATAACCGCTTAATTGGCACCCCATCCACCACCTTAAACATTCACTCCCTCCACCACCGGCGCACCGTGGCTGCAGTGTGGACCATCTACAAGATGCACTGCAGCAATTCGCCAAGGCTTCTTCGACAGCACGTCCCAAACCCGCGACCTCTACTGCCTAAAAGGACAAGGGCAGCAGGCGCATGGAAGCACCACCACCTGCAAGTTCCCCTCCAAATTACACACCATCCTGACTTGGAAATATATCGCTGTTCCTTTGTCCGAGTCAAAATCCTGGAACTCCCTCCCTAACAGCACTGTGGGAGCACCTTCACCACACGGACTGCAGCGGTTCAAGGCGGCGGCTCACCAACACCTTTTTAAAAATTCATTGATGGGATGTGGGCGTCGCTGGCTAGGCCTGCATTTAGTGCCCATCCCTAATTGCCCCTGAGAAGATGGTGGTGAGCCGCCTTCTTGAACCGCTGCAGTCCATATGGTGTAGGTACACCCACAATGCTGTTAGGAAGGGAGTTCCAGGGTTTTGGCCCAGCGACAGTGAAGGAACGGCGATACAGGTCCAAGTCAGGATGGTGTGTGGCTTGGAGGGGAACTTGTAGGTGGTGATGTTCCCATGCGTCTGCTGCCCTTGTCCTTCTAAGTGGTAGAGGTCACGGGTTTGGAAGGTGCTGTTGAAGGAGCTTTGGCGAGTTGCTGCAGTGCATCTTGTAGATGGTACACACTGCAGCCACAGTGCGCCACTGGTGGAGGGAGTGAATGTTGAAGGTGGCGGATGGAGTGCCAATCAAGTGGGCTGCTTTATCATGAATGGTGTCGAGCTTCTTGAGTGTTGTTGGAGCGGCACTCATCCAGGCAAGTGGAGAGTATTCCATCACACTCCTGACTTGTGCCTTGTAGATGGTGGAAAGGCTTTAGGGAGTCAGGAGGTGAGACACTCGCTGCAGAATTCCCAGCCTCTGGCCTGCTCTTGTAGCCACAGTATTTATATGGCTGGTCCAGTTCAGTTTCTGATCAATGGTAACCCCCAGGATGTTGATAGTGGGGGATTCAGCGATGGTAATGCCATTGAATGTCAAGGGAAGATGGTTAGAGTCTCGCTTGTTGGAGCTGGTCATTGCCTGGCACTTGTGTGGTGCGAATGTTACTTGCCACTTGTCAGCCCAAGTCTGAATGTTGTCCAGGTCTTGCTGCATATGGACACGGACTGCGTCTCAAGGGACAACTAGGGACGGGCAATCAATGCTGGCCTTGCCAGCGATGCCCACGTCCCAGGAACGAATAAAAACAAACACTGATACTCGAGTTTGTGATCTTTAACACTGGTTTCAAAAGTCAATTTGCCCGAAGCAGTCCTCACCAACAGAACTGGACACGCCCCCAGATCGGCACAGCTAGTTCGCGCCGATTGCACCCGCTCAGGGATGTTCATCACATTGTGCCCCGAATTTCAGGCGCACAGGCACCCGTGGTCACATTAATCTATCGTTAACGGCCTGCAGCGCCAGTGACCTGTAGTCAATTGAAGCCTCACTCAGGTCCAATTCTGATGCCTCAATTACACTCAATTCCGGATAAACATAGAAACATAGAAGATAGGAGCAGGAGTAGGCCATTCGGCCCCTCGAGCCTGCTCCACCATTCAATGAGATCATGGCTGATCATCCAAATTCAGTACCCTGTCCCTGCTTTCTCCCCATATCCCTTGATCCCCTTAGCCTTAAGAAATATATCTAACTCCTTCTTGAATATATTTAATGAATTGGCCTCAACTGTCTTCTGTGGTAGAGAATTCCACAGGTTCACCACTCTCTGGGTGAAGAAATTCCTCCTCATTTCTGTCCTAAATGGCTTACCCCTTATCCTTAGAGTGGGACCCCTGATTCAGGACACCCCGGCCATCGGGAACAAATAAATTGATAGGGTAGATAGAAATGTTTTCTGATGGTGGGTGAGTCTCGGACATGGGGACATAACCTTAAAATCAGAGCCAGGCCATTCAGGAGAGAAGTTAAGAAACACCTCTTCACACAGAGGGTGGTAGAAGTGTGGAACTCGCTCCCAAAAACACCGTAGATGTTAGCTCAATCAGTCATTTTAAATCTGAGATCGATAGATTTTTGCTGGCTAAGGGTATTGAGGGATATGGAGCCAAGGCAGGTAACTGGAGTTTGGATAAAGATCAGCCAGGATCTCAGTGACTGGTGGAACAGGCTCGAGTGGCTGAATGTCCTACGTGAGAGTGTCATTACACTACAGGTACCATTATAAATTTGGACATAGAAATTTATAATAGAAAAGGCTGATTCAAACGTGTGACAAAAGCATGAACAGGAAGTAATTTTTCATAAATAGTAAGTGTGCAAGGACATAAGGTTTTGAAATATATTTAGATAGATTAACATCACTGTTATTATACAGGAAACTCTCGATTTACCGGCACCTAAATAACCGGCAAAATTCAGGAGTAGGTTCAGGTAAGTTTTACTTCATATTAGTGACCGTTCCTGGATCTGTGGCTGTGTAACCGGGGTTCCTGCACCTGTTGCTATGCAACAGGGATGCCTGGATCTTGTGGCCAGGGTTCCTGCACTTGTTGCTAAGCAACAGGGAAGCCTGGATCTGTTGCTGTGTACGGGGCTCTCGTACCTTTTACTATACCTCTCTGTAATCCGGACTTTTTGATAAACCGGCACCACGCCGGTCCCGTCGGTGCCGGATAAAAGAGTTTCCTGTAGTGCGTTCCGATTGTGTGTGTGTGTTTGCGATTACTCAATACAGGCAATTTAGGAATGTTGAAACATCAAATACACCAAGACTAAGTTATTTTCCCCTCTGTATTGTTGCAGTGCTCAATTTTTTGGCAAAGTAATCCGATCCTTAACTTTCAACGCGTGACAGTCTACAGGTGAGTCTTTGCAAAAATCTTACTGCAGTATAGGGTTGTTACAAGGGACAGGCCTTTGACGGTTAAGACATGGCTGTAAATCAAGCCCTGTCCAATGGGATAAAACTCTCTCCTTTGGAAATGGTTTGAAAAGATCCCACTAAAACATCTATTGCCAATTAGAAAAGGACCAGAGCACGAAAGGGAAGGAGTCTGCACAATTGGTGTTAAATTCAGTTTCCACATGTACGCTGACGACACCCAGCTATACCTCACTATCTCTTCTCTTGACCCCGCCACGGTCTCTAAATTGTCACACTGCTTGTCCGACATACAGTTCTGGATGAGCAAAAATGTTCAAAAATTAAATATTGGGAAGGCCGAAGCCATTGTTTTCAGTCTCCGCCACAAACTCCGTTCCCTAGCAACTGACTCCATCCCTCTCCCTAACATCTGTCTGAGGCCGAACCACACTGTTCACAACCTTGGTGTCATGTTAGACCCTGAGCTTCCGATCACATATCCGCAGCATAACAAAGACCGCCTATTTCCACCTCTAACATCGCCCGTCTCCGCCCTTGCCTCTGCTCATCCGCTGATCAAACCCTCCTCCATGTCTCTGTTACCTCTGGACTTGACTATTCCAACGCACTCCTGGCTGGCCTCCCACATTCTACCCTATGTAAACTTGAAGTCATCTAAAACTCGGCTGCCCGTGTCCTAACTCGCACCAAGTCCCGTTCACCCATCACCCCTGTGCTCGCTGACCTACATTGGCTCCCGGTTAAGCAGTGCCTCGATTTCAAAATTCTCATCCTTGTTTTCAAACCCCTCCGTGGCCTCGCCCCTCCATATCCATATCTCTGTAATCTCATTCAGCCCCACAACCCCGCCCCCTGAGATATCTGCGCTCCTCTAATTCTTCCCTCTTGAGCATCCCGGATTATAGTCGCTCAACCATTGGTGGCCGTGCCTTCTGTTGCCTGGGCCCTAAGCTTTGGTTGATGGTACAAGGACTAGGGGACACAGGTTTAAGGTTTCGGGCAAGAGATACAGGGTGGAAGTGAGGAAAAACTTTCTTACGCAGCGAGTGGTGATGACCTGGAACTCGCTGCAGACGGAAGTGGTGGAAGCGGAGACTCTCAATGTTTTCATGGGGAGACTGGATAGGCACTTTGGGGGAAATAAACTTGCAGGGCTACGGGGATAGAGTGGGGGAATGGGACTGACTGGATTGCTCTACAGAGAGCCGGCACGGACTCGATGGGCCGAATGGTCTCCTTCTGTGCCGTTATGACTCTATGACTTGTCCTAATTTGAACTCGTGGCCTCTGGGTTGGTAGTTCAAGAAAATAAGCACAACCCTACCAGAGCCAAACAACAGAAGATTTGGTGTTGCCCCACAGGTGGAAACAAGCTTACACTTATTTCATCTTCCTTACAATGTCATCTATGACTGTCATCCATACTGTGCAATGATGTCATCAGCATTGGTGCTATGTGACAACTTGGCTCAGCCCACTTGCCTCTATTCCAGAAGGCTGTGGGTTCCAACTCGAAGACTTCAGCCGTGGCTCAGTGGGTAGCACCCTCGTCTCGGAGTCAGAAGGTCGTGTGTTCAAATCCCACTCCAGAGCCTTGAGCACAACATTTCAGGCTGACACTCCTGTCCAGTGCTGAGAGCGCGCTGCATTGTTGGAGGTGCCGTCTTTCGGCTGAGAGCTTAAACCGAGGACCCCGTCTGCCCTCTCAGGTGGACGGAAAAGATCCCATGGCACTATTTCAAAGAAGAGCAGGAGAGTTATCTCCGGTGTCATAGAGTCAAAACGGCACAGAAGGAGGCCATTCGGCCCATCGAGTCCGTGCTGGCTCTCTGTAGAGCAACCCAGTCAGTCCCATTCCCCCACTCTAGCCCCGTGGCCCTGCAAGTTTATTTCCCTCAAGTGCCTATCCAGTCTCCCCTTGAAAACACTGATCGTCACCGCGTCCATCAGCAGCGAGTTCCAGGTCCTCACCACTCGCTGCGTAAAAAAGTTTTTCCTCACGTCCCCCCTGTATCTCTTGCCCAAAACCTTAAATCTGTGTCCCCTAGTCCTTGTACTATCAACTAGTGGGAACAGCCTTTCCCCGTCTAGCCTATCCAAACCCGTCATAATCTTGTACACCTCTATCAAATCACCCCTCAACCTCCTTTGCTCTAATGAAAACAAATCCAGCTTCTCCAACCTGTCCTTGTAGCTAAGATCCCCCATCCCCGGAACCATTCTGGTAAATCTCCTCTGCACCCTCTCAAGGACCTTCACATCCTTCCTTAAAGTGTGGAGACCAGAACTGGACGCAATACTCCAGTTGTGACTTAACCAGCGCTTTCTAAAGGTTCAGCATAACTTCTCTACTTTTGTACTCAATACCTCTATTTATGAAGCCCAAGATCCCATATGCTTTGTTACCCACTCGCTCAATATGTCCTGCCACCTTCACGGTGCATCACCTCACATTTCCTGGGCCAATATTTTCCCCTCAATCAACATCATTAAGACAGATTATCTGGTCATTATCACATTGCTGTTTGTGGGAGCTTATCACAGTGGCTACACTTCACAAGTACTTCATTGGCTGTAAAGCGCTTTGGGAGATTCTGAGGTTAAGCATGGTTAACCTTTTGCAATAACAACAGAAAATGCTGGAAAAACTCAGCAGGGCCAGGCAACATCCGTGGAGAGAGAAATAGAGTCAACCTTTCAGGTCGAAACCCATCGTCAGGACTGAAAAAGCACAGGAAATGAAACAGATTAAAAGGCCAGTTTGGGGGCTGGGAAATGGGGATGAGAGAACAAAAGAGAAGTGAAGAGACATTGAGAGGTATTCAAAACGAGACGAGATGGTGATAGGACTAGTGGAGACAAAAGACGGCTCTAGATTAGGTGTGAAATGCGCTGGCAGAATGGGAGACAGCTGCCATGTGGGAGAGAAAAAAAGGGGGAAGGGTCAAAACAAAGGTGTGGATAAAAAATATGTAAAAATGTAATAGGGGCCGAGGTTATGATCTGAAATTGTTGAACTCGATATCGAGTCCAGAAGGCTGTAAAGTGCCTAATCGGAAGATGAGGTGCTGTTCCTCGAGCTTACGCTGGGTTTCCGTGGAACAATGCAAGAGGCCGAGGGCGGTGAGGTCCGAGTGGGAATGGGGCGGTGAATTAAAATGACAGGTGACCGGAAGGTCGGGGTCACCCTTACGGACTGAACGGAGGTGTTCCGCCAAGCGGTCGCCCAATCTGCGTTTGGTCTCCCCAATGTAGAGGAGACCAGATCGTGAGCAGTATACTCGATTGCAAGAAGTACAAGTAAATCGCTGTTTCACCTGGAAGGGGTGTTTGGGGCCCTGGACAGTGGGAAGGGGGGGGAGGTAAAAGGGCAGGTGTTTCATCTCGTGTGCTTGCACGGGAAGGTGCCGGTCGAAGGGGAAGGGGTGCTGGGGGTGATAGAGGAGTGGACTTTTTGCACCTGTGCACTAGCGATTTAGTGATTGCTTAGCTACCTTTGTCTGTGACGTTTGAAAGTGCACGGCAAGTCTAGAAGTTACTTCAATACAGCATTGTACATTCCATGCCAGGAATGTTGACTTCCATTTCATTTCCATTCTACCTTCAGAAGGACGAAGATGAAGTGCTACGCAATCCAAGCAAACTACAATCCACCGGAAGGCAGATGGAAAATACACGAACATGTACTCTACGCTATGATATCAACCAGCTGTGGACAATACGTGAAAGAATAATTATATTTTAACCTTTTTGCAAACTTGTGCGGAAGTGGTCGAATATTAAACACTCTCCAACATTTATGGTATTGCAACTGAGACCTGGTCAAGTTCATTACAATGGAGCCGGCCCAGAAACTCCATTCGCAGCCCTCCCGCGGGCTGCGATTTGGAAAAATCTCCGCCTCGACCGGAGGGCTCCCGGGAGGCGCAGAGTTCCATTGCTGGAACTCTCCAAACTGCCGGTGCGCAGGGCCCACGTATCCCAGGTAGTTCGCAGCGTCCCTGGGATCACGTGGGCCATGGGGAGCCAATCGGTGCAGGAAATCTCCATTCATAGATTTGACAGGAAGACCTGTCAAATCTATGAATAGAGATCACCCCCAAAACATAAGAAAAACTTCAAATATTTTTTTTAAAAAATCACATTTTTAAAATGACTATAAATTACATAAATTAACTATTTTAAACAAAACTAAATTTTTGAAAAAAATAATTACAGTTTTTAACGGGGCTAAAAATAAACTTACCTTTCTTTAAAGTATTTTAAAATGATAAATCAGCAGAATTTTTTTTAATTAACTTTCTTCAACTCTGAGCGCACCCACTTTTACCAGGCGTAAGAATTGTAAGTGTTTTCTGCGGGCAGAGGGTCTCCAAAAAACAGAACTCTCCACCCACAGAGTCTCCCGAGCAAGTGGAGCATCTGTCAAGAGCTTTCTTGACAGATTGGAAATACCGGTTTCCAGCGCGTGCGCAGTGCATGCCTGAAACTGGCATTTCCGATGTCCCTACGGGTGAGTACACGGCGCGTGCCCGCCCGTCGGGATCGGAATTTCTGCCTCGGAGTGTTTACTGTTGGGAGAGATCCGGTGCACTGCAACTGAGATTTTTAGTTTAGTTGCCTATCTGCGGCCATGTCTTCAAGGTAAATGTCACCTGAACCCACGGGGCCATCTCTTGATGATGTCCTTTCAAAGATGCACATCTGCCGCAGCTTGGTGGAGCCGGGGGAATGGCAGAGTGACAGGGCTTCATCCACTCAGTGAGGCAGATGCTCAATCATTGGCTCCGTCACTCTACTGAGGTAGTCCGAGGGGCCAGGAATCATATGGTTCAGCGTTGGTGGGGGGGGGGGGGGGGTGGTTCTGGATGAAGCTCAAGATCTCTTTTTTCTCACATTGCCATTCATCACCTTGCAACTGCAGAATTCAGAAATACGTCAGCGAAGAGCGTCCACTCATGTGTTGATGCAATGTTACCCCAACAAGGCAGAAGCTTGTCATCTTATGTCTGGATTGGGGCATGTTGACGCATTTGTGTGCAGAATTTAAGAGTGATTCTAAAGCCAAACGCCGCATACTGTGATCGCTGACCTACATTGGCTCCCGGATCAGCAGCACCTCAATTTCAAAATTCTCAGCCTTGTTTCCAAATCCCTCTATGGCCTCCTCGCCCCCCTCCCTATCATAGAAACATAGAAGATAGGAGCAGGAGTAGGCCATTCGGCCCCTCGAGCCTGTTCCGCAATTCAATGAGATCATGGCTGATCATCCAAATTCAGTACCCTGTCCCTGCCTTCTCCCCATATCCCTTGATCCCTTGAGCCTTAAGAAATATATCCAACTCCTTCCTGAATATATTTAATGAACTGGCCTCAACTGCCTTCTGTGGTAGAGAATTCCACAGGTTCACCACTCTCTGGGTGAAGAAATTCTTCCTCATCTCTCTCCTAAATAGCTTACCCCTTATCCTTAGACTGTGTCCCCTGGTTCTGGACTCCCCGGCCATCAGGAACATCCTTCTGCATCTAGTCTGTCTAGTCCTGTTAGAATTTTATAAGTTTCAATGAGATCCCCTCTCATTCTTCTAAACTCCAGCGAGTATAAGCCCAATCGACCCAATCTCTCCTCATACGTCATTCCTGCTATCCCAGGTATCAGCCTGGTGAATCTTCGCTGCACTCCCTCCATGGCAAGAACATCCTTCCTCAGATAAGGCGACCAAAACTGCACACAATACTCAAGGTGTGGTCTCACCAAGGCCCTGTACAACTGCAGCAAGACATCCTTGTTCCTGTACTCGAACCCTCTCGCTACGAAGCCCAACATACCATTTGCCTTCTTAACCGCCTGCTCCACCTGCATGCTTACCTTGAACGACTGGTGCACAAGGACACCTAGGTCTCGTTGCACTTCCCCTTCTCCCAATCTATTGCCATCCAGATAATAATCTGCCTTCTCTGTAATCTCCTCCCTATTCACCCATAACCCCTGTGCTCGCTGACCTACATTGGCTCCTGGTCTGGTAACTCCGCTAATTGAAAAATTCTCATCCTTGTTTTCCAATCGCTCCATCGTCTCACCCCTTCCTAGCTCTGTAACCTCCTTCAGCGCTCCAACCCTCCAAAGTCTCTGCACTCATCCAATTCTGGCCTTTTGCATTTTCATTGCTCCACCATTTGGGGCTGTACCTTTAGCCATCAAGGCCCTAAACTCTGGAATTCCCTGCCTAAACCTCTCCACCTCTCTACTCCTTTAAGACGCTCCTTAAAACCTACCTCTTTGACCAAGCTTTTGGTCACCTGCCCTAATTTCTCCTTATGTGGCTCGGTGTCGAATGTTTTGTCTTAAAATACTCCTGCGCAGCATCTTGGGACGTTTTGCTACGTTAAAGGCGCTATATAAATTCACGTTGTTGTTGTTATATGCCAATGGTTCGGTATAAATGCAAACGTTTACCTAATACCTAAGTTTATGTGCATGAATCTCTGAACCATTACAGAAGCACCCACATTTTGAGCTCATAGAATCATACAGCACTGAAGGAGGCCATTCAGCCCATCGTGCATGTGCCGGCTCTTTGAAAGAGGTCTCCAATTACTCCCGCTCCCCTGCTCTTTCGCCATAGCCCAGCACATTGCTCCTTTTCAAGGATTTATCCAATTCCCTTTTGAAAGCTACCATTGAATCTGCTTCCACCGCCCTTTCAGGCAGCGCGTTCCAGATCACAACAACTCGCTGCGTAAAACGATTTCTCCTCATCTCCCCCTCTGGTTCGTTTCCCCGAGAGAAATGGAAAAGCCAGATCCTACGCCAAGGGCTGACGGGTGCGAGAAAGCTTATTAAAATTTGTAATAGTGTGAGTGCCACTGGCCTGGGAGCACTTATTGCCTAGTTGCCTGAGGACGTTAACAGTCAACTAGATAGGGGATGAATGTTAAAGGAAGATTTCCTCCTTGAAGCCCGAACCCGAAAAGGCAACACTTATGGCGGAAGAGCCTCTGTGCAAATGAACCTCCAGTGTGGCTGACTGGAGTCTTCGATAAGCTAGACTCTCCCTAGGTGCAAGACTCCCTGCTTAGTGAAATAGTTGGATTTTTAGCATAAAACAGCAAGTTTTGCAATAATTTTCCTGGCCGCCTCTTATAGAAATCGCTCCTTTTCATTTTCATGTCCCTGGGGTGCGTAGCGCCTCCCTCCGGGCTGCGCGGTGACCGCCTCCCCGGGCTGCGCGGTGACCGACTCCCCGGGCTGCGCGGTGACCGCCTCCCCGGGCTGCGCGGTGACCGCCTCCCCGGGCTGCGCGGTGGCCGCCTCCCCGGGCTGCGCGGTGGCCGCCTCCCCGGGCTGCGCGGTGGCCGCCTCCCCGGGCTGCGCGGTGGCCGCCTCCCCGGGCTGCGCGGTGGCCGCCTCCCCGGGCTGCGCGGTGGCCGCCTCTCCGGGCTGCGCGGTGTCTGTCTCTCCGGGCTGCGCGGTGTCTGTCTCTCTGGGCTGTACGGTGTCTGTCTCTCTGGGCTGTACGGTGTCTGTCTCTCTCGGCTGTACGGTGTCTGTCTCTGTCTGGGCTGTACGGTGTCTGTCTCTGTCTGGGCTGTACGGTGTCTGATGTGCCTTCAATAACCACAAAACTAGAAGTTATAGACTTAAACAAGTTGGCTTTTAATCACTAAGATCAGAGCTAGCATCTCAACACGCCGACTGGTTCACAGGAATGAGTCATACAGATCCTGGGATCTTTATGTAAGAGAAGTCAGGGGCGGAGCCAAGAGCCAAGACCTGGAACCTTCCAGGTTAGTCAGGAAAGAGGAAGTGAAACTATACACAGTGTGGGGGAGGGTAATATACATGAGTGCAAAACGAATACAGGAAATACAGGATCAAGACAAACAGATTTCATTACAGTGTCTCTCTCTCTGGGCTGTACAGTGTCTGTCTCTGGGCTGTACGGTGTCTGTCGCTCTGGACCTACAAGAAATTTCACCCCCCCCCCGCAGCTTGACATGCAGTCTCATTCTGTCCTCCTAAGCCCAAGTATTTCAGGGTCAAGAGCCTCAGTCCCTGCCTTTCACACATTCTGAGTCACTATTAGAAAGCCTCCTGACTCCCCAAAGCCTTGCCACCATCTGCAAGGCACAAGTAAGGAGTGTGATGGAACACTCTCCACTTGCCTGGATGAGTGCAGCTCCAACAACACTCAAGAAGCTCGACACCATCCAGGACAAAGCAGCCCGCTTGATCGGCACCCCATCCACCACCTTCAACATTCACTCCCTCCACCACCGGTGCACCGTGGCTGCAGTGTGTACCATCTACAAGATGCACTGCAGCAACTCATCAAGGCTTCTTCGGCAGCACCTCCCAAACCCGCGACCTCTTCCACCTAGAAGGACAAGGGCAGCAGGCGCATGGGAACACCACCACCTCCAAGTTCCCCTCCAAGTCACACACCATCCTGATTTGGAAATATATCGGCCGATCCTTCATCGTCACTGGGTCAAAATCCTGGAACTCCCTCCCTAACATCACTGTGGGAGTACCTTCACCACACGGACTGCAGCGGTTCAAGAAGGAGGCTCACCACCACCTTCTCAAGGGCAACTAGGGATGGGCAATAAATGCCGGCCTTGCCAGTGATGCCCAGATCCAATAAGCTAATTAAAAAAAACTATTATAAAGCACCAATCCCATTTCCCTCGCCTCTCGGGATGGGGCTCTCAATCTTTTGACACACTCACTTGCTGCAATTGGTAAGGCTCTCCCTGACATTCTCAGTGATCAGATAACGGAAGCATTAGCGTTGCCTTTGATGGCGGTTTCCACCATTTCTTCATTAATACGATTTCAGCATTATTTGAAGTGCTAACACCAGCATTTAAACAGCTCTCTTAAGCATCTGGCAGTTCTCCAAGTTCCGCTACAAACATCACATAAACGGGTTTCCTGAAACATCCCTGACCTCAGAAATTAGCTCAAGTCCATGAAACTCTTTGCTTTAAACACTATGGGGGAGAAATTCTGTCTCGCCCCGTTTGGGGCGCAATTATCAGCCGGGCGCAAAGTTTAGCGCCTGGCGCTAATTATCGCCTCCGACTGCAAGCTTGGCTTCTATCACCCCTGGAGTTGATTGGAGCATTAATCAGGCGCAACACACCTCTCTTAAGGCGCTAACGCCGAGGAGCGAGGCGCTACCTCAGAGCGCTGGCGAAGCTCATGTGATGTCAGTCAGCAATGGAACACAGACACACTGGCTCCGGTCAGTTCTTAAAGGGGAAGGTCGATCTTGCTCTCCAGCCACACCCTGCTCATTGCAGCCTTGAATCTCAGCCTGGAGAGACCTGTACATCAAATCTGCTGGAAAGAACAATGGAGAGGCCCAGGGAAAGAGCTCGGAGTGCAGACCCCATAGTCTCTTCTAAATCGATACAAGGAAGGGCAAATTAAAATGAACCTGCAATGTGCTGCTCAGTACCCAGAACTCCTTCACACAGCGTTCAATCTCTCCAGAAGTCTCTCTCTCTCAGAATGCGTGGTGCAAAAATGTCACCAACAAAAAAAGGCAGGAAGCGGTCGCCTTTAAATAACGCTCCCCCAGTCCCTTTCCGACAGCTTAACGCTCCCCTCAACCTGTCGTTGCCAGCAGCAGGCGGTAAGGCAGGGGGCGCCACTCAATATCCGGTCCGGGGCGTTGCGAACTCGACTGACGTCACAATCTGCCGGTGCAGGAGATCATGGTGGTAGTGTTTAGCGCCGCCGCAAAATGTCTAGTTAATTTCGCGAGCGGCACAAACATCGCCGCGCCCGGGCGCTAGTTGCTTTGCGCCCCAATTGGCGCCCTCTTAAGGCGCTAACGGGAGGCGCAAACAACTGAATTTTTCCCCCATAAGGTTTACCCGGAGCAGGCTGGTGTATAACTTCCGTCTTCTTCGGGCTAATAGTGAGGCCAAATTCCTGACAAGCATCCGAGAAATGCTCCAGGGTGACGTGTACTCCTCTTCTGTGTGGGCAACAAGAGAAGAATCAAGAAATGTCAAAAACATAGAAGATAGGAGCAGGAGTAGGCCAGTCGGCCCCTCGAGCCTGCTCCGCCATTCAATGCGATCATGGCTGATCATTCAAATTCAGTACCCGGTTCCTGCTTTCTCCCCATACCCCTTGATCCCTTTAGCCTTAAGAAATATATCCAACTCCTTCTTGAATATATTTAATGAATTGGCCTCAACTGCCTTCTGTGGTAGAGAATTCCACAGATTCACCACTCTCTGGGTGAAGAAATTCCTCCTCCTTTCTGTCCTAAATGGCCTACCCCTTATCCTTAGACTGTGACCCCTGGTTCTGGACTCCCCGACCATCGGGAACATCCTTCCTGCATCTAGTCTGTCCAGTCCTGTCAGAATTTTATAAGTTTCAAAAGCTCTTCACAGATGTTAGATTTGAACTGCAGGTGACGGAAGCACAGTCTTCCCTGTACCTCGCACTTAATTACTGGCAGGGAAAATTCTGCATACTCCTGAGCTCAATAGGAATCAATTAAAACCCTGTATGCTTCACCTATCTGTACATCTTCACGAGTCCCCCCTGGTCTTAACATACCAATCCCTGCTCTGACCCCATTATTAGAGAACTAAGGACATAAGAGTTAGGAGCAGGAGCAGGTTATACGGCCCTTCCAACCTGCTCCGCCATTCAATAAGATCATGGGTAATCTTCGACCTCATCTCCAGTTTCCTGCCCAAATCCCTTGACTTCCCCCAGAGTCCAAAAATCTATCGATCTCTGTCTTTAATAAACTCAACAATGGATGTTGTCTACATGGATTTTAGGAAGTAGAGAAGTAGCGAGAGGGTTTGAGTACAGGAACAAGGATGTCTTGCTGCAGTTGTACAGGGCCTTGGTGAGACCACACCTTGAGTATTGTGTGCAGTTTTGGTCGTTTTATCTGAGGAAGGATGTTCTTGCCATGGAGGGAGTGCAGCGAAGATTCACCAGACTGATACCTGGGATGGCAGTAATGACGTATGAGGAGAGATTGGGTCGATTGGGCTTATACTCGTTAGAGTTTAGAAGAATGAGAGGGGATCTCATTGAAACTTATAAAATTCTAACAGGACTAGACAGACTAGATGCAGGAAGGATGTTCCCGATGGTCGGGGAGTCCAGAACCAGGGGTCACAGTCTAAGGATAAGGGGTAAGCCATTTAGGACAGAGATGAGGAGGAATTTCTTCATCCAGAGAGTGGCGAACCTGTGGAATTCTCTAACACAGAAGGCAGTAGAGGCCAATTCATTAAATATATTCAAGAAGGAGTTAGATATATTTCTTAAGGCTAAAGGGATCAAGGGATATGGAGAGAAGGCAGGGACAGGGTACTGAATTTGGATGATCAGCCATGATCTCATTGAATGGCGGAGCAGGCTCGAGGGGCCGAATGGCCTACTCCTGCTCCTATCGTCTATGTTTCTATGTTGAATAACAACAGAAAACGCTGAAAAAACTCAGCACGTCCAGGGCAGCATCCGTAGAGAGAGAAACGGAGTCAACGGTTCAGGTCGAAGACCCTTCGTCAGAACTGGAAAAAAAGCAGGAAAAGGGATAGATTTTAAAGCAAGTGGGGGCTGGGAAAAGGGGAGGGGATGAAAGAACAAAAGGGAAGGTCAGTGATAGGATAGAAAGCAGGAGAGATTGAGAGACATTGAGAGATATTCAAGGAATAAAGGATGGCGCTAGACGAAGTGTGAATGGCCCTGGCAGAATGAAGGACAGCTGCCATGTGGGAGGGAAGATAAAAGCCCAGACAAAAGGGTGGATTAAAAAAAAGAAAGGGAAAAAATATATATGTGATAGGGGCTGAGGTTATGATCTGAAATTGTTGAACTCTATCTTGAGTCCAGAGGACTGTAAAGTGTCTAATCGGAAGATGAGGTGCTGTTCCTCGAGCTTACGCTGAGCTTCCGTGGAACAATGCAAGAGCCCGAGTACGGTAAGGTCCGAGTGGGAATGGTGCGGTGAATTGAAGTGACAGGCGACCGGAAGCTCGGGGTCCCCCTTACGGAAGTAATGCTTAACCTTTATAAAGCGCTGGTTAGACCACAACTGGAGTATTGCGTCCAGTTCTGGTCACCACACTTTAGGAAGGATGTGAAGGCCCTTGAGAGGGTGCAGAGGAGATTTACCAGAATGGTTCCGGGGATGGGGGCATCTTAGCTACAAGGACAGGTTGGAGAAGCTGGATTTGTTTTCATTAGAGCAAAGGTGGTAGAGGGGAGATTTGATAGAGGTGTACAAGATTATGACAGGCTTGGATAGGCTAGTCGGGGAAAGGCTGTTCCCACTAGTTGATGGTACAAGGACTAGGGGGGCACAGATTTAAGGTTTTGGGCAAGAGATACAGGGGGGGATGTGAGGAAAAGCTTTTTTACGCAGCGAGTGGTGAGGACCTGGAACTCGCTGCCGACGGAAGTGGTGGAAGCGGAGACACTCGATGTTTTCAAGGGGAGGCTGGATAGACACTTGAGGGAACTAAACTTGCAGGGCTACGGGGATAGAGCGAGGAATGGGACTGACTGGATTGCTCTACAGAGAGCCGGTACGGACTCGATGGGCCGAATGGCCTCCTTCTGTGTCGTTATGACTCTATGACTATGACTCAACGACTGAGCATCCACAGCCCTCTGGGGTAGAGAATTCCAAAGATTCACAACCCTCTGAGTGAAGAAATTCCTCCTCACCTCAGTCTTAAATGGCCGACCCCTTATCCTGAGACTATGCCCCCTAGTTCTAGACTCACCAGCCAGGGGGAAACAGCCTCTCAGCATCTACCTTGTCAATCCCCCTCAGAATCTTATGTGTTTCAATGAGATCACCTCTCGTTCTTCTAAACTCCAGCGAATATAGGCCCAATCTACTCAATCTCACATCATAGGACAGCCCTCTCATCCCAGGGATCATTTTTGCTGCAGTGCGCAGTCTACACATCAGACACTAGCGGATTCCAGCCGTTCGGAGTTAACTGATCTCACTTAGGACTGAGGTGGTCACTACACTAGTGGTCTCCGTGCCTCAGGACAATGGGGTGCGGGGGCGAGGAGAATAAATAAGCACCAAGTGCCTGCTCCTAATCGGTGTACCGGCAACCTCTGAACAGTACATGGACGTACACGTCAGGCAAGGACAGGATTGGCTGTGAAGTCCTCCAACCGACTGACACTCGCTGCCAAGGTCCTCCAACCCACTGACACTCGCTGCCAAGGTCCTCCAACCTATTGACACTCGCTGCCAAGGTCCTCCGACCCACTGACACTCGCTGCCAAGGTCCTCCGACCCATTGACACTCACTGCCAAGGCCCACCCACCCACTGACGCTCACTGCCAAGGTCCTCCGACCCACTGACACTCACTGCCAAGGTCCTCCGACCCACTGATGCTCACTGCCAAGGTCCTCCGACCCACTGACACTCACTGCCAAGGTCCTCCGACCCACTGACACTCGCTGCCAAGGTCCTCCAACCCATTGACACTCGCTGCCAAGGTCCTCCGACCCACTAACACTCGCTGCCAAGGTCCTCCAACCCATTGACACTCGCTGCCAAGGTCCTCCCACCCACTGACACTCACTGCCAAGGTCCTCCCACCCACTGACACTCGCTGCCAAGGTCCTCCGACCTACTGACACTCACTGCCAAGGTCCTCCCACCCACTGACACTCGCTGCCAAGGTCCTCCCACCCACTGACACTCACTGCCAAGGTCCTCCGACCCACTGACACTCGCTGCCAAGGTCCTCCAACCCATTGACACTCGCTGCCAAGGTCCTCCCACCCACTGACACTCACTGCCAAGGTCCTCCGACCCACTGACACTCACTGCCAAGGTCCTCCCACCCACTGACACTCACTGCCAAGGCCCTCCCACCCACTGACACTCACTGCCAAGGTCCTCCGACCTACTGACACTCACTGCCAAGGTCCTCCGACTTACTGACACTCGCTGCCAAGGTCCTCCCACCCACTGACACTCACTGCCAAGGTCCTCCCACCTACTGACACTCACTGCCAAGGTCCTCCAACCCATTGACACTCACTGCCAAGGCCCTCCCACCCACTGACACTGCCAAGGTCCTCCGACCCATTGACACTCACTGCCAAGGTCCTCCGACCCATTGACACTCACTGCCAAGGTCCTCCCACCCACTGACACTCACTGCCAAGGTCCTCCCACCCACTGACACTCGCTGCCAAGGTCCTCCGACCTACTGACACTCACTGCCAAGGTCCTCCCACCCACTGACACTCGCTGCCAAGGTCCTCCCACCCACTGACACTCACTGCCAAGGTCCTCCGACCCACTGACACTCGCTGCCAAGGTCCTCCAACCCATTGACACTCGCTGCCAAGGTCCTCCCACCCACTGACACTCACTGCCAAGGTCCTCCGACCCACTGACACTCACTGCCAAGGTCCTCCCACCCACTGACACTCACTGCCAAGGCCCTCCCACCCACTGACACTCACTGCCAAGGTCCTCCGACCTACTGACACTCACTGCCAAGGTCCTCCGACTTACTGACACTCGCTGCCAAGGTCCTCCCACCCACTGACACTCACTGCCAAGGTCCTCCCACCTACTGACACTCACTGCCAAGGTCCTCCAACCCATTGACACTCACTGCCAAGGCCCTCCCACCCACTGACACTGCCAAGGTCCTCCGACCCATTGACACTCACTGCCAAGGTCCTCCGACCCATTGACACTCACTGCCAAGGTCCTCCGACCCATTGACACTCACTGCCAAGGCCCTCCCACCCACTGACACTCACTGCCAAGGTCCTCCCACCTACTGACACTCACTGCCAAGGTCCTCCGACCCACTGACACTCACTGCCAAGGTCCTCCGACCCATTGACACTCACTGCCAAGGCCCTCCCACCCACTGACACTCACTGCCAAGGTCCTCCGACCTACTGACGCTCACTGCCAAGGTCCTCCAACCCATTGACACTCACTGCCAAGGTCCTCCAACCTACTGACACTCGCTGCCAAGGTCCTCCCACCTACTGACACTCACTGCCAAGGTCCTCCGACCCATTGACACTCACTGCCAAGGTCCTCCCACCCACTGACGCTCACTGCCAAGGTCCTCCAACCTACTGACACTCGCTGCCAAGGTCCTCCCACCTACTGACACTCGCTGCCAAGGTCCACCCACCCACTGACGCTCACTGCCAAGGTCCTCCAACCCACTGACACTCGCTGCCAAGGTCCTCCGACCTACTGACACTCACTGCCAAGGTCCTCCGACCTACTGACACTCACTGCCAAGGTCCTCCGACCTACTGACACTCACTGCCAAGGTCCACACACTCACTGCCAAGGTCCACCCACCCACTGACGCTCACTGCCAAGGTCCTCCGACCCATTGGCACTCATGGCCAAGGTCCTCTGACCTACTGACACTCACTGCCAAGGTCCTCCGACCTACTGACACTCACTGCCAAGGTCCTCCCACCCACTGACACTCGCTGCCAAGGTCCTCCCACCTACTGACACTCACTGCCAAGGTCCTCCGATTTACTGAACCCAACTGCCAAGGGTCACATTTAATGAATGGGCACCTGGGTGAGGCACTGGGCAGCAACCAGCACCTCGGCAGAGTGCTCGCCTTCAGGACAGCCAGGGGAGGATTATGGACCTGGATTGCAGAGTACGAACCACCAACCATGACCTTTTGGTACTTTCGGCAGAGAGCCTGCAACACCTCAGAGGGTGCTTTTCATTGAGATGGCATAATCTGCTGACTTACTGCAGTGATGATTAGGTGCATTCCGTGTTTTTTCCTACTTTCGCAATCACCACTTCCCCCTCGTTTCCTACAACAGGCACTTGGAAAGCAGCCAGTCCTTGCCATCCACCCCAGTCTGGCACTAGTCTAAACTCAACGTGATTAACTCTTTCGCTGCAGTTTCACATCGGATGTAAAGAAAGAATAAGACTTGCATTTATAGAGCGCCTTTCACGACCACCAGACGTCTCAAAGCGCTTTACAGGCAATGAAGTACTTTTGGAGTGTAGTCACTGTTGTAATGTACGGCCCAGAAATAGGCCATTCTTTTTTTTATTCGCTTATAGGATCTGAGCATTGCTGGCAAGGCCGGCATTTATTGCCCATCCCTAATTGCCCCTTGAGAAGGTGGTGGTGAGCAGCCTTCTTGAACCGCTGCAGTCCGTGTGGTGAAGGTGCTCCCACAGTGCTGTTAGGTCTTCATGGCCCAGAAATTCGGGTCTCCACGCATAAGTACGCACGGGGTACTCACCCGTAGGCCGAATGGAAGTGCCGGATTGCTGCATGCACTACGCATGCGCGGGAAACCGGCACTTCTGTTCCTCTGAACGAAGGGGTACAGAGATCGAATGCGCGCGGGGGAGGCTGCACGTGCGCATCGAACTTCGGTTTTTTTTGCAGGTTTTCCCGTGATCGTAAGCCTGCAGGATTTAGAAATGTAAACAGCAGGCGTAAGGCCTGCTGGTCAATTAATTAAAATTAAAACATTTTTTCCACAGGTTTATTATTTTTAAATATTTTAAAAGGTAAGTTTATTTTTAGCCCCGTTAGAATATAAAATTATTTTTTTCAAAAATTTAAATTGTTTAAAATAGTTATTTAATGTAATTTATAGTTTATTTAAAAAGTGTGATTTTTTTAAAATTTTATTTATTTGAAGGTTTACTGCTATTTTGGGGCTCGCAGTATTTATATGTTTTGACAGGTCTTCCTGTCAATCTTATGAATGGGCTTTTCCCTCCTCCGATTGGCTGCCCATGGCCCACGTGAACCCAGGGGACACATTGCACTAACTGCGCCCCTGGGACACGCAAGCACTGCACGCCGGCAGCTGGGCCAGGCCCATGATCGGAATCCCACGCGGGCCCAGAGCTCAACGGCCGGCGCGGTAGGTAAGTGCAGGTTGGGGGCGTACACCCGCGGGAAGCCCCCGACCCGAATTTCTGGGCCATTATGTTTCATCGCGGTTAGTTGCAACTGAGTGACTTGCTAGGCCTGTTCAGAGGGCAGTTAAGAGTCAACCACATTGCTGTGGGTCTGGCATCACATATAGGCCAGACCAGGTAAGGACAGCAGATTTCCTTCCCTGAAGGACATTAGGTGTGGGTAGCACTCTCGCCCCTCAGCCAGAAGGTTGTGGGTTCCAGTCCCACTCCAGAGACTTGAGCACAAAAATCTAGGCTGACACTGCAGTGCAGTGCTGAGGGAGCGCCGCACTGTCGGAGGTGCCGTCTTTCGGATGGGAAGTTAAATCGAATCCTCTCACGTAGAATAAAAGATCCCATGGCACTATTTGAAGAGCAGCAGGGGTGTTCTCACCCTTGCCGAATATTTATTCCTCAATCAACGTCACTAAAACAGATTATCTGCTCATTATCACATTGCCGTTTGTGGGAGCTTGCTGTGCGCAAAACGTGTTTTCTACAGGACAACAGTGACGACATATAAAAAGTACCTGATTGGCTGCAAAGTGCTTTGGGACGGTGTAAGAAATAGCAATTAGATTCATAGATGAGGTTTTCGATTCTTAGAACAGAGATTGAAATGCAGCCAGGAACAATATGGCTGAAGTGGCAGCAAGGTCAAATAACAAACACCGAAAGACAAATGGAAGTGATAAGAGGATTTTAAAATGCAAGACAACATAGGGCGATGATACCATTGCGAGACAAGAAGGAACCGAGAAGTCATAAAATGTCCTTCAAAAAAAATAACAAAACATTCCTCAGAAAGATAAGAGAAAGGCCTCGTCAGCCATGCCGAAATGGACAGGGAGAAATGCCTTCTCGCAACACAATTGGATTATAGATGATTGACACCAGATAATCACCAGCCCAGCGAAATAACTATAAATATACACGACCGAGAGAGGGATTCAGACAGCGAGGGGCGAAGGCTTCTTCGAGGTGGAAATCAATGCGGGCTCCGGCCTAGCACCTCCAACAGCTCGGGGGACAAATCAACAGAAGTGACCGCTGTTACTGGCTGCAGAGCCCGCTGACCCAAGACCTCCACGCTGTCGGGCAAAGTCAACATGGATTTACAAAAGGTAAATCATGCTTGACTAATCTACTGGAATTTTTGAGGATGTAACTGGTAGAGTAGATAAGGGAGAACCAGTGGATGTGGTGTTTTTGGACTTTCAGAAGGCTTTCGATAAGGTCCCACATAAGAGATTAGCGTGTAAAGTTAAAGCACATGGGATTGGGGGCAAGGTATTGACTTGGATAGAGAACTGGTTGGCAGTCAGGAAGCAAAGAGTTGGAATAAACGGGTCTTTTTCCGAGTGGCAGGCAGTGACTCGTGGGGTATCGCAGGGATTGGTCCTAGGACCCCAGCTATTCACAATATATATTAATGATCTAGACGAGGGAACCAGATGTAATATCTTCAAGTTTGCAGATGACACAAAGCTGGGTGGGTGTGTGTGCTGTGAGGAGGATGCAGAGAAACTCCAGTATGATTTGGACATGTTGGGTGATTGGGCAGATGCATGGCAAATCAGTGCAAGGTTATCCACTTCGGTGGAAAAAACAAGAAGACAGATTATCTGAACGGCAATAGATTGGGAAAAGGGGAAGTGCAACGAGACCTGGGTGTCCTTGTGCACCAGTCGCTGAAGGTAAGCATGCAGGTGCAGCAGGCGGTTAAGAAGGCAAATGGTATGTTGGCCTTCACAGCGAGAGGATTTGAGTACAGGAGCAAGGATGTCCTGCTGCAGTTGTGCAGGGCCTTGGTGAGACCACGCCATGAGTATTGTGTGCAGTTTTGGCCGCCTTATCTGAGGAAGGATGCTCTTGCCATGGAGAGAGTGCAGTGAAGATTCACCAGACTGATACCTGGGATGGCAGGAATGACATATGAGGAGAGATTGGGTCGATTGGGCTTAGATTCGCTGGAGTTTAGAAGAATGAGAGGAGATCTCATTGAAACTTATAAAATTCTAACAGGACTAGACAGACTAGATGCAGGAAGGATGTTCCCGATGGCGTGGGAGTCCAGAACCAGGGGTCACAGTCTAAGGATAAGGGGTAAGCCATTTAGGACAGAGATGAGGAGGAATTTCTTCACCCAGAGAGTGGTGAACCTGTGGAATTCTCTACCACAAAAGGCAGTGGAGGCCAATTCATTAAATATATTCAAGAAGGAGTTAGATATATTTCTTAAGGCTAAAGGGATCAAGGGATATGGGGAGAAGGCAGGGACAGGGTACTGAATTTGGATGATCAGTCATGATCTCATTAAATGGCAGAGCAGGCTCGAGGGGCCGAATGGCCTACTCCTGCTGCTATGTTCCTATGCCAGCAGCATCGTACCTCTCAGTAATTCCAACTCCTGCTTGAGGGCCCCACCGTCCAGTAAAATTGCCCCATTCATCCTTTGTGCGTTACCTTTTCTGTGCATGTGCCGAGGCATCGTGCATGGACATCGAGAGGCACCGCACAACGGATTATGAGTCAATTTAATTCAAAACAGCAGATGGTCAGTCGCCTTTTGCGGCCTAGGGAATAGCAGTGTGAGCGGAGGCCAGGAACACATGGTGGTAGATTTTTAACCCGAGGCAAGGCGTAAAAGACTAGCACATACTAGTTGGGCCGAATGGCCTGCTTCGGTGCTGTACAATGTATATTCAAAGTAAACAAATTGCTGCTGTGTGTTGGCCGCCTGTTACAGAAACCACCAAGTTTTCATTTCCACGCACTTTCCTTACAGTCCGTGCAAAATGTGGACAGTTGGCAACTATGAATTCTTTCTAATATAACAGAAAATGCTGGAAAAAGTCAGCAGGCCAGGCAGAATGGGAGACAGCTGCCATGTGGGAGAGAAAAAAGGGGTGGGGGCGGGGGAAAGGGCCAAAACAAAGGTGTGGATAAAAAATATGTAAAAATGCAATAGGGGCCGAGGTTATGATCTGAAGTTGTTGAACTCGATATTGAGTCCAGAAGGCTGTAAAGTGCCTAATCGGATGATGAGATGCTGTTCCTCGAGTTTATGGTGAGCTTCCGTGGCACAATGCAAGAGCCCGAGTACAGTGAGGTCCGAGTGGGAGCGGAACGGAGAATTAAAGTGACAGGCGGCCAGAAGCTCGGGGTCACCCTTACAGACTGAACGGAGGAGTTCCGCAAAGCGGGCACCCAATCTGCATTTGATCTCCCCAATGTAGAGGAGACCACATCGTGAGCAGCGAATACAGTATACTAGATTGCAAGAAGTACAAGTAAATCGCTGTTTCACCTGGAAGGGGTGTTTGAGGCCCTGGATAGTGGGAAGGGGGGAGGTATAAGGGCAGGTGTTGCATCTCCTGCGCTTGCATGGGAAGGTGCCAGGCGAAGGGGTGCTGGGGGTGATAGAGGAGTGGACCAGGGTATCTCGGAGGGTGCGGTCCCTACGGAATGCTGAAAGGGGAGGGGAGGGGAAGATGCGTTTGGTGGTGGGATCACGTTGGAGGTGGTGGAAATGGCGGAGGATGATCCGTTGAATGTGGAGCCTGGTGGGGTGAAAGGCGAGGACAAGGGGAACTCTATCGTGGTTCCAGGAGGGAGGGGCAGGTGCGAGGGCAGAAGTGCGGGAGATAGAACGGACACAGTCGAGGGCTGTGTCAACCACAGTAATGGGGAATCCTCGGTTGAGGAAAAAGGAAGACATGTCGGGAGCACTGGTGTGGAAGGTGGCATCGTCAGAGCAGATGTGTCGGATACGGAGAAACTGGGAGAATGGAATAGAGTCTTTATAGGAGGCGGGGTGGGAGGAAGTGTAGTCCTTAAAACCTACCTCTTTGACCAAGCTTTTGGTCATCTGCCCTAATTCCTCCTTATGTGGCTCGGTGTCAATTTGTTATCTTATAATACTCCTGTGAAGCGCCTTGGGACGTTTTACTATGGTAAAGGCGCTACATAAATGCACATTGTTGTTGTTGTATGTAAAAAAAAAAACTGGCGCTGCTGATCGCACGGCTGTTGTAGAAAGCACCCATTTTCATTTCCTTCCACTTTCCTTCGTGTTTGTGCAAAACGTGGACAGGTTTCTGCTTTGCCCATTTATACGTTAAAGGAATAAAGTCTTGCATTTATATAGGGCTTTCACGTCCTCGGGACCTCCCACAGCGTCAGCTATGGCTCAGTGGATAGCACCGTCACCTCCGAATCAGAAGGTTGTGGGTTCGAGTCCCACTCCAGAGACTGGGGCACAAAAATCTAGGCTGACACTCCCAGCGCAGTACGATAGGATTTTTCAGTCCTGACGAAGGGTTTCGACCTGAAACATTGACTCTATTTCTCTCTCCACGGATGTTGCCTGGCCTGCTGAGTTTTTCCAGCATTTTCTGTTGTTATTTCGGACTCCCAGTGCTTCTCTTCTTAGGCAGTCCCTCGGAACCGAGGATGACTTGCTTCCACATTAAAAATGAGTTCTCAGGTGACTGATGAGTCCAATGCGGGACCTACAGTCTCTGTCACAGGTGGGGCAGACAGTGGTTGAAGGGACGGGTGGGTGGGTGTGGGTGCTTGGGTTGACGCGCGCTCCTGGCGCTGCCTGCGCTCAGCTTCCGCTTGCTCCCGGCGAAGAGACTCGAGGTGTTCGAGGCGGGTACCTCAGGGCACAGGAGAGGTACCACCAACGCTGCCTCCGCAAGATCCTACAAATCCATTGGCAGAATAGGCGCACCAACGTTAGTGTACTTGCTCATTCAAACTTATAAAATTCTAACACGACTAGATGCAGGAAGGATGTTCCCGATGGTCGGGGAGTCCAGAACCAGGGGTCACAGTCTAAGGATAAGGGGTAAGCCATTTAGGACAGAGAAGAGGAGGAATTTCTTCACCCAGAGTGTGGTGAACCTGTGGAATTCTCTACCAGAGAAGGCAGTTGAGGCCAATTCATTAAATATATATTCAAGAAGGCATTGGATATATTTCTTAAGGCTAAAGGGATCAAGGGATATGGGGAGAAGGCAAGGGACAGGGTACTGAATTTGGATGATCAGCCATGATCTCATTAAATGGCGGAACAGGCTCGAGGGGCCGAATGGCCTACTCCTGCTCCTATCTTCTATGTTTCTATGTAACATCCCCAGCATCGAGAACTCCCAGTGCAGTGCTCCACTGTCGGAGGTGCCGTATTTCGGGTGAGACCTCGAAGCGAGGCCCCGTCTCAGGTGGAAGTAAAAGATCCCGTGGCACTATTTGGAAGAAGAGCAGGGGGAGTTCTCCCTGGTGTCCTGGGGCCAATATTTATCCCTCAATCAACATAACAAAAACAGATGATCTGGTCGTTATCACACTGCTGTTTGTGGGAGCTTGCTGTGCACAAATTGGCTGCCGCATTTCCTACATCACAACAGTGACTACACTTCAGAAAAAGGCAGGTCATTGTAATCAGCAAGACCTCTGTGCTCAACAGGTAATACCAAGCAAAAACAAAGAGTTACTAAATTGCCAATAGGACTGGCGTAAAATTGTTTTTTCATTACGGGTACCTGTACTGTTAACGATAGCATAATACTGCAGATGCTGGAAATCCGAAATAATAACAGAAAATGCTGGAAAAACTCAGCAGGCCAGGCAACATCCGTGGAGAGAAAATAGCTTCAACGCTTTGGGTGAAAACCCCTTTGTCAAGACTAAAGAGGCACAGGAAATGAAATAGATTAAGAGGCCAGGCTGGGAGAGAACAAAAGAGAAGAGACATTAAGAGGTATTCAAAACGAGACGCGATGGTGATAGGACTAGTGGAGACAAAAGACGGCTCTAGATTAGGTGTGAAATGTGCTGGCAGAATGGGAGACAGCTGCCATGTTAGAGAGAGAAAAAAAAAGGCGGGGGCGAGGGAAAGGCCAAAACAAAGGTGTGGATAAAAAATGTAAGTAAAAATGTAATAGCAGCACTGTTGCCTCACAGCGCCAGGGACCCGGGTTCAAATCCGGCCTCGGGTGACTGTCTGTGTGGAGTTTGCACATTCTCCCCGTGTTTGCGTGGGTTTCCTCCGGGTGCTCCGGTTTCCTCCCACAGTCCAAAGGTGTGCGGGTTAGGTTGATTGGCTATGATAAAAATTGGCCCTTAGTGTTAGGGGGGATTAAATACGTGGGGTTACGGCTTGGGTGGGATGGCTGTCGGTGTAGGGACCAGGTGCTAGGGTTTGGATGATCAGCCATGATCTCGTTGAATGGCAGAGCAGGCTCGAAGGGCCGAATGGCCTACTCCTGCTCCTATCTTCTATGTTTCTATGTTATGATCTGAAATTGTTGAACTCGATATTGAGTCCGGAAGGCTGTAAAGTGCCTTATCGAAAGATGAGGTGCTGTTCCTCAAGCTTACGGTGAGCTTCCGTGGAACAATGCAAGAGGCTGAGGACGGTGAGGTCCGAGTGGGAATGGGGCGGTGAATTAAAATGACAGGCGACCGGAAGCTCGGGGTCACCCTTACGAACTGAACGGAGGTGTTCCGCAAAGCGGTCACATAATCTGCGGTTGGTCTCCCTAATGTAAAGGAGACCACATCGTGAGCAGCGAATGCAGTATACTAGATAGCAAGAAGTACATGTAAATCGCTGTTTCACCTGGAAGGGGTGTTTGGGGCCCTGGACAGTGGGAAGGGGGGGAGGTATAAGGGCAGGTGTTACATCTGCTGCGCTTGCATGGGAAGGTGCCGGGCGAAGGGGAACGGTTGCTGGGGGTGATAGTGGAGTGGACTTGGGTGTCTCGGAGGGAGCGGTCTCTACGGAATGCTGAAAGGGGAAGTGAGGGGACGATGCGTTTGGTGGTGGGATCACTTTGGAGGTGGCGGAGGATGATCCACTGAATGTGGAGGCTGGTGTGGTGAAAGGTGAGGACAAGGGGAACCCTATCGTGGTTCCGGTAGCCTGTACTGTTAATATTGTTGATTTGTCTGTAAAATTTACCACTGCATTTATACTGTTAACCCTAAAGCTGTTTTTAAGGCTTTGTTTTATTGCGGCTAATAAATGTAATGGATTTATTATGTAATTGATGAGTTGTAACAAGTACTACCATAATTAAATAAATATGTTTGACTCAACAAAAAAGACCTCGGTGCTTTATTGGGGAAGGTGCCCAGCCTACTCTGAAATATGAATGGCCCGTCTACAATCATTAAACGCCCAAAATGGTGGCGTCATCGCGTTACGACAGATCATAAACGTCATGACGCGCCAGGCGGTACGCAGAAGCTGTTATTTTAAACTGAAGGGGTGGCCATGTTTGTACAGGAGAATATCCGGGCTCAGAGGAAGGAAAACGCCATTAAGGACGATATTTAAAGCTCACAAAACCTGAGATTTAGGGTACGGCCTAATTTATGAACTCGCTGGCTTACGGTAGTCAAAGTATCGGCGTTTCGACGCGGCAAAATTACCAAGATGTGCGACGGGCTCCCGGCTCCCGTCCGTCCGCAATTGCGGGATAAAGGCGGTCGTGCCGCTCAGGGATGAAGCAGCTCCACCGAGCGTCTACTCAAACTGGAGCATTGATCGGCAACGTGCTCCCGGGAGGGATGGCTGCAGCGCCTGGGTAGCCTGGAGGACTGATTAACAGCCGCTCCCCGGAGGGATGGCTGCAGCACCACCTAGGGCCTGGGCAGACTGGAGGACTGATCGGCAGTGTTCTCCCGGGAGGGATGGCTGCAGCGCCACCCAGCGCCTGGACAGACTGGAGGACTGATTGGCAGCGTGCTCCCGGGAGGGATGGATGCAGCGCCTGGGCAGACTGGAGGACTGATTGACAGCCGTTCCCCGGAGGGATGGCTGCAGCGCCACCCAGCGCCTGGATAGACTGGAGGACTGATCGGCAGTGTTCTCCCGGGAGGGATGGCTGCAGCGCCACCCAGCGCCTGGACAGACTGGAGGACTGATTGGCAGCGTGCTCCCGGGAGGGATGGATGCAGCGCCTGGGCAGACTGGAGGACTGATTGACAGCCGTTCCCCGGAGGGATGGCTGCAGCGCCACCCAGCGCCTGGATAGACTGGAGGACTGATTGGCAGCGGCTCCCGGGAGGGATGGCTGCAGCGCCACCGAGCGCTTTGCGGAACACCTCCGTTCAGTCCGTAAGGGTGACCCCGAGCTTCCGGTCGCCTGTCATTTTAATTCACCGCTCCATTACCACTAGGACCTCACCGTCCTTGGCCTCTTGTATTGTTCCACGGAAGCGCAACGTAACCTCGAGGAACAGCACCTCATCTTCCGATTAGGCACTCTGCAGCCTTCCGGACTCAATATCGAGTTCAACAATTTCAGATCATAACCTCGGCCCCTATTTCATTTTTTCATGTAATTTTTCCACTCCTTTCCCCCCCCCCCCTTTCCTTTTGTTTCTCTTTCACATCTGGCAGCCATCTCTTGCCCTGCCAGTACACTTTACACCAATCTCGGCCTATTACCATCTCGCCGAGCTTCTAATACCTTTTATTGTCTCTTTTTTACTTCTTTTGTTTCTTTTATTCTTTTGTCCGATCGCAGCCCTGCCTCTGATCTATCTTTTCTTTCCAGTTTTGAAGAAGGGGTTCGACCTGAAATGTCAACTCAAATTTCTGTCCACGGATGTTGCCTGACCTGCTGAGTTTTTCCAGCATTTTCTGTTGTTATTTCAGACTGGAGGACTGATTGGCAGCAGCGTGCTCCCGGGAGGGATGGCTGTAGCGCCACCCAGTGCCTGGGCAGACTGGAGGACTGATTGGCAGTGTTCTCCCTGGAGGGATGGCTGCAGCGCCACCCAGCGCCTGGGCAGACTGGAGGACTGATCGGCAGTGTTCTCCCGGGAGGGATGGCTGCAGCGCCACCCAGCGCCTGGGCAGACTGGAGGACTGATCGGCAGTGTTCTCCCGGGAGGGATGGCTGCACTGCCACCCAGCCACTTAAAGAGAAAATGCACAATGAAGGCAAGTTGCATTGTTTTTTGAATGTTGCAAATTATTATACCAGCAGAAAAAATAGTGCCACTGCACTAAAATTGAATTGAGATGCAAGTTTTTGTGTGGGGGTTCATGCAATAACAAAGCACCTTAGAAAAACATCTTAAGGGGCTTAAGAGATGTGAGAAGAATAGAGAGCTAAAGAAAAAGATTAGGAGGGTGACCAGGTGCTTGCTCAGAGAAGTGCATTTTAAGGAAGTTCTTACTGTCAGCCGTGGCTCAGTGGGTAGCACACTCGCCTCTGAGTCAGAAGGTTGTGGGTTCAAGTCCCACTCCAGGAGCTTGAGAACTTAAATCTAGGCTAATGCTCCAGTGCAGTACTGAGGGATGAAAAGCTAAACCAAAGCCCCGTCTGCTCTCTCAGGTGGACCCATGGCACTATTTCAAAGAAGACCAGGGAAGTTCTTCCCGGTGTCCCAGCCAATATTTATCCCTCAATCAACATAACAAAAACAGATTATCTGGTCATTATCACATCACTCTTTGTGGGAGCTTGCTGTGTGCAAATTGGCTGCCGTGTTTCCCACATTACAACAATGATGCACTCTAAAAAGTACTTCATTGCCTGTAAAGCACTTTGAGACGTCCGGTGGTCGTGAAAGGCGCTATAGAAATGTAAGTCTTTCTTTTAAAGAAGAACAAGGCAGAGGGATTTAGGGAGGGAATTCCAGAGAGTGGTACCAAGTTAACATAGAAGATAGGAGCAGGAGTAGGCCATTCGGCCCCTCGAGCCTGCTCCGCCATTCAATGAGATCATGGCTGATCATCCAAATTCAGTACCCTGTCCCTGCCTTCTCCCCATATCCCTTGATCCCTTTAGCCTTAAGAAATATATCTAACTCCTTCTTGAATATATTTAATGAATTGGCCTCAACTGCCTTCTGTGGTAGAGAATTCCACAGGTTCACCACTCTCTGGGTGAAGAAATTCCTCCTCATCTCTGTCCTAAATGGCTGACCCCTTATCCTTAGACTGTGACCCCTGGTTCTGGACTCCCCGGCCATCGGGAACATCCTTCCTGCATCTAGTCTGTCTAGTCCTGTTAGAATTTTATAAGTTTCAATGAGATCCTCTCTCATTCTTCTAAACTCCAGCGAGTATAAGCCCAATCGACCCAATCTCTCCTCAAACGTCATTTCTGCCATCCCAGGTATCAGCCTGGTGAATCTTCGCTGCACTCCCTCCATGGCAAGAACATCCTTCCTCAGATAAGGCGACGAAAACTGCACACAGATTTGAATCTCTCCAATTAATTTTGCGGCCCCTGCCACAGCGTTGAAACTGCCCTAATCAATGTCACAAATGACGTCCTCTGTGACTGTGATGCATTGTCCCTCCTTGTCCTCACTAACATAGCTGACCAGACCATTCTCCTCCAATGCCTCGTCTCCATTGTCCCGCTCAGTGGGACTGCCCTCATTTGCTTCCACGCTTGCCTATCCAGTCATAGCCAGAGCATCTCCAGAAATAGCTTCCCTTGCTCTTTTACTCGAAACTTTGGCTTAAAACCCTGCTGTTCATATCCTATCCCGCAAACTCCTTGGAGTTCCCCAAGGATCCATCCTTGCCCCTTTGGTAACATGGGGAGAGTTTCCACACGTACTCTGTAGACATTCTGCCTTACCACTCCATCACCTGTCTTGACCTGTTCATTGCCTCTGTTATCAGACTTCTAGTCCGACATCCAGTGCTCAATGGGCCGTAGTTTCCTCCAGTTAAACATAGGGGAGACCAAAGCCATCATCTTCGGCCCCGCGACAAATACCCTTTGTCATCGATTCAATCCCCCCCCTCCTCGGACACTGCCCCCAGATTGAACCAGACTCTTCGTAACTTCAGCGCTTTAGGAAGGATGTGAAGACCCTTGAGAGGGTGCAGAGGAGATTTACCAGAATGGTTCCGGGGATGGGGGATCTTAGCTACAAGGACAGGTTGGAGAAGCTGGATTTGTTTTCATTGGAGCAAAGGAGGTTGAGGGGTGATTTGATAGAGGTGTACAAGATTACGACGGGTTTGGATAGGCTAGACGGGGAAAGGCTGTCCCTAGTAATGGTACAAGGACTAGGGGACACAGATTTAAGGTTTTGGGAAGAGATACAGGGGGGATGTGAGGAAAAACTTTTTTACGCAGCGAGTGGTGAGGACCTGGAACTCGCTACCGACGGAAGTGATGGAAGCGGAGACACTCGGGGTGATTTTCACTCAGAAGTCGGGAAGGAGGCAGGACTACATCTATCGGGGTTGTAGTCCCGCCTCCATCGAGATGCGGCCAATCCATGCGATTTTAACTTGATTGACTTTGTTGAGCCCACCCAGCGGGCTCAGCAGGCCAGTTAAGGGCCACCCAGCAACAGGTGTGACGTCACAGACTGAAATTTCATCTGTCAAGACGTGTTGACAGATGAAATCTCAGTGTTTCACAGCTGTTTGAAGCTGTCAAACGCTGACAGTCTTCTAACCGGAGTCCTTCTCCACAGACTCAGTTAGAAATCTCAACAGCACAGAAAGCTGCAGGCTGTCACTTTTGACAGATCGCAGCCATTCTGCTTTCTGTGCCGGTTAGATGATGGACTCCCGAAACCTAGAGGAAGGAAGGCTGTTAAGGTAAGTACAGGTAATTTAAACTTCTTTAGACACACCAAACACACTTACCTTTGCACTCATGCACCCATCACTCACCTGAACACCGAGATCTCGACCCCTCCAAGTCCTTCAACCCGACGGCCCGACTCCTCTAACTTGGCCTGGCTTGGAGCCATTGGGAATCCCACACTTCAAGCTTTAAAATAGGGATTAGGCTAAAATCTGCCTGGTAACTACCTGTTAACAGGCAGTTAATTGGCACTAATCTCTTCCCGCCTCGGGTAGGCGGGTCTCAGTGTGGGGCGGGTACCTGCCTCCTTTGAAACTCACATGGAGGCGGGTTGGGGGCGGGATGGTGTCGGGACCCCCGAATTCGGGACTTTAACCCCCCGCACGCCTCCAATCCCGACTCCACGGGTCAGTTAAAATCGAGGCCTCAATGTTTTCAAGGGGAGACTGGATAGACACTTGAGGGAAATAAACTTGCAGGGCTACGGGGATAGAGCGGGGGAAATTCATCAGGGGGAAAAATTGAGTCGCACCTTCTTTGGGGTACAAACTTCGCTGGGGCGTTACTAATAGTAGCAGCCCCGCAGGTGAAATTGAGTGGTAGCACCCCAAGAGAGAAGTGGGGCGCAACTGGAAGCACCCCGCCTCCCTCTTAGGACGCAGCGATGGAATATCACGGCGCTACGTGCCGCAATGCCACGCACGTGCCGCGGTATTGCAAGCCTTCCTCCCCATCACTGTCAAGGCCAGCATTTATTGCCCATCCCTAATTGCCCTTGAGAAGATGGTGGTGAGCCGCCGCCTTGAACCGCTGCAGTCCGTGTGGTGAAGGTACTCCCACAGTGCTGTTAGGGAGGGAATTCCAGGATTTTGACCCAGCGACGATGAAGGAACGGCCGATATATTTCCAAGTCAGGATGGTGTGTGTGACTTGGAGGTGTGACTTGGAGGTGGAACTTGGAGGTGGTGGTGTTCCCATGCGCCTGCTGCCCTTGTCCTTCTAGGTGGTAGATGTTGCGGGTTTGGGAGGTGCTGCCGAAGAAGCCTTGGCGAGTTGCTGCAGTGCATCTTGTAGATGGTACACACTGCAGCCACGGTGTGCCGGTGGTGGAGGGAGTGAATGTTTAAGGTGGTGGATGGGGTGCCAATCATGCGGGCTGCTTTGTCCTGGATGGTGTCGAGCTTCTTGAGTGTTGTTGGAGCTGCACTCATTATTCACAATATATATCAATGATTTGGATGAGGGAACCAAATGTAATATTTCCAAGTTTGCTGACGACACAAAACTAGGTGGAATTGTGAGTTGTGAGGAGGATGCAAAGAGGCTTCAAGGCGATTTAGACAAGTTGAGTGAGTGGGCAAATAAATGGCAGATTCAGTATAATGTGGATCAATGTGAAGTTATCCACTTCGGTAGGTAAAACAGAAAGGCAGAGTATTATTTAAATGGTGCTAGATTGGGAAATGTTGATGTACAAAGGACCTGGGTGTCCTTGTACACCAGTCACTGAAAGCAAACATGCAGGTGCAGCAAGCAGTTAGGAAGGCAAATGGTATGTTGGCCTTCATTGTAATAATGAAATGCAAGAGGATTTGAGTACAGGAGCAAGGATGTCTTACTACAGTTATACAGGACCTTGGTGAGACCACACCTGGAGTACTGTGTGCAGTTTTGGTCTCCTTACCTAAGAAAGGACATACTTGCCATAGAGGGAGTGTAGCGAAGGTTCACCAGACTGGTTCCTGGGGTGGCAGGACTGTCTTATGAGGAGAGATTGGGTCAACTAGGCCTGTATTCACTAGAGTTTAGAAGAATGAGAGGGGATCTCGTGGAAACGTATACAATTCTGACAGGGCTAGACAGACTGGATGCAGGGAGGATTTTTCCCCTGGCTGGGGGGTCCAGAACACGGGGGTCACAGTCTCAGGATACGGGGTAGGACATTTAGGACTGAGATGAAGAGAAATTTCTTCACTCAGAGGGTGGTGAACATGTGGAATTCTCTACCACAGAAGGCTGTGGAGGCCAAATCACTGAATATATTTAAGAAGGAGATAGATAGATTTCTAGACACAAAAGGCATCAAGGGGTATGGGGAGAGAGCGGGAATATGGTATTGAGACAGAGGATCAGCCATGATCATATTGAATGGCGGAGCAGGCTCGAAGGGCCGAATGGCCCACTCCTGCTCCTTTTTTTCTATGTTTCAGTGTTTCTATGTTTCATACAAAGACTCCCTGGATCAGACCCCCCTCTCCCCAGGATTGGATATCAGACTGCCTCGCCCGGGAGCTGGGATAGGACCCCTCCCCAGGATCGGACTCATCACCCTGAGATTGGGGACCGTACCGCCCGTCCGGGATCGGGAATTGGACCCTCCTCCCCCGGGATTTGTCCCCACCCGAGGCCGTGATTCGGAACACCCGGCCACCGCCCGGGATCGGGGATCGGATCCCCCACCCCGCCCCCCGGGATTGGACCCACCTCCCCCTGGGTCGGGGAACGGACCTACCTGCCCCTGCTCTCCAGAGTCCTCCCCGCCCGACTGGAAGCCAAGCCTGTCAGTCCGGCTGACCTCCGGGCAGGGGAACCTTTGAAGTGCAAAAGAGACACGCTGTGGAGATAAAGCTCCATAGCTTCTGAGTTTCCCGTCCGAAAATCTGCCCCTTCCCCCAGCTATGTAACCTGCCTGTTAGTATTCAGGTCAATATTCCAGCTGAGGCCTCTCCAGTAATTTATAAATGTTTAGCATAGTTTCCTTTTATTTGTGTTACATGCTTCTATTTATAAACCCCGGGATCCCACATGCTTTTTTAAACAGCTTTATCAACTTGTCCTGCTACCGTCAAGCGTTTGTGTGTCTGAACCCCCAGGTCTCTCTGTACTGCTCCCCTTTTATGATTGTACCGTTTAGTTCATATTGTCCCTCCTCGTTCTTTTTTGAAAAATGCATCGCTTTACGTTTCTCTGCATTACATTTCATCTGCAATCTGTCTGCCAATTTCACCGGTCTGTCTGCGGTTCTCCTCACTGTTTACTGCGTTCCCAAGTTCCGTGTCAAAGCTTGCAGATGACTCGAAACTCAAAAATGTAGCATAGAGTGAGGAGGGTAGTAGCAGACTTCAGGAGGACATGGACAGACTGGTATAATGGGCACTCTCTTTGCAGATGAAATGTAATGCGGAGAAGTGTGAAGCGATGCATTTTGGTAGGAAGAATGAGGAGAGGCAATGTGAAGTAAATGGTACAATCTTAAAGGGGGTGCAGGAACAGAGAGTCCTCGGAGTAAAATACACAAAACTTTGAAAGTGGCAGGACAAGATGAGGAGGCCGTTAAAGGATCCTTGGCTTTATTAATAGAGGAATAGAGTTTAAAAAGAGGAGGTCATGCTAAACCTTTCTAAACCACTGGTTTGGCCTCAGCTGGAGTATTGTGTTCAATTCTCAGCATCACACTTTAGGAAGGATGCCAAGGCCTCGAAAAGGGTGCAGAGGAGATTTACCAGAATGGTACCAGGGGTGAGGGACTTCAGTTACGTGGAGAGACTAGAGAAGCTGGGATTGTTCCCCTTAGAGCAGAGAAGGGGTGGCATAGTGGTTAGCACTGTTGCCTCACAGCGCCAGGGACCCGGGTTCGAATCCGGCCTCGGGCGACTGTCTGTGTGGAGTTTGCACATTCTCCCCGTGTTTGCGTGGGTTTTCTCCGGGTGCTCCGGTTTCCTCCCACAGTCCAAAGATGTGCGGGTTAGGTTGATTGGCTATGATAAATTGACCCTTAGTGTTAGGGGGATTAAATACGTGGGGTTACAGGGATAGGGTGGGATATGTGTCGGTGCAGGCTCGATGGGCCGAAATGGCCTCTATCTGCACTGTGGGGTTTCTGTGATTCTGTGAAGGTTGAGAGGAGATTTACCAGAATGGTTCCAGAGATGAGGGACTTCAGTTACGTGGAGAGACTGGAGAAGCTGGGGTTGTTCTCCTTATAGCAGAGAAGGTTGAGAGGAGATTGACCAGAATGGTACCAGGGGTGAGGGACTTCAGTTACGTGGAGAGACTTGAGAAGCTGGGCTTGTTCTGCTTACAGCAGAGGAGCTTAAGAGGAGATCTGATAGAGGTGTTCAACCCCCATCATATGGGTTGAGGGAGCCCTTAAGAATCCTCCCACCATATAGACTAACCACCCCATCGCCTGGTATAAAGGTGGTTATGGCCTTGTTTAAAAATTTGTTCATGGGATGTGGGCATCGCTGGCAAGGCCAGCATTTATTGTCCATCCCTAACTGCCACCTTCTTGAACCGCTGCAGTCCGTGTGGTAAAGGTGCTCCCACAGTGCTGTTAGGGAGGGAGTTCCAGGATTTTGACCCAGCGACGATGAAGGAACGGCCGATATATTTCCAAGTCAGGATGGTGTGTGTGACTTGGAGGGGGAACTGGGAGGTGTTGGTGTTCCCATGCGCCTGCTGCCCTTGTCCTTCTAGGTGGTAGGGGGCGTGGGTTTGGGAGCCTTGGTGAGTTGCTGCAGTGCATCTTGTAGATGGTACACACTGCAACCACGGTGCGCCGGTGGTGGAGTGAGTGAATGTTTAAGGTGGTGGATGGGGTGCCAATCAAGCAGGCTGCTTTGCCCTGGATGGTGTCGAGCTTCTTGAGTGTTGTTGGAGCTGCACTCATCCAGGCAAATGGAGAGTATTCCATCACACACCTGACTTGTGCCTTGTAGATGGTGGAAAGGCTTTGGGGAGTCAGGAGATGAGACACTCGCCGCAGAATACCCAGCCTCTGACCTGCTCTTGTTGCCACAGTATTTATGTGGCTGGTCCAGTTAAATTTCTGGTCAATGGTGACTCCCAGAATGTTGATGGTGGGGGATTTGGTGATGGTAATGCCGTTGAATGTCAAGGGGCAGTGGTTAGATGCTCGCTTGTTGGCGATACATTGCCTGGCACTTTTGTAGCGCAAATGTTTCTTGCCACTCATCAGCCCAAGCCTGAATGTCGTCCAGATCTTGTTGCATGCAGGCATGAACTGCTTCATTATCTGAGGAGCTGTGAATGGCAGCGAACACTGTGCAGTCATTGGCGATCATCCCCATTTCTGACCTTATGTTGGAGGGAAGGCCATTGATGAAGCAGCTGAAGATGGTTGGGCCTAGGACACTGCCCTGATGTCCTGGGGCTGTGATGATTGACCTCTAACCCCCACAACCTTCTTCCTTTGTGCTAGGTATGACTCCAGCCAGTGGAGAGTTTCCCGCCGATACCCAATGACTTCAGTTTTACTCGGGCTCCTTGATGTCACACTCGGTCAAATGCTGCCTTGATGTCAAGAGCAGTCACTCTCGCCTCACCTTTGGAATTCAGCTCCCATGTCCATGTTTGGACCAAGACTGCATTGAGGTCTGGAGCCGAGTGGTCCTGGCGGAACCCAAACTGGCCATGGGAGGAGCATTCAAACCGCAGACTGTTGAACAGCCTGCGAAACCGTCCCCTGATTGACTCTATTCTCCACGGGAAGAGAGTGAGGATACAAAATCAACAACGCCCTGCTGCAGCCTGGATCAACCCTGAGGTGAAAAGGTTAAGGGCCACGGTGACCTTTACTGCCACAGGAAATGTTGTTCCTGTCCTGGTTTGGGCTCCAGGGCTGCAGATAACAAGGACCCATTACAGCATTCTTGGTGAAGTGCAGGCTCCTCCCACATTGCTTCTCAGTCAGGTTGAGCAATGGAAAGCGCCACTTGATGACCCACTGTGGGTAGAGCCTCCTGCGCAGTGCCTCCCTCTTCTCCCAGCTTCCCCTACTCGCTCCTATCCTCCTTGCTGCTCCTCCTCCTCCGCTGGACCTAACGCACCACACAACTCAGTGAAATAAATATTTCCATGGAAGACAGGCAGTCCAGCACCAGCATAAAGTCATTCCCAGAACTCAGGCGGCCGCGGAATGCACAAAATGTCCAAAGACAAGGTTGACCAGCAGCCTAGCAGGACAGACCAGCAATTCACCTGTATGGAGGGCATTATCCCTTTAAGCAGAACGCTCTCAGGTACCTTCCTGACTTCCAGTGCCATGATTTGCTGGGTGAGTTTCTCACCTGGCGAGTCAGGTGCTGGGACAGACCAATTTGGGACTTGGCCTCCACCGCCTTCTGAAGGCTCTGGGGGCCAAGTCACTGAATGGCCCAGAAATTCGGGTCACAGAGTCATAGAGTTATACAGCACGGATAGAGGCCCTTCGGCCCATCGTGTCCGCGCCGGCCATCAAGCCCTGTCTAATCTAATCCCATATTCCAGCATTTGGTCCGTAGCCTTGTATGCTGTGGCATTTCAAGTGCTCATCCAAATGCTTCTTAAATGTTGTGAGGGTTCCTGCCTCCACAACCCTTTCAGGCAGTGAGTTCCAGACTCCAACCACCCTCTGGGTGAAAAAGTTCTTTCTCAAATCCCCTCTAAACCTCCCGCCCTTTACCTTGAATCTATGCCCCCTAGTTATTGACCCCTCTACTAAGGGAAAAAGCTCCTCAGCATCCATCCTATCTATGCCCCTCATAATTTTGTACACCTCAATCATGTCCCCCCTCCGCCTCCTCTGCTCCAAGGAAAACAAACCCAATCTGCCCAGTCTCTCTTCATAGCTGAAGCGCTCCAGCCCTGGTAACATCCTGGTGAACCTCCTCTGCACCCTCTCCAACGCGATCACATCCTTCCTGGGTCGGAGGCTTCCCGCGGGTGCAAGCCCCCGACCTGCACTTACCTAGCGCGCCAGCCGTTGTGCTGTGGGCCCGCGTGGGATTCCGATCCTGGGCCTGCTCCAACTGCCGGCGCACAGTTCTTGCGTATCCCAGGGGCGCAGTTAATTCGAAGCATCCCCTGGGATCACGTGGGCCATGGAGAGCCAATGGTAGCAGGGAACGCTTCATTCATAAATTTGACAGGAAGACCTGTCAAATCTATAAATACAATTCAGCCCCAAAACGTAACTGAAACTTCAAATGAATTTTTTTAAAGAATCACATTTTTAAAATAACTATAACTTACATAAAAAAACAATTTTTAACTTTTTGAAAAAATTAATTACAGTTTCTAACAGGGCTAAAAATAAACTTAACTTTCTTTAAAGTATTTGAAAATAATAAACCTGTGGGAAAAATATTTTTATTTTACTTAATTCACCACTTACCTTGTTAAAAGCGGGCCTTGCGACTGCTTTATAAAAGTGTAGCTCCTGGAGACTTACCCTCCCGGAGAAACCTGCAAAAAAAAAAGGGAAGTTCCAGGCGCACGCGCTGCCTCTCCAGCGCACGCGTTCGACCTGTGAACCCCTTCCTTTAAGGGAACGGAAGTTCCGGTTTCCCACGCATGCGCAGTGCATGCACAAAACCGGCACTTGCGTTGGGCCTACGGGTGAGGACCCAGCGCGTACTCACCTGTGGGGACCTGAAGTTCTGGCCCATTAATATTAATATATTTAAGGAGGAGATCGACAGATTTCTAGACACAAAAGGCATCAAGGGGTATGGGGAGAGAGCGGGAATATGGTATTGAGATAGAGGATCAGCCATGATCATATTGAATGGCGGAACAGGCTCGAAGGGCCGAATGGCCGACTCCTGCTCCTATTTTTCTACGTTTCTAATTTCCCAAAAGGTTCCTAAAACCAGTGCAGGAATATCTTAATGTTATAATGAGGTTTTTGAATGATTTCGATGAGCGCTCTGCAATGCTCCCCTCATAGCGCTCACCGGTTTCTTGGCGCTGCACTGTCGGAGGTTCCGTTTTTCGGATGAGATGTTTAGCCGAGGTCCTGTCTGCCCTCTCAGGTGGACGGAAAAGATCCCATGGCACTATTTCGAAGATGAGCAGGGGGAGTTCTCCCCGGTGTCCTGGGGCCAATATTTATCCCTCAACCAACATCACTAAAGAGACATTATCTGGTCATTGTCACATTGCTGTTTGTGGGAGCTTGCTGTGCGCAAATTAGCTGCTGCTTTTCCCACATTACAACAAGTGACTACTTCATTGGCTGTAAAGCGCTTTGAGACGTCCGGTGGTCCTGAAAGGCGCTATAGGAATGCAAGTCTTTCTTTCTTTCTAAATGGAAAAATCGCACATCCGGGGGAATTTGAATGGGCGGCGCAACCCGTTATAGGGGCCACGCACCCCAACAAAAAGTTAGAGGGAACGCTGGCGCCCTGGAAGCCTATGGGCCACCTGATCCTATATGGCGGATGGGTCACTTTCAGCACCTGGCGGATGCGCACCTCCCGCCAGTATATGTCTTGGAAAAACTGGTGTCCTGCGATCCAATTTCTAGCCCATTGTACCTGTCCAGTGCGTGGAGAGAGGCAAGCTGGGAAATGTGAGTACAGTACAATGTTTTTTTTTAATTCGTTTATGGGATGTGAGTGTCGCTGGCAAGCCCAGCATTTATTGCCCATCCCTAGTTGCCCCTTGAGAAGGTGGTGGTGAGCTGCCTTCCTGAACCGCTGCAGTCCGTGTGGTGAAGGTGCTCCCACAGTGCTGTTAGGGAGGGAGTTCCAGGATTTTGACCCAGTGATGATGAAGGGTCGGCCGATATACTTTTAAGTCAGGATGGTGTGTGACTTGGAGGGGAACTTGGAGGTGGTGGTGTTCCCATGCGCCTGCTGCCTTTGTCCTTCTAGGTGGAAGAGGTCGCGGGTGTGGGAGGTGCTGCCGAAGAAGCCTTGGCGAGTTGCTGCAGTGCATCTTGTAGATGGTACACACTGCAACCACGGTGCGCCGGTGGTGGAGGGAGTGAATGTTTAAGGTGGTGGATGGGGTGCCAATCAAGCGGGCTGCTTTGTCCTAGATGGTGTCGAGCTTCTTGAGTGTTGTTGGAGCTGCACTCATCCAGGCAAGTGGAGAGTATTCCATCAACAAAGGTTCACCAGACTGTAATATAATGTGGAGAATGTGTAAGCCCTATTTACGAATAGGGCTCCTGGGATTGGGGGTAATATACCTACATGGTTTGAGGATTGGTTAATGGACAGAAAACAGAGGGTAGGAATAAACGGGTCATTTTCAGGATGGAAGGCTGTAACCAGTGGGGTACTGCAAGGATCAGTGCTTGGGCCTCCGTTATTAACAATCTACATCAATGATTTGGATGAAGGGACCAAATGTAATATATCCAAGTTTGCTGATGATACCAAGCTGGGTGGGAATGTAAATTGTGAGGAGGAAGCAAGGAGGCTTCAAGGGGATATAGACAGGCTAAGCGAGTGGCAAGAACATGGTAAACGGAATATAATGTGGAGAAATGTGAAATTATCCACTTTGGTAGGAAAAATAGAAAAGCAGAGTAATTTTTAAATGGTGAGAGATTGGGAAATGTTGGTGTTCAGAGGGACCTGGGTGTCCTTGTACACGAATCATTAAAAGTTAACATGAAGTTACAGCAATAAATTAGGAAAGCAAATGTTATGTTGGCCTTTATTACAAGAGGATTTGAGTATAAGAGTAAAGACGTCTTACTGAAATTATATAGGGCCCTGGTGAGACCACACCTGGAGTATTGTGTACAGCTTTGGTCTCCTTACCTAAGGAAGGTGATCTCTTTGAAACATACAAAATTCCTACAGTGCTTGACAGGGTAGATGCAGGGAGGATGTTTCCCCTGGCTGGGGAGTCTAGAACCAGGGGTCACAGTCTCAGAATAAGGGGTCGGCCATTTAGGACTGAGATGAGGAGAAATTTCTTCACTCAGGGTTGTGAATCTTTGGAATTCTCTACCCCAGAGGGCTGTGGAGGCCCAGTCGTTGAGTATATTCAAGACAGAGATCGATAGATTTTTGAATATTAAGTGATATGGGGATAGTGCAGGAAAGTGGAGATGAGGTAGCAGATCAGCCATGATCTTATTGAATGGCGGAGATTGCTCGAGGGGCCGAATGGCCGACTCCTGCTCCTATTTCTGTGGTTTTGGATTTGCACTCCAGAAATTCAAATCCAACCATGTCAAGTTGTGAAATTGAATTCAATAAATTTGGTAATTTGTGGGCTGGCACCAGTGAAGGACCACAAAATCTGCCAGATTGTTGCTAAAAACCAATTTGGTTCATTAATGTCTTTCACGGAAGGTAAGCTGCTCCCTATACCGAAGTCTGACTTCCACGTGACTTTAGTCTCACACTGCAAGAAAGAAAGTCTTGCACTTATATAGGGCCTTTCACGACCACAAGATGTCCCAAAGCGCTTTACAGCCAATGAAGCACTTTTTGAAGTGTAGTCACTGTTGTAAGGTAGGAAACATGACAGCCAAATTGCAGACAGCAAACTCCCACAAAGAGCAATGTGATAATGATCAGATAATCTGTTTTAATGATGTTGATTGAGGGGTAAATATTGGCTAGGACACCAGGGATAAATCTTCTGCACTTCTTCAAAATAGTGCCATAGGATCTTTTCCTTCCAACTGAGAGGCCAGACGGTTGCTTCGGTTTTAACGTCTCATCCGAAAGACGGCACCTCCAACAGTGCGGCGCTCCCTCAGTACTGCCCCTCTGACAGTGCGGCGCTCCCTCAGTACTGCCCCTCCGACAGTGCAGCGCTCCCACAGTATTGCCCCTCCGACAGTGCGGCACTCCCTCAGTACTGCCCCTCCGACAGTGCGGCGCTCCCTCAGTACTGCCCCTCCGACAGTGCGGCGCTCCCTCAGTACTGCCCCTCCGACAGTGAAGCGCTCCCTCAGTACTGCCCCTCCGACAGTGCGGCACTCCCTCAGTACTGCCCCTCCGACAGTGCGGCACTCCCTCAGTACTGCCCCTCCGACAGTGCGGCGCTCCCTCAGTACTGCCCCTCCGACAGTGCGGCGCTCCCTCAGTACTGCCCCTCCGACAGTGCGGCACTCCCTCAGTACTGCCCCTCCGACAGTGCGGCGCTCCCTCAGTACTGCCCCTCCGACAGTGCGGCGCTCCCTCAGTACTGCCCCTCCGACAGTGAAGCGCTCCCTCAGTACTGCCCTTCCGACAGTGCGACGCTCCCTCAGTACTGCCCATCCGACAGTGCGGCGCTCCCTCAGTACTGCCCCTCCGACAGTGAAGCACTGCCTCAGTACTACCCCTCCGACAGTGCGGTGCTCCCTCAGTACTGCCCCTCCGACAGTGAAGCACTCCCTCAGTACTACCCCTCTGATAGTGAAGCACTCCGACAGTGCGGCGCTCTCTCAGTACTGCCCCTCCGACAGTGAAGCACTCCCTCAGTACTACCCCTCCGACAGTGCGGCGCTCCCTCAGTACTGCCCCTCCGACAGTGCGGCGCTCCCTCAGTACTGCCCCTCCGACAGTGCGGCGCTCCCTCAGTACTGCCCCTCCGACAGTGCGGCGCTCCCTCAGTACTGCCCCTCCGACTGTGCGGCGCTCCCTCAGTACTGCCCCTCCGACAGTGAAGCACTCCCTCAGTACTGCACCTCCGACAGTGCGGCGCTCCCTCAGTACTGCCCCTCCGACAGTGCGGCGCTCCCTCAGTACTGCCCCTCCGACAGTGCAGCGCTCCCTCTGTACTGCCCCTCCGACAGTGCAGCGCTCCCACAGTATTGCCCCTCTGACAGTGCGATGCTCCCTCAGTACTGCCCCTCCGACAGTGCGGCGCTCCCTCAGTACTGCCCCTCCGACAGTGCGGCGCTCCCTCAGTACTGCCCCTCCGACAGTGCGGCGCTCCCTCAGTACTGACCTCCGACAGTGCGGCGCTCCCTCAGTACTGCCCCTCCGATAGTGCGGCACTCCCTCAGTACTGCCCCTCCGACAGTGCGGCACTCCCTCAGTACTGCCCCTCCGACAATGCGGCACTCCTTCAGTACTGCCCCTCCGACAGTGCGGCGTTCCCTCAGAACTGCCCCTCCGACAGTGAAGCGCTCCCTCAGTACTACCCCTCCGACAGTGCGGCGCTCCCTCAGTACTGCCCATCCGACAGTGCGGCGCTCCCTCAGTACTGCCCCTCCGACAGTGAAGCACTCCCTCAGTACTACCCCTCCGACAGTGCGGCGCTCCCTCAGTACTGCCCCTCCGACAGTGCGGCGCTCCCTCAGTACTGCCCCTCCGACAGTGCGGCGCTCCCTCAGTACTGCCCCTCCGACTGTGCGGCGCTCCCTCAGTACTGCCCCTCCGACAGTGAAGCACTCCCTCAGTACTGCACCTCCGACAGTGCGGCGCTCCCTCAGTACTGCCCCTCCGACAGTGCGGCGCTCCCTCAGTACTGCCCCGCCGACAGTGCGGCGCTCACTCAGCACTGCACTGGAGTGTCAGCTTAGAATTTTGTGCTTAAGTCCCCAGAGTGGGACTTGAACCCACAACCTTCCTGACTCAAGAGGCGAGGGTGCCACCAACTGAGCCACAGCATAGTTGGATATCAGCCATGGCTCAGTCGGAGCACCCTTGCCTCTGAGTCAGAAAGTTGTGTTTCCAGTCCCCTCCAATGACTTGAGCACATAAATCTAGTTGTGGCACTCCAGCGCAGTGCTGAGTCCCTGGAAAGCCGGCCCTAAGCCTGCTTGTACCAGGCGCAAGGGTTGCATGGGCATTTGCTGGGCAGCAGTTGGGCAAATAGCCCATCTCTGCGCCAGCGAAAGTGATTTCTCAGTCGGTGCGGCAGATCTGTCAAGGCGAACCTTGGCAGCTCGCCAGTTCCGGGTTCTCCCTCATGCGCAGCACAAGCGGAAACTCTCAACTTGTGGCCCCTTTTACAAGGCTCGTGACCGCATTTGCCATCATTGGCCCCACAAGATCCGGGCCCATCATTTTGTCTCCTCCCCAAAAATAATGATAATTCACAGACATTAAACATACAAAAAAATAACACACCAACTTGCCTTTATAGAGTGCAAGATCTCAGAAATAGCAATGAGATGAATAATTAATTGTTTTTGATGAGAAATAAATATTGGACAGGTCATCAGGAGAAATCTCTCTTTTCTTTTGTTCCCCCCCTCATTTGATCTTTTCCATCCACCTGAACAAGCAGATGGGGCCTCCGCTTAACTTTTCCTTCGGAAGCCCTCGCCTCCAACAATGCAGCTCTCTCTCAGTATTGGAGTGTTAACCTGGATTATGTGTTCGAGTCCTGGAGTGGGACATCGCCTCCGTGCCTTCCGACTCAGGTGAGAGTACTTGCCAATTGAGCCACAATGACACTTAGGGCTGGATTTAGCCAATGGGGAGCTTTTGGAGGCGGGACTCCCGCTTGTCGGGTTTTAGTCCCACCTCCATCGACTTCTGGCCAACCCACGCTATTTACCCTTGATTGACCTTGTTAAGCCCGCCCAGCGGGCTCAGCAGGCCAATTAAGGGGAAGCCGGTTACAGAGCACGTCAGCGTGTGACGTTTCATCTGTCAAATATTTTATGACAGATCAATTGTCATCGTTTGACAGCTCTGTGAAGCTGTCAAACACTGACATTCTCTGTAGTTTGATGAGTTCTTGTATCCAAGACACATCAAACCTCTTTCTTTAGCAGAAATTAGATGGTTGTTGCATCGGAGAATGCAGTGGCCATCTGTCATCTCTGCCGCGGAGATGCGAGACTCTCCGCATCCCTAACGATTGAAGCCTGCAGGAAGAAACAAAGGTAAGTAAACTTTTTCTAACACTTTCCACTTACCTCACATACTGAGCTCTCCACACTTGCACCCACCACTTACCTCCACAGCGCACTTTTGGACCCCTCCGACCCCCGCAGACCCACCACTCGCCTCAGTGATCCTGGCGAGGTTCGCAACCTTCGGGAAGCCTACACTTGTGTGGGCAAAATGGGGATAATCCTCTTATCTGCCCGTTAACTACCTGTACTCCCCTTCCAGCCTCCAGGAGACGGGGCCCGGCATGGGTTGGCTACCCGCCTCCTGGGAAGATGGCACGGAGGCGGGTTGGGGGCGGGTTGGGTACCCGCCTGCAAATTCTGCCATTTTCCTGGCAGACCCGCCTTGATACCCACCTCCCTAGGGCTGGCAAAATCACCCCCTTAGTGTAAGAGTTACCAGCCTTTCATTGGCCAATGTATGGGAGCCATCTATTTGTGATTGGGTAACTATGGAATAATATTATCAGCTTATTTTATACCTTTTTCTGTATTTTGCACATTATCAAAATTCAGTTTTGTTCAGTAACCCCAGCAGGGGACTATTGCACTTACCAGTTTGAAGCTGGGATGTGGACTTTGATGCAAGACTGGTTAATCATTTGTCAGTTGTTGTTGAGGTATACCATGATGACCAGGCTCCTTGACAAAGTACGGACAGTACGACATTGTCCAATTTCGGACAGGTGGATGAACCACTCCTCACTAACACTTGGTCTCTCGTTAATGAGTCATTTGAGGTAAATCAAGCACGCCCACGAATAATTCCAGTAAGTGGGCTAGCTTCATCTCTTCCTTGGAGCTGAAAGAGGAACTACAGCAGCAGAAGAGGACCCACGCACAGTGAAAAATGTAGTGGAACAAGGATTCTGCTTTGGTATGCATCAATACTTGTATTAAACATGGTTAAATCAAATCAATGATTAACTTTTTGGAAAACAAAGTGGAAAAAAAGTGAAATCTCCCATTGAGCCAGCTCCAAATGACATAATCTTTTATTGCCTGTTCCTCTTCCATATCAAAGTGAACTTTTTATGTCCTCTTTTTGAAATGTTGAGAATGGACACATTGTGCATAAGGTAATCACCTCCAATTATTTCCTGCCCGCTTGCTTCTTTCTGGATCCATCCAGATGATTCGCCTCACTCAGGGGTCACAATGGATGCTCTCAGATGAACTCAAAATATTTATGACTTCATTCCTCATCCATGGTGTCAGCTGTGGCTCAGTGGGTAGCACACTCGCTTCTGAGTCAGAAGGTTGTGGGTTCAAGTCCCACTCCAGGGACTTGAGCACATCAAGCTAGGCTGACACTCCAGTGCAGTGCTGAGGAAGCGCTGCTCTGTCGGAGGTGCCATTTTTCGACATTAAACCGAGGCCCCGTCTGCTCTCAGGTGGATGTAAAAGATCCCATGGCCAATATTTCGAAAAAGAATACTGGCAGTTATCTCTGTGTCCTGGCCACTCTTCTTCTTCTTAGGCAGTCCATCGGAACCGAGGATGACTTGCTTCTACATTAAAAATGAGTTCTCAGGTGACTGATGAGTCCAATGCGGGACCTACAGTCTCTGTCACAGGCGGGGCAGACGGTGGTTGAAGGGGTGGGTGGGTGGGGTGCTTGGGTTGACATGCGCTGCCTGTGCTTGGCTTCCGCTTGCTCCCGGCGAAGAGACTCGAGGTGTTCGGCGCCTTCCCGGATGCTTCTCCACTTTGTGCGGTCTTGGGCCAGGGATTCCCAGGTGTCAGTGGGGATGTTACACTTATTCAAGGAGGCTTTGAGGGTGTCCTTGAAGCGTTTCCTTGGCCCACCTGGGGCTCTCTTGCCGTACCGGAGCTCCGAGTAGAGCGCTTGTTTTGGGAGTCTCGTATTGGGCATGTGGACGATGTGACCCGTCCATCGGAGCTGATCGAGCGTGGTCAAAGCTTCGATGCTGGGGATGTTGGCCTGAGCAAGAACACTGACGTTGGTGCGCCTATCCTGCCAATGGATTTGCAGGATCTTGCGGAGGCAGCGTTGGTGGTACCTCTCCAGTGCTTTGAGGTGCCTGCTGTACATGGTCCATGTCTCTGAGGCGTACAGCAGGGCGGGTATCACTGCTTATCCCTCAACCAACATAACAAAAACAGATTAGCTGGTCATTGTCACATTTCTGCTTGTGGGACCTTGCTGTGCACAAATTGGCTGCCGCATTTCCCACATTACAACTTCAAAAGTACTTCATTGGCTGTAGAGTGCTTTCAGACGCCCGGTGGTCATGAAAGGCGCTATATAAATGCAAGTCTTTGTTTACTTCCCCCGATAGGAGTGGGCCTTTGGCGTAGCGGTAGCATCCCTGCCGCTGGGCCAGAAGGCATAGGGTTTCGAACCCCGCTCCAGACAGTCCCAGCAAGTGGAGTCGGAGCTCCAGCTCTAAATTCTGGGTTGACATCCAGCGGGATACTTGCGTCCGTGGGTGTGGGTGGCCCCTCCCTCGTATGGGTTGTGGGAGCCCGTAAAACCCTCCCGCCATAGGACTAACCACCCTAATGGCTGGTACGAAGATGGTTACGGTCACGGAAGAAGCGTTAATCGCGGCCAGAAATCCTTCCACCACTTCATACAGTTCCCCAAAGGGAACAGTATGAAGACACGTACGACGACGACTTCCCCCAATGATCAGGTTTATATCACCAAACTCTCTTCCCCTCGCATGGAATACTCAAATGTGTAGGGATACAGATGTTTCAGTGATTCGTGAACCTGGATAGTGGCTAGCTAAAGAAAGTCTGACTACTCTATGTTAATTAAAATTACCATTCAGGATTTACATTGTGTTATGAATCTTATGATCCATGAAGAAAGACTCATGAAATAACACTGGACGGCCAGCTGGTGGCGCCGGCCAAGGAGTATAAATACTCGGGCGTGGGCCCAGCCTCCCCAGGACATTTTGTAAACAGGAACTAGTGAAAGATAACTAGACCTCCATGTTTTGAAACAAGTTGATTAAAGCCTTGCTTTATACTTGAACCCAGTGCGTAGTGAGTTTTATTATGTCACATTGCACACAGCATTAAAACAGTTTACATAAGCATAAATTCAGCATCAAGCAATACATGTAACCTTTAAACCCAAAGATCTCCGCATCAAGGCAGTAGAGTCTTCAGCTCCCTCGTAGTTTCTTCTTGTTCTTTGACGTCCTTCCTCTAGGCGCAGCTTCTTAAGGCTCCTCTGACTGCAACGCTAAACCTGCCACAATATGTTATGCTTTAGGAAGGATGTGAAGGCCCTTGAGAGGGTGCGGAGGAGATTTACCAGAATGGTTCCGGGGATGGGGGATCTTAGCTACAAGGACAGGTTGGAGAAGCTGGATTTGTTTTCATTAGTGCAAAGGAGGTTGAGGGGTGATCTGATAGAGGTGTACAAAATTATGACGGGTCTGGATAGGCTAGACAGGGGAAAGGCTGTTCCCACTAGTTGATGGTCCAAGGAGTAGGGGACACAGATTTAAGGTTTTGGGAAGAGATACGGGGGGATGTGAGGAAAAGCTTTTTTACGCAGCGAGTGGTGAGGACCTGGAACTCGCTGCCGATGGAAGTGGTGGAAGCGGAGACACTCGATGTTTTCAAGGGGAGACTGGATAGGCACTTGACCACTTTACTTAACCACCTTATCTACCTGGCCTGCTACCTTCAGGGATCTGTGGACATGCACTCCAAGGTCCCTTTGTTCCTCTACACAACTCGGTGTCCTACCATTTAATGTGTATTCCCTTTCCTTGTTAGCCCTCCCCAAAGGCATTACCTCATACTTCTCCGGATTGAATTCCATCTGCCACTGTACTGCCCACCTGACCAATTTATTGATATCTTCCTGCAGCCTGAAAGGATGGTAGAGGCAGAAACCCTCATCGCATTTAAAAAGTACTTGGATAAGCACTTGGCAGTGCCGTAACCTACAAGGCTATGGACCAAAAGCTGGTAAGTGGGATTCAGCTGGATCGCTCTATTCCCGCCGCCACAGACCCGATGGGCTGCATGACCTCTTTCTGTGCCTGTGGCGTAAATTGCTATGATGTCAACAATATTCAAAATTTCAGCAAAATAAGCTACAGATAGTTATGAAAAGCTTCCAACAATGTTCATTGCCTGCAGCATCCCTAACTGAAATATAAACAGAAAATGCTGGAAATGCTCAGCAGGTCAGGCAGCATCTGTGGAGAGAGAAAGAGAGTTAATGTTTCAGGTCGATGACCCTTCGCCAGAACTGGAAAAAGCTGGAGATGGAACAGGTTTTTAAGCAAGTGTAGGGGCCGGGAGAGGGGGGGGAGGGGAGGAAAGAACAAAACAGAAGGTCTGTGATAGGGTGGAAGTCAGGAGAGATTAACAGACAAAAGGGATGATGGTGCAAGGCAAAAGGAGATGGTAATGGGACAAGTTAAGAAATAAAAGATGGCTCCAGATGAATTGTAAATGGCACTGGCAGAATGAAAGACAGCTGTCATGTGAGAGAGAGAAACAAAATGGAAAAAAAGATAGGGGCAGAGGTTATGGTCTGAAATTGTTGAACTCGATGTTGAGTCCAGAAAGCTGTAAAGTGCCTAATCGAAAAATGAGGTGTTGTTCCTCAAACCTCCCTAACTGAGCTGGGCAGCTCCCAGTCTTGCCTTGTACCTTCTTTTGACAGTCTCTAATGATGACTTTGCTGCTTTTGTCAATAGTTGTATCGGGGTCTCACCGCATTAATGTTGTGACTCTCATTTAGTAAATCGAAATCTTTGGCTCTCTTCAGCGAGGTAAGTGACCCGGACTCACGGCCAAGTTTGCTTTGGTTAATGTCTAACCTGGCTCATTGTACAGGAGTTGCAGTCCGCTCGCTGTCTATAACGGGAGCGGACACTGCTCTGTCAGGATGGAGAGACCCCGGCTCGCTGCCGTTGCTGTTTGTTTCTTTCTATCTGCTGGTGAGGGTGACTTTCTGCTTCAATGCCACACCGCTTCTGGGAATGCCTACCTTGAAGAAGTTCTGCTCTTCTCTTCGACGGGATCTCCATTTGGCTCTTCAACCTTGTTAATACCTCTTAATATCTCTTCTCTTTTGTTCTCTCCCAGCCTGGCCTTTTAATCTATTTCATTTCCTGTGCTTCTTTAGTCTTGACAAAGGTTTTTCACCCAAAACATTGACTCTATTTTCTCTCCACGGATGCTGCCTGGCCTGCTGAGTTTTTCCAGCATTTTCTATTGTATTTTCTCATCTCGGTGTTGGGGATTAACCAGGAAGTGAAGGAAAGTTAAATACAAGTCAAATTAGCAATAGTGACACTGGTTGTGAAGTCTGCGCCATCCAGTCTCCCTTTAATGTTTGCTTAAATACTGTAAATTGGTTGGATGTTAACACAGGTTTCTTAATTTCTTTCCCCCTCTGTAGTTGAATCTCAGCCTTTCACCATCTCGGTGGAGCAGAGTCTCATTGATGCAACAGTCGGACATCCTGTGATCTTCTCAGTGAGGCCGTCGGTGGAGGTGAGGAGTGGGAGCTGGAAGCACAACGAGAAGGATGTCGTATTGTGGATCGGGACAACTCCAGATATAAATAATAATTACACTGGACGGGTGGAGTTAATATTCCCTAACGCATCTCTCCTGCTCAAGTCAGTGAGTTTTCCAGACAGTGGAGATTACTCTGTTACCATGAACTCATTCACTGACACAGCAATAGCGAGGATCAATCTTCGAGTGTATGGTAAGCAGCAGCAATGTTTTATGGTCAGATCTTTATGAAGTAACGAACCATAAGCTTCACCATCACTCGCTGCGTGGAGCGGTTGAATACTCGGTGGCTCGGGACAGTCATATTATAAATCTAGGAGGTCGATTTGGGCGGGCCCAACCAGTCCATGCCGGTGTTTATGCTTCACTCGAGCCTCCAACAGTCTTTCCTCATCTATCTCTATCAGGATAACCCTCTATTCCCTTCTCCCTCATATGCTTGTCTAGCCTCCCCTTAAATACATCTATACTATTCACTTCAACCGCTCCTCCGAGTTCCACATTCTCACCACTCTCTGGGTAAAGAAACATATAAGATACTGAGGGGGCTCGACAAGGTTGATGCAGAGAGCATATTCCCCCTCGTGGGGACAGTCTCAGAATAAAGGGTCGCCCTTTTAGAACTGAGATGAGGAGAAATTTCTTCTCTCAGAGGGTCGTAAATCTGTGGAATTCTCTGCCCCAGAGAGCCGTGGAGGCTGGGTCATTAAATACATTTAAGGTGGAGATAGACAGATTTTTACAAGATAAGGGAGTGAAGGGTTATAGGGAGCGGGCAGGGAAGTGAGCCCAAGATCAGCCATGATCTTATTGAATGGCGGAGCAGGCTCGAGGGACCAAGTGGCCTATTCCTGCTCCTATTTCTTATGTTCTAAGAGGTTTCTGCTGAATTCCTTATAAGATTTCTTGCTGGCTATTTTATATTGATGGCCTCTAGTTATGCTCTTCCCCACAAGTGGAAACATTCTCTCTGTATCCACTCTATCAAAATGTTTCATAATTTTAAAGACCTCTATTGGGTCACCCCTCAGCCTTCTTTTTTCAAGAGAAAAGAGACCCAGCCTGTTCATCCTTTCCTGATATGTATACCCTCGCATTTCTGGTATCGTCCTTGTAAATCTTCTCTGCCCCCTCTCCAGTGCCTCTATATCCTTCTTATAATATGGTGACCAGAACTGTACGCAGTACTCCAAGTGAGGTCTAACCAAGGTTCGATACAGGTTTAGCATAACTTCCCTACTTTCCAATTCTATCCCTCTAGAAATAAACCCAAGTGCTTGGTGTGCTTTTTTTATGGCCTTGCTAACCTGTGTTGCAACTTTTAGTGATTTGTGTATTTGTACTCTGAGATCCCTTTGTTCCTCTACCCCACCTAGACTCGCACCCTCCAAGTGATGTGACCTCCCTATTCTTCCTACCACAATGTAAAACCTCACATTTATCTGTGTTGAACTTCATTTGCCAATTATATGCCCATTCTACAAGTTTATTAATGTCCTCCTGTAATTTGTTGCAGTCCTGCTCAGTATTGACTATCCCGCCCAATTTGGTGTCATCCGCAAATTTAGAAATTGTGTTTTTGATTCCTAAGTCTAAATCGTTAATATAAATTGTGAAACAAGGCAGCAAATCTCCTCCTCTAGAACTAGGGGACTCTTTAGCAAAAGCCAGTGAGAACTCTTAAAAATATTGAAATGACCGAAAGGCTGGAAGATCAGATGGAGTCAGGGGCTCATCTCTCGGGTGGGCAGAGTTCCTGTTATTCTGGGGTACACCTCAATTTTGCAGAAGAGTATGATCTGGGCTGATAATTTCAAATGGGCAGAATGATGCCAGATATAATTTAATACAGATAGAAGATAGGAGCAGGAGTAGGCCATTCGGCCCCTCGAGCCTGCTCCGCCATTCAATGCGATCATGGCTGATCATCCAAATTCAGTACCCGGTCCCTGCCTTCCCCCATATCCCTTGATCCCTTTAGCCTTAAGAAATATATCCAACTCCTTCTTGAATATATTTAATGAATTAGCCTCAACAGCCTTCTGTGGTGGAGAATTCCACAGGTTCACCACTCTCTGGGTGAAGAAATTCCTCCTCATTTCTGTCCTAAATGGCTTACCCCTTATCCTTAGACTGTGACCCCTGGTTCTGGACTCCCCGGCCATTGGGAGCATCCTTCCTGCATCTAGTCTGTCCAGTCCTGTCAGAATTTTATAAGTTTCAATGAGATCTCCTCTCATTCTTCTAAACTCCAGCGAGTATAAGCCCAATCGACCCAATCTCTCCTCATACGTCATTCCTGCCATCCCAGGTATCAGCCTGGTGAATCTTTGCTGAACTCCTTCCATGGCAAGAACATCCTTCCTCAGATAAGGCGACCAAAACTGCACACAATACTCAAGATGTGGTTTCACCAAGGCCCTGTGCAACTGCAGCAAGACATCCTTGTTCCTGTACTCAAACCCTCTCGCTACGAAGGCCAACATACCATTTGCCTTCTTAACCGCCTGCTGCACCTGCATGCTTACCTTCAGCGACTGGTGCACAAGGACACCCAGGTCTCGTTGCACTTCCCCTTCTCCCAATCTATTGTCATTCGGATAATAATCTGCCTTCCTGTTTTTGACACCAAAATGTATAACCTCGCCTTGCCCATTGAAAGAGAATGCTCAATAGTCTTCTGCTAGCTTCTGGGTGAGCTGGTAAAGATGTAAGGAGAAGGTGAAATAGAATGCATTCCCCATATGTATGTCTCTGAGTAAAAGGGAAGTTTAAAAGCACATTAAGCAGTAATACTCCAATATAATAGCAGAATACTGCGGATGCTGTAAATCTGAAATAACAACAGAAAATGCTGGAAACACTCAGCAGGTCAGGCAGCATCCGTGGAGGGAGAAAAACAGAGTAAACCTTTCAGGTCTGTGACCCTTCATCACAACTGGAAAAAGTTAGAGATGTAACAGATTTTTAAGCAAGTGCAGGGGCAGGGAAAGGGAGGAGGGTAGGAAAGAACAAAAGGGAAGGTCTGTGATAGGATGGAAGGAAGGAGAGAGTAAAAGACAAAAGGGATGATGGTGCGAGGCAGAAGGAGATGGTAAAGGGACAAGCTGTTCCAGTACAGCTACAACACTGGCATCTACCCGGCAATGCTGAAAATTGCCCAAGTATGTCCTGTCTACAAAAAGCAGGACAAATCCGACCCGGCCAATTACCGTCTCATCAGTCTGCTCTCAATCATCAGCAAAGTGATGGAAGGTGTCGTCGACAGTGCTATCAAGTGGCACTTACTCAGCAATAACCTGCTAACTGACGCCCAGTTTGGGTTCCGCCAGGGCCACTCAGCTCCTGACCTCATTACAGCCTTGGTCCAAACATGGACAAAAGAGCTGAACTCAAGAGCTGAGGTGAGAGTGACTGCCCTTGACATCAAGGCAGCATTTGATCGAGTGTGGCATCAAGGAGCCCTAGCAAAACTGAAGTCAATGGGAATCAAGGGGAAAACTCTCCATTGGTTGGAATCATACCTAGCACAAAGGAAGTTGGCTGTGGTTGTTGGAGGTCATTCATCTCAATCACATGACATCACTGCAGGAGTTCCTCAGGGCAGTGTCCTAGGCCCAACCATCTTCAGTTGTTTCATCAATGACCTTCCCTCCATCATAAGGTCAGAAGTGGGGATGTTCGCTGATGATTGCACACTGTTCAGCACCATTCGAGATTCGTCAGATACTGACGCAGTCCGTGTCCATATGCAGCAAGACCTGGACAACATTCAGACTTGGGCTGACAAGTGGCAAGTAACATTCGCACCACACAAGTGCCAGGCAATGACCATCTCCAACAAGCGAGACTCGAACCATCTCCCCTTGACATTCAATGGCATTAGCATCGCTGAATCCCCCACTATCAACATCCTGGGGGTTACCATTGATCAGAAACTGAACTGGACCAGCCATATAAGTACTGTGGCTACAAGAGCAGGCCGGAGGCTGGGAATTCTGCAGTGAGTGTCTCACTTCCTGACTCCCCAAAGCCTTTCCACCATCTACAAGGCACAAGTCAGAAGTGTGATGGAATACTCTCCACTTGCCTGGATGAGTGCAGCTCCAACAACACTCAAGAAGCTCGACACCATTCAGGAAAAAGGAACCCCCTTGATTGGCACTCCATCCACCACCTTCAACATTCACTCCCTCCACCACCGGCAGACTGTGGCTGCAGTGTGTACCATCTACAAGATGCACTGCAGCAACTCGCCAAAGCTCCTTCAACAGCACCTTCCAAACCCGCGACCTCTACCACTTAGAAGGACAAGGGCAGCAGACGCATGGGAACATCACCAACTCCAAGTTCCCCTCCAAGCCACACACCATCCTGACTTGGACCTGTATCGCCGTTCCTTCGCTGTCGCTGGGCCAAAATCCTGGAACTCCCTTCCTAACAGCATTGTGCGTGTACCTACACCATATGGACTGCAGCGGTTCAAGAAGGCGGCTCACCACCATCTTCTCAAGGGCAATTAGGGATGGGCACTAAATGCAGGCCTAGCCAGCCAGCGACGCCCACATCCCATCAATGAATAAAAAAAAAGAAGCAAGTGATGACTCTAGATGAGGTGTAAATGGCAATGGCAGGATCATCAACAGCTGCCATGTGAGAGAATTTTTTAAAAATTTAATAAATAAATAAAAAATATAGGGGCCGAGTTTATGGTCTAAAAGTGTTGAACTCGATGTTGACTCCAGAAGGCTGTAAAATGCCTAATTGAAAGATGAGGTGCTGTTCCTCCAGCTTACGTTGCACTTCATTGGAACAGTGCAAGAGGCCGAGGACGGTGAGATCAGAGTGGGAGTGGAGCGGAGAATTAAAGTGACAGGCGACCGGAAGCTCGGGGTCATGCTTATGGAGTGAACGGAGGTGTTCCGTAAAGCAGTCACCCAATCTCCCCAATGTAGAGGAGACCACATTGTGAGCAGTGAATACAGTATACTAAATTGCAAGAAGTACAAGTAGACCGCTGTTTCACCTGGAAGGAGTGTTTGGGGCCCTGGATAGTGGGAAGGCAGGAGGTAAAAGGGCAGGTGTTGCTTCTCCTGCGCTTGCACGGGAAGGTGCCGGGAGAAGAAGAATGGGTGTTAGGGGTGATGGAGGAGTGGATCAGGGTGTCGCGGAGGGAGCGGTCCCTTCGGAATGCTTAAAGGGGAGGGGAAGATGTATTTGGTGGTGGGATCACACTGGAGGTGGCGGAAGTGGCAGAGGATGATCCGTTGAATGTGGAGGCTGGTGGGGTGAAAGGTGAGGACAAGGGGAACCCTATCGTGGTTCTGGGAGGGAGGGGATGGTATGAGGGCAGAAGTGTAGAAGATAGAACGGACACGGTCAACGGCCATGTTAACCACAGTAGAGGGGAATCCTCGGTTGAGGAAAAAGGAAGACATATCGGAAGCACTAGTATGGAAGGTAACATTGTCAGAGCAGGTGCGGCGGAGATGGAGAAATTGGGAGAATGGAATTGAGTCCTTACAGAAAGCGGGTTGGAGGAAGGGTAGTCCAGGTATGCTCCAATATGCTTTATTAAAAGTTGTTTCTGAAAGATTTGCCTGGATGAGTGCAGCTCTAGCAACATTCAAGAAGCTCGACACCATCCAGGACAAAGCAGTCTGCTTGATTGGCACCCCATCCACCACCTTAAACATTCACTCCCTCCACCACCGGCGCACCGTGGCTGCAGTATGTACCATCTACAAGATGCACTGCAGCAACCCGCCAAGGCTTCTTCGGCAGCACCTCCCAAACCCGCGACCTCTTCCACCTAGAAGGACAAGGGCAGCAGGCGCATGGGAACACCACCACCTCCAAGTTTCCCTCCAAGTCACACACACCATCCTGACTTGGAAATATATCGGCCATTCCTTCATCGTCGCTGGGTCAAAATCCTGGAACTCCCTCCCTAACAGCACTGTGGGAGCACCTTCACCACACGGACTGCAGCGGTTCAAGAAGGTGGCTCACCACCACCTTCTCGAGGGCAGTTAGGGATGGGCAATAAATGCCGGCCTTGCCAGCGACCCTACATCCCATAAAAAGGAATTTTAAAAAATGTGTTGAGGCTCCACATAGGTAGAGCTCTTTTATTCCTTTTTTAAATATAATAACATTATTTCTTTCAATCTTTCTAGCCTAGGCTGGTGAATAATTCTTGGTTTCCAATTCTGTTCACAGAACCAATCTCCTCTGCATCTATTTCAGCCAATGTTTCCAACTCCTTGCGAGAGAATGACACGGTTTGTCTGACCTGCAATGTAGTCGGCAATTGTACCCGAAGAATTTGGTCTTTCAATGGGACAGTTGTCACAAGCAATGAGAGAATAATATTATCCTCGGAAAATGACACCTTGACGATAATTGCTGTTAACACGAACAATTCCGGTGAATACAGATGTTATGCAAGCAGTCCTGTTAGTGAAATAACAAGCGAGACCTACTTCCTGCACATCATTGGCAGTGAGTACAGGGGAATCATATCTTTTCATATTGAACAATTACGTACTGTTTTTTGTCCGATAACACTTCTGTGAAGAGCCTTGGGACGTCTTACTGTGTTAAAAGCACTATATAAATGCAAGTTGCTGCTGTGTATTTGAATGGTAGCATGGTGGTAATGTTACTGGACTAGTAATCCAAAGGCCTGGACTAATAATCTGGAGGCAAGAGTTCAAATCCCACCACAGTAATTGGGGAATTTAAATGCAGTTAATTAAATAAATCTGGAATAAAAAGTTACCATCAGTCATGGGGACTATGAAACTACCGGATTGTTGTGAAAACCCATCTGGTTCACTGATGTCCTTTAGGGAAGGAAATCTGCCGTCCTTACCTGGTCTGGCCGATATGTGACTCCAGACCCACAGCAAGGTGGTTGACTCTGAACAGCCCTCTTAATGGCCTAAGCAAGGCAATTAGGGATGGGCAATAAATGCTGGGCTTGCCAGTGACGCCCACATCCCGTGAACGAATAAAAAAAAAAAGAATGGGACAACTCTTGCTGAAGCGGGGCATCTCGTGGCATACGGCATTAGTTAGATTTCTTTCCTGTACCCTTCAACTCAATTGTGTGTGCCGTAACTTGCTGGTGGTGGGAGCTAATAACGGGGCCTCTGGGACCTTAGATCAACAGTTTATCTCCTTACCCAATGAGATTTTAGGATTCAGCAGGAAATAGAGGAACGATGCAGAAGGAGGGTGAATTGAAGTCGAATTAGGTACAGAAAGAAAAATAAGAATAGTGAAGAAGAAAGATTGGATTAAGAGAGAATGAAGAAGACAAAGTTAGAAAACAACTTTAAAAAAATTAAAATTAGATTTTTTTAAATCTCTGAATATTTACCACCTAAAGAAATGAGATCGGGCCAAAGTGGACTGGGATCAGCTACTTGTAGGAAAATCCACATCGGAGCAATGGGAGTCTTTCAGAAAGGAAATTGAGAGAGTACAATGGCAACATGTTCCCGTAAAGGTCAAGGGTGGGACCAGCAAGCCCAGGGGACCTTGGATGTCAAGGGATATACGAGAATGGATTAGGAAATAAAGGGGGGCTTTTGGCAGATACAAAGGACTAAAGACAGATGAAGCCCTAGAGGAGTATAAAAAGTGCAGGGGGATACTTAAAAAAGAAATTAGGAGAGCGAGGAGGGGCCATGAAATAACACTGGCGAGCAAAATAAAGGAAAATCCTAAGGTGTTTTATAAGTATATTAAGGGCAAGAGGATAACTAGGGAAAGAGTAGGGCCCATTAGGGACCAAAGTGGCAATCTGTCTGTGGGGCCAGAAGATGTAGGTGGGGTTTTAAATGAATTTTTTGCATCTATGGAGAAGGACGATGTAGACATAGAAATCGGGCAGGGGGATTGTGATATACTTGAACTTATTAGCATCGAGAGGGAGGCGGTACTAGCGGTTTTAGCAGGCTTAAAAGTGGATAAATCCCCAGGCCCGGACGAGATGTATCCCAGGTTGCTGTGTGAGGCAAAGGAGGAGATTGCAGGGGGCTCTGACACAAATTTTCAGAACCTCTCTGGCCACAGGGGATGTGCCAGAGGACTGGAGAACAGCTAACATAGTACCATTATTCAAGAAGGGTAGTAGGGATAAACCAGGGAATTACAGGCCAGTGAGCCTAACATCAGTGGTAGGGAAATTATTGGAAAAAATTCTGCGGGACAGAATTAGTCTCCACTTGGAGAGGCAAGGATTAATCAGGGATAGTCAGCATGCTTTGTCAAGGGAAGATCATGTCTGACTAATTTGATTGAATTTTTCGAGGGGGTGACTAGGTGTGTGGATGAGGGTAGCGCAGTGGATGTGGTACACATGGATTTCAGTAAGGCTTTCGATAAAGTCCCGCATAGGAGACTGGTCAAGAAGGTAAGAGCCCATGGGATCCAGGGTGCCTTAGCACATTGGATCCAAAACTGGCTTAGTGGCAGAAGGCAGAGGGTGATGGTCAAAGGTTGTTTTTGTGACTGGAAGCCTGTGTCCAGTGGGGTCCCTTGCTGTTTGTGGTCTACATTAATGATTTGCATGTGAATGTAAAAGGTATGATCAGTAAGTTCGCAGATGACATGAAAATTGGTGGGGTGGTAAATAGCGAGGAGGATAGCCTCAGTCTGCAGGACGATATAGATGGGTTGGTCAGATGGGCGGAACAGTGGCAAATGGAATTTAACCCTGAAAAGTGTGAGGTGATGCATTTTGGAGGGACTAACAAGGCAAGGGAATACACAATGAATGGTAAGACCCTAGGAAAGACAGAGGATCAGAGGGACCTTGGTGTGCATGTACATAGATCCCTGAAGGCAGCAGAACAGGTGGATAAGGTGGTTAAAAAGGCATATGGGATACTTGCCTTCATTAGCCGAGGCATAGAATATAAGAGGAGGGAGGTTATGATGGAGCTGTACAAAACGCTGGTTAGGCCACAGCTGGAATACTGTGTGCAGTTCTGGTCACCACACTATAGGAAGGATGTGATTGCTTTGGAGAGGGTGCAGAGGAGATTCACCAGGATGTTACCTGGGCTGGAGCGCTTCAGCTATGAAGAAAGACTGGACAGGCTGGGGTTGTTTTCCTTGGAACAGAGAAGGCTGAGGGGGGACCTGATTGAGGTGTACAAAATTATGTGGGGCATAGATAGGGTAGATAGAAAGGAACTTTTTCCCTTAGTAGAGGGGTCAATAATAAGGGGGCATAGATTCAAGGTAAGCGGCAGGAGGTTTAGAGGGGATTTGAGGAAAAACTTTTTCACCCAGAGGGTGGTTGGAATCTGGAACTCACTGCCTGAAAGGGTGGTAGAGGCAGGAACCCTCACAACATTCAAGAAGCATTTGGATGAGCACTTGAAATGCCATAGCAGACAAGGCTATGGACCAAATGCTGGAAAATGGGACTAGATTAGACAGGGCCTGATGGCAGGCGCGGATGCGATGGGCTGAAGGACCTCTTTCTGTGCTGTATGACTCTATGACTCTATGAGATGCAATAGTTTAAATTGTTCCCTTTCTGGGCCAGAGGGGTTGATTGGCATTATAAGAACATAAGAACATAAAAAATAGGAGCAGGAATAGGCCACTTGGCCCTTCGAACCTGCTCCGCCATTCAATAAGATCATGGCTGATCTTGGGCTCAAAGCCACTTCCCCGCCCGCTCCCCATAACCCTTCACTCCCTTATCTTGTAAAAATCTGTCTACCTCCACCTTAAATGTATTCAATGACCCAGCCTCCAGGGCTCTCTGGGGCAGAGAATTCCACAGATTTACGACCCTCTGAGAGAAGAAATTCCTCCTCATCTCCGTTCTAAAAGGGCGACCCTTTATTCTGAAACTGTGCCCCCGAGTTTTAGTTTCCCTACGAGGGGAAACATCCTCTCTGCATCTACCTTGTCGAGCCCCCTCAGTATCTTATATGTTTCAATAAGATCACCTCTCATTCTTCTAAATTCCAATGAGTATAGGCCCAACCTGCTCAACCTTTCTTCATAAGTCAAACCCCTTCACCTCCGGAATCAACCGTGTGAATCGTCTCTGAACTGCCTCCAATGCAAGTATATCCTTCCTTAAATAAGGAGACCAAAACTGTACGCAGTACTCCAGGTGTGGTCTCTCCAATACCCTGTATAGTTGTAGCAGGACTTCCCTGCTTTTATACTCCAACCCCCTTGCAATAAATTAACAATTATCACATCTTTAAAAGGGTATTTACGTTCTGAATTACCAGACTTAACTTTATGCGGTGACTTTAATTGGCAATAAGGTGCAAATCCAGCAAGATTTGGCTCATTTGCAATAATGGCAGCTTGCCCATAACAAAACGATGATCAGTTGATGTTTTGCAACAAGACGGTGACAGAATTTGGAGATAGTCTTCAGAAAGTTACTCGCCCATTTAAAACGGAGATGAGGAGGAATTTCTTCTCTCAGAGGGCGGTGAATCTTTGGAATTCTCTACCCCAGAGAGCTGTGGAGGCGGAGTCATTGAATATATTCAAGGCGGAGAGAGACAGATATTTGAGCTACAGGGGAGTCAAGGGTTATGGGGAACAGGCAGGAAAGTGGAGTTGAGGCCAAGATCAGATCAACCATGAACTTATTGAATGGTGGAGCAGGCTCGAGGGGCCGAATGGCCGACTCCTGCTCCTATTTCTTATGCTTACACTCAAGATTTCCATTTTAAATGTTGCAATGCTCAATATTGATGCAAAATGTGCCCTGTTTCAATGTTGACATAAAAGTATGGCCCAAATCGGTGGCAACAGAAGATTGACAGGAAGTGCAAGCAAACACCAACTTTTCAATGATATATCCCTTTATATGTATGGGCCAAGCAGCATCAAGTGGCTTCTTCAGAAGTAGTATAAATATGTTGGCAATCTAATAAATTTCCTTGTTTACCTGTAGCCAATTTGACCTCTGGTGAGCGGTACAAGGAAGCCATTTTAATAGTCGTTACATTCTGAATCATTTAGGAAAAGGTGGTCATCTACCATTAAAGTCCTCCCATCATTAAAACAGCAAGGATTCACAAACTGCAGCACATAAGTGACCAGGTAATCTGTTTTCGAGATGTTGGTTGGAGGGATATATATTGGCCAGGGCACCGGGAGAAATCCAGTACCTTCTCCAAAGCGCAATTCGATCCGCTCGACTAGACTACCATGCAGGCGGTGAAGATGACGAGGGCCTGTATTTTCCGATCGGAGGCTTCCTGCGTGCGGAGACCTCTGACCTGGAAATAATCTACGAACTTATCCGAGGGCTGCTGAGGCGCCTATACTTCCGCTCATGCGCCTCTCCAGACTCGAAATGCGCAGGGCCCACGTATCCCAGAGGCGCAGGCGGTTCGCAAGTGTCCCTGGGATCACGTGGGCCATGGGGAGCCAATAGCAGAAGGGAATCTCCCTTCATACACTTGACAGATAGACCCGTGAAATATATGAATGGAGATCACCCCAAAAACACTGTAACACATTTAATAAATTTAAAGAAAACATCACATTTTTTAAATGAAATTACAATAAATTAAATATTTTAAACAAAAATTTAACTTTTTGTAAAAAGTAATTAAAGTTTTTTACTGGGGTAAAAATAAACTTACTATTTTTAAAGTATTTTTTAATTATAAATGAGTGAAAAAGATTTTTTTTAAACTTTTTTTGCAACTCTTGCTTTTACCAGGCGTAAGTTTCGAAGGGTTTTCTGCGGGCGGAGGTTCTCCAGGAAGCGGAACTCTCCCCCCCCACAGAGGCCCTTCTCCAGGGCAGGACAGATCGGAAATGCCAGTTTTCAGTGCATGCGCTTGGCATGCCTGAAACTGGCATTTCCAATGACCTTTTGGGCGTGTGCACAGCCCGTACACACCCGTAGTCATCAGAATATTCGGACCAAGGTCATTCAGGAGGGAAGAATTCTTTTCGTCAATATAGACCATTTGAAATGAATCTATTTATGATTGCACCAGAGAGATATGATGATGTTACTACAAAGAGTAGAATGAGTTCCTACTCTTGCGAGCCCACTTGGAGATTATTAATACGTTCAACTGCAATGCAGTGAACTTTTTTTTTTTTTTACAGACCCTTCAGATCACCATCATTATAACCTGCTCATAGGGGTCATAATTCTGGCCATAGTCGGACCATTTCTGATGACGTAAGTAACCACAGGCTGCATCATTTTACCCAGTCTGATTTTCAAAAAGGTGACTCAACCGTGGCTAACGAGGGAAATTAGGGATAGCATAAGATCCAAGGAGAGGACATATAAATTGGCCAGAAAAAGCAGTAAACCTGAGGATTGGGAGCAGTTTAGGATTCAACAAAGGAGGACAAAGAGAAAATAGAATATGAGAGTAAGCTTTCAGGGAACATAAAAACTGACTGTAAAAGCTTTTATAGATATGTGAAGAGAAAAAGATTGGTGAAGTCAAGCGTAGGTCCCTTGCAGTCAGAATCAGGGGAATTTATAATGGGGAACAAAGAAATGGCTGACCAATTAAATACATATTTTGGTTCTGTCTTCACAAAGGAGGACACAAATAACCTCCCAGAGATGTCGGGGAACATAGGGTCTGATGAAAGGGAGGAACTGAAAGAAATCAGTATTTGTAGGGAAATGGTGTTAGGGAAATTGACGGGTTGAAGGCCGATATATCCCGAGGGCCTGATCATCTACATCCTAGGGTACTTAAGGAAGTGGCCCTAGAAATAGTTGATGCTTTGCTGATCATCTTCCAGCATTCGATGGAATCTGGAACAGTAGCCATGGATTGGAGGGTAGCTAATGTTACCCCACTATTCAAAAAAGGTGGTAGAGAGAAAACGGGGAATTACAGACATCGGTAGTGGGGAAAATGCTAGAGTCCATTATAAAAGATGTAATAGCAGAGCCCTTGGAAAACAGTGGCAGGATCGGACAAAGTCAACATGGATTTACAAAAGGTAAATCATGCTTGACTAATCTACTGGAATTTTTTGAGGATGTAACTGGTAAAATAGGTAAGGGAGAACCAGTGGATGTGGTATATTTGGACTTTCAGAAGGCTTTCGATAAGGTCCCACGTAAGAGATTAGCATGTAAAGTTAAGGTACATGGGATTGGGGGCAAGGTATTGACTTGGATAGAGAACTGGTTGGCAGACAGAAAGCAAAGCGTTGGAATAAACGGGTCTTTTTCCGACTGACAGGCAGTGACTAGTGGGGTACCGCAGGGATCGGTCCTTGGACCCCAGCTATTCACAATATGTATTAATGATCTAGACAAGGGAAGTAGATGTAATATCTCCAAATTTGCATACGACACAAAGCTGGGTGGGCATGTGTGCTGTGAGGAGGATGCCGAGAAACTCCAGGATGATTTGGACAGGTTGGGTGATTGGGCAAAAGCATGGCAGATGCAATATAACGTGGATAAATGTGAGGTTATCCACTTTGGTGGCAAAAACAGGAAGACAGATTATTATCTGAATGGCAATAGATTGGGAGAAGGGGAAGTGCAACGAGACCTGGGTGTCCTTGTGCACCAATCGCTGAAGGTAAGCATGCAGGTGCAGCAGGCGGTTAAGAAGGCAAATGGCATGTTGACCTTCGTAGCGAGAGGATTTGAGTACAGGAACAAGGATGTCTTGCTGCAGTTGTACAGGGCCTTGGTGAGACCACATCTTGAGTATTGTGTGCAGTTTTGGTCACCTTATCTGAGGAAGGATGTTCTTGCCATGGAAGGAGTTCAGCGAAGATTCACCAGGCTGATACCTGGGATGGCAGGAATGACGTATGAGGAGAGATTGGGTCGATTGGGCTTGTACTCGCTGGAGTTTAGAAGAATGAGAGGGGATCTCATTGAAACTTAGAAAATTCTGACAGGACTGGACAGACTAGATGCAGGAAGGATGTTCCCGATGGTCGGGGAGTCCAGAACCAGGGGTCACAGTCTAAGGATAAGGGGTAGGCCATTTAGGACAGAAATGAGGAGGAATTTCTTCACCCAGAGAGTGGTGAACCTGTGGAATTCTCTTCCACAGAAGGCAGTAGAGGCCAATACATTAAATATATTCAAGAAAGAGTTGGATATATTTCTTAAGGCTAAAGGGATCAAGGGGTATGGGGAGAAAGCAGGGACCAGGTACTGAATTTGGATGATCAGCCATGATTGCATTGAATGGCAGAGTAGGCTCGAGGGGCCGAATGGCCTACTCCTGCTCCTATCTTTCTATGTTTCTATGTTAAGGTGCATGGTTCTGATTTTTCCAGATGCTGCGGAATTCTGACCAGGCTCAGGTTAAACTGTTGTGACTGGCAGTGCTCCTGCTACTTCTGCGTCAGGTGAGAGTCAAGTTTGTTCAGAGCAAGGTTGTAGATTTTCAACCTGTCACCTGTGTGCAAAGCTGGCCCTGTGGGTTCCCCGTATGTTATAGCAATGGCCCAATTGTTCATTATAGTTTCTATAACAGGTGGTTGACACACAAAAGGGAGGTAAAGATGGATAGATTTTTGTTAACCAAAGGTATTAAGGGATATGGGCCAAAGGCAGGTATATGGGGTTAGGTCACAGACCAGCCGTGATCTCGTTGAATGGCGGAACAGGCTCGAGGGTCTCAATGGCCTACTCCTGTTCCGATGTCATTTTAGGTTTGTGACTGTTTTTATTTTGTTCGTTGGTGGGATGTGGGCGTCGCTGGCAAAGCCAGCATTTATTGCCCATTCCTAATTGCCCCTTGAGAAGGTGGTGGTGAGCCGCCGCCTTGAACCGCTGCAGTCTGTGTGGTGAAGGTGCTCCCACAGTGCTGTTAGGGAGGGAGTTCCAGGATTTTTGACCCTGCGACGATGAAAGATCGGTGATATACTTCCAAATCAGGATGATCTGTTACTTGGAGGGAAACTTGGAGGTGGTGGTGTTCCCATGCGCCTGCTGCCCTTGCCCTTCTAGGTGGAAGAGGTCGCGGGTTTGGGAGGTGCTGCCGAAGAAGCCTTGGCGAGTTGCTGCAGTGCATCTTGTAGGTGGTACACACTGCAGCCACGGTGCGCCGGTGGTGGAGGGAGCGAATGTTTAAGGTGGTGGATGGGGTGCCAATCAAGTGGGCTGCTTTGTCCTGGACGGTGTTGAGATTCTTGGGTGTTGTTGGAGCTGCACTCATCCAGGCAAGTGGAGAGTATTCCATCACACTCCTGACTTGTGCCTTGTAGATGGTGGAAAGGCTTTTGGGAGTCAGGAGGTGAGACACTTGCCGCAGAATACCTAGCCTCTGACCTGCTCTTGTTGCCACAGTATTTATGTGGCTGATCCAGTTAAGTTTCTGATCAATGGTGATCCCCCAGGATGTTGATGGTGGGGGATTCAGCGATGGTAATGCCGTTGAATGTCAAGGGGCGGTGGTTAGACTCTTGCTTGTTGCAGATAGTCATTGCCTGGCACTTCTGTGGCGTGAATGTTAGCTGCCACTTATCAGCCCAAGCCTGAACGTTGTCCAGGACTTGTTGCATGTGGGCATGGACTGCTTCATTATCTGAGGAGTTGTGAATGGCGCTGAACACTGTGCAGTCATCAGCGAACATCCCCATTTCTGACCTTATGATGGAGGGAAGGTCATTGATGAAGCAGCTGGAGATGGTTGGGCCTCGGACACTGCCCTGAGGAACTCCTGCAGCGATGTCCTGGGGCTGAGATGAATGACCTTCAACCACCACAACCATCTCCCTTTGTGCTTGGTATGACTCCAGCCAGTGGAGAGTTCACCCCCCCGATTCCCATTGACTTCAGTTTTACTAGGACTCCTTGATGCCACACTCAGTCAAATGCTGCCTTGATGTCCAGGGCAGTCACTCTCACCTCACATCTGGAATTGTGAGTGTAAGCTGAGCCTCACTGAATTGCCCCAACTATTTTATATAACATTGTATAATGGGCGATTAATTCGATATCATCCGTCATATCATCATCTCCTGAAGTTAAAATGATCCCCAATGTGTTTTATGCCCAGGTGACAAGTTGAAAATCAACCCCTCGATCTGCTCCACGCGCTAGGTGCAACCAAACGCCTGCAGGGTAATGTTAATTTTTGGCGATGGTGTCAAATATGCAATATCGGATGGGCTGCTTGATTTTCCGATTTCCTTTCTATTGAATCCCAGCCTTTGCGCTCAAGTCAATGGAGCGCAAAATCGCGTGTTGTGCACAGCGTGTGGCTGATCCAATATCGTCCGTTTTCTGACACCGCCAACAGTTACAATTACCCTCCTGTTTTTCATAAATGCATTGACAATTTCGCTGCGCCTAGCACACAGGAAAAGATCTGCCTCAATAGATTGGGGATTGCTGTTACATAAGAACAGAAGAAATAGGAGCAGGAGTCGGCCATTTGGCCCTTCGAGCCTTCTCTGCCATTCAATCAGATCATGGCTGATCTTCTACCTCAACTCCACTTTCCTGCACTATCCCCATATCCCTTGATTCCCTTAATATTCAAAAATCAATCGATCTCTGTCTTGAATATACTCAAGGACTGCGCCCCCACAGCCCTCTGGGGGAGAGAATTCCAAAAATTCACCACCCTCTGAGTGAAGAAATTTCTCCTCATCTCAGTCCTAAATGGCCGACCCCTTATTCTGAGACTGTGACCCTGGTTCTAGACTCTCCAGCCAGGGGAAACAACCTCCCTGCATCTATCCTGTCAAGTCCCGTAAGGATTTTGTATGTTTGAATGAGATCACCTCTCATTCTTCTAAACTCTAGAGAATATAGGCCTAGTCTACTCAATCTCTCCTCATAGGACAATCCCCCCATCCCAAGAATCGGTCTGGTGATTCTTCGCTGCATTCTATGGCCGTTCTTTACACATGTCACAGCTTTCCTTAAAATAGCAGCAGAGGAATTTTATACCAAGTGTTCGTCCACAGATATCGGAAAAAGTAATTTGCATAGAATGTACAGCACAGAAATATGCCATTCAGCCCAATTGGTCATCGCCATGTGTGTTTGTGCTCCACACCAGCCTCCTCCCAACCCTCTTCATCTAACCCGACCATTCCTTTCTCCTGTTTCTCAATTGTGAAGAGGACATAAGGAGGCTGCAAAGGGATATAGATAGGTTAAGTGAGTGGGCAAAGATCTGGCAAATGGAGTATAATTTGGGAAAATGTGAAGTTGTCCATTTTGGCATGAAGAATAAAAAAGAAGCATATTATCTAAATGGTGAGAGATTGCAGAGCTGTGAGATGCAGAGAGATCTGGGTGTCCTAGTGCATGAATCGCAAAGGGTTAGTATGCAGGTACAGCAAGTAATTAAGAAAGCTAATAGACTGTTATTGTTTATTGCGAGGGGAATTGAATACAAAAGTAGGGAGGTTATGCTTCAGTTATACAGGGCATTGGTGAGACCATATCTGGAGTACTGTGTACAGTATTGGTCTCCTTATTTAAGGAAGGATGTAAATGTGTTGGAAGCAGTTTACTCGACTAATACCTGGAATGGGCGGGTTGCCTTATGAGCAAAGGTTGTACAGGCTAGGCTTGTATCCGCTGGAGTTTAGAAGAGTAAGAGGTGACTTGATTGAAACCTATCAGATCCTGAGGGGTCTGGACAGGGTGGATGTGGAGAGGATGTTTCCTCTTGTGGGAGAATCTAGAACTAGGGGTCACTGTTTAAAAATAAGGGGTCGCCCATTTAAGACAGAGATGAGGAGAATTTTTTTCTCACAGAGGGACGTGAGTCTTTGGAACTCTCTTCCTCAGAGGGCGGTGGAAGCAGAGTCTTTGAATAGTTTTAAGGCAGAGGTAGATAGATTCTTGATAAGCAAGGGGGGTGAAAGGTTATCGGGGGTAGGTGGGAATGTGGAGTAATCGGATCAGCCATGATCTTATTGAATGGCAGAGCAGGCTCGAGGGGCCGAGTGGCCGACTCCTGCTCCTAATTCGTATTTTCATATGTTCATATACTTATCTAGAATCCCCTTAAATGCATTCTCCTGCCCAAGTTTGTCCTATTCTAGGCTATCATATCTTCCACTTTATTCCATCACTGTTTTTGATCATAGAATTGCTGTGAATGTATTTTTTTGTTGCAAATTGTCCTTTTTCTCCCCCCAAATCTCTTCCTAACTAGCACGTAAATGAACCTTGGTTAGACCACCCTTAGTGTACTGTGCACAGTCCTGGTCTCTATATTACAAAAAGGATATAGAGGCACTGGAGAAGACATAGAAACAGAAAAATAGGAGCAGGAGTAGGCCATTCAGCCCTTCGAGCCTGCTCCGCCATGCAATATGATCATGGCTGATCCTCTATCTCAATACCATATTCCCGCTCTCTCCCCATACCCCTTGATGCCTTTTGTGTCTAGAAATCTATCTATCTCCTTCTTAAATATATTCAGTGACTTGGCCTCCACAGCCTTCTGTGGTAGAGAATTCCACAGGTACACCGCCCTCTGAGTGAAGAAATTTCTTCTCCTCTCAGTCCTAAATGTCTTACCCCGTATCCTGAGACTGACCCCCTCATTCTTGCCAGAGGAAACATCCTCCCTGCATCCAGTCTGTCTAGCCCTGTCAGAATGTTATACATTTCAGTGAGATCCCCTCTCATTTTTCTAAACTCTAGTGAATAAAGGCCTAGTCGACCCAATCTCTCCTCATAGGACAGTCCTGCCATCCCAGGAATCAGTCTGGTGAACCTTCGCTGCACTCCCTCTATGGCAAGTATATCCTTTCTTAGGTAAGGAGACCAAAACAGCACACAGTACTCCAGGTGTGGTCTCACCAAGGCCCTGTACAACTGTAGTAAGACATCCTTGCTCCTGTACTCAAATCCCCTTGCAGAAGGTGCAAAAATGATTTACAAAGCTGATACCAGATCTGAGAGATAATAACGATAAGGAAAGACTGAACAGGCTGGGGCTGTTTTCTCTAGGAAAGAGAAGGCCCTTCTAATTGAGGTCTCTAAAATTATGAAAGGGTTCGTTCGATAGGGTAGATGTAGAGACGATGTTTCCACTTGTGGGGGCAATCCAAAACTAGCGGTCATCAATATAAGATAGTCACCAATAAATCCAATAGGGAATTCAGGAGAAACTTCTTTGCCCAGAGAGTGGTGAGAATGTGGAACTCGCTACCACAGGGAGTGGTTGAGGCGACTAACATAGATGCATTTAAGGGGAAGCTAGATATATACATAAGGGAGAAAAGAATAGAAGGCTATGTTGATAGAGTTAGGCGAAGAGTGGTGGGAGGAGGCTCGTGTGGAGCATAAACACCGGCATCGACCAGTTGGGCCGAATGGCCTGTTTCTGTGTTGTTAATTCTATGCAATATGTAAATGTGAAATGGTTAATATTTCTTTGACCCTCAATTCCCCTTATCGATATCCTAATAATTCAGTTCCTTGTTAAGATATCAATTGACCCTGAATTAGCTGTTTTGTTTCTGGTAGGCGGCTCCAGAACTTTTTTTCGGGGTCGGGGCAAGCTGTCCTTCTACATGACATACCGATGCCAGTCGCCTCCGACCAAATGCAACAACTCTTCCCTTCTAGCCTTAGGGACTGACTCCCTCCCTCATTGGATGATGGGCAATCATTAGTAAAAGAAAGAAAGACTTGCATTTCTATAGCGCCTTTCACGACCTCAGGATGTCCCAAGGCGCTTTACAGCCAATGAAGTACTTTTTTTTTGAAGTGTGGTCACTGTTGTAATGTAGGAAACGCAGCAGTCAATCTGCGCTCAGCAAGCTCCCACAAACAGCAGTGTGATATTGACCAAATAATCTGTTTTTGTGATGTTGATTGAGGGATAAATATTTTGCCCCAGGACACCAGGGATAAGTCCCCTGCTCTTCTTGCAATAGTGGCCACGGGATCTTTTACATCCACCTGAGAGAGCAGACGGGGCCTCGGTTTAACCTCTCCTCTGAAAGACGGCACCTCCGACAGTGCAGCGCTCCCTCAGTACTGCCAGCCTAGGTTTCTGTGCTCAAGTCTCTGGGGTGGGACTTGAACCCACAACCTTCTGACCCAGAGGCGAGAGTGCTACCCACTGAGCCACAGATGACGCTATCTACTTCTGTAGATATACCTTTAGAAATAGGTATTCATACGGCCAATGTTCTGTCAAAATAGAACAGTAATCCCTGCACTATTAAACTTTGTCATCGAATTTAGAAACATAGAAAAATAGGAGCAGGAGTCGGCCATTCGGCCCTTCGAGCCTGCTCCGCCATTCAATATGATCATGGCTGATCCTCTATCTCAATACCATATTCCCGCTCTTTCCCCATACCCCTTGATGCCTTTTGTGTCTAGAAATCTATCTCCTTCTTAAATATATTCAGTGACTTGGCCTCCACAGCCTTCTGTGGTAGAGAATTCCACAGGTTCACCACCGTCTGAGTGAAGAAATTTCTCCTCATCTCAGTCCTAAATGTCCTACCCCGTATCCTGAGACTGTGACCCCCTCATTCTAGACCCCCCCCAGCCAGGGGAAACATCCTCTCTGCATCCAGTCTGTCTAGCCCGGTCAGAATTTTATACGTGTCAATGAGATCCCCTCTCATTCTTATAAACTCTAGTGAATACAGGCCTAGTCAACCCAATTTCTCCTCATACGACACTCCTGGCATCCCAGGAATCAGTCTGGCGAACCTTCGCTGCACGCCCTCTATGGCAAGTATATCCTTTCTTAGGTAAGGAGACCAAAACTGCACACAGTACTCCAGGTGTGGTCTCACCAAGGCGCTGTACAACTGTAGTAAGGCATCCTTGCTCCTGTACTCAAATCCTCTTGCAATGAAGGCCAACATACCATTTGCCTTCCTAACTGCTTGCTGCACCTGCATGTTTGCTTTCAGTGACTGGTGTACAAGGACACCCAGATCCCTCTGTACATCAACATTTCCCAATCTATCACAGTCATGAATCTTATCATTCATGAAGAAATGACTCATGAAGTAACACTGGGCGGCCAGCTGGTGGCACTGTCCAAGAAGTATAAGTACTCGGGCGCGGGCCCAGTTTGCTCAGGATGTTTCTGTAACCAGGAACTAGTGATGTAACTAGAATCTCATGGTTGTGAAACAGTTGATTAAAGCCTTGTTTTATACTCAAACCAAGTGCTCAGTAGTCTTTTTACATCAATCACCATTTAAGTAATTTCATTATTAGACAATTCACTTTTAATACAAATGATCTGAATTATCAAAACAGGTATTCCATCATTTATATTGTTTCTCTTACAGATACATCTTTTATTTCTGGGTGTCATGCTGCAATGACGGTTCTTCGGAGGACATTTGTGACAACCAGGAAACTGGGTAAGGGGTCCTCCCTGCGTAAAACAAAGGTGTTCTGTCTGTGAAACTAGGGTTAGGTAACACTGCAAGCTGAGCATCCATGCAAAGAGATTATGCCACCCGTCAATATGACACTGGCAATGTAAATCTTGAGCTGCGGCATGACCTGACGTTTTGCGGAACACCTCCGTCAGTCCGTAAGGGTGACCCCGAGCTTCTGGTCGCCTGTCACTTTAATTCTCCGCTTGACTCCAACTCTGACCTCTCTGTCCTTGGCCAATTACATTGTTCCAATGAAGCTCAACGTAAGCTCGGGGAACAGCACCTCATCTTTCGATTGGGCACTTTACAGCCTTCTGGGCTCAACATTGAGTTCAACAATTTCAAACTATAACCCCTGCCTCCATTTTTAATGCTGTCTGATTTTGTCATTCCAATTTGCAACGTTTTATCTTTCCTGCCTTTTACATAAGCACAGTATGTTCCTCCAATTCCTTCCTCCCCTCCTAACCAGCCTCCCCCCCCAACTCCCCCCCGCCCCCCCTGTCTCGGCACCTGCTTAATATCGGTTACATCTCCAGCATTTTCCAGTTCTGATCAAGGGCCCCAGACCTGAAACGTTAACTCTGTTTCTCTCTCCACGGATGCTGCCTGGCCTGCTGAGTATTTCCAGCATTTCCTGTTGTTATTTCTTGGAGGGGATACTGTTTTACTGCTTGTGTTTGGTGCCACAGGTAGATTCTCAGCTTGCCGTCCAGGGCAAAACGGGCGACAGATCCTGTGAGGAAAAAACGTTGTGGATGCCTGTTCCCAGTTAGGCAGCAGCACTCTCTCCTTAACAAGCCAGTTAAGAACATATAAGAACATAAGAAATAGGAGCAGGAGTCGGCCATTTGGCCCCTCGAGCCTACTGTGCCATTTAATGAGATCATGGCTGATCTGATCTTGGGATCAGCTCCATTTCCCTGCCCGCTCCCCATAACCCTTCACTCCCTTATTGTTCAAAAATCTGTCTATCTCCACCTTAAATGTATTTAATGACCCAGCCTCCACGGCTCTCTGGGGCAAAGAATTCCAAAGATTCACGACCCTCTGAGAGAAGAAATTCCTCCTCATCTCCGTTTTAAAAGGGCGACCCTTTATTCTGAAACTACGCCCCCGAGTTCTAAATTTCCCCACGAGGGGAAACATCCTCTCTGCATCTACCCTGTCGAGCCCCCTCAGTAACTTACATGTTTCAATAAGATCCCCTCTCATTCTTCTAAACTCCAATGAGTATCGGCCCAACCTGCTCAATCTTTCTTCATAAGGCAACCACTTCATCTCAGGAATCAACCTCGTGAACCTTCTCTGAACTGCCTCCAATGCAAGTATATCCTTCCTTAAATAAGGAGACCAAAACTCTACGCAGTACTCCAGGTGTGGTCTCACCAATACCCTGTACAGTTGTAGCAAGACTTCCCTGCTTTTAAATCCCTGCGATGTAAATGCACCTTCAGTGTAAATGCGAGGTTATCCACTTTGGTGGCAAAAACAGGAAGGCAGATTATTATCTGAATGGCAATAGATTGGGAGAAGAGGAACTGCAAAGAGACCTGGGTGTCCTTGTGCACCAGTCGCTGAAGGTAAGTATGCAGGTGCAGCAGGCGGTTAAGAAGGCAAATGGTATGTTGGCCTTCGTAGCGAGAGGGTTCGAGTACAAAAACAAGGATGTCTTGCGGCAGTTGTACAGGGCCTTGGTGAGACCACACCTTCAGTATTGTGTGCAGTTTTGGTCGCCTTATCTGAGGAAGGATGTTCTTGCCATGGAGGGAGTGCAGCAAAGATTCACCAGACTGATACCTGGGATGGCAGGAATGACGTATGAGGAGAGATTGGGTCGATTGGGCTTATACTCGCTGGAGTTTAGAAGAATGAGAGGGGATCTCATTGAAACTTATAAAATTCAACAGGACTGGACAGACTGGATGCAGGAAGGATGTTCCCGATGGCTGGGGAGTCCAGAACCAGGGGTCACAGTCTAAGGATAAGGAGTAAGCCATTTAGGACAGAAATGAGGAGGAATTTCTTCACCCAGAGAGTGGTGAACCTGTGGAATTCTCTACCACAGAAGGCAGTTGAGGCCAATTCATTAAATATATTCAAGAAGGAGTTAGATATATTTCTTAAGGCTAAAGGGATCAAGGGGTATGGAGAGAAGGCAGGGACAGGGTACTGAATTTGGATGATCAGCCATGATCTCATTGAATGGCGGAGCAGGCTCGAGGGGCCGAATGGCCTACTCCTGCTCCTATCTTCTATGTTTCTATGTTTCTACGTGTGAAGATTGTGCATAATATGTGTTTTTTTTGGCCCAAGCCTCATGGTTTGAAGTAAAAACTGAAAATGCTGCAAATACTCAGCAGGTCAGGCAGCATCCATGGAGAGCGAAACAGAGTTAACGTTTCAGGTCTGTGACCCTTCGTCAGAACTGGAAAAGGCTAGAGATGTAACAGGTTTTAAGCGAGTACAGAGGCAGGGAAAGGGGGGAGAGGAGGAAAGAACAAAAGGGATTGACTGTGATAGGGTGGAAGGCAGGAGAGAATAACAACACCAACAACTTGTATTTATATAGCACCTTTAATGTAGTAAAACGTCCCAAGGCGATGCACGGGAGTATTTTAAGACAAAAAATTTGACACCAATCCACATAAGGATAAATTAGGGCAGGTGACCAAAAGCTTGGTCAAAGAGGTAGGTTTTAAGGAGCGTTTTAAAGGAGGAAAGAAAGGTAGCGAGGCGGACAGGTTTAGGCAGGGAATTCCAGAGCTTGGGGCCCAGTCAACAGAAGGCACGGCCACCAAAGGTTGAGTGATTATAATCAGGGACCCTCAAGAGGGCAGAATTAGAGGAGCGTAGATATCTTTTTTTTAATTCATTGATGGGATGTGGGCTTCACTGGCTAGGCCTGCATTTAGTGCCCATCCCTAATTGCCCTTGAGAAGATGGTGGTGAACCGCCTTCTTGAACCGCTGCAGTCCATATGGTGTAGGTACACCCACAATGCTGTTAGGAAGGGAGTTCCAGGATTTTGGCCCAGCAACAGTGAAGGAACGGCGATACAGGTCCAAGTCAGGATGGTGTGTGGCTTGGAGGGGAACTTGTAGGTGGTGATGTTCCCATGCGTCTGCTGCCCTTGTCCTTCTAAGTGGTAGAGGTCGCGGGTTTGGAAGGTGCTGTTGAAGGAGCTTTGGCGAGTTGCTGCAGTGCATCTTGTAGATGGTCCACACTGCAGCCACAGTGCGCCGGTGGTGCAGGGAGTGAATGTTGAAGGTGGTGGATGGAGTGCCAATCAAGCGGGCTGCTTTATCCTGAATGGTGTCGAGCTTCTTGAGTGTTGTTGGAGCTGCACTCATCCAGGCAAGTGGAGAGTATTCCATCATACTCCTGACTTGTGCCTTGTAGATGGTGGAAATGCTTTGGGGAGTCAGGAGGTGAGACACTCGCTGCAGAATTCCCAGCCTCTGGCCTGCTCTTGTAGCCACAGTATTTATATGGCTGGTCCAGTTCAGTTTCTGATCAATGGTAACCCCCAGGATGTTGATAGTGGGGGATTCAGCGATGCTAATGCCATTGAATGTTAAGGGGAGATGGTTCGAGTCTCGCTTGTTGGAGATGGTCATTGCCTGGCACTTGTGTGGTGCGAATGTTACTTGCCACTTGTCAGCCCAAGTCTGAATGTTGTCCAGGTCTTGCTGGATATGGACACGGACTGCGTCAGTATCTGACGAGTCTCGAATGGTGCTGAACAGTGTGCAATCATCAGTGAACATCCCCACTTCTGACCTTATGATGGAGGGAAGGTCATTGATGCAACAACTGAAGATGGTTGGGCCTAGGACACTGCCCTGAGGAACTCCTGCAGTGATGTCATGTGATTGAGATGAATGACCTCCAACAACCACAGCCAACTTCCTTTGTGCTAGGTATGATTCCAACCAATGGAGAGTTTTCCCCTTGATTCCCATTGACTTCAGTTTTGCTAGGGCTCCTTGATGCCACACTCGATCAAATGCTGCCTTGATGTCAAGGGCAGTCACTCTCACCTCAGCTCTTGAGTTCAGCTCTTTTGTCCATGTTTGGACCAAGGCTGTAATGAGGTCAGGAGCTGAGTGGCCCTGGCGGAACCCAAACTGGGTGTCAGTTAGCAGGTTATTGCTGAGTAAGTGCCGCTTGATAGCACTGTCGACGACACCTTCCATCACTTTGCTGATGATTGAGAGTAGACTGATGGGACGGTAATTGTCCGGGTCGGATTTGTCCTGCTTTTTGTAGACAGGACATACTTGGGCAATTTTCCACATTGCCAGGTAGATGCCAGTGTTGTAGCTGTACTGGAACAGCTTGGCTAGGGGTGCAGCTAGTTCTGGGGGGTTGTGGGGCTGAAGGAGATTACAGAGATTACAGAGATAGGAAGTGTCGAGGTCACGGAGGGATTTAAAAACAAGGCTGAGAATTTTGAAATCGAGGCGCTGCTTAACTGGGAGCCAATGTAGGTCAGCAAGCACAAGGGATATGGGCGAACGGGACTCGGTGCAAGTTAGAACACGAGCAGCCAAGTTTTAGATGACCTCAAGTTTACATAGGGTGGAATGTGGGAGGCCAGCCAGGAGTGCATTGGAATAGTCAAGTCTAGAGGTAACAAATAAATGACAATAGGGATGATGGTGCGAGGCGAAAGGAGATGGTAATGGGACAAGTTAAGATACAAAAGACGGGTCTAGAGGTGTAACTGGAAGTATCAGAAGCGTCAGCAACAGCTGACATCCAAAAAAATGGGGGCAGAGGTTATGATCTGAAATTGTTGAACTCGATGTTGAGTCCGGAAGGCTGCAAAGTGCCGAATCGAAAGATGAGGTGCTGTACCTCGAGCTTACGTTGCGCTTCACTGGAACAGTGTAAGAGGCCGAGGACAGAGACGTCAGGGTGGGAGTGGAGCGGAGAATTAAAGTGACAGGTGACCGGAAGCTCGGGGTCACGCTTGCGGTTTGATATGAAGTGTGAGCCTCTCATAATTGAAGCGCTAAGCTCCTCTCCTCCATGCCAGTGTTGACTTGATGTCTGGTTCTTTGTGACTATTGTGCTCTTAGCACACTCAAGTTTCTATTGTAGAATCATAGACGTTTACGGCACAGAAGGAGGCCATTCGGCCATTCAGCCAAAAAAGAGCTAGCCAGCCTAATCCCACTTTCCAGCTCTCGGTCCGTAGCCCTGTAGGTTACGGCACTTCAAGGGCATATCCAAGTACTTTTTAAATGTGATGAGGGTCTCTGCCTCTCCCACCCTTTCAGGCAGTGAGTTCCAGACCCCCACCACCCTCTGGGTGAAATGAGTTCTCCTCAACTCCCCTGTAATCCTTCAACCAATTACTTTCAATCTCTGCCCCCTGGTTATTGACCTCTCTGCTAGGGGAAATAGGTCCTTCCTATCCACTCTATCTAGGCCCCTCATCATTTTATACACCTCAATTAAATCTCCCCTCAGCCTCCTCTGTTCCAAAGAAAATAACCCCAGCCTATCCAATCTTTCCTCATAGCTAAATTTCCCCAGTCCTGGCAACACCCTCGTAAATCTCCTCCGAACCCTCTCCAGTGCAATCACATCCTTCCTGTAATGTGGTGACCAGAACTGTACGCAGTACTCTAGCTGCGGCCTAACTAGTGTTTTACAGTCTCATTAGTTTTGTTTATTTTCATGTGCTCTGGTGTTGCAAGTCACATTTCCCATATTTTAGACTGCTGGTGTTTGTTTCACGACCCCACCCACCGAAACAATGTTTCCTTTATATTCCGACTTCCTTGTGAATTTGCTCCCATTGCCACATCACTACTCTATCTGCAATTGTATTTTGGCCTTGAATGTAACCTTTTGAATCTGTCTCTATCCGTCCCAGTCACTCCATCGCCCCCCCTCCCCCCGCCTTGAACTTCCTGTTCAAATTCTCCTCCAGTTCTTTCTAGGTCTTTCCTTTCTGCTGTGTAGCACTTTTTAGTCTTTCACTCTGTGCCCCAAAAGTTAGTTAAACAAAGTCTCGGGCTTCCTTGTCCACTTCTGCCCATCTCATGTACGTGTTACCTTAAAGTAAGGAAATTGCCTGGGATACAAGAGAATTCAACATAAGAACATAAGAAATAGGAGCAGGAGTCGGCCATTCGGCCCCTCGAGCCTGCTCTGCCATTCAATAAGATCATGGCTGATCTTCTACCTCATCTCCACTTTCCTGCACTATCCCCATATCCCTTGATTCCCTTAATACAGTATTCAAAAATCTATCGATCTCTGTCTTGAATATACTCAGTGACTGAGCCTCCACAGCCCTCTGGGGTAGAGAATTCCAAAGATTCATCACCCTCTGAGTGAAGAAATTTCTCCTCATCTCAGTCCTAAATGGCCGACCCCTTATTCTGAGGCTGTGACCCCTGGTTCTAGACTCCCCAGCCAGGGGAAACATCCTCCCTGCATCTATCCTGTCAAGCCCTGTAAGAATATTGTATGTTTAAATGAGATCACCTTCCATTCTTCTAAACTCCAAAAAATATAGGCCTAGTCTTTCAATCTCTCCTCATAGGACAATCCCCCCATCCCAGGAACCATTCTGGTGAACCTTCGCTGCACTCCCTCTATGGCAAGTATATCCTTCCTCAGGTAAGGAGACCAATACTGTCCACAATACTCCAGGTGTGGTCTCACCAGGGCCCTATATAATTGCAGTAAGACGTCTTTACTCTTACACTCAAATCCTCTTGTAATAAAGGCCAACATACCATTCGCTTTCCTAATTTCTTGCTGTACCTGCATGTTAACTTTTAGTGATTCGTGTACAAGGACACCCAGGTCCCTCTGAACACCAACATTTCCCAATCGCTCACCATTTGAAAAATACTCTGCTTTTCTATTTTTCCTACCAAAGTGGATAACTTCACATTTCTCCGCATTATATTCCATTTGCCATGTTCTTGCCCACTCACTTAGCCTGTCTATATCCCCTTGAAGACTCCTTGCAGCCTCCTCACAACTTACATTCCCAGCCAGCTTTGTATCATCAGCAAACTTGGATATATTACATTTGGTCCCCTCACCCAAGTCATTGAGGTACAGGAAACTCTTTGGTATCCGGGACCGGCGTTGTAGTGTCCATGTGTAGATAAAGACACTGAAGACAGGAGTTGGTTCATAGGTATTTACTAAGCAAGTCTGGGGGGGCTTTCTAAAGGATATACACAATACACAGGCTTATATAGCCCAAGTGGCAATTACCGGCATTACGCACACCTGGGGCTCTTAAAGGCACATACACCATAATTGCTCTTAAAGGCACATACACCACAATTCCTCCCCTTCTAGCTAACCAGTACATCATATTTTAAGTAATTATTAATTACATGTTATATGCAAAATAATATACATTGCTGTATTAATTAATTATAAGTTAGTCTCTCAGGAGGCTTCCTGACTCGGTCCGGATAACGCCTCGGGGGTGTAGTAGTTTCTGGTGGTGTAGTAGGTTCTTCTGGCAAGGCTGATTCTGCTTGAAGGCCAGTGTCGGGTTCATCGGGCTCCAGTATCACCGGATCGGAGGTAGATATGGGTATCTCTACTTCATCGTTAGATGTATAGAGTGGTGGTGTAGGTTGTCCCTTTTCGGATGACTTGATGATTTGGTCAGCATGGCGCCTTATTATGCTGTCTCCGATGTCCACGGTATACATCAGTGGTCCTAATCGTGTGCAGATAGTTCCAGGCTGCCATTTCTCGGTACGGTAGTCCCGGGCCAAAACCGGTTGGCCTATCTGGAAGGCCCTAGTTGGCCTTTCATTCATGCCCTGAAACTGCCGGTTCTCCACGTCCCTTTGGATGTTGGGCTTGACCAAATCCAGCCGGCATCTTAGGTTTCTATTGTAGAACATCATGGCGGGAGTTTGGTTAGTAACCATATGCGTTGCATTCCTATATGCAAATAAGAAGTTATCCACCTTATGCTGAAGTTTTATGTCTTCATTACCCATGGCCTTGATGGCCTTCTTGAAGGTCTGGACAAACCTTTCAGCCAATCCATTGGTGGCGGGATGGTATGGGGCGGACGGGTAGTGCTTTACCCCATTGTTCTTTAAGAACTTTCTGAATTCTTCGGACACAAATTGCGGTCCATTATCAGAACATATCTGTTCCGGCAGCCCATTCCTGGCAAATATGGTCCTTAATACTGTGATGGTTTTTTCCGTGGTGGTGGAGGACATCTTTATTACCTCCGGCCACTTGGAGTGTGCATCAACTGCGATTAAGAACATTGAGTCCATAAATGGACCAGCAAAGTCGATGTGCACCCTTTGCCAGGGAGATGAGGGCCACTCCCATGGATGTAGAGGGGCCTGTGGCGGAGCATTTTGGACCTCCTGGCATCCTAGGCAGCTCTTGGTCATGTCTTCGATGTCTCCATCGATACCTGGCCACCATACAAACGCCCTAGCTCGGTTCTTCATTTTCACTCCACCCAGATGCCCCTCGTGAAGCTCCTTTAGCACTTTATCCTGGAGTTTGGGTGGAATCACCACTCTGGATCCACACATCAAGGTTCCTCGGCACACTGACAGCTGTTCTCTTCTTTGCGAGAATGCTGGCAACAGTGGTTCGCCATGTGCTGGCCATCCCTTCACTGTTAAATCGTAGACCCGTGAGAGAGTAGGATCATTTCTTGTCTCCCTTTCAATGGCAGAATTTGTCACCGGTAGACATTCCACTATGGTAGAGTGGAATATCTCTACTGGGTCTACTGTAGGTGCCTCTTCTATCATTGGCAACGGTAGGCGCGATAAACCGTCAGCATTCCCATGCTGTTTTGACCCTTTGTATTCAATGTTGTATTGGTGTGCCCCTAGAAAAAGGGACCACCTCTGTAGTCTTTGTGCCGTCATAATGGGGACACCTTTTTTAGGGTTGAATATGGAGATGAGGGGTTGATGGTCAGTCAGCAAGGTAAATTTTTGTCCGTGTAGGTAATGGTTGAATTTCTTCACTCCCCATACCAGGCTGAGTGCTTCCCTGTCTATCTGGGCATAGTTACGCTCAGCTGAGTTCAATGAGCGTGACGCAAAAGCTATCGGCCGTTCCGAGCCATCAGGGAATCTATGGGACAATACCGCTCCTATGCCGTAAGGGGATGCATCGCACGCCAGTCTGATTGGTAGTGATGGGTTGTAATGAGCCAAAACTTTCTCGGATGTGATTAAGTCTTTACATTTATGGAAGGCACGTTTACAGTCTTCGTTCCATTTCCAAATTACTCCTGTCTGTAGAAGATCATTAAGAGGGTGTAGAATAGTTGATAAGTTCGGTAAAAATTTATGATAGTAATTTATTAATCCCAGGAATGACCTTAATTGTGAAACATTTTCAGGTGCTGGGGCTTTTATAACTGCTTCAATTTTTTCAGGTAACTTATGCAACCCTTCCTTATTAATTATGTGGTCACAATATGATATCTGATTTTGGAAAAATTCGCACTTGGGGCGATTTGCTCGTAGGCCCCGTTCTTTCAGCCTAGTGAGCACCTGCTCCAAATTGGCAAGGTGCTCGTTGTCGTTTTCTCCTGTTATAAGGATGTCGTCTAGGTAGCATTGAGTCCCTGGAATCCCTTGCAGGACTTGCTCCATAGCTCTTTGCCAGATAGCTGGAGCTGATGCTATTCCAAAAACCAGTCGATTGTACTGGTACAGGCCTTTGTGTGTGTTTATTGTGAGATACTTTTTAGAGGTCTCCTCAACCTCCATCTGTAGATATGCCTGTGCCAAGTCAATTTTTGTGAAACGTTTCCCTCCGTATAGTGAGGCGAAAATATCTTCTATCCTCGGAAGAGGATACTGTACCGTGTGAAGGACCGGGTTTACAGTCACCTTAAAGTCCCCACAGATGCGAATTTTTTTCTGTTCCTCAGAGTTATTTTTCAATGTTTTTTTCATGACTGGAACGATGGGTGTTGCCCATTCGCTCCAATCTATTTTGGATAATACGCCTGCCTTTTCCAAATTCTCCAGCTCTGCCTCGACTGCCGGACGTATTGCGTATGGCACCGGTCTTGCCTTAAAAAATTTTGGAATTGCTGTACCTTCCACTTTTATTGAGGCGGTGATGCCTTTCAAGGTTCCTAGTTTCTCTTGAAACACTTCTTTGGCGTTGGCCAAGATGTCTTTTAATCGTTCAGGTATGATGTCATCATTGTTTTTTTCCTTACTGGTCACCGTCAGTGCCTGAATGGAGTGCCAGTCTAAACGTATCTTCCTTATCCATTCACGTCCCAACAACGGTGGACCACCATCTTGTAGAATGTATAAATACAACTTTTGTATTTCTTTGCCGTTGTATACCACAGGCACCCTTATTTTTCCTTTGGGGTAGACTTTCTGCCCCGTATATGTTTTTAAGATAATGGATGTGTCTTTTAGAGGTATATGCGAAAATAGCCTCTCGTAATCTCGTCGATTTATTACGGTTAGAGCTGATCCTGTATCTACCTCCATTTTAACTGGGGACCCTGCTATTGTGAGGGTAACCCAAATGGTTTGGTAATCCTCTTTGGCAAGTACATTATGTAATTTGAGACAGCTTAGTCTCTTGTTTTCGGAGTCGCTATCGCTATTCTGGTCTTCGGAGCTATTGTCCGTCATCATTTGTACCTTCCTGTACTTTTCCTTATTGATTTTTTGTTTTCTGTCAGTGGATTTATTTTGTCCAGATTGGCATACCCGTGCAATGTGTCCAATCTTACCACATTGCCTGCATGCTTTGCTCTTGAACCAGCAGTCCCTCTGGTTATGGGTGGATCTGCCGCAGCGACAACAGCTTCCGAACTCCTGTGTCATTTTATGGGTGCCGAAGTCCTGTGTCTCTTGTTGTATCTCTGCAGCTCCTTTTGCTGCTGCTTCGTATGATACAGCCATACTGAAAGCTTTGTCCAATGTTAAATCTTTTTCAGAAAGCAGTCTTTTTTGTGTTCCTTCACTTAAGAGACCGCAAACAAACTTGTCTCGAAGATAATCCGATAGTCCTGCTCCGAATTGGCAGTACTTTGATAGCTTTCTTAATTCGGTTAGGTAATCAGCGTTACATTCATTCTTGTGTTGATTTCTCTTGAAGAACTTGAATCGTTCCGCTATCAGCAGCGGTGTTGGGTTTAAATGCTCCTGCAGGGTATCAACAATTTCTTTAAAAGTCTTGTCCTTTGGTTTGGCTGGAGTGATTAAATTTCGTAACAGCCCGTATGTCTTCGCGCCCATTAAGTTCAGAAGTACTGAAGCTTTTTTTTCATCTGCTATTCCATTTGCAGTGCAATAAACCTCTACTCTTTCCACGTATGTGGTCCAATCTTCTATTTCGCCATCAAAAGCCTCAATATTACCAGATTTAGGCATTTCAGAAAAGATATGGCGCTTCCCGCGCTTTTTTTTTTCTCTGTAGCAACGATATGGCGCTTCCCGCGCTTTCCCGCCGCTGCTACCAATAACAACGCTGTTTTACTGTGGTTTCCGTTTATTCACTGTTGGAGACTCGTTCCCGACGGAGGTCTAAACGCTGACCTGCTTGCCGCGCCGGCCGTCTCTCGAGTGCACCCTCCCAGTCCGTTATTGCTTGCCTCCGATTTCGCTGCCCGTCTCAGCTGTAGAGCCCGCCGCTGGAGCTCCAGCCTGACGCCCAGGAAGGATTAGCGCAGTACCTGTCACCAGCTTGGCCAGCTGGTGAAACCACAGTTTCTCTTACTTCCTTGAGTCTTCTGGACGCTGGAGGAATCGATGTCCTTGAGGTGCTGCCGAATTGCAGGTATGTCCATTTCCTCTTCGTCGCCACTGTAGTGTCCGTGTGTAGATAAAGACACTGAAGACAGGAGTTGGTTCATTGGTATTTACTAAGCAAGTCTGGGGGGGGTTTCTAAAGGATATACACAATACACAGGCTTATATAGCCCAAGTGGCAATTACCGGCATTACGCACACCTGGGGCTCTTAAAGGCACATACACCATAATTGCTCTTAAAGGCACATACACCACAGGCGTGGTGCCGGTTTATCAAAAAGTCCGGATTACTAAGAGGTACAGTTAAAAGGTACGAGAGCTCCGTACACAGCAACAACTCCAGGCTTCCCTGTTGCTTAGCAACATGTGCAGGAACTCCGGCAACAGGCCAAGCGTCCCTGTTGCTCAGCAACAAGTGCACGAACCCCAGTTACACAGCCACAGATCCAGGAACGGCCACTAATATGAAGTAAAACTTACCTGAACCTACTCCTGAATTTTGCCGGTTAACAGAGATTTCCGATTACTTAGGTGCCAGTAAATCGAGAGTTTCCTGTAGATTGTGAACAGCTGAGGCCCAAGCACTGATCCTTGTGGTACCCCACTAGTTACAGCCTGCCAACCCGAAAATGACCCATTTATTCCTACTCCCTGTTCTCGGTCAGCTAACCAATTAGCAAGAGCCAGGGTAAAATGAACAGTTCATTACTGGATGTCACGCTCTGCAATATTAACATACTAGCTGAAGTGCCCGGCGGTGCCGAGGGATTTTTGAGGGCATGTTGTTGTTGGAAGAGAGAGAGAGAGCGACTGGGGGGAAGAGAGAGAGAGAGAGCAACTGGGGGGAAGAGAGAGAGAGAGAGTGAGCGACTGGGGGGCAGAGAGAGAGAGAGAGAGAGAGCGAGCGACTGGGGGGAAGAGAGAGAGAGAGAGCGAGCGACTGGGGGGAAGAGAGAGAGAGAGCGAGCGACTGGGGGGAAGAGAGAGAGAGAGCGAGCGACTGGGGGGAAGAGAGAGAGCGAGCGACTGGGGGGAAGAGAGAGAGCGCGCGACTGGGGGGAAGAGAGAGATCGAGCGACTGGGGGGGAAGAGAGAGAGCGAGCGACTGGGGGGAAGAGAGAGAGTGAGCGACTGGGGGGAAGAGAGAGAGCGCGCGACTGGGGGGAAGAGAGAGATCGAGCGACTGGGGGGAAGAGAGAGAGCGAGCGACTGGGGGGGAAGAGAGAGAGCGAGTGACTGGGGGGGAGGAGAGAGAGCGAGAGACTGGGGGGGAAGAGAGCGAGAGACTGGGGGGGAAGAGAGAGCGAGAGACTGGGGGGGAAGAGAGAGCGAGAGACTGTGGGGGAAGAGAGAGAGCGAGAGACTGGGGGGGAAGAGAGAGAGCAACTGGGGGGAGGGGGTGGGGGAGGAGGGGGTGGGGGGAGGGGGTGGGGGGAGGTGGTGGGGGAGGGGGTGGGGGAGGAGGGGGTGGGGGGAGGTGGTGGGGAGGGGGGAGGTGGGGGAGGGGAGGAGGAAGGGGAGGGGGAGGGAGGGAGGGGGAGAGAAAGAGGGGGAGGGGGAGAGAAAGAGGGGGGAGGGGGGAGAGAAAGAGGGGGGGAGAGAAGGGAGGGGAGGAGAGAGAGAGACAGAGGGAAGGAGAGAGAGAGGGCGAGTGGCCCGCGGCCGCAAATGGAGCCAAGCCCCGGGAACGGGCGTGAGCCGGCTTGAGGCTGTGAGAGACTGCCAGACCCAGTTGCTGGGGCAACCCTTCCCCCCCTTCCGAGCCCCCGCCCCGCGCCCCGTTCTCCCGAGCACCACTTCCCGAGAGCCCCGCCCCCCACCCCCCGCCCGAGCCGCCTTCAAGACCGCCGTGCGGGGAAGAGAGTGAGACACCGCATCTCACCTGCTGCCTTCCCGCACTCTGTGCCTTGGGCTTCTGTGTGTCGCCTGCTCCGCGCGCACCCTGTGCCTGTCCCGTGCCCCTCACGGCCGACGCCGTTGCTCCGGGTAACGTGACGGGGGAGACTTGGGGGGGTGAGGGGGGGGAGGAGCTTGCCAGAAGCCGTGGGACAATTACCTAGCTCGGGCGTGGCTGGGCAGGAGAGGCCCAGGCTTCTTCAAGGCCTTACAAAAACGGGGAAAGGTAGGAAAAAGAATCAGGTTAGAGAAAATATTTACAAATGAATTAACTTTTTTTTAAAACAATTTAATAAAAGCAATTTTTTTTGGTGGAAATGTAGATTTGAAAAGAAACACGCAGAAAGTGGGAAAAAGAAATGAACAGTTTGGAATCAAGATGGCGGCCACTCGCCTCGGTTCAGAATGATAAGGCCCGCCCACACACGCACCGATTGGTCAACCGTCAGGTCACTGAACTGTAGATTTGGTCAATCATCACGTCACTCAACTGTAGGATGGCCCGCCCGCACACACAATGAACCCGCCCCCACTCGATGCAAATGAGCGGATAATGAGCGGAATTTTGAAAGTTTTTTGGATACCGGCGGCACAATTTTTGTCCGAGCAAAAAGGACATACGCCTACAAGAGTCCCCTAATGATGAGCTTTCTTTTGTTTGTATAACATATGTGCAGGTACGCTCTATAACTTTTGATTGTATAGCCGGACAGAGAGACAGACAGAGAGACATATCCTTTTATATATAGACTAGCTGGAGTGCCCGGCGATGCCGAGGCTTTTTCGAGGGCATGTTGTTGTTGGAAGAGAGAGAGAGCGACTGGGGGGGAAGAGAGAGCGCGACTGGGGGGGAAGAGAGAGAGCGACTGGGGGGGAAGAGAGAGAGCGACTGGGGGGGAAGAGAGAGAATGACTTGGGGGGAAGAGAGAGAGCGACTGGGGGGGAAGAGAGAAAGCGAGAAAGAGGGGGGAGGGAGGGGGAGAGGGGGACAGGGAGGGGGGAGAGGGGGAGAGGGAGGAGGGAGGGAGGGGGAGGGGGGAGAGGGGGGGAGGGAGGGAGGGGGGGGAGGAGAGGGGGGGAGGGAGGGAGGGGGGGGAGGAGAGGGAGGGGGAGGGGAGAGGGAGGGGGGGAGGGAGGGAGGGGGGGGAGGGAGGGAGGGGGGGGAGGGAGGCGGAGAGGGGGGGGGAGGGAGGGAGGCGGAGAGGGGGGGAGAGGGAGGGGGGAGGGGGGAGAGGGGAGGGAGGGGATGGGGGAGAGGGAGGGGAGGGGGGAGAGGGAGGGGAGGGGGGAGAGGGAGGGAGGGGGGAGGGAGGGGGAGGGGGTGGAGTGGGGGGGAGGGGGTGAGGGAGCGAGGGGGAGGGGGGTAAGGGAGAGGGGGAGGGAGGGAAGGGGGGGAGGGGGAGGTGGAGCAGGGAGGAGGGAGGGAGGGAAGGGGGGGAGGGGGAGGTGGAGCAGGGAGGAGGGAGGGAGGGGGAGAGAGGGGGGAGAGGGAGGGGGAGAGAGGGCGGAGAGGGAGGGGGGAGAGGGGGAGGGGGAGGTGGGGGGGAGGGGGCTGAGGGAGGGGGTGAGGGATGGGGGGAGGAGGAGGGGGAGGGGAGGGGAGGAGGGGTAAGGGGAGAGAGGGAGGGGGGCCTGAGATGGCCGATTGCGGCTGGCCGGGCCCGGTTGCCTTGGTAACCCTCCTCCCCTCTCCGCCTCCCAATCTCTGGGCCTGAGCGGCCGATTGCGGCTGGCGAGCCCGGTTGCCGGGGTAACCCTCTCTGCTCCCCCTCCCCTCCCGAGCCCCGGTTGCCTTGGTAACCCTCCTCCCCTCTCCGCCTCCCGATCTCCGGGCCTGGGCCTGAGCGGCCGATTGCGGCTGGCGAGCCCGGTTGCCGGGGTAACCCTCTCCGCTCCCCCTCCCCTCCCGAGCCCCAGTTGCCTTGGTAGCCCTCCTCCCCTCTCCGCCTCCCGATCTCGTGGGGTGGGGGGGGAAGGGGGGGATTGTGGGGGGTGTGGTGGGGGGGAAGGGGGTGTGGGGGGGAAGGGGGTTGGGGGGGTAGTGGGGGTGGGGGGGAAGGGTGGAAAGGGAGGGGGGAGAGGGAGGGGAGGGGGGTAAATGACGGGGGGGAAGGGGGGGAAAGGGAGGGAGGAAGGGAGGGGGGAAAAGGGAGGTGGGGTGAAAGGGAGCAGGGGGAGCAAGGGGTGGGGAAACATGAAACTTAAAGTACTTATAAAACATTTTTGGTAAATCTTTCTATAACATACACTTTACAACCTCACCAATCTTTTTATTAAAAAAGGGGTGCTCACCTCTCAGTGTGTTGTATCACAAACAATGGCCGCCGCTTGCTTTTCAGTTGGAAAGATTAGGCCCCGCCCACACAGTCGATTGTCTGTCTCGGTCACCAGCACCCAATTTGGAGCACAGAAGCCGCACCCACTCTATGTTCCTGTACTAAGATGGCTGCGCATGCACTCTGTTACACACTGAATCAAAATGGCGTCGCACTGAAACTTTTTGCCCTCCTTGACAAAGATGGCTGCCGTTAACCTGGGGCTGTCAGCAGAAGAAATTTCCTCAGCTGCAAACACAGGATCTTCAGATTATTATTTGGGGCTTGCGACCTACCCCAGTTGCTTATGAAGCCTCCCCATCTAATGACCCCGGGAATGGAGCTGAGGCATTACACCGGGAGAGGCAGAGGGGAGAGCTCTGCCAGTGTTTGTCTCTGTCTAGGCCGGGAGCCTGGGTCTAGAGTTACACTGCTGGCAGTTGGAGAAGCCTAGGCCCCGGGCCTGGAAAAATGGTGAAAGGTAGGAGAATTATAAAGGTTAGAGAAAAGATTTACAAATTAACTAACTTTTTTTAAAAACAATTTGTGTTTTAAAAGCAACTTTTTTTTTGCTGGAAATGTAGATTTGAAAAGAAACATGCAGAAAGCGGGAAAAATAAATGAAAAGTTTGGAATCAAGATGGCAGCGACTCACCTCGGTTCAGAACGATAAGGCCCGCCCACACACGCGGTGTGGGTCGACCGTCAGGTCACCGAAGCGTAGCATTGGTCAATTGTCCCGTCACTCGACTGTAGGAGGGCCCGCCCGCACGCGCCAGGAACCTGGCGTACGATTGGTCAACCTCGACGTCACTCTATCGCTAATGAGCGGATAATGAGATGCTAATGAGCGGAATTTTGAACGTTTTTTGGATACCGCGGGCGCAATATTTGTCCGGCCGAAACGTAAATACGCTTACGACCGTTTTGGAATGGTAAGCTTTCTTTTGATGTAACGCACGTGTAGGTACGCTCTATAACTTTCGAGTGCATAGCCGGACAGATGCACACCGAAGGACAGACAGACAGACAGACAGATCGATCCGTTTATATATATATATAGATAGATAGACTAGCTGAAGTGCCCGGCGGTGCCGAGGCTTTTTCGAGGGCATGTTGTTGTTGGAAGAGAGAGAGAGAGCGACTGGGGGGAAGAGAGAGAGCGACTGGGGGGAAGAGAGAGAGCGACTGGGGGGAAGAGAGAGAGCGACTGGGGGGAAGAGAGAGAGCGACTGGGGGGAAGAGAGAGAGCGACTGGGGGGAAGAGAGAGAGCGACTGGGGGGAAGAGAGAGAGCGACTGGGGGGAAGAGAGAGGGGAGGGGAGGAGGAGGGGAGGGGAGGGCGGGGGGGAGGGGAGGGAGGGCGGGGGAGAGGGGCGGGGGGGTGGGGAGGGCGGGGGAGAGGGGCGGGGGGGTGGGGAGGGCGGGGGAGAGGGGAGGGGAGGGCGGGGTGGGTGGGGGGAGGGGGGAGGGAAGGGAGAGGCGGTGGGAGGGAGGGGAGGAGGAGGAGAGAGGAGGGGAGGGAGGGGGGAGGGGAGAGGAGGGGGGAGGGGAGGGGAGGGTGGGGGGGAGGGTAGGGAGGAGGGGAGCGGAGGGCGGGTGGGAGGGGAGGGCTGGGGGGAGGGGAGGGGAAGGCGGGGGGGAGGGGAGGGGAAGGCGGGGGGGAGGGTGGGGGAGGGAGGAGGGGAGGGAGGGGCGGGGGGAGGGAGGAGGAGAGAGGAGGGGAGGGAGCAGGAGAGAGGAGGGGGGGAGGGAGGGAGGAGGAGAGAGGAGGGGGGGAGGAGGGGGGGAGGAGGAGAGAGGCGGGGGGGAGGAGGGAGGAGGAGAGAGGAGCGGGGGGAGAGGAGGGAGGAGGGGAGGGGAAGGGGGAGAGTCCCCGAGCCCCCTGATCCCCGTCCCCCCAAACTCCCGAGCCCCCTGATCCCCACCCCCCGAACTCCCGAGGTTGGCCCCCCCGAGACTCTCTCTCCCACCTCCCCCACACCCCCCAACCAAGCACCAAACTCCGGAGGCGCGATTTTCCGAGCACCGGCCTCCCGAGCTGGCTTCAAGATTGCGGCTGTGCGAGACGGCCGGTGGGCCCGGTTGCCAGGGTAACCCTTGACGCTCACCAAGCCCCGCCCCCCCGGCCGAGCCAGAGAGAGAGACGCCGCGTCTCAGCTGCTCCTGCTGCGCGCGCACGCTTTAGTAAGGTAGCGGTGCTGGGCTGAGGCCCGCCCCTCCAGCCTTCGAGTGGGGCCGGGAGGTGCCTAGCTAGGGCATAGGTGCGGAGTAGAGGCCGAGGCTTCGAGGCCTACCTGGAAAAACGGGGAAAGGTAGGAAAATTAATGAGATTAGGTAAGTTAATTACTTTCTAAATCATTTTTTTTAAAAACAGTATGTGTTTTAAAAGCAACGTTTTTTTTAAAGACGCAGAAAGCGGGAAAAAGAAAGGAAAAGTTTGGAATCAAGATGGCGGCGACTCACCTCGGTTCAGAACGACGGCGGCACACGCCAGCAACCCGGCGTACGATTGGTCGAGCTCGAGGTCACTCTGTCGCTAATGAGCGGATAATGAGATGCTAATGAGCGGAATGTTAAGGTTTTTCGGATACCGCGGGCGCGATTTTAGCCCGGCCGAAAAGTAAATATGCTTAAAACCGTTTTGGAAAGGTAAGCTTTCTTTCGACGTAACGCACGCGTAGGTACGCCCTGTAACTTTCGAGCGCATAGCCGCCCAGACGCGCACCTGCAGACAGACAGAAGGACAGACAGAAGGACCGATTTATATATATAGATATAGATTTTGTCAATGTTTTTGCCTTTTTGTTCAGTTTATCCAAGATTCCACTCTGTAGAATATCAAGATGTTTGTTTCTCAATTGTACAGCAATCTTAAAGGCACCTGGATAGCATGCTGCTCCAGCAGACCCAAGAAAAAGTGTGAGTCACCTTGCGTGGAGGAACCCAGGTAAACAGCCCAGTAACAGAGATAATCATTACAATGTGAAGGGAAGGGAGAATTGAACCTCTTTGTGTGTGTGTGCATACTTCAGAATTCATGCAGTATCCTGAACATCCTCACCCTTTAATATATTTTGCCATTCTGCAGTATTTTCATCCATCCACATAACTTCACTGATAGCTGCAGTTGTACAGGGCCTTGGTGAGACCACACCTTGAGTATTGTGTGCAGTTTTGGTCATCTTATCTGAGGAAGGATGTGCTTGCCATGGAGGGAGTGCAGCGAAGATTCACCAGACTGATACCTGGGATGGCAGGAATGACGTATGAGGAGAGATTGGGTCGATTGGGCTTATACTCGCTGGAGTTTAGAAGAATGAGAGGGGATCTCATTGAAACTTATAAAATTCTAACAGGACTAGACAGACTAGATGCAGGAAGGATGTTCCCGGTGGCGGGGGGAGTCCAGAACCAGGGGTCACAGTCTAAGGATAAGGGGTAAGCCATTTAGGACAGAGATGAGGAGGAATTTCTTCACCCAGAGAGTGGTGAACCTGTGGAATTCTCTACCACAGAAGACAGTTGAGGCCAATTCATTAAATATATTCAAGAAGGAGTTAGATATATTTCTTAAGGCTAAGGGGATCAAGGGATATGGGGAGAAAGCAGGGACAGGGTACTGAATTTAGATGATCAGCCATGATCGCATTAAATGGCGGAGCAGGCTCGAGGGGCCGAATGGCCTACTCCTTTGTTTCTATGATATCATAAAAGCCAAATACGGCGGATGCTGGAAATCTGAAATGAAAGCATGAAATGCTGGAAGCACTCAGCAGGTCAGGCAACATCTGTGGAGAGAGAAGCCGAATTAACAGAGTGAACAAATCAGAGTGCTGATGAAAGGAACATAGGAACAGGAGAAGGCCATTGAGCCCCTCGAGCCTGTTCCACCAGTCAATGAGATCGTGGCTGGTCTGCGACCGAACTCCATATACCCGCCTTTGCCCCATATCCCTTAATACCACTGGTTAACAAAAATCTATCTATCTCTGATTTTAAAATTAACAATTGATCTAGCATCAATTGCCACTTGCTGAAGAGAGTTCCAATCTTCTACCATCCCTTTGTGTGTAGAAGTGTTTCCTAATTTCACTCCTGAAAGGTCTGGCTCTAATTTTTAGACTTGCCCCCAGTCCTAGAATCCCCAACCAGCGGAAATAGTTTCTCTCTATCTACCGTACCTGTTCCCCTTAATATCTTGAAAACTTCGAACAGCTCACCCCTAAACCTACTAAATTCTCAGGAAGGCAACCCTAACTTGTGTAATCTCTCCTCGTAATTTAATCCTTGGAGTCCAGGAGAAAGGTCTTCGACCTGAAACGTTGATTCTGTTTCTCTCTCCACAGCTGCTGCCTGACCTGCTGAGTGTTTCCAGCATTCTCTGTTTTTGTTTGATTTTATATATTGGGCCTGATTTAGCGATTGGGAGATTCCCGCTTGTCAAAAAACCTAGGCGTTTACCTGGCGGTCCGGGAGATACGGAGGCTCGCGATCCTGGGCCTCTCCTGGTAGAAACGCGCAGAGGCCCACGTATCCCGGGAGGGGGGCAGGCGGTTCGCAAGCGCCCCCGGGATCACGTGGGCCGGCCCAACCAAAGAAGGGAATCCCCATTCATAGTTATGGGGATTCCGTACTTACGAAACTGTCATAAGTATGAATGGGGATGACTTAAAAAATACACGAACACATGAGATAGATTTTTATAAAATTACACATGTAAAATTAATTAAAATGCCATTTAATTCAATATTTTAAACAAAAATTTAATATTTTGAAATAAAATTGTGTATGTTTTAACGGGGCTAAAAATAAACTTGCCTTATTGGACAGGGTTTTTAATGTATAGGTGAGTGATAACATTTTATTTTTCTATTTTTTAAAACTCTTGTGCTGGTGAAAGCCGGCCTTACGCAGGCCTAAGAATCCCACGGGCATTCAGCGGGTGGAAGTTGGGCAAATAGCGCAGCTCTCCGCCCGTGGAGGCCCGTCTCCCGGGGATGCGGAGGATCAGTCAAGAGGATTCTTGACAGACCGCAAACGCCGGGTTTTAGCGCGTGCGCTTCGCGCGCCGACACCCGGAACTTGCGCGGCCCCTGCGGGCGCGGGCGCACCTCGTAGACATCCTTCGGGGTCGCAAAAATACGGCCCAACATCTGTTTATATTTCATGTGCGTCTTGCGTCGTCCATAGATGATGATCACCGTGCGCAAACTGCAAATTGTGGAGCCGAGTGGAGTTATTGATCATTTGAGAGATTTATCCAACGATTGCTTAACGACCTTAATTGGTGCCTTAATTGATAGAATAGAAACATAGAAAAATAGGAGAGGAGTCGGCCAATTGGCCTTTCGAGCCTGCTCCGCCATTCAATATGATCATGGCTGATCCTCTATCTCATTACCACATTCCCGCTCTCTCCCCATACCCCTTGATGCCTTTTGTGTCTAGAAATCTGTCTATCTCCTTCTTAAATACATTCAGTGACTTGGCCTCCACAGTCTTCTGTGGTAGAGAATTCCACAGGTTCACCACCCTCTGAGTGAAGAAATTCCTCCTCATCTCAGTCCTAAATTTCCTACCCCGTAACCTGAGACTGTGACCCCTTGTTCTAGACCACCCCAGCCCAGGGGAAACATCCTCCCTGCATCCAGTTTGTCTAGCCCTGACAGAATTTTATACGTTTCAAATATTTGCTCGGAATCTATTCCACACGCCTACTATTCTACGAAACAAGCATGTCTTTTCAAGCTTAGAATGGCTGCTTCCAATTTGTAGTTAAATACGAGGGGATGAATCCTAGCATTTGATTAATATCATTAACAGCATTGCATACAGTGGAATAGCTCAGTGAATAATCAGCGGCCAGATCCGCACCGAATCATAGAAAAGGACAGCACAGAAGGAGGTCATTCGGCCCGTCGAGCCCGTGCCGGCTCTTTTGAAGAGTCCCACTCCCCCGTCCTTTCCCCGCAGCCCTGCATTTATTTGTTCCATCGGGTACTTCTCCAATTCCCTTTTGAAAGCCACGATTGAATCTGCCTCCACCACCCTTTCAGGCAGTGCATTTTAGATCCTGACCACTCGCTGCGTAAATAGTTGTTCCTCACGTCGCCTTTGGTTCTTTTGCCAAACACCTTAAATCTGTGTCCTCTGGTTATCGACCTTCAGCCATTGAAAATAGTTTCTCTTTATTTACTGTACCTAAACCCTTCATGATTTTAGACAGCTCTGTCAAATCTCCTCCTAGCCTTCACTGCTCCAAGGAGAACAACCCCAGCTTCTCCAGTCCATCCACGTAACTGTAATCCCTCATCCCTGAAACCATTCTAGTAAATCTCCTCTGTATCCTCTCCAAAGCCTTCACATCCTTCCTGAAGTGCGGAGCTCAGAATTGGACACAATACTCCGGTTGGGGCCGAATTTGTGTTTTACATGTGTTTAATTTTACAGGAGGAATTTCTTCACCCAGAGAGTGGTGAACCTGTGGAATTCTCTACCACAGAAGGCAGTTGAGGCCAATTCATTAAATATATTCAAAAAGGAGTTAGATATATTTCTTAAGGCTAAAGGGATCAAGGGATATGGGGAGAAGGCGGGACAGGGTTCTGAGTTTGGATGATCAGCCATGATCTCATTAAATGGTGGAGCAGGCTCGAGGGGCCGAATGGCCTACTCCTGCTCCTATCTTCTATGTTTTCTATGTTTTATGTTTAGCACAACATCCTTTCCCTTTCCCAGTTTTGATTCCGGCCATGTCTTTTTGATCATGTGCATTTGCTGTTTCTCCTTGAAATATGAATTACCCGACAGTTTACACGTTCAAATCTGTCACATGTAATGATTTGCTTAATTTGTCTGGATATTTTTGAATGTAATTCATCTCCTTCACATCTGTCCTGGGGCCACGTGACGGAGCAAATGTTGTAACATTGCAAGTATTCGCCTTCAAACGCTGTATGGCAATGGGTTAGAGAACTAGTACTCTGCACTGACCATCTATTCATACGCAGGACCCTGAGCGGCCTTTCGATATCGTGCTGCAGCAGTGTGCTGCGAGACAAGAGTGAATTGCAGGATGAAACTAAAACGGAGTAAGTCTTAACTTTGGAGCAGAAATATGTCATTTCCTTTCACCATTTCTCTCTTTCACCAGCTGGAAGGATCTTTAAGTCTTTTTATTTTTATTTATTCGTTCATGGGATGTGATAAGGTCAGCATTTATTGCCCATCCCTAATTGCCCTTGAGAAGGTGGTGGTGAGCCGCCTTCTTGAACCGCTGCAGTCCGTGTGATGAAGGTGCTCCCACAGTGCTGCTAGGGAGGGAGTTCCAGGATTTTGACCCAGTGATGATGAAGCAACAGCTGATATATCTCCAAGTCGGGATGGTGTGTGACTTGGAGGGGTACTTGGAGGTGGTGGTGTTCCCGTGCGCCTGCTGCCCTTGTCCTTCTAGGTGGTAGAGCATGTACAGCAGGCACCTCAAAGCACTGGAGAGGTACCACCAACGCTGCCTCCGCAAGATCCTGCAAATCCATTGGCAAGATAGGCGCCCCAACGTCGATGTTCTTGCTCAGGCCAACATCCCCAGCATCAAAGCTTTGACCACGCTCGATCAGCTCCGATGGACGGGTCACATTATCCGCATGCCCAATACGAGACTCCCAAAACTAGCGCTCTACTCAGAGCTCCGACACGGCAAGAGAACTCCAGGTGGGCAGAGGAAATGCTTCAAGGAAACCCTCAAAGCCTCCTTGAAAAAGTGCAACATTCCCACCGACACCTGGGAATCCCTGGTCCAAGACCGCACAAAGTGGAGGAGAAGTATCCAGGAAGGCGCCGAACACCTCGAGTCTCTTCGCCGGGAGCAAGCGGAAGCCAAGCGCAGGTAGCGCAAAGAGCGCACGTCAACCCAAGCACACCACCCACCCGCCCCTTCAACCAACATCTGCCCCACCTGTGACAAAGACTGTAGGTCCCGCATTGGACTCATCAGCCACCTGAGAACTCATTTTCAGTGTGGAAGAAAGTCATCCTCAGTTCCGAGGGACTGCCTAAGAAGAAGAAGGTGGTAGAGGTCGCGGGTTTGGGAGGTGCTGCCGAAGAAGCCTTGGCGAGTTTCCCTGCACTTCTACCAATAGTGCCGTGGGGCATTTACCGTCCACCCGACATGATAGACAGTTTAACAGCGCCTCAGAGAGTGAAGCACTCCCTCAGTACTGCACTGAAGGTTATGGGCTGAAGTCAGATCAGAGGCTGGGGATTCTGCGGTGAGTGTCTCACCTCCTGACTCCCCAAAGCCTTTCCACCATCTACAAGGCACAAGTCAGGAGTGTGATGGAATACTCTCCACTTGCCTGGATGAGTGCTGCTCCAACAACACAAGAAGCTCGACACGATCCAGGACAAAGCAGCCCGCTTGATTGTCACCCCATCCACACCTTAAACATTCACTCTCTCCACCACCAGTGCACCGTGGCTGCAGTGTGTACCATCTACAAGATGCACTGCAGCAACTCGCCAAGGCTTCTTCGGCAGCACCTCCCAAACCCGCGACCTCTTCCAACTAGAAGGACAAGGGCAGCAGGCGCACGGGAACACCACCACCTGCAAGTTGCCCTCCAAGTTATAAACCATCCTGACTTGGAAATATATCGGCCATTCCTTCATTGTCGCTAGGTCAAAATCCTAGAACTCCCTCCCTAACAGCATTGTGGGAGTACCTTCACTGCACAGACTGCAGCGGTTCAAGAAGGCTTCTCACCACCACCTTCTCATGGGCAATTAGAGTATGGGCAAAATATGCTAGCCTTGCCAGCGATGCCCACATCCCAGGAAGGAATAAAAAGAATTGATGTTCTCTAATTCTACACTCACCCACGAGCGGAAACTGTTTCTTCTCATTCTTCCTATCATACTCCTTCAGGTTGGGCCTATACTCATTGGAATTTAGAAGAATGAGAGGTGAATTTATTGAAACATATAAGATACTGAGGGGGCACGACAAGGTAGATGCAGAAAGGATGTTTCCCCTCGTGGGGGAATCTAGAACTCGGGGCCACAGTTTCAGAATAAAGGGTCGCCCTTTTAGAACTGAGATGAGGAGGAATTACTTCTCTCAGAGGGTCGTAAATCTGTGGAATTCTCTGCCCCAGAGAGCCGTGGAGGCTGGGTCATTAAATACATTTAAGGTGGAGAGAGACAGATTTTTACAAGATAAGGGAGTGAAGGGTTATGGGGAGCGGGCAGGGAAGTGGCTTTGAGCCTAAGATCAGCCATGATCTTATTGAATGGCGGAGCAGGCTCGAGGGGCCAAGTGGCCTATTCCTGCTCCTATTTCTTATGTTCATTAAGTTCAGGTTTCCTCTCAGTCTTCTCTTTTCCAGAGAAAAGAGCACCGGTCTGCTCAATCTTTTCTGATAGGTGAGCCCTCTCAAATCTTGTAACATCCTTGTAAATGTTTTCTGCACTTTCTCGAGCGCTTCAATACCCTTTTTGTTGTATGGAGAACTCCAAGGGTGGTTTAACCAAGGTTCGATATAAATTTCACATTACCTCCTTGCTTTTGTGTTCTATTCCTTTAGAAATAGATCCTGGCCCTGTGTTTGGTCTTTTTATAGCCTTACCAATTGTGATGCCACTTTTAGCGATTTATGCATCTGTATTCCCAGATTACTTTCCTCCTCTATCCCATTTAGTTTTGTAACTTTTCAAGGAAGAAGTGGCCTCCTTATGGTCCCTACCAAAATGATCCACTTCACACTTCACTATATTGCATTTTTTACCACCCAATCCGCATGCCTGCTCATTTGGGTTGCCGCATTTCCGACATTATAACAGTGACTACACTTCAAAAGTACTTAATTGGCTGTAAATCACTTTGTGACGTCCTGGGGTCGTGAAAGGCGCTGTAAGGTATGCAAGTTTTTTTCTTTTATAGGCCAGTCAGCCAAATGTCGGTGGCGGGGAACTTCTAGAGATCATACACCTGGACAAAATTTAATAGCTCAACAATGCCCTCTCCCTCCATTAGAAGATTCCTTTTTAGTCCTGAATTGGCCCCATCCTGTTGGCTATCCTTTTACTCTTTTTATATGTTTATAAAAGACTTTAGTGTTCCCTGCTAATCTTTTCTTTTATACTCGCTGGCGTAAGAAAACTACTAGGCACTTGGTCTAAGCGTTAAACAAAGCTTTAATCAACTGTTTTACAACATGGAGGTCTGGTTGTGTCCTTCACTAGTTCCTGTTAAAGAATGTCCTGCGCATGCTGGGCCCGTGCCCGAGTATTTATACTCTCCCTGGACAGCGCCACCCGTAGGCCGCTCAGTATTAATTCATAAGTCTTTCTTTCATGAATGACTGATTCATGTCACTCGCTTTGCCCCTCTTATTTCCTTTTTCAGTTTTCCTCTACGCTCTATGTATTCTGCTTGATTCCGTACTGTTTTGCCAACATAACATTTATCATAAGCCTCCTTTATTCTGAAATGACCAGATGTGGTTTGCTTTCCAGGAACCACTGTGGCATCTTGCAGTCCTGCTGTAGCGGGAGGTCACCGAATGAACCAGGGTACGTGAAGTAAAGGTTTACATTTTATTTTGGGGTGCAGGTCTCTTTGCTCATTTCCGTACAACTTTTAAATTCTCCTCTTGCATTGGAGAGACTGGTCAATGACAACAACAACAACTTAGCTCCGAAACTCAAGAAGTAGAATCAGTTTGGGTGGAGCTAAGGAACAGCAAGGGGCAGAAAACATTGGTGGGAGGTGTTTATAGGCCCCCAAACAGTAGATGTAATGTAGGGCAGAGTATAAATCAGAAAATTACAGTTGCATGTAACAAGGGCAATGCAGTTGCCGTAAGAAAATTACTAGGCACTTGGTCTAAGCGTTAAACAAAGCTTTCTTCAACGGTTTTACAACATGGAGGTCTAGTTGTGTCCTTCACAAGTTCCTGTTAAGAATGCCCTGTGCAAGCTGGGCCCGTGCCCGAGAATTTATACTCTCCCTGGACAGCACCACCCGCATGCCGCTCAGTATTATTTCATAAGTCTTTCTTTCATGAATGACTGATTCATGTTAACAGTAATCATGGGGGACTTTAATCTGCATATAGACTGGGCAAACCAAATTTGCAGTAATAGTGTGGAGGACAAATTCATGGAATGTGTGCAAGATAGTTTCCTCGATCAGTATGATGAGGAACCACCTAGGGAACAGGCTATTTTAGATCAAGTATTGTGCAACAAGAAAGGGTTATTTAATAACCTTGTAGTAAAGGTGCCTTTAGGGAAGAGTGACCATAATATGATAGAATTTTATATTGAATTTGAAAATGATTTAGTAAATCCGAAACTAGCGTCTTAAATCTAAACAAAGCAAACTACGTAGGTATGAGGGCCGAATTGGCTAAGGTAGATTGGGAAACTACATTAAAAGGTATGACAGTCGACAATGGCTAGCATTTAAAGAATTAATACATTTACAACAAATATACATTCCTTTAAGGCACAAAAAACCCGCAGGAAAAGTGGCCCAACCGTGGCTGACAAGAGACGTTAAAGATAGTATTAGATCAAAGGAAGAGGCTTATAATGTTGCCACAAAGAGTAGTAAGCCTGAGGATTGGGAGGATTTTAGAATTCAGCAAAGGAGGACCAAGAAATTGATAAAGAAAGGGAAAATTGAATATGAGCGTAAACTAGCAAGAAACATAAAAACAGACTGTAAAAGCTTCTATAGGTATGTAAAAAAGAAAAGATTAGCGAAAGTAAATGTGGGTCCCTCACAGGCTAAGACAGGAGAAATTATAATGGGCAATAAGGAAATGGCAGAGAAATTAAACCAATACTTTGGGGGGAATTTTGCCGGTGCTCAGGGGGCGGGTTTGGAGGTGGGACTGCTGACAAAATTGCAAAGATTGACAGCGGGACCCGAACCCGCTGTCAACCCACCTCCATACAATCTTCCCAAGTGTCGGGTCCCCGATTTACACAGGGACCCGACACCTAGCAGTGGGAAGAGGATTGCAGGCACTTAACAGGTCAGGCAATTAAGAGGCTTTTTTCAATTTTGCCAAATCGACTGCGGGCTTCCCGACATCCGGCCACCACGCCAGGGTAAGTGTGGCATGCTGTGGGTCCACTGTAATGTTTCTTCATTGATGACAGCTGCAGAAGTGATGTGAAGGATCCAATGATACACTATTGAGTTTCAGAGGAAAGAAAATGTTGGGAAAATCATTTTTAATGTATTTAGACTATTCTTTAGGTAATAAGGTTTGAAGTGGTTTTGTAGTCCCACCTCATTGGGAGAACCTCTCTCACCAGTGGCAGATTGCTTCTGTAACCTCACCTGCAGCTACCATATGTTTAAACCTAAGGAAAGAGTGACTGGAGAGCCTGGGTACAAGGGCTCACCTTTGTACAGTGATTGGCAGTGTTTGCAGCACCTCAATGCTGTCAAACACTGAAAAATCATCTGTCAAATAAAATGAGCATGTCCCCTTTAAGAAAACCAGCAGATGACGCGTCATCAACTGACGTTATCTGGCACTGGCTTTCTCTTAATTGGCCGGAAAGCCCGCAGGGCAGGGCTTAACAAGGCCAATTGACACAAAATAGTGTCTGTGCGTCGGACGTCTTTGGGGACGGGATCGGAACCCGCAAGTCAGCTGACCCACTCCCAACTTGCACCAAAAAGTAAGATCGCGCCCTTTGGGCTGGATTTTCTCAGCCCCGAGGAGGCAGGTATGGAGGCGGGGCTGTCGGGAAAGTTGCAGAATTTGGGGGCGGGTGGCAAACCAGCCCCCAACCTGCTTCCGTGCCCTGTTGCCAGGAGGCAGGAAGCAGTCCAGCCCCGGGTCCCGTCTCCTTGGAGGCGGGAAGGGATTAAAGCCTATTAACTGCCTGTTAACAGGCAGTTAACTTGCAGGAAATAGGATTATCCCCATTTTTAATTCTGAAGTGCGGGCTTTCCGACCTGGGGGAACCCCGCCAGGGTGTAGGAGCTGAGTTGAGGTCGGAGGGGTCTGAAAGTGCGATGTAGAGGTGAGTGATGGGTGCAAGTGTGGAGTGGTAAGTATTTGAGGTGAGTGTAAAGTGTTAGAAAATGTTAACTTACCTTTGTTTCTGCCTACAGCCTTCAGTTGCTTTGGAGCCGGAGTCCCCGACATCTCCATTGTAGAGATCACAGTCTGGCTGTTGGATCCTCCGATCCAACAGTCATCTGATTTCTGCAAAGTAGAAAGGTTTGATGAGTCCTGAACATAAGGCCTCATCAAACTATACAGAATGTCAGTGTTTGAGAGCTTCACAGAGCTGTCAAACGATGAAATTTTTTCTTTCAAAAGTTCTTGACAGATGACACGTCATACAGTGACGTGCTCTGTCACTGACTTCTCCCTAATTGGCCTGCTGAGCCCGCCGGGCAGGCTTAACAAGGTCAATCAGTGGAAGATCCCGCTGGTTGGCTATAGGCTGATGGAGGCGGGACTAAAACCAGGCAAGCAGCAGTCCCGCCTCCAAAAGCTTTCCATTCAGAAAATCCAGCCCTTTAGGTCTCAAAATAGGGATTAGCCAAAAAACTGCCTGTTAACTACCTGGGAAGATGGCACGGAGACGGGTTGGGGGCGGGATGGGGACCCGCTCCCAGATTCTGCCATTTTCCCAGCTGTCCTGCCTCTATAACGCCTCCCCAGGGCTGGGAAAATCACCCCCTTTGAGTATATTCAAGGCCGAGATAGATAGATTTTTGGACTCTAGGGGAATCAAGGGATATGGAGATCGGGCAGTAAAGTGGAGTTGCGGTCGATGATCAGCCATGATCTTATTGAATGGCGGAGCAGGCTTGAGGCACCGAATGGCCGACTCCTCTTATTTCTTATGTTCTTATGTCACTGAAGTTGTACCAAACTGCTACAAAGACGTATCATGGACTGCAGCGGTTGTAGGAGGCGGCTCACCACCACCTTCTCTAAGGGCAGTTAGGGGTGGGCAATAAATGCTGGCCTTGCCAGCGACGGCCAAATCCCACAAACGAATTTAAAAAAAAATCCCACTTAACTTAAGGATTTAATCAAGTAAAACCATTCTATATATGGATTGTATAACCCTCATTTCGAATGGCTGACTTTGTTAAAGTTGCACGTTTAACGTCTGTGACTGCTTTTCAAAAGAAGCTGCTCCTCATAGTTCTTCACTGGAACCTGTGTTTGCTCTGAAGGCATTGCTGCTGTACCTGGATGGCATGCTGCCGAAATGGATTAAAGGGGAACATTGACGCCAGGTGAGTGGATACCAGTGCTGGAGGGTAATGTTAACGGGCTTACGCAGAAGGTTAAAATCCCACTGTGTGATATTATCGAAATGACTTTACTACGAAATTCTTCCCAGCAAAGACTATTCATTTTATCTCGAATAATACTTCCGTTAAAATTACAGAGGATTTCCGTATGATTTAAGTTGCTCACTATTAAAATTTGAACCATTAGATATCAACCTCTGATCATATTCAGTCGTGATGCTGGGCTATTTCTAACCTTTCCTGGTCTCAGATTTTTTTTAATTACTTTTATTATTTGACTTATTGCCACATTGATCCCATATGAATCACAGTTCACCTATCTTTATTTTGGGGTACTTTATGATGTCTTTCAACAAATGTTACTTATTTCAGGAATATAATTTCTACCCTTAATTTAGAAACAGAAAAATAGGAGCAGGAGTAGGCCATTCGGCCCTTCGAGCCTGCTCCGCCATTCAATGAGATCATGGCTGATCCTCTATCTCAATGCCATTTTCCCGCTCTCTCCCCATACCCCTTGATGCCTTTTGTGTCTAGAAATCTAACTATCTCCTTCTTAAATATATTCAGTGACTTGGCCTCCACAGCCTTCTGTGGTAGATAATTCCACAGGTTCACCACCCTCTGAGTGAAGAAATTTCTCCTTATCTGAGGAAGGATGTTCTTGCCATGGAGGGAGTGCAGCGAAGATTCACCAGACTGATACCTGGGATGGCAGGAATGACGTATGAGGAGAGATTGGGTCGATTGGGCTTATACTCGCTGGAGTTTAGAAGAATGAGAGGGGATCTCATTGAAACTTATAAAATTCTAACAGGACTAGACAGACTAGATGCAGGAAGGATGTTCCCGATGGCAGGGGAGTCCAGAACCAGGGGTCACATTCTAAAGATAAGAGGTAAGCCATTTAGGACTGAGATGAGGAGGAATTTCTTCACCCAGAGAGTGGTGAACCTGTGGAATTCTCTACCACAGAAGGCAGTGGAGGCCAATTCATTAAATATATTCAAGAAGGAGTTAGATATATTTCTTAAGGCTAAAGGAATCAAGGGATATGGGGAGAAGGCAGGGACAGGGTACTGAGTTTGGATGATCAGCCATGGTCTCATTGAATGGTGGAGCAGGCTCGAGGGGCCAAATGGCCTACTCCTGCTCCTATCTTCTATGTTTCTTTGTTTCCTCATCCCAGTCCTAAATGATGTACCCCATATCCTCAGACTGTGACCCCTGGTTCTAGACCCCCAGCCAGGGGAAACATCCTCCCCGCATCCAGTCTGTCTAGCCCTGTCAGAATTGGATACATTTCAATGAGATCCCCTCTCATTCTTCTAAACTCTATTGAATACAGGCCTAGTCGACCCAATCTCTCCCCATTTCTCAGCACTTAACTTGATTACATGCAGTTTTTGGTTCTGTTTGGAAATTTCCTTGCCCCCTTTTAGACATTTGCAATGTCCAACCATCCTCCCGTGAGTGTGGTAAGTCAGATGATGCACTGTTGTACAAAGATGAGTTTTGTACCGGGCAATGTATTATTCTGCTGCTAAGGAACACCGATGGAAGGGGGGTATCAAAATTACCCTCCGTGCGCTCGGACAAGTAAGGGAAAAGCAGTACAGTACTTTTAAAATGTGATGAGGGTCCCTGCCTCTACCACCCTTTCAGGCAGTGAGTTCCAGACCCTCACCACCCTCTGGGTGAAATGAGTTCTCCTCAACTCCCCTCTAATCCTTCCACCAATGACTTTAAATCTCTGCCCCTTGGTTATTGACCACTCTGCTAGGGGAAATAGGCCCTTCCTATCCACTCTTTCTAGGCCCCCTCATCATTTTATACACCTCAATTAAATCTCCCCTCAGCCTCCTCTGTTCCAAAGAAAACAAACACAGCCTATCCAATCTTTCCTCATAGCTAAAATTCCCCAGCCCAGGCAAGATCCTCGTAAATCTCCTCTGCACCCCCTCTAGTGCAATCACATCCTTCCTGTAATGTGGTGACCAGAACTGTACGCAGTATTCTAGCTGAGGCCTCGCTAGCGTTTGATGCAGTTTCACAAGAACATTGGCACGAGGGGCTGGTTTAACTGTGGCACAGCTTTGTTTCGTTGGCAAGTTCCCCAATAATAATTTGCGCAAGACAACCCCAAACATTAATCAACGTTGGTTCAGTGCTATTTGCTTTTTTGCACACAGCAATTATCGCGGGGTATGGCTGTCATGCTGTGACCGTGGATTGCGAAAGGACGAGCAGTCAAAGGGACACAATGAAATCAGGTGAGGGCCCCACTCCCCTGGCTGAGCGTTGCAGTTTTCTGTAGATGAACAGCAGGACTGGGAATTTAGTGATGTCTGAATGTGATAACTGCACCAAACCTTTCTGCACTTCGTACATCTTCATCCTCACATCATAGAATCATAGAATGGTTACAGCACAGAAGGAGGCTTTTTGGCCCATCGAGCCCGTGCCGGCTCTCTGCAAGAGCGCTTCAGCTAGTCCCAATCTCCCGGCCTTTTCCCCGTAGCCCTGCAAATTTTTTTCCTTCAGGTACTTATCCAATTCCCTTTTGAAAGCCGTGATTCAGTCTGCCTCCACCACCCTCTCAAGCAGTGCAATCCAGATCCTGACCACTCGCTGCGTAAAAAAGTTTTTCCTCATGTCGCCTTTGGTTCTTCTGCCAATCACCTTAAATCTGTGTCCTCTGGTTCCCGACCCTTCCGCCAATGGGAACAGTTTCTCTCTATCTACTCTGTCCAGACCCCTCATGATTTCGAACACCTCCATCAAATCTCCTCTCAGCCTTCTCTGCTCTAAGGAGAAAAATCCCAGCTTTTCCAGTCTAGCCACCTAACTAAAGTCCCTCATCACTGGAACCATTCTCGTAAATCTTTTCTGCACCCTCTCTAAGGCCTTCACATCCTTCCTAAAGTGCGGTGCCCAGAATTGGACACAGTATTCCAGTTGAGGCCGAACCAGTGTTTTATAAAGATTCATCGTAACTTCCTTGCTTTTGTACTCTATGCCTCTATTTATGAAGCTCAGGATCCCGTATGCTTTTTTAACCGCTTTCTCAACCTGCCCTGCCACCGTCAACGATTTGTGCACATATACCCCCAGGTCTCTCTGTTCATGCACCCCCTTTAGGATTGTACCCTTTAGTTTATATTGCCTCTCCTCATTCTTCCAACCAAACTGTATCACTTTGCACTTTTCTGCGTTAAATTTCATCTGCCAGGTGTCCGCCCATTTCACCGGCCTGTTTGGGCAGGACAGGAGGAGCGTGAGTAATGTCAATAATTAGTTATTTTTCTTTTGGCACAGAGAGCTTTGTGATTGCTGGATAGCATGCTGCAACAAGGGGTCGGAGGAATCCATTGGGATATATGTTAATCCCATAACCAGGTGAAAATCTTAACCTTCAGAACAATCATAGTTAGCCTACCTAAACAAGCGAAGAAGTGCCACAAACACCATTCCCCAGCCACCGACTCCGTCCCTCTCCCTAGCAGCTGTCTGAGGCTGAACCAGACAGTTTGCAACCTTGGTGTCATATTTGACCCCGAGATGAGCCGCAATCACACATCCGCGGCATCACTAAGACCGCCTACTTCCACCTCTGGTACATCGCAAGTCTCCGCCCTTGCCTCAGCTCATCCGCTGCTTAAACCCTCATCCATGCCTTTGTTAGACTTGGCTATTCCAACGCACTCCTGGCTGGCCTACCACATTCTACCCTACGTAAACTTGAGGTCGTCCAAAACGCGGCTGCCAGTATCCTAACTCGCACCAAGTCCCGTTCACCCATCTCCCCTGTGCTCGCTGACCTACATTGGCTCCCAGTTAAGCAGGGCCTCGATTTAAAAATTCTCATCCTTGTTTTCAAATCCCTCCATGGCCTCGCCCCTCCCTATCTCTGTAACCTCATCCAGCCCCACAACCCTCCGAGATCTCTGCGCTCCTCTAATTCTGGACTCATGTCCATCCCCCGATTTCCATCGCTCCACCATTGGCGGCCGTGCCTTCAGCCGCCTGGGCCCCGAGCTCTGGAATTCCCTCCCTAAACCTCTCCGCCTCTCTCTCCTCCTTTAAGATGCTCCTTGAAACCTACCTCTTTGACCAAGCTTTTGATCATCTGCCGTAATTTCTCCTTCTGTGGCTCGGTGTCAAATTTTGTTTGTTAACACTCCTGTGAAGCACCTTGGGACATTTTACTACATTAAAGGCTATTTAATACAACTTGTTGTTGATTTCAATGATCACATTTAAGTTCGTCAGTTTATTGCATTCTGTCAGTTTATCAATCCATGACAATTGCATTAAGAATTTGGTATGGGACATATCTGCATGGTGTTGATATGTTTAATACATAACTAATTAGGATGTGGCTGGATGCATACAGACAAATCTAGAACTTCATCTTGTTTCACTTACGAGACCATCTGCCATTTAAATGTACCTGCAGTTACCTCTGTCTGTCTATTTTAGGGAGTGATTCTCGTGACTCGGTCACAAATTATTGGGACAACATTTGCGATCTGCAAAATGCGTACGAAAGTACCTGGCGGCCCAGGTGGAATGGCGGCTTGCGATCCTGGGCCTCTCCGGGTCCGCGCGGGCAGAGCCCCAGGTATCCCAGGGGCGCAAGCGGTTCGTAGGCGCTCCTGGGATCACCGTGGGCTGGCCCAACCAATGGAAGAAGAGAATCCCCGTTATACTTTTGACAGTTCTGTACGTACAGAACGGTCAAAAGTATGACAGCAAAATACTGCGAATGCTGGAAATCTGAAATAACAGCAGAAAATACTGGAAACACTCAGCAGGCCAGGCAGCATCTGTGGAGAGCGAAACAGAGTTAACGGCCCAGAAATTCGGGTCTCTACGGGTGAGTACGCACTGCGCATGCACGGGAAACCGGCACTTCCATTCCCCTGACAGAAAGGGTTCAGTGGTGGAATACGTTTTTTTTGCAGGTTTTCCCGGGTGGGTAAGTCTCCAGGAGTTACATTTTTAAAAAGCAGGCGTAAGGCCTGCTTTTAACAAGGTAAGTGGTGAATTAATTAAAATTAAAACATTTTTCCCACAGGTTTATTATTTTTAAATACTTTAAAGAAAGGTAAGTTTATTTTTAGCCCAGTTAGAAAATGTAATTAATTTTTTCAAAAATTTAAATTATTGTTTAAAATAGTTATTTCATGTAATTTATAGTTTCTTTTAAAAATGTGATTTAAAAAAAATTATTTGAAGATTTAGTGATGTTTTGGGGCTTATAGTATTTATAGGTTTGACAGGTCTTCCTGTCAAACTTATGAATGAAGCATTCCCTGCTACCATTGGCTCTCCATGGCCCACGTGATCTCAGGGGACGCATCGAACTAACTGCGCCCCTGGGATACGCAAGCACTGCGCGCCGGCAGTTGGAGGAGGCCCAGGATCGGAATTCCACGCGGGCCCACAGCTCAACGGCCGGCGCGCTAGGTAAGTGCAGGTCGGGGGCTTGCACCCGCGGGAAGCCGCCGACCTGAATTTCTGGGCCATTGTTTCAGGTCTGGGACCCTTCATCAGAACTGGAAAAAGTCTGAAATTTTTGAACTCAATGTTGAGTTCAGCCTATAACCCCTGCCCCCCTTGTTCAGGCTGTATGATTCTGCCATCCCCATTTGCAACATTTTATCTTTCCTGTCTCCTACCTTAGCACAGAATATTCCTTCAATTCCTTCCTCCCCCACCACCACCCCCCCCCCCCCGTCTCTGTACCTGCTTAATATCTGTTACATCTCCAGCTTTTTCCAGTTCTGGTGAAGGGTGACTCTGTTTCTCTCTCCACGGATGCTGCCTGACCCGCTGAGTGTTTCCAGCCCAGCGTTTTCTGTTGTTATGTCAAAAGTATGAATGGGGATCACCTAAAAAATACACCAGCAAACAAAAAGGAATGTTTTTTACAGGGCTAAAACTAAACTTACCTTTTTGAATGAGTTATCAAGTTTCATTTTTCTATTTTTTAAAACTCTTAAGCTGGCATAAGGCCTGCTTTTACCAGGCGTAGGAATTTGACGGGCGTTCAGCAGGCAAAAAGCGCAACTCTCCGCCCGCAGAGTCACTTTTCCTGTGCATGTGGATGATCTGTCGAGAGAATTCTTGACCGATCGCAAGTGCCGGGTTTCAGCGCAAGCACTTCGCCTGAAACCGGCACTTCCGCAACCCCGACGGGTGTGTACGCACCTCGTACGCACCAGTGGGGGGTCACAAAAATACGGCTACTGGTCTAATTTTCTCTGTCACCCAAAAAAAAATTGGCGACCACGAATTCCCCTAGTCAGGCGCAGAGACAAAGATAAAATAACATTCTGCCCATCCAATAACAGAATGACAATGCAGTCTTTACACCTCTGAATCCTTTTGACTGTTTCACTTTCATTCAGCATTACAGGGCAATCGAGTGAGTTCAGCTGGACATTAAAAGCCAGCGGTAAGTAGAAACGAATAATAATCGGGCAACTGCAGTGAACAACCCATGTACTTCAAGGTTTATTTAAATAATGTTTGCGCATGTAAAGGATTGAATATCCATTCTCATCTCCTCTCGAGCATTATATAAACATGAGACCGTAATTCTATTTGCTTGCACTGTACAATTTACAATTACAATTACAATTACAATTTTATTGGTCACATAACTAAATACAAGAAGTGTAATCTAGTCAGTGAAATGTTTTTTTCTTGACGAGCCGAGAGCACCAAGCAGCAAGAACACTTAGCTGCCTGGTACGCACGGAGCTCGCAAGGACGGCAGCCATCTTCATCGGCGCCATCACAAAAAAGCACATACCGACATATACACGCATACATACTTTAAATATAAATAAAGCAGACATAAAATAAATAAAAGACAGCACATAAAATGAACAAGCAATAATATAAAAAAAGTAATTTCTACAGTAATTACATTGATATTTCTACCCAGGCTTCTAGAATAATCTGTGGTTACAGGGTGGCCACACTGGGAGAGCACCGTGAGGAACTCACAACTTATAATTAAATAAATGTAATTAATTAATTAATTAATTAATAAAATTAAATAAATAAAGTGCCCCCTCAGTCTTTCTCGATGTTTCCATCTTGGTCTCTCTCAATGTTTCCCCTCTCTCTCGATGTTTCCTCTGTCTTTCTCGATGTTTCCTCTCAGTTTTTCTCGATGTTTCCCCTCGGTTTCTTCCACACACCTGGCCTGCACATTACCCCTGGCTGTCCAACTTGGCGTCCTGGTAACCGGGTTCCGCTCCAGCTCTCGACCTGCAAACTGTTACTCCAGCTCTCGACCTTCAAACTGTCCGCTCCAGCTCTCGACCTTCAAACTGTCCGCTCCAGCTCTCGACCTTCAAACTGTCTCTCCAGCTCTCGACCTTCAAACTGCTCACTCCAGCTCTCGACCTTCAAACTGTCCGCTCCAGCTCTCAACCTTCAAACTGTCTCTCCAGCTCTCGACCTTCAAACTGCTCACTCCAGCTCTCGACCTTCAAACTGTCACTCCAGCTCTCGACCTTCAAACTGTCACTCCAGCTCTCGACCTTCAAACTGTCTCTCCAGCTCTCGCTCCTTCAAACTGTCTCTCCAGCTCTCGACCTTCAAACTGTCACTCCAGCTCTCGACCTTCAAACTGCTCTCTCCAGCTCTCGTCCTTCAAACTGTCACTCCAGCTCTCGACCTTCAAACTGTCACTCTAGCTCTCGACCTGTACGTTGTCGGAGCCCTGATAGTCGTTGAAGGTGCATTTCGGCCACCGATAAGTGAACAGGATTAAATCAATAAAAAGAAAACTTGCATTTCTATAGCACCTTTCACCACCTCAGGATGTCCCAAAGCGCTTTACAGCCAATGTTGTACTTTTTGAAATGTAGTCACTGTTGTAATGTAGGAAACGCGGCAGCCAATTTTGCTCACATAGAAACATAGAAGTTAGGAGCAGGAGTAGGCCATTCGGCCCCTCAAGCCTGCTCCGCCATTTAATGAGATCATGGCTGATCATCCAAATTCAGTACCCTGTCCCTGCTTTCTCCCCATATCCCTTGATCCCTTTAGCCTTAAGAAATATATTTAACACCTTCTTGAATATATTTAATGAATTGGCCTCAACTGCCTTTTGTGGTACAGAATTCCACAGGTTCACCACTCGCTGGGTGAAGAAATTCCTCCTCATCTCAGTCCTAAATGGCTTACCCCTTATCCTTAGACTGTGACCCCTGGTTCTGGACTCCCCCACCTTCAGGAACATCCTTCCTGCATCTAGTCTGTCTAGTCCTGTTAGAATTTTATAAGTTTCAATGAGATCCCCTCTCATTCTTCAAAACCCTAGCGAATATAACTCTAACTCACAACAAGCTCCCACAAACAGCAATGTGATAATGACCAGATGATCTGCTTTAGTGATGTTGATTGAGAGATAAATATTGGCCAGGACACCAGGGATAACTCCCCCTGCTCTTCTTCGAAATAGAGCCATGGGGTCTTTTACGTCCACCTGAGAGAGCAGACGGGGCATCGGTTTAATGTCTCGTCCGAAAGACGGCACCTCTGACAGTGCAGCACCCCCTCAGTACTGCACTGGAGTGTCAGCCTAGCTTGATGTGCTCAAGTCCCAGGAGTGAGACGTGAACCTTCTGGCTCAGAGGCGAGGGTGCTGCCCACTGAGCCACAGCTGACAACTCTATGGTTGCCATGGGATATTTTACGTCTGACGTAATAAAACTCACTACGCACTTGGTTCGAGTATAAAGCAAGGCTTTAATCAACTTGTTTCAAAACATGGAGGGCTAGTTATCTTTCACTAGTTCCTGTTTACAAAATGTCCTGGGATGCTGGGCCCACGTCCGCTTATTTATTCTCCTTGGACGGCGCCACCAGCTGGCCATCCAGTGCTTTTTCATGAGTCTTCATGCATCATAAGATTCATAACAACATCCATCTGAGAGGGCAGACCAGGCCTCGGCTTAACGCGTCATCTGAGAGACGGCACCTCCGACAATGCAGCACTCCCTCAGTACTGCCCTGGAGTGTCAGCCTAGATTTTTGCACTCAGGTCTGTAGAGTTCCGGATTATACACTTGGGAATAGTAACAGTAACATTTGGTGAGAAAAGTAACGCAGGGCTGTTAATGTTTGAACATTTTTGTCTGAAAGTTAAACCTTTCCATTAATACAGTTCCTGCGGTGGCAGAGCCAGCACAAAGAGAAATTAATAAGGAGCATCCAAGAATTAAATGCAAGTACAATTTTAAGCATATTTACAAAGGTTTAAATTGAAAATCGTGTTTCGTTTTTAATTGAATTTCCCTCAATCAGACGTGTAATCTTACTAATCATAAATAAACGAACACAAACCCATGGAGTTACTAAAATTCCAATGCTACCAAGCATCGTTACATAGGACAAAGCAGCCCGCTTGATTGGCACCCCACCCACCACCTCAAACACTCACACCCGCCACCACCGGCGCACCGTGGCTGCAGTGTGGACCATCCACAAGATGCACTGCAGCAACTCGCCAAGGCTTCTTCGGCAGCACCTCACAAACCCGCGGCCTCTTCCACCTAGAACGACAAGGGCAGCAGGTGCATGGGAACACCACCCCCTCCAAGTCATACACCATCCTGACTTAGAAATATATCGGCCGATCCTTCATTGTCGCTGGGTCAAAATCCTGGAACTCCCTCCCTAACAGCACTGTGGGAGTACCTTCACCACACGGACTGCAGCGGTTCAAGAAGGTGGCTCACCACCACCTTCTCAAGGGCAACTAGGGATGGGCAATAAATGCTGGCCTTGCCAGCGATGCCCACATTCCATAAACAAATTTTAAAAATAGTAACTCCTGAGTCCAGAATCAAAAAATAATAGTGCGATGAGCTGATTTTGGTAAAATGTACTTTAATCTTTAAATCAAAGTTTAATTTCACTTGATAAATAATGATTGAAACTTGTGTGGTGGAAAACACCAGTTGAATGGGCCTTTGATTACTTAGATACTGTCTTGAGGGTTGTACATGTATCGAGCAGTTGGCTGCTATTGGTCTGTCAGCCTTGGATCAGCGGACGCACTCTCCCTTTGATTCCGAAGGCTGCAGGTTCAAGCCCCACGTCAGAGACTTTTATTTTCGTTCCTGGGTTGTAAGCGTCGCTGGCAAGGCCGGCATTTATTGCCCATCCCTAGTTGCCCTTGAGAAGGTGGTGGGGAGCTGCCTTCTTGAAACGCTGCAGTCCGTGTGGTGAAGGTGCTCCCACAGTGCTGTTAGGGAGGGAGTTTCAGGATTTTGACCCAGCGACGATGAAGGAACGGCCGATATATTTCCAAGTGAGGATGGTGTGTGATTTGGAGGGGAACTTGGAGGTGGTGGTGTTCCCATGCGCCTGCTGTCCTTGTCCTTCTAGGTGGAAGAGGTCGCGGGTTTGGGAGGTGCTGCCGAAGAAGCCTTGGCGAGTTGCTGCAGTGCATCTTGTAGATGGTACACACTGCAGCCACGGTGCGCCGGTGGTGGAGGGACTGAATGTTTAAGGTGGTGGATGGGGTGCCAATCAAGCGGGTCACTTTGTCCTGGATGGTGTCGAGCTTCTTGAGTGTTGTTGGAGCTGCACTCATCCAGGCAAGTGGAGAGTATTCCATCACACTCCTGACTTATGCCTTGTAGATGGCGGAAAGGCTTTGGGGAGTCAGGAGGTGAGACACTCGCCACAGAATCCCCAGCCTCTGACCTCTGACTTCAGCCCATAATCTTCAGTGCAGTACTGAGGGAGTGCTGCACTCTCTGAGGTGCTGTTAAACTATCTGTTGTCTCGGCTAGACAGTAAATGCCCCACGGCACTATTGGTAGAAGTGCAGGGAAATTCTGGTGGTGCTTGGGTCAATACTGGACATACTAATCCAGAGGCCTGGACTACTGATCCGGAGACATGAGTTCAAATCCCACTGTGGCTGCTGGGGAATTTAAATTAAGATAATTAAATAAATCTGGAATTAAAAAAAACTAGCATCAGGATTGGTGACCATGAAACTATTGGATTGTTGTAAAAACCCATCTGGTTCACTAATGTCCTTTAGGGAAGGAAATCTGCCGTCCTTACCTGGTCTGTCCTACATGTGACTCCAGACCCACAGCAATGCGGTTGACTCTTAACTGCCGTCCGAAATGGCGGCTCACCACCAGCTTCTCAAAGGCAATTAGGGATGGGCAATAAATAAAAAAATAAAAAAATAAATAAATGCTGGCCTTGCCAGCGATGCCCACATCCCATAAAAACTAATTTTTAAAAAAAGTCTCCGGAGTGGGACGCGAACCCACAACCCTCTGACTCAGAAGCGAGGGCGCTACCCACTGAGCCACGGCTGACGTTTGAACGGACAGTCTGTTCCTTGTTACTGAACCGTTCTTCAGTGATCTCTGCTGGAATGAGTATCAAATGTGACAGGATCAGGCTGGGCATTGACACTTCCCACTCCCCACTCTCTGACAATTGAACACCTTGTTGACACTCACCGTCAAGGCTGCCATCTAATAATGGGCACTTGGGTGGAATGTAAGAGGCTGAGCAGTTTCTCCCTTTTTATGGGCGAATCATATCCATTGCAACAAAAGAAAGACTTGCATTTCTATAGCGCCTTTCACGACCACCGGACGTCTCAAAGCACTTTACAACCAATGAAGTGCTTGTGGAGTGTAGTCACTGTTGTAAATGTAGGAATCGCGGCAGCCAATTTGCACACTGCAAGCTCCCACAAACAGCAATGTGAAAATTACCAGGTAACATTGGGCCAGAAATTCGGGTCCCCACAGGTGAGTACGCGCTGGGTACTCACGCGTAGGGCCAACGAAAGTGCCGGTTTCGTGCATGCACTGCGCATGCGCGGGAAACCGGAACTTCTGTTCCCTTGAAGAAAGGGGTTCACAGGTCGAACGCGTGCGCCTGGAACTTCCGTTTTTTTTGCAGGTTCTTCCAGGAGGGTAAGTCTCCAGCAGTTACGCTTTTAAAAAGCAGTCACAAGGCCTGCTTTTAACGAGGAAGTGGTGAATTAAGTAAAATTAAAACATTTTTTCCACAGGTTTATTATTTTTAAATACTTTAAAGAAAGGTAAGTTTATTTTTAGCCTGGTTAAAAACTGTAATTAATTTTTTCAAAAATTTTAGTTATTGTTTATAATTATTTTATGTAATTTATAGTTATTTTAAAAATGTGATTTAAAAAAAAAATTATTTGAAGTTTTAGTTAGGTTTTGGGGCCGATCTCTATTCATAGATTTGACAGGTCTTCCTGTCAAATCTATGAATAGAGATTCCCTGCTACGATTGGCTCTCCATGGCCCACGTGATCCCAGGGGACGCATCGAACTAACTGTGCCCCTGGGATACGCAAGCACTGCGCGCCGGCAGTTGGAGGAGGCCCAGGATCGGAATCCCACGCGGGCCCACAGCACAACGGCCGGCGCGCTAGCTAAGTGCAGGTCGGGGGCTTGCACCTGCGGGAAGCCCCCGACCCGAATTTCTGGCCCAATCTGTTTTTTTGTTATGTTGATTGAGGGAGAAATAAATGGCCAGGACACCGGGGTTAACTATCCTACTCTTCTTCGAAATAGTGGCCATGGGATCTTTTACGTCCACCTGAGAGAGCAGACGGGGCCTCGGTTCAATGTCTCATCTGAAGGACGGCACCTCCGACAGCGCAGCACTCCCTCAGCACTGCACTGGAGTGTCAGCCTAGATTTCTGTGCTCAAGTCTCTGGGGTGGGACTATGAACCCACAACCTTCTGACCCAGAGGCGAGGGTGCTACCCACTGAGCCACAGCTGACACTGCCAGTTCAACAAATCAGTAAAGAAATTGCAATTGTTGGAACTGCTGAAACATTCCTTCGAATTAATGTTATGTCTTAGTATTTCAGTGCACTTTGGACCTCCACGTTTTTAGCTCCAGTTTAAATTCTTGTCTTTTAATGCAGCAACTGTGACAGAAGTCCCGTCGTATGCAGTAGTTAATAAGAAGAAGAAGGCAGGAAACGGTACGTATATTGGAAACATGTGGCTACTGTCCAGATCAGGGTTGAGACCTGCCCAAGTACATAAAATCACAGGGGAGCACTGCTGGGGCCTCAACTATTTACAATATATATATATATTAATGACTTGGATGAAGGGACCGTGTGTACTATAGCCAAATTTGCTGATGAGACAAAGATAGGTGGGAAAGCAAGTTGTGAGGAGGACATAAAGAGTGAGCAAAGGGATATAGAGAGGTTAAGTGAGTGGGCAAGAATTTGGCAGATGGAGTATAATGTGGGAAAATGTGAGGTTATCAACTTTGGTAGGAAAAATAAAAAAGCAAATTATTATTTAAACATAGAGAGACTACAAAATGCTGAGGTACAGAGGGATCTGGGGGTCCTTGTACATGAAACACAAAAAGTTAGCATGCAGGTACAGCAAGTAATTAGGAAGGCAAATGGAATGTGAATTATTGCAAGGGGGTTGGAGTATAAAAGTAGGGAAGTCCTGCTACAACTCTAGAGGGCGTTGGTGAGACCACACCTGGAGTACTGCGTACAGTTTTGGTCTCCTTATTTAAGGCGGGATATACTTGCATTGGCGGCAGTACAGAGAAGGTTCACTAGGTTAATTCCTGAGATGAAGTGGTTAGATATATTTCTTAAGGCTAAAGGTATCAAGGGATTTGGAGAGAAGGCAGGGACAGGGTACTGAATTTGGATGATCAGCCATGATCTTATTAAATGGCGGGGCAGGCTCGAGGAGCCGAATGGCCTACTGCTCCTATTTCTTATTATTTCATAGAACTTGAAATTTCTCCACACGACCGTGGCTAATCTTCTACCTCAACTCCACTCCAGAATCGATTGCGGCACATAGTCTGTAATTTGTTAGCGAGATTTCTGTTCGAAATATTTCGGAGCATCTTGCTTCAATCAGCAGTTGTACAATGTAGGAGATGCTGTAGTGAGGCCTAACAAATTTAAGACCATTTCTGATGGTGATCAACTACAGAAAAAGATGCATTATTACGTAGACATTCTGTGTGGGCAGGAACGGCATAACGTGTTTCAAAGCTATTTCAATAGAGACATTGGCCCGGAATTTACGAGACCTATGACATCATACACACAGTGCACGCCGTGGTCAGTGCTGTGAATGGCCCGCACGTTCCGCGCTTCCCCATGCGATTAACTTGACAGATTGTACGCAAACGCTGTAAATTAAATTCACTTCCGCTAGCACGAGTTGGACTCCTGCCAAGCGTAAGGGTTAAAATAAATGTTTAAATCAATTTTTTTAAGTGATTTAAACATTCACTTACATTTAAAGTTAGTTTCGGTTATTTTTGTCCCATTTCAAAATGTTTAAATTTATTTTTCAAAACATTAAATTTTTATTTTAGATGTTTAATTAAAGGGTAATTTAATTAATTGTGAAGCTGTGATCAGTTATTTTTACTTCAGTGCTGTGAAATTGTATTTGTTAGGTGATGTCTGTTATGATTATGGGAATTCCGTATGTAAATAAATCCCCATAAGTAGAATGGGAACACCGCTTTGCCGTTGGTTGGGTGGGCCCACGTGATCCCAGGGAGGCTTGCGAACTGCATGCCCTCCTGGGATGCGTGAGCCTTTAACCAGGCGTATGCATGCCTGCAAGCCCAGGACTACAAGAGTCCAATGCTCCAGGGACACCAGGTAAGTACAGAGTTTTCTTGCGGTTCGGAGGTGTACGCGGGCGGCAAGCCTCCGACCGAAATTTCCAGGCCATGAACTTGTAGGATTACATAAGATATACGGCACAGAAACAGGCCATTCGGCCCAACCAGTCCATGCCAGCGTTTAAGCTCCACTCGAGCCTCCTCCCGTCTTTCCACATCAAAATCTATAAGCGTAACCCTCTATTCCCTTCTCCCTCATATGCTTGTCCAGCCTCCCCTTAAATGCATCTATATTATTTGCTTCAACCACTCCCTGTGGTAGCGAGTTCCACATTCTCACCACTCTCTGGGTAAAGAAGTTTCTTCTGAATTCCCTATTGGATTTCTTGGTTATGCTCTTTCCCACAAGTGGAAACATTCTCTCTGTATCCACTCTATCAAAACCTTTCATCATTTTAAAGACATCTATTAGGTCACCCCTCAGCCTTCTTTTTTCAAGAGAAAAGAGACCCAGCCTGTTCATCCTTTCCTGATAGGTGTACCCTCGCATTTCTGGTATCATCCTTGTAGATCTTCTCTGCCCCCTCTCCAGTGCCTCTATATCCTTTTTATAATATGGTGACCAGAACTGTACGCAGTGCTCCAAGTGTGGTCTAACCAAGGTTCAATACAGGTTTAGCATAACTTCCCTACTTTTCAATTCCATCTCTCTAGAAATAAATCCCAGTGCTTGTTTTGCTTTTTTTTATTGCCTTGATAACCTGTGGCGCAACTTTTAGTGATTTGTGTATTTGTACTCGGAGATCCCTTTGCTCCTCTACCCCACCTAGACTCCTAAGAACAGAAGAAACAGGAGCAGGGGTTGGCCATTCGGCCCCTCGAGCCTGCTCCGCCATTCAATAAGATCATGGCTGATCTGATCTTGGCCTCAACTCCACTTCCCCGCCCGCTCCCCACAACCCTTGACTTCCCTATAGTTCAAATATCTGTCAATCTCCGCCTTGAATATATTCAATGACTTTACCTCCACAGCTCTCTGGAGTAGAGAATTCCAAAGAGTCTCGACCCTCTGAGAGAAAAAATTCCTCCTCATTTCTGTTTTAAATGGGTGACCCCTTATTCTGAAACTATGCCCCCTAGTTCTAGATACCTCCACGAGGGGAAACATCCTCTCTGCGTCTACCCTATCAAGCCCCCTCAGAATCTTATATGTTTCAATAAGATCACCTCTCATTCTTCTAAACTCCAATGAATATAGGCCCAACCTTTCTTCATAAGACAACCCCCTCATCTCAGGAATCAACCTAGTGAACATTCTTTGAACTGTCTCCAATGCAAGTACAGGAAACTCTTTTTTATCCGGCACCGACGGGACTGGCGTGCTGCCGGTTTATCAAAAAGTCCGGATTACTGAGAGGTATAGTTAAAAGGTACGAGAGCCCCGTACATGGCCACAGATCCAGGCGTCCCTGTTGCATGGCAACAGGTGCAGGAACCCCAGCCACAGATCCAGGCGTCCCTGTGGCATTGCAACAGGTGCAGGAACCCCGGTTACACGGCCACAGATCCAGGAATGGCCACTAATATGAAGTAAAACTTACCTGAACCTACTCCTGAATTTTGCCGGTTAACTGAGATTTCCGGTTATCTAGGTGCCAGTAAATCGAGAGTTTCCTGTATATCCCTCCCTAAATAAGGAGACCAAAACAGTATGCAGTACACCAGGTGTGGTCTCACCAACGCCCTGTTTAGTTGCATCCTCCAAATAATAAGTGACCTCCCTATTCTTCCTACCAAAATGTAATACCTCACATTTATCTGTGTTGAACTTCATTTGAATATAACAGCCTAGCCCCCACATTATATCAGAGGACGAAGGAATTTCATTCACATTACCTTTGGGAATCGGGAGAATTTACGCACAGCTATCTCTCAGGAGATTAAATGTACGGTGTAGAGTGCAGCTAATGTTTACACAGGGTAATTGTAAAGCTTTGGTGTCGAGCTCTGCTGATGGCCCAGTGGGTGCATTTAGTGTCAAAGAGTAGCACTTAGTCGCAATACTTCGAAAGACCCAGATTTGTTTCTGGTCTATGCTGCCTTAGCTGAGCACGCACAAGCTCATACTCCTGATTTATTATCGAGTGCCACCTGCTGGTAAGTGTGATTCTCTGCTGAGAACAAAGCAGTTAATGCTGTGGTGCACTGCCCTTGAGGATAATCTGGCAAAATTAATTGCCAAGGCTCACAAATGGAGAAAGGCCATTTGGGCCTTTTACTGCAGGGCAACTTGAGCAAGGAAGAAGAAAGCATGGACGGCAACAGGACATAGAAAGGCTAGCACAATGGGCAGACAAGTGGCAGATGGAATTTAATACAGAGAAGTGTGAGGTGATGCATTTTGGCAGAAGGAACAGGGAGAGACAATATACACTTAACGGCACAGTTTTAAAGAGTGTGCAGGGACAGAGGGACCCGGGAGTTAATGTGCATAGGTCCCTGAAGGTGGCAGGACATACTGAGAGAGTGGTTAACAAAGCATATGCGATCTTGGGCTTCACAAATAGAAGTATTGAGTACAGAAGTAGAGAAGTTATGCTGAACCTTTATAAAGCGCTGGTTAGGCCACAACTGGAGTATTGCGTCCAGTTCCGGTCACCACACTTTAGGAAGGATGTGAAGGCCCTTGAGAGGGTGCAGAGGAGATTTACCAAAATGGTTCTGGGGATGGGGGATCTTAGCTACAAGGACAGGTTGGAGATGCTGGATTTGTTTTCATTTGCGCAAAGGAGGTTGCGGGTGATTTGATAGAGGTGTACAAGATTATGACGGGTTTGGATAGGCTCGTCGGGGAAAGGCTGTTCCCACTAGTTGACGGTACAAGGACTAGGGGACACAGATTTAAGGTTTTGGGCAAGAGATACAGGGGGGATGTGAGGGAAAACTTTTTTACACAGCGAGTGGTGAGGACCTGGAACTCGCTGCCGACGGACGCGGTGGAAGCGGAGACACTCAATGTTTTCAAGGGGAGACTGGATAGGCACTTGAGGGAAATAAACTTGCAGGGCTACGGGGATAGAGCGGGAGAATGGGACTGACAGGATTGCTCTACAGAGAGCCGGCACGGACTCGATGGGCCGAATGGCCTCCTTCTGTGACGTTATGACTCTATGGTTGATATATTGGTGAAAATGTAAGAGAACAATAATCGGTGCCTGAAGTTAATTGGTGTCGAAGATGTTTTATAGTACAAAAATACTGGTTGGCTGTGATCTGTCCGGATTGGGATTGTTTTCATCCAAACTTCAGGCTCTAATATTGCACTGATATTTTAATAATGAGCACACAATTTCAGTTGCCACTAGAACCATAGCAAATACAGAGATGTCATACAGATGATAGGAGAGATAGAAACCCACACACGTGGACATTTACCTTTCCGAATGTTAGGTAACCGACTGTTATGTTCTGAGGCCAATGAACCCAGCTTGCCTCCTTATAGTTTGGTCTTTATTTTGCAGATGCTGTGAATCATGAACAAAATCCACCAATCACAAAGGTAGGGACACATCAGAACATTAGAATTAGGAATGGGAGTCGGCCATACGACCCCTCGAGCCTGCTCCACCGTTCAATAAGATCGTGGCTGACCTTCTACCTCAACTCCACTTTCCCAGCTGTTCTCCAAATCCCTTGATTCACTATGAGTCCAAAAGTCTATCGCTCACAGTCTTGAATATACTCAACGATTCAGTATCCACAGCCCTTTGGGGCAGACAATTCCAAAGGTTCACAACCCTCTGAGTGAAGAAATTCGTCCTCATCTTAGTACTAAAAGGCCGACACCTTATCCAGAGACTATACCCACTAGTTCTAGGCTCTCCAGCCAGGGAAAACAGCCTCTCAGCATCTACCCTGTCAAGCCCTCTCAGAATCTTATATGTTTATATGAGATCACCTCTCCTTCTTCTAAACTCCAGAGAGTATAGGCCCAAAGCTATAAACTTTTAAATGTTTTACTGAAAACATTTTGAGCAGAAAGAACTCTGGTCACAATGCACATATTAGTTGGCATTTTTTAAAAATTCTTTCCTGGGATGTGGGCGTCGCTGGCAAGGCCGGCATTTATTGCCCATCCCTAATTGCCCTCGAGAAGGTGGTGGTGAGCCGCCTTCTTGAACCGCTGCAGTCCGTGTGGTGAAGGCACTCCCACAGTGCTGTTAGGGGGGGGAGTTCCTGGGTGTTACATAAGAACATAAGAAATAGGAGCAGGAATAGGCCACTTGGCCCCTCGAGCCTGCTCCGCCATTCAATAAGATCATGGCTGATCTCGGGCTCAAAGCCACTTCCCTGCCCGCTCCCCATAACCCTTCACTCCCTTATCTTGCTAAACTCTGTCTATCTCCACCTTAAATGTATTTAATGACCCAGCCTCCATGGCTCTCTGGGGCAGAGAATTCTACAGATTTATGACCCTTGAGAGAAGAAATTCCTCCTCATCTCAGTTCTAAAAGGGCGACCCTTTATTCTAAAATTGTGCCCCTGAGTTCTAGATTTCCCCACGAGGGGAAATATCCTCTCTGCATCTACCTTGTCGAGCCCCCTCAGTATCTTATATGTTTCAATAAGATCACCTCTCATTCTTCTAAATTCCAATGAGTATAGGCCCAACCTGCTCAACCTTTCTTCATAAGTCAAACCCCTTCATCTCCGGAATCAACCTCGCGAACCTTCTCTGAACTGCCTCCAATGCAAGTATATCCTTCCTTAAATAAGGAGACCAAAACTGTACCCAGCGACGATGAAGGAACGGCCGATATACTTCCAAGTCAGGATGGTGTGTGACTTGGAGGGAAACTTGGAGGTGATGATGTTCCCATGCGCCTGCTGCCCTTGTCCTTCTAGGTGGTAGAGGTCGCGGGTTGCAGGTTTATTATTACAGTAATATAACAATTATATCTGTATATGTGAGTTCCCTGATCCTAATCAATGATATATTATCACTAAAATTATTAACTATATCCAACCACATTTGTGGTCTTTTTTGAAGATTTCTTATTTCTGGAGCTCAGACCATGTGCCATCAAGCAAGAATGCAATTGCATTTCATGATAAATGGTTTAAATTACTCGATTCTGTTATGCAAAGTTTTCGGCTCCACTTTAGACTAAAATGCAATTTAGACTAAAATGCAGTGTAAATCAGGAATCCGGGTCTGACCCCACTCCAGAATTGATTGTGGCACACAGTCTTTAATTTGTTAGCGAGATTTCTGTTTGAGATATTTCGGACCATCTCGCTTCGATCAGCAGTTGTACAATGTAGGAGATGCTGTAGTGAGGGCTAATAAATTTAAGACCATTTCTGATGGTGATTAACTACAGTAAAAGGCACATTATTATGTAGACATTCTGTGTGTCTGACATCACTTCAGTTGTGCTGACACCCTCTGCCATGGTTAACGGCCTTTAACCAGCGATAAGACTGATGGCGGGGCGGGGGTCGGGGGGGCACTGAGGAACAGAATGACTCGTTGTCCTGCAGGGTCGGGGTCAAGAGAAGTACCTGGACTGATGACACAGGGCGGCAGGGGCATGGGAACACCATCACCTCCGAGTTGCCCTCCAAGCCACACGCACCATCCCGCCGTGGAAATATATCGGCCGTTCCTTCATCGTCGCTGGGTCAAAATCCTGGAACTCCCTCCCTAACAGCACTGTGGGAGCACCTTCACCACACGGACTGCAGCGGTTCAAGAAGGCGGCTCACCACCACCTTCTCAAGGGGCAACTAGGGATGGGCAATAAATGCCGGCCTTGCCAGCGATGCCCACATCCTATGAACAGATAAATTAAAAAATACGGAACCAGCCCTGAGAGACTCAATCCAATTTTTAATTTATAATATGCTGCATAGTTTTCTGTAACAATATCTGTCAGATTTTGGATTTACATAGAAACATAGAAGATAGGAGCAGGAGTAGGCCATTCGGCCCCTCGAGCCTGCTCCGCCATTCAATGAGATCATGGCTGATCATCCAAATTCAGTACCCAGACCCTGCCTTCTCCCCATATCCCTTCATCCCTTTAGCCTTAAAAAATATATCTATCTCCTTCTTGAATATATTTAATGAATTGGCCTCAACTGCCTTCTGTGGTAGAGAATTGTTGTTCCTTTTATAATATACAAATATAATGTCAATCACTTTGCTTTTCAGCCAACTGAACACACCTGCTGTTATGCAGAACTGCAAAATCCAGACTCCCGCAATGTAACTTCTCCCAAAAGTGAAGTGGACTATGCTACAGTGCAATTCTAACCATCAGGGCACGTTGCCAGTCATTGGTTGCGTGTTCTCTCTGTTAACACTTCCCACTTCTGAAGTTGCACGAGGCTTCAGAACAATGAGATGCTTTCTATTTTTGATATGTGACTGTCACTAATATCCATTTAAATCATCCACCTTTGGCACCGCCCCCCCCCCCCCCCCCGAACAGCTCCAAATAAAATCCAAGGGGAAAAATTGGGTCGCGCCCCCTTTGGGGCGCTAGCTTCTCCGGAACAAAGTTAGCGCCCCCGCGCCCGAAATTCACCGGTAGAGCCTCAAGAGGGAGGCGGGGCAATACTGGAAGTGCCCCGTCTTCCTGTTGGGGCATGGCGCTGCGGCACGTCGCACCGCAGTAAAGCCGGCCTTCCTCCCCTTATTAAAGGGGAAGGGCCTAGCGCAGCGTGACCCGGGGCCCAGCTGGGCCACCAGGGATTGGGAGTGCTGGCAAAAGAGCCTGGCACTCAAGAGAAGTGCCGGGCTCACGGAGCGCGGCCGCCACTCAGCGGGGGGTGGGGGGCGGGCTGCTCAGAAGGCTGGGTCGGCAACGGGGGCAGGTGTTGGCAGGCGGCCAGCAACAAAAATGGCCACCCGGCACCTCTCCTTTAAATAGCGCCGGCCCGGCCGCAGGTTGGCCCCCCTGACCCCGTTGGACATAGCGTCCGGCTGTAAGTCAGGGGGCGCTACTGATGATCGCGGCCAGGGTGTGAGCGGGGTGTTGCGCAGGGCGATGACATCATCGCCGGTGGCGCTAACAGTTACCGCCGCCACTAACCTCCCGCTGAATTTCGCGGGAGGCGTTAGCGGCGCTGCGCCCAGGCGCTAGTTGCTTTGCCCACTTAGGGCGCTAACAGGAGACGCAAGTCAACCGAATTTTTCACCCCCATCTCTAACCTCCCTTTCCTCTCAAGCCTTTGACCGCGTTGTCCCCTCCCAAATCCGTGCCCACCCATCTTTCTCGCAACTTTATGATGTTTAAATCTCTCCAATCAGGTTTCTACTTCTGCTGCAGCACTGCAGTGACCCTAATGAAAGTCACAAATTACTTCCTCTTTGACTGTGTCGGTGGTGCACTGTCCCCCCTCACCATTCTTGACCCCTCTGCAGTCTTTCACATGGTTGACTACACAATCCCCCTCCAACGCCTATCCTCCCTGGTCCAGCTGAGTGTGCCTGCTCTCGCCTGGTTCCACCCTTACCTATCCCGTAGTAGCCAGAGAATCTCCTGCAATGGCTTCTCTTCCCACCTCCGCTCTGTTACTTCGGGAGCCCTCTTGGGATCTAGCCTTGGTGCCTTCGTATTTCTTATCCACGTGCTGCCCCTGGGTGATATCCTCCAAAGACGTGGTCTCGGGTTCCACATGTACGCTGACGGCATCCAGTCCTACCTCACCACAACCCCTTCGCTGACTCTGTATATAGGCCCAGAAATTCGGGTCGGGGGCTTCCCGCGGGTGTAAGCCCCCGACCTGCACTTACCTAGCGCGCCGGCTGTTGAGCTGTGGGCCCCCGTGGAATTCCGATCCTGGGCCTCCTCCAACTGCCGGCGCACAGTGCTTGCGTATCCCAGGGGCGCAGTTAGTTCGATGCGTCCCCTGGGATCACGTGGGCCATGGAGAGCCAATGGTAGCAGGGAATGCTTCATTCATAAGTTTGACAGGAAGGGCTGTCAAACTTATAAATACTATAAGCCCCAAAACATCACTAAATTTTCAAATAAATCCAAAAAAAAAATCACATTTTAAAAATAAACTATAAACTACATGAAATAACTATTTTTAACAATAATTTTAATTTTTTGAAAAAAAATAATTTTATTTTCTAATGGAGCTAAAAATAAACTTACCTTTCCTTAAAGTATTTAAAAATAATAAACCTGTGGAAAAAATGTTTTAATTTTAATTAATTCACCACTTACCTTGTAAAAAGCAGGCCTTGCGACTGCTTTTTACATGTCTAACTTCTGGAGACTTACCCTCCCGGGAAAACCTGCTAAAAAAAGTAAGTTCGATGCGCCCGCGCAGCCTCTCCTGCGCACGCGATCGAACTCTGAACCCCTTCTTTCAGGGGAACGGAAGTGCCGGTTTCCCGCGCATGCGCAGTGCATGCAGGAAACCGGCACTTCCATTGGGCCTACGGGTATGTACCCCGTGCGTACTCACCCATAGAGACCCGAATTTCTGGGCCATATATATATATATCAGGATGGTTGTCCAACATCCAGCCCTGGATAAGCTGCAATTTCCTCCAATTAAATATTGGGAAGACCAAAGCCAATATTGGCCCAGAAATTCCATTTGCGCGATCCTGAAAAATCTCCGCCAGAACCGGAGGTCTCCCGGGAGGCGCAGAGTTCCATTGATGGGCCTCCTCAATCTGCCGGTGCGCAGGGCCCACGTATCCAAGAGGCGCAGGTAGTTCGCAGCGTCCCTGGGATCACGTGGGCCATGGAGAGCCAATCAGAGCAGGGAATCTCCATTCATAGATTTGACAGGAAGACCTGTCTAATCTATGATTAGAGATCGGCTCCAAAACATAAGTAAAACTTCAAATAATTTTTTTTTTTAAATCACATTTTTAAAATTGCTGTAAATTACATAAATTAACTATTGTAAACAAAAATTTAAGGCCTAGAAATTCAGTAGCGTTCGCCAGCCGTTAACGCCTTAAGAGGGGTAGATTTCCAGCGCTACGCACTTAGCGCCCGGGCGCAGTCCGAACTGCGCCTACGCCCAACTTCAGTTGACATTTAGCGCCGGCGCAAAGTGTTTGCGCCCGCTCAGCTGCGTGCGCAGCTTATGACGTCATTTCGTCGTGCAACGCTGTTTGTGCGCCCCAAACCGGAAATTCAGTGGCGCCCGCCCAATGTGGGCGTGGCGCTGTTAAGAACTGTGAACTGGAACGCAGCAGAGGCCCTGCGGGCCTCGGGGAGCGCTAATTAAAGGGCACTTAGACTGAACTATAAAGGCCAGCCATTTTGCTGCCATGACTTTAGTGCTTTGGATTTCTGGACAGAGACCAAGGAACAGACCTTACTGATTTGGGACAACATAGGAGAGGTATTTTTGGCTTCTGGCCAGAGCTTGGAAATTAGACTCATTGTGATTTCACTGTTTGCAAGTTTATTATGGGGGCTGCATGGGGTTCCAACCCTCAGTTCCAGCATTATGTGCGAAGGGCTCGCAGACGCTGTGTGAGAGGGCCAGCCATGCCTAGACGCAGAGGGGCCGTCAGGCGTTGGCAACGTAGGCCTTACCCACTCAGGGAATACCGGCAGCAGGTGTCCTATCTCACCATGACTGCCGCGCATTGTGTTAAGAGGCTGCGCTTCAGAAGGGAGGTGGTTGCAGAGATCTGCCAGCTGCTTCACAGAGATCTGCCTCCACAGCTGATGTGCAGGACGTCTCTGTCGGTGGAAGTGAAGGTCACGGTGGCTCTGAACTTTTATGCAAGCGGCTCCTTCCAAGCCGCTGCTGGGGACATAGCGAACATCTCCCAGTTCGCCGTGCATCGCTGCATCCGGCAGGTCACCGATGCCCTTTTCGCAAGGAGACACCAATTCATCTCCTTCCCCATGACCCTAGAGAGGCAGGAGCAGCGTGCAGTCGGATTTGCCAGGATCGCCGACTTCCCCATGGTGCAGGGCGCCATTGACTGCACGCATGTGGCTATGCGGGCACCTATCGACAATGCCGAGGATTACCGCAACCGGAAGGGCTACCATTCCCTCAATGTACAGCTGGTGTGTGACAACAGGCAGCGCATCCTAGCTGTCAATGCCTGCTTTCCAGAAAGCAGCCACGATGCATTTATCCTGCGCCAGACTACTGTGGCTGACATGTTCCTGGCACAGCCTCCACCAAGGGGATGGCTTATTGGGGACAAGGGCTACCCTTTGTGTACATGGCTCATGACCCCGCTCCGCGCGCCCAGGACCCCTGCGGAGGAGGCATACAACGAAAGCCATCAAGCCACAAGGAACATCATAGAGCAAACGATTGGCGTCCTCAAGCAACGGTTCCGCTGCCTGGATCGTTCCGGCGGATCTCTACAGTATTCGCCGGATAGAATCTCCCAGTTCGTCGTCGTTTGCTGCATGCTGCACAACCTGGCTATCCGCAGGACTCAGGCACTGCCACCTCACGTTGGACCACCACCTCAGGAGGACGAGCAGGAGGACCAGGAGGAGGAGGAGGAGTACCAGCCCAGGAGGGAGCCACAAGGTCCAAGGGCCGTCCGCCGGCGGCTTATTGAACGACACTTCTAGGCCCCCTGCCAGGGAATGGCTTGTGGCAATGAACGCACCTGAATGCAGCCGCGCCGCAAGCCCTCAGCCGGTTAACGCAACAACCACTTGAAACATGACACCTGGACAAGCTGAATAAATAAAAAGCTTTATTTAACAAACTCAGCGTCCTTCCCACATGAAACAGAAAAACAGACAAGACCCCCAAAAAACAGTCAAAAACATATCTCACTCCCACAACCTGGGGAAGAATAACAAAAATTGTCCTTCCAATTGGCCTTCATCCTCGGCCTTACCAAAATAAGCCCCCCCCCCCTCCAGAACACAAACACCCCCATATAAAAAAAACAGTTGGCAACACACTCTACTTGGTGTGCCGAGAGGGCGAGTCCTTGTGCAGGCTTCTCCGGCCCCTGCCCGACCTGTTGCTCCGCCTCAACCTGGGCCCTGTGGGTATTGCAAGGCTGGGGGAAGGCTCCTGAGGGGCACAATGCGTGACGGTAGATGCCCTTGGGGGTCGGCCTAGACGAGGTCCGGCCCTGGAGGGGCCGGCTGCTGACTGCTGCAGCTGTGGCTGGCCAGCATCAGTCTCTCCAGGAGCTCGTCGCACCTTGGCTGGGGGAGTGGCAGTGGCAGCTGCAGCAATGGGGGCAAGCTGGCTGATGCCAGGCGCTCGCTGGTCGCCAGAGACACTGGCACTCGGCCGGCCTGGCACTGCAGCAAGCGCAGCAATCTGGTGAAGGCCAGACCGCTGTGCTGCAGCAGGGCGGCGGGTGCCCTGGCGATGCTTCCGTGACACAGCGAGTGTGGCAGAAGTGAGTGCGCGAACTGCCCTGGTCTGTGCCCGCATCAGATCAGCCAGTGTCTGGACGGCACCACTCATGAACTCGCGACTCGCGTCCTGTGCTGCCGCGAGTTGGTCGACACCCCTGGCCTGTGCTGCCGCGAGTTGCTCGACACCCCTGGCCTGTGAGTCCCCGAAATTGGCCACGCTATGAGCCAGGGACTCAATGGCCTGAGGCAACTGTCCCACAACCCCCATGAACTCGTTGTGGCGCCGCTCCGAGGCCGCGGACATTTCATCAAGGAGGCGCACCTCCTGGGCGAGGACCGTCTCCGGACTGGAGGGCGGACTCTCCCTCTGGGGAGAAGGCCGCCGAGCTGCCCGACCCTTCCCGCGTGCCTCGACGCCACTGGGCCCAGCAACTGCCCTCCCCTGCAACACTTCCCCCTCTGGGGAGAAGGCAGCCGTGCTGCCCGACCCTTCCCGCGTGCCTGGACGCCACTGGGCCCAGCAACTGCCCTCCCCTGCAACACTTCCCCCCCCCTCTGGGGAGAAGGCAGCCGTGCTGCCCGACCCTTCCCGCGTGCCTGGACGCCACTGGGCCCAGGAGCTACACCCCCCTGCAACACTTCCCCCTGGCTCTCCTCCAGGCAAGACGTGTCCCCTCCATTGCCATCCCCTGGCGCGGATGAGGGTTCCCCCGATGTGCCGCCTTCCTCTTGGTCCTCGTCGTCCTCCTCTTCCGAGGGACTGGCACTCTCAGCTTCAGGGACCTCCTCCTCACCAGCTGAAAGCAGGAAGGCACAAGAGTAGCTTTAGAGTGAGGACAGGGCGTCAGCGAAGGAGGCATGAGTAGTGCCATTATGCGCATTGGTGGGACAGTGGCAAAGGATGTAGATCTGAAGCGCAAGGGGAACCAGAGAGGTCCAAACGGTCATGTCCTTACCATTGGGTCCCAGCACAGGGTCGGCATCTCCAATAGCAACGGGGCCAGTCACCCGGCCACGCACGAGTCAAGCCACGCTCTCCTCCAGCTGACTGAGCTGCTGGAACTGGGGACGGCCTCCCCCGGTGACAGTCTGGCTCTTCAAATTCTGCGCCAGCTTGGCCTGCAAGAGAAGGGACGGCCTCTAAGTACAGTGTGGTGCCCTGTTGTTGTGTGCACTGCCTCCCATGGTCGAATAGCTTGGCCAGTGTGTTAAGTGCAGAGAGTGCTATTGATGATCATGCCAGTGCCATAGCTGCGGGAGGAGGGCTGGCCATTAGGCCTTTGAGGTCCCTTTGCCCACAATGTGAGGTGCACATGCAAGGATGAGGAGGACACTGGAAAGGGTACTCACCCTGACCAACCGACTGAGGTCGTTGAACTTCTTGCGGCATTGGTCAGCAGTCCTGGGGACATCGCTGTTGGCTGTGACCCTCAGGGCGATTTCCCTCCAGGCTCTCCTGTACTGCCTCCTGGGAGCCTTCTTGCCACTGTCCGGGCACAAGATCTCTCTGTTCTTTTCCAACCCCCTAAGCAGCACCCTCAAAGCATGCTCTGAGAAGCGCTGCGCTCGTTCACGGGCCTTCTGCATGGCTTCAGGCGCTATTTGGGTCCACCAGCAGTGTTCAGGCCTAGCTGCAGGGCTCCACTATCCAGGGCGTGGCTGCAGACAATGTCGACCCTTCCCCCTTTAAGAGCTGGCCGGCGTCAGGGTGTCTGCTGTCAATCAAAACATGACCGCACCTGCGCTGCGCCCGGCCTCGGCGTTATCAGTCCGCACCGCCGGCTTAGCGCCTAAAGATAGGAGTGCAACGCCAGTTTCAGCGCTCGCCCAAACTCCTTGGCCAAAGCTACTGAATTTCGGCGAAGTGGCCTCCACTTTCCGGCGGGCGCTAACTTTAGCGGCCGCCCGACTTTACCGCCCCAAAAGTGGCTAGACTGAATTTCTAGGCCTAAATTTTTGAATGTAATAATTAAAGTTTTTAATGGGGTTAAAAATAAACTTACCCTTTCATTAAACTATTTTAAAATGATAAATCAGTAGAAAAAAAAAGCTCTTTTAGTTTCCTCACCTCTTACCTTGTTAAAAGCAGACCTTGCGCCTGCTTTTCCAGGTGCAGCTGTTTCAGACTTACCTGGACAGAAGCAACTGCTGGAAAAAAAGGGAAGTTGCAGCCGTACACGCTGAAGCCCTTTCTTTGAAGGACGGAAGTTCCGGCTTCCAGCGCATGCCTAAAACCGGCACTTCCGTTGGCCCTACGGGCGAGTACACAGCATGTAGGGAACGGAATTTATAGGCCATTGTCTTTGGACCCTGCCACAAAATCTGTTCCCCCGCCACTGATTCCATCCCCCCTCTCTGGCCCCTGTCTCAGGCTGAACCAGACTGTTTTCAAACTCGGCGTCCTAATTGACCCTGAACTGAGCTTCTGACCCTGATCCTCTCTATCATAAAGATCGCCTACTTCCACCTCTCTAATATCGCCTGTCTAACCCCTTCCGCAGCTAATCAGGAACAAGGATGTCTTGCTGCAGTTGTACAAGGCCTTGGTGAGACCACACCTTGAGTATTGTGTGCAGTTTTTGTCGTCTTATCTGAGGAAGGATGTTCTTGCCATGGAGGGAGTGCAGCGAAGATTCACCAGACTGATACCTGGGATGGCAGGAATGACGTATGAGGAGAGAGTGGGTCGATTGGGCTTATACTCGCTGGAGTTTAGAAGAATGAGAGGGGATCTCATTGAAACTTATAAAATTCTGACAGGACTAGACAGACTAGAAGCAGGAAGGATGTTCCCGATGGTCGGGGGGTCCAGAACCAGGGGTCACAGTCTAAGGATAAGGGGTAAGCCATTTAGGACTGAGATGAGGAGGAATTTCTTCACCCAGAGAGTGGTGAACCTGTGGAATTCTCTACCACAGAAGGCAGTAGAGGCCAATTCATTAAATATATTCAAGAAGGAGTTGGATATATTTCTTTAGGCTAAAGGGATATGGGGAGAAGGCAGGGACAGGGTACTGAATTTGGATGATCAGGCATGATCGCATTGAATGGCGGAGCAGGCTCGAGGGGCCGAATGCCCTACTCCTGCTCCTATCTTCTATGTTTCTAATCTGCTGATGGAACCCTCATCCATACAGTTACAACCTCCAGACTTGTGCTTTCCAAGCCTCTCCTGACCGCCCCCCCCTCTGCCTACCCCATCTCCCACCTTCCATAAACTCGATCTCATCCAAAACTCTGCTGCCCGTTTCCTAATCTGCACCAAGTCCTGTTCACCCATCACCCATGAGCGCTCCGACCTACATTGGCTACTGGTCCATCAAAGCCTTGATTCTTAAAATTCTCATCCTTGTGTTCAAAATCGCTCCATGGCCTCGTCCCTCCCCATTTCTAACCTCATCCAACCCTTGGAGAACTCTGCGTTCCTCCAACTCTGACCTCTTACGTATGCCCCATTCCCTTTACCTCACCGGTGACAGCTGTGCCTTCGGCTGTCTAGGACTAGAATTTTTTCCCTAAACCTCGCTGCATTTCTACCTCTCTGAATCTCTCTGTCTCATAAGAACATAAGAATTAGGAGCAGGAGTAGGCCATACGGCCCTTCGAGCCTGCTCTGCCATTCAGTAAGATCAACCTCAACTCCACATCCTGCCCGATCCCCATATCCCTAGACTAGAGTCCAAAAAGCCTATCTATCTCAGTCTTGAATATACTCAACGACACAGCCCTTTCGTGTGCTGAATTCCAAAGATCCACAACTCTTTGAGTGAAGAAATTCTTCCTCAACTCAGTCTTAAATGGCCGACCCCTTCTCCTGAGACTATGCCCCCTAGTTGTAGACTCCAACCAGGGGGAATCAACCTCACAGCATCTACCCTGTTAATCCCCCTCAGAATCTTATATATTTCAATGAGATCATCTCTCATTCTTCTAAACTCCAGAGAGCATAGGCCCATTCTACACAATCTCTCCTCATAGGACAACCCTCTCATCCCAGGGATCAATCCAGTGAACCTTCACTGGATACCTCTAAGGCAAGTATATCCTTCCTCAGATACCTCTCAGACTTCCTTTAAGATCCTCCTTAAAGCCTATCTCTTTGACCAAGGGGGAAAAATTCAGTATCGCCCCGCTTGGGGCGCCATTATCGGCCGTGCGCAAAGTTTAGCGCCTGGTGCTAATTATCGCCTCCGACAGCAAACTTGTCTTTTATCGCCCCTGGAGGTGATGAGAGCGCTGAATCAGGCGCTTCACACCTGTCTTAAGGCGCAAAGGCCGAGGAGTGAGGCGCTACCTCAGAGCGCTGGCGAAGAAAGGAAGGGCAAATCAAAATGAACCTGTAAAGTGCTGCTCAGTACTCAAAACTCCTTCACACAGCGTTGAATCTCTCCAGAAGTCTCTCTCTCTCTCTCTCAGAATGCGTGGTGCAAAAATGTCACCGACAAAAAAAGGCAGGAAGCGGTCGCCTTTAAATAGTGCTCCCCCAGTCTCTTTCTGACAGCTTAACGCTCCCCTCAACCTGTCGTTGCTAGCGGCCGGCGGTAAGGCAGGGGGCACCACTCAATATCCGGTCCGGGGTGCTAACGGGGCGTTGCGCTCTCGACTGACGTCACAATCTGCCGGCGCAGGAGATCGTGGCGGTAGTATTTAGCGCCGCCGCAAAATGTCTAGTTAATTTTGCGAGCGGCGCAAACATGGCCGCGCCCGGGCGCCAGTTGCTTTGCGCCCCATTTGGTGCCCTCTTAAGGCGCTAACAACTGAATTTATCCCCCCCCCCCGCAAGCGTTTAGTCAATCCCCCATCTAATGTCTCCTCCTTTGACTCAGTGTCAATTTCGCTTGAATTACGCCCCTGTAAAGAACACTGGAGCATTTTCCTGCTTTGAAGCTGCTATGTAAATGCAATTTTTTGCTTGTTGTTCTTGGTTGAATGTGATTCGCAGCAGGAAGTTGCTGGCAGCTACAGCTGGTTACGACGCCTTCCAGGCACCGCAACCCTTGAATTGAAACCAAGCCCAGAATACTGGCATGAAAGCAAAAACAGAAACAGCTGGAAATACTCAGCAGGTCAGGCAGTGCCAGCATCTGCGATATTTTCCTTTTTTGTGCATGTTCCCATCCTGGCTTCCAACAGAATGACCTCAGACAATCTCAGTGCCAGCTACATATAAAATTCAAAGTCAAACCCGTCTCCAGTAAATTCATAACAACGGCCAATTAATATTAAAAGAAAATACTGCAGATGCTGGAAATCTGAAATAAAAACAGAGCATGCTGGAGATACTCAGCAGGTCAGGCAGCATCGGCGAAGAGAGAAACAGAGTTAACGTTTCAGGTCGATGACCTTTCGTCAGAACTGGAATAAAGCAGGAAATGGAACAGATTTTTAAGCAAGTGCAGGGGCTGGGAAATGGGGGAGGGGATGAAAGAACAAAAGGGAAGGTCTGATAGGATAGAAGGCAGGAGAGGTTAAGAGACATTGGCCCCCGACCTGCACTTACCTAGCGCGCCAGCCGTTGAGCCGTGGGCCCGCGTGGGATTCCGATCCTGGGCCTCCTCCAACTGCCGGCGCGCAGTGCTTGCGCATCCCAGGGGCGCAGTTAGTTCGATGCGTCCCCTGGGATCACGTGGGCCATGGAGAGCCAATGGTTGCAGGGAATGCTTCATTCATAAGTTTGACAGGAAGAGCTGTCAAACCTATAAATACTATAAGCACCAAAACATCACTAAAACTTCAAATAAATTTTAAAAACATCACATTTTTAAAATAACTATAAATTACATGAAATAACTATTTTAAATAATTCAAATTTTTGAAAAAGTTAATTACATTTTCTAACGGGGCTAAAAGTAAACTTACCTTTCTTTAAAGTATTTAAAATTAATAAACCTGTGGGGAAAAAAAATTAAAATTTTAATTAATTCACCACTTACCTTGTTAAAAGCAGGCCTTGTGACTGCTTTTTAAAAGTGTAACTGCTGGAGACTTACTCTCCTGGAGAAACCTGGAAAAAAAACGTAAGTTCGATGCGCACGCGCTGCCTCTCCGGCGCACGCGTTCGACTTCTGAACCCCTTCCTTTAAGGGAACGGAAGTGCCGTTTTCCCGCGCATGCACAGTGCATGCACGAAACCAGTACTTCCATTGGGCCTACGTGTGAGTACCCCGTGCGTACTCACCCATGGGGACCCGAATTTCTGGGCCAATATTAAGAGATATTCAAGGCAAAAGGAGATGGTAATGGGACAGGTTAAGAATCAAAGGATGGCTCTAGATGAAGTGTAAATTGCGCTGGCAGAATGAAAGACAGCTGCCATGTGGGAGAGAAGAAAAGACACAAACAAAAGGTGTGGATAGAAAATATATATACGATAGGGGCCGAGGTTATGATCTGAAATTGTTGAACTCTATGTTGAGTCCAGAAGGCTGTGAAGTGCCGAATCGAAAGATGAGCCAATTAATATTGATGCACATGCGTGCTCTTAAGTGGATTCAATTATCATAACCATAATCAACTTTATTGTCATTGTTAGTGCACAAGTGCAGTACAACGAAATGTAGGCTTGCGGCTCCCGAGAGTGTACATTTAGATTAAGACATTTAAACATTCAACATTTGTGGTAAACCACTTTTATCGTTCACTATCGTTACACTATAGTTATCACTGTTGTACTGTTATCACTGTTCTCACTGTTGTATCACTATACGAGGTCGCCTCTTGTCGCGCTGTTATACCTGGGCTGACCACCTCCGACTCCGCCCATGGCTCCACCTACCTGCCCAGGTATAAAGGTAGTCGACTGGCTGGTATTCCTCCTTGTTGGACCCGATCACCCACGAGGGTGGGCTCTGTTATTTAGTCAATAAAAACCTTTAGTTACGTTCCTAACTCGTCGCTTTTTATTGGACGAATTGATAGGTATATCAATTTTATTGACTAAATTTTAAAGATGTCTACTACTGACCAGCCAGGAGCCCTCCCAGAAGCACAGCCACAGCAGCTTTCAGACACCGGGCTACACCAGCCACACCAGCCGGCTTGGCTGCAAGCCCTCAAACCACCGTACCTGGATCTAAACCCACAGGCAGCAAACTCAGCCCTCAACTTCAAACACTGGCTGGACTGCTTCGAATCCTACCTGGAAGAATCCGGCGTCCCTCAGAGATCCAAACTAAGAGTTCTGAACGCCCAAGCGAGCCCGAGAGTATACGCACTCATCCAGGACACGACTACATACGAGGCCGCTATCAACCTACTGAAACAGCAGTACCGGAGCCCGGTAAATTACATGTACACCAGGCACCTCCTCAGATCCCGCCCGCAACAGCCAGGAGAGTCTGTAGCTGAATTTTTACGGGCGCTAAGAGCACTCGGCAGGAACTGTGACTTTAAAGCGGTGACGGCTGTTGAAAATACGGAAGATAATATCCGCGATGCCTTTGTGAAAGGCCTACGGTCCGACTACTCACGGCAAAGACTGCTTGAAGCTAAAGACCTCGACCTGGACAAAGCTGAAGCCCTCGCTCTCTCCCTAGAGGTGGCCCATCAGGACCAGGAGGCGTTTTCCAGGTACTGCTCGCGACCCTGGGACTCGGGCCCGACCCCTACCGCAATACCCCTCGCAGCGCCGCCCCCGGGACCTACCTCAGCGTCGGCGTCCCGGACCCGACCGGGACCGCCACCCCCGGTACCGGCTCCGACATCGGGCACCCGCGATCGGGCCACTGGCTGCTTCTTTTGCGGCCAGGAGAAGCACCCGAGGTCACGCTGCCCAGCCAGGAACTCTACCTGCTCAACCTGCAGGAAGAAAGGCCACTTCTCTATGGCCTGCAGGAGCGGATCTTCAGAGGCCAGCAGTGCCTCATGCGAACTGTGGGGGCGGCCATCTTCTTTCAAGGCAACTGAGGCCAGCATCCCCACACGTGAGTCATGGGGCGGCCATCTTTGATCAAGGCAACCGACCCCAATAGTGCCTCGTGAGCTATGGGGGCAGCCATCTTCTCCGCCATTTTGTCCTACCTCGTGGGAGACGCCATTTTACCCACCACGCCCGACTGCCACCGGGCCCCCGGACCCGACGACCGCCTCGCCCGCAGACGACAACGACTCGCTTACCTACACACTAGCCTCCGTCACTCTGGATCAAGCCCGCCCACACCACCTGTCCAAGTCGATGATGGACATCAAAGTAAACGGCCACGCCACGACCTGCCTGTTCGACAGCGGAAGCACGGAGAGCTTCATCCACCCAGACACGGCGAGCCACTACTCCCTGTCCTGCCAACGCACAACCGAATCTCGATGGCATCGAGGTCCCACACCACGGACATTAGCGGCTACTGTGTTGTGACCTTGTCGGTTAAGGGTACGGAGTATAAAAATTTTAAACTCCTCGTCCTCCCCCAGCTCTGCGCTGCCGTCCTACTAGGGCTGGACTTCCAATCCCACCTCCAAAGTGTAACCCTAGCATACGGTGGACCCCTCCCCCCACTCACAGTCGACAACCAGCGAATGTTAAACCGCCCACCGCGTAACACCTGCAGCCTATCCACCCTCAAGGTGCCGCCACCTTCCCTGTTCGCTAACCTCACCCCCGACTGCAAACCTGTCGCTACCAAGAGCAGGCGGTACAGCGCTGGGGACAGAGCCTTCATTAGCTCTGAGGTGCGGCGCCTCCTGAAAGAGGGCATTATCGAGGGGAGCAACAGCCCCTGGCGTGCCCAGGTCGTGGTCGTTAAGACCGGCGATAAAAATCGCCTGGTCATCGACTACAGCCAGACCATAAACAGATACACCCAGCTGGACGCATACCCCCTTCCCCGCATATCTGACATGGTCAATCAGATTGCACAATACCGCGTATTCTCGACCATCGGCCTTAAGTCGGCCTACCACCAACTCCCTATCCACCCCGAGGACCGCCAGTACACCGCCTTCGAGGCGAATGGGCGCCTATACCACTTCCTTAGGGTCCCCTTCGGTGTCACCAACGGGGTCTCGGTCTTCCAAAGGGAGATGGACCGGATGGTTGACCAGAACGGACTGCAGGCCACATTCCCCTATCTAGATAACATCACCATCTGCGGCCGCGACCGGCAGGACCATGACGTGAATCTGGAGAAATTCCTCCGTACGGCCCAACGGCTGAACCTCACCTACAATAAGGGGAAACACCTCGCGCCTTGCCATCCTTGGCTGTGTAGTAGAGAACGGACTCATCGGCCCCGACCCCGAAAGAATGCGCCCCCTCATGGAGCTACCCCTCCCCCACTGCCCTAAGGCACTTAAGAGAACCCTGGGGCTCTTCGCCTACTATGCCCAATGGGTGCCCAATTATGCGGACAAAGCCAGACCCCTCATGAAGTCCACATCCTTCCCCCTCACGGAGGAAGCGTGCGCGGCCTTCTCCCTCATCAAGGGAGACATAGCCAAGGCCACAATGCACGCAGTGGATGAGTCCATCCCCTTCCAAGTGGAGAGCGATGCATCCGACTTCGCCCTAGCCGCTACCCTTAACCAGGAAGGGAGGCCGGTGGCCTTCTTCTCAAGGACCCTACAGGGCCCCGAGATCCGACACTCGTCGGTCGAGAAGGAAGCCCAGGCAATTGTGGAGGCGGTACGGCGCTGGAGGCATTACCTGGCAGGCAAACGATTTACCCTCCTCACCGACCAACGTTCGGTTGCTTTCATGTTTAATAACAAGCTGAGGGGCAAAATCAAGAATGACAAGATCTTGAGGTGGAGAATCGAGCTATCCACCTACGATTATGATATCTTGTACCGGCCAGGTAAGCTGAACGAACCCCCTGATGCTCTTTCACGAATTACATGCGCCAGCGCGCATATTGATAGACTTCAGACCCTCCACAACGACCTCTGCCACCCCGGGGTCACCAGACTTTACCATTTCATTAAGGCCCGCAACCTGACCTACTCCATCGAGGAGGTCAGGACCATGACCAGGAACTGCCAGACCTGCGCCGAGTGCAAACCGCACTTCTATAGGCCGGACAGAGCAAGCCTGATCAAGGCCACCCGCCCCTTCGAGCGCCTGAGCATCGACTTTAAGGGGCCTCTACCGTCATCTGACCGCAATGTGTACTTCCTCAACATCGTTGATGAGTACTCCCGTTTCCCTTTTGCCTTCCCCTGCCCAGACATGACCAGTACCACGGTCATCAAGTGCCTGAACGACCTCTTCGCCTTGTTCGGGTTCCCGAACTATATACATAGTGACCGGGGCTCCTCCTTCATGAGCGAGGAACTCCGTCAGTTCCTACTAGCGAGAGGTATTGCAGCAAGTAGGACCACCAGCTACAACCCCCGAGGGAACGGCCAGGTGGAAAGAGAGAACGCGACGGTATGGAAGGCCGTCCTCTTAGCCTTAAAGTCTAAGGGCCTCCCAACCTCCCGCTGGCAGGAAGTCCTCCCGACAGCGCTGCACTCCATCCGGTCACTACTTTGCACTGCCGTTAACGCCACCCGCCATGAACGAATGTTTGTTTTCCCCAGGAAGTCGAATACGGGAACCACTCTACCAACCTGGCTGACCTCTCCGGGGCCCGTCTTGCTGCGAAAGCACGTGAGGGCCCATAAAACAGACCCCCTGGTCGAGAGGGTGAACCTCCTGCACGCCAACCCCCAGTACGCCTACGTGGCTTACCCAGACGGGCGGGAGGACACTGTCTCCTTACGAGACCTCGCACCCTCGGGCACTCCGGAGACACCACCTTTACCCCCCCCACCACCCCCCCAATTCCAGCCCAGGTAGACGGCATGCCGGAACCCCACGAGCCTTCGCCGACCGCGCAGACACCAGCATTAACACCGGATAATGCAGCACCGCCGCTGCGACGATCGGAGAGGCTTACGAGGCCTCCGGACAGACTGACATACCAGAACTGGTAGTACACTTCACCCCGCTGGACTCAAATCTAAACAAGGGGTGAATGTGGTAAACCACTTTTATCGTTCACTATCGTTACACTATAGTTATCACTGTTGTACTGTTATCACTGTTCTCACTGTTGTATCACTATACGAGGTCGCCTCTTGTCGCGCTGTTATACCTGGGCTGACCACCTCCGACTCCGCCCATGGCTCCACCTACCTGCCCAGGTATAAAGGTAGTCGACTGGCTGGTATTCCTCCTTGTTGGACCCGATCACCCACGAGGGTGGGCTCTGTTATTTAGTCAATAAAAACCTTTAGTTACGTTCCTAACTCGTCGCTTTTTATTGGACGAATTGATAGGTATATCAATTTTATTGACTAAATTTTAAAGATGTCTACTACTGACCAGCCAGGAGCCCTCCCAGAAGCACAGCCACAGCAGCTTTCAGACACCGGGCTACACCAGCCACACCAGCCGGCTTGGCTGCAAGCCCTCAAACCACCGTACCTGGATCTAAACCCACAGGCAGCAAACTCAGCCCTCAACTTCAAACACTGGCTGGACTGCTTCGAATCCTACCTGGAAGAATCCGGCGTCCCTCAGAGATCCAAACTAAGAGTTCTGAACGCCCAAGCGAGCCCGAGAGTATACGCACTCATCCAGGACACGACTACATACGAGGCCGCTATCAACCTACTGAAACAGCAGTACCGGAGCCCGGTAAATTACATGTACACCAGGCACCTCCTCAGATCCCGCCCGCAACAGCCAGGAGAGTCTGTAGCTGAATTTTTATGGGCGCTAAGAGCACTCGGCAGGAACTGTGACTTTAAAGCGGTGACGGCTGTTGAAAATACGGAAGATAATATCCGCGATGCCTTTGTGAAAGGCCTACGGTCCGACTACTCACGGCAAAGACTGCTTGAAGCTAAAGACCTCGACCTGGACAAAGCTGAAGCCCTCGCTCTCTCCCTAGAGGTGGCCCATCAGGACCAGGAGGCGTTTTCCAGGTACTGCTCGCGACCCTGGGACTCGGGCCCGACCCCTACCGCAATACCCCTCGCAGCGCCGCCCCCGGGACCTACCTCAGCGTCGGCGTCCCAGACCCGACCGGGACCGCCACCCCCGGTACCGGCTCCGACATCGGGCACCCGCGATCGGGCCGCCGGCTGCTTCTTTTGCGGCCAGGAGAAGCACCCGAGGTCGCGCTGCCCAGCCAGGAACTCTACCTGCTCAACCTGCAGGAAGAAAGGCCACTTCTCTATGGCCTGCAGGAGCGGATCTTCAGAGGCCAGCAGTGCCTCATGCGAACTGTGGGGGCGGCCATCTTCTTTCAAGGCAACTGAGGCCAGCATCCCCACACGTGAGTCATGGGGCGGCCATCTTTGATCAAGGCAACCGACCCCAATAGTGCCTCATGTGAGCTATGGGGGCAGCCATCTTCTCCGCCATTTTGTCCTACCTCGTGGGAGACGCCATTTTACCCACCACGCCCGACTGCCACCGGGCCCCCGGACCCGACGACCGCCTCGCCCGCAGACGACAACGACTCGCTTACCTACACAGTAGCCTCCGTCACTCTGGATCAAGCCCACCCACACCACCTGTCCAAGTCGATGATGGACATCAAAGTAAACGGCCACGCCACGACCTGCCTGTTCGACAGCGGAAGCACGGAGAGCTTCATCCACCCAGACACGGCGAGCCACTACTCCCTGTCCTGCCAACGCACAACCGAATCTCGATGGCATCGAGGTCCCACGCCACGGACATTAGCGGCTACTGTGTTGTGACCTTGTCGGTTAAGGGTACGGAGTATAAAAATGTTAAACTCCTTGTCCTCCCCCAGCTCTGCGCTGCCGTCCTACTAGGGCTGGACTTCCAATCCCACCTCCAAAGTGTAACCCTAGCATACGGTGGACCCCTCCCCCCACTCACAGTCGACAACCAGCGAATGTTAAACCGCCCACCGCGTAACACCTGCAGCCTATCCACCCTCAAGGTGCCGCCACCTTCCCTGTTCGCTAACCTCACCCCCGACTGCAAACCTGTCGCTACCAAGAGCAGGCGGTACAGCGCTGGGGACAGAGCCTTCATTAGCTCTGAGGTGCGGCGCCTCCTGAAAGAGGGCATTATCGAGGGGAGCAACAGCCCCTGGCGTGCCCAGGTCGTGGTCGTTAAGACCGGTGATAAAAATCGCCTGGTCATCGACTACAGCCAGACCATAAACAGATACACCCAGCTGGACGCATACCCCCTTCCCCGCATATCTGACATGGTCAATCAGATTGCACAATACCGCGTATTCTCGACCATCGGCCTTAAGTCGGCCTACCACCAACTCCCTATCCACCCCGAGGACCGCCAGTACACCGCCTTCGAGGCGAATGGGCGCCTATACCACTTCCTTAGGGTCCCCTTCGGTGTCACCAACGGGGTCTCGGTCTTCCAAAGGGAGATGGACCGGATGGTTGACCAGAACGGACTGCAGGCCACATTCCCCTATCTAGATAACATCACCATCTGCGGCTGCGACCGGCAGGACCATGACGTGAATCTGGAGAAATTCCTCCGTACGGCCCAACGGCTGAACCTCACCTACAATAAGGGGAAACACCTCGCGCCTTGCCATCCTTGGCTGTGTAGTAGAGAACGGACTCATCGGCCCCGACCCCGAAAGAATGCGCCCCCTCATGGAGCTACCCCTCCCCCACTGCCCTAAGGCACTTAAGAGAACCCTGGGGCTCTTCGCCTACTATGCCCAATGGGTGCCCAATTATGCGGACAAAGCCAGACCCCTCATGAAGTCCACATCCTTCCCCCTCACGGAGGAAGCGTGCGCGGCCTTCTCCCTCATCAAGGGAGACATAGCCAAGGCCACAATGCACGCAGTGGATGAGTCCATCCCCTTCCAAGTGGAGAGCGATGCATCCGACTTCGCCCTAGCCGCTACCCTTAACCAGGAAGGGAGGCCGGTGGCCTTCTTCTCAAGGACCCTACAGGGCCCCGAGATCCGACACTCGTCGGTCGAGAAGGAAGCCCAGGCAATTGTGGAGGCGGTACGGCGCTGGAGGCATTACCTGGCAGGCAAACGATTTACCCTCCTCACCGACCAACGTTCGGTTGCTTTCATGCTTAATAACAAGCTGAGGGGCAAAATCAAGAATGACAAGATCTTGAGGTGGAGAATCGAGCTATCCACCTACGATTATGATATCTTGTACCGGCCAGGTAAGCTGAACGAACCCCCTGATGCTCTTTCACGAATTACATGCGCCAGCGCGCATATTGATAGACTTCAGACCCTCCACAACGACCTCTGCCACCCCGGGGTCACCAGACTTTACCATTTCATTAAGGCCCGCAACCTGACCTACTCCATCGAGGAGGTCAGGACCATGACCAGGAACTGCCAGACCTGCGCCGAGTGCAAACCGCACTTCTATAGGCCGGACAGAGCAAGCCTGATCAAGGCCACCCGCCCCTTCGAGCGCCTGAGCATCGACTTTAAGGGGCCTCTACCGTCATCTGACCGCAATGTGTACTTCCTCAACATCGTTGATGAGTACTCCCGTTTCCCTTTTGCCTTCCCCTGCCCAGACATGACCAGTACCACGGTCATCAAGTGCCTGAACGACCTCTTCGCCTTGTTCGGGTTCCCGAACTATATACATAGTGACCGGGGCTCCTCCTTCATGAGCGAGGAACTCCGTCAGTTCCTACTAGCGAGAGGTATTGCAGCAAGTAGGACCACCAGCTACAACCCCCGAGGGAACGGCCAGGTGGAAAGAGAGAACGCGATGGTATGGAAGGCCGTCCTCTTAGCCTTAAAGTCTAAGGGCCTCCCAACCTCCCGCTGGCAGGAAGTCCTCCCGACAGCGCTGCACTCCATCCGGTCACTACTTTGCACTGCCGTTAACGCCACCCGCCATGAACGAATGTTTGTTTTCCCCAGGAAGTCGAATACGGGAACTACTCTACCAACCTGGCTGACCTCTCCGGGGCCCGTCTTGCTGCGAAAGCACGTGAGGGCCCATAAAACAGACCCCCTGGTCGAGAGGGTGAACCTCCTGCACGCCAACCCCCAGTACGCCTACGTGGCTTACCCAGACGGGCGGGAGGACACTGTCTCCTTACGAGACCTCGCACCCTCGGGCACTCCGGAGACACCACCTTTACCCCCCCCACCACCCCCCCAATTCCAGCCCAGGTAGACGGCATGCCGGAACCCCACGAGCCTTCGCCGACCACGCAGACACCAGCATTAACACCGGATAATGCAGCACCGCCGCTGCGACGATCGGAGAGGCTTACGAGGCCTCCGGACAGACTGACATACCAGAACTGGTAGTACACTTCACCCCGCCGGACTCAAATCTAAACAAGGGGTGAATGTGGTAAACCACTTTTATCGTTCACTATCGTTACACTATAGTTATCACTGTTGTACTGTTATCACTGTTCTCACTGTTGTATCACTATACGAGGTCGCCTCTTGTCGCGCTGTTATACCTGGGCTGACCACCTCCGACTCCGCCCATGGCTCCACCTACCTGCCCAGGTATAAAGGTAGTCGACTGGCTGGTATTCCTCCTTGTTGGACCCGATCACCCACGAGGGTGGGCTCTGTTATTTAGTCAATAAAAACCTTTAGTTACGTTCCTAACTCGTCGCTTTTTATTGGACGAATTGATAGGTATGTCAACATTCATTTGGCTTGTAATACATTAACATAAACATAAACATTATAAAGTGCATTGGCAGATGTGCAGGCTTTAGAGTTTATTTGTGGAGTTCAGTAGGATGACAGCCCTGGGAAAGAAGCTGTTCCTAAATCTGGTCGTTCGGGTGCGAATGCATCTGTAGCGTCTCCCAGATGGCAGGAGGGCGAACAGACTGTGGCTGGGGTGGGTAGGGTCTTTGATGATGGTCACTGACCTCCGTAAACAGCGTTTCTGGTAGGTGTTCTCTATGGTCGGTAGCCGGGTGCCGGTAATGCGTTGGGCAGTTTTGACTACCCGCTGCAGGGCGTTCCGGTCATAGGAGCTACAGCTGCCATACCATACTGTGATACAGTTCGTCAGGATGCTCTCTATTGTGCAGCAGTAAAAGTTAGACAGAATCAGGGGTGACCGGTTACATCCCTTCAGCCTCCTTAGGAAATATAGGCGCTGCTGGGCCTTCTTCACCAGAGAGGAGGTATTGAGGGACCAGGAGAGGTCTTCCGTGATGTGGACTCCGAGGAACTTAACGCTGTCCACCCTTTCCACCTCAGCCCCATGGGCGTGGATGGGGGTGTGACTTCCGCCTTTAGACTTCCTGAAGTCCACAATGATTTCCTTGGTTTTCTTGATGTTAAGGGCCAGGTTGTTATCGGCGCACCACTTCACGAGATGCTGGACCTCCTCCCTGTAGGCTGACTCATCATTGTTGGTGATCTGACCTACCACCGTGGTATCATCCGCAAACTTGATGGTGTTGGAACCATGAACAGCCACACAGTCGTGGGTGAAGAGGGAGTAGAGGAGGGGGCTCAGCACAAATCCTTGTGGGGCCCCTGTGTTCAGGGTCAGCGGGGGGGGTGGAGGTGTGGTTACCTAATTTGACAGACTGGGGTCTGTTAGGAAGTCCAGGGTCCAGTTGCAAAGGGAAGTGTTCAGGCCAAGAGTGTGGAGTTTGGAGGCCAGCTTGTTGGGGACGATAGTGTTGAATGCTGAGCTGTAGTCTATGAACAGCATTCTGATGTAGGTCTCTTTACCGTCTAAGTGATTCAATGCAGAGTGTAGAGCACTTGTGATTGCATCCTCCGTTGATCTGTTTGCACGATAGGCAAACTGGTGTTGGTCAAGAGAGGCGGGAACACTGGCTTTGATGTGAGCCAGGACCAGTCTCTCAAAACACTTCATTATGATGGGTGTGAGTGCGTTTGCTTTGGCACAGGAATAATGGTAGCGGTCTTGAAGCATGTAGGGACTACTGCCTGGGCCAATGACAGATTGAAGATGGCGGTGAAGACATCAGCCAGCTGATCAGCACATTCCTTGAGTACCCGTCCAGGGATGCTATCAGGTCCAGCAGCCTTTCGTGTGTTCACTCCGCGTAGAACACCCCTTACGTCGGAGGTCGACAGAGTGAGCACCTGGTCTTCCGGGGGTGGCAAGGCTTTGGTAGCTGGCTCCCTGTTGTCCCTGTCAAAGTGAGCGTAGAAGTTGTTAAGGGAATCGATTTTTTTTAAAGAAGAAAGAAAGACTTGCATTTCTATAGCGCCTTTCACGACCACCGGACGTCTCAAAGCGCTTTACAGCCAATTAAGTACTTTTTGCAGTGGAGTCACTGTTGTAATGTGGGAAACACGGCAGCCAATTTGCGCACAGCAAGGTCCGACAAACAGCAATGTGACAATGACGCAGATAATCTGGGGTTTTTTTTTCTGATGCTGATTGAGGGGATAAATATTGGCCAGGACACCGGGGAGAACTCCCCTGCTCTTCTTCGAAATAGTGCCATGGGACCACCTGAGAGAGCAGGCGGGGTCTCGGTTTAACACCTCATCCGAAATCCGAAAGAAATGTTTCCATTCATACAAATTGTATTCAGCAATAGCGCATTGAAGATGACAGTATTCCGTCCAAACATTTGCTCCTTCACATGGTGGAATATTTCCTCTACGCCCTATATGTAACAAAATCCTCAGTTTATTTACAATAGTTACGATTTTGCTATACCTGGCACACAGAGGCAATGCTAGGCGGTCGTGGATAAAGAAGGGTTTGCTTGTTTCCCTGTTTTGTCCTACTCCTTTGCTCTAGCAACACCCAATTACATACACGTTTCACCTTGACCTCATTTTATTTGATTTTGAATTGAGCATGTTTTATCTCTTAAATTTATTGTGCTATACAAACCTCTTTGGTATATTAACATGTAGTGGTCACTTTAATGCAATCAGATCTTTCGCGTTAAGTCAAAGGCTGGGTATTCTGTGACAAGTGTCTCACCTCCTGACTTCCCCAAAGCCTTTCTACCATCTACAAGGCACAAGTCAGGAGTGTGATGGAATACTTGCCACTTGCCTGGATGAGTGCAGCTCCAACAACACACAAGAAGCTCAACACTATCCAGGACAAAGTAGCCCGCTTGATTGGCACACCATCCACCAGCTTAAACATTCACTCCCTCCACCACCAGCGTATCATGGCTGCAGTGTGTACCATCTACAAGATGCACTGCAGCAACTTGCCAAGGCTGCTTCGGCAGCACCTCCCAAACCCGGGACCTCTTCCACCCAGAAGGACAAGGGCAGCAGGCGCGTGGGAACACCACCAAGTTCCCCTCCAAGTCACACACCCTCCTGACTTGGAGATATAGCGCCATTCCTTCATTATTACAGGGTCAAATTCCTGGAACTTCCTCCCTAACTGTGGGTCTACCTCCACCACAAGGACTGCAGCGGTTCAAGAAGGCGGCTCACCACCACCTTCTCAAGGCCAATTAGGTATGGGCAATAAATGCTGGCCTTGGCAGCGATGCCCGCATCCCATGAATGAATAAAAAAATGGAGCACACCCACGGACAATGTACAAGGTCAGATGCCTTTGGATAATGAAAGAACCACAATGTGAAGCAGTGTCAATACCACTTGAAACTCAGAGAGGGCAAGTGAACAATTTCTCAACAACAGCTTGCTTAAAGCGCCTGTAACTTAGTAAATGTCCGAGGGTGCTTCACAGGAGCGCGAAACAGTCAAATCTTCCAGTGTCCCTCAGCAGGGGTTAATGTGTATTTTAAGATCTAAGAGCTAAAGCTTTGTTTAAACTTGTGTGTAAAAATCATTCATGTGGGTGTGATGGGCTCAACACGGACTGGTAAAACCTATCGGAGAATTACATAGTTTTTACAGCACAGAAAAAGGCCATTCGGCCCAACTGGTCTATGTCGTGGTGTATGCTCCACACGAGCCTCCTCCCACCTTATTTTATCTAACCCTAGCAACATATCCTTCTGTTCCTTTTTCCCTCATGTACTTATCTAAGTTCCCTTTAATGTATCAACATGCATTATAGTTTTATAAAAATTTACAATGTATTTAAACTGACAACTGAAGTATACTGCCCATCGTCATGTTATAGAATAAAGTGTGTTATCTACGAATATGTTAATTCTGGTTTCAGCCCCTTATTTTGGTTTCTCTGCAATACAATCTGCTCTGTTGTATGTTGAGAAAGGAACTTTGGCTAGAGCACCAGGAGAATTCCCTGCATTTCTTCCAATGCTGTCGTGGGATCTTTAATCCGAAGCATCGTAGCTCCGCCCGGACCATGCCCCCTTCAGTGCTGCACGAAGTGTGAGCATTTGGTCAGGACAGGTCCCCGCAAATCTCACCCAGAGCTTCAGCTGAGCAAGATTAAGTCACAGAAAAAGAAAGACTTGCAATTATATAGCACCTTACATGACCATCCGATGTCCCAAAGTGCTTTGCAGCCAATGAAGTACTTTTTGTAGAGTCATCGCTGTTGTAATGTAGGAAATGCGGCAGCCGATTTGCGCTCAGCAAGCTCACAAACAGCAATGTGATAATGACCAGATCATCTGTTTTTAGGTGTTGATTGAGGGATAAATATTGGCAAGGGCACAGGGGGATAACCCCCCCTGCTCCTCTTCGAAATAGTGCCATGGGATCTTTTACATCCACCTGAGAGAGCAGACGGGCCTCGGTTTAACGTCTCATCTGAAAGACGGCATCTCCGATAGTGCAGCACTCCCTCAGTACTGCAGTGAATTGTCAGCCTAGATTTTTGTGCTCAAGTCTCTGGAGTGAGACTTGAAGCCACAACCTTCTGACTCACAGCAAAGTACAAATGTTCTTTGTAACTGTTCATCACAAGTGTACCACAGTCTGTAGATACAGTACCGCTGTGTATTCACATCTATATCTGTGTCTGCATTTATGTATATTGCTCCCTAGCTGGTTTGACCTAATGTGAAAGACTAGCAGGAAAATCAACATTAAAATGTCAGACACATTCAATGAAAGTTAAATTTTAAATAAATTACTGACACTGATATTGTTACATTTAAGCCCCATCCATTAGAACTTAAAAATAAAACATTCTCGGAATGTGGGCGTCGCTGGCAAGGCCAGCATTTATTGCCCGTACTTTAGTTGCTCTTAAGAAGGTGCTGGTGGGCCGCCTTCTTGAACCGCTGCAGTCCATGTGGTGAAGGTGCTCCCACCATGATGTTGTGTATGGAAGTTCCACGATTTTGACCCATTGGAACTCGAAGAAAGAAAGAAGCAGACAGCCATTTTTGAAGTAGAAATCTGCACACAAACTTCCAGTTAAGAGAGGCAGAGTCGGACTGCAGTTTCCTTGTCTTGTTCCTTAATGACCCGTGCTCAGTAATTTGCTCCATGTAAGGAAGGGGCCTCCATCCTCATACATCAACTTTCTAAGCAGCTGACCACCACGGACTTTCAAGGTCCACGTCAAACAGAAAGCTATAAAAATGACTTATGCTTTCACAAACTGGTACGAAATATTGGTATTTTATCAAAGTTACAACGGAATAAAATAGCCCAATTCCCCCTGACTTGCGACTGTATAACTATTATGTTCAGATAGATTTTTGTTGTTTCCCTTCCCATGATCCCCTTGAGTGATTCACGTTGGCCCAGAAATTCGGGTCGGGGGCTTCCCGCGGGTGTAAGCCCCCGACCTGCACTTACCTAGCGCGTCAGCCGTTGAGCTGTGGGCCCATGGTATTGCGATCCTGGGCCTCCTTCAACTGCCGGCGTGCAGTGCTTGCGTATCCCAGGGGCGCAAGTTAGTTCGATGTGTCCCCTGGGATCACGTGGGCCATGGAGAGCCAATGGTAGCAGGGAATGCTTCATTCATAAGTTTGACAGGAAGACCTGTCAAACCTATAAATACTACAAGCCCCAAAACATAACTAAAACTTCAAATACATTAAAGAAAAGCCATCACATTTTTAAAATGAACTATAAATTACATGAAATAACTATTTTAAACAATAATTTAAATTTTTGAAAAAATTAATTACACTTTCCAACGGGGCTAAAAATAAACTTACCTTTCTTTAAAGTATTTAAAACTAATAAACCTGTGGAAAAAATGTTTAAATTTTAATTAATTCACCACTTACCTTGTAAAAAGCAGGCCTTGTGACTGTTTTTTATATGTCTAACTTCTGGAGACTTATCCTCCTGGGAAAACCTACAAAAAAAATGTAAGTTTGATGCGCAAGCGCTGCCTCTCCTGCGCACGCGTTCGACTTCTGAACCCCTTCGTTCAGGGGAACGGAAGTGCCGGTTTCCCATGCATGCGCAGTGCATGCACGTAACTGGCACTTCCATTGGGCTTATGGGTGAGTACCCCGTGCGTACTCACCCATGGAGACCTGAATTTCTGGGCCATTGTGTCTCCTATAGTCACAAGAAGACGAACAAAATCAAGTCCATTGTCTGGACTGGAGGGCTTATTTCCTTCCACAGTCGGGGCATGATTACTTAAATGATGCCTTTACGCGACGTTCTCCAAATTCTTTCTCTAACCGCCGGTGCAACCTTGTAATCTGCACTTAAATACTGTACCAGTGGATTGCATTTCCTACAACAGGGACATCAATCTTTGACAGCTGAGTTTACATTCAGCCTGAGGGGGGCAAATGTCTACTGTCTCCATTGACATGAGTTTGGATAATCTCAGTGCAAGCTCACAGCAGAAGACTCTCCGCAATTCAAAATGAAAGGACATATTTAGAAAAGATAGAGAAGGAAAAAGGGGAGGCGGAGTAGCTGTACTTATTAGGGATAACATAATGGCAGTGGAAAAAAGTGCTGCAGCTATCAGCAAGACAAGAATAGAATCCATATGGATAGAGATAAAAGATAATAAAGGATCAATCACACTAATAACGTGTAGTCTACAAACATCTAATAGTGGAAGGGAGGTGGTGGAAGAAATATGCAGACAAATTATGGAAATGAGTACAAAACATAGAGTAATAATCATGGGGGATTTCAACTATCCCAATATTAATTGGACAGAAGAGATAGGTAAAGGGGTTAGGGAATGGAGTTCCTACAATGTGTACAAGACTCCTTTCTAACACAATATGTAAAAAGCCCAACAAGGGAGGATTTGCTATTGGATCTAGTAATGGGAAATGAACCAGAGCAGATAAGAGAAGTAAAAGTAGGGGAACATATAGGCAATAGTGATCATAACATAATACGCTTTAAGATGAATTGCGAAGGACATAAGTATGATGGAAACCAGGGTAATAGATTGGAGAAAATAGCTGATTGTGAGTGGCTGAGAATAGAACTTGGGAAAATAGAATGGGCAACAATATTGGCAAACAACGATGTAGAACAGTAATGGGAAAAATTTAAAACGGTGTTCAGCAGAGTGCAGGAAAAATATATTCTGCTAAAAAAAAGAACAAGCTAAACAGTAATGAGGCACCATGGATGAATAAAAACATAAGAGAACAATTGAGGGTAAGGAAAGAGGCATACATTAAGTACATAGACAGCAGGGGAGTGCATGATAAGGGAGCATACCAAGAGATTAGGAGAGAAGTCAAAAAACAATTAGGAAGGCAAAGGGGAACTAAGAAATTAATGTATCAAGGAACATAAAACAAAATAGTAAAATATTTTACAGGCATATCAATTAAAAAAGGAATGTTGGGATGGGAATAGGGCCATTAAGGGATAGACAGGATAATATCACAGGTAATGACTGAGAGATGGCAGAAATAGTAAATAATTGCTTTGCTTTATTATTTATGAGGGAGATAGAACAGGTGGACATGACATTGGATGATGAGATTAGTAATGAAATAAGTGCATTTAAAATAAAAAGAGGAGATATTTTAAATGAAGTAATCAAACTTGACAAGGATAAAACCCCTGGTTCAGATGGATTGCATCCACGCATTTTATAAGAGTCTCGGGAAAAGATAGTAGAGGCATTATTACACATATTTAATAATTCATTAGAAAAATATGTACTGCCAGAAGATTGATGGATAGCTAACATAATACCTATATTTAAGAAGGGGGATAGAACATGTCCAGGGAATTATAGACCAGTCAGCTGAACATCAGCGGTAGGAAATATAATGGAATCCCTACTAAAGAAGACAATAGAAGAAGATCTAGAAACCAAAAATGTAATAATGAATAGTCAACATGGATTTCAAAAGGGAAAGTCTTGCTTGACCAACCTCATTGAATTTTTTGAAGAGGTAACAGAGAGAGTAGACAAGGGGAATGCAGTAGATGTAAATTACCTAGATTTTGAAAAGGCCTTTGATAAGGTACCCCATAATAGACAGATGAACAAGGTCGGAGAATGCGGAGTCAGGGGATAAGTAGCAGAATGGGTAGCCAGCTGGCTTCAAGACAGAAAGCAGAGTGTAGGGGTAAAGGGCAGCTATGCACAGTGGCAGAAGGTGGGTAGTGGTGTTCCACAAGGATCAGCGCTGGGACCGCTGTTGTTCACAATTTATATTAACGATTTAAACTTTGCAATCAAAAACACCATTTCTAAATTTGCGGATGACACCAAATTGTGGGGGGGGGGGGATAGTCAATACTGAGGAGGACTGAAACAAACTACAGGAGGACATAAATAAACTTGCAGAATGGCCATATAATTGGCAAATTAAGTTCAACAGAGAAAAATGTGAGGTATTACATTTTGGTAGGAAGATCAGGGAGGTCACGTACTACTTGGTGGGTGTGAGTCTAGGTGAGGTAGAGGAACAAAGGGATCCCGGAGTACAAATACAGAAATCACTAAAAGTTGCAACACAGCTTAACAAGTCCATAAAAAAAGCAAACCAAGCACTAGGGTTTGTTTCTAGAGGGATAGAATTGAAAAGTAGGGAATTTATGTTAAAATTGTTCCCAACCTTAGTTACACCACACTTAGAGTACTGCATACAGTTCTGGTCACCATGTTATAAAAAGGATATAGTGGCACTAGAGAGGGTGCAGAGAAGATTTACAAGGATGATACCAGAAATGCGAGGGTATACATCTCAGGAAAGGATGAACAGGCTGGGTCTTATTTCTATTGAAAAAGAAGGCTGAGTGGTGACCTTTAGAGGTCCTTAAAATTATAAACAGTTTTGATAGAGTGGATACAGAGAGAATGTTTCCACTTGAGGCCATCAATATAAGATAGTCACCAAGAAATACAACAGTGAATTCAGAAGAAACTTCTTTACTCAGAGAGTGGTGAGAATGTGGAACTCGCTACCACAGGGAGTGGTTGAAGCGAATAGTATAGATGCATTAAAGGGGAGGCTAAATATGAGGGAGAAGGGAGTGGAGGGTTATGCTGATAAAGTTAGATGTGAAAAGACGGGAGGCGGCTGGAGTGGAGCATAAACGCCGGCATGGACTGGAAAGTTGAGCCGAATGGCTTGTTTCTGTGCCGTATATTCTATGAAATCCGATGTGATCATCAGATTTCTACAGCATCTTTCATAACCCCAAGACCTTCCAAAAGCACTTTACAGCCAATGAGGTGCTTTGTAGTACCTGCTAACCACAGATCTTTTAACGAGACATTGGGCAGTGATACAGCGACTCTTGGGGAGGCCCCCTGCTACATTCTGTTCAGAGGCTTCCTGGTTTGCGAGCCAGATCAAACATGTCATTCAAAGTAAATAGACAGCTTGTGTACCTTGGTTAATAGCTGACCCAGACAAGAGAATTGCCGAGCAGTCGGCGACTGTAATGGTGAACACACTTGACTCAAGATGGGGGTGCAAAGTGTGAGGTCGATGGTTCTTTGCTTGTCTATTCCTGTAGGTAGGAAAGACATTATTGCGTGTGAGAGAAGTAGTGAAGAAAGCAATGAGGCAGGAAGGCAGATTCTCCAGAAGTCAATGCCCAGGAGTTAGCAACAGAGCGAACGCATATTTGCTCTTTCGCTGACACATCAGAGAGAACTGTGTCCTCTGATATTAAATTGGGATGTCCTCTTGTTCCATGTACAGGATGACACTGGTAATTTCAATAGGAACACTGATATTGCTTACTTTATCATTATCTATTCCATTCTTTAGATTACCCGCAGCCTTTTACCATAGCGGCAGTGGTTGTATAACATGCACCAGTGAGTCTCCATGTAGATTTCAGCCCATACATAATTTCGGTAAATTTGGTGTAAGTTGCTGGATATTAACATGTGTTCATTAACTGAGTGGAACAGCTCCCACCATCTGCCTTCTATATTTTTGGTGTGGAGATGCCGGTGTTGGACTGGGGTGGACAAATGTAAGAAGTCACACAACACCAGGTTATAGTCCAACAGTTTTATTTGAAATCACAAGCTTTCGGAGCGCTGCTCCTTCATCAGGTGAAGTGGAGAGATGCATAAAGACACAGCTTATATAGTCAGAGAATAATGCCAGATGATTACAGGTAATCTTTCCAACTGCCATTTATCACACCTCGGCAGAGAGATAATCACAGCAATCAAAGGTGTGGATGGTGTCCAAACAGGTCAGTCAGGAAAACATTACATCAAAGAACAATGAGGTGGGATCACAAGGGGTCAAATGTTGCAGATGCTGGGGTCTGTATGAAAAACAAAGAACAGACGTTAAAGAAGCCATCCCCTATGGACAAGCCCTGTGAATACACTGGATCTGCTCAGACAAGGAGGAAAACGATGGACACCTACAGACGCTGAAAGACGCCCTCGTAAGAACGGGATATGACGCTCGACTCGTCGATCGACAGTTCAGACGGACCACAGCAAAAAATCGCATAGACCTCATCAGAAGACAAACACGGGACACAACCAACAGAGCACCCTTCATCGTCCAGTACTTCCCCAGAGTGTAGAAACTACGCCATGTTCTTCGCAGCCTTCAACATGTCATCGATGATGACGAACACCTCGCTAAGGCCATCCCCACGCCTCCACTACTCGCCTTCAAACAGCCGCCTAACCTCAAACAGACCATCGTTCGCAGCAAATTACCCAGCTTTCAGGAGAACAGCGACCACAACACCACACAACCCTGCCACGGCAACCTCTGCAAGACATGCCAGATCATCAACACAGAGACCATCATCACACGTGAGGACACCACCCACCAGGTACATGGTACATACTCATGTGACTCGGCCAACATTGTCTACCTCATACGTTGCAGGAAAGGATGCCCCGGAGCATGGTACATCGGCGAGACCATGCAGGCACTGCGACAACAGATGAACGGACACCACGCAACAATCATCAGGCAGGAGTGTTCCTTCCCAGTCGGGGAATACTTCAGCAGTCAAGGACATTCAGCCTCCGATCTTCGGGTAAGCATTCTCCAAGGCGGCCTTCGAGACACACAACAACGCAAAATCGTAGAGCAGAAACTGATAGCCAAGTTCCGCACTCATGAGGACGGCCTCAACCGGGAACTTGGATTCATGTCACGCTACATGCATCCCCACCTGACGTAGGGTCATCCAGACTCGAGTCGTCATTGGCTTGCTCTCTCTACAGAGATGCGGCCAGACCTGCTGTGATTTCCAGCAAAAAAAATGTTTTTTGTCTGTTTTATTGTTTTTCATACAGACCCCAGCATCTGCAACATTTGACCCCTTGTGACCCCACCTCATTGTTCTTTGATGTAATGTTTTCCTGACTTTCCTGTTTGGACACAATTCACACCTTTGATTGCTGTGATTATCTCTCTGCCGAGGTGTGATAAATGGCAGTTAGAAAGATTACCTGTAATCATATGGCATTATTCTCTGACTATATAAGCTGTGTCTTTATGCATCTCTCCACTTCACCTGACGAGGGAGCAGCGCTCGGAAAGCTTGTGATTTCAAATAAAACTGTTGGACTATAACCTGCTGTTGTGTGACTTCTTACTTCTATATTTTTGATACAGTTTCTAATTATTGTTTTTATGCTCCTGCCCACAGTTGGATCTGAGATTTTGTACATTAATGTTGGGACTCTCATTTAGCAAATCGAAATCTTTGGCTGTCTTCAGCGAGGTAAGTGAACCGGACTCACGGCCAAGTTTGCTTTGGTTAATGTCTAACCTGGCTCATTGTACAGGAGTTGCCGTCCACTCGCTGTCTATAACGGGAGCGGACACTGATCTGTCAGGATGGAGAGGCCCCGGCTCACTGTCGTTGCTGTTTGTTTCTGTCTGTTGGCTGGTGAGGATGACTTTCTCATCTGGGTGTTGGGGATTAAACAGGAAGCGAGGGAAAGTTAAATACAAGTTAAATTAGCAATAGTGACACTGGTTGTGAAGTCTGCGCCATCCAGTCTCCCTTTAGTATTTACTTAAATAAATTGGTTGGATGTTAACACAGGTTTCTTAACTTCTTTCCCCCTCTGTAGTTGAATCTCAGCCTTTCACCGTCTCGATGGAGCAGAGTATCATTGATGCAACAGTCGGACATCCTGTGCTCTTTTCAGTGAGGCCGTCGGTGGAGGTGAGGAGTGGGGCCTGGAAGCACAACGAGAAGGATGTCGTATTGTGGATCGGGACAACTCCAGATATAAATAATAATTACATTGGACGGGTGGAGTTATTATTCCCTAACGCATCTCTCCTGCTCAAGTCAGTGAGTTTTCCAGACAGTGGAGATTACTCTGTTACCATGAACTCATTCACTGACACAGCAATAGTGAGGATCAATCTTCGAGTGTACGGTAAGTTTTATTGTTAAATATTTGGGAAATATTTTACTATGATTTAATAAGTATTCAATGTAATAGACTGGTTAAATATCTCAACAATGGGATGTTGTGGTCGTAACTTTGGGGTAGTGTATAGCGAAAGCATTCACTGGCAGATGAACAGTCTGATAGGGCAATGCCACAGGACCTTTAATTCACAGATTCACAGAAACCCCACAGTGCAGATAGAGGCCATTTCAGCCCATTGAGCCTGCACCGACACATATCCCACCCGATCCCCGTAATCCCTACACCAACACATATCCCACCCTATCCCCATAACCCCACGTATTTAATCCCCCTAGCACTAAGGGTCAATTTTTTTATCATAGCCAATCAACCTAACCCACACATCTTTGGACTGTGGGAGGAAACCGGAGCACCCGGAGGAAACCCACGCAAACACGGGGAGAATGTGCAAACACCACACAGACAGTCACCCGAGGCCGGATTTGAACCCGGGTCCCTGGTGCTGTGAGGCAACAGTGCTAACCACTATGCCACCGTGCACCAATCTACAAACATGATTAAAAAAATATACTAAAATTTACTAAAAGAGAATATTCCAAGACAACATTGGAATTCAAAACAGCAGATTAGCTTAGAAAAATATCATGCCGATTGTTGTTTTATAAAAATATTTCAATATTTCTCTTCGAGACCCCCTTCATTGTTTCCAATTCTATTCACAGAATTAATCTACTCTGCATATATTACATCCAGTGTTTCAAACCCGGTGCAAGAGAATGACTCGGTCTGTCTGACATGTAATGTAATTGGCAATTGTACCCGAAGAGTTTGGTCTGTCAATGGCAGAATTATCCAAGCGAATGAGAGGATAATATTATCCTCGGGAAATGTCACCATGACAATAATTGACGTTAACAGGACTGATTCCGGTGAATACCGATGTACTGGAAGGAGCCCTGTTAGTGAAATTGCAAGTGAACTCTACTTCTTGGAGATTGGCCGTGAGTACAGGGTGATCACAGATTCACTTATATTGAATAGTTACCAGCCTATTGTTTGTAATGTTGCGACTTGACGTCTTTTAGACAAGAAGGCCCCATGAATTTGACTTGTCATTGTAGGTGATCAAATCGTGCTATCCATTAATTAGTTTCCATTGCCATACCTCCCATGTAGATGCTGAGCTCCGGGGCACATGTAAAGGGGAGAAATTATTGTAATCCATATTAGTTAAAAATGGTGAATATAATGGGACTTTAGGATAGATAGATCTACAGGGCCTAATGGTTTCCAACACTGGGTATCAAAGGATGTAGGTGATGAAAATGCAGAAGAGTAAGTCATAATCATTCAAAGCTCTCTTGATTTGGGAATTGTGCCATTAGACTGAAAGATTACTAATGTGACTCCATTATTTAAAAAGGAACGAGAGAGAAACCAAGTAACAATAGGACAGTTTTTTTCAAAGGCAGTTTTGGAGCAGCTATTAGAATCTGCCATTATGGATATGGTGATTGAGCACTTCAACAGTTCAGAGATAGTCAGCATGGCTTTGTTCAAGGTAAATCATTTCTCACTAATCTCGTTGAATTTTTTGACGAGGTAATTGATAACATAGACAAAAGGAATCTCTATGTTTATGGATTTCCAGAAGGCATTCGCTGAGGTTCCATACACAAGGGATTGGCAAAAATGAGGAGGTATGGAATTGGAGGGACTTTTGAATTGGGTTGGAAATTGGTTGGGAGGAAGAAGGCAAACAGTGGAGATAAAGGGTATATACTCAGATTAGGCAGATGTGATGAGTGGTGTTTCCTATGGACCAGTACTGGGATCTCAAAGTTAACCATATTTATTACAAATAAAAAGAGAAAATGCTGGAAATACTCAACAGGTGAGGCAGCATCTGTAGAGAAACAGAGTTAACATTTCAGGTCGATGATCCTTTGTCAGAACTGGAAAAAGTTGGAGATGGAAAATATTTTTAAGCAAGTGTAGGGGCAGGGAAAGCGGGGAGGGGAGGAAAGAACAAAAGCGAAGGTCTGTGATAGGATGGAAGGCAGGAGAGATTAAGAGAGATTAAGAGGGATTAAGGGATGGTGTGAGGCAAAAGGAGATGGTAATGGGACAAGTTAAGAAACAAAAGAAGGCTCTAGAGGAAGTGTAAATGGCACTGGCAGAATGATCGACAGCTGCCATGTGAGAGAGAGGAAAAAATAGAATAAATGGCAAAAAAGGATAGGGGCCGAGGTTATGATCTGAAATTGTTGAACTCTATGTTGAGTCCAGAAGGTTGTAAAGTGCCTAATCGAAAGATGAGATCCTGTTCCTCGAGCTTAATTGAGCCTTACTGGAACAATGCAAGAGGCCAAGGACGGTGAGGTCTGAGTGGGAGTGGAGCGGAGAATTAAAGTGACGGGCGACCGGAAGCTTGGGGTCCCCCTTACAGACTGAATGTAGTTGTTCTGTAAAGCAGTCAACAATCTGCGTTTGGTTTCCCCAATGTAGAGGAGACCGCAAAGTGAGCAGCGAATACAGTATACTAAATTGCAAGAAGTACAAGTAAGTCGCTGTTTCACCTGGAAGGAGTGTTTGGAGCCCTGGACAGTGGGAAGGGTGGAGGTAAAAGGGCATGTGTTGCATCTCCTGCGCTTGCATGGGATGGTGCCGGGTGAAGTGGAAGGGTTGTTGGGGGTGATAGAGTAGTGGCGGGTTAGGGTTAGGGTCCCTTATAAAATGCTGAAAGGTGAGGTGAGGGGAAGATGTGTTTGGTGGTGGGATCACGCTGGAGGTGACGGAAATGGCGGAGGATGATCCATTGAATGTGAAGGCTGATGGGGTGAAAGGTGAGGACAAGGGGAACCCTATCAAGGTTCCTGGAGGAAGGGGAAGGGATGAGCGCAGAAGTGCGGGAAATAGAACAGACACGGTCAAGGGCTGTGTCAACCACAGTAGAGGGGAATCCTCTGTTGAGGAAAAAGGAAGACATGTCGGAAGCACTAGTATGGAAGGTGGCATCTTCAGAGCAGATGCGGCGGAGATGGAGAAACTGGGAGAATGGAATAGAGTCCTTACAGGAAGCGGGGTGGGAGGAAGTGTAGTCCAGGTAGCTGTGGGAGTCAGTGGGCTTGTAGTGAATGTTTGTAAATAGCCTATCCCCAGAAATGGAGTCAGAGAAGTCGAGGAAGGGAAGGGAAGAGTCGGAGATGGACCAAGTGAAGGTGAGGGAAGGGTGGAAATTGGAGGCAAAGTGAATGAAATTTTCTAGTTCAGGGTGAGAGCAGGAGATGGCACTGATGCAGTCATCAATGTACCAGAAAAAGAGGTGAGGGAGGGGACCCGAGTAGAACTGGAGCAAAGAATGTTCCACTTATCCCACGAAAAGGCAGGCATAGCTAGGACCCATGCGGGCTCCCATAGGCTCAAGGGCTGAATGGCCTCCTCCTGTTCCTCCGTTCCTAAATGTAATATTGGATAAACCCAACCCGTGTAACAATGGGTAGTCCTATCCGGTTACTGAGTGAAAAAAGTCACTATTTTAAAAAGGCAGTAATCTCGTCTTCAATATTTGAGTCTTATTCAACTTAAGCAAGAATACACTGGGCATCGATTTACGCGCGCCTTTAACATCTTTGTTTGTTTTGTAGGTTACCTTCAGTCAAATATTGAAACATACACCACCATTATGGCAGTTTTGGGGGTAGCCCTGGTCGTGGCTTTATTCACTATAGGAATCTTAGCCTTTAAAATGCGAAGAATGGCGCGGAGGGAAATGTCTGGTAGGTTAACGTTGCAATAAAATTGATTTACTCTCCGGGAACACATGCCACAGCGATTAATGTTGATTCCGTCAGAAATAACAACATCGTCAGATGCAGTGACCTTTGAGGAGGAAGGAGCTGATCTTACCTGTTCACTCTGTCCAGTAAGATCATAAAAGTGTTTGTGAATCTAAAGCCTATTTACCTAATAAAGGGTGGTGGGAAATGAATGGCAGGGGTCCCTACGCTTTTGGGCGGATTATCTCAAAACCACGGTGGCACATCAATGAATCTTCCAGCTGTAAATAGGGAAATCCCCACCGATGTTATGGCATTTCAAAGGATTCCACCATGGGCTTGATGAATACAAATGCCACACTGCTACATCTAAGTCTAGGTATTGTTCCCTATGTTCCTACAGCAGGACTTTTTGGCATGTTGGCACCGCAACTCCTGGTCTGCTATTTGAATCAGTTGTAATGCCAGAGAGAGAAATATTGAATCAACTTGCGGCACATTCATAATCCACTGTCAAAAAGGGCAAATTCCAGGCTGCACAAAGTAATGGACATTTTACTCGCTCACTCTGGGAACATGGTGACAAAGTTCAACTCTAGCCAGCTGAACTGCATCATTTTCTGCCCCCAGTCAGAATTTCTAAGATGCTGGGTCTCACTTTGATTGACTTAACACCAGAAGTATTGGTCATCCCCAGTTATCACATGCACCATGCGAAATGGTGGCCGAGTGGGAACAGAGGTTTCCGAAACTCGTTCCAAAATATCACCTAGTGGAGAGAGTCCGCAACTACATCGGATCAGTTGAACGACCAGCATTGAATATTAACAGCAACATTTACAATGGCAATTATGAATAGATTAGTGCGGCCAAAAATCGGGACAATGGGGATGAAAGTTTGTGTGTCGTAAAAACATATCCAAAGAAATATATTTAATAATATATGGAATAAGGAACTTCATAGGATTACATAGGCCCAACCAGTCCATGCTGGCGTTTATGCTCCACGCAAGCCTCCTCCCGTCTTCCCTCATCTAACCCCATCAGCATAATCCTCTATTCCCTTTTCCCTCATATGCTTGTCTAGCCTCCCCTTAAATGCATCTATACTATTTACTTCAACCACTCCCTGTGGTAGCGAGTTCCACATTCTCGCCACTCTCTGGGTAAAGAAGTTTCTTCTGAATTCCCTATTTGATTTCTTGGTGCCTATCTTATATTGATGGCTTCTAGTTATACTCTTCCCCACAGGTGGAAACATTCTCTCTGTGTCCACTCTATCAAAAACTTTCATAATTTTAAAGACCTCTATTGGGCCACCCCTCAGCCTTCTTTTTTCCGAGAGAAAAGAGACCCAGCCTATTCATCCTTTCCTGATACGTATACCCTCACATTTCTGGTATCACCCTTGTAAATGCTCTCTGCACCCTCTCCAGTGCCTCTATATCCTTTTTATAATATGGTGACCAGAACTGCACGCAGTACCCCAAGTGTGGTGTAACCAAGGTTCAATACAGGTTCAGCATAACTTCGCTACTTTTCAATTCTATCTCTCTAGAAATAAACCCTAGTGCTTGGTTTGCTTTTTTTATGGCCTTGCTAACCTGTGTCACAACTTTTAGTGATTTATGGATTTGTACTCCGTGATTCCTCTGTTCCTCTACCCCACCTAGACTCGTACCCTCCAAGTGATAAGTGACCTCCCTATTCTGCCTACCAAAATGTAATACCTCACATTTATCTGTGTTGAACTTCATTTGCCAATTATATGACCATTCTGCAAGTTTATTAACGCACTCCTGTAATTTGTTGCAGTCCTCCTCAGTATTGACTATCCCCCCAATTTGGTGTCATCCTCAAATTTAGAAATTGTGTTTTTGATTCCTAAGTCTAAATTATTAATGTATATTGTGAACAACAGTGGTCCCAGCACTGATCATCGAGGAACACCACTACCCACCTTCTGAATTTCATTACACATTTGCTTAAATCTGTTAGATGCAAAACATGAGAGAAATGTCTTGCAGTCATACCCGGGTCACCAGGACAGTCAGGTAATAACCATTACTTTTTCCCCCCCAATGTGAACGCCTGGTAATGCAGGAATATTTTCAGTTACTTCTAGATTTTCTAAACCAGTAGCTATAATCACAAACACTTCGGGTCTCCACGGGTGAGTACACACGGGGTACTCAGCCGTAAGCCCAATGGAAGTGCCAGTTTCATGCATGCACTGTGCATGCACGGGAAACCAGCACGTCCGTTCCCCTGAAAGAAGGGGTTCAGAGGTGGAACGCGTGCGCGGGAGAGGCAGCGCGTGCGCATCGAACTTACGTTTTTTTTTCCAGGTTTCTCCGGGAAGGTAAGTCTCCAGAAGTTAGACATGTAAAAAGCAGTCGCAAGGCCTGCTTTTAACAAGGTAAGTGGTGAATTAATTAAAATTAAAACATTTTTTCCAGAGGTTTATTACTTTTAAATACTTTAAAGAAAGGTAAGTTTATTTTTAGCCCCATTAGAAAATGTAATTAATTTTTTCAAAAATTTAAATTATTGTTTAAATAGTTATTTCATGTAATTTATAGTTTATTTTAAAAATGTGATTTAAAAAAAATGTATTTGAAGATTTAGTGATGTTTTCGGGCTTATAGTATTTATAAGTTTGACAGCCCTTCCTGTCAATCTTATGAATGAAGCATTCCCTGCTCCGACTGGCTCTCCATGGCCCACGTGATCCCAGGGGACGCATCGAACTAACTGCGCCCCTGGGATATGCAAGCACTGCGCGCCGGCAGCTGGAGGAGGCCCAGGATCGGAATCCCATGCGGGCCCACAGCTCAACGGCCGGCGCGCTAGGCAAGTGCAGGTCGGAGGCTTGCACCCGCGGGAAGCCCCCGACCCGAATTTCTGGGCCATTATGTTGTAGCTTTCAATATCCTGGGCAATAATCTTGATGTTGTCATTGCAGAAATGTACACTCTTGCGACGGTAAGCGGTACGCTCGGCACAATGCCAACATACGAAACCTGCCTGCCGTCCGTAAATGCAGAGGTAAGTGGTTATGTTAATCATGTTGGCCTTGAAATGATGCTGGATTCAAGGCATGCGCTCAGTCATCATAATTGAAAGGCTCAGCAAGCTCAGGTGCTCTACATGCGCTGTGAACCAAAATTAAAATCAGTTTCGCGGGTGCAGAGTTGGGTTATTTGCCCAACAACTGGCCAGCAATTGCATACGAAACTTTTATGCCTGGCAAAGCAGACGTAGGGCCAGCTTTGATCAGTGTAAGTGTTATTATAAACATAGAAACATAGGAGATAGGAGCAGGAGTAGGCCATTCGGCTCCTTGAGCCTGGTCCGCCATTTAATGAGATCATGGCTGATCATCCAAACTCAGTACCCGGACCCTGCTTTCTCCTCATATCCCTTTAGCCTTAAGAAATATATCTAACTCCTTCTTGAATATATTTAATGAATTGGCCTCAACTGCCTTCTGTGGAAGAGAATTCCACAGGTTCACCACTCTCTGGGTGAAGAAATTCCTCCTCATCTTTGTCTTAAATGGCTTACCCCTTATCCTTAGACTGTGACCCCTGGTTCTGGACTCCCCCGCCATCGGGAACATCCTTCCTGCATCTAGTCTGTCTAGTCCTGTTAGAATTTTATAAGTTTCAATGAGATCCCCTCATGGGGCTGATTCGCTGGTCTGACACTTCCATGGGGCAGCAGCATTCAAAAGGGGTTGTTCGCTGCAAAATTACTTTCCCACCGCCCCCGGTTTTAGCTCCATTCATTTCAATTAATGGGACATTAGAAGCTGGGGACCCAGGATTTACAGGCTGGCATTCCCTATGATTGCTGCTCCATGCCGGGAGCGGCCAGCCGTGGATTCAGCCCTTTGATTTCAGTATAGTTAATGCTCAGAATAATTTAGCTCTGGAATCAAAGCTCCCAAGAGACCCGCGGCCTCCACAATCTAGAAGGACAAGGGCAACAGGCGCATGGGAACACCACCACCTCCAAGTTCCCCTCCAAGTCACACACACCATCCTGACGTCGTTCTTTCATTGTCGCTGGGTCAATATCCTGGAACTCCCTCCGTAACAGCACTGTGGGCGAGCCTTCACCACACGGACTGCAGCGGTTCAAGAAGGCGGTTCACCACCACCTTCTCGAGGGCAATTGGGGATGGGCAATAAATGCTGGCCTTGTCAGCGATGCCCACATCCCATGAACAAAAAAAAACACATGTTTTCTATGTTTCTATGTGAGTGAGCTGCCCAGTAGATTGACTGCACCCGTCCAGTCGGAAACTATAAGTTGGGAGCTCTGATTGTAATTTGATCCCACTCCACATAATATCGAGAGAGAACAAGGTGCCTGAAGTCTGAATCTCACCTATAAAACCAAAGATAAGGGGTAGGCCATTTAGGACAGAGATGAGGAGGAATTTTTTCACCCAGAGAGTGGTGAACCTGTGGAATTCACTATCACAGAAGGCAGTTGAGGCCAATTCATTAAATATATTCAAGAAGGAGTTAGATATATTTCTTAAGGCTAAAGGGATCAAGGGATATGCGGAGAAAACAGGGACAGGGTACTGAATTTGGATGATCAGCCATGATCTCAGTAAATGATGGAGCAGGCTCGAGGGGCCGAATGGCCTACTCCTGCTCCTATCTTCTATGTTTCTATGTCCCATTATGTAGCACCTATTAAGATAGTGGTCTGTTGCTCTCTACCCACTCACTGATCAATGACACATGTCCCATTATGTAGCACAGATAAATATTGAAAATATTACGGCCTAGAAATTCACTAGCCTTAGCGCCGCTTTTGAGGCGCTAGAGGGACTAGCGCCAGAGTTATGGCCATTTGAAAAATTGAGTGGGGCCCTAAAGCGGCATTGCACCGGTAGCGCTGTGCCGGCACCGATGACGTCATCGGTGTGCGCAGCGTCCCGGTTGCCGTGGTAACCCGCCCGAACTCCGAAATTGAGTTGCGGCCGCCTCGCCCGTGGCAGCCGCAAGCAACGTTCTGTAAAAGGTGCCTTGCTGAAGTTAGTGCCGGCGCATTAAGGTCGTGCGGCGGCCGGCCGCTTCCCCGGCGGCCGCCTGCCCGCACCTCCCTCCCCGGACTCCTCCAAGACCCCCCCGCGGCACAGATGCGTGTGGGCCGCGAGCCCGGCACTTCTCCGAGGTGCCGGGCTCATTTTTATTCAGCCGTCAACGGCCAGCGGTCGGGTGCAGGCAGCTCCTCCTTAACGGAAGGAGGAGGCCTGCACTTCCCCAGCCTGCCGCACCGCATCGGGCGCCGCAGCGCCGGAACAGCACCGCAATGGGGCAGGTAGCGCCCATTGGGAGGTGCTGAAACCCTCCAGTAGCGCCGGCAGCCGTTTGGGCGCGGCGCTACTGAATTTTTGGCGCGCGCAGGGGGACTTAGCGCCGGCACTAACTTCCGGCGCTAAAGCCCTGGCTGCGCCAAAACCCAATTTCTAGGCCTACACCTCTTACTTTTTGCAATATTTGTGTATCTTCACAGAATGAATGTAAGAATCAAGATCAATCAGAGTCAAGCTACATGGTACATAACTCCTTATTTTATTCATTTCAGACACTTCTATTGTTGCAATTAATATCAATAGTTGTTTTTGTCTCTTTTCACAGGCTCTGCAATTCAGAAACGAGTCAGTTTACGATCAGCTTAAAAGGTACATTCATTTTATTGGCTCGCAAACAAACCGGTGGTGGAATTAAATCCTCAGTGAAATGTCAGCGGTAGATTTTCAACCTATCGCCTAGGCTTAAAACTGACGTTGAAATCGATTGACATCAAAATCGGGCGGTCGTTCTAATGGGTGGTCCGTCCGTAATGCCACTTGGCAAGTTTAACAGTTGCTCTCGGAAATGGAATAGGACATTGCACGAGTGTAAAACGGGCTACCGCATTGCGGCCACCCTTTTTAGGCCCTCTGGTCAAGAGCGCTTTCATCACCAAAGTCTCCTCCCGTGGATGGACGCCCAGTTTCAGCAGCTCTCCGTGAAGCCCCTGGGGACGTCTTATACACTGAAGGTGTTTTATCGATGCAAGTTGTTATTGATCTCGGAGAATTAGCCACTACATTCGCATGCAGGCCGAAACAATTTGGGGTGAACTTGATCTTGCGCGGTAGGGCAAAATGGCCCGTGGCCAATTCGCTATTGCACATTTAGCGCCACCAATCTTATCCCTCTTGCTTATAGTCTAGGCTGACATGCCGCTGCAGGACTGAAGGAGTGCTGCACTGTTGGACGTGTTGTGTTTTGGGATGAGACGTTTTACGACCACCTCTCAGGTGAAGGTAAAAGATCCTAAGGCACTATTTCAAAGAAGATCAGGGGCGTTCTCCCTGGTGTCCTGGAGCAATACTTACCCCTCGACCGACACCTCTAAAGCAGATTATCAGGTCATTGTCACACTGCTGTTAGTGGGAGCATGCTGTGCACAAATTGCCTGTCCCGTTTCCTGCCTTACACTTCAAAAAGACCTTCATTGGCTGCGAAGCGCGTTGGAACATCCCGGGGATGTGAAAGTCGCTCTATAAATGAAAGTTGATCATTCTTCTTTTACGTGTCAGCTGGATTCAGTCAGAAGGGACTGCTGCAGATGCCTGCTCACACGCATGTGCAAAAGCCCAATCTTTTCTGGTAGATTTTAAATGTACTGAGAAGTTTGGGCGTAAAGGTTCGCCTTTCTCACAACATGGAAAGAGGTTCTGCTGAAGATTATAACTTCCAACCGCCGCTGACTCTGCCTGATATTGCTCTGCCGCAGCGGGATCAGACTCTCTCTTCTCTTAGGCAGTCCCTCGGAACTGAGGATGACTTGCTTCCACACTTGAAATGAGTTCTCAGGTGACTGATGAGCCCAATGCGGGACCTACAGGACCAGTCACAGGTGGGGCAGACGGTGGCTGAAGGGGCGGGTGTGTGTGGGGTGCTTGGGTTGACGTACGCTCCTTCCGTTATTTGTGCTTGGCTTCCGCTTGCTCCCGGCGAAGAGACTCGAGATGTTTGGCGCCTTCCCGGATGCTTCTCCTTCACTTTGAGCATTCTTGGGCCAGGGATTCCCAGGTGTCGGTGGGGATGTTGCACTTTTTCAAGGAGGCTTTGAGGGTGTCCTTGAAGCGTTTCCTCTGCCCACCTCATGCTCTCCTGCCGTGTCAGAGCTCCGAGTTGAGCACTTGCTTTAGGAGTCTCTTATGGGGCATGCAGATGATGTGGCCCGTTCATCGGAGCTGATCGAGCGTGGTCAAAGCTTCGATGCTGGGGATGTTGGCCTGAGCAAGAACATTGACGTTGGTGCGCCTATCCTGCCAATGCATTTGCAGGATCTTGTGGAGGCAGCGTTGGAGGTACCTCTCCAGTGCTTTGAGGTGCCTGCTGTACATGGTCCATGTCTCTGAAGCAAACAGGAGGGCGGGTGTGGTAAACCACGTTCACTATCGTATCACTGTTAGTAGTTAGCACTGTTCACCACTGTTCGTTATAACTGTATCACTGACCACTATTGTATCACGGTACGAGGTCGCCTCTTGCCACACTGCTATACCTGGGATGACCACCGCCGACTCCGCCTTGGCTCCACCCACCAGGCCAGGTATAAAGGTGAGCGACTGACTGGTATTCCTCCTGCTTGGATCGGATCACCCACGAGAGTGGGCTCTGTTATTTAGTCAATAAAAACCTTTAGTCACCTTCGTAACTCTTCGCCTTTTATTGGAGGAATTGATAGGTATATCAATTTTATTGACTAAATTTAATGATGTCCGACAACGAGTCACAACCGGCGGAGGAGCCACCAGCGCAGCTCCCAGGAGCACAGCCACACCAGCCAGCTTGGCTGCGAGCCCTCAGACCGCCGTACCTGGACCTGAACCCACGAGCAGCAAACTCAGCCGCAGACTTTAAACACTGGCTGGTCTGCTTCGAATCATACCTGAGAGAATCCAGCGTCCCTCAGGCATCCAAACTAAGTGTCCTGCAGGCGCAACTGAGCCCGAGAGTATACACTCTCATCGAGGACATGACTACCTACGAGACCGCCATCAACCTGCTGAAACAGAAGTACCGGACCCCGGTAAACTACATGTACGCTAGGCACCTCCTAAGATCACGGCCGCAACAGCCAGGAGAATCAGTAGCCGAATTCTCACAGGCGCTATATGCACTCGCCAGGAACTGTGACTTTAAATCGGTGTCGGCAGCCGAAAATACTGAAGATAATATCCGCGACGCATTCCTGAAAGGCCTACGGTCCGAGTACTCACGGCAAAGACTGCTGGAAGCTAAAGACCTCAGCATGGAAAAAGCTGAAGCCCTCGCTATCTCCCTGGAAGTGGCCCACCAAGATCAGGAAGCATTCACCAGGTACTGCTCGCGACCCTGGGACTCGGGCCCGACCCCTACCACAGCACCCTTCCCAGCGCCGCCCCCGGGACCTACCTCTGCGTCGGCGTCCCGGACCCGACCGGCCCCGCCACCCCCGGCACCGGCCCCGACATCGGGCATCCGCGATCGGGCCGCCGGCTGTTTTTTTTGTGGCCAGGAGAAGCACCCGAGGTCGCGCTGCCCAGCCAAGAACTCCACATGCAGAACCTGCCTGAAGAAAGGCCACTTCTCCAAGGCCTGCAGGAGCGGATCCTCAGAGGCCAGCAGTGCCGCATGCGAACTATGGGGGCGGCCATCTTCGTTTAGGGCAACTGAGGCCAGCATCCCCACACATGAGTCATGGGGGTGGCCATCTTTGTTTAGGGCAACTGAGGCCAGCATCCCCACACAGGAGTCATGGGGGCGGCCATCTTTGATTAAGGCAACCGACCCCAATAGTGCCTCATGTGAGCTACGGGGGCAGCCATCTTCTCCGTCATTTTGCCCTACCTCGTGGGAGACGCCATTTTACTCACCACGCCCGACCGCCTCGCCCGCAGATGACAACGACTCGCTCAGCTACACACTAGCTTCCGTCACCCTGGACCAAGCCCGCCCGCACCATCTGTCCAAGTCAATGATGGACATCAAAGTGAACGGCCACGCCACGACCTGCCTGTTCGACAGCGGAAGCACGGAGAGCTTCATCCACCCAGACACGGTGAGCCACTACTCCCTCTCTGTCCTACCAACGCGCAGCCGAATCTCGATGGCATCGAGGTCCCACGCCACGGACATCAGCGGCTACTGTGTCGTGACCCTGTCGGTTAAGGGCACGGAGTATAAAAACTTTAAACTCCTCGTCCTCCCCCATCTCTGCGCTGCCGTCCTACTAGGGCTGGACTTCCAATCCCACCTCCAAAGCGTAACCCTAGCATACGGTGGACCCCTCCCCCCACTCACAGTCAACAACCAGCAAACGTTAAACCGCCCACCGCGTAACACCTGCAGCCTCTCCACCCTCAAGGTCCCGCCACCCTCTCTGTTTGCTAACCTTACCCCTGACTGCAAACCCGTCGCTACCAAGAGCAGGCGGTATAGCGCCGGGGACAGAGCCTTCATTAGCTCTGAGGTGCGGCGCCTCCTGAAAGAGGGCATTATCGAGGGGAGCAGCAGCCCCTGGCGTGCCCAGGTCGTAGTCGTAAAGACCGGCGATAAAAACCGCCTGGTCATCGACTACAGCCAGACCATAAACAGATATACCCAGCTGGACGCATACCCCCTCCCCCGCATATCTGACATGGTCAATCAGATTGCACAGTATAAAGTATTCTCGACCATCGACCTGAAGTCGGCCTACCACCAACTCCCTATCCACCCTGAGGACCGCCAGTATACCGCCTTCGAGGCGAATGGGCGCCTATACCACTTCCTTAGGGTCCCCTTCGGTGTCACTAATGGGGTCTCGGTCTTCCAAAGGGAGATGGACCAGATGGTTGACCAGAACGAACTGCAGGCTACATTCCCCTACCTAGATAACGTCACTATCTGCGGCCGCGACCGGCAGGAACATGACGCGAATCTGGAGAAATTCCTCCGTACGGCCCAACGGCTGAACCTCACCTACAATAAGGAGAAATGCGTGTTTAACACCACACGCCTTGCCATCCTCGGCTGCGTAGTGGAGAACGGAATCATCGGCCCCGACCCAGAAAGAATGCGCCCCCTCATGGAGCTACCCCTCCCCCACTGCCCTAAAGCACTTAGGAGAACCCTGGGGCTTTTCGCCTACTATGCCCAATGGGTACCCAATTACGCGGACAAAGCCAGACCCCTCCTGAAAGCCACTTCCTTCCCCCTCACGGAGGAGGCGTGCGCGGCCTTCTCCCTCATTAAGGGAGACATAGCCAAGGCCACGATGCACGCAGTGGACGAGTCCATCCCCTTCCAGGTGGAGAGCGACGCATCCGACTTCGCCTTAGCCGCCACCCTAAACCAGGAGGGGAGGCCAGTGGCCTTCTTCTCAAGGACCCTACAGGGCCCCGAGATCCGACATTCGTCGGTCGAGAAAGAGGCCCAGGCGATCGTGGAGGCAGTACGGCGCTGGAGGCACTACCTGGCAGGCAAACGATTTACCCTCCTCACCGACCAGCGTTCGGTGGCTTTCATGTTTAATAACAAGCTGAAGGGCAAAATCAAGAATGACAAGATTTTGAGATGGAGAATCGAGCTCTCCACCTACGATTATGAGATCTTGTACCGGCCAGGCAAGCTGAACGAATCCCCTGATGCCCTTTCACGAATGACATGCGCCAGCGCGCATATCGATAGGCTTCAGACCCTCCACGACCAGCTCTGCCACCCCGGAGTCACCAGACTCTACCATTTCATTAAGGCCCGCAACCTGACCTACTCCATCGAGGAGGTCAGGACCATGACCAGGAACTGCCAGACCTGTGCGGAGTGCAAACCGCACTTCTATAGGCCGGACCGAGCAAGCCTGATCAAGGCCACCCGCCCCTTCGAGCGCCTGAGCATCGACTTTAAGGGGCCCCTCCCGTCCCCTGACCGTAATGTGTACTTCCTCAACATCGTTGATGAGTACTCCCGTTTCCCCTTTGCCTTCCCCTGCCCCGACATGACCAGTAGCACGGTCATCAAGTGCCTGAATGCCCTCTTCGCCTTGTTCGGGTTCCCGAACTATATACACAGCGACCGGGGCTCCTCCTTCATGAGCGAGGAACTCCGGCAATTCCTCCTAGAGAGAGGTATTGCAGCAAGCAGGACCACCAGCTACAACCCCAGAGGTAACGGTCAGGTGGAAAGAGAGAACGCGACGGTATGGAAGGCCGTCCTCTTAGCCTTAAAGTCTAAGGGCCTCCCAACCTCCCGCTGGCAAGAAGTCCTCCCGACAGCGCTGCACTCCATCCGGTCATTACTTTGCACGGCCACTAACACCACCCCCCATGAACGAATGTTCGTTTTCCCCAGGAAGTCGACTACGGGAACCACTCTACCAACCTGGCTGACCGCCCCGGGGCCGGTCTGGCTGCGGAAACACGTGAGGGCCCATAAAACGGACCCCCTGGTCGAGAGGGTGAACCTCCTGCACGCCAACCCCCAGTACGCCTACGTGGCGTACCCAGACGGGCGGGAGGACACTGTCTCCCTACGAGACCTCGCACCCTCAGCCGATCCGGAAACACCGCCACCACCCCCCCCAACCCCAGCCCAGGTAGACGGCATGCCGGAACCCCACGAGCCCTCGCCGACCACGCAAACACCAGCATCAACACCGGATAAGGCACCAGCACCGGATAAGGCAACACCACCGCTGCGGCGATCGGAGAGGCTTACGAAGCCTCCGGACAGACTGACCTACCAGAATTGGTAGTACACTTCACCCCGCCGGACTTAATTCTAAACAAGGGGTGAATGTGGTAAACCACGTTCACTATCGTATCACTGTTAGTAGTTAGCACTGTTCACCACTGTTCGTTATAACTGTATCACTGACCACTATTGTATCACGGTACGAGGTCGCCTCTTGCCACACTGCTATACCTGGGATGACCACCGCCGACTCCGCCTTGGCTCCACCCACCAGGCCAGGTATAAAGGTGAGCGACTGACTGGTATTCCTCCTGCTTGGATCGGATCACCCACGAGAGTGGGCTCTGTTATTTAGTCAATAAAAACCTTTAGTCACCTTCGTAACTCTTCGCCTTTTATTGGAGGAATTGATAGGTATATCAGCGGGTATCACTATTGCTCTGTAGACCATGAGCTTGATGCTGGGTTTGAGGTCCTGGTCTTCAAACACTCTCTTCCTCAGGCGACCGAAAGCTGCACTGGCACACTGAAGGCGGTGTTGGACTTCGTCATCGACGTCCACCTTTGTTTAGAGTAGGCTTCCAAGCGGGATCAGACAGCCTGTGACTGAACACTTCATACCGCTGTCCCATCAGCTAATGGAATCAGATTTATACTGTCACTATTCCATTACTACCATGCTGAGGATTGGGAGTGCACATTGCTGTTAGTGTAAAGTTTAAAAAAATGAAACTGAAGGCGTTTCCACCAGAGCATTTATAGCTGAACTGTAATGATTTAGTAATAGTGGACATGTACTTTTATTAATATTTTTTATTTACTCGTGATATTTAAGTACTGTCCATTATTGTTTCGTTTTCTAGGGTTTAAATGAATTGCTAGAAGATTGCACACTTAATTTTGGTTGGTCGCTCAGATAAAACTCTCCAGAAAATGTCCTTCTGTTGTAAGGTTCAGAAAATTCTCCAGATTCCCCCAAACCAAGAAGAGAAGAGATTTTTGGACTGTTTAAAAGAATATTGTGGCAAAAGAGGCTGAAAGTCAAAACTCCAGGATTTTGGCTATTTTAGAAAGGCATGTCCAGGCCTGTGGAATTCTGCGACAAAGGAGTTGGGATGGGCCCCTGTAAAACAAACAGTTTGAGTATTGGCATAAGCCAGATTGTTTGGGAATGTTCTGGACCATCTCAGTCATTCATACATAAATACAATAGGCCTACGGAAGGACAGTCCCCGCCAAAACTACAGAGCCATCAAAAATATGAATAATACAGTACATGCCACTAATCAACAAAAGGGACCCTGGCCCCAGCAGGAGAAGACAATCGAACAACAGATTAACCACTCAGAGGAACATCCAAAACCACTTCACACACTTAAACCGATTTCGAAGCAATCCCAAAACTAGTTAAAAATCAATTGAAGATAGATGGGACCAAGTCGAAACTCGATAAAGAACTTGAAACTATTAAAGTTAACGAGCCCACCAAAATTTAACAATGGGCCAGAGAAGATTTGGCGGGCAGATAAGCCAAGCCTCAAACAGTATAATTGAGGCCTGCTTTTACACAGAAACAGTCAGAGAGTCATACAGACAGTCAGTGAAGATTATTCGGACGGTGTGTGAACTTGAAGGTACAGTTCATACAGACAGATGCACAGCTCATTCGAAACACATCAGCCTCGGGACAATCAATCGACGAAAGGACAACAGGAGGAGAACGGAAGGAATCGCGGCAGCCAAGGGCCCCAAGAAACAAACAACCAACAATATTACCAACAACTAGATAATATTGGGCCACCGCGACCAACAAGAACCCAACTCGGAAGAAACCGAAGATCTGCAAGTTTTTCCCACTCTACAAACTATTCCTGTGTTTGGTGAGCATTTCCCTGGTCCTCTGGAATCCAACCTAGTTAGTGTAGTGGGATTGGGAGGGGTGAAGTATTTTGTCTATTGTCATTCTCCCTCGTATATTCCGAAGTGTTCCCCCTTTTAGAGTGATAAGATTATTGTGTTGTGTATATTTTCTTGTCTCAGATAAAAACCAAAGTTCTTGCATCAAATTCAGTTCTTTACTGCAATTTCATTACAACCCCCAAATAAGTCCGGGTCTAGAACCAAGGGAGTGGGAGCGATTTGAACCGCTCAGGAGTCCGAGGCAAAGCTGACCACACACACCACCCCTTACACTGTTGTCAGGCCATGTGCCATGTTGACGAATAAGCCGAGATTCTGGCTGCATGGTGATATGTTATATTATATTGAAATAATAAAAATGTTATATTAAAACACGAGGGCAACCTGGGCCAGTGTTTAGCAAAAGATTGAGAAGTATGTTCAGCGATAAAACAAGACCTTTGCTTGACTTTGGGGAGCACTGGGTTTCCGAGAGAAAAAATAAGCCGATGAACTAATCAATCAATCAATCAATGAAGAAATGAATTTAACCTGGCAAAAAAAGCTTGATTATATTTTATCTACTTTCCCTTCTAACACCGTTAATTTATGATCCATTACTCATGCGGAAATTTGCTTTCCTGGGATCCCAGGACAGCTCTGGTACCTGGTTCATGTGGCCATTCCAGGCTGTGTCGACCTGGAGCAAGGCAGGAAATCCCAGCCATTGCCCTGTCTTCACCATTTTCACACAAGTGCTACACTCGGAAGCAAGGATCACTGGTCTAGGTTTGGGGTTGGGTAAAGACGATGGGCTACGTTCTCGCCAGTCCTGGCAGAGTGAGGTCAAATGTACATGTACAAGTGAGGTCGCCTAACCCAGCACAGACCCGGGGCAGAAACTTAGACTTGTCGAGCCTCTTTCCCTACCATATCACATGATGACTCGATTCACCCAGACTTGGAGGGAAGCAATTCAATAAAGTTCTGCAGCCACAGGGTCGCATCTCACCACAGACACTGAATGAGATATTTGGCAACGCCACAGCAATTCTTGGGGAGGCCCCTGCGACATTCTGTTCAAATGCTTCCGGGTTTGCGAGCCAGCTCACATATCCTTAAAAGTAAACAGACACCTTGTGTACCTTGGTTAATAGCTGGCCCACACAAGAGAATTGCCGAGCCGTCGGTGACTGTAGCGGTGAACACACTTGACTCAAGATGGAGGTGCAACTTGTGAGGTCGCTGGTTCTTTGCTTGTTTATATCTGCAGGTAGGAAATGCGTTACTGTGTGTGAGAGTAGTAGTGAAGAAAGCAATGAGGCAGGAAGGCAGATTCTCCAGAAGTCAATGTCCAGGAGTTAACAACAAAGCGAACGCATAATTGCTCTTTCGCTGACACATCTGAGAGAACTGTTTCCTCTGATGTTAAATTGGGATGTCCTCTTGTTCCATGTAGAGGATGACACTGGTAATTTAAATAGAAATATTGATATTGCTTACTTTATCGTTATTATCTATTCCGCTCTTTAGATTACCCGCAGCCTTTTACTATAATGGCAGTGGTTGTATAACACGCACCAGTGAGTCTCCATGTAGATTTCAGCCCATACATAATTTCGGTAAATTGCATGTGCGTTGATGTTACCGCATTTCATCTCCTGTTCGTTAACTGAGCTGGACAGCTCCCACTAATTCAATTCAATTCAATTCAATTTTATTTGTCATATATGCAGCAGACGTGTGTACTGCACAATGAAATGTTGATTTTTACGAGTCCTCCCAACATTGGAATAAATATGGCATAACAATGATAAAATACTAATAGAAATACAGAAATAATAAATAAAACAACAGTAATAAATAAAAATAAATTATACGTTCATGAGTCTTATGGCCTGGACGTAGAAGCTGTTTCGAAACCTGCTGCTACGAGACCGTATGCTTCGGTATCTCTTACCAGACGGGAGCAAGGCGAAGAGGTTGTGGCTGGGGTGGCTCGCATCTTTAATGATTCTCAGGGCCTTCCCCCGGCACCTCTCAGGGTAGATATCCTGGACAGCAGGTAGTTTAATTCCTATAGTATGTTGTGCAGCTTTCACCACCATCTGTAGAGCCTTGCGGTCTGTGGCGGTGCAGTTGCCATACCAGGTAGTGATGCAGCCGGACAGGATACTCTCGATGGTGCACCAGTAGAAGTTGGTGAGAGTCTGGGGGGCCATTCCAAATTTCTTCAGTCTCCTGAGGAAGAACAAGCGTTGTCATGCCTTCTTTGTTGCGATGTTGATGTGATGTGACTACCTGCCTTCTATCTGTTTTTGATGCAGTTTTTAAGTGTTAACTTGCTTTTGCCAACAGCTCCAATATTTGCATCTGAGGCTTTCGACATTAATATTGTGACTCTTTTTAAAAATCAAAATCATTGGCTCCTTTCAGCGAGGTAACTCTAACCCGGAATCGTGGCCATGTTTCCTTTAGTTAATACCTCTTGGAACCGGAATTGCATTCTGCTCACTGTCGATAATGGGAGCGGACACTGCTCTGTCAGGATGGAGAGACCCCGGCTCACTGCCATTGCTGTTTGGCTCTTTCTGTCTGCTGGTGAGGGTGACATTTCTCATCTCGGTGTTGGGGATTAAACAGGAAGTGAGGAACAGCGAACTACAACTTCAATGAATAATAGTGGCACTGATTGCGAAATCTGTACCATCCAGTCTACATTTTTGATATTAAGAAGGACTTTTTTTCTCCAGTTGGAGATACTGGAAGTCTTACCATCTCGGTGGTGCAGAGTCTTATCAATGCTGCTGTAGGGGACTCTGTGCTCCTATCCATGAGGCTGTGCGGGAACGTGAACATAGAAACATGGAAGATAGGAGCAGGAGTAGGCCATTCGGCCCCTCGAGCCTACTCCACCATTTAATGAGATCATGGCTGATCATCCAAATTCAGTACCCTGTCCCTGCTTTCTTCCCATATCCCTTGATCCCTTTAGCCTTAAGAAATATATCTAACTCCTTCCTGAATGTATTTAATGAATTGGCCTCAATTGCCTTCTGTGGTAGTGAATTCCACAGGTCCACCACTCTCTGGGTGAAGAAATTCCTCCTCATATCTGTCCTAAATGGCTTACCCCTTATCCTTAGACTGTGACCCCTGGTTCTGGACTCCCCCGCCATCGGGAACATCCTGCATCTAGTCTGTCTAGTCTTGTTAGAATTTTATACGTTTCAATGAGATCCCCTCTCATTCTTCTAAACTCCAGTGAATATAAGCCCAATCGACCCAATCTCTCCTCATACGTCATTCCTGCCATCCCAGGTATCGGTCTGGTGAATCTTCGCTGCACTCCCTCCATGGCAAGAACATCCATCCTCAGATAAGTAAGAGTGGGAGCTGAAAACACAACGGGGCAGATATCGCAATGTGGGCCCCAAGAAATCTAAATATAAAGAATGATTACAGGGAATGGGTGGAGTTATTGTTCCCTAGCGCCTCCCTCTGGCTCAACTCAGTATGTCTTTCAGACAGAGGAGAATATACTGTTGGCATGGCCACTGACAGAGGTAGTTCAGTAACAGCGAGGTTGGATCTGCGTGCGTTTGGTAAGTTGCTTTATCATTAAATAGCTAGGAAAAAATCAATGGTTTTAAAAAATATCTTAGTAATGTATCTCAAAAGTCCGATGTTGTCGTCATACTTTCAGTGTCGTGTGAAGTGGCGGAAAGATTAACAGGCTGATTAACAGGTCGCGAGATGAACATGCCTGATTGCCAATGTATGATGGCCAGTCCTATGTTGCATTCCGCAGTGACTTCTTACCCCATATATCCCCATCCATCACAATGGCTTCCTACTTCCACCTCCAGAACATCTCCTGTCTTGTCTCCTACCTCAGTCCACCGACCACTGAAACTCCTACATGTATATTTCTCTCCACCCGAAGCAATTACTGCCATGATCTCCTTGTCATGGTCATCTTGCACTCCCAATCACTTCCCAAATATTGCTGCTTATACAGAGCAGGGAGGTCATGCTAGAACTGTATAAAACACTAGTTAGGCCACAGCTAGAATATTGCATGCAGTTTTGGACAGCACATTACATGAAATTTGGGATTACACTAAAGAGGCTACAGAGGAGATTTACAAGGATGTTGCCTGGGCTCGGGAATTTTTTTGATGCGGTAGGATTGGATAGGCTGGGGTTGTTTTCTTTGGAACAGAGGAGGCTGAGGAGAGACTTGATTGAGGTGTATACAATTATGAGGGGGCTAGATAGAGTGAATAGGAAGGACCTATTTCCCTTAGCAGAGAGGTCAATAACCAGGGGGCATAGATTTAATGTAATTGGTCGAAGGATTAGAGGGGCATTGAGGGGAATTATTTTCACCCAGAGGGTGATGAGGGTCTGGAACTCACTGCTTGAAAGGGTGGTAGAGGCAAAAGCTCTCACCGCATTAAAAAAGTACTTGGATATGCGCTTGAAGTGCAGTAACCTACAGGGCTATGGACCAAGAGCTGGAAAGTGGGATAAGGCTGCATTGCACATTTTCGGCCGGCACAGAAATGATGGGCCGAATGGCCTCCTAATGTGCATTATACTTCCTTGATTCTATGATTTTATGATTCTACACCGGTCACCATGTCTCACTAATCCATCAATCCTCGCCCTTTGTAAACTGAATTGGTTTCCATTCACCCATCCCCTGAAGTTGAACCTTTTGGACTTGCCTTAACTCCCTCCATGGCCTCACCTGGTAAACCTTCACCATCACAAAATATCCATTCCTTTGACTAGAACTGGATCTCCCTGCTTTTGCCCCATCATTGGCGGAGGTGCCTCAAATCCTGTGGTCCACACTCTGGTGTTCCTTCCTTAAGGCCTTACGCCTCTGTACCAACATCTCCTTCTTTGAGAACCTTTTTAGACCGTCCTCTTTGATCAGGCTTTTAGTCATCCCTCCTAATCCCTCCTTCTTGGGCTTGCCTTCCATTGTCCTTATGCCTCCGTAACGCTTCATAGGATGTTTGCGCCACATTAACAGTGTTTACTAACGGCAAGTTGTTGTTTGATTTACACTGCAAATCTTTGCTCACACGTGATCAGCACCTGAAAGACTGGACAGATTCCAATGTTACATTGGGCCGGATTTTGCATAGAAACATAGAAGATAGGAGCAGGAATAGGCCATTCGGCACCTCGAGCCTGCTCTGCCATTCAATGAGATCATGGCTGATCAACCAAACTCAGTACCCTGTCCCTGCCTTCTCCCCATATCCCTTGATCCCTTTAGCCTTAAGAAATATATCTAATTCCTTCTTGAATATATTTAATGAATTGGCCTCAACTGCCTTCCGTGGTAGAGAATTCCACAGGTTCACCACTCTCTGGGTGAAGAAATTCCTCCTCATCTCAGTCCTAAATGGCTTTCCCCTTATCCTTAGACTGTGACTCCTGGTTCTGGATTCCCCTGCCATCGGGAACATCCTTCCTGCATCTAGTCTGTCTCTAGTCCTGTTAGAATTTTATAAGTTTCAATGAGATCCCCTCTCAATCTTCTAAACTCCAGCGAGTATAAGCCCAATCGACCCAATCTCTCCTCATACGTCATTCCTGCCATCCCAGGTATCAGTCTGAAAGGAAAAATAACAAAACTGAATTTGTTAAACTGAGTGTGGGCGCCGCACTTTAGGAAGGATGTAAAGGCTTAAGAGAGGGTGCAGAAAACATTTACGAGAATGGTTCCATGGATGAGGGACTTCAGTTACATGGATAGACTGGAGAAACTGGGGTTGTTCTCCTTAGAGCAGAGAAGATTTGATAGAGGTGTTCAAAATCATGAGGGGTCTGGACAGAGTAGATAGAGAGAAACTGTTCCCATTGTTGGAAGGATCGAGAACCAAAGCACACAGATTTAAAGTGATTGGCAGAAGAACCAAAGGTGATATGAGAGGGAAAACTTTTTTACGCAGCGAGTGTTTAGGATCTGGAATGCACGGCCTGAAAGGGTGGTGGATGCAGATTTAATTGTGGCTTTCAAAATTGAATTGGATAAGTAGCTGAAGGAAAAAAAGTTACAGGGCTCCAGGGAGAGGGCGTGGTAGTGGGATTGGCTGAAGTGCTCTTGCAGAGAGCCGACACGGGCTCGACGGGCCGAATGACCTCTTCTGTTACTGTAACCATTCTATGAATATTTATAAACGTGGTACAAGATGTCCCCTCTCAGAAAACAGGTCTGAACCCACTTTTGACCCTGTGAGCTTCTCTGCCATCCGAGACGCGACTTCGGTAGAGGCAGCGACGAATTAAGTCACTGACCCAGCACCGTGTTAATGGCTCGGGTCAGTAATTTCACACACGTAAATAATGAATCTGGGAGCAGGAATTAACACTTCTTTAGGGAAAACAAGTTGTTTTGCAACCGCCCTTATGTAATGTTAAATATATACTTGGCATTAAACTTTACTTCTATAAATATAAATTCTTAAATTTCTCAATGTGCAGAGCATAAAATGATAGAAAGATTGGCGATCAAACATTAATTGCATTGACAGAAGTAGATGAACAGACAGTAAAAGATACTGGAATGGAAATCGTGGTCGGAGGCTTGCCGCGCACGTACGCCTCCGAATGTCTCCGGAACTTCCGACTGTTCCGGTCCTGGGCCTGCAGGTGCAGGCCTGTATAAAGATCTACGGATCCCAGAAGTGCACGCACTTCGCAAGCATTTGACTGGCTCTGTTCCTATTACAGCCTCAACATCTCAGTAGCTGTTGGCAACTTAGTGGCTAAGATTATGTTCAACTCCTGTGTGAATTTAAATTAAGAAATTGTTTGGGCAGTGGCCAAGGCAAGGCAATAACAAAGGGGGATTCCCATTATGCTCATGAGGATTCCAGTTACGCACAGGATCACCATAAGCATAACTGGAAGTTACCTAAAAATACAATTTCACAACACTGAAATAAAAATAGATGATTACAGGGTCAAAAATAATTAAAATGCAATTTAATTCAACATTTAAAACACAAATTTAATTCTTTGAAAAATAAATGTATGCATTTTTAACCGGGACAAAATTGACCTCAACTAATTTTAAATGTAAGTGATTGTTTAAATCATTTTTTAAATTTTATTTTAATACTAATTTTGAACCTTATGCTGGTAAAATATATTTTTTATGCCTGCTTTTAACAGGCATAAGGGTTTCGTGGGTATTCGCTGGGCATTAGTTGGGCACATAGGCCAACCCTGCACCAGCACAAGTGAATTTCCAGTGGATGGGTACGATCTGTCCATGCAAAACTTGACAGATCATGTGGGCCCAGAAATTCGGGTCTCCAGAGGAGAGTACGCACGTGGTACTCACCCATAAGCCCAATGGAAGTGCCGGTTTTGTGCATGCACTGTGCATGCGCGGGAAACAGGCACTTCCATTCCCCTGAAAGAAGGGGTTCAGAGGTCGAACGCGTGCGCAGGAGAGGCAGCGCGTGCGCATCGAACTTACGTTTTTTTTGCAGGTTTTCCCGGGAGGGTAAGTCTCCAGGGCCTAGAAATTTGGTATAGCCCTGCTTGGGGCATTAGAATTGGCGGAGCGCAAATTTTATAGCCAGACGCAACTTATCGACACCTCGTGCGATATTGGGTTGCAGCACCCCAAAGGTGATTGAGGCGCGAGTTCAGGCATTACACGGGGCACCTAAGGCGTTAACATGCCGGCGCAACCCAATATCGGGGCATCCAGCCACAGCGCAGGTGCTCTCAATTACCCATGACCACGAGACTTCCAGGCGCCGGCCAGCTCTTAAAGGGGTGGGTCAGGCAGCTCAAGCATCCACACTCTGCACCTTGTAGGCCTGCAAATCGGCGCAGGCCCTTCTCTGGTGCAAAAAACTTGGAGCATATGAAGAGGGTGAGGCAGAGAGCAGAGCGCTTCACCAATGAGTCTCTGGAGGAATTGGTGTTCGCAGTGGAGCGCCGGCAAGATGTCCTCTACCCCGACAATGGCAGGAGGCCTAATCATAAGGACTACCGACGAGCTTGGAGGGATGATTCTCAGAGGGTCAACTCCAGCAGCATGGTGACCAGGAGCCCTGTGCAGTGCAGGAAGAAATTCAACGACCTCACTCGGGTCGTCAGGGTGAGTGGAGTTAATGTAAACTTATGCATCCCTCCATTAGCACCTGACTTTATGGCTACAGGGTGTGCTATGCCCCAATGGCCATCTGTCAGCAAGCACCCATGGCCCTTTCTGGTCACACACATCCACATTTGACTCAGGGCATCATGTAAGGGCTGTTCCACCATGGGGGGCATGAGATGATAACCCAGGGCATCATGTAAGGGCTGTTCCACCATGGGGGGCATGAGATCATCACTCAGGGCATCATGTAACATCACTTCCCGTCCTTTGCCCTGCAGGCCAAGCTGGCGAGAAACCGCAAGGAGCAGCTTCGCACCGGAGTAGGCCGTCCTCAACTGGAGCCTCTGATGGATCGCGAGGAGAGAGTCCACCAGATTGTGGGAGGACGTCTGAGTGGTCCTGTCACCACTGCAGCTGCCGACCCCATTGTCCACAGCGATGGTAAGGTTCTCAACTATTACAGCTGTCACCTTCCAGTTGTTTCCCCCGCCAGCATGCTTTCTCAATGTGGACCAATGTCATAGCATTGCCGCACTGTTGCATCCCTTGCTGCCAAACTGTCCTTTTGCTAAAGCCACTCTTGAACCTCCCTGCTTTCAGATGCTGCATCACCAGCTCGGGAGCCGGCCCCAGTGCCAGTGCCTCCGGAGGCGACGACCAGGAGGAAGCCGGACCATCCGTGCCAGCCTCAGGGGAGCCACCGCATGTGGAGACTGGGGATAGTAGTTCCCTTGAGGGGAGGGGGGTGGGGCTCTGATGAGGAGCCAGTTGCAGGAACCAGTGGCCTGCAGCAACGCGCAGGGGGTAGGGATGCTCGGGGGCCGTCTCCCCGGAGGGCGAGGCAGGCCACCATGACTGCTGCACAGATTGCAGAGGAGGAGCGTAGCCTTGCCGAAATGAGCGCCCAGGCCCAGCTCAGGCACACTGAGCTTATGGCTGCAGTGGGGAGGGTGCCTGAGTTGATCGACACACTGGCAAAGAGTGTGCTGGACTTTGGGACAGCAATGGAAAGGACTGTCCAGGGCTTTGGGGCAGCAATGGAAAGGTCTGTCCAGGGCTTCAGGCCACCAATGGAAAGGTCTGTCCAGGGCTTGTCCGTAGCAGTGGAAATGTCTGTCCAGGGCTTGTCCGAAGCAGTAGAAAGGACTGTCCAGGGCTTGTCCGAGGCAGTGGAAAGGACTGTTCTGGCCTTGTCCGAAGCACTGGAAAGAACTGTCCATGGCTTCTCCGAAGCACTGGCACCTGCCACGCAGGTCCTCACTGCTGCCACGCAGTCACTTGCTGGCCTCGCCAACATGCAAATTGAGGCCACGCAAACACTCACTGCTGCCACCCTAGCTGCATCAGGCAGGATCACCCCAGGCCCTTGCAGCACCTTAGCAGGCCATGAATCTGTGGAGCATTCGATTGTGCTGGAGGATCCGGTGCGGCACCGTCAGAGTGCCAGTGTGTCAGCCGACCACGGTGCAGGTGTCCTCTCTCTGCATGTGAGCAGTCCTGATGCCACTGCTGGCACGTCAGCAGTGCAGCTGCCACCACCTGCGCGGCAGACTGCTAGCAGACATGCCCAGTTGGAGCAGCCTGCTTGTGGGCCCTCCAAGCCCAGAGGTCGTCCAGGCCGTCCCTCAGGGGCTTCAGCACTTCCAGACACTCAGCAGGCGTCCCCCAGCCTTGACGCAGCCACTGAGGTCCAATTACGGAGGAGCTGCAGGGAGGGAAGGGGCCGACCTCGTAAGAGGAGTCGGTCTCCATCAAGGGGTCACCAGTAGAGGGAGGTGCTAGGACGTGTGTTTTTTTGGATTTAAGGCCGTCCACACATGCTGTGTTTGTTTGTTATGTTTTGGTTAGTTTCGCCGGGTTGCCAGACAGTTATCTGTTAGTTTGTTAGTTATGATTTCTGTTACCATTACGTTGTCATGCTGGAAGGAAGCACTTGTTTGAAAATAAAGAAAACTTTTTATTTACATTCGAGCCGTAGACTATTTACAATAATCGAGGCCTTCATAGGCTTACTGCAAACCGGAGGGCGCTGTTCGAATCACAACCACCATTCCGTCCAAGGGGCCTAGAACCGAGTCCTTATGAGCCTCTGACGAATGGCCCTTCGAGTTTCTGGAGCCCTCCCATCTTCCTCCTCCTCCTCCTCCTGATCCTCCTCGCCCGCATGCTCCTCCTCCTCCTCCTCCTCCTCGTCCGCCTGCTCTGCTGGACCTTGAGGGTCGGCTGGCATTGGCTGGGTGCGTCGAATGGCCAGGTTGTGGAGCATGCAGCAGACAACAACGATGCGCGCCACATGCTCCGGCGAGTACTGTAGGGCGCCCCCCGAATGGTCTAGACAACGGAAACGCTGCTTCAGCACACCAATTGTGTGCTCCACAATGTTCCTGGTGGCCTGATGGCTGGTGTTGTAATGCTCTTCTGCCGGGGTGCTGGGCAAACGGAGCGGGGTCATGAGCCAGGGGCAGAGAGGATAGCCCTTGTCGCCAAGAAGCCAGCCTCGTGGGTGAGCCGGGGCCTCATAAAGTTCAGCCACTGAGGTCTGCCGCAGGATGAACGCGTTATGGCTGCTGCCAGGGAATTGTGCGTTCACCGCCATGGTCATCTGCCAGTGATCACAGACCAGCTGCACATTAAGGGAGCGGAACCCCTTGCGGTTGCGGACCTCCTCAGGATTCTGTAATGACGCCCGCAAAGCCACGTGTGTGCAATCAATGGCCCCCTGCACCATGCGGAAGTCTGCAATAGCCGCGAAGCCCTGCGCGCCCTCCCCCTGCTTCTCCAAGGTCACCGGGAAGGTGATGAATTCACGCCTCCTTCTGTAGAGGGCAGCTGTCACTTGCCGGATGCAGCAATGCACCACAAATTGTGAGATATTTGAGATGTCCCCAGTTGCTGCCTGAAACGAGCCGCTGGCGTAAAAGTTGAGCGCAACAGTGACTTTCACGGCCACCGGCAGAGAGGTCCTGCACCGTATCCGCGGCTGCAGATCCCCAGCAAGCAGGTGGCACAGCTCAGTCACAACATCCTTACCGAATCTGAGCCTTCGCAGACACTGCTCCTCCGACATGGTAAGGTACGAGACCTGCTGCCTGAAAACCCTGGCAACGCATGGTCGGATTTGGCGACGTCCATTGGCCCTCCTCCTTCTGGCCAATCCCAGCCCTCTCTCCCTTCGTCTCTGTGCCCTTGCCAATTGTTCAGCCAGGATGACGTTCCCCTCCAAAGCAGCTCCCATTATTCTGGCAGATGAGTAAGACGCAGTTAGCTTTCTGTATCCAACTGTTCTGGACAGGGCTGATGGTCCCAAGGCTCCTCTGGCTCAATGAGAACAACTCTGTCCAAGTGAAGGTCTGCAACTCTCTCCAGCAGCGAGCAGGATGGCCAGGCCAAATGGCTGCCGCTTTTATACTAGTGCTGTCCCCTTTACAGAGCCACCCCCGAGTCCGAGAAGGACCTGGTAAGGTTCCATCCAACTGTCACTAATAGCGCCAGGCGGAACGGAGGGGGGCGCCACTGAATTTCCGGTACGGGGCACCAAATAGGCGTTGCACAATGAAATGATGTCATGATCTGGCTGCGCCCGCGAGCGGGCGCAAAGAATTAGCGCCGGTGCTAACAGGCTACTCAATATTGCAGGATGCGCTGGGATCACTGCGCACGTCCGAAAATTGGGTAACGCCCCAAATCTCGGGTTCATTTGGCGCTAATCGCTGGCGCAACCAACCGAATTTCTAGGCCCAGAAGCTAGACATGTAAAAAGCAGTCGCAAGGCCTGCTTTTAACAAGGTAAGTGGTGAATTAATTAAAATTAAAACATTTTTTCCACCGGTTTATTATTTTTAAATACTTTAAAGAAAGGTAAGTTTATTTTTAGCCCCGTTAGAAAATGTAATTAATTTTTTCAAAAATTAAAATTATTGTCTAAAATGGTTATTTCATGTAATTTATAGTTTATTTGTAAAATGTGATTTAAAAAAAAATGTATTTGAAGATTTAGTGATGTTTTGGTGCTTATAGTATTCATAGGTTTGACAGCTCTTCCTGTCAAACTTATGAATGAAGCATTCCCTGACACCATTGGCTCTCCATGGCCCACGTGATCCCAGGGGACGCATCAAACTAATTGCGCCCCTGGGATACGCAAGCACTGCGCGCCGGCCATTGGAGGAGGCCCAGCATTGGAATCCCACGGGGGCCCACAGCTCAATGGCCGGCGTGCAAGCTGAGTGCAGGTCGGGGGCTTACACTCGCGGGAAGCCCCTGACCCAAATTTCTGGGCCCATACGTTCCGGGTTTTGGTGTATGCGCATCGCCTGCGGAAACCCGGAACTTGCGGAGACATTCTGAAGGATTCCAACAGCGTACGCTGCCGGAAGCACCGTAAAATCCCGGGCCATCACCAGTGTGATAGACAATTGAGTTGGATGGAAATCTGACGTTAGAAAAGAAAATGCTCCCTAATATAAATAGTCAGCCTCTGGAAGAAATAGGGAGGTTAGCTTTTCGTTTGAGAACCTTCATCGCCCAGTAACACGAGACCACGCTGCGGGTTCTGAGAACCCACGACCTTGTGAATTGCTACTCAGTGACATGCGACCACTAGATGGTGCAATTAACCTGCGCGTTTGAAATGGGAACATACCTTGAAGGTGAAACGAGCCCAAAACAGTCCAATGTCAATTTTCTTTATGATGGCATGACATTAAGCGGCGTAATGAAGTCTGTCGTCTTAAATACCATCACCCAATCGCAAGAGAGCATTGTCTCGTCGTCTGCGCTCCTCCAATTCTGGCCTCTTGCGCATCCCCGATTTTAATCGTTCCATCATTGGCGGCCGTGCCTTCAGCTGCCTGGGCTCTAAGCTCTCGAATTCCCTCCCTAAACCTCTCCACCTCTCTCTCCTCCTTTAAGATGCTCCTTAAAGCCTACCCCTTCGACCAAGCTTTTGGTCGCCTGCCTAATATCTCCTTATGTGGCTCAGTGTCAAATTTTGTTTGATAACATATGGGATCTTGGGCTTCATAAATAGACGGATTGAGTACAAAAGTAGAGAAGTTATGCTAAACCTTTATAAAGCACTGGTTAGGCTACAATTGGAGTATTGCGTCCAGTTCTGGTTACCAAACTTTAGGAAGGATGTGAAGGCCCTTGAGAAAGTGCAGAGGAGATTTACCAGAATGGTTTCGGGGATGGGGGATCTTAGCTACAAGGACAGGTTGGAGAAGCTGGATTTGTTTTCATTAGAGCAAAGGATGTTGAGGGGTGAGTTGATAGAAGTGGCCTTTATTGCAAGGGGGTTGGAGTATAAAAGCAGTAAAGTCCTGCTACAACTGTACAGGGTATTGGTGAGACCACACCTGGAGTATTGCGTACAGTTTTGGTCTCCTTATTTAAGGAAGGATATACTTGCATTGGAGGCAGTTCAGAGACGATTCACTCGGTTGATTCCTGAGATGAAGGGGTTGACTTATGAAGAAAAGTTGAGCAGGTTGGGCCTATACTCATTGGAATTTAGAAGAATGAGAGGTGATCTTATTGAAGCATATATGATACTGAGGGGGCTCGACAGGGTAGATGCAGAGAAGATGTTTCCCTTCGTGGGGAAATCTAGAACTCGGGGGCACAGTCTCAGAATAAAAGGTCGCCCTTTTAGAACTGAGATGAGGAGGAATTTCTTCTCTCAGAGGGTCGTAAATCTGTGGAATTCTCTTCCCCAGAGAGCCGTGGAGGCTGGGTCATTAAATACATTTAAGGTGGAGATAAGACAGATTTTTACAAGATAAGTGAGTGAAGGGTTATGGGGAGCGGGCGGGGAAGTGGCTTTGAGCCCAAGATTAGCCATGATCTTATTGAATGGCGGCGCAGGCTCGAGGGGCCAAGTGGCCTCTTCCTGCTCCTATTTCTTATGTTTATTGACAGTGGGTGAAAGTGTAAGAAGCAACTCCAGAGGTAAAGATGCCTCCTTAATGTCCATTTGCTTGTAAGTTCAAATAACTTTCTGCGTGACAAAAGACTGAAAAAAGTGCTGCCAACTGCAACACATACACGTACACACAGAGTGGTCCCCGGTGCACCGAGATTAGAAATTTACTGAAATTGGTCTCAGTTTTGTAACCGCTCGGTGCTCTACAGGCGCGTTGGTGGATCTCCGTTGCTGCCTCCCTTCTCTCAATATTTCCAGATAATTTCACTTTTCCTTTCGGCCTTCTGAGGTCCCGCAGAAACTCCGTATGAGTCCTTGTCATGTCCTCTCGCCCTCGCCCACGTCTGCCAGCTTGGCTCAGAGTCAGAAATTTGTAGGTACAAGCATCCCTCCAACAGCAACGCGTATTTATATAGCGCCTTTAATGTAGTAAAGCGTCCCAAGGCGTTTCACAGCAGCGTTATGAAACAAAATTTGACACCGAGCCACATAAGGAGATATTAGGGCAGATGAAGAGGTAGGTTTTGCATTTGACTTGCATTTATATAGCGCCTTTCACAACCACCGGACGCCTTACAGCCAATGAAGCACTTTTGAAGTGCAGTCACTGTTGTAATGTAGGAAAAAGGAGGGGTGGAGAAATGGAAAGGTTTAAGCAGGGAATTCCAGAGCTTAGAGCCCAGGCAGCTGAAGGCACGGCCGCCAATGGTGGAGCGATTAAAATCAGGGATGCTCAGGAGGCCAGAATTAGAGGAGTGCAGATATCTTGGAGGGTCCTGGGGCTGTAGGAGATTACAGAGATAGGGGGATGCGAGGCCATGGAGGCATTTGACAAAAAGTATGAGAGTTTTAAAATCGAGGCATTGCTTAACCGGGAACCAAAGTAGGTTAGCGATCACAGGAGTGAACGGGACTATTCCTGCTCCAGGCAGTCAGGCGAATGGAAACTTCATCTCCGGCTCTGAGTTGAAATTCAGCTGGCGTGGATGCCACCCTTCCCCCATGTGGGTTGTGAGAGCCCATAAAGCTCGCCTACAGTAAAGAAATAACCACTCTGTAGGCTGGTATAACATCATCTCACTCACCTTTAGATATGTATAAATCCTGCAAAGGAATGATTGATCTTTCGCACTGTCCATGTCTCCATTTATAAATAATGGGAATATATCTTGTAAGACGACCTTCTTTAAACTGGCAACTAATCGGCTAATGTGTGATCATTACTGTTGTTTGTTAATGCACTGAATCATTGACTTTGATTGGAACCCCATCCACCAACTTAAACATTCACTCCCTCCACCACCGGCGCACCCTGGCTGCAATGTGTGCCATCCACAAGATGCACTGCAGCAACTCGCCAAGGCTTCTTTGGCAGCACCTCCCAAACCCGCGACCGCTACCACCTAGACTGACAAGGGCAGCAGGCGCATGGGAACACGACCACCTCCAAATTCCCCTCCAAGTCACACACCATCCTGACTTGGAAATAAATCGACCGTTGCTTCATAGTCACTGGTTCAAAATCCTGGAACTCCCTCCCTCACAGCACAGTGGGAGCACCTTCACCACACAGACTGCAGTGGTTCAAGAAGGCGGCTCAACACCACCTTCTCATGGGCAATTAGGGATGGGCAATAAATGCTGGCCTTGCCAGCGACACTCCCATCCCATGATCGAATAGAAAAAATAACACTGACCTCCCGATTCCACTGATGTTATATTCTGTAGACAATGTAATGTGTTTTAGCAGTATATATATCGACCTCATTCTACCCTTAATGTGGAGCTAACGAAAAGACTTAGGGGTAGACATTCGTCGTGGATGGTAATGCTAAACGGGCTCGCAGCCCACCTGTTCTACGCCATGCTTCATATTGGCCCAGAAATTCAGGTCTCCACGGGTGAGTACGCACGGGGTACTCACCCGTAGGCCCAATGGAAGTGCCGGTTTCCTGCATGCACTGTGCATGCGCGGGAAACCGGCACTTCCGTTCCCCTGAAAGAAGGGGTTCAGAGGTCGAACGCGTACGCAGGAGAGGCAGTGCGTGCGCATCGATCTTACGTTTTTTTTTGCAGGTTTTCCCAGGTAAGTGGTGAATTAATTAAAATTAAAACATTTTTTCCACAGGTTTATTATTTTTAAATACTTTAAAGAAAGGTAAGTTTATTTATAGCCCCGTTAGAAAAAAAAATTGTTTTTTTCAAAAATTTAAATTATTGTTTAAAATAGTTATTTCATGTAATTTATAGTTTATTTTAAAAAAAAATTATTTGAAGATTTAGTGATGTTTTGTGGCTTATAGTATTTATAAGTTTGACAGCCCTTCCTGTCAAACTTATGAATGAAGCATTCCCTGCTACCATTGGCTCTCCATGCCCCACGTGATCCCAGGGGATGCATCGAACTAACTGCGCCCCTGGGATACGCGAGCATTGCGCGCCGGCAGTTGGAGGAGGTCCAGGATCGGAATCCCACGGGGGCCCACAGCACAACGGCCGGCGCGCTAGGTAAGTGCAGGTCGGGGGCCAATAAGTTCTATTGAAGTCAAGGGAACTCATTATCAGGCCGGAAGTATAACGAGCGGTCGATACCATAATGCCCTTTTTGCGCTAGGGATCAAGATGTATTTCTACCCCTAGCCTCACGTTTAATTCATGGTCCAATTTCTTGCACTTCACAACCGTTGGGCATCTGATTGCTGCATGTTAAACTAGCCATCACTGGATCTGTGCCCATGTGCTATCATTTAACCAACCATTGTAACAGTGAGTCGTAACACCAATCAAATAAGCACCCTGCTGTCGTGACAATTTGTGAATAAAAATTGTATTCCCTTCCATATGCGCACAGGCAAGAGCGGGATAAAATCAGAAAGTCTCCCCTCCGGATCCTGGCTATCTCTAGTGTGGTATAGAGTGACATGGCTGGACGAAATTCTAAATCAGTAAGTGGTTTAGTGATTCTGACTTTGTTTATTGTGCCAGCAGAAGGTGGAAAACCTCCCACACCTCCCCCACCCCAATTTTATTCCACTCACTGTGATTCATATTTCAGCAGTAGGGGGCAATCCAATTGAAGATAAGGGCTTTCCCAGATGTAAGGAGGGAATTTTCCACGGAGAGTCATCCTGAACCATCATTGCCTACCACATTTCCAAATGGACCTGATGGAACTACTCTGCCCAGCTCACACATTCAAATAGAATACAAGGGAGAGCGACAGGAAATGGGGAAAAGATGAGGAGGGATGTTCTTGCCATGGAGGGAGTGCAGCGAAGATTCACCAGACTGATACCTGGGATGGCAGGAATGACGTATGAGGAGAGATTGGGTCAATTAGGCTTATATTCGCTGGAGTTTAGAAGAATGAGAGGGGATCTCATTGAAACTTATAAAATTCTAACAGGACTAGACAGACTAGATGCAGGAAGGATGTTCCCGATGGCGGGGGAGTCTAGAACCAGGCGTCACAGGCTAAGGATAAGGGGTAAGCCATTTAGGACAGAGATGAGGAGGAATTTCTTCACCCAGCGAGTGGTGAACCTGTGGAATTCTCTACCACAGAAGGCAGTTGAGGCCAATTCATTAAATATATTCAAGAAGGAGTTAGATATATTTCTTAAGGCTAAAGCGATCAAGGGATATGCGGAGAAAGCAGGGACAGGGCACTGAATTTGGATGATCAGCCATGATCTCATTAAATGGCGGAGCAGGCTCGAGGGGCCGAATGGCCTACTCTTGCTCCTATTTTCTAAGTTTCTATGATCAAACAGGGAAATGATATCCTCAAAACAGAAAAAAAGATAAGTAGTTAGTGCATCTCACCAAAAAAGAAGAATTCTAGTGTGACAGAATGAAACTTTTCGCCACTTGCTATGTACTTGAAATGGGGTCCACCCAGTCACCACAGTTATGTGTCACCTTGAGCAAGCCCGTGCCGACTTTTTATGACTTCATTCACATGACAGACTGTACTCAGTTAATTACAAATAAAACTATTTATTTTAATGCCAGAAAAAAAAACCAGGTTAGATTTATATTGAAGCAAGCACGCCAATGTAATCCGGACCATTTACAAGCCATTCCAAGGGTGCCAACTCGAGAATACCCGTAAACCTTCGTGATACAGCAGAGTCCACTCCATATTTCTGTGACTGATATTTTTCGGTGCAGCAGCAAGGCAGGATTGAAAAGTTGGCAACTGGTACATATTAGAATGGCACTATAACAAAACTCTATCACAAGCCGATTGTTACAGTAACCTGCGCCTTTGAAAATAACCCAGCGCGGCGAAAGTTCCATGGCCGGGCAATGAAAGCCAAGGTGCACTCCATATTGTACCAGCCCCTACGAGGTTTTAACAACAGGGTTCATTTATCAATATGAAAGCGATTTCAGCAGTTGACAGACACCCCAGGAGAGGAATTGGCAGCATTTGCTTCTGAGTGTTCCTTCGCGTAGTCTGAGCGCGTAGCAAAATTTCTTCCGTATCTTATCCGCCTGTCCAATATAAAGGAAATCGCATCAATTGAGAAGCAATCGTGAGATCGTAAACAACTAGCAACAACGACAACTTGCATTTATATAGCGCCTTTAATGTAGTAAAACATCCCAAGGTGCTTCACAGCAGTATTAAAATACAAAAAAAATTTGACAGTGAGCCACATAAGGAGAAATTAGGGCAGGTGACCAAATGCTTGGTCAAAGAGGTAGGTTTTAAGGAGAGTCTAAAAGGAGGAAAGAGGTAGCGAGGCAGAGAGGTTTAGGCAGGGATTTCCAGAGGTTAGGGCCACGGCAACAGAATGGTTGAGCGATTATAATCAGGGTTGCTTAAGAGGGGAGAATTAGAGGAGCGCAGATATCTTGGGGGGTTGTGGGGCTGGAGGAGATTACAGAGATAGGGAGGGTGAGGCCTTGGAGGGATTTGAAAACAAGGATGAGAATTTTGAAATCGAGGTGTTGCTTAACCGGGAGCCAATGTAGGTCAGCGAGCACAGGGGAGATGGGTAAACGGGACTTGGTGCGAGTTAGGACACGGGCAGCTGAGTTTTGGATGACCTCAAGTTTACCTAGAGTGGAATGTGGGAGGCCAGCCAGGAGTGCCCCGACTATGCACCTGAAGGGGTCGCAAGATACGGCCTAAGGCTGTATTTTCTGATCGGAGGCTTCCTGCGGGTGGAGACCTCCGACCTGGAAAAAATCCACGGAATTACCTGAGGACTCCCGAGGTCCGGAAACCTCCGCTCCAGGGCCTCTCCAACTCGAAATGCGCAGGGCTCATGTAACCCAGAGGCGCATGTGGTTCGCAAGCCTCCCTGGGATCACGTAGGCCATGGGGAACCAATAGGAGAAGGGAATCTCCCTTCATACACTTGACATATAGACCCGTCAAATATATGAATGGAGATCACCCCCAAAAACATAGTAAAACATTAAATACATTTTAAAAAACCAACACATTTTTAAAATTAGTTGAAATTACAATAAATTACAAATTTTAAACAAAAATCAAATTTTTTGAAAAAAAATTAAAGTTTTTTATGGGGCTAAAAATAAATTTACCTTTTTTAACGTATTTTTAAATGATAAATGATAATTTTTTTTTACTTTTTCCAAATCTTATGCTGATGTGTACACACCTCGTACACCCCTGTAGCGATCGGAATATACGACCCAATGCTTTTCAGATCTAGTAAAGAAAGGTTTCAGTGAGTGTTGCCGAGTTAGGAAGTCAAGTTAGGAGGAGGGCCAAAAATTCGAATCCCCACGGATGAGTACGCACTGGGTACTCACGTGTTGCCCTAATGGAAGTGCCGGTTTCGTGCATGCACTGCGCATGCGCGGGAAACCGGAACTTCCATTCCCTTAAGGGAAGGGGTTCACAAGTCAAACGCGTACACCGGGGAGGCAGCGCGTACGCCTGGAACTTCCATTTTTTTTGCAGGTTTCTCCGGGAGGGTAAGTCTCCAGCAGTTACACTTTTAAAAAGCAGTCGCAAGTGGTGAATTAATTAAAATTAAAACTTTTTTTCCACAGGTTTATTATTTTTAAATACTTTAAAGAAAGGTAAGTTTATTTTTAGCCCCGTTAGAAACTGTAATTAATTTTTTTTAAATTTAAATTATTGTTTAAAATAGTTATTTCATGTAATTTTTAGTTATTTTAAAAATGTGATGCTTTTTTAAATTTATTTGAAGTTTCAGTTATATTTTGGGGCTGATTTGTAATTAGTTTTGACAGCTTTTCCTGTCAAATTTATAAATGAAGCATTCCCTGCTACCATTGGCTCTCCATGGCCCACGTGATCCCAGGGGACGCTTCGAACTAACTGCGCCCCTGGGATACGCAAGCACTGCACGCCGGCAGTTGGAGGAGGCCCAGGATCGGAATCCCGCGCGGGCCCACGGCTCAAGGGCCGGCGCGCTAGGTAAGTGCAGGTCGGGGGCTTGCACCCGTGGGAAGTCCCCGACCCAAATTTCTGGGCCATTAGCCCCCGACCCAAATTTCTGGGCCATTATGTTTCAATTGAAAAAAAAATCCTTTTCGGGAAATTCCTTCAGGGTTCTTCAGATCAGCTGGCTGAACAGTGGTGTATACCCCGGTTTAATTGTTTTGGGGTCATTTGAATTTGGGTAATGTTGCAAAATGAACAATATCGATAAGCCTGCCCAATATACATTCGAGAATATATATGTCGAGAGGAACATTTAATGTAGTTTGCATGGTTTGTTTGGCTGAACTGTGAGGGCAGAACTCAAGGAATAAGGAATCCAATTAACGACACTTGGGTAGATCTCGACTTTGTGCGATATTGTAAAATGCATGATATCAAGGCAGGAAGGCGTTCTTCATCTCTGCTTATATTTATTTTTGTATCCTCTAAAGGCAATGCAAATTCAGATTCGGCAGGGATTCCAAACATGCTGTTAATCCGCTATCACCTGCTTTACAAAACTGCAGAAAGGCAAACTAGCCGCAATTGTGTCATTCTTCACTGATAACAGAGGATGGAAATGGTTGAACCCACGCAATCGAACCTTTACTGTGCCAGCCGTGGCTGATTGGCAGCACCCTCTGCTCGGAATTGGATGAGGGGACCAAATGTATTGGCCCAGAAATTCGGGTCGGGGGCTTCCCGCGGGTGTAAGCCTCCGACCTGCACTTACCTAGCGCGCCGGCCGTTGAGCTGTGGGCCCGCGTGGGATTCCGATCCTGGGCCTGCTCCAACTGCCGGCGCGCAGTGCTTGCGTATCCCAGGGGCGCAGTTAGTTCGAAGCGTCCCCTGGGATCACATGGGCCATGGAGAGCCAATAGTAGCAGGGAATGCTTCATTCATAAGTTTGACAGGAAGAGCTGACAAACCTATAAATACTATAAGCCCCAAAACATCACTAAAACTTCAAATAAATTTTAAAAAAATACCACATTTTTAAAAGAACTATAAATTACATGAAATAACTATTTTCAACAATAATTTAAAATTAAAATTTAATTACATTTTCTAACGGGGCTAAAAATAAACTTACCTTTCTTTAAACTATTTAAAAATAATAAACCTGTGGAAAAAATGTTTTAATTGTAATTAATTCACCACTTACCTTGTTAAAAGCAGGCCTTGCGCCTGCTTTTTAAAAGTGTAACTGTTGGAGTCTTACCCTCCCGGAGAAACCTGCAAAAAAACGTAAGTTCGATGCGCACACGCTGCCTCTCCGGCGCACGCGTTCCACCTGTGAACCCCTTCTTTGAAGGGAACGGAAGTTCCGGTTTCCCACGCATGCGCAGTGCATGCACAAAGCCGGCACTTTTGTAGGGCCTACACGTGAGTACACAACGCGTACTCACGCGTGCGGACCCGAATTTCTGGGCGAATGTATGCACATTTGCTGATGATACAAAGCTGGGTGGGAATGTCAGTTGTGAGGAGGGTGCAAGGAGGTTTCAAGGGGCTATAGACAGGCTAAGTGAGTGGGCAAGAACATGGCAAATGGAATATAATGAGGAGAAATGTGAAGTTATCCACTTTGATAGGAAAAATAGAAAAGCAGCATATTATTTAAATGGTTAGAGATTGGGAAATGTTGGTGTTCAGAGGGACCTGGGGTCCTTGTACATGAATCACTGAAAGTTAACATGCAGGTACAGCAAGCAATTTGGAACACAAATGGTATGTTGGCCTTTATTACAAGAAGGTTTGAGTATAAGAGTAAAGATGTCTTACTGCAATTATCCAGGGCCCTGGTGAGACCACACCTGGAGTATTGTGTACAGTTCTCGTCTACTTACCTAAGGAAGGATATACTTGCCATAGAGGGAGTGCAGCGAAGGTCCAACAGACTGGTTCCTGCATGGGGGGATTGTCCTATGAGGACAGATTGAGTAGACTAGGCCTACATTCCCTAGAGTTTAGAAGAATGAGAGGTGATCGCATTGAAACATGCAAAATTCTTACAGGGTAGATGCAGGGAGGATGTTTCCCCTGGCTGGGGAGTCTTGGACCAGGAGTCACAGTCTCAGGATAAGGGGTCGGCCATTTAGGCCTGAGCTGAGAAGAAATTTCTTCACTCACAGGGTGGTGAATCTTTGGAATTCTCTACCCCAGAGGGCTGTGGAGGCTCAGTTGTTGAGTATATTCAAGACAGAGATCGATAGATTTTTGAATATTAAGGGAATCAAGAGATATCGGGATAGTGCAGGAAAGTGGAGTTGAGGTACAAGATCAGCCATGATCTTATTGAATGGCGGAGCAGGCTCAAGAGGCCAAATGGCCTATTCATGCTTCTATTTCTTATGTTCTTATGATTCAGAAGGTTGCGGATTCACTCAAGAGACTTGAGAACAAAATCCAAGCTGACACTCTAGTGCAATACTGAGGGAGTGCTGCACTGTCGGAGATGCGGTATTTTAGATGAGACAATTAACCGAGGCCCCGTCTGCCCTCTCAGGTGGGTTTCAAAGATCCCATGGACAGTATTCGAAGTAGAACACGGGAGTTCTCCCCGTTGTCCTGGGGCCAACATTTATCCTACAACCAATTCACCAAAAACAGATTATCTGGTCATTATCGGATTCCTGTTTGTGGGAGCTTGCTGTGCGCAAATTGACTGCCACGTTTCCTACTTTACAGCAGTGACTACAAAATGATTTCATTGGGCAGATGCATGGCAGATGCAGTATAATGTGGATAAATGCGAGGTTATCCACTTTGGTGGCAAAAAGAGGATGGCAGATTATTATCTGAATGGCAATAGATTGGGAGAAGGGGAAGTGCAATGAGACCTGGGTGTCCTTGTGCACCTGTCGCTGAAGGTAAGCATGCAGGTGCAGCAGGCAGTTAAGAAAGCAAATGGTATGTTGGCCTTCATAGCGAGAGGGATTGAGTACAGGAACAAGGATGTCTTGCTGCAGTTGTACAGGGCCTTGGTGAGACCACATCTTGAGTATTGTGTGCAGTTTTGGTCGCCTTATCTGAGGAAGGATGTTCTTGCCATGGAGGGAGTGCAGCAAAGATTCACGAGACTGATACCTGGGATGACAGGAATGACGTATGAGGAGAGACTGGGTAGATTGGGCTTATACTCGCTGGAGTTTATAAGAATGAGAGGGGATCTCATTGAAACTTATAAAATTCTAACAGGACTAGACAGACTAGATACAGGAAGGATGTTCCTGAAGGCGGGGGAGTCCAGAACCAGGGGTCACAGTCTAAGGATAAGGGGTAAGCCATTTAGGACTGAGATGAGGAGGAATTTCTTCACCCAGAGAGTGGTGAACCTGTGGAATTCTCTACCACAGAAGGCAGTAGAGGCCAATTCATTAAATATATTCAACAAGGAGTTAGATATATTTCTTGAGGCTAAAGGGATCAAGGGATATGGGGAGAAAGCAGGGACAGGGTACTGAATTTGGATGATCAGCCATGATCTCATTAAATGGCGGAGCAGGCTCGAGGGGCCGAATGGCCTACTCCTGCTCCTATCTTCTATGTTTCTATGTAAAGCACTTTGGCACATCCTGAGGTCATGAAAAGCGCTATAAAATGCAAGTTCTTTCTTTACTGGGGCCTCAATGTTTTTATGTTCACCACCTAAAATTGACAAATTCGAATATTCTGGCAAGTGCTGGTACCACTTGATCCTGGTGTCAATGACTTTGGTTAAGGTGTAGGCATATGAAACTGAGCAAAGTAAAATCATATATTTGGATTACGCTGTTTGAAGATTGCACACGCGCAGATGGCAATAAGGACCAGGAGACCAACAACAGCCGCAGCGATCCAGGACTTATTCTCATAATCGTCAAGATCCTTTGTTTCTGAAAGAAAGGAAAAACACAATTGTCACAATGCTAACGATGAAATAACTATTCTTCACACGCCAGGGAACACCAAACAAATTATATTTTACAATTATATTTATTCAAGATATTGCTCATTTAGCTCCAGTTATCATAATTCAAGTGGTCTATTATTACAGAGTAAAATTATTTAGCAATGAAACGAGTTCTCTCCCTGTGCTGAGGACTATGCCCCATCTTCTACCCATTTCTCTATGCAAAAAAGTTGGATCCAGTAGCCTAGTGATTATGGTACCCGTCTACCAACCCAAAGTGCACATCCCCCATGGAAAGTTCGGCAGCTGAATTCAATCCCAGAAATTCGGGTCTCCACGGGTGAGTACGCACGGGGTACTCACCCGTAGGCCCAATGGAAGTGCCGGTTTCCTGCATGCACTGCGCATGGGCGGGAAACCAGCACTTCCATTCCTCTGACCGAAGAGGTTCAGAGGTCGAATGCGTGCGCAGGAGAGGCTGCGGGTGCGCATCGAACTTCGTTTTTTTTTAAACAGCTTTTCCCGGGAATGTAAGCCTGCAGAATTTAGAAATGTAAAAAGCAGGCGTAAGTGATGAATTAATTAAAATTAAAACATTTTTTCCACAGGTTTATTATTTTTAAATACTTTAAAGCAAGGTAAGTTTATTTTTAGCCCCATTAGAAAATAAAATGATTTTTTTCAAAAATTTAAACTATTGTTTAAAATAGTTATTTCATGTAATTTATAGTTTATTTAAAAAATGTGATTTAAAAAAAAAATTATTTGAAGGTTTAGTGCTATTTTGGGGCCATAGTATTTATAAGTCTTGACAGCACTTCCTGTCAGACTTATGAATGGAGCATTCCCTGCTCCGATTGGCTCCCCATGGCCCACGTGATCCCAGGGGACGCTTCTAACCAACTGCGCCCCTGGGATACACAAGCACCGCGCGCCGGCAGCTGGAGCAGGCCCAGGATCGGAATTCCACGGGGGCCCAGAGCTCAACGGCCGGCACGCAAGGTAAGTGCAGGTCGGGAGCTTACACCCGCGGGAAGCCCCCGACCCGAATTTCTGGGCCAATATATCTGCTAAGTTGTAGCTCGAAGTACCAAAGTGATCATGAAAGCTGCCTGATTGTTGTAAAAATCCCATTGGTTCACTGAAATCCTTAAGGGACGTGAATCTACCACATCTGGACTACATATGACTTTAGTCCTTCACTAACCACCTCATTCTTATAAAGAATGGGGGTAAGATTCAGTTGTTTGCAGCTCCTGTTAGCACCTTAATAGGACGCTAATGGGGCGCAAATCAACTCGCGCCTGGCACGGCAATGTTTGCGCCGCTCACGAAATTAACTAGACATTTTGTGGTGGCACTAAACACTACCGCCACGATCTCCTGCGCCGGCAGATCGTGATGTCAGTCGAGTACGCAACGCCCCGTTAGCGCCCTGGACCAGATATTGAGTGGCACACCCTGTCTTACCGCCCGCCGCTAGCAACGACAGGTTGAGAGGAGCGTTATGCTGTCAGAAAGGGATTGGGGGAGCGCTATTTAAAGGCGACCGCTTCCTGCCTTTTTTTGTCGGTGACATTTTTGCACCTCGCATTCTGAGAGAGAGAGAGAGAGACTTCTGGAGAGATTCAACGCTGTGTAAAGGAGTTTTGAGTACTGAGCAGCACTTTGCAGGTTTATTTTTATTTGCCCTTCCTTGCTTCACCAGCGCTCTGAGGTAGCGCCTCGCTCCTCGGCCTTTGCGCCTTAAGACAGGTGTGAAGCGCCTGAATTAGCGCTCCACTCACCTCCAGGGGCGATAAAAGCTAAGTTTGCTGTCGGAGGCGATAATAAGCACCAGGCGATAAACATTGAGCATGGCCAATAATGGCACCCCAAATGGGGCAATACCGAATTTTTCCCCCAATGGATTTATATTTAGGTGGGGTGCACACAGGCGGTGATGGAGTGGCTGCCGTTTGAAACATCATTTGGTTTCCCTTCCCATTCAATAAGCAAATATACTATAATAGAGGAAAGTGGTTATGTTACTGGACTAGTAATCCAGAGGCCAGGACTGATAATCCAGAGACGTCAATTCAAATCCCACCACGGCAGTTGGGGAATTTAAATTCAGTTAATTAAATAAATCTGGAATAAAAAGCTAACAGCAGGAATGGTGACCATGAAACTACCAGATTGTTGTAAAAACCATTTGGTTCACTAATGTCCTTTAGGGAAGGAAATCTGCTGTCCTTACCCGGTCTGGCCTATATGTGACTGCAGAAACACAGCAATGTGGTTCACTCTTAACTGCCCTCATGAAATGGCCACTCAATCAAGGATGGCCACATCCCGTGAACGAATAAAAAAAAAATTGCGACAGAAATAAGATTCATTGACAGGAAGTATATGTTGCTTATAAGATTATTGGTACTACACGTCAATCTCCCTTGGCGTTATACGTGGATCTCCCTTGGCGTTATACATGGGAGTCAAGATCAAGTTTGGTGTTCAGGTGAAGTGACGGTTAGACATTGAGCAATAATCCATAATTTGCTGACCAGGGTAAAGTCATACATTCGGCCCTTATTTTAATTCTTCCATTATAACCCTTATTTCCACATTTATAATGGCAGATGCCTATGCAAATTCCTCATGTTGTAACCATGCCCTTCCAAACCTGTTGTTGTCGTGGCGCCTCCACAGACAGAATAGTATAATTACAGCGCCAAACACCTCGAGTCTCTTCGCCGGGAGCAAGCGTAAGCCAAGCGCAGGCAGCACAAGGAGCGCATGTCAACCCAAGCACCCCACCCACCCGCCCCACCTGTGACAGAGACTGTAGGTCCCACACTGGACTCATCAGTCACCTGAGAACTCATTTTTAATGTGGAAGCAAGTCATCCTCGGTTCCCGAGGGACTGCCTAAGCGAAGAGAGATAATTACAGCATGGCTCAGCTTAGGCAGTTTCAGCAAACATGTTAACATAGGAATTTATCATGTAAAAATTGAAAGGAAGTGCACAAAGATCCATTTTAACATATAGATTTGTGCATAAAAAGTAACATAATTCTCAACAGATTTGTTTGATTCTCTCATCGAATGTTGGAATAATTATAAACGATCCATACTTTTACTGGCCCTCTCCACTGTTTCCTCCTTATCTATACACACACACACGCCAACACAAACCTTGCTCACGTACATCCATAATATAGCTGGTACTGATAAGCAAACAGAGCGATAACGCTTCCATCTTTGCCATATTGATGAAATCTAACAACCGACGGATCATTTTCTGTGAATTTGATGGTAATGCATTTTGACTCTTTTCTACATTCGCCCTGAACAATGTAGAATGTTTATTGCAGCAACCTGAAAATAGGTACCCGCTAAATTTATATGCCCGCTATTGCCATGCCTTGAAGGACAATGACGAAAGCTCAGATCAGACTTGGAGACTGGAAACTGGGGCGAGACCTCATTGCAGTGGCTGTCTTCCCCATCTTTAAGTGTGGAAATTCGCACTGGCAGGGGCCCGGCAACAACTTACACCTGTCTCTCGCGAAGTGACATCACCCAAAGTCATTGAAACGTATAGAATTGTGACAGGACTAGACAGACTAGATGCAGGGAGATGTTTCCCCTGGCTGCGGGGGGGGGGGGTCTAGAACGAGTGTCACAGCCTCAGAATACGGGGTAGGACATTTAGGACTGAGATGAGGAGGAATTTCTTCACTCAGTGGGTGGTGAACCTATGGAATTCTCCACCACAGAAGGCTGTGGAGGCCAAGTCACAGAATATATTTAAGAAGGAGATTGATATATTACGAGTCACAAAAAGCATCAAGGGGTATGGAGAGAGAGCAGGAATATGGTATTGAGATAGAGGATCAGCCATGATCATATTAAATGGCGGAGCAGGCTCGAAGGGCCGAATGACCTCCTTCTGCTACTATTTTTCTATGTTCTATATTTCTAAGCGACAGAACTTGCGGGTTGACGTTCACTCGCTACAGACGCTCTTCATTTTCATGGGCCAATGAACGGTAAGCCTTAATAAAGCAGACATACCCATTTCAACAACATGGCGGTAGAGCTTAACACCATCGGCTGCCCATCACATGCAACCAAGAATTAGGCGGATTTTGAAAATGATTACTCAGCCTAACTGGCCCCAATCCTCTGACGGAACGGCAAAGGCTGATATTCTTGCCGGCATCTCCAGAGGGGACATCCAAGGAGTGCCATTACCAGTGCCGGTGTCTGACCCCTATAAGTTAATGACGCCCTGCCCTGGATTAGGGACGGGGTCAAACGCGGAGTATAATAGCAATTGCGGAGCGGGGCTCCAGGAACTTTGGCACAATATGCCTAAAAAGTTTTTACCCTGAGAACAAAATGTCAAGGTGCTCATATTTTGCAATATTGATCATCACGTTTATGATAAAAGTACCTGACAGAATAACTGGTATGCTTTTCCATTTGCTGAGCTTTGTTTTCTTGTTATAGGTCTCACATGTATAATTTCCGGAGTTATTCCGGGAAATGTTATTGATGATCAATTGATTTTCGTTCTGTAGAAGTGAGATTCCGTTGAGATACCATTTAAATTCAGAAGGTGGTAGTGATGCCACCGTGCACGTGAGGGTAACATTTGATCCGTAGTGGAATATTTGCTCCTCTGGATCCATTAATATCTGGGGTTCATCTGGTCCATCTGAAATATGTCAACATATTAATGAATCAGTATAACTGTAGGTAGCATTGCAATCAGGTCGGAGATGCGCACCGTTTTGCAAGGAGCGGTGCACAGTTTTGGTCTCCTTACCTGGGGAAGGATATGCTTACCTTAGAGGCGGTGGAACGAACGTACACTAGATTGATTCCTGCGATGAGAGGGTTGTCCTCTGAGGGGAGATTGAGTCGATTGGGCCAATACCTCTTTGGAGTTTAGAAGAATGAGAGGTGATCTCTTTAAAACATCTAAGCTTCTGAGTTGGCTTGACAGGGTAGATGCTGAGAGGTTGTTTCCCTTGGCTGGGGAGTCTAGAACTAGGGGGCATAGTCTCAGGATAAGGGGTCAGCCATTTAAGACTGAGATAAGGAGGAATTTCTTCTGAGGGTTGTGAATCTTTGGAAATCTTTACCTAAAGGGCTGTGGATGCTGAGTCGTTAATTGCCCAGAAGTTCGGTCGGAGGCTTCCCACGGGTGCAAGCCCCCGACCTGCACATAACTAGTGCGCCGGCCGTTGAGCTGTGGGCCCGCATGCTATTCCGATCCTGGGCCTCCTCCAACTGCTGGAGCGCAGTGCTTGCGTATCCCAGGGGCACAGTTCATTCAATGTGTCCCCTGGGTTCACGTGGGCCATGGAGAGCCATTGGCAGCAGGGAATGCTTCATTCATAAGTTTGACAGGAAACCTAGAAATACTATAAGCCACAAAACATCACTACAACTTCAAGTAAATGAAAAAAAAATCACATGACTATAAATTACATGAAATAACTATTTTAAACAATAATTTAAATTTTTGAAAAAATTAATTACATTTTCTAACGGGGCTAAAAATAAACTTAAAATTCACCACTTACCTTGTTAAAAGCAGGCCTTTCAGGGGAACGGAAGTTCCGGTTTCCCACGCATGCGCAGTGCATGCATGAAACCGGCACTTCCATTGGGCTTACGGGTGTGTACCCCGTGCGTACTCACCTGTGGGGACCCGAAGTTCTGGGTCATTGAGTTTAATCAAGGCTGAGATCGATACATTTTTGGACTGTATGGAATTAAGGGATATGTGGATCGGGCTGGAAAGTGGAGTTGAGGTCGAAGATCAGCCATGATCTCATTGAATGGCGGAGCAGGCTCGAGGGGCCGAATGGCCGACTCCTGCTCCTATTTCTTATGGTCTCATAATGAGACAACCGGAGCTTTAACATGATGCCTCCAAGGAACTATTGCTTGAAAATAAAATGTGCTGGCTTTAGATTACTTAACGATACGGTATATGTAACATGCCTGGATTTTGCACTATAATCAATCATTAGTCAATCGACCAATAATGCAATCAATCATTTAATCAATCAGTTCGTCAATCAATCAATTTGACAGCCAGTCGAAGAATAAACCAATCAACCAGTTAACACTCAATCAGAAGGTCAATCAATCTCTCAGTTAGTTAGTCAACCAAGCAATCATTATCAACTGTTGCTGGCAGGTTGAACAGAATTTTCTGAAGCTCAACTGTGCCAGTAGAGCGTTGGAAAAAATGAACGGGTTCATTGAATTGCGTTGCCTGCAATTTTTATTTTTGGTAAGCCTCCTGTCCATTTTACACGGTTTCAATTTTTAAAAAAATGATCCTTTTCTTATCTCCAAGTTAGAGTTCCCGGGTGGCTACAGACAAATATCCCAACACATTGAGGTTATACGCATACATCCACTTGCCCCAATGTGCCAAAAGGTTTCCTCTGTGTGAGGACGCAAGAGGCAGCGTCGCTCGGGAGTGAGAGCGCGATCTGACTTTCAAATGCGCTAAGCTAAATGAGTGTTGAATCTGCTGCTAGAAGCAGCCTGGCTGTAATTGTGCCGGGCGCCATCTGGGGAAATACTGGTGTGAGGCCACTTATCTTAAAAGGGAATTATGCTCGCTTGGCCCATTGTAACTTGCCAGCACTTTAAAACCTTTGTGTAATGGTCCTGATTTGGCGGTCGGAGGCGTACCTTGCGGAGTACGCCTCCGACCCACCAAAGATCTACGAATTTACCTCCTGGCTCTAGAGCTTGGGAGAGTTCGGGTCCCCATGGATCCCAGGGACACAGGTGGTTCAGAAGCGTTCCTGGGATCACATGAGCCAGGTCCTCCAATGAAAAAGGATGATTCTCCATAAACCCTACCGAAATCCCCAAATAATTAAACAATTTAGACAACTGTAATATAAAAAAGTTCTGATTTTCAAATTTAATTAAAAGTCCCTTCATTACAGCAAATACAATAACAAATTATGTTTTTTGAAAAATGATTTTAAACATTTTCATCTGGGCCAATATTTGTATAAACTAATTTTGAGTGCATGTGCCTCATTTTTAATTTAGACATTTTTTATTTTAAGATTTATAATAACCCTTACGCTGGCCCTACACCTGCTTTTACCTGGTGTAAGAGTTTTGTGGGCAATTGCTGGGCAGTAGTTGCTCAAATAGCCCCACTCTACAACCCTACACCAGCAAAAGTGATTTTCTCAGTGGTTCGGATGATCTATCAAGATGGACCTTATGAGATTGCAAGTTCCAGGTTTTCGCGCATGCAGGAACCCAGAACTTGCGAGGCCTTTTAGAAGGCTTATGACGGCGTACACTGTCATGGGGACGGGAAATTCTGGGCCATGGGGTCAATTTTCCTGGAGCCGTCAGGCGGGGTTTCAGGCATGGGGGGGGGGGAGGAAATCCCGAATTCGGGGGTCCCGATACCATCCCGCCCAAAAACCACCCTCCACGCAAGTTTCAGAGGAGGCGGGTACCTGCCCCACACTGGGACCCACCGACCCCAGGCGGGAAGGGATTAGTGCCAATTAACTGCCTGTTAACAGGTAGTTAACAGGCAGTTTTTAGCCTAATCCCTATTTTGAAGGGTGTCATGTGGGATTCCCGATGGCTCCAAACCATGCCAGGTTAGAGCAGGTGGGTCGTCGGGTTGAAGGACTTGGCGGGGTCGCGATGTCGGTGTTCAGGTGAGTGATGGGTGCATGAGTGCAAAGGTAAATGTGTTTGCTGTGTCTAAAGTGTGTCGAGATCTTTTACTTACCTGTGCTTACCTTAACAGCCTTTCTTCCTGTAGGCGTCGGGAGCCCATCACTCAGCTGGCACTGAAAGCTGAATGGCTGCGATCTGTCAAAAGTGACAGTCTTCAGCTTTGAGTGCCGGTGAGAGTTCTAACTGAGTCTGTGTAGAAGGACTCAGGTTAGAACTCAGACTGTCAGTGTTTGACCACTTCAACCAGCTGTAAAACACTGATATTTCATCTGTCAGGACGCCCTGACAGATGAAATTTCAGTCTGTGACGTCACCTGTTGCCGGGTGGCCCTTAATTGGCCTGCTGAGCCCGCTGGGCGGGCTCAACAAGGTCAAGCAAGGGGAAATCGCGTGGATTGGCATGACGTCAATGGCGGCGGGACTAAAACCTGAAAGTTGTAGTCCCACCTCCTTCCCGACAGCTTAATGAAAATCAACCCCGATAACTCTGGTCTTACCCGCTATACTTCGCACGCTACATCTGCGAGGAGGGGATAAATGAAAGTTGAAGTGAAAATAAAGGAGATAGCAGTAATAGACCCGTATATCGAGCAGCAGCCAAAATGTGCATGCTAATGGCCACAGAAAGAATTCGGGTAACAGAGGCATGACCAGTACTAGGAGAGACATTCCGTGGTTGTAAACGTAGGACAGGGAGGAGTTGATGTGAGAGTATTGAATGGCAACCTCCCAGTTTCAGTGGTGGGATGAAGTTGACTTGTGAACAGGATGAAGCCAACTTGGAGCAGCCACAAACCAATGCCCGTGTTTTCAGATAATTGAAGAGAGGAAGTGAATCCAAGAACAATTAGAGGAGAAGTATATCAGCGGGAGCATAGCTAGAATCAGTCCCGTGGAAAAAGAGGGACAAGGCGGGATCAAGAGTCGACCACGGCCCATCATGATCCAGAGGTTCAGCAGATTCACGTAGTGGCCTTAGATATTAACAGTGCACACCAGTCGATTCAATATACCAGTGGAGGAGCGAAGATAAAGGGGGGGGATGAATGATAGATCCATGCGATCAGTACAGAGGAGGGAGTAGGTGCAAGGAACACTTGAACAAGATTGAGGAGCTCACAAGATTGTGAACAGTAACAGTAGCTGGAGTTGCCCGTCCGCCAAAAGAGAGAAATGTATTTATATGACCTCATGACCTCAGAACATCCCACAGTGCTTTACAGAAAATGAAGTACTTTTTGAAGTGTCGTCGCTGTTGTAATGTAGGAAACGAGACAGACAAATTTGGCATAACAAGCTCCCACAAACAGCAATGAGAAAATGACCAGATAATCTGTTTTAGGTGTTTATTGAGGGACAAATATTGGCCCAGGACACTGGGGAGATTGATTTGAATAGAAAAGGAAAATTGAACGTTTTCTATAACAGGTGGCCGACCTGCAGTGGCTACTTTAAGCTCCATTGGTAAGTCAAAAATGATTTCTACAGTCTCAGTAGAAAGCTGCGATCAAGGTAGTGATCACAGTAAAGGCCAGTGGAGATATGGCCTTTGGCACAGGAGAAGGTGGGTTTGTGTCCAGGACTTAACAGCAACAACAACAACTTGCTTTTATATAGCACCTTTAACGTAGTAAAACATCCCAAGGCGCTGCACAGGACTATTTTAAGACAAAAACTTTGACACCGATCCACCTAAGGATAAATTAGGGCAGGTGACCAAAAGCTTGGTCAAAGAGCTCGGTTTTAAGGAGCGTCTTAAAGGAGGAAAGGGAGGTAGTGAGGCGGACAGGTTTAGGCAGGGAATTCCAGAGCTTAGGGCCTAGGCAACAGAAGGCACGGCCACCAAAGGCCTCAGGCAGATGTTAGGGAGAGGGATGGAGTCAGTGGCTAGGGAACGGAGTTTGTAGCGGGGGCCGAAACCAGTGGCAACACCATGGCAGACTCAAGCTGGGAAGCCAGCAGTGCACTGATAGGAAATTCTTGGAGCTCACTTCAGCAAGTGGCAGCAGTAGGTAGGGTGGTTATGGATGCTGTAGACTGGAGAATACCACCTTCAGCTGTAAGCGATTGAGTGGTAGAGCAGAATCATGGCCGCCGAAACTTACAGTGTAGTCCAGCAGCATAGTTCAGTCTAGATGGCGGGGTCGTCCTTGCGGCTAATACTCACCTTCACTTCTTGGGTGAGGCATAATTTTAACTTTGTTAGACGGAGTTGAATTGGAAGTCCATTATACGCCACGCCTGGTTTTCCCTCTATTAAAAGCAGTGTAGAGGAAAATCGGGCGTGTTGTTTTATGGGGGTCTAATGTGAGTTCGCAGATTGAACAAAATCACCTAAAATTTAATTTTCCCCGGTGGACTGGATAGCCCGCCATGCATAGAACCCGCCTGATATTTAATCCATTCATTGCATTGGATTCAAAATTAGGCGGGTTGTATAGTGGGCAGGTGAGGGGGTGAAATTGGACACGGGCGCAACACAGGCAGTATCACATGGCTTGTCTGTTATACGGTCAGCCCGATATTTAGTTCCTGGACGCCAACGGAACTAATATCAGGTCTGTTGTACAGCGGTCGGCAAATCCGATTCTTCCTGTTTTGTACCCTGCCTAAAAACAACAACAACAATTTGTGTTTATATAGCGCCTTTAACGTAGTAAAATGTCCCAAGGCGCTTCATAGGAGTCTTAGAAGACAAGAAAATTGACACCGAACCAAATAAGGAGAAATTAGGGCAGTTGACAAGAGGTAGGTTTTAAGGGGCGTCTTAAAGGAGGAAAGAGAGGTCGAGAGGTTTACGGGGCGAATTCTAGAGCTTAGGGCCTTGGCAGCTGAAGGCACGGCCACCAATGCTGGAGCGATTATAATCAGGGATGCTCAAGAGGCCAGAATTAGAGGAGCGCAGATATCTCGGGGGGGTTGTGGGGCTGGAGGAGATTACAGAGATACGAGGGGGCGAGGAGGCCATGGAGTGATTTGAATTTTTTTTAAATCGAGGCTTTGCTTAACCTGGAGCCAATGTAGGTCAGCCAGCACAGGGGTGATGGGTGAACGGGACTTGGTGCGGGTTAGGACAGGGGCCTAGGTCCAATTTCACCCCGTTATGTACTGTAAGCTTAGCATTCACGTTGAAAATTATCCCCGGATTTCGAGCAATCAAGGGTGCGAAATTCCACTTTGGTGAGGGCACAAGTGGGTGGCAGTAGATTGGCTGCCCGTTCTAAACACCATCCATTTATCCTCTCCACTCAGCTCACTGGAGAAGAAAATAGGGCGGGGGTGTATAACGAGCGGCCTTTCCGCTACTCTGAGAGATAATCCAGTCTGACACTATTCTGCCTCCCCCTGCTGAATTTCTGGTATTTCAAGCGATTCGAATGAACGAAGGGATTCAGCAACAGGAACACTCCCAGGTCTTTGGCCTTTCTGCACTGAGGAGGTGGGAGCTGATGGATATTATGCTCTGTAAAACCTTAAACTCCCTGACCAGCTTCCAGAGCCGGAGACAAGTTGCATTGCCTTCAGTAGCAGAATAAGTGAGGGCTTACTCTTTATGGGGCTGAGGGCAGTATTTCAATTGCCCTAACACATTCTCGGAGATACTTGTGCCATTTGATGGACAAGCCACTTGTGACAAGACTTTGAATGCCAATTAAGTTTATGATTTCACGAGGCACGGATTAAATCATACCCCGGTTGTAATAACAAAACAACAACCTAAAACAGTTACTGCACAGTTCTGTTAAAAGACCGTTCAGTACTTACAGTAAATGGTTAGTTGGAACAGGTCACTTTCCTTGTTACCGATGGAACTCTCCGCTTTACACGTATAGTTCCCGGCGTCAGATCGTTGCACCGCGCTGATTGTTAACGTCTTATTTTCCTGCGAGAGTTTGGTGTTCTCACTACCCGGGAGCACATTCTGGTCCCTGCTCCAAACAAGAGAACGTAAACTACCAATTACATCACAGGTCAGCATCACCGTGTCATTGTGTTCTATCGGATGCGAAGAATTGGCAGTAATCTTTGGTTTGGAAATATCTCCTGCAAAAAAAAAACACATGTTTATTTATGGAACAGGACAATCATGTTTATTTGTGTGCTTTACTTAGAACTGCATTTACAGATCTGGAAAACAGGCTTAAAATTAGAATGTGGATCACAAAACCAAACTCATATGCCACTGTGCACTGCACAGGAAGTCTTATAGCAACTGTTCGTCTCAGTCTTATCTAATATTGTATCAAGTACCTAACAACATTGAACCAATAAACACGTAGCCATCGTGGGCCAAGATCGCGACTTATCATTGAGGTTGACCAGTCTATTTATTACTTCGGAAGATTTAGCCTCGATTCCCCCGAGTGGAAACATAGCAGAGGGCTGGGGGTGGGGGGGGGGGGGGGGTGCGGGGGAGGGGGGGATTTGCGGCGGAGTCTCGGCGCTCTTTTATTTCCCCGAGACAGCGATTCCCGTCTTCTACGAGTGGGTTGCTGAAGAGCTTGCATTCATCTCATGTGCAAGCCTCACTAAGGCCCATACTTATTGCAAACTTACTTAAATGTACATCACTATTGTGATTTATGTGAGCAAAAACGAAAATGCATAGATTTCGAGCAAAGCTGTTGGCTTGGATAGGGAATTGGTTAGGAGGTAGAAGACAGGGAGTAATGATAATTGGTTTGTACTCAAATTGGCAGGATACAACTATGGGTATGTACTGCGGCCCCAACTTTTCACTATATTTAAAGGTGACTTGGCTGAAGGAAGAGAGAGAAGTATATCTAAGTTCTATGATGAAACTAAGACAGGTAGCACAGTAAAAAGTTGGGAGCAGAAGGTACGTAGAATCATAGAAGAATCATAGAAATTTACAGGACAGAAGGAGACCATTCGGCCCATCTTGTCCGTGCCGGCTGACAAAGAGCTATCCACCCTAATCCCACTTTCCAGCACTTAGTCCGTAGCCTAACAGATTATGGCACTTCAAATGCATATCCAACTACTTTTTAAATGTGATGAGGGTCTCTGCCTCTACCACCCTTTCAGGCAGTGAGTTCCAGACCCCCATCACCCTCTGGGTGAAAACAATTCTCCTCAAATCCACTCTAAACTTCCAACAAATTACTTTAAATCTATGACCCCTGGTTATTGACCTCTCTGCTAAGTGAAATAGGTCCTTCCTATCCACGTTATCTAAGCCCCTCATAATTTTATACACCGCAATTAGGTCTCCCCTCAGCCTCCTCTGTCCCAAAGAAAACAACCCCAGCCTATTCAATCTTTCCTCATAGCTAAAATTCTCCAGTCCCAGGCAATCTCCTCTGTACCCTCTCTAGTGCAATCACATCCTTCCTGAATGTGGTGACCAGAACTGCACGCAGCACTCTAGCTGAGGCCTAACTAGTGTTTTATACAGTTCAAGCATAACCTCCCTGCTCTTATATCCTCTCCCTCGGCTAATAAAGGTAAGTATCCCGTATACCTTCTTCACCACCTTATCTACCTGTCCTGCTACCTTCAGGGATCTGTGGACATGCGCTCCAAGATCCCTCTGATCTTCTGCACTTCTCAGTGTCCTACCATTTATAGTGTATTCCCTTGCATTGTTAGGCCTCCTCAAATGCATTACCTCACACTTCTCCAGATTGAATTCCATTTGCCATTGTTCTGCCCATCTGACCATTCCATTGATATCTTTCTGCAGTCTGCAGCCTCCTTCTTCATTATCAACCACACGGCCAATTTTTGAATCATCTGCAAACTTCTAAATCATACTTCCTACATTCAAGGCCCAATAATTCAGATATACTACAAAAAGCAAAGGACCCAGTACTGAGCCCTGTGAAACCCCAATGGAAGCAGCGTTCCAGACACAAAAGGCTGCAAAGGGACATTGATAGCTGAAGTGAGTGGGTAAAACAATGCCAGATGGGCTCTACCAGTCCACCATTTGCCCATAAACTCAATGTTGTGCCTCCACAGTATTTGCATGTCTTTAACTCCCTCTTATGCCCCGGTCCTCATAGAGCCCTTGCAAATGCTGCAAATATATGCAAACTATTTTATTCATATTTTCTAAAAGATGCCCCTATTGCCCGGTGAAGGTAATTACCTTTCAGGTGCCACCGCAGGGCCTCATCACCTAAATTTGGTGCAGCAGCTCTTTAGAGGCTCCTCACACAAGGCTCAAGCTGGGTAGGAAGATGGTGGAAAATATTGGAGTGACCTATCCCTGCAGTGTGCAGCATCACAGCATTGCATAGGATCAGCGCGAGTATGGCCTGTAGTGGCCTCGACCGCCCTCTCTTTTTTTCATGGAATCATTGAAATTCGTATGTCGAAACCACAGGGACTCGCGTTCAGTTTAAATTTAAAGCACAACGGCCCAGATTTTCCGGGGCCCATGGCCACATACGCACAGCATGCATGGTCATAAGTGCCCCACAAGGTCTGGGTTTCTGCATGCGATGCGGTAGTTTCAGCTTGACAGATCGTACCCATCCGCGGGAAATGGACATTCGCTGGTGCAGAATCGGAGCTATTTGCCCGACTACTGCCCAGTGAATGCCGACAAAACTTTAACACCTGGTAAAAGCAGGTGTAAGGCCTTCTTTTACCAGCGTAATTGTTTACATAAATATTAAAATTATTTTTTAAATGATTTATCCATTCAAAAACCTTTAAAATTAGTTTGTTATTTTTGGTCCCTTGAAAAATGTTTAAGTTTATTTTTCAAAAAGTTACATTTTTGTTTTAAATGTTTAATTAAATTGCATTTTAATTAATTTTGACCATTTGATGATTTATTTTTATTTCAGTGCAGTATAAAGCAAGGCTTTTATCAACTTGTTTCAGAACATGGAGGTCTAGTTGTACTTCACTAGTTCCTGTCTTACAAAATGTCCCTGTAAAGCTGGGCCCACGCCCGAGTATTTATACTCCTTGGACGGCACCACCAGCTGGCCGTCCAGCATTATTTCATGAGTAGTTTCTTGTTGATGATGAGATTTATAACAAACCGCATGCGCCCCCGGTATACGTGGGCCTCTATGCGAGCGTACAACTGCAGGTCCAGGAGCGCAGGTCTTCGAAGGTGCGGAGGCACCAGGTAGGTGCGGAGTTTACTTGAGGTTTGGAGAGGCTCACCCGTGGCAAGCCTCTGACCGCAATTTCCAGCCCATTATTTCTTGCCCCAAATCAATGAAAGACTGGGGTAGATTTTCCACTTTCCACTTACAACTGGTATAGCGGAGCCAGAGCCTGTTATAGGAAGCGCTCAATCATTGTTTCCATTGTGGTGTAATTTGAATCTAAATCAGCTGGTGGAAAGCTAACATGATCAGATCAAACGGCCATGTAACACAGCATCTAATTTTACTTACCAGATAAATTATATCAGCTAATTCCTAACATTCACTTAATTATGAAATGTCTATTGTTTTCAACATACATGTTTAGCAACAGATCTGACTGAATACATATTCTTGCCCTTTAATTGTTGTAACTTCACATATGTTGTCCTTCTGGCCCATTCAGTGCTGTTTTGCACAACAAATGTTTTTGGCCTCTGAAAATGTGGTTCTGTAAGTAATTACTGAAACTGAACCAAGTAAAACAGCTGGGAAATGCACGCCACAGCTACAAACATCTGGAAAAGAAAACTATACGGGACAGAGGAGACTGACTTTTTTTAGATTTCAGCAAAGCTTTCGACAGCGTGCCTTAGAGCAGATTAGCCCCCTGGTCGGAAGACATGGCACAGGTGGCGCACTTCAGAAAGGGATCGGAAATTAGTCGAAGCAAGCTGAAGCAATGGGTGGTTGTCTGTAGACAATGAAGGAGGTAACTGCCAACCTTCCCTGCGAAGTAGACAGCAGGTTGGAATGCAGATAAAGCATCCAAAACTGGGAAAGGGGCAACACTCTCCAAGTCTGCAGATGATTCTGAACTGGCAAGTGTTCAAACTACTGTACAGAGAACAAGGTGATAAAATGGAGAATACACTTTGATAGATTGGGAAACCGTTCTGAGTAAAATCAGAGAACATTTAATGCAGACAAATGTAAATTAATGGGTGTGGAAAGGGTTAATAAATAGTGGCATTTACCAGCACCTAACTAGCCGGAAATCTCTGTCAACCGGCAAAATTCAGGAGTAGGTTCAGGTAAGCTTTGCTTCATATTAGTGGCAGTTCCTGGATCTGTGGCTGTGTAATCGGGGTTCCTGCACTTGTTGCTAAGCAACAGGGAAGCCTGGAGTTGTTGCTGTGTACGGAGCTCTCGTACCTTTTAAACTATACCTCTCTGTAATCCGGAATTTTTGATAAACCGGCACCACTTCGGTCCCGTTGGTGCCGGATAATAAAGAGGACATGATGCCATGCAGATGAGGGATTTGGGGACACTGATGCATAGATCATTGAAGCCATCAGCAGTAAGGAATGACAATCAGATTTTGGGCGGCATAGTCAGTGGAATAGAGCACAAACCTAAGCAGGTGATTCTGGAAGTGAAATTTGTCTTGAGCAACAGCCCATGGTCAAAGTGAAAAGCGGGCTGGTGATTCGCTGCCACCCCTTTTGCGTTATGGCCCAAGATGCATTTCACTCCCTCTGAGTTTGTGCAGAGTGCTAAAGTATTGGTCGCCTTGTTATAAGACAGACATCCTTGCAAACGATAAAGGGCAACCTAATTGAGAGCTGGGATTAGGCACCTCGGCCTAGAAATTTGCCCGGGGCAGTGTCACACACAGGGCAGTAGCAGATCAGCAGCCGTTAGGCACGGCGCCTGATATTCAGTTCCATTGCCAATCCGACAGAGACGTATTTGTTTTTTCATTCATTGGATGTGGGCGTCGCTGGCAAGGACCATCACGTATTGACCATCCCTAATTGCCATTGAGAAGATGGTGGTGAGCCACCTTTTTCCAAACTGAGGGGCAGTTAAGATTGGGTGACCGCTTTGCGGAACACCTCCATTCAGTCCGTAAGGGTGACCCCGAGCTTCCGGTCGCCTGTCATTTTAATTCACCGCCCCATTCCCACTCGAACCTCACCATCCTCGGCCTCTTGTATTGTTCCACGGAAGCTCAACGTAAACTCGAGGAACAGCACCTCATCTTCCGATTAGGCACTTTACAGCCTTCTGGACTCAATATCGAGTTGAACAATTTCAAATCATAACCTCGGCCCCTATTACATTTTTTCTTGTAATTTTTCCACTCCTTTCCCCCCCCTTTTCCTTTTGTTTCTCTCTCACACCTGGCAGCTATCTCTTAACCTGCCAGTACACTTCACATCTAATCTCAGCCTATTACCATCTCGTCTAGCTTCGAACACCTTTTATTGTCTCTTTTACTACTGCTGTTTCTTTTACTTCTTTTGTCCGATCGCAGCCCTGCCTTCAATCTATTTTCTTTTCTTTCCAGTTTTGAAGAAGGGTTCGACCCGAAACGTCAACTCAAATTTCTCTCCACGGATGTTGCCTGACCTGCTGAGTTTTTCCAGCATTTTCTGTTGTTATTTCGGATTTCCAACATCTGCAGTATTTTGCTATCGTAAGAGTCAGCCATATTGCTCTGGGTCTCGAATCGGATGCAGGAAGTATGTTCCCGATGGTCAGGGAGTCCAGAACCAGGGTTCACAGTCTAAGGATAAGGGGTAAGCCATTGAGGACAGAGATGAGGAGGAATTTCTTCACCCAGAGAGTGGTGAACCTGTGGAATTCTCTACCACAGAAGGCAGTAGAGGCCACTTCATTAAATATATTCAAGAAGGAGTTGGATATATTTCTAAAGGCTAAAGGGATCAAAGGATATGGAGAGAAGGCAGGAACGGGGTACTGAATTTGGACGATCAGTCATTGGTCACATTGAATGGTGGAGCAGTCTCGAGGGGCCGAATGGCCTACTCTTGCTCCTATCTTCTATGTCCATGTCTATATATAGGCCAGACTGGGTAAGGATGGCATATTTCCTTCCCTAAAGGACATTGGTGAACCAGGTGGGCTTTTACGACAAACTGACAGTCATATGATCCCCATTACTGGTGCTAGCTTTTTATTCCAGGTTTATTTAACTGAATTTAAATTCCCCAGCTGCATGGTTGGGATTTGAACACTTGTCTGCAGCCTACTGTAATTAGTTCAGGCCTTCTAGGATTACTAGTCCAGTAATATTACCACTATGCTACCATTCCTGGTAGAAATTGGACCTCGTTGGGCCCAAAGAGATATAATTATGATGACCAACCTCCTGCGCCCCAACGATGTCTGATAATTGGGTGTGATCATTACTCAGAGGTACCTCCGGCTGCCTAAACCAGATGCTGGGTTCCATACCTATGTAAATGTGGGGCCTCAGGCCTGCTTTGGGCCCCTTTGCAGAAATTGGATATCACAGATTCTTCAGCAACTGCTGCGGCCTAAACAACGGCCGCCAACAATAGGTAACATGCATTTTTAATAAAATATCTTTCTGTGCAGGCAGGAGTAGCAGGACTGTCCACCACCCCCACTCCACAGTGTCCCGATTGGCCACCCTACATGCCTTTTGCAGTTCCACCCATTCCCGGACTTACCTTCAGGCTGTTGCCTTTTATGCAAGCGGTCGGATATCGATATCTTCAATTGGACAAGTTGCCTATGCCCAACAGGCGCCGGAATATCGCCTAAATTACTTAACTGAGGCCCGAGGCCTAATTTCTAGCTGATTTGATTGAGGCACATTACGCGGTCAATGCTTATTCTGTGCCCGAAGTCAGGCCCAAACGCTTTCTGACCGAGTTAGTTAGATAGCATATCCTGCCCTTTGTGACACATGAGGCAACCAATTTCTTACATTGCAGTCTGATCAGAGTATCCCCTTGCCTTACATCCAATAGTTCCTGGTTCTCTACAGTTATTGGCCCAGAAGTTCGGGTCCCAACGCGTGAGTACGCATGGGGTACTCACACATATGCCCAACAAAAGTGCTGGATTCATGCATGCATGCACTGCGCATGCATGGGAAACTGGCACTTCTGTTCCCCTGAAAGAAGGGGTTGAGAGGTGGAACGCGTGCGCAGGGGAGGCAGCGCGTGTGCATCGAACTTACGTTTTTTTTTTCCAGGTTTCTCCGGGAATGTAAGTTAGACATGTAAAAAGCAGTCGCAAGGCCTGCTTTTAACAAGGTAAGTGGTGAATTAATTAAAATTAAAACATTTTTTCCACAGGTTTATTACCGTTAAATACTTTAAAGAAAGGTAAGTTTATTTTTAATCCCATTAGAAAATGTAATTTTTTTCCAAAAATTTAAGTTATTGTTTAAAATTGTTATTTCATGTAATTTGTAGCTTACTAGCTGGATTGCCCCGTGGTGCCGAGCATTTTTTTAGGGCATGTTGTTATGAAAAAAGTAGAAATAATTTTTATGTATATAAATGAGTTTGTCTGTCTGTCTGTCTGTGTGGGAAGGAGAGAGAGAGAGAGGGAAAGAGAGAGACAGAGACTGGGGGGGGGGGAGAGGCCTGGAGGGAGAAGAGAAAGACTGGGGGGAGAAGAGAGAGATGGGGGGTGAGAGAGGTTGGGGGGGAGAGAGCGACTGGGGGGGAGAGAGCAACTGGGGGGAAGAGGGAGAGAGACTGGGGTGGAGAGAGGGAGAGACTGGGGGGGGAGAGAGAGAGAGAGAGACTGGGGGGAGAGAGAGATTGGGGGAAGAGAGAGAGAGAGAGACGGGGGAGAGAGAGAGAGACGGGGGAGAGAGAGAGAGAGACTGGGGTGGAGAGTGACTGGGGGGGAAGAGAGAGAGAGAGACTGGGGGGAGAGAGAGAGAGACTAGGGTGAGAGAGAGAGAGAGACACTCGGGGGGAGAGAGAGAGAGAGACTGGGGGGGAGAGAGAGAGAGAGAGACTGGGGGGAGAGAGAGAGAGAGACTGGGGGGAAGAGAGAGAGAGACTGGGGGGAAGAGAGAGTGAGATGGGGAAGAGAGAGAGAGAGACGGGGGAGTGAGAGAGAGAGAGACTGGGGGGAAGAGAGAGAGAGAGAGACTGGGGAGAGAGAGAGAGAGAGAGAGAGACTGGGGGGAGAAGAGAGAGACGGGGGGAAGAGAGAGAGAGAGACTGCTGGACTTAGTTCAGGATTAGCCTGGAGAGAGAGGGGGGGAAGGAACGCCTCAGGTCTGGCCTGATGGACCCCTGCGAAGGAAGGAAGGAAGGAAGAAGGCGAGCTCTCCCTCCCTCTCCCAACCCCTCACTCTTTCCCTTCCATCACCCTCTCTCTCTCCCTCCCCCTCTCTCTCTCCCTCTCTCTCTCTCTCTCCCTGCCCCTGTCTCTCCCCTCTCTCCCTCCCTCCGCGCTCTCTCTCCCTCCCTCCCTCTCCCTCCCTCCCCTCTCTCTCTCCCTCCCCCTGTCTCTCCCTGCTTTCCTCTCTGTCCCTCCCTCCCTTCTCCCTCCCTAGCGCCTCAGGCCCGGGCACTGAGCCGAGCCCCGGGACCGGGCCGAGGGGGGGAAAGGCCGAGTCACCGGCCCGCGGCAGCAAACGGAGCCAAGCCCCGGGACCGGGCCGAGGGGGGGAAAGGCCGAGTCCCCGGCCCATTGCCGCAAATGGAGCTGAGCCCCGGGACCGGGCCGAGGGGGGGAAAGGCCGAGCCCCCGGCCCGTGGGCGCAAGTGGAGCCGAGCCCCGGGACCGGGCCGAGGGGGGGAAAGCCCAAGTACCCGGCCGCAAACGGAACCGAGGCCCGGGACCAGGCCAAGCGGGGAAAAAAACGAGTCCCCAGCCACAAACGGGGCATCCAGCTCCATAAGCTGGGGAGACCTTCCCTGGAAGACAACTGAGTTCCCTAAATACAATTTAAAACTGAATTAATTTGTTCTTTTCCTTAGTTCCCTGTATTAAAGTTCAGGTTTTTAAGCGCCCCATAGCTAAGAAGACAACTGCACTACATGATCTGGCATTAAGCCATATAGAACAGGAAGGTGGCAGCTGTTAAAATGTGAATAAAATAAAAGCTGAGGTAAAGATGGCCGAATTAAAGGCAGTTTGAAAGATTAGGCCCCGCCCACACACGACATAAAACGCCCCCCGTGATGCAGCGCGCTCCCCCCGTAGGATTGGTCAAACTTCACGTCACTCAACGCTAATGAGCGGATTTCACCCGCATGATTGGATAACCGCTAATGAGCGGCATTTTGAACGTTTTTTGTCTACTGTCTGAACAATTTTTGTCTGACCAAAAAGTAAATACGCCTAGGACACCCTCCTAATCATAACCTTTCTTTTGGTATAACATATGTGTAGGTACGCTCTATAACTTTTGAGTGATGCCCGGACAGACAGACAGACAGACAGACAGACACCACTATTCTTCTATATATATATATTTTAAAAATGTGACTAAAAAAAAATTTATTTGAGGTTTTAGTGATTTTTGGGGCTTATAGTATTTATAGGTTATGAACGAAGCATTCCCTGCTACCATTGGCTCTCCATGACCCACATGATCCCAGGGGACGCATCAAACTAACTGCGCTCCTGGGATACGCAAGCACTGCGCGCCAGCAGTTGGAGGAGGCCCAGGATCGGAATCCCACGCAAGCCCACAGCTCAACGGCCAGTGCGCTAGGTAAGTTCAGGTAGGAGGCTTGCACCCGCGGGAAGCCTCCAACCCGAATTTCTGGGCCAATGTTTATATTTACAAATCGGTATCAGGCTTGTCAGTGTTACTTTAACTTAATCCACCGTGTGGGAAATTGATAGCATCAGGTCAGCAGACTAGTTTGTATTCCATCCGATCTTACTCTCCATTGTATTCCTGATATAAAACCTTGGCCGACCCAATCCTGTTAATTTCCAGCCTGGTGGGTTAAGTTTATATTATCCACCTCCCCCCACCCTGTCCCATCCCCGGGCGGGTCTCTGGGTTGCTTCCGTAAGGAAATACACTTTTACATGAACGAGTAGTTTGCCTGACACACAACCAAGAGACTGTATAAAGTCTGGCCCTCGACCAATCGAGGTCTTTTGACTTCTCTGGCTGGATATCCCTCCCTGGAATTATGCTCCCACGAGCATAGCTCTCAGGGTCATATGAAGGAGCAAGCTCTCCCACCACGTCAAGGTGCACCCCATGGTAATTTATATAGCACCTTTCACGACCACCGGAAGTCCCAAAGTGCTTTACAACCAATGAAGTACTTTTTGAAATGCATTCACTTCCGTCAGCTGTGGCTCAGTGGGTAGCACTCTCGCCTTTGAGTCAGGAGGTTGTGGGTTCAGAGACTTGAGCACATAAAGCTAGGCTAACACTCCAGTGCAGTGCTGAGAGGGTGCTGCACTCTCAGAGGGGCCATCATTCCAATAGGACATTAAGCCGAGGCCCTGTCTGCTCGCTCAGGTGGATGCAAAAGATCCCATGGTACTATTTTGAAGAAGAGCAGTGGCGTTATCCCCGGTATCTTGGCCAATATTTATCCCTCAATCAAGGTTGTGGTGAGAATGAGGAACTTAAAGAGATTATTATTAGTAAAAAAACAGTACCAGTAAAATTAATGGGAGTAAAAGTCGATAAATCCCAAGGACCGGATGACCTACATCCTAAAGTTTTGAAAGAGGTGGCCATTGGGATAATGGATGCATTGGTTGTCATCTTCCAAAATTCTATAGATTCTGGAACGGTTCCTGCAGATTAAAGGATAGCAAATGTAACCCCGCTATTTAAGAAAGGAGGGAGAGAGTAAATGGGGAACTACAGACCTGTTAGCCTCACATCAGTAGTAGGGAAAATGCTGGAATCTATTATAAAGGATGCAATAACTGGGCACTTAGAAACTAATAGTAAGATTGGGCAGAGTCAACATGGATTTATGAAAGGGAAATCCTGTTTGACAAACCTAATGGAGTTCGTTGAGGATGTAACTAGTGGAGTAGACAAAGGGGAACCGGTAGATGTGGTGTATTTGGATTTCAGAAGGCCTGTGATAAGGTCCCACACAAGAGGTTGATGAACAAAATTATAGCACGTGGAATTGGGGGTAATAAACTAGCATGAATTGAGAATTGGTTAATAGACAGAAAACAAAGGGTAGGGATAAACGGGTCTTTTTCAGGATGGCAGGCAGTGACTAGTGGGGTACCGCAAATATCGGTGCTTGGGCCCCAGCTATTCACAATCTATATCAATGATTTGGATGAGGGGACTAAATGTAACTTTTCCAAATTTGCTGATGATACAAAGCTAGGTGGCAGTGTCAGTAGCGAAGAGGATGTAAAGAGGCTTCAAGGGGATCTCGACTGGCTCAGTCAGTGGGCGAGAACATGGCAGATGGAATATAATGTGGGTAAATGTGAAGTTATCCACTTTGGTAGAAAAAACAGAAAAGCAGAGTATTTCCTAAATGGTGAAAGATTGGGGAATGCAGATGCTCAAAGGGACCTGGGTGTCCATGTACATGAGTCATTGAAAGCGAATGTACAGGTGCAGCAAGCCATGAGGAAGGCAAATGGTATGCTGGCCTTCATTACAAGAGGATTTGAGTACAGGAGTAAAGAAGTCTTACTCCAGTTATATAGGGCCTTGGTGAGACCACACCTGGAGTACTGTGTACAATTTTGGCCTCCTTACCTAAGGAAGGATATACTTGACATAGAGGGAGAGCAACGAAGGTTCACAAAATTGATTCCGGGGATGGCGGGACTGTCGTATGAGAAGAGATTGAGAAAACTAGGCCTGTATTCTCTTGAATTCAGAAGAATGAGAGGGGATCTCATTGAAGCATACAAAATTATTACAGGGCTTAATAGGGTGGATGCTGGGAGAATGTTTCCCTTGGCTGGGGGTCTAGAACCAGGGGCCACAGCCTCAGGATAAAGGGTAGGCCATTCAGGACTGAGATGAGAAGAAATTTCTTCACACAGAGGGCGGTGAATCTTTGGAATTCTCTATCCCAGAGGGCTGTGGATACTCAGTCATTGGGTATATCCAAAACAGAAGTCGATAGATTTCTGACTAGTAAGGGCATCAAGAGATATGGTGATAGGGCCGGTGAATGGAGTTGAGGCAGAAGATCAGCCACGATCTCATTGAATGGTGGAGCAGGTTCGAAGGGCCGAATGGCCTGCTCCTGCACCTATTTCTTATGTTCTTATGTTCTTAACAAAAACAAATTATCTGGTCAGTATCACATTGCTGTTTGTGGGCCTTTGCTGTGCGCAAATTGGCTGCCGCGTTTCCCACATTACAACAGTGACTCCACTTTAAAAGTACCTCATTGGTTGCAAAGCACTTTGAGACGTCCAGTGGTCGTGAAATACTTTATCTAAATGCAAGTCTTTCTTTCTTTCACTGTTGCAATGTAGGAAATGCAATAGCCAATTTGCGCACAGCAAGCTCCCACAAACAGCAACTTGACAATGACCAGATAATCTGTTTTTTCAGTGATGTTGACTGAGGGATAAATATTGGCCAGGAAATTGGGGATAACTCCCCTGCTCTTCTTCGAAATAGTGGTCATGGGATCTTTGACATCCAACTGAGAGGGCTTACAGGTTTTCGGTTTAACACCACATCTGAAAAAGGGCACCTCCGACAGTGCAGTGCTCCCTCAGTACTGCACTGGAGTTCCAGCCTAGATTTTTGTGCTTAATTCTCATGGAGTGAGGACTTGAACCCACAACCTTTTGAGTCAGAGGGGAGAATGCTACCCACTGAGCTACAGCTATCACATTCGAAGTAGCAAAGCTGTTAATATTTAGACTAGAGATGTCAAGGCTCTAAGTGATCTCATTAATGTATAGAGACCCCAGACACGACAAACGTCACTACATAGTCAGAAATTCTACAAGAAAGCATTCTCTTACACTTAGAGGAGGATAGATTCAAACAGCAGTTTATAAGTAAATAATTCACACAAAGGGCAAATTTTTAAATTTGGACGTGGTGTAAAATATCGTGCTGGCCGCCAATTATTCCTTTCCATTGGTTTCAGCAGAAAGGTTAATCGCCCGATTTACATTATCACTCGAAGTTGGAATTGTCCCTGAATGTGGTGCTTGTTTAGAGTGGACTTTCAAGGGAAGCAATAGGGGCTGATTATAACAGCGACTTGATGAGAGTTTGACAAATGCTGGGACAATAAAGCAGTTCCTCAGGGCTTTCGGAGGCATGACCGGAGATGGTTGGTGAAGCGTTCACCTTCGATGGGTGTGTAAAATGGACAGTATTGGATTGACCACCTGTTATACCCAACACTCAATTTTCCTTGACTTTAATGGGAAGGAAAATCGGATGTGGTATGAAACCGGCGGGAGATTCGATGCTGCCCATTTGGCATCCCCATTGAAGTTGAAAGGTTTGCCTGACCATTCCTAGACTGTGAGACCTGTCAGTTGTGCTCCTGTGGTAATTTCTGGCACAGTACATTGCTACGTTACTATATGTTAACATTTCAATTAGCAACCTCCGCTGCTCTTTCAGGTGCTGACCAATATAATATTTGCTCCTATCATTTTCTATTTTCATATCAGGAGGCACAATTTTTTTACTCCTAACAGATGCCAGTCATGTGTAACTGCATCTTACATGACTACCGTGTTTGGTCACTTTCATCTCCTTCGTCTCTCTCTCTCTCTCTGCCTTAATTTCTCCTGGCATTCAACCTATCTGAATAATTAAAACCCTATTTTGCAGCTGACAAAAGAACTGTTAAAATACCAATTTGTAAATACTGATGAAGAAGCCTAACATGTTGATAATAGACACTTATTGTGGTACTATTTTTAATTCATTTACAGGATGTGGGAGTTGCTGGCAGTGCCGGCATTTATTGCCCATCCCTAATTTTCCTTGAGAAGTATGTGGCAAGCCGCCACTTACAGAGGGCAGTTAAGAGTCAACCACATTGTTGTGGGTCTGGAGTCACATGTAGTCCAGACCGGGTAAGGACGGCAGATTTCCTTTCCTAAAGGACATTAGTGAACCAGATGGGTACTTACGACAATTCAGTAGCTTCATAATCATCTAACTTTTTATTCCAGATGTATTTAATTAACTGAGTTTAAATTCCCCAGCTGCCATGGTGGGATGTGAACTCATATCTCCAGAAAATTAGTCCAGGGCAAGGTCCAGGTCAATCTGAGATTACTAGCCCAATAACGCAACCACTATGCTACCGTACACTGTAACATGCAGGGTATCTTCTATTGCAATCTTAGTCTATGCACTCTGAACAATGTAAGGTACTATTAGCATCGAAGCGCTGTGTACAACCTAAATTCCGGAAACTGACCAATGACACATTCCCATTCTTCTATCAGGAATATAGAATGAATTCCTTACCGACTTCAATGATTCGTTTTGTTGAGATGGCATATATTTTGGTGCGATTATTATAAGCCTTACAGGTGTAATTCCCAAAGTCAGCCTTGGTAATATTGAAAATGGCCAGCTCTTGATCATTCTGTTGAAGGACTTTTCCATTTAACAGCCACTCAAATGTGGCAGCCGGAAGTGAATCCGCAGAGCACTTGAAAGTGACGTTTGATCCAGGAATATATGCGTCTTTCTCTTCTATAATGATTAGTTGAGGTGCATCCGGTCCGTCTAGAATGAGGTAAATTATTGTCATTGTTAATGGAACACATATTATATCAAGTTGAGCTCCTAACTAAAAGTAAACCCTTTACTTCAGGCAAAGATCTAGCTCTTGGTCATAAGTGGTGCAAATATTATTTATATACATCGAACAGAATGCCAAATATTTGGTTAAAATTAGGAATGAATTCATCTCCAGTAGACTCCCTCAGAGTATGTTACTTTCAGTATTTAGGTAGGGACCTGGAGTACTGTTTACAGCTTTGGTTTCCTTACTTAAGGAAGGATATACTTGCCTTAGAGGGAGTGCAATGAAGGTTCACTAGACTTATTCCTCTGAATAGGGGATTGTCCTATGCGGAGAGCTTGAGTAGACTAGGGCTATATTTCCTTGAGTTTAGAAGAATGAGAGATGATCTCCTTGAAACATTAAATTCTTCAGGAGCTTGACATGGTAGATGCTGGGAGGATGTTTCCCCTGGCTGGGGAGTTTTGAAGTAGGGGTTGACATGAATCTTGTCATTCATGTGAAAATGACTTATATAATAATACTGGGCGGCCTGCTGGTGGCGCTGTCCAGGGAGAGTATAAATACTCGGGCATGGACCCAGCTTGTGCAGGACATTCTTTAACAGGAACTAGTGAAAGACACAACTAGACCTCCATGTTGAAAAACAGTTGATTAAAGCTTTGTTTAATACTCAGACCAAGTGCCCAGTAGTTTTCTTATGTCAGGGGTCACAGTCACAGAAAAGGAGTCAGCCATTTAGGACTGAGAAGAAGTGATTTTTTTTTCTCAAAGGTTTGTGAATCTTTGGAATTATTTAACCCACAGGGCTGTGGCTGCTCAGTAGTCGAGTATATTCAAGACAGAGGTTGATAGATTTTTGGAAACTAATGGACTCAAAGGATATGAAGATTGGGCGGGAAAGTGGAATTGAGGCAGCAGATCAGCCATTTTGATCTTAATGAATGGCAGAGCAGGCTCGAAGGGCCGAATGGACTACCCCTGCTCCTATTTCTATTTCTCTTATGAGCTGATCAATTGCCTGTGGGCGGACATCATACCTGTCTATAGAAAGTAAGTAGGGTATTATGGAATGTGGCTCCCAGTCAACATGACCTTCCAGAACTTGTCTGATTGCCTTTTGGGATAAGAGAGGAATTTCCCAAAGCTTTGTTCCTGTTCTAACTCAGTTTTTCTCTCTCCTTCTACCCCTCTAGTAGTTTGCCTGTCTGGAAGGTGGGTGATTGGGGTGGAGATGTAGATGATATGCCTAAATTAAACCATATGGTTTTACCCTTCCTTCTTTCATTGTGTGTTCATTATGTTCATTAGTAAAAGATAAGTTTAGCTGTAAAAGTCAGTTTCTATGAATATCTTCTAACAAGACTTGCGATGAGATCCATTATAGTCAGTGGAAAGGAAAATTGGGTGAATTGTAAAATGGGCGGTCACTCCGCTACTGTGCCACAGTTGAATGGGAAATTCTTCCACTATGTGCTTGCTTTAAATGAACTAATGGGTGGTCTCCAGGAGGTGAGACCAGAAACGTCAAGCATCATGACTTTGCGTTTGCAACAGCTCTCCAACTGAACATTGGTTCATTAACAGGTAGGGTCAAGACTTCGAATGAGCTGTTTTGATGTTTGTTTTATTGAAACTAATGCGAGATGGTTAATGGGTAAAATTTTCAACCTGCCTCTCATGGTAAAAAGTAACATTCAGGATCGGCCGCCAGTCATCCGATTTCCATTACCATTGAGTTCAAATCGTTCAAAACTCTAATAATGGTACTTCCTTAATTTGAATAAAATATTTCAATAAATGAACTTGGTATAAGAACAACGTCTGAAAACACAATCCCGTCACCATGGTGCTGTACTTACAGGAAACGTCGAGTGGAAAGGGATCACTTGTTTCGTTATTAGTATGGCCCCATGCCTGGCAGCTGTAACTGCCTGAATCCGATCTATTCACTGATGTTATAGTCATTGTCACATTGTCCGGTGATACCTTTATCCTGTTGTTATTCTGAATAAACTGGTTGGTCTCAAACCAGTAAAGGAATCTTACATCGCCAGTTACGTTACAAATCAAGGTCACTGTATCATTGTTTTCGATAGGGTGTAAAACATTCGCAGTAATTTTTGGCTTGGAAACGGGTTCTGAAAAAGAAAGGCACATGACTATTTTATATGGTTGCATAATCATTGATTATTACTGCACACAATAATTTGGCACTTAAGTAAAGTAAGATTTGTATTTCTATAGAAACATAGAAGATAGGAGCAGGAGTAGGCCATTCGGCCCCTCGAGCCTGCTCCACCATTCAATGCGATCATGGCTGATCATCCAAATTCAGTGCCCTGTCCCTGTTTTCTCTCCATACCCCTTGATCCCTTTAGCCTTAAGAAATATATCCAACTCCTTCTTGAATATATTTAATGAATTTGCCTCTACTGCCTTCTGTGGTAGAGAATTCCACAGGTTCACCACTCTCTTCGGTGAAGAAATTCCTCCTCATCTCTGTTCTAAATGGCTTACCCCTTATCCTTACACTGTGACCCCTGGTTCTGGACTCCCCGACCATCGGGAACATCCATCCTGCATCTAGTCTGTCCAGTCCTGTCAGAATTTTATAAGTTTCAATGAGATCCCCTCTCATTCTTCTAAACTCCAGCGAGTACAAGCCGAATCGGCCCAATCTCTCCTCATACGTCATTCCTGCCATCGCAGGTATCAGTCTGGTGAATCTTCGCTGAACTCCTTCCACAGCGCCTTTCATGCCCACCAGACATCCCAAAGCACTTTATAGCCAATGACGTTTTTTTAGGTGTACTCACTGTTGTAATGTAGAAAACGTGGCAGCCAATTTGCGCTCAGCAAGCTCCCACAGACAGCAATGTAATAATGACCAGATGATCTATTTTCGCGATGCTGTTTGAGGGATAAATATTAGCTAGAAAATCAGGGATAACTCCCCTGCTCTTCTTCAGAATCAGCCATAGGATCTTTTACGCAGACAGGCCCTCTCAACCGAAAGATCACACCTCCGACAGTGCAGTGTTCCCTCAGTGCCACATTGCAGTGTCAGCCTCGATTTTTGTGCTCAAGTCCCAGAAGTTTGATTCCGAATGCACAACATGGTGTCATAGTGTGATAGATTTATACAGCACAGAAAGAGGCCCTTCGGTCCATCGTGTCCACGCCGGCCATCAAGCCCTGTCTTTTCTAATCCCAATTTCCAGCACTTGGTCCGCAGCCTTGTATGCTATGGCGTTTCAAGTGCTCATCTAAATGCTTCTTGAATGTTGTGAGGGTTCCAGCCTCTACCACCCTTTCAGGCAGTGAGTTCCAGATTCCAACCACCCTCTGGGTGAAAAAGTTTTTCCTCAAAACCCCTCTAAACCTCCTGTCCCTTAACTTGAAATGATGCCCCCTGGTTATTGACCCCTCTATTAAGGAAAAAAGTTCCTTTCTATCTATCCTATCTATGCCTCTCATAATTTTGTACACCTCAATCAGGTCCCTCCTCAGGCTTCTCTGCTCCAAGGAGACCAACCCCAGCCTGTCCAGTCTAACCTCATAGCTGAAGCGCTCCAGCCCAGGTAACATCCTGGTGAATCTCCTCTGCACCCTCTCCAATGCAATCACATCCTTCCTATAGTGTGGCGACCAGAACTGCACACAGTATTCCAGCTGTGGCCTAACTAGCGTTTTGTACAGCTCCATGATAACCTCCCTGCTCTTATATTCTATGCCTCGGCTAATGAAGGCAAGTATCCCAGATGCCTTTTTAACCACCTTAACAACCTTCTGACTCGAAGGTTGTTAAGGTGGTTAAAAAGGCATCTGGGATACTTATGTTTCTAAAGCTGCCTCCTTTTACTGCAATTTAAAACAAAACGACGCTGAGGATTGTGCCAAAGTTGAAATGCATTATATTTTCCTGATATTTAGTAATAATGACTTCATTTTAAATCTGCATTGTCAGAATTCCCTTAGGATGGTTACTGCCCCGGGTAGATTCTAGATAATAAATACAGGCGTCACAAGTTTCAGCTTTGTCATTTAAAACCAGTCTGCTCATTCTACCCAGTATTTTGCTAAAGATTTTATGCCCCGCCCGATAATTAGTTCCACTGATGACACGAGGTACCGCTCATCTTGCAAAACAAATTTCTACCCCTATCAAAGGTCATTAGGTCTTGTGCGAAGATGCACAATTGGGTGTAATGCATCTGTCGCATGTTATACACCCCGCCCGAAATTCAGTTCTAATGAAGACCCCCCACCCCCAGCCAGATTTTAACTCTAGGTGGATTCCCCACTCAGGCCTGAGTTAAAATTACCATCAGGTCTCAATGATGTCAGGCTGCACCATGCATAAGCAAAGAAGGACCCCGTTGGCTCTGAGCACGTGTCCATGCTGTCTGTTCAGGAGAGCAGGTTAAAATTGCAGATGTTGGGATCAGGGTGGCTTTCAGCCAGTTAAGAGCCAGGCCGATTTTAACTGCCCACCTGCCAGGTTTCTGCTGATGGGGTAGGGTTACAATCGCCCCCAGTGGAACTGATTATTGGACGGGGCGTATAACAGCTGTCAGATTCGTTACTGCACATTTTACGTCCCCGCCCAATTCGATTTTCAACCGCATTACATTTTTTTGGTCATTTTCAATAGCTTGAGAAGAGTAATACAAGGTTACTGAATTCCTTATTTGCCTGTATGATTGATGGAAACATTACAGAGAACATGGGCTTTCTATACATCAAGCTATTCCGAAATAGCATCAACTCGATAATCCTTTAGTGCCAAAAATAAGCACTTTTGTTTTCACTTATTTTTCTTCCCTCAAATTCCTGGGCACACTGCAACTCAGTGTGCATGAGAGCGACCTTTATAGGCCTTGCTCTGAATTCCCTGAAAAGAAGCACTGACACACACTTCCGTTGCTTTGAACTCAGATAAATGAATAGAGCCAGCAGAATTTCCTGAGGCCCACGCAACCTGCAGCCCGCACCACTTCATGCAGCGGGAAACTTATTGGAATATAACAGGTGCACTGTCTACATTTTTGTTCATCAGTTATGTCAGTGCGCCTGATCTTTGATGAGACACCCGTCCCGAACCCCACCGCCAACTGGGTGGCTCCACCAATAGCTTGGGGCTTCTGAAAATTATGTCAAAGTGCAGAGATAGGATAGCATAAGATTACAGTAGGTATTCTTAGCTTTGCTGTAGATGGGGCAAAACATGATTTCAGCGAGCGCAAAACAGGCGGTAGCGGATGGGATGGATGTTATACACACAGCTGATCTTACTTTCCATTGAAGGCAATAGCGAGCAAAATCTGACAGGTGTAAAACCAGCGTTCAACCTGATCCTGTCAGTTTTCTGCAAGGCAGGTTAGGTTAATATTACCCCCAATGTATGACACATTGTGCATGATTTAACCTTTGGGCAACAGATAGTAAACTGGCGTGGCTGATTGACCACCCGATATAGAACGCACCTGATTTTCCTTTCTATTGGACGTATCCACAAATCACTAGAAGCTAACGTATAGCGACTGAAGTGGGGAAAGAGTTAAAATGACATCGCTGGCAGTTTCACTGAACGGTGTAAGAAAGACATGTGCTAACATGACAGGCCACATCCATAAAGATGCGGTCAAGATAGCTGACCTTTGAAGTCTAAAAACAGTTAAGTGGAGACAGGTTGTCCAGCATTTCAACTGCCCTTAGCAGCTTTATTATCTGGATCACATTCCAAGTTATCTTTTAATCAGCATTCAGCAGTTTTAATGAATGACTGTGGAGGTAGCTTACACATGTTTACCTTAGGATATATAACCAATCCGTGAAGGTACATGCGGGCCAAGATCCAATCAGCTTGCAGGAATGAATTGTGCATGAGGCTGCCATGCTTATTTGAATGTATGAAAATGTAGGGCTTGCTGTAACAATTTGGAAAAGTCTGGCTAAAGACAGAGCAGACTGTCTCCCCACCGGTGTAATAAAGTCAACTTGACTATCGATCTGAAAACCTTGTGTGGAGTGTTGGTTCAAAATCCACCACAACACTACAAAATATCTAATGGAATTCTTGGTCTTTATCTCAAGAGTGATGGAAATCAAAAGTGAGGAAGCGATGCTTCAGTTGTACAGCACGTTGAGCAGAAGCCATCTGGAGTACTGCATTATGTTTTGGGTTGTGCACCTCAGGGTGGATATATTGGTCTGGCGGTGGGTGCAGTGCACCTTCACCAGCATTGATACCAGGGCTTAAAGGATTAAATTATGAGGATGGGTTGCATAAACTTGGCTTGTATTCGCTTGACTATAGAAGGTTGAGAGATGCTCCATTCGAGGATTTAAAATGATTAAGAGAACCTTCAGGATAGAGACAACAACAGCAACAAGTTGTATTTATATAGCGCCATTAACATAGTAAAACGTCCCAAGGCACTGCACAGGAGTATTGTAAGGCAAAACATTTGACACCGAGCCACATAAGGATAAATTAGGGCAGGTGACCAACAACTTGGTCAAAGAGGTAGGTTTAAAGAAGGAAAGAAAGGTAGCGAGGCGGAGAGATTTAGCCCGGAATTACAGAGCCTAGGCAACAGAAGGCAGGGCCACCAATGGTTGAGTGATTATAATCAGGGATGCTCAAGAGGGCAGAATTAGAGGAGTGCAGATATCTCGGGGGTTTGTGGGGCTGAAGGAGGTTACAGAGATAGGAAGGGGCGAGGCCATGGAGGGATTTGAAAACAAAGATGAGAATTTTGAAATGGAGGCACTGCTAAACCAGGAGCTAATGTAGGTTAGCGAGCACAGGGGAGATGGGCGAACGGGACTTGGTGCGAGTTAGGACACGGGCAGCCGAGTTTTGGATGACTTCAAGTTTATGTAGGGTGGAATGTGGGAGGCCAGCCAGGAGTACTTTGGAATAGTCAAGTGTAGGGGTAACAAAGGCATGGATGAGTGTTTCAGCAGCGGATAGAGAGTAACTATTTCCACTGGCTGGGGGAATCTAGGACGACAAGCACAATCTTAAAATTAGAAACAAAAACAGATCTTAAAGTTAGATCTAGGCCTCTCAGGACTGTAATCAGGAAAAAGGCAGCAGGACAGGTAGATAAGGTGGTTAAAAAGGCTTAAGGGATACTTGCCTTCATTAGATGAGGCATAGAATATAAGAGCAGGGAGGTTATGATGGAGCTGTACAAAACGCTAGTTAGGCCACAGCTGGAATACTGTGTGCAGTTCTGGTCACCACACTATAGGAAGGATGTGATTGCACTGGAGAGGGTGCAGAGGAGATTCACCAGGATGTTACCTGGGCTGGAGCGCTTCAGCTATGAAGAGAGACTGGACAGGCTGGGGTTGTTTTCCTTAGAGCAGAGAAGGATGAGGAGGGACCTGATTGAGGTGTACAAAATTATGAGGGGCATAGGTAGGGTAGATAGAAAGGAACTTTTCCCCTTAGTAGGGGGGCAATGACCAGGGGGCATATTTTCAAGGTAAGGGGCAGGAGGTTTAGAGGGGATTTGAGGAAAAACGTTTTCACCCAGAGGGCGGTTGGAATCTGGAACTCACTGCCTAAAAGAGTGGTAGAGGCAGGAACCCTCACAACATTCAAGAAGCATTTAGATGAGCACTTGAAACGCCTTAGCATAGAAGGCAACGGACCAAATGCTGGACATTGGGATTAGAATAGACAGGGTTTGATGGCCAACGCGGACACGATGGGCCGAAGGGCCTCTTTCTGTGCTGTATAACTCTATGACTATGACTTTTTCACACACAAGTTAGAGAACATCTATAATTCGATGCACCCAAATGACTGGATGCTGCGTGACTTAAAATTTTCACTAGTCTTGTGGGTTCTATGATAGGCCTACTTTTACAACACCTGCTTACTACCTGGCGCACAAACTTAAAATCATTCCCATGGGCGTAACTTTCAAATTCCACAGAGTGCACAACAGGCAGTAGCAGTTTGACCGAGTGTATAAGATCTGCTACCATACCATTGGTGCTCCTGCTCAAGTGGAACTTTACCCCCATCCTATGTTTAAAGCGTTTTTATTTATTTATTCATGGGATCTGGGCAAGGCCAGCATTTATTGGCCATCCCTAATTGCCCATGAGAAGGTGGTGGTGAGCCACCTTGTTGAACTGCTGCTGTCTGTGTGGTGAAGGTGCTCCCATGGCGCAGTTAGGAAGGTAGTTCCCGGATTTTGACCCAGCGACGATGAATGATCAGCGATATACTTCCAAGTCAGGATGGTGTATGACTTGGAGGGGAACTTGCACCTGCTGCCCTTGTGCAGCGAAGATTCACCAGGCTGATACGTGGGATGGCAGGAATGACGTATGAGGAGAGATTGGGTCGATTGGGCTTGTACTCGCTGGAGTTTAGAAGAATCAGAGGGGATCTCATTGAAACTTATAAAATTCTAACAGGACTGGACAGGCTAGATGCAGGAAGGACGTTCCCGATGGTCGGGGAGTCCAGAACCAGGGGTCACAGTCTAAGGATAAGGGGTAAGCCATTTAGGACAGAGATGAGGAGGAATTTCTTCATCCAGAAAGTGGTGAACCTGTGGAATTCTCTACCAAGGAAGGCAGTAGAGGCCAATTCATTAAATATATTCAAGAAGGAGTTAGATATATTTCTTAAGGCTAAAGGGAGCAAGGGATATGGAGAGAAGACAGGGCCAAGGTACTGAGTTTGGATGATCAGCCATGAGCTCATTGAATGGCGGAGCAGGCTCGAGGGGCCGAATGGCCTACTCCTGCTCCTATCTTCTTTATTTCTATGTTTCTATGCCCTTCTAGGTGGTAGAGTTTGCGGGTTTGGGAGATGCTGGCGAAGAGGCGGTGATGCAGAAGAAAATTTACCAATATTTTATTGCAAAATAAGCAAATTTTTCACCTATTCTATGTGAAGCCCATCCTTGTAGAAGTACATTACACATTTTCGATTTGAACTGCGGCTTAAGGGCAACACGTTTACAATGAGAGGAGCTGTTTTCTCACCTATGACATTCATTGCTTTTGTTACATTGGTGTATTTTCTGGTCATATTGTTAAAGGCCTGACACGTGTAATTGCCGGCATCGTTTACACCAATGCTGGGAATGGTCATCTCTTCTCCTTTGAGCTGCAGTGGTTCACCATTGAGAAACCACTCGAATTCGGAAGGTGGAACAGATTGCACCGAACAGGCGAAAGTGACATTTGATCCCAAAGTAATGTCCCGATTGTCTGGATCAATGGACATTTGAGGTGCTTCGGGTCCATCTGTAACGGGTTAAGTATATATAGATATTGGAAAGAATGCAACAGACACGAAATGATAGTAAAACAAACGATATAATAATGAAACACACTCAGTCTTGTAAGCAAGAACATGATTACTGGAGCCATGTGAATGAAACTGTAAGTTTGAAATATGAGGCACTTTCACTAGTTCTCTTTTTACAAAGTTATAAATAAGTCAGGCAGATTGGCTAGAGTTACTGATGTGTTTCACTTTCGTTGTTAATATTCACAACTTTTCCCATATTTCCAATCTTGGGAATTTCCTGGATGGGCAACGCCTTGCATTTTTGTCTGCACAACACCAGCTGCCAGGCTGAGATAAGATCCCGTCCCTTTCCAGAAACTGTGAGCGCTGTAAGTTCAAAGCTGAGAACAGAATTCGTGGGGTCATGACATGGACCCGAACTACACCACACTCCCCGGACAGATCATCGTGTCTCAGATATGCTGATAAGACTTGTGTGAGAACGGTACATGGGAGATTTCTTTGAAATCATTGTTGGCCCTCGAGGACAATTTTGCTTTTCTTAGCTGGCGAGTTTCACGCATTACATCAATACATATAAATAACCTCCCCACTCCCCCACCACACACATACATATCTATACAAATAGATAGATAGACAGACAGACAGACATAGATAGGTAGATATTTGGACAGACAGACAGATAGATAGATAGATATTTGGACAGATAGATAGATAGATATTTGGATAGATAGATAGATAGATATTTGGACAGATAGATAGATAGATAGATAGATAGACAGACAGATAGATAGATATTTGGACAGATAGATAGGTGACAGACAGACAGATAGATAGATAGATAGTTAGATAGACAGATAGATAGATATTTGGACAGAGAGATAGATAGACAGACAGACAGACAGATAGATAGATGCTCATACTTACAGTAAACCGTCAGAGACAATGCATCACTTGTTTTGTTACTAATTGGGTTGTGCCCCTCGCATTGATAATTTCCCGAATCGGATCTGTTAACTGCTGTTATTGTTAATATATGATTGTCCGATGACAAATTCATCCTGTCATTGTATTGGAGGTATTGACCGTCTTTTATCCAAAGAATAGAAGGTGAATCGCCAGAGAGGTTACAGTTAAAGATCACGGTTCCATTGTACTCTAAGATTTGAGAAACGCTAGCGACAATTTCAGGCGTGGAAACAGGTTCTGCAAAATATAATCCATATGTCTGTAGACCACAATGTTAAATTCATAATTGTCAAATAGAATATCATGATTATCATATACAAATCAGATTTTAATAATTCTGCATGACGGAAACATAAACCTTACTGGCCCTTCCGTGCTATTTGTATATCTGTGATAAAACTCTGCATGAGGTAAAAAAAATATATTCACATTGTTTAGGCATCTGCAACAATACATAGTGAAGACGTGCATACCAATGCTAAACATCCGTTCTTAACAGCCACTAAGAGGTTCGCCCATACAACCTGGGCAACCTAGACAACATAAGAACTGTAGTTGAAAATATAATTACATCATGTGGGAAAAATAGGTTATTGTTGCAAGTTTATTGCTACAAGCCCTTATATTATGAAAACACACAGCTCTTAACTGGTGTAATTAAATGAAAATAACAAATTGCCTCATTGTTCAAACTTTGTCTGCAAACAATTGATTGTGCTGCTGTGTACTTACCATAATTCGCTGGGGAATCAGTAGTAAGTGAGTTCCTGCATCCGCTCGTCCAGCCAATACAATGAAATAGTGAACTGCCAGCTCCTGACCAGGCACGTGCTCAGCGCAGCATGTCGCCATTTGTCATCAATATATGGTGATATTGCAGCTTTACAGAAGCGTCCTACACTTTAGCTTTCAACGATGGTTTGGTGATGGCACGCCCGTCTTTTAGGCGGAAGGTCACTGTCGTGGGTTTAAGCCCCGCCCCAGCATGTGCACAAAATCTAGGCTGACATTTCAGGGCAGTACTGAGGGGGTGCTGGACTGTCTTTCGGATGAAATGTTAAACCCACCCTGTCTTCTCTCTCAGATGGACGTATGGATATAGAAACAGCCTTAGGCCGTTCAGCCCCTCGAGCTTGTTCAATAGATTATGGCTGATCCGCCTCTCAACTCAATTTGCCCGCTTGTTCTCCATATCCCCTGATACCCTTATCTAACAAAAATCTATAAAACTAAATCTTAAAAATTTCAATTAATCCAACATCCATTTCCAAGAGTTCCTCTGGTTTTCTGGCCAATATATATCCCTCAGCCAACACCAATTAAAATAGCCTAACTTGTCAATGATCTCATTGCTGTTCATGGGACTTTAAGTGTGCAAAATGGCTGCCTTGTTTTCCGATATTACAATAGTGACTACATTTAATAATTGGCTGTAAAGCACATTGGGACGTCCTAATGTCGTGAAAGGTGCTATATAAACGAAAGTTTGTTTTAATCTTTCCTTGAATCAATGATGACAAGGACTTTAATTACATCTACCAATATAAAACCTAAACCTGCAGCAACTTCCTGCTTCCTATTCCAGTAGAAATTCCGATGCTCATGTTTATTATCGAACTGCCAATGTAAATGAGTTACTGTGTAATTTTCCCCCTCCCACCAGCCACAATGTTACAGCGCCACTACTGGTGGGAGAATTTAATTACAGAATGACAAATTTAGGTGGAATTCATTACAAATGCGGAAATAGGAGTTTCTCATGGAACTATAAAGTTAAGAACATAATACCTGAATTTAAAAATACATTTTCCTGCCCTGTTCCAATTAACGCCGTCCCATGGTTAATACATGGTCATGGCTCCCCATCTGCAACACCAGAAGGAGATTGACTGATTTGACTAATACATATACATGTGTGTGTGTGTTTGTGTGAGGAAGACAATTTTACGGGTTTGACATACGCGCTAGCCTATCACTGTGCTTGAGAGTTTCCAAAAATATACATACATCGACATAGATGGAGTGTCTCCTTGTTTGAAACGGAGTGCAAAACCTCTCCTTATGGGGATACATTCCACTTCGCCTAAGTCTGGGCTCAACTGTGGGGAAGAGGACCGCGGGAGTTTAAACAGGTAAAGTCCCCTGGTTTACCAGCACATACCACAGATTAGCACCTGCTTCATGTCAAGTTAAGATATTGGCTTGTAGGATTATGTGGAGCCACATGGTAAGAAACAATGACGAAGAAAGAAGGCTACACTACTATGCCCAAGTAATGAGATAAACTACGTGGAGAATCACCTGCAGTGACTTGGAGTGGCGTCAGTATGCTTTGCTCGTATCCACATTGAGTTTGATAATACAATGTCACTTTTGGTGCATTTATCCAGCAAATGTAGTGTTGCTGTGAACTGGCTATAAGAACATAAGAGCATAACAATTAGAAGCAGGAGTTGGTCATAGGGCCCCTCGAGCCTGCTCCACCATTCAATAAGATCATGGCTGGTCATCGACCTCAACTCCACTTTCCCGCCCTCCCCCCATATCCCTTGATTCCCCTTGAGTCCAGAAATCTATCGCTCTCAGTCTTGAATATAATCAACGACTCAGCATTTACAGCCCTTTGGGGTAGAGAATTCCAATGATTCACAACCCTCTGAGTGAAGAAATTCCTCCTCATTTCAGTCATAAATGGCTGACCCCTCATCCTGAGACTATGCCCCCTAGTTCTAGACTCTCCAGCCAGGGGAAACGACCCCTCAGCATCGACCCTGTCAATGCCCCTCAGAATGTTGTATGTTTCAATAAGATCACCTCTCATTCTTCTAAACTCCAGAGAGGATAGGCACAATCTACTCAATCATACTGCTAAAGCTACTGTTTCACTCTATGGTAGACTTGCTCACTGACCTTAAAGGCAAGATGAGTAAGACATTCCAGAGGTGCTGATCCCATGCCATTAGGATTTGCAACCACTCTTTAATTTAGTCGATGTTTTAAAGCATGCGTGAGCGCCTGCCTGTGATCGCGGTCCATGCCTGCACTCCCAGAGTGCTTTGTTAGGCATAGGAATTGCCGTTCAAGTCCAGGAAAGAAATAAAACCTGTATTTATATAGCGCCTTTCAGAACACCGGAAGTCTCAAAGCGCTTTACAGCCAATGAGTGTATTCACTGTTGTAACGTGGGAAACGCGGCAATTTGCACACAGCAAGCTCCCACAAATAGTAATATGATAATGACCAGATAATCTGTTTTAGTGATGTTGATTGAGGGATAAATATTGGCCCCAGGACACCGGGGATCACTCCCCTGCTCTTCTTCGGAGTTATGGCCATGGGATCTTTATGTCCACCTGCGAGAGCAGATGGTGCCTCGGTTTAACGTCTCATCCAAAATATGGCACCTCCGACAGTGCAGCGCTCCACTGGAGCATCAGCCTACATTTATGTGCTCAAGTCCCTGGAGTGAGACTTGAGCCCACAACCTTCTGACTCAGAGGTGAGAGTGTTACCCACTGAGCCACAGCTGACTGGAGCATACAGGCCATACTGCTTGCCTCGAATCGATAAATGCACCATTTGGTACAATACAACAGTGACTCCACTCCGGAAGTACTTCATTGGCTGGAAAGTGCTTTGAGACGTCCGGTGAACGTGAAAGGCGCTATATAAATGCATGTCTTTCTTTAATCCTTCATCTCTAGGCACGTCATCTGCAAGACAGCTGAACCTCAAAAGAACACACTTACGTCCTCGCCAAGGGAAATGTACGCTAATAGATCATCAAACGAGTGTAAGTTTGACCCCTCCTTACACAGACAGCCGATTTATAGAATTCTTCGCCAGCAATACCGTCAGAAGCTGAACTCACCATGAACTGGTGGTTACAGTGCAAGAAAAGCTCTCTGGTCAGCCCAAGCAGCATATCAGGCCCTACTATAGGGGCTTTCCTACCGGGACAGGGTCTTGGTCATGAACTAGCTCTTGGTTGTTATGCTCTGTTTGGCCACGATGATTCCTTCCTTGCAATTGGTCAGAAGAGTTCAGAGACCTTGCATGGCCCGAAAAACGCACTGTGCCTCTACAGTTTTCTCAGTTGACCCGGTGAAAATGCTGAACAATCTTTTAGCTACAATAGGTAATAACTTTCCATCCTTAGACCCTGCAGATATGACTTTACATAAGGACTTCCTCATTTACTGGTCAAGTGCATTTTCCTAGGAATATGACTGGCAGGTCGTTAAATAGACTGGTAAGGTCATACTCTGCCTAAGCTGCCTGTCTATTACCTGGATCTGCTCCAACAGAAGCACTCCTCTAACCGCTATAATCGACCAGTCCATCCTTTATAACCATGCCTCATTTCAGAAGAATATGGCCGAGAGACGGAGAGAGAGAGAGAGACTTGCCGCATCTGAGGGGATCGCCACGTTCTGGGAAGGTTTAGATGACAGCAGATCGGGCAGCATGATGCCGAAAAGCATTAGCTGCCAAATCGTCCCTGTGCTCTACCGTCCTGCTGAAATAATCATATTGTCACTAAAATGGACCCTTAACCCATCAGGATTAATAAAGGCGCATTGCGGGCCAGGGCGGTTCCCGTTCGTTTTTAAATTCATTCTTGGGACGTGGGCTTCGCTTTTGTATTGATTGTTCTTTGAGTAGCGTAAAACAGAGGATAGCAAATCGGTAATCCATTTTAAGTCCGGTCAATTTTCATTTTCAATGAATTCAATATCGTTTTGCACCATCATTAACTACGAAGTTTATTTCCAGATTTTTAAAAAAAAACACTGAATTCAAATTCTCAAACTGTCATGTTTGGATTTGAACTCGGGGTTAATTTTCCAGACAGCTGGATAACCAGTCCAGTGGCTTAACCAAGACACTACCGGCTTCGTAATTGAAACAAAAATGACAGATATTACTAATGTTTTGAATTTTTTGATGAAGTTACAGCGAGGGTTGATGAAATGAATGCAATGGATGTTGTCTACATTGATTTTGGGAAGGCGTTTGGCAAAGTTCCACATAGAAGGCTGGTTAACAAAATTAAGGCTCATGGAATAGTTGGGTCAGTGGAAGCTTGGATAAGGAATTGGCTTAAGGACAGATAATAGCGAGTTGTGGTAAATGGCTGTTTTTCAGATTGCAAGATGGTAGACAGTGATGTTCCCCAAGGGTCAGTGCTGGGGCTACTGCTGTTTTGATATATATAAATGACCTGAATATTGGAATATTGAGTAGAGTTTCTAAATTTACCGATGACACCAAACTTGGGGGTGTGGCAACATGTAAGGATGATACCAATCGAATGCAACAGGACATAGAAAGGCTAGCAGAATCGGCAGACAAGTGGCAGATGGAATTTAATACAGAGAAGTGTGAGGTGATGCATTTTGGCAGAAGGTACAGGGAGAGGTAATTATACACTTAATGGCACCGTTTTAAAGAGTGTGCAGCGACAAAGGGACCTGGGAATTAATGTGCATCGGTGCCTGAGGGTGGCAGGACATATTGAGAGAGTGGTTAGCAAAGCATATTGGATCTTGGGCTTAATAAATAGAGGTGTTGAGTACAAAAGTAGAGAAGTTATGCTGAACCTTTATAAAGTGCTGGTTAGGCCACAACTAGAGTATTACATTCAATTCTGGTCACCACACTTTAGGAAGGATGTGAAGGCCCTTGAGAGAGTGCAGAGGAGATTTACCAGAATGGTTCCGGGGATGGGGATCAGGGGATCTTAGCTACAAGGACAGGTTGGAGAAGCTGGATTTGTTTTCATTAGAGCAAAGGAGGTTGAGGGGTGACTTGATAGAGGTGTACAAGATTATGACGGGTTTGGATAGGCTAGACGGGGAAATGCTGTTCCCACTAATTGATGGTACAAGGACTAGGGGACACAGATTTAAGGTTGTGGGCAAGAGATACAGTGGGGATGTATATATTTGTGAGGAAAAGCTTTTTTACGCAGCGAGTGGTGATGACCTGGAACTCACTGCCGTTGGAAGTGGTAGAAGAGGAGACACTCAATGTTTTCAAGGGGAGGTGGATAGACACTTGAAGAAAGTAAACTTGCAGGGGTACGGGGATAGAGCGAGGGAAAGGGACTGACTGGATTGCTCTACAGAGAGCCGGCACCTTATTGGTGGGCCGAATGGCCTCCTTCTGTGCCGTTATGACTCTATGACTCTATTGCTTGGAACGACCAGAAACTCTGCTGAACCACCTGAGCCATCTCCTGAAATTGGGGATTGGGTTCCACATGTAAGATTTCCTGTCACTCTCTGCCACTGCAATTCTTCTAACTCCTTGCCATCATCTCGCATCTGGATACTGATTGGTGGAAGGTTTTACCGTGTACGAAAAACAGGAATCCCAGTGAATGCTATCTTATCAGAACTGCTGGGACTTATGTGGTGCAGTAGCCAGTAACAGGTTGCTAATCTACTCCATGGATTCCTCCAGTGATACCCTATTTTATTATATTGCCTAGAATTATATCCAATTCATAGCATAGAAACAGGCCGTTCAGCCCAACTGATCTATGGTGGTATATATGTTCCAAACAAGCCGCCCCTTCTACTTCTAACCCTATACGTATATTCCTTTCTGCCTCATTCATCTATCTAGTTTTCCTTAATTGCATCTATTCTATTAGCATAGGTGCATCCATAGTTTTGAGGAAATGAAAAATCCATATTTTGCGTGTGTGTGCAATATTAGAGATGAAAAATTCTATATTGGGCCAGAAATTCGGGCCCCCACGGGTGAGTACGCGCTATGTACTCACGTGTAGGGCCAACGAAAGTGCCGGTTTTGTGCATGCACTGCACATGCGCTGGAAACTGGAACTTCCATTCCCTTGAAGGAAGGGGTTCACAGGTCGAACATATGCGCCGGAGAGGCAGTGCGTACGCCTTGAACTTCCTTTTTTTTTACAGGTTTCTCCGGGAGTGTAAGTCTCCAGGAGTTATGCTTTTACAAAGCAGTGGCAAGGCCTGATTTTAACAAGGTAAGTGGTGAATTAAATAAAATTAAAACATTTTTTCCATTTATTATTTTTAAAACTTTAAAGAAAGGTAAGTTTATGTTTAGCGCCGTTAAAAAGTGTAATTAATTTTTAAAAATATTTAAGTTATTGTTTAAAATAATTATTTTATGTAATTTATAGTTATTTTAAAAATGTGATGTTTTTATAAAAAATTATTTGAAGTTTATTTAGGTTTTGGAGCTGAATAGTATTCATAAATTTGACAGGTCTTCCTGTCAAATCTATGAATAGAGATTCCCTGCTCCCATTGGCTCTCCATGGCCCACGTGATCCCAGGGGACGCATGGAACTAACTGCGCCCCTGGGATACGCAAGCACTGCACGCCGGCAGTTGGAGGAGGCCCAGGATCAGAATCCCACGTGGGCCAACAGCTCAATGGCCGGCATGCTAGATAAGTGCAGATCGGGGGCTTGCACCCGCGGGAAGCCTCCAACCCAAATTTCTGGCCCAATTACCTTTCATCATAAATGATTGGTTATCTGGAGCACTGAGTAAGTAAATCCTGATAAGTTTGCTTTTGGGCCTAGGATGGTGTGCCACACACTGGTCCAGGATTTATAGAGTTGTTAGGCAGCATTCCAACAACAGATTCCTCATGTTTCGTTCCTTAGTCATGCCTAGGTACTTACTGAGTACCACAATCTGACATCTGATTACACACTGAATATTTTGCATGGCCAGTGGCACACCACGTTATTTTGTTTGGATTGGCCTCAGTTTATTTTTTTGTGTTTCATTTTCTTATTTTGAGTAGTTTTTTTTTCTTTTCCCTGGACCTCGAGCAGTGTCTCCCCTCTAAATCGACACATCTGCTGTAATCCAATGCATTAGGGCTAGCCCAATCACATTGTTTCAGCGATCAGACTTCAAAGAGGACCCTTTCATGTTATAAACATTCTTTGTGATACCAGTTCCTTTCTGGGCAATCCTACATTTTTTCCATATTCAAATCCTTTTACCATTTATCAGCCCATCTGTGCAATTAGTCGTAACCTTACTGAAAACGGTCAAGCTTCTTTCTGCCAGAAACATTTGAATCATCCACAACTTTACCCATACTACCAGAGCGATTCCAGTCCAAGTAAGTCTCATATATCAGAGATAGCAAGGATGCCAACTGAGATTCGTATGACATTCCATTTGTTATAACTTGTTCCCTAAGCAGAGCATTTTCCTTGAATTTGGTGCCAAGCTAATTATAATTCAATCTAGACAATGTGTCAGCTGCCATGACCCTCAACTTTCCGTATTAGCTTGATATGAGGAAATTTGTCCATCAGCATTTCCAAAACCCAAGCAATCTGCCTCTATGGAATTACCCTTGCGCATTAGCATACTCCCGCCTTCAGTGAATGAGAATCGGGTTGCAAGGCATGACCAACTATTATTAAGTCTGTGACAACGATACATTACAACATGTCTTCTTTAAACGCTCATGAATAGTAAATATTTAAATGTCTCTTAAGCATTGTGTGATAATAGATATTAGGACAACTGATCTATAATGAATAAGGTTCTGTCTGCTTTTTTAGAACTTTGCAGTTACACTACTGTTAGGAATCTTATGATCCATGAAGAAAGACTCATGAAATAACACTGGACGGCCAGCTGGTGGCGCTGTCCAAGGAGTATAAATACTCGGGCGTGGGCCCAGGTTGCCCAGGACATTTTGTAAACAGGAACTAGTGAAATATAACTAGACCTCCATGTTCTGAAACAAGTTGATTAAAGCCTTGCTTTATACTTGAACCAAGTGCGTTGTGAGTTTTATTATGTCATCCACCATATTCAAATTTTCGGAGTCTTCTGCACCTGTTGTGCCCTGGAACATATCAATAAAATATCACTAATTTCTTCCTTTAAATCCTCAGGACAATCTAATATTAATCCCGCTTGGTCGGGGAGATGTGCAGGTATGTATCCTTCTAATGTCTACTTAACACATTCCATTCTCGCTTCTACATTGATCGCATATTCATTTATTGTGAATAGAATGGCCTACGTTCTTCCTTGGTGAAAACTACTGCAAAGAATCTGTTCCACCAAACCTTGTTTATCCGCAACATATTTACCAAATTTATCTGCTAAGGCCCTCGCTCATCTTCTTTCTACTATTGACAGAGTTGTTAAACGTTCCTGCTCTCTGTAATTCACATTTCCACTGCTTGTTTCCTAGTATTTTCTTTAATAATTCCCAGTTGCCTCTTGTAGGACTTCTAATATTTCCTATCTTTTGCTTCCTTTGATTTTGTAAGTTTTTAAATTTGTTTGGGGATTCTTCTAAACACGAATTAAACCATTGCTTTTGAAGTCTTGCTGTGCATTTAAACATAATATGCATCATTTTTCCCCTGCTGCATAATAGCTTTAAATAGATCCATAAAGAGACACGGAAGACATTTAATTGTTAAGGAATGCAGCACCAAACATAAGAACCTGAAAAATAGGAGCGGGAGTAGGCCATTCGTCACTTTGAGCCTGCTCCGCCATTCAATAATTTCATGGCCAATCAACTACCTCACCTCCACCTTCTCGCACTATCCCCATTACCTTGATTCTCTTAATCTCCCGCATCGTTCCCTCTGGTGACCCCAAGAATCTATTCTTGGCCTCCAGCTATTTCTCATCTGCATGCTGCACCTTGGCGACATCATCAGAAAACAAAGCCTCAGTTTCCACATGCTGACGACACCCAGCTTTACCTTACCACCACTTCACTCGATCCCTCCAGGGTTTCTAAATTGTCAGACTGCTTGTCCGACATCCAGTTCTGGATGAGCCAATTTTTTATGCAATTGAATATTGGGAAGACATAACCCATTGTTTTTGGTTGCTGACACATAAGCCGTTCCCTAGCCATTGATTCCACCCCTCTTCCTAACCTTTATCTGATGCTGAACCACATTGTTCACAATCTTGGTGTCATATTTGACTCGGAAAGGAGTTTATGACCATATATCCACTGCATAACTTAGAATGCCTATTTCCACCTCTGCCCTTGCCTCAGCTCATCTGCTGCTGAAACCCTCATCCATGCCTTTGTTACCTCTAGGCTTGACTATTCCAATGCAGTCCTGGCTGGCCTCCCATGCTCTACCCTACATAAATTTGAGGTCATCCAAAATTCGGCCGCCTCGTGTTCTAGCTCGCACCAAGTCCCATTCACCCATCACTCCAGTGCTCGCTGACCTACCTTGGCTCCCGGTGAAGCAATGCCTCCATTTCAAAACTCTCATCCTTCTTTTCAAATCCCTTCCTGGCCTCACTCCTCCCTATCTCTGTAATCTTCTCCAGCCCCACAACACCCTGAGATATCTGTGCTCCTCTAATTCTACCATCTTGAGCATCCCTGATTATAATCGCTCAACAATTGGTGCCCATACCTTCTGTTGCCCAGGCCCTAAGCTCTGTAATTCCTTGCCTAAACCTCTCTGCCTCTCTACTTCTCTTTCATCCTTTAAAACGCTCCTTTAAACCTACCTCTTTGACCAAGCTGTAATTTCTCCTAATATGGCTCGCTGCCAAATTTTTGTCTTATATTACTCCTGTGAACACCTTGGGACGTTTTAGTACATTAAAGGCGCTATATAATTACAAATTGTTCCTGTTAATAGCCAAATATCTACCTATTTCCGCCTTGAGTATACTCAACGACTGAGCAACCACAGCCCTCTGGGGAAGAGAATTCCAAAGATTCAAAAGCCTTTGATTGAAGAATTTTCTCCTCATCTCAGTCCTAAATGGCCGACCCCTTATTCTGAGACTGTGAGCCCTGGTTCTAGACTGCCCAACCAGGGGAAAGGTCCTCCCTGCATCTACCCTGTCAAACCCTGTAGGAATTCTATATATTTCAATGAGATCACCTCTCATTCTTCTACATTCTATGGAATATAGGTTTAGTCCCTTCAGTCACTCCTCGTAGGACAATCCCTCCATCCCACGAGGTGAAACCTCGCTGCACTCCCTCCCTTTGTACCTCCTGCACAAATACAATATAGTCTAGGAACTCAAGGAGAAAATGTTGAAAAAGTACTGTCAGAAAGGGAAGGCAATATCCACGAGAGCATGGAAGTGGTAATAACGGGTCATTCTACAATAAGGGAAGTAAACAGCTTATTTTGCAGCTGTGAACAATAGTAACCAATGACACCCTCCCAATGCCAGGGTTAGGCACACAATAGAACAGATGGAAAAGCTTGTGGAAATGGAAGGAAAATCGACTCATTATCAATGATTTTCAATTGTAAGCGTTGGTTAACAATTCATATTGTCTAAGAGTCTTCTTAATTTTCGCAAATCTGCTTTCTCAAAGTTGGGTGTTACCACATTAATGTTTTCACTTTAACTTTGATCACAATATCAACACAACAGTGTTCAGTTTTGGTCTGCTCACAGGTTAGGTGATATGGAGGCTTTAAAAAGGTGCAGAGGAAGTCTACACTATCAATTCCTAGCTTAAAGCATTTAGTTACCGATATGGGCTCAAAGAGCTGTTTCTCGAAATGTTAGAGATTTAAAAAAATTCATTCTTGGGATGTGGGCGTCGCTGGCAAGACCAGCATTTATTGGCCATCCCTAATTGCCCTTGAGAAGGTGGTGGTGAGCCGCCTTCTTCAATCACTGCAGAACGTGTGGTGAAGGTACTCCCACAGTGCTTTTAGGTAGGAAGTTCCAGGATTTTGACCCAGCGACAATGAAGGATCGGCGATATATTTCCAAGACAGGATGGTGTGTGACTTGGAAGGGAACTTGGAGGTGGTGGTGTACCCATGCGCCTGCTGCCCTTATCCTTTTAGGTGGAAGAGTTCGTGGATTTGGGAGGTGCTGCCAAAGAAGCCTTGGCATGTTTCTGCAGTGCATCTTGTAGATGGTACACACTGTTGCCACAGTATGCCGGTGGTGGAGGGAGTGAATGTTTAAGGTGGTGGATGGGGTGCCAATCAAGTAGGCTGCTTTGTCCTGGATCGTGTCGAGCTTCTTGAGTGTTGTTGGAGCTGCACTCATCCAGGCAAGTGGAGAGTGTTCCATCACACTCCTTACTTGTGCCTTATAGATGGTGGAAAGTCTTTGGGAAGTCAGGAGGCGAGACACTCACCGCAGAATACCCAGCCTCTGACCTGCTCTAGTCGCCACAGTATTTATTTGGCTGGTAAAGTTAAGTTTCTGGTCAATGGTGACCCTCAGGATATTGATGGTTGGGGATTCGGCGATGGTAATGTCGGTGAATATCAAGGGGAGGTGGTTAGACTCTCGATTGTTGCAGAAAGTCATTGCCTGGCCCTTGTGTGGCGCGAATGTTACCTGCCACTTATCAGCCCAAGCCTTAACGTTGTCCAGGTCTTTTTGCTTGTGGGCATGGACTGCTTCATTACCTGAGGAGTTGTTAATGGCGCTGGACACTGTAGTCATCAGTGAACATCAGAGAATCGTAGATTTAGGTGTGATTTGATCGATGTTTGTAAGATGATGAAGTGATTAGATTTTAGTTGTGTACAAATAATTGTTTCAACTTAAAAGGTTCGTGAGGACCAGGGGTCACACTCTCAAGTTATGTAATGGAAGAACTAGATATGATGCTTGAAGGTTCCTCTGTCCCCAGAGAGCCTGGAGTGGAGATAACTTCATACAAGGGTTAGGTACGGTAACATTAATCCATTCCGGAATTGTTCCGTGACTAGTTTAGATCATCTAAGGAGATTAGAGTGGAATTGTCCAGATTTTCTGTGCTCTAATTAGTCTGGATTATTTGTCTGTTTTTTGTCTCTCCCAGGAGGTTATATGGGTTATGACGTAATAAAACTCACTCCGCACTTGGTTTGAGCATAAAGCAAGGCTTTAATCAACTTATTTCAGAACATGGAAATCTAGTTGTTTCCACTAGCTCCTTGTCTTTACAAAATGTCCCTGGCAAGCTGGGGCCAATGCCCAAGCATTTAGACTCCTTGGACGGCGCTGCCAGCTGGCCATCCAGTGTTATTTCATATGTAGTTTCTCGATGATGAGGTTTATGACAGGTTATATGGTGGGGTGGAAAATGTATGTATTTTAATTCATAAGACAAAACAATTGTGTGCGATAAGTGGATGAACCAGTAGGGGTTTTCCTGTATGTTATCGCTCGTATATTCGTGTGCATGAATAGCCTACAGGTGAAACAGACTGGCACATATTTTATGACCCTCACGGGACTGTGCAAATTCTGGGTTTAGGCATGCGAAGCGCATGCACTGAAAGCCGAAACTTGCGACCTGTCAAGACTTCTGTTGAGAAATCCAATGCATGCCCAAGAAAAGTGCCTCTGCGGGTGGAGATTTGCAATTTTTGCACAACTTCCACCCGCTGTAAGGCCATAGAATTCTTATGCCTGGTAAAAGCTTTTTAGCAGCATAACAGTTTAAAAAAATAGAAAAATCAGATTTTATCTCTCACTTATAAATTAAAAATGCTGTCCAATGTGTTAAGTATATATTAAGCCCCGTTAAAATATATTTAAGAAAATCAAAATATTAATTGTTTCTTTAACATATTTAATTATATGCCATTTTAATTAATTTTATACATGTAATGGTATTTCTTGATTTATTTCAGTGTGTTGGAGCATTTTTGTAGTCATCCCCATTCATACGTTTGACAGTTCTATGCATACGAAACTGTCAAAAGTATGAAGGGGGATTCCCTTCTTCCATTGGTTGAGCTTGCCCATGTGGCCCCCTGCGCATTTCTAAGAGGAGAGGCCCACGATCGGAAGCATCCATATCTCCAGGACCAGCAGGTAGGTTCGTAGATACTTTGCTGATCAGAGGCATCCGCCCGCAGGAAGCCTTTGATCGGAAATTCAGGACCTCATTTTCAGGTTTCTAATAATCCGTAATGCATTGCTGGACACCAACAGCAATACAGTATCTATCTCTAGTAGCCTGTCTCACATATTGGCCCAAAAGTTGCGATTGGAGGCCTCCCACGGGCACACGTATGGAACTCCCATACGTATGAATGGGGAGCACATAAAAAATACAAGAACACATGAAATAAACAAAATACAATGTCCCAGAAATTCGGGTCCCCATGGGTGAGTACGCATGGGGTACTCACCAGTAAGCCCAATGGAAGTGCCAGTTTCGTGCATGCACTGCGCATGCGCAGGAAACCGGAACTTCCATTCCCCTGAACGAAGGGGTTCAGAGGTCAAATGTGTGCGCGGGAGAGGCAGCGCGTACGCATTGAACTTACATATTTTTTCGAGGTTTTCCCGGGAGGGTAAGGCCTGCTTTTTACAAGGTAAGTGGTGAATTAATTAAAATTAAAACATTTTTTCCCCAGGTTTATTATTTTTAAATACTTTTAAGAAAGATAAGTTTATTTTTAGCCCCGTTAGAAAATGTAATTATTTTTTTCAAAAATATAAATTATTGTTTTAAATAGATATTTCATGTAATTTATAGTTTATTTAAAAAATGTGATGTTTTAAAAAAATTTACTTGAAGATTTAGTGCTGCTTTGGGGCCGTAGTATTTATAAGTCTTGAGAGCTCTTCCTGTCAATCATATGAATGGAGCATTCCCTACTCCGATTGGCTCCCCATGGCCCACGTGATCCCAGGGGATGCATCGAACTAACTGCGCCCCTGGGATACGCAAGCAGTGTGTGCCGGCAGCTGGACCAGGGGGCCCACAGCTCAATGGCTGGCGCAGAAGGTAAGTGCAGATCGGGGGCTTGCACCTGCGGGAAGCCTCCAACCTGAATTTCTGGGCCATTGCATATTTAAAATTAATTAAAATGCCATTTAATTAAACCCTCATCATATTGAGCACCTCAATTAAAATTTCCCTTAACCTTCTCTGCTCTAAGGAAAACAATACCAGCTTCAGAATACTTTGCACATAAAAGAAGTTCTCATTACTGCTACCATTCCAGTAAATCTCCTCTGTACACTCTGCAACGCCTTGACATCCTTCCTTGACATGTTGTGCCCAGAATGCGACACAATACTGTAACTGAGGTCTAACCAGTATTTTATAAATGTTTGCATTGCAGATATATCTTTAGAAAAGTAATAAACCACCTTTAGTCCAGTTCTTAAACATCCTCTGTTGCCTTCCATGCTTCTAAACTACAAATTAGATCAATATTTCGAGCTATGAATACCCCTAACTCCAGTAACTTAATTCAAATCTTTCTTTGATGACGACCCAACCAAATATTATTTTTTCTTATTTTAACTTCCTGTGTCTTTCTGTGACCTTTACTGATTCCCTTTCATTTGTTAAAAAAAGTAGACTTGAGCAAGAATTGTTAGAGTGTATATGGGATGGTTTCTTGGAACAATGGCCCAGAAATTCGGGTCTCCACGGGTGAGTACGCACGGGGTACTCACGCATAGGCCCAACAAAAGTGCTGGTTCCGTGCATGCACTGCGCATGCGTGGGAAACCGGCACTTCCGTTCCCCTGAAAGAAGGGGTTCAGAGGTCATATGCGTGCGCCAGAGAGGCAGTGCATGTGCATCGAACTTACGTTTTTTTCCAGGTCTTTCCGGGAGGGTAAGACTCCATCAGTTACACTTTTGAAAAGCAGGCACATAGCCTGCTTTAAACAAGGTAAGTGGTGAATTAATTTAAAATAAAACATTTTTTCCACAGGTTTATTGTTTTTAAATACTTTAAAGAAAGGTAAGTTTATTCTTAGCCCCGTTAGAAAATGAAATTAATTTTTTCAAAAATGTATATTATTTAAAATGTTTATTTCATGTAATTTATAGTTATTTTAAAAATGCTATTTAAGAAAAAAATTTGAAGCTTTACTGATGTTTTGGGGCTTATAGTATTTATAGGTTTGACAGCTCTTCCTGTCAAACTTATGAATGAAGCATTCCCTGCTACCATTGGCTCTCCATGGCCCACATGATCCCAGGGGATGCATCGAACTAACTGCGCCCCTGGGATACGCAAGCACTGCGCGCCGGCAGTTGGAGGAGGCCGAGGATCGGAATCCCTCGTGGGCCCACAGCTCAATGGCCGGCGCGCTAGTAGGTAAGTGCAGGTCGGGGGCTTGCACCCGCGGGAAGCCCCCGACCTGAATTTCTGGGCCAATATGTTGCGCAACCAACCAGGGAGAAGACTATTTTAGACCTGGTAATGCATTACAAGGCTGGAATAATTAATGATCTCGAAGTGAAGGATCCTCTTGGGAAGAGTGATCATAGCATGGTAGAACTACAGGTTCAGTTTGAGCATGAGAAAGCTAGGTCACAAACTAGTGTTCTGAACTTAAAACAAAGGTAATTACAAAGGTATGAATGCAGACTTGGTTAAAGTGGACTGGGAAAATATATTACAGGGTAAGACTGTAGAAAAGCAGTGGCAAACATTTAAGGAGATATTTAATAACATTCAGCAAAGATATAGTCCAGTGAGAAAGAAAGACTCTAAGAGAAGGATGAACCATCCGTTGATAGCTAAGGAAGTAAAGGATGGTATCAAATTGAAAACAAAAGCATACAATGTTGCAAAGAATAGTGAAAGGCCAGAGGATTGGGAAATTTTTTTAAAGCAGCAAAGGACGACTAAAAAAAAAATAAAGAGAGAGAAGATAGCTTATGAGAGTAAGCTAGCAAGAAATATTAAAACAGACAGTAAGAGTTTTTCAGGTATATAAAGAGGGAGTGAGTAGGTACAGTAAACGTTGGTCCCCTAGAGGATGAGTCTAGGGAATTAATAATGGGAAACAGGGAAATGGCGGAGACGTTGAACAAATATTTTGTATCGGTCTTCATGGTAGAAAACTCTAAAAGCATCCCAATAATGGATAATCAAGGGGTTTTGGGGGGGGGGGCTTAAAACAATCATTATCACTAGAGAGAAAGCACTAGGCAAACTAATGGGACTAAAGCTGAATAAGTCCCCTGGATCCGATGGCGTGCATCCTAGAGTCTTAAAAGTGGTGGCTGCAGAGATAGTGGATGCATTGGTTGTAATCTTCCAAAATTCCCTGGATTCTGGAGAGGTCCCAGAGGACTAGAATTCCGCAAATGTAACACCCCTATTTAAGAAAGGAGGGAGACAGAAAACAGGCAACTATCGACCAGTTAGCCTAACATCAGTCATTGGGAAAATGCAGGAATCCATCATTAAGGAAGTAGTAGCAGGACATTTAGAAAATCAGAATAAGCCATATATTCCAATCCCTACAGGTGTGCACGTGCTTGATTCAGGCATGCCAAGTGCATGCGCTGAAAAACGCTCTTGACATATCAGACACCTGCCCCAGAGAAGGGCCCCTGTGGGTGGATAGTACCGCTTTCTGGAGAACCTCCGCCTGCAGAATACCCTTAGAAATGTTACACCTGGTAAAAGCAGCATAAGAGTTGAAAAAATAAAAAATAAATTTTCACTCATTTATCATTTAAAAATATTTTTAAAAAGGTAAGTTTATTTTTATCCCGCAAAAACTTTCATTATTTTTCCAAAAATTAAATTTTCATTTAAAATATTAAATTGTAATTTCAACTCATTTTAAGTTTTACAGTGTTTTTGGGGTGATCTCCATTCATATATTTGTCATGTGTGTGAAGGGAGATTCACTTCTCCTATTGGCTCCCCATGCCACACGTGATCCCAGGGATGCTTGCGAACCACTTGTGCCTCTGGGAATACGTGGGTCCTGCGCATTTTGAGTTGGAGAGGCCCAGGAATGGAAGTGTATGCACCTCGGGAGCCCTCAGGTAATTCCGTTGATTTTTTCCGAATCGGAGGCCTCCGCACGCAGGAAGCCTCTGATCGGAAAATATGGGCCAATATAGTCAAGCAGAGCCAGCATGTTTTTATAAAATAGAAATCATGGGCCGGATATTCCGATCCCTATGGGTGTGTACGCGCTGTGTACTCACCCGTAGGGACATCGGAAATACCGGTTTCAGGCATGCACAGCGCATGTCCTGAAAACCGGCATTTCCGTTCTGTCAAGAATGCTCTTGACAGATCATACGCCTGCCCGGGAGATAGTTCCGCTTTCTGAAGAACCTCCGCCCACAGAAAATCCTTATAAATCTTACGCCTGGTAAACGCAGGTGTAAGGCCTGCTTTTACCAGCATAAGATTTGAAAAACGTTAAAAATATATATTTTTTTCACTCATTTATCATTTAAAAATTATTTTAAAAAAGGTACGTTTATTTGAAGCCCTGTAAAAACCTTTAATGATATTTTTCAAAAAATTAAATTTTTGTTTAAAATATTTAATTTATTGTAATTTCAACTAATTTTAAAAATGTGATGTTTTATTTCATTTATTTAATCTTTCAAATTGTTTTTGGGGTGATCTCCATTCATATATTTGACAGGTCTTCATTGACTGGCTCCCCATGGCCCACGTGATCCCAGGGATGCTTGCAAACCGCATGTGCCCCTGGGATACGTGGGCCCTGCGCGCTTGGATTTGGAGAGGCGCAGCATCGGAACTATAAGCACCTCAGGAGCCCTCTGGTAAGTGTTTTTTTCAGATCAGAGGCCTCCACACGCGGGAAGTCTCCGATCAGAAAATACGGCCCCATGTTTGACAAATTTGCTGGAGTTCTTTGAGGATGTAATGAGCAGGGTGGATAAAGGGGAACCAGTAGATATTGTGTATTTGGATTTCCAGAAGGCATTCGATAAGGTGCCACATAAAAGGTTACTACCCAAAACAAGAGCTCATGGGGTTGAGGGTAATATATAAGCATGGATAGCGGATTGGCTAACTAACAGAAAACAGAGGCTAGTAACTGTAACTAGTGGGGTGCCGCAGGGATCGGTGTTGTGGCCTCAACTATTTACAATCTGTTTTAATGACTTGGATGAAGAGACTGAATCTAAGGCAGGCAAATTTGCTGATGATACAAAGATAGGTGGGAAAGCAATTTGTCTGCAGGACACAAAGAATCTCCAAAGGGATGTAGATAGGCTAAGTGAATGGGCAAAAATATGGCAGGTCGAGTTAAATGTGGGAAAATGCGAGGTTATCCACTTTGGTAGGAAAAATATAAAACACAAATTATTATTTAAATGGGGAGAGATTACAGCATGCTGAGGTACAGAGGGATCTGGGGGTCCTTGTACATGAATCACAAAATGTTGGCATGCAGGTACAGCAAGTAATTAGGACGGCAAATGGAGTGTTGGCCTTTATTGCAAAGGGAATGGAGTATAAAAGTAGGGAACTCCTGTTACAGCTGTACAGGGCGTTGGTGAGACCACACCTGGAGTACTGCGTACAGTTTTGGTCTCCTTATTTAAGGAAGGATATACTTGTATTGGAGGCAGTTCAGAGAAGCTTTACGAGTTTGATTCTGGAAATGAAGGGGTTGTCTTATGAAGAAAGGTTGAGCAGATTGGGCCTATACTCATTGAAGTTTAGAAGAATGAGGGGATCTTATTGCAACATATAAGATTCTGACGGGGCTTGACATGTTAGAGGCAGAGAGGATGTTTCCCCTCGTGGGAGAATCTAGAACCAGGGGGCATAATTTTAGAATAGGGGGGGACCCTATTAAATCGGTAATGAGGAGGAATTTCTTCTCTCAGAGGGTCGTGATTTTTTAGAATTCTCTTCCCCAGAGAGCTGTGGAGGCTGGGTCATTGAATATATTTAAGGTGGAGATAGACAGATTTTTGAATGATAAGGGAGTCAAGGGTTATGGGGAATGGACAGGGAAGTGGAGTTGAGACCAAGATCCGATCAGCTATGATCTTATTGAATGGCGGAGCAGGCTTGAGGGGCCGAATGACCTACTCCTGCTCCTACATCTTTTATTATTATGTTCTTATCTTCTTAAAAAGTCCTCACAGCCAACCCCACATCAATTAGATTAAATCCTAGCTCACCACATTATTGATCCTTTACTGCCAATATCAAGCCGGTTTTCATGAAGCCTGTCCTGGCCGCACAGCTTCCAGCAGCACAGGACTGATCTCAGTGCCGTAGGAATCTAAGATTCTGCCTGATACATCAAATTGACTTATCAGATAATTTACTGTGTTATCCATCCTGTGCATGGCAGCGGGCATAGCCTGAGGCGATTTCTCTTGAGACACTGTGCTTCACTATAGGAGTTCACTCTTCAAATCTCCCCTGCTAGGCCTGCATCCTTTTTTGTACACGATTTATGGGCTGCTTTTGCCCCATTTACAGAAGTTATACACCCGTTCCACTGTGGCCCTTTTAGTGGCTTACTGTGTAGTTTGGAACTAAAGTCACCTGTAGTCGAGAGGTTGACAAGTTTGGTTCCCCTTTAAAACAACCAGGAGCATTCGCAGTTTTGTTTTCTGGTGCTAGTTTACTATCGGTAAGATTAATTGCATGGACTTAACTTGCTGGGACTGGAGCTCCTGAAGCCCGAGTTGCTGGTCTCATACCATAACTGCACCATTACCACACCATTTTGGGTCACACTTTCGGTGCTGAGAACTCTGTTCCAATTGGCTAGTCCTCATAACATAAGAACATAAGAAATATGAGCAGAAGTTGGCCATTTGGCCCTACGAGCCTGCTACAGCTTTCAATAAGATCATCAATGCTCCTCTACCTCTTCTCCACTTTCCTGCACTATCCCCATATCCCTTGATCCCCTCAATATTCAAAAATCTATCGATCTCTGTCTTGAATATACTCAACGACTAAGCCGCCACAGCCCTCAGGGGTAGAGAATTCCAAAGATTCACCACCCTCTCAGTGAAGAAATATCTCCTCACCTCAGTCCTAAATGGCTGACCCCTTATTCTGAGACTGTGATCCCTGGTTCTAGACTCCCCAGCCAGGGGAAACATCCTCCCTGCATCTACCCTGTCAAGCCCAGTAAGAATTTTGTATGTTTCAATTAGATCACCTCTCATTCTTCTAAACTCTAGAGAATATAGGCCTAGTCTACTCATTCTCTTCTCGTAGGACAACCCCCTGCTTCCAGGAACCAGTCTGGTGAACCTTCGTTGCACTCCCTCTATGGCAAGTATATCCTTCCAAGGTAAGGAGACCAAAACTGTACACAATACTCCAGGTGTGGTCTCACCAGGGCCCTGGATAATTGCAGTAAGATGTGTTTACACTTATACTCAAATCCTCTTGCAATATAGGCCAACATACCATTTGCTTTCCTAATTGCTTGTTGTACCTGCATGTTAACTTTCAGTGATTCGTGTACAAGGACGACCAGGTCCCTCTGAACACCAACATTTCCCAATCACTCATCATTTAAAAAATACGCTGCTAATCAACAAAGGTTTCCCACACTGGTTCCTCCTTACACTCCGAAGTCTCTCTGCCCCTGATCACCTTTATGCTTCGTTCTTTAACTATTTTTTCACTATTCACTCATTCTTCTTTCACTATAACTCAACAAATCACCTTCAGAACCACTGATAAAAGCCCGACTCTTCCATGATTTCTCATATCAACAATATTCTCCATCATGTGGCTCGAAGCCAGAGAGAAAGAACGACGGATTGAGAGACTGAGACTGCAAAGCACATGAATCTCCATAAAAGTAGCGTTCTATTTTCGTAGGCTGCATCAGGCTTTAGGATTCTTTGCTGAACAACAACAGAACTTGCAATCATATAGCGCCTTTAACATAGTAACATGTCACAAGGTGCTTCACAACATTTGACACCGAGCCACAAAAGGAGAAATTAGGGCAGGTGACCAAAAGCTTGTTCAAAGAGGTAGGTTTTAAGGAGCGTCTTAATGGAGGAAAGAGGTAGCGAGGTGGAGAGATTTAGGGAGGGAATTCCAGAGCTTAGGGCCCAGGCAACAGAAGGCACAGCTGCCAATGGGTGAGTGATTATAATCAGGGATGCACAAGAGGGCAGAATTAGAGGAGCACAGATATCTCGGAGGTTTGTGGAGCTGGAGTAGATTACAGTGATAGGGAGGGGCGAGGCCATGGAGAGATTTGAAAGCAAGGAGGAGAATTTTGAAATCGAGGCGCTGCTTAACCGGGAGCCAATGTAGGTCAGCGAGCACAGTGGTGATGGGTGTTCGGGACTTGGTATGAGTTAGGACACGGGCAGCCGAGTTTTGGATGACCTCAAGTTTACGTAGCATAGAGTATGGGAGGCCAGCCAGCCGTGCGTTGGAATAGTCAAGCCTGGAGGTATCAAAATTATGGATGAGTGTTTCAGCAGTGGTTGAGCTGAGGCAAGGGCAGAGACGGGCGATGTTACAGAGGTGGAAATAGGCAGTATTAGTTATGCCGCGGATATGTAATCGGAATCTCATTTCAGGATCAAACATGATACCAAGGTTGTGAACAGTGTAATTCAGCCGCAGAATGATGTTAGGGAGAGGGATGGAGTCAGTGGTTAGGGAACGGAGTTTGTGGGGACCAAAAACAATAGTTTCAGTCTTCCCAATATTTAATTGGAGAAAATCTCTACTCATCCAGAACTGGAGTTTGGGCAAGCAGTCTGACAATTTAGAGACCGTGGAGGGTTCGAGAGAAGTGAGCAGAGAGAGGCGGAGAACCGGAAGGGTTTAGGGAGGGAATTCCAGAGCTTAGGGCCCAGACAGCTCAAGGCACGGCCACCGATGGTGGAGCGATGGAAATCGGGCAAACGACAAACTTTTAACAAATTTTTTTCGGAAAGTACAATAACATTTTAAAACTCTTTGCATTTTCTTCACTAATGCAGGGGACAGAACTCGAAACAATGCCTCCTATGAATGCATTAAGCTGTGCACAGATTTTAGAATCACAGATCTCTGTTGTGTTAATGATAGGAAAAATAAAACTGACATGATGATTCACCTCCCACCCGACCCCACCCCGTACAAATATGTATGCTTCACGGCGACTTACCAAGCACATTCAGATCGATGCGTGATGTTACCGAACGGTTAGAGAATGGTGGGTTCATGGTAACGAAGTATTCTCCGCTGTCATTAACGGTCAGGGATTGTAGCGAGAGAGATCCGTTAGCGAGAAGCTCGGCTCGACCCGAGTACTCGTTGCTGATATCCGTCGTGTTGCCAATCCAGAAGGCTACGTCCGTGCAGTTGAACCTCCAGCTACCGCTTCTGACAGTCGCGGCCGCCCCTCCACTCAGGAGGATGTGGGCCCCTGCCGCCGCATCCACCGTCTGCTGTCCGTTTGCGATCGCGAAAAAGTGCGATTCGGCTGAAACAGAAGGACCCGTACCAAGTTAAAGTGCGTTCAGCTTGAAAGCCAACTCACTTTTAAATCACAGTCTAAAATATATATATATATATATAATATATATACATGGGATGCAATTCTCACCAGAAGCCATACAGAAAGTGCAAACGAGCAGGGGGAATCCGAGGCTCCTCATCTTGCCGGAGCAGAATGGCTTTCTGCTGCTGTCTGCTTCTCTCCAGCCCCGTTTCGTTGAGCTCAATGATCACAAAACACACACGCACAGGCGCAGTGCGAACGTGGCCATTGTCCAAATTCCTGTTCTTATCTCGGCTGAAACGCCCTGGAACAGTCAAAACAACTCCCATAAAGGCAGGAAGTGCCGGCCAATTACAATCCTTTGGCACTTCCTTTCACAAGCTGCAATTGTTTACATTGGCGGCTGAATATTTTGAGAGTAAACCGATGGTGTGTGACTTAACGGTCTCCCCCCCGCATGCCTCCCCCCTCAATTAACTGCCTATGAAAGCTTAACGGATTGTGGTTAAACATATTGAACGGCTAGAACCAGAATATATAAATAAAAATTCTAAAATCAGAAAAGTTCCTTGGCTGCTGAGAGAGCGACTTTGGTTCTGTTTCCCTGCTGTGGAATGTTGCAGCCGCTGCCAGTATTTTAACTTGTTCTCCCCCACAGCACATACTTTAAATGGTACAGAATCTACGCAGGAAATAACTGGCTATTGTAGCCCGCTGAGGTTTACTTTCACAAGCTTTTCGCGTTTATATTGGCAGCTAGTTGATTAGCTCAGCCCATGAGCATTTTTTCGCCGCGAGCTGTAATGAGGAAAGGATATCAAAGGGCGGCCACTCCCTTAGACCGGTTTCTACATGCAGCACCTGCTTTGAAACCGAGTCTCATCAGATCAATGCCCTGCCTAGCTTTCGCTGTTTGGATGGGGCAGGGTATGTCGAGAGGGTGCAACCAATGGTAAGGATATCCCGATGAAATAATCAAACAATAAACCTAAAATATCGATTGTATAAAATGTTTAACTCGTTAATTAATACATAAAACAAGGTTAGAGATGGCAGGGCAGGTGGTGTGTCGTAACTGCAGCATGTAGGAGTCATAGAAAACATAGAAACATAGAAGATAGGAGCAGGAGTAGGCCATTCGGCCCCTCGAGCCTGCTCTGCCATTCAATGCGATCATGGCTGATCATCCAAACTCAGTAACCTGTTCCTGCCTTCTCCCCATATCCCTTGATCCCTTGAGACTTAATAAATATATTTAACTCCTTCTTTAATATATTTAATGAATTGGCCTCAACTGCCTTCTGTGGTAGAGAATTCCACAGGTTCACCACTCTCTGGGAAAGGAAATTCCTCCTCATCTCTGTCCTAAATGACTTACCCCTTATCTTTAGACTGTGACCCCTGGTTCTGGACTCTGGACTCCCCCGCCATCGGGAACATCCTTCCTGCATCTAGTCTGTCTAGTCCTGTTAGAATTTTATAAGTTTCAACGAGATCCCCTCTCATTCTTCTAAACTCCAGCGAGTACAAGCCGAATCGGCCCAATCTCTCCTCATACGTCATTCCTGCCATCGCAGGTATCAGTCTGGTGAATCTTCGCTGCACTCCTTCCATGGCAAGAACACCCTTCCTCAGATAAGGTGACCAAAACTGCACACAATACTCAAGGTGTGGTCTCACCAAGGCCCTGTACAACTGCAGCAAGACATCCTTGCTCCTGTACTCGCATCCTTTCGCTACGAAGGCCAACAAACCATTTGCCTTCTTACCCACCTGCTGCACCTGCATGTTTACCTTCAGCAGCCACAGAGTCTGTGGAGAGCATCCCAATCCTGAGCTACCATATCTGCAGTGTCTGTGACTCACGGAACTTCGGCTCAGAATTGTTGAGCTGGAGTCCGAGCTGCAGACATTGCGATGCATCAGGGAGGGGGAGAGTTACCTGGAAACTTTGTTCCAGGAGGCAGACACACCTTTTAGGTAAAGTAATACTTTAGAGTACGTCAGTGGTCAGGGACAGGAGGTGTGACTGCGAGTCAGGAAGGTATGGGGACCTAGGATGTAGTGATGGAGGAGCCTCAGCCCTGGGCCTTGTCCAACAGTTACGAGGTACTTTCTACCTGTATGGAAGGGGAAAAGGACTGCAGGGAGGATGGGCAAACTGACCACGGCACTGTGGTACAGGGGGCCATCCAAGTGGGGGGAGAAGGAATGAATGTGGTAGTAGTAGGGGCAGTATAGTCAGGGGGATATATACTGTTCTCTGCAGCCGTGGAAAAGAGTCCCGAAGGCTTTGTTGCCTGCCCGTTGCCAGGGTTAAGGATATTACCTCATGGCTGGAAAAGGACTTGGAATGGGAGGGGGAGGATCCAGTTGTTGTGGTCCATGCAGGAACCAAAGAAATAGGTAAAACTAAGAATGAGGTTCTTCTGAGGGAGTTTGAGGAACTAGGGTGGAAATTAATAAGCAGAACCACAAGGGTAATAATCTATGGATTACTACCTGAGCCACGCACAAATTGGCATAGGGTCAAGCAGATCAGAGAATTAAATGCGTGGCTCAAAGAGTGGTGTGGGAAAAAGGAGTTTCAGTTCATGAGGCACTGGCACCAATACTGGGGAAAGAGGGAACTGTTCCTTTGGGACGAGCTCCATTTAAACTGGGCTGGGACAAGCGTCCTGGCGAATCGAATAACTGTGGCTGTAGATAGGGCTTTAAACTTAAAAAGGTCCGGGAGGGGGTCAGGTGAGGGGAAATTTACAAATCTAAGTAGAAATGTCAAGGCAATAGAGCAGTGTAGCGATTTGTGTAAAAATAAGCAGTGTGACAGGAAGGGACAGAGCGTTTAATGGCAGCAGTGCAGCCGAGAATAAGGTCGAAGCAGGGAATAATGTTAAACAATTTAAATAAAAGGCTCTTTATCTGAATGCACGAAGCATTCGCAACTAGATAGATTAACTAATGGCACAAATAGAGATAAATGGGTTTGATCTAATAGACATTACAGAGACATGGTTGCAAGGTGGCCAAGGATGGGAACTAAATGTTCCAGGGTACTTGACGTTTTGAAAAGACAGGCAGATTGGAAAGGGAGGGAGGGAGGGGGAGTAGCCCTGATAATAAAGGATGACATGAGGACAGTAGCGAGAAAGGATCTCGGCTCAGAAGATCAGGAAGTAGAATCAGTATGGGTGGAGATAAGGAATAACAAGAGACAGAAAACATTGGTAGTGATATATAGGCCCCCTAACAGTAGCTATACTGCTGGACAGAATATTGATCAAGAAATAGTAGGAGCTAGCAAAAAAGGTAATGCATTAATGTTCGGGGACTTTACTCTTCATATAGACTGGACAAATCAAATTGGGAAAGGTCGTCTGGAGGACGAGTTCATGGAATGCATTTGGGATAGTTTCCTAGAACAATAAGTCATGGAATCAACCAGGGAACAGGCTATTTTAGATCTTGTATTGTGTAATGAGACAGGGTTAATTAGCAATTTCATACAAAGTATCCTCTGGGGCAGAGTAATCATAATATAATAGAATTTGACATTAATTTTGAGAGTGATTTGCCTAAGTCCGAAACGAGGGTCTTAAACTTAAATAAAGGCAATTACATAGTTATGAGGGGCGAGTTGGCTAAGATAGATTGGAAAAATAGATTAAAAGGTATGGCGGTAGGTAAGTGGCTAGAATTTAAAGTAATTATTCAAAATTCTCACCAAAATACATTCCATTGAGAAACAAAAACTCCACGGGAAAAGAGATCCAACCGTGGGTAACTAAAGAAGTTAAGGATAGCATTAGATTGAAAGAAGAAACTTATAATGTTGCAAAGAATAATAGTATGCCTGAGGACTGGGAAAGTTTCAGAAACCAGCAAAAGTTGACCAAAACATTGATAAAAAGCGAAACAATAGAATATGAGAGAAAACTAGCAAGAAATATAAAAGCAGATTTCAAGAGTTTCTACAAGAGTGTAAAAACAAAAGGCTAGCAAAAGTAAAGATTGGTCCCTTAGAGGCTGAGACAGGAGAAATTGTTATGGGGAATTTAGAAATGGCAGAAACCTTAAACAAGTATTTACTATCTGTCTTCACAGTAGAAGACACAAAACGCATACCAAAAATGGTGGGGAACCAAGGGTCTAATGAGGGTGAGGAACTTAATGTAATTAATATAAATAGAGAAAAATACTGGAGAAACTAATGGGACTAAAAGTTGACAAATCCACTGAACCTGACGGCCTACATCCTAGGGTTCTAAAAGAGATGGCTGAAGAGATAGTGGATGCATTGGTTTTGATCTTCCAAAATTCTCTGGATTCTGGAATGGTCCCAGCGGATTGGAAGGTCGCAAATGTAACACAGCTATTCCAGAAAGGAGGGAGAGAGAAAACGGGGAACTACAGGCCAGTTAGCTTGACATCATTCATCGAGAAAATGCTGGAATCCATTTTTAAGGAAGTGGTATCAAGTCACTTAGAAAATTATAATATGTTCAGGCAGAGTCAACATGGTTTTATGAAAGGAAAATCGTGTTTGACAAATTTATTAGAGTTTTTTGAGGATGTAACTAGCAGGGTAGATAAAGGGGAACCAGTGGATGTAGTATATTTGGATTTCCAAAAGGCATTCGATAAGGTGCCACATAAAAGATTATTACACAAGATTAGGGCTCATGGGGTTGGGGTAATATAGTAGCATGGATAGAGGATTGGTGAACGGACAGAAAACAGGGAAGAGGGATAAACCGATATATTTCAGGTTGACAGGCTGTAACTACTGGGGTGCCGCAAGGATCAGTTTTGGGGCCTCAGTTATTTACCATCTATATTAATGACCTAGATGAAGGGACCGAGTGTAATGTATCCAAGTTTGCTGATGATACAAAGCTAGGTGGGACAGTAAGCTGGGAGGAGAACACAAAGAGTCTGCAGAGGGATATAGATAGACTAAGCGAGTGGGCAGTAAGGTGGCAGATGGAGAATAATGTAGGGAACTGTGAGGTTATTCACTTTTTTAGGAAGAATAGAAAAACAGATTGTTTTTAAATGGTGAGAAACTTTCAAATGTTGGTGTTCAGAGAGATGTGGGTGTCCTCGTGCAAGAAACACAGAAAGCTAGCATGCAGGTACAGCAAGGAATAAGGAATGCAAATGGCATGTTGGACTTTATTCCCAGGGGGATGTCATATAAGAGTAAGGAAGTCTTGCTACAATTGTACATGGCCTTGGTGAGGTCACACCTTGAGTACTGTGCACAGTTTTTGTCTCCTTATCTAAGGAAGGATATATTTGCCTTGGAGGTGGTGCAACGTACGTTCACTAAACTGATTCCTGGGATGAGAGGGCTGTCCTATGATGAGAGATTGTGTAGAATGGGCCCTTACTCTCTGGAGTTTAGAAGAATGAAATGTGATCTCTTTGAAACATACAAGATTCTGAAGGGGATTGACAGGGTAGATGCTGAGAGGTTGGTTCCCCTGGCTGGAGTGTCTAGAATTAGGGGGCATAGTCTCAGGATAAGGGGTAGGCCATTTAAGACTGAGATGAGGAGGAATTTGTTCACTCAGAGGGTTGTGAATCTTTGGAATTCGCTGCCCCAGAGGGCTGTGAATGCTGAGTCTTTGAGTATATTCAAGGCTGAGATGGATATATTTTTGGACTCTAGGGGAATCAAGGAATATGGAGAATGGGTGGGAAAGTGGAGTTCAGTTTGATGATCAGCCATGATCTTATTGAATGGCGGAGCAGACTGGAGGGGTCATATGGCCGACTACTGCTCTTATTTCTTATGTTCTTAAATCTAATTGTTCCCAGTGTACAGACAACAGCTTTCAAAATGATTCGCCCTCTGTGTGAAATAAATTAATAAGTTTACGTGCGAAACAGTTGCCCTTCAGTTTATATTTCCACACATTAAAATAGAGAACGGTAAGTAGAGATTTAATACTTAACTGGAGGATTGTATCCAATTCTGTGCACCACACCTTAGGAAGGATGTCAAAGCCTTGGAGAGGGTACAGAGGAGATTTATTAGAATGATACCAGGGATGCGGGTCTGTAGTCATGTGAGAGAATAGAGCAGCTGGGGTTGCTCTCCTTAGAAGAAAACAGATTAAAGGAAAGTTTAACAGGGATGTTCGAAAAGTATGAGGGATTTTATAGAGTAGATGGGGAGAAACTGTTTCCACTAGCAGGAAGGTCGGGAACCAGAGGACACAGATTTAAAATAATTGGCAAAAGAAGCAAGAGTGAGATGAGCAGATGTTGTTTTATGTAGTGGGTAGTTATGATCTGGAATGCACTACCTGAAAAGGGAATTAGATATATATTTCAAAATGAATAATTTTCAGGGCTAGGGGGAAAGTTCAGGCGGTTGTGTCTAATTGCACAGCTCGTTCAAAGAGCTGACAAAGGGACGATGGGCCGAATGGCCTCCTTCTGTGATGTACATTCCATAATATAGGTTTTCAAAATGAGGAAGGACTTTGATAGAATGAGTAGGGAAATATTATTTCCTCTCGCTGGCAGCCATTGACCAGAGATCACCGATAGAAACTTGTTACAGCGAGAGTGAGGAGTGAGGTTAGAAGTGACTGTTCCATAAAGAAAATAAATAAATGTTTGCATTTCTACAGCGCATTTCACGGCCTCAGGACGTCACAAAGCGCTTAACAGACAATGAAGTACTTTTGAAGTGTGGTCACTGTTGTAATGTAATAATCGCAGCAGCCAAACTGCAAACAGCGAACTCCCTCAAACCGCAATGTGATAATGGCCAGATAATCTGTTTTATTGATATGGATTGAGGGATAAATATTGACCAGCATACCGGGGATAACTCCCCTGCTATTTTTAGAAATAGTGCCATGGGACTTTTTTACATTCAGCTGTAAGAGCTGTGGTTTAAATGTTTCATCCAAAAGGCGACACCTCTGACAGTGCAGCAGTCCCTCAGTACTGCACTGGAGTGTCAGCCTAAACCTTTGTGCTCAAGACTCTGGGACATAAGTGCATAAGAACATAAGAAACAGGAGCAGAAGTAGGCCAGTCGGCCCCTCGAGCGTGCTCCACCATTCAATAAGATCATGGCTGATCCAATCTTGGCCTCAACACGACTTTCCCGCTCGCTCCCCATACCCCTTGACACCCTTGTAGTTGAAATGTCTGCTAATCTCCGCCTTGAATATATTCAATGACGTCGCCTCCACAGCTCTTTGGGGTAGAGAATTCCAAAGTTTTACGACCCTCTGAGAGAAGAAATTCCTCCTCATCTCCGTCTTAAAATGGGCGACCCCTTATTCTGAAACTATGCCCCATAGTTCTAGATAACCCCCCACTAGGGAAACATCTTCTCAGCATCCACCCTGTCAATCCCCCTCAGAATCTTATATGTTTCAATAAAATCACCTCTCATTCTTCTAAACTCCAATGAGTATAGGCCCAGCCTGCTCAACTTGTCCTCATAAGTCAACCCCTTCATCCCAGGAATCAACCCAGTGAACCTTCTCTGCACTGCCTCCAATGCAAGTATATCCTTGCTTAAAGAAGGAGACCAAAACTGTAAGCTTTACTCCAGGTGCGGTCTCACAACGCCCTGTAATGTTGCATCAAGACTTCCCTACTTTTCTACTCCAATCCCTTGCAATAAAGGCCAACATTCCATTAGCCTTCCTAATTACTTGCTGTACCTGCATGCTAACTTTTTGTGTTTCATGTACTAGGACCCCCAGATCCCTCAATACTGCAGCATTTTGAAATCTCACTCCATTTAAATAATACTTTGCTTTTTCATTCTTCCTTCCAAAGTGGATAACCTCATATTTTCCCACATTATACTCCATCTGCCAAATTTTTGCCCACTCTCTTAACCTATCTATATATATCCCTTTGCAGACTCTTTGTGCCCTCCTCACAACTTGCTAACCCACCTATCTTTTTTAGTGGGACTGGAACCCACAACCAGTCAGACTCAGAGGCGAGAGTGCTATCAACTGAACCACGGCTGACACGCACAGTGAATTATGAGAGTACCGAAAGCCTTGCTGCATAAAGTGGCTGAGGCAGAGACGATTGCATCCTTTCGGGGAAGAGTAGATTAACGTATGGAGGAGAAGATATGGATGTTTTGGGGAGAGAGAATGGCAGTGGGACCACTCTTGGCTACAGAGCCAGTACTGACACAATGGAAGAAGAAGAAGAAAGAAAGATTTGTATTTCTACAGCACCTGTCAGGAACTCAGGATGTTCCAAAGCGTTTTACAGCCAATGAAGTACCTTTGAAGTGCAGTCACTGTTGCAATGCAGGGTGTGCACTGAATGGTCTCTTTCGGTGCTTTAAGGTTATATAGTTCTAAATTACTTAGTTTTCTTCTCCTGATCCAATGTGAAAAAATAAATCTGCGCATCTGTTCTATTTACGATTCTATCCATCTTTTAATCCTCTTCATTTCTTCAATTCAATTATGGGCCTTCTACCATCAAGGTAGAAAATTTCGGTCACAATGCTATTTAACAATCTAATTTTAATTGAAACACATTTGGCTTCTTTAGTTCTTCTCTGAAATCGTTGATTTCCCTAATCCTGTTGTTTGATATATATTCCCATAGAGAAGTGGGGAATTCAGCACAGCAGCAATGAGTTATTGACAGCAAAAAGAATGCGGGGACGTGATCTATGTTTGCTGTTTCTAATCAAATTAATAATGGGCTAGAACTTCGGGTCTCCACGGGTGAGTACGTGCTGGGTCCTCACACGTAGGGCCCAATGAAAGTGCCAGTTTCGTGCATGCACTGCACATTGTGCTGGAAACCAGAACTTCCATTCCCTTGAAGGAAGGGGTTCACAGGTCGAATGCATGTGCTGGGGAGGCAGCGCGTACGCCTGGAACTTCTGTTTTTTTTTGCAGGTTTCTCCGTGCGGGTAAGACTCTAGTGGCTACGCATTTAAAAAGCAGTCGCAAGACCTGCTTTTAACAAGGTAAGTGGTGAATTAAATAAAATTAAGACATTTTTTCCACAGGTTTATTATTTTTAAATACTTTAAAGAAAGGTAAGTTTATTTTTAGCCACGTTAAAAACTGTAATAAATTTTTTCAAAAATTTAAATTATTGTTTAAAATAGTTATTTTATGTAATTTATACTTATTTTAAAAATGTGATGTTTTTTAAAATTTATTTTAAGTTTTAGTTAGGTTTTGGGGCGAATCTCTATTCATAGATTTGACAGGTCTTCCTGTCAAATCTATGAATACAGATTCCCTGCTACAATTGGCTCTTCATGGCCCACATGATCCCAGGGGACGCATCGAACTAACTACGCCCCTGGGATACACAAGCACTGCGCGCCGGCAGTTGGAGGAGGCCCAGGATCGGAATCCCCCGCGGGCCCACAGCTCAACGGCCGGCGCGCTAGGTCAGTGCAGGTCGGGGGCTTGCACCCGCGGGAAGCCTCCGACCCGAATTTCTGGCCCAATGCGTTCTTAAAAAAACAAATTTACATTCCGATCAAAACAGCAGAGAAAATTGGGCCAAAAATTGTAGTCAGGCGTACACCCAGAGTACGCCTCTGTCCCATGAAAGAATGATGCTCTTACCTGATGGCGGCAAGGCTGCGAAAACTGGTGATCTGAGGAGGCGAGGCACAGGGCAGCGCAATGGTCCCACGGATCCTGGACACGCAGGCAGTGCGGAAGCATACCTGTGATCACGTGGGCCTGGTCCTCCAATCACAAAGCAGAATTCGACTTTAATCATTAAATCCCATAATGAGGTGTAACAGAATCCCGAAATCCAATCTGATTACAATTTACAGAATTTAAATTTAGATCGTAATTAATTTCATTCCACCAAACTCGCTAAAAATTAATTTTTTTGATGATAATTTTCAACGTCATTAAAACTCTAATCCGGGCCAATATTTGCAGAATCTCATTTGATTTAGTTTACGTGTATAATTACCGATATGGAAATATTTCAATCATGCCTGAAAATTCCGCTTACACTGATGTAAACAGGCCCTGAGCCTGTTTGCACCAACCATAACATTTCCGTGCACAATTGCTGGCCAGTCAGTGGGCAAATAGTCCAACTCTGCACTGGCAATTGTTTTTTCATTGCCTCTGTGGATGACCTGTCAACGCGTACCTTGACAGACTGCAAGTTCCGCATTTAGCGCATGCACAAGCGCATGCAGAAAGCCCTAACTTGCAGTCGATTTCAAAGGACCTATGGTGGCATACTCTGAGATTATGCCACCATACCGACTGCAAAATCTGGGCCATTATTTCTCTATATTTATGATTCAATTACTGCACACCAACTATAGGAAATGTCTCCTCAAAACTACAATGTTTCATGTTTGCAAGGGTTGCAACTTCGTTCTTTTAATAGTACCCGTACCTATGAGCCAGAAGGCTATGAATTCAACCCAGAAGTGACCCCAGAGTATACCAACTCAAGGCTAACCTCGATTCGAGCTCCATTTATGAACCCTTAACCTTTGTGTCCTGATGGTCAAGCTAATATCTACCAGTGTCGCTACATTTCCTCTTATACCATTCGACTAAATTTATGTAACAGCCTTCCTGTGAGACAGTAGATCACTTTCTGAAAGTCCATATACAACACATCCAACGCATTCTCTTTAACTACCCAATTGGGTCAAGCCTTAAAAACTATATTAGTTTAGTCTTAAACGACTTACTTTTAACCTAAGTGTGCTGGCTGGCTTCGATTGGTCCCTGATTTTCTAAATGATCTTTTGTTCATCATTCTTACTCCACATATTGTCCACTGTACTTGTGAAATAATCTCGATCATTCTTGTCCTTTTTATGAACTTCCTTCTATACAATGCTCATATTTGTTACTAATGACACTGTACATTGCAACATCGGTGCAGGCCGAGTGCACCAAGTTTATATTCCCATTTTAATGTTATATTAGCCCAGCACTATGCGACAAATGTACTTCAAGACATCTTGTAAATGAACATTTGTGAACAAAATGTTTCAAACTTTCTCAGGAAATCTATTCATGATCAGTCAATTCCATAACAATATACACAACAACAACAACTTGTATTTATATAACGCCTTTAACATAGTAAAACGTCCCAGGTCACTTCAGTCGAGCATTATAAGAGAACAAGTTTGACACTGAGCCAAATAAAGAGAGATTAGGGCAGGTGAACAAAAGCTTGGTCAAAGAGGTACGTTTCAGCGAGGTTTAGCGAGGGGATTCCAGAGCTTAGGGCCTAGGCAACAGAAGGCACAGTCACCAATGGTTGAGCGATTTTTATCAGGGATGCTCAAGAGGATAAAATTAGAGCAGCGCAGATATCTCGGAGGGTTGTTGGACTGCAGGTGGTTACAAAGATAGGGAGGGGCGATGAGGCCGTGGAGGGATTTGAAAAAAAGGATGCGAATTTTGAAATCGAGGCATTCCTTAATCGGGAGCTAATGTAGGTCAGCAAGCACAGGTGTGATGGGTGAATGGGACTTGGTGCGAGTTAGGACACGGGCAGCCGAGTTTTGGATGAACTCAAGTTTACATAGGGTGGAACGTGGGAGGCCAGCCAGGAGTCTGTTGGAATATTCTAGTCCAGAGGTAACAAAGGCATGGATGAGGGAGTCAGCAGCGGATAAGATGGGACAAGGGCGGAGACGGGCGATGCTACAGAGGTGGAAGTATGCGGTCTTAGTTATGGCATGGATATGTGGTCAGAAGCTAATTTAAAGAGTCAGGTATGACACCAAGGTTGCAACCAGCGTGGTTCAGCCTCAGAAAGATGTTAGGGAGAGGGATGGAGTCAGTGGCTAGGGAACAGAGTTGGAGGCGGGGACCTGAAAAAATGGTTTTGGTCTTCCCAATATTTAATTGGAGAAGACATGAGATATATGTTTCCTAAATGCTTAGGTCCTTATTTTGCTGGATCAGGGCAACTTAGAACGCTTTTCCCACCTACCCATTACCTCACATCATTGCTCCTATCTCATTCCACTCCACCGACGGTAGGGATGTGGGAATTTCTAGACCTAAAATGATCAGGATCCATCTAGTTCGCCTTCCACCATCCTGGTAGTCCCATGAAACAACAATAATTGAGTTGTTGATTAATCATAGCAATCAATCTCTATCAATTATTCTACAACAGACCCAGACGTGACACGAGGAAAACGCCCAGTGTTGGATCGTTTACTGAGCCATTGGTCCAAAGCCACCTGTTCCTCCCAAGCAAGCTACACTTGCCATGAGCCATGTGTCAAATTTCCAAAATGCTAGTATCTGAAATAAATATATGAAGGAGATTGCATTCTCCTGGAGCTTTTATATTTCACATAATTTGGTCAATTATTATTATTAATGTTCTTCACTGACCAGATACTCCATCAATGTGACTGAAGAGGTTAGAGTTTTTAGCGATCCTTAATATTAAAGGGTTGTAAATGTGCCCACGTTCATTTAATGCAAAAGGAACTCTGTGCAAAATAATTTTGGTCCTTTTCTTTTGGATGTGTTATTTCTGTTCCCGGACTCTATCATTAGTCAAAGGGGCGCCATAATGATAAGTTTTCAAATATCTGACATTGTTGAGCTATTCTATTCGAGGAAGATGGGCCGGATATTCCGATTCCTAAGGGTGGGTACGCACTGTGTACTCATCCGTAGGGACATTGGAAATGCCGGTTTCAGGCATGCACTGCGCATGCGCTTGAAACCGGCATTTCCGATCTGTCAAGAAAGCTCTTGACAGATCGTCCGGCTCTCCGGGAGAAGGGCCTCTGCCGGCGGAGATTTCCGCCTGATGCTGCCTGACCTGCTGAGTATTTCCAGCATTTTCTGTTTTTATATCTTTAACCAAGCTTTTGATCTTCTGCCCTAATTTCTCCTTATATGGCTCGGTGTCAATTGTTTTGTCTTATCACACTCCTGTGAAGCGCCTTGGGACGTTTTACTACGTTAAAGGCGCTGTATAAATACATTGTTGATCTTGTTGTTGTGTGGCTGTCTTTAGATGCATTTTACAGAGAAAACCCTGGCTTACTGCCTTGCAGTCACTGAGGTAAGCGGGTGGGAATGAGCTGAAGGGAGACGGTTCTGGGATCTGGCGACCCCTGTTGGTCTGGTCATTGTAAGGCGATCTGCTTCTTTAATTAGCTGGTACTCGTCTCTGCATCACCTTATTTTGTCCTTTCCTTTTTTTACGGTGTAGCCATTCCCATCTCAGGAGTAATGGCTGCTCCTGCTTTTGCTACTGCAATAATTTGCTGATTTTACTACATTTCTTATTTTTTTTAAAGAACTTCACTTTGCCAGTCACTTTTACATCCCAGTTTGTCTTCCTCCATCCCCGCCTCTACTTTCAGTGGCCGGTAGTGTAGGATGAGTCAAGCCGCGTTTCATTTAGGAGATTTTAGGTTGGCAGAAGCTTCCTAGCTTATTAGAAACGGGCAAAGGCTCTGGGGAACATTCTGCAGCTGCTGTGAGAAGCGGACAAGCAGGGGCTGCAGATTTCCTTAGAGCCAGTGCGACGCCAGGAGGCTGAACAAAGGCAGGGGCCAATAACAGCAGCAGTTTGTATTTGTATAGCACCCTTAATGCAGAAAAGGTCCCAAGGCGCTTCACAGAGTTGCAATGAAACAGAAAAAAAGGTTTTGAGCCAATATGAACATAAGAACATAATAAATAGGAGCAGGAGGAGGCCATTTGGCTCTTCAAGCCTACTCTGCCCTTCAATAAGATCATGGCTGATTTTCTACCTCATCGCCACATTCCTGCACTATCCCCTTATCCCTTGATTCCTTTAATATTCAACAATTTATCGATCTCTGTCTTGAATAAACTCAAGCACCGAGCGTCCACAGCCCTCCAAAGATTCACCACCCTCTCAGTGAAGAAATCTCTCCTCATTTCATTGGTAAATGGCCTAACCCTTATTCTCAGACTGTGACACCTGGTTCTAGACTCCTCAACCAGGGGAAACAGCCTCTCAGCATCTACCCTGTCAACCCTGTAAGAATTTAGAATGTTCCAAAGAGATCCCCTCTCATTCTTCTAAACACTAGGGAATATAGGCCTAGTCTACTCAATCTCTCCTCATAGGACAATCCCCCCATCCCAGGAACCAGTCTGCTGAACCTTCGTTGCACTCCCTCGATGGCAGGTATATCCTTCCTTAGGTAAGGAGACCAAAACTGTACACAACACTCCAGGTGTGGTCTCACCAGGGCCCTATATAACTGCAGCAAGAGGTCTTAACACTTATACTCAAATCCTCTTTTAATAAAGGCCAACATACCATTTGCTTTCCTAATTGCTTCCTGTACCTGCATGTTAACTTTCAGTGATTCGTGTACAAGGACACCCAAGTCCCACTGAACACCAACATTTCCCAATCTCTCATCATTTAAAAAAGACTCTGCTTTTTTATTTCTCCTACCAAAATGGATAACTTCACATTTCTCCACATTATAGTCCATTTGCCATGTTCTTGCCCGCTCACTTAGCCTGCCTGTGTCCCCTTGAAGCCATTTTGCATCCTCCTCACAACTTACATGCACAACCAGCTTTGTATCATCAGCAAACTTGGATATATTACATTTGGCCCCCTCGTTGAAATCATTGTTGAGTCAATTAGAGTGCTATGATGAGACTCAGTGAAGGCATCATCAAACAGCTAGATATAAAGGAGGTGGAGGAGATGGGGGTGATGGACCGGTGTAGGAGTTAAGGAATGATATTACAGAGCATGGTACTGAATGGCTGAAGAGTCCGTCCTCAATGATGGGACAAGGGTGGTCGAGCGGCATTAAAGGCCAGATTCAGACGATTGGAGAATGTTAGAGGGCGTTGGAAGGTCAGGAAGGATAAGGGTGAAAGGTTATTGGGACCGGGTGTGAGACAGGATGTCGGCAGCAGAAGTTCAGTTGAGCTGAATTTATAAAGGATTAAGGAAGGGATGTTGGCCAGGAGATCACAGGAACAGTCCAGTATGGTGACAAGGAACGGCATGGATGAGGGATTCAGTGGCTGATGAGCAGCGACAGGGGCAGAGGCGTGGCATTCCATGGAATATGAAGAAAGCAGTCTTTGTGATGGAGAAGACATGGAGCCAAAAGTTCAGCTGGGCCTTCAATAGGACTCTTCGACTGCAAACAGTGTGGTCAAGCCTCAGAAGGTGGCCGTGGGAGGGATAGATTCAATAAATAGGGCGCAGAATTTGTGACAGGGAAGGATAACGATGGCTTTGGCCTTCCTAATGTTTAATTGGACAAAATTATTATCATAGAAACAATGTCACAACACAAAGGCAGTGGAACGGTCGAGCTAGAGCTGGGCGTCATAGACGTATATATGGAAGCTGATCCTATGTCTGTGCATGATATTGCCAAGGGGCTCTTAGAGAAGAGGAAGAGGACGGGACCAACAGATCCTTGAACTCTGGAGGTAACAGTGTGGGCTTGGGAAGAAAAGCCTTTGCTGGAGATTCTCTGGCTAAGATCAGATTGGTAAGAGTGGAATGAAGCGACGGCAACCCACTGAGATGGGCAATGGAGGAGATTCATTTCGACAGAAAGGCGTGGTCGGCTGTGTCAAAGGCTGCAGAGAGGTAAAGGAGGAAGGAAAAGCATAATACACTATGGTCTCAGTCACAGAGGATGTAATTTGTGACATAGGTCCATTCAGTGCAGTGTCAGGGATAATTATCTGAGAGATTCAAACGTGGAGCTGTGAGTAAGAAAGACATAAAGACGTGCAGGGAGGATGTTTCCCCTGGCTGGAGAGGCTAGAACCGGGGGTCACAGTCTCAGAATAAGGGGTTGGCCATTTAGGACTGAGATGAGGAGAAATCTCTTCACTCAGAGGGTGGTGAATCTTTGGAATCCTCTACCCCAGAGGCCTGTGGAGGCTCAGTCATTGAGTATATTCAGGACAGAGGTCGATAGAGTTTTGAATATTAAGGGAATCAAGGGATATGGGGATAATGTGGGAAAGTGGAGATGAGATAGAAGATCAGCCATGATCTTATTGAATGACGGAGCAGGCTCGAGGGGCCAAATGGCCAAATCTGGGTCCCATTTCTTATGTTCTTATTTGGGAGGCGACAATATGTTGAATGACCTTGGAGAAGAAGGAGACCCAGAATTAATAACTTCTCTATTATTCCTGATAAGGTGAAAGAATGCAATATATTTCAATATTCCCGATAATAATTAAATTATGTGCTGCATTTTTTATTAGATGACATTGAATTTGGCCTAAAATTTCTGGACCATCTGGCAGAAGAAAAGGTCAGGGAAATAATAAAACTGAAGCCCTAGATGGCGGAGGGAGGGGATGTGCCTTTAGGGTGAACAATTGTTTTCCAATAGTACTTGCACAGTTTCAGTTGTAAGTTTAAATATTTTCGATAATGAAGTATGTTTTTATTCACTATATATACAGGGGCGCAGGCAGTTTGCAAGCGCCCCTGGGATCACGTAGGCCATGGGGAACCAGTCAAAGAAGGGAACCCCCTTCACATTTTTGACAGGTCTCTCCGCACAGACCTGTCAAACGTATGAAGGGAGATCACTCAAAAACACAGTAAAATATTAAATACATTTAAAAAAACCATCACGTATGTAAAATTAATTAAAATTGCATTAAATTAAATATTTTAAACAGCATTTTAATTTTTTGAAGAATATAATTGAAGTTTTCTACGGGGCTAAAAATAAACTTACCTTTTTTAAAAGTATTTTAAAATTATAAGTGAGTGAAATTTTTTTAAATTTTTAAAATAAACTCTTAGTCTGGTAAAAGCAGGCCTTACGCGTGCTTTTACCAGGCGTAAGATTTTTAAAGGTTTTTAACGGGCGGAGGTTCTGCAGAAAGCGGAGCTCTCTCCCCACAGAGGCACTTTTCCCGGACAGGCGGATGATTTGTCAGGAGGATTCTTGACAGATCGGAAGTGTCGGTTTAAGTAGTATAACCTTCTCTCCTCATCCTGTTTTATCCCTTCACTGGGTTGGGTGGTTCCTGCATTTTAAAGGTTAGAGGGTGGATTTAGATGAATAACTCGCTTAAGTCCATTTGACCCCGCTTTTCAGGTATATAAAACCTAGCGTCTTATATTGCAATAAAATAAACCCGGCGCACTAAAATGAAATACCCTTCCCCTTGCTATCCATTGCGTAGAGGATACTGCCTTTTGCAAGTGGAGATAGGAAGAGCTGGACTTGCGAGTGTTGCAAGATTTTATGGGGTTCCACACGCGATAAAGTTTGAAAATCACTGTGGTGTGTGCTGCTGTTTAAAATCGCAGTCGCTGTATCGCGGATTCCCATTTAAATGTGAGCAGATAAAACCTGCGACCGTCGATAGCTTAATTCTTGCGCATCGTAGACTCCCTTGTATGCAGGCGTTTATTGTTGAGAAATGGCATTAAAAATAAAGGTTGCGCGCATTCTAAAAGTGGCGTTTTCTTTCTTCCCCCGCTATTGCCTGCAATTATTCTATTGTAATTGGCATTCGCCCGTGCAAGTTCCGCCGATGACTGGATCTAGATGAGATAAATAAGCCAACTTTCCCATTGCTTTGGCCTCAGGTACAGTTAATCAGCATTGGACCTGCGCAGAATTTATCACTGTTCCGGTTCTCTGGGACTGGTTGAGTCACATGACCAGCGCGGTTGCAGCCCTGTGGCTGTTTCGGTCACGTGAGCGACGTTTGCAGCTAGCTCGCTGATTCAGAAACAAGCTAAAGGAACCCGGAACCGAGGACATTGCTCGCCTCTCTTGCCAGCGCATGTCCACTGAGCGCCGTTGCTACCAAACACACGCAGTCAAGGGAAAGCCCTTCGCTGCCGCAGATATACAGATCAACTTGACTTTTACAACTTCTTCTGTTGAAGCGGCATGAACGTCAGGTGCAGAATGAGCACGTTAGATCCCAGTAAATCGTGGAAGCGGAGGGAATTTCGCGTGATTTTTCTGACGCTCAACGTGTATTGCAAATGTCCCATTACATAGAAACATAGGAGATAGGAGCAGGAGTAGGCCATTCGGCCCCTCGAGCCTGCTCCGCCATTCAATGAGATCATGGCTGATCATCCAAATTCAGTACCCTGTCCCTGCCTTCTCCCCAGATCCCTTGATCCCTTTAGCCTTAAGAAATATATCCAACTCCTTCTTGAATATATTTAATGAATTGACTTCTACTGCCTTCTTTGGTAGAGAATTCCACAGGTTCACCACTCTCTGTTAGAAGAAATTCCTCCTCATTTCTGTCCTAAATGGCTTACTCCTTATCCTTAGACTGTGACCCCTGGTTCTGGACTTGCCGACCATCGGGAACATCCTTCCTGCATCTAGTCTGTCTAGTCCTGTCAGAATTTTATAAGTTTCAATGAGATCCCCTCTCACTCTTCTAAACTCCAGCGAGTATGAGCCCAATCGACCCAATCTCTCCTCATACGTCATTCTTGCCATCCCAGGTATCAGTCTGGTGAATCTTTGCTGAACTCCTTCCATGGCAAGAACATCCTTCCTCAGATAAGGCGACCAGGACTGCACACAATACTCAAGGTGTGGTCTCACCAAGGCCCTGTACAACTGCAGCAAGACATCCTTGCTCCTGTACTCAAACCCTCTCCGAAGGCCAACATACCATTTCCCTTCTTTTACAACTTCTTCTGTGGAAGCGGCGTGAACGTCAGGTGCAGAATGAGCACGTTGGATCGCAGCAAAGCGTGGGAGCGGAGTTGCTGTACTGGCCTTCTCCTACTGTGTATTATTCAAGTTGAGAAGTGCGGAGGCAATTTCGCGTGATTTTTCTGACGCGTATTGCAAAGGTCCCATTCTCATTCAAGTCTTGACAAGTTATTTTTCTGAGCTGAAATATCCCTAAAATATTCTGAAAACATTTGACTTTCTTGCAATCACGCCCGAAAATCCACGATCAGATCCGATCACTTGCCCTAAAGTTGCGAGTCGCCACTTTAATGCAGAGCCGACGTTTCATGCAGTTCGGCCTGAAGTAGGAGAGCATGCCAACGGTTCTATAAACTCGAACCAATCAGCTTTGCTCACCAGCAGATATTGAATGAACAGTAAGTTCCAGCTCAGTTTTAGTGTGAGAAAGGGGGACTTGCTTTGAGCCCGCACTAAACAGGAGGACTGGAAATACAATCTCACTCATAGGAGATTTGACAGAGGTGTTCAAAATCATGAGGGGACTAGACAGAGAAGCTGGAGAGAAACTGTTCCCATTGGCGGAAGGGTCCAGACCCAGAGGACAGAGATTTACGGTGATTGACAGAAGATCCAAAAGCGATATGAGAAAAAAACATGTTTTACGCAGCGAGTGGTTAGAATCTGGAATGCACTGCCTGAAAGGGTGGTGGAGGCAGATTCAATCACGGCTTTCAAAAGGGAGTTGGATAAGTAACTGAAGGAAAACATGCAGAGCTACGGGGAAAGGGCGCGGGAGTGGGACGAGCTGAAGTGCTCTTGCAGAGAGCCGGCACAGGCTCGAGGGGCCGAATGGCCTCCTTCTGTGCTGTAACCACTCTATGATTCCATAGCATAAGATTTTGCAGTTCGTAAACGGTAGATAACAAAGAAAGAGCATGCATTTAGATTGCCTCTTAAACGTCACAGCCAATGAAGCACTTTGAAGTGCAGTCTCGGTTGTAATGTAGCAAGCGCGTAAACATGCGCACAGCAAGGTTTCACAAAGATCACTGCGATAAAAGACCAGGTTTATGGGTGTTTTTTTGAGGGATGAATGTTAAACCTGGCGTACTCCCCTAGGATCTTTTACCTCTACTTTGAGAGGGCACTCTGTTTGTCTTATCCTGAACCAGTCACCGCCGGCTGGGTAGCACTCCCCGAGTACTGCACTGATGTGTCAGCATAGATTACCGGCCCAGGTATCCAGAGAGGATCCCAAATCCACGACTTTCTGACTCAGGAGCGAGAGTGCTTACCAGTGAGCCACGGCTGACACCTCAGAATTCAAGAAATATTACCCCGTGAAAAGTCGTGGTCGTTCCGGGGATGGGAGGATGTCATCTAATGCTAAGCCTATCTATATATATAAATCGGTCGATCTGTCTGTCCTTCTGTCTGTCCGTCTGTCTGTCCGTCTGTCTGTCCATCTGTCTGTCATCGCGTGTGCGTCTGTCGGGCTATGCGCTCGAAAGTTACAGGGCGTACCTACGCGCGCGTTACCTCCAAAGAAAGCTTACGCTTCCAAGACGGTTTTAAGCATATTTACGTTTCGGCCGGGCTAAAATCGCGCCCGCAGTATCCGAAAAACCTTAATATTCCGCTCATTAGCATCTCATTATCCGCTCATTAGCGACAGAGTGACCTCGAGCTCGACCAATCGTACGCCGGGTTGCTGGCGTGTGCCGCTGGGCCAATTGGTGCGTGTGTGGGCGGGCCTTATCATTCTGAACCGAGGTGAGTAGCCGCCATCTTGCTTCCATTCTTTTTGCTGCTTTCTGCGTCTTTCTTTTCAAATATACATTTCCAGCAAAATAAAATTGAATTTATTAAATTGTTTTAAAATAAATCACTCATTTGTAAATATTTTATCTAACCTGAAGATTCTTTTTCTGACCTTTAACCGTTTTTTTCTTAGGTCTGAAAGCCTGGGCCTTTCTTGCCCAACCAGGCCCGAGCTAGGTAATTGGGAATTGGGCTTCTGCTAAGCTCCTCACCCGCCCCCCCCCGTGTCACGTTACCCGGGGCAACGGCATCAGCCACGAGGGTCAGGGTACGCGCGCAGCAGGAGCAGGTGAGACGCAGTGTCTCTCTCTATTCCGCGCTCAGCTCGGGCGGGGCTCTCGAGAGTGCGGATCTCGGCCTTGGTGAGCGGGGCTCTCGGGAGTGCGGGGCGGGGCGGCTGGGGCTTGGAGAGCGAGGCTGTCGGCCGGGGGGGGCGGGGCTCGGGGCGGGGCGGCGCGGCAGGGTTACCCCAGCAACCGGTCGTGGCCATGGCCGTTTCTCAGCCTCAAGCCCTCCCTTCCCCTCCCCCCTTCCCCTTCCCCTCCCCCCCTCCCCCCCTCTCCCCTCCCCCCCTCTCCCCTCCCCCTCCCTTCCTTCCCCCTTCCCCCCCCCGCCCTCCCTTCCCCCCTCCGCCCCCCGCCCTCCCTTCCCCCCTCCCCCGCCCCCCCGCCCTCCCTTCCCCCCGCCACCTCCCTTCCCCCCCGCCGCCCTTCCTTCCCCCCCCACCCCCTCCCTTCCCCCCCACCGCCCTCCTCCCTTCCCCCTCCGCCCTCCCTTTCCCCCCACCCTCTCTCTCTCTTCCCCCCAGTCGCTCTCTCTCTCTCTCTTCCAACAACAACATGCCCTCAAAAAAGCCTCGGCACCGCCGGGCACTTCAGCTAGTTCTTTATAAATGGGCTCATACTTTCCGAGTAGAGCAGTCTAAGCCCAGGTGACAACATCAGGTTGCATTTCAATTGCAAGTTAGGGTTAGTGGCAGGCGAGCTCAACTCCCAACTGACGCTGGTCTGGCAGTATAGAGTCAGAGACTGGGCTGACTGTCGGAGAGACTGTCTGGAGAAAGAAGCTCCCTGCTCATTTAGGTTAGCAGGGCAAGGATTATAAATGGAGGGCGGTATATAACCTGGATGCAGAATCACAGAGGAATAGAAACATAGAAACATAGAAGTTAGGAGCAGGAGTAGGCCATTCGGCCCCTTGAGCCTGCTCCACCATTTAATGAGATCATGGCTGATCATCCAAATTCAATACCCTGTCCCTGCTTTCTCCCAATATCCCTTGATACCTTTAGCCTTAAGAAATATATCCAACTCCTTCTTGAATATATTTAATGAATTGGCCTCAACTGCCTTCTGTGGTAGGGAATTCCACAGGTTCACCAATCTCTGGGTGAAGAAATTCCTCCTCATCTCTGTCCTAAATGGCTTACCCCTTATCCTTAGACTGTGACCCCTGGTTCTGGACTCCCCGACCATCGGAAACATCCTTCCAGCATCTAGTCTGTCTAGTCCTGTCAGAATTTTATAAGTTTCGATGAGATCCCCTCTCATTCTTCTAATCTCCAGCGAGTAGAAGCCCAATCGACCCATCTCTCCTCATACATCCTTCCTGCCATTCCAGGTAACAGCCTGGTGAATCTTCGCTGCACTCCTTCCAGGGCAAGGACATCCTTCCTCAGATAAGGCGACCAAAACTGCACACAATACTCAAGATGTTGTCTCACCAGAATATGTTGCATTCTTTTATACATTTGTAAACCCATCCAATCTCCACTTAAAGGTTGAGAGACCAATGATTGCACCTTTCCCGCTTCATAAATATGACGGGGTTTGCTTTCCTACTTTGTTGTGGCGATGGGCAGAGGCAGCGAGGTAGAAATTTGCCTTTAACGGTAACGCAAGACAGGCGGAATCACATCGGACCAACGTTATATGTTCGGCCAGACTTCAACTCCATTATAGATAAGATAAGAGGAATTTCTTCTCCCAAATGGTCGAGAATCTTTGGAATTCTCTTCCCCAGAGAGCAGTGGAGGCTGGGTCTTTGAATATATTTCAGGTGGAGAAAGACAGATTTTTGAATGGTAAGGGAGTCAAGGGTTATGTGGAGCGGGCAGGAAAGTGGAGTTGAGGCCAAGACCAGATGAGCCATGATCTTATTGAATGGCGGAGCAGGCTCAAGGGGCCGAATGACCTACTCCTGCTCCGACGCCTTATGTTCTCATGTTATGTTCTTATAACACAGAAGAAAAGGAGGCCATTCATCCCATTGAATCTGCGCCGGTTCGTTCGAAGAGTAATCCAGTTAGACCCACTCCCCCGCTCTTTCTCCACCTCCCTGCATTTTTCTCGCCTTCAAGTATTTATCCAATTCCCTTTTGAAGCCTACTATTGTATCTATTTCCACCACCCTATCAGACACTGTATCCCAAATCCTAACCACCCATTGCGCAAAAGATTTTCCTCATGTCACCTCTGGTTCTTTTGCCAATCAACTTAAATCTGTGCCCGCTGGTTATCGACCGTTCAGCCATTGGAAACCATTTCTCTTTATTCACTCAATCTAAAACCTTCATGACTTTAAACACCTCTATCAAATTTCTGCTTAGTCTTCACTGCTTTAAGCAGAGCAATTCCAGTTTTTCCAGTCTATCCACGTACCTGTAATCCCTCATCCCTGGAAACATTCTTGTAAATTCCATCAACAAGAGTGGCTCGGTAGCATCACTACTGACCGAGCTGGCCGATTCCTGAAGGGAATAACTGCCAGTCTAGGCCTGCGATAGGTGGGGAGTAAACCAACACGAGGGAAACACCTACTTGGCCTCGTCCTCACCAATCTACCTTTCACAGATACATCTGCCCATGTCAATATTGCAGCAGTGACCACCGTACAGTAATTGTGGAGACGAGGTCCCGTCTTCAAACTAAGGACATGCTCCATCATGTTGTGTGGCACTACCACTGTGCTAAATGGGATAGATTCAGAACAGATCTAGCAGCTCAGAACTGGGCATCCATAAAGCTCTGAGGGCCATCATCAGCAGCTGAATTGTATTCCACCACAATGTGTAAGCTCATGGCCCGGCATATCCCCCACTCTAACATTACTATCAGTTCAGGGGACCAATCCAGCTTCAATAAGGAGTGTAGAAGAGAATGCCAAGAGCAGCACCAGGCGTACCTAAAAATGAGTTGCCAACCTGGGAAAGCTGCAACACAGGACTACATGCCTGCTAAAATGCAGAATCAGCGTGCTATAGACAGGCTAAGAGATCCCACAATCAACGGATCAGATCAAAGCTCTGCAGTCCTGCCACATCCAGTCGTGAATGGTGGCGGGCCATTAAACCACTAACGAGAAAAGGAGGCTCCATGAATATCCCCATCCTCAATGATGCTGGAGCCCAGCATGTGAGTGCAAAAGACAAGGCTGAAGCGTTTGCAACCATCTTCAGCCAGAAGTGCCGAGTGGATGATTCATATCCGCCTCCTCCTAAGGTCCCCACCATCACAGAAGCCAGTCTTCAGCCAATTCGATTCACTACACGTGATATCAAGAAATGGCTGAGCCCACTAGATACAGCAAAGGCTATGGGCCCCGACAACATCCCGGCTGTCGTGGCATCTATCCGACAATGTGGAAAACTGTCGAGGTATGTCCTCTCCACAAAAAGCAGGACAGATCCAATTTGGCCAATTAACGCCCCATCAGTCTACTCTCAATCATCAGCAAAATGATGGAAAGTGTCAGCGACAATGCTATCAAGCAGCATTTACCCGCCAATAACCTGATCAATGATGCACAGTTTGGGTTCCACCAAGATGACTAGACTCCTCACCTCATTACAGCCTTGGTCCAAACATGGACAAAGGAGCTGCATTCCAGAGGTGAGATGAAAGTGACTGCCTTTGACATGAAAGCGGCATTTGACTGAGTGTGGCACCAAGGAGCCCTAGTAAAACTGAAGTCAACATGAATCAGGGGAAAACTCTCCACTGGCTGAAGTCATACCAAGCACAAAGGAAGATGGTTGTGACAGACCCAGGACATCGCTGCAGGATTTCCTCAGGGCAGTGTCCTAGGCCCAACCATGTTCAGTTGCTTCATCAATGACCTTCCATCCAGCATAACGTCAGAAATGGGGATGTTCACGAATGACTGCACAGTGTTCAGTCCATTCACAACTCCTCAGATAATGAAGCAGTCCGTGCGTGCATGCAACAAGACCTGGATGATGTTTCTGTTAAGTCTGTGTGTTCTAGTTATTGTTAATAAGAATCACTGCACACAGACCACAAGAGTAAATTCAACAGGTCTTTACTAGTCAGAGGTCAGGCTGAACTGCCCAATAAATCATTACACAGCACTTATATACCAGTGTGGTCACCACCGGTATTACAGTATACAGCAGCCAAGATAAAGTAGTGCATCTCTTAAAATAGTTCTCTTAAAGGTGGAACGGTTACATACACCACAATCCTCCCTTTTTAGCTTAACAGTATATATTCCCCATTAAACATAACATAATAACATATATACACAACTTCATGTAAAAACAGTTCACAGATTCAGTCTCTGAGGAGGCCTCCTGATCCGAGACGGATAACGCCTTTCAGGGGTCTCTGGTTCTCGTTGCTGGGGTGACTCATCTAGTTGATCCCCTATGGATAGGACATCATCATCAGGTATATTCACTTCTGAGGTAGATGCTTCAGGTTCACTAACGTCCTCCACGGTTGTCTCTGTCGTAACCATGGGCTCGACCCTTTTTCTCGATCCCACCAGTTGGTCAGCATGACGTCGCATTACATTTTCACCAACATCTACCGTGTACATCAGGGGTCCTTGTCTGGCCCGAATTGTTCCAGATTGCCATTTCTCGTTTTTATAGTCCCTGGCTAACACCGGTTGTCCTATTTCAAAACTCCGAGTGGGCTTGTTATTGATATGCTGGAACTGTTTGTTTTCGACTTCCGTCCGCACATTTGGTTTTAACAAGTCCAACCTGGACCGTAACCTCCTGTTATAGAACATCATGGCAGGACTTTGGTTTGTTGTTGCATGGGTGGCGTTTCGATATGCCAGTAGGAAATTGTCCACCTTGTGTTGCAGTGGAATCTGATCTTCGCTCATGGCCTTTATTGCCTTTTTGAACGTCTGTACAAACCTCTCGGCCAGCCCATTCGTAGCTGGATGATATGGGGCAGAGGTATAATGTTTCACCCCATTCTTCTTCAGGAATTTCTGGAATTCCTCTGACACGAACTGTGGTCCGTTGTTTGAACATATTTGCTCTGGCAATCCATTTCTTGCAAATATAGTTCTTAGCACCGCGATCGTCTTCTCCGAGGTAGTGGTAGTCATTTTAATCACTTCTGGCCATTTAGAATGTGCGTCCACCGCAATTAAAAACATGGAATCCATGAATGGACCAGCAAAGTCAATATGTACACGTTGCCATGGGGTTGAAGGCCATTCCCATGGATGCAGCGGTGCAATTGGAGGTGCATTTTGGACTTTTTGGCACCCTGAGCAGCTTTTCGTCAGATCCTCTATCTGTTGGTCGATACCCGGCCACCACACATAAGCCCTAGCAAGGCTTTTCATCTTGACCCCCCCCAGATGACCTTCATGTAGTTCTTTTAGAACTCTCTCTCTTAACTTAGGAGGGATAATCACCCTTGTTCCATACATCAATGTTCCCTGACAGATGGACAGCTGTTCTCGTCTTGCTGAGAATGCCGGTAACAGTGGATCACCATGGGCTGGCCATCCCTTTACTGTCAATTCGTAGACACGGGACAGTGTCGGGTCATTCCTAGTCTCCCTTTCAATATTTGCATTGGTGACAGGTAAACATTCGATGATGGTCGAGTGAAATAACTCCACCGGGTCAACCGTCGGTGCCTCCTCCTCAATAGGTAGTGGCAGGCGCGACAGCCCATCAGCATTACCATGCTGCTTTGTACCTTTGAATTCTATCTGATATTGATGTGCCCCTAGGAAAAGGGACCATCTCTGGAGCCTCTGTGCTGTCATCACCGAAACACCCTTCTTAGGGTTAAAAATGGATACCAACGGCTGGTGGTCTGTCAGCAGTGTAAACTTCTGGCCCTGCAGGTAATGATTAAACTTCTTTGCTCCCCACACAAGGCTGAGAGCCTCCCTATCTATCTGAGCATAGTTGCTCTCAGCGGAGGTCAATGATCTGGATGCAAATGCGACTGGCCTTTCCAAGCCATTTGGCAACTTGTGTGAGAGTACTGCTCCAACACCATAAGGAGAAGCATCACAAGCTAAACGAATAGGTAGCGTTGGGTTGAAGTGAGCCAACACTTCCTCTGAGGTGATCAATGCCTTGCTTTTGCGAAAGGCCTTCTTACAGTCCTTGCTCCACTTCCATGGTACTTCTTTCTGCAAAAGAGCGTTCAGCGGGTGCAGCACCATGGATAGATTTGGCAGAAACTTATGGTAATAGTTAATCAACCCTAGGAACGACCTCAGCTGGGATACATTTTCCAGAGCGGGAGCCTTCACAGCAGCTTCGATCTTGTCAGGTGACTTGTGCAGCCCCTCCTGGTCAATGACATGACCACAGTACGAGATCCGTTTCTGAAAGAACTCACATTTCTGGCGATTAACTCGAAGTCCATATTCCTTCAATCTGGTGAGCACCAGTTTCAAATTTGCGAGGTGTTCCTCATCGTCATCTCCTGTAATCAGGATATCGTCCAAGTAGCATTGAGTGCTTGGAATTCCCTGTAATACCTGCTCCATGGCCCTCTGCCAAATTGCTGGAGCCGAAGCCACTCCAAAAACCAGTCTATTATATCGATACAAGCCTCTGTGCACGTTGATTGTGAGATACTGGCGCGACTCTTCCTCAACTTCCATCTGTAAGTACGCTTGCGCCAGGTCTATCTTGGTGAAGTGTTTCCCACCAGACAATGAAGCAAAGATATCCTCAATCCGTGGAAGCAGATATTGCACCGTGTGAAGCAACGGATTAACCGTGATCTTGAAGTCTCCACAGATGCGGACCTTCCCCGGTTCCCCTGGCTTGTTACTTGATGAACGCTTCATGACGGGAACAATGGGCGTGGCCCACTCACTCCAGTCCACCTTAGACAGTACTCCTGAACGTTCTAGCCCTTCCAGCTCAGCTTCCACAGCAGGTCGAATCGCATAAGGTACCGGTCTGGCTTTGAAAAATTTTGGGTTTGCATGTTCTGCAATCTTGATTTTTGCCGTAATTCCTCTCAGTGTTCCCAGTCCCTGTTCAAACACCTCTTTAGCCTCATCCAATATTCTGGACAATCGTTCAGGTTTGACATCTTTTTTTTTCCGGAATCTCCCGTTATTGCTTTTAGGGAGTGCCAGTCCATATTTACTTTCCTGATCCACTCCCGTCCCAGAAGTGGTGGACCTCCCTCAGGTAGTACATATAAGTCCATTCCTTGGTGTTCTTTGCCCTTGTGTACCACCTTGACTTTTATCTTTCCGATGGGGTATACTCTTTGCCCCGTGTATGTCTGCAATACTATCTCCGTATCCCGTAGGGGAATATGTGTGAATAACCTTTTGTAATCTTGCTTATTCATGACTGTCAACGCCGATCCGGTGTCCAATTCCATCTTCACTTGGACTCCTGCTATCTGAAGTGTGACCCAGATAGTTTGTAGGTCAGCTTCCTTACTCACATTGTGAATTCTCAGACTACCCATTTCCTTGCTGTTGGAGTCTGAATCCGAATTCTGTTCATCCGAACTCTTCTCAGCCACCTTATGTACCTTTCTGCACTTTTCCTGCGATGACTTTTTGTTGCTGGTCTTCTTTCCTGACCGGCATACTTTAGCTATGTGACCAAGCTTGCCACATTTTCTACATTCCTGATTTTTAAACCAGCATTGGTTCTGATCGTGTGTTGTCTTTCCACAATGATAACATTTCGCTGTACCCAAAGCCATTTGATTTACGCTGAGTACCGCTGCCTTCAGCTGCATTTCTGCAGTGCCTCTCGCTGCGGCTTCGTGCGATGCTGCAATAGTGACAGCCTTATCAAGTGTAAGATCATTCTCTTCAAGCACCCGCTTTTGTGTTCCTTCTTTCGACAATCCACACACGAATTTGTCTCTCAGTGCCTCTGTCAGTCTTTCCCCAAACTGACAGTATTTTGCTAGCTTACGCTGTTCAATTAAATACTCTGCGTTGCTTTCCTCTTTCAGTTGCGTTCTCGCATAAAATTTAAATCGTTCCGCTAACATCAGCGGTGTGAGGTTCAAATGATTTCTCAGGACAGCAACAATATTAGCGAAAGCCTGATCCGCTGGTTTAGCTGGTGATAGAAGATGCTTCAATAGCCCATATGTCTTCACACCCACTGAGTTTAGTAAGGTTAGTGCTTTATCTTCATCTGATATTTTATTTGCCTTACAATAAATCTCTATGCATTCTACATACGTGGCCCAATCTTCAACATCGGGATCGAAATCGTTGATGTTACCACGCTTAGGCATCCTCGCAACCTTCTTGAGAAACAAAAAGAAATTTTTCTTTTTTTTTTTCAAAATGGCGGTTTCCCGCGCTTGTCTTCTTCCCCCGCCTACGAAAATGGCGGCTTCCCGCGTTTGCCTTTCTCCCCCGCTGGCTGTAATGGCGATTGCCGTATTGCTGCGTTCGCCCTCCGCAGCGGTTCTCAAATCGTGCCTCCCAGCCCCTCTTGCAGTCCGGTCCTTTCCCCCGGCTGCGGCTGAGTTCTCCGCGTTTTTTTAAAATTTTTATCCCGCGCCTCGCGGCCTCGGTAGCTGCCCGGCCTTTTTCCCCGGTCGCGGTCGAGCTCTCTCTCGATGCTGTTGCGTCTCCCAGCCCGCTTGCAGCCCGGTCTTTTACACCGGCTGCATTTGCATTCACCGCGGCTCCCATGCCTTACGCTGCCCCAGTCTCAGCGCCTCTGGCCCCGACTTCTGTCCGGCTCTTTTCCCCGGCCGTGGTCGAGTTCTCCGCCCTTATATCCTCCGTTTTCCCCTCCCCTACTTCACAGCCAACGTGGCCGACTTGCTGCTCGTCGCTTATCGGCTTACCCACCACCGTGATAGAAGGGATGATCACTGCCTGTTGCTGATGGAAGGCTTCGTGTCAGGATTCTTCCTTGCTCTTCAGACCCGAGTCTTTTCTCAGCAGGATGATGAGGGTGGATGCCTCTTCTCGACGCCCATTAAACTGCCTTGGATATATCTCTGCCGCAGGGTAAGATCGTCATCATTGCCACTGTTAAGTCTGCATGTTCTAGTTATTGTTAATAAGAATCACTGCACACAGACCACAAGAATAAATTCAACAGGTCTTTACTAGTCGGAGGTCAGGCTGAACTGCCCAATAAATCATTACACAGCACTTATATACCGGTGTGGTCACCACCGGTATTACAGTATACAGCAGCCAAGATAAAGTAGTGCATCTCTTAAAATAGTTCTCTTAAAGGTGGAACGGTTACATACACCACAGTTTCAACTTGAGCTGATAAGTGGCAAAAAATATTCGCAGCACACAAGTGCCAGGCAATGACTATCTCCAACCAGCGATAGTCTAACCACCGCACCTTGACTTTCAACGGCATTACCATCGTCGAATCCCCCACCATCAACATACTGGGGGTCAGGAATGACCAGAAGCTTAACTGGACCAGCCACTTAAATACTGTGGCAACAAGAACAGAACAGAGTCTGGGTATTCTGCGGCGAGTGTCTCACCTCCTGATTCCCCAAAGCCTTCCCGCCATCTTCAAGGCACAAGTCAGGAGTGTGATGGAATACTCTCTACATGCCTGGATGAGTGCAGCTCTAACAACACTCAAGAAGCTCGACACCATACAGAACAAAGTAGCCCGGTTGATTGGCACCCCATCCACCACCATAAAAAACATTTACTCCCTCCACCACCGCTGTACCTTGGCTGCAGTGTGTACCATTGACAAGATGCACTGCAGCAAAACGCCAAGGTTTCATCAGAAGCACCTCCCAAACCCATGACCTCTTCCAGCTAGACGGACAAGGGCAGGAGGCACATGGGAACACCACCACCTCCAAGTTCCCCTCCAAGTCAAACACTGACGTAAGTAAACTACTAGGCACTTGGTCTAAGCGTTAAAAAAACTTTAATCAACTGTTTTACAACATGGAGGTCTAGTTGTGTCCTTCACTAGTTCCTGTTACGAAGTCCTGCGCAAGCTGGGCCCGTGCCCGAGTATTGATACTCTCCCTGGACAGCGCCACCCGTAGGCCGCTCAGTATTATTTCTTAAGTCTTTCTTTCATGAATGATTGATTCATGTCACACACCATCCTGACTTGAAAGTATATCACCGTTCTTTCATCGTTAATGGTACAAAATCCAGGTAATCCCTCTCGATCTCCCTCCCTCCCTAACACCCCAGGACATCGTTGAAGGAGTTCTTCATGGCAGAGACCTAGGCCCAACCATCTTCATCTGCTTCATCCAAGATATTCCTTCCAACATAATGTCAGAAATGGGGATGATTGCACAGTGTTCAGTTCCATTCGCAAATCCTCAGATAAGGAAGTGGTCGTGCCCACATGCAGCAAGACATGGACAACATTCAGGCTTGGGCTGATAAGTGGCTATTTGCACCAGACAAGTGCCAGACAATGAACTTCTCCAACAAGAGAGAGTTGAAACACATCCCCTTGAAATTCAATGACATTACCATCGTTGAATCCCCCACCATCAACAACTTGCTGGTCACTATTGACCAGAAACGTAACTGGACCAGCCACATTAATACTGTGGCTCCAAGTTCCTTCATTGTCGCGGGGTCAAAATCCTGGAAATCCCTCCCTAACCACATGGACTGCAGCGGTTCAAGAAGGCTTCTCATTACCACATTCTCAAGGACAATTAGGGATGGGCAATAAATACTGGCCTTGCCAGCGATGCACACATCCCAGGAACGAAAAAGAAAATGTGAATTAATAAATTAATTAAAAAGGGCGGAAGAAGAGACAGAGAGAGAGACGGACAGAATGCGAGAGAAGGGCTAAGAGAGTGAAGAAGCCAGATAAAGGACGTGAATGGGGATCATTAAATTCAGAGAAGGAGTTTACAGCACTCGAACACACTAATTATTTGTTAATGTGAATCCGTTTGTGGAGCATCATAGAGTCAAAGATAGATAGAGTCATAAAGTTATACAGCACAGAAAGAGGCACTTCGGCCCATCGTGTCCGCACCAGCCATCAAGCCCTGTCTATTCTGATCCAATTTTCCAGCAATTGGTCCGTAGCCTTGTAAGCTATAGCGTTTCAAGTGCTCATCTAAATGCTTCTTGAATGTTGTGAGGGTTCCTGCCTCTACCACCCTTTCAGGCAGTGAGTTACAGATTCCAACCACCCTCTGGGTGAAAAGGTTTTTCCTCAAATCCCCTCTAAACCTCCTGCCCCTTACCTTGAAACTATGCCCCCTTGTTATTGACCCCTCTACTAAGGGGAAAAGTTCATTTCTATCAATCCTATCTGTGCCCCTCATAACTTTGTACACCTCAATCAGGTCCCCCCTCAGCCTTCTCTGCTCTAAGGAAGACAACCCCAGCCTGTCCAGTCTCTCTTCATAGCTGAAGCGCTCCAGCCCAGGTAACATCCTAGTGAATCTCCTCTGCACCCTCTCCAATGCAATCACATCCTTCCTATAGCATGGCGACCAGAACTGCACACAATATTCCAGCTGTGGCTTAACTAGCGTTTTGTACAGCTCCATCATAACCTCCCTGCTCTTATATTCTATGCCTCGGCTAATGAAGGCAAGTATCTCATATGCCTTTTTAACCACCTTATCTACCTGTCCTGCTGCCTTCAGGGATCTATGTACATGCACACCAAGGTCCCTCTGATTCTCTGTCCTTCCTAGGGCCCCAGTATTAATTATGTATTCCCTTGCCTTGTTAATCCTCCCAAAATGCATCACCTCGCACTTTTCAGGTTTAAATTCCATTTGCCACTGTTCTGCCCATCTGACCAACCCATCTATACTGTCCTGTAGCCTGAGGCTTCCCTCCTCGCTATTTACCACTTCACCAATTTTCGTGTCATCTGCGGACTTACTGATCATACCTCCAACATTCATATCTAAATCATTAATGTACACTACAAACAGCAAACATCGTTTGACTCCTGTTAAATGGTCCGCCCATTCTTTATTAGTGATCTTCTCCTGAGAGGAGTGGGGCGCTTGTAATTGTTCTCCCCAATGTCATCCGATCCGCCAGAGAAAACGGGACCTGTTGCTGCCTGAAATTCCTCTTTGGATCAAGCCGGATTAATGCTGCGGCTGGACAGAGCTGATGTTAAGGATTTAATTTTGCCTTATTGAGAGCTGCTAACAAAGGAAACATTTACCCATGCAGACTTTCTAAAGTCTTTTTTCCACCGCATATTTTTTGAGTATCTCGTTTTAAAAATCATATTTTTCAAACTCATCTATCCATGGAATGCCAGTCCTTGAAGAGCGCCACATCCCCGGTAGGAATTGATGTAATCTGACCCTTTTCATCATGGGTTTAAATCTTTCCCACTGCTGTTGATGCAACGTTTTCCAAATTTATTCATCTCAAGCAGGTCCCGTTCCATCCCAGTAAAATGAGATCATTACCACGCCACTGGCTGTACATTTGTCTCCTATTATTCTTTATAGATTTTCAATGTAAAAAAGGAAGTAACTCTCTAAAATCAAGATTAATAGCAAGACATTTACATGTTCTGGATCGAATTTCATCCAACACAAGCATTATCATCGTCCTTCTGTAATTGCCTGGCTTATTTGTCGGACTGGACTTCCCCACACTCCCATCAGTTTCGCAAAATCTTCCAATTTGTTCAACTCAAATTATATTTCTGAATCCAGGACACTTCTGCAGGGCTGAGAACGAGACGCATTTTCTGCGGCCTTTCACCCAGCACGTGAACCAGTGAAGACCACAGCACATAGTCTCCGTGCTGGCCCTTTGCCACAGCAATCCTTTTTCAATGATAACTTTAAAGTGATGATCCTTCCTTACTAAATCCGCAAACAGCACACCTACCATATCCATATTGGGTCCTTCAAACCCTTCATCATTTTCAAAACCTCTATTGAATCACGGCTGCAACCTATGCACCAAAGCACATCACAGTCGTACAATTGATAAATGGATATCATCAAAGCATTGGTCAAAGAGCTAGGTTTTTAGGATTATCTTAAAAGAACAAAAGGATGTGGTGAGGCGGGGGTGTGGGTTAGGGAGAGAATTCCAGATCGTGTGGCCTCGGTGACTGAAGGCACAGCCGACAATGTGGCCATAGGGAGGGAAGATTCACAAGAGGCCTGAGTGAGAGGAGCAGAGAGTTCTGGGATAATGAAGGGGCGGAAGAGGTTACAGAGATAGGGAAGTGAAAGGGCATGTCGAGATTTAAACACGAGGAGGAAAATTTTGAAATATAATTGTTGGGAACTGTGCACTCATGTAGGTCAGCCAGCACAGGGGCAATGGGTGAGCAGTACTTGGCGCAGGATAGGATATGTGCAATAGAGTTACGTTTGAGCTGCAGTTGCAGAGGGTGGGGGACCCCAGGTCGCCAAGGAAAGCTTTGTAAAAGTCAAGTCCAAAGGTGCACTTAGCAAGGATGAAGGCTTCAGTCACAGATGGACTGACGGAAAGACAGTCTGTGTAATGGAGAGTATATGCGGTTTACATAGAAACATAGAAACATAGAAGATAGGAGCAGGAGTAGGCCATTCGACCCCTCAAGCCTGCTCCGCCATTCAATGAGATCATGGCTGATCATCCAAATTCAGTACCCTGTCCCTGTCTTTTCCCCATATCCCTTGATCCCTTTAGCCTTAAGAAATATATCTAACTCCTACTTGAATATATTTAATGAATTGGCATCCACGCAGATCTTGAATTGGACGTCCAGTAACAAACACATTTGAGACAACGGCTAGGAAAGAGGATGGAAAGCGTACGGAGATTGTAAAGGGAGCTGAATACGATGGCTTTCATCTTCCTAGTGCTTCCCTTGCACAGGCTGCAACTCATCCAAAATTCAGTGTCCGAGAAGCATGAAAACACAAATGCAGTGTCGGGGTGATACGGGTGGTGGAGAGGTAGAGATGGGTGTTGCCAGTGTGGAAGGTGACTGATATACCTGTCAATTCATCCAATGAAAAGCGACGAGTTAAGACAGTAACTATAGGTTTTTATTGGCTAAATAACAGAGCCCACCCTCGTGGGTGATCGGATCCAACAAGGAGGAATGCCAGCCAGTCGACTACCTTTATACCTGGGCAAGTAGGTGGAGCCATGGGCGGAGTCAGCAGTGGTCAGCCCAGGTATAACAGCGTGACAAGAGGCGACCTCGTGTAGTGATACAACAGTGTAAACAGTGATAACAATAGTGTAACGATATAACAGTGATAACCATAGTGTAACGATAGTGAACGATAAAAGTGGTTTACCACATTCACCCCTTGTTTAGATTTGAGTCCGGCGGGGTGAAGTGTACTACCAGTTCGGGTATGTCAGTCTGTCCGGAGGCCTCGTAAGCCTTTCCGATCGTCGCAGCAGCGGCGGCGGTGATGCAGTATCCGATGTTAATGCTGGTGGCTGCGTGGTCGGCGAAGGCTCGTGGGGTTCCGGCATGCCGTCTACCTGGGCTGGATTTGGGGGGGTGGTGGGGGGTAACGGTGGTGTCTCAGGGATGCCCGAGGGTGCGAGGTCTCGTAAGGAGACTGTGTCCTCCCACCCGTCTGGGTATGCCACATAGGCGTACTGGGGGTTGGCATGCAGGAGGTCCACCCTCTCGACCAGGGGGTCCGTTTTATGGGCCCTCGCGTGCTTTCGCAGCAAGACAGGCCCCGGAGAGGTCAGCCAAGTTGGTAGCGTGGTTCCCGTAGTCGACTTCCTGGGGAAAACAAACATTCGTTCATGGGGGGTGGCGTTAATGGCAGTGCAAAGCAGTGACCGGATGGAATGCAGCGCTGCCGGGAGGACTTCCTGTCAGCGAGAGGTTGGGAGGCCCTTGGACTTTAAGGCTAAGAGAACGGCCTTCCAGACAGTCGCGTTCTCTCTTTCCACCTGGCCGTTCCCTCGTGGGTTGTAGCTGTTGGTCCTGCTTGCAGCAATACCTCTCGCTAGTAGGAACTGGCGGAGTTCCTCGCTCATGAAGGAGGAGCCCCGGTCGCTATGTATATAGTTCGGGAACCCGAACACGGCAAAGAGGTCGTTCAGGCATTTGATGACCGTGGTACTGGTCATGTCTGGGCAGGGGAAGGCAAAGGGGAAACGGGAGTACTCGTCAATGATGTTGAGGAAGTACACATTACGGTCAGAGGACGGGAGGGGCCCCTTAAAATCGATGCTCAAGCGCTCAAAGGGGCGGGTGGCCTTGATCAGGCTTGCTCTGTCCGGCCTAAAGAAATGCGGTTTGCATTCGGCACAGGTTTGGCAGTTCCTGGTCATGGTCCTGACCTCCTCGATGGAGTAGGGCAGGTTGCGGGCCTTAATGAAGTGGTAAAGTCTGGTGATTCCGGGGTGGCAGAGGTCGTTGTGGAGGGTCTGCAGTCTATCAATTTGCGCGTTGGCGCATGTACTTCGTGATAGAGCATCTGGGGGTTCGTTCAGTTTACCAGGCCGGTACAAGATCTCATTAGCATAGGTGGAGAGCTCGATTCTCCACCTCAAGATCTTGTCATTCTTGATTTTGCCCCTCAGCTTGTTATTAAACATAAAAGCGACCGAACGCTGGTCGGTGAGGAGGGTAAATCGTTTGCCTGCCAGGTAATGCCTCCAGCGTCGTACAGCCTCCACGATCGACTGGGCCTCATTCTCGACCGAGGAGTGTCGGATCTCAGGGCCCTGGAGGGTCCTTGAGAAGAAGGCCACCGGTCTCCCCTCCTGGTTAAGGGTTGCGGCTAGGGCGAAGTCGGATGCATCGCTCTCCACTTGGAAAGGGATAGACTCATCCACCGCGTGCATTGTGGCCTTAGCAATGTCTCCCTTAATGAGGGAGAAGGCTGCACACGCATCTGCCGTCAGGGGGAAGGAGGCAGACTTCATGAGGGGTCTGGCTTTGTCCGCATAATTCGGCACCCATTGGGCATAGTAGGCGAAGAGCCCCAGGGTCCTCTTCAGCGCCTTTGGACAGTGGGGGAGGGGAAGCTCCATGAGGGGGCGCATTCTTTAGGGGTCGGGGCCGATGACTCCGTTCTCTACTATGCAGCCGAGGATGGCAAGGCGCGAGGTGTTAAACACACATTTCTCCTTATTGTAGGTGAGGTTCAGCCATTGGGCTGTACGGAGGAATCTCTCCAGATTAACATCATGGTCCTGCAAGTCACGGCCACAGATGGTGACATTATCTCGATAGGGGAACGTGGCTTGCAGCCCGTTCTGGTCAACCATCCGGTCCATCTCCCTTTGGAAGACCGAAACCCCATTGGTGACGCCGAAGGGAACCCTAAGGAAGTGGTAGAGGCGGCCATTCGCCTCGAAGGCGGTATACTGGTGGTCCTCAGGGTGGATAGGGAGTTGGTGGTAGGCCGACTTAAGGTCGATGGTAGAGAATATTCGGTACTGTGCAATCTGATTGACCATATCAGATATGCGGGGAAGGGGGTATGCGTGCAGCTGGGTGTACAGGTTTATGGTTTGGCTGTAGTCGATGACTAGGTGGTTTCTTTCGCCGGTCTTAATGACTACGACCTAGGCACGCCAGGGGCTGTTGCTCCTCTCGATGATGCCCTCTTTCAGGAGACGCTGCACCTCAGAGCTAATAAAAGCTCTGTCCCCAGCGCTGTACTGCCTGCTCTTGGCAGTGACGGGTTTACAGTCGCGGGTGAGGTTGGCGAACAGGGAGGGGGTGGAACCCTGAGGGTGGATAGGCCGCAGGTGGTACACGGTGGGCGGTTTAAAGGCTGTTGGTTGTCGACTGTGAGTGGGGGGAGTGGTCCACCGTATGCCAAAGTGACACTTTGAAGGTGGGATTGGAAATCCAGCCCTAGTAGGACGGCAGCGCAGAGTTGGGGCAGGACGAGAAGTTTAAAATTTTTATACTCCGTGCCCCTAACCGACAGGGTCACAACACAGTATCTGCTGATGTCTGTTGAATGGGACCTCAATGCCATCGAGATCCGGTTGCACGTTGGCTGGACAGTGAGGGAGTAGTGGCTCACCATGTCTGGATGGATGAAACTCTCCGTGCTTCCGCTGTCGAACAGGCAGGTCGTGGCGTGGCCGTTTACTTTGATGTCCATCATGGACTTGTACAGGTGATGCGGGCGAGCTTGGTCCAGTGTGACGGAGGCTAGTGTATGGTTGAGCGAGCTGCTGTAGTCTGCGGGTGAGGCTGCGGTTGGGTCTGGAGACAAGGTGGCGGTCGAGTGTGGTGAACAAAATGGCGGTGCCCACGACGTTGCATAAAATGGCGGAGAAGATGGCCGCCCCCACAACTCACATGAGGCACTGCCGGTGTCAGTGGCCTTGATCAAAGATGGCCACCCCCACGACTCACACGAGGGGATACTGGCATCTGTGGCCTTGATGAAAGATGGCCGCCCCCACAACTCGCATGAGGCACTGCTGGCGTCTGTGGCTTTCCCCCTGCAGGCCTTCACGAAGTGGCCTTTCTTGTGGCAGTCGGAGCAGGTCGCATTTCTTGCAGGGCAGCGCGCCCTCGGGTGTTTTGCCTGGCCACAGAAAAAGCAGCAAGCGGCCCGATCGCGGGGCTCCGATGTCGCAGCTGGTACCAGGGGTTGCGGTCCCGATTGGGTCCGGGACGCCGATGCTGAGGTAGGTCCCAGAGGCGGCGGTGTGAGGGGTATTGTGGTCGGGGCCGGGCCCGAGTCCCAGGGTCGTGCAGCACTGTACCTGGAATACGCCTCGCGGTCCCGATGGGCCACTTCCAGAGAGCGAGCGAGGGCTGCAGCTGTGTTCAGGTCGAGGTCCTTTGATTCGAGCAGTCTTTGCCGTGAGTAGTCGGACCGAAGGCCTTTCACGAAGGCATCGCGGATATTCTCTTCAGTATTTTCTGCAGCCGTTACAGATTTAAAGTCACAGTCCGTGCCGAGTGTTTGTAGCACCCGTAAAAATTCATCAACAGACTCTCCTGGCTGTTGCGGGCGGGATCTTAGGAGATGTCTGGCATACATAGAATTTCCCGGGCTCCGGTACTGCTCTTTCAGCAGGTTGAGGGCGGCCTCGTATGTAGTTAGGTCCTGGATGAGTGCAAATACTTTAGGGCTCACTTGGGCGGTCAGAACTCTTAGTTTGGATCTCTGAGGCACGCCGGATTCTCCCAGGTCGGATTCGAAACAGCTCAGCCAGTGTTTGAAGTCGAGGGCTGAGTTTGCTGCCTGTGGGTTTAGATCCAGGTACGGCGGTCGGAGGGCTCGCAGCCAGGCCGGCTGCTGTGGCTGTTGTAGCTGGGCGTCTGACTGGCCGTTTGGCTGCTCCGTTAAAGACATTTCAAAATTTAACCAATAAAATTGATATACCTATCAATTCATCCAATGAAAAGCGACGAGTTAAGACAGTAACTATAGGTTTTTATTGGCTAAATAACAGAGCCCACCCTCGTGGGTGATCGGATCCAACAAGGAGGAATACCAGCCAGTCGACCACCTTTATAACTGGGCAAGTAGGTGGAGCCATGGGCGGAGTCAGCAGTGGTCAGCCCAGGTATAACAGCGTGACAAGAGGCAACCTCGTGTAGTGACACAACAGTGTAAACAGTGATAACCATAGTGTAACGATATAACAGTGATAACCATAGTGTAACGATAGTGAACGATAAAAGTGGTTTACCACAGTGACCCCATGTCCATAGATTATGTCACGAGGGGGCAGCATAGAGATGAGTAAGAAACGACCAAGAATACATCCTTGGAGTAATCAAGATAAACAGTGGGGTCCAGGACGGAGGATTGGGGAAGGAAGGGAAGCCGTTGCTACAAGTTAACTGCCTACAATTGGATAGGTGAGAGTGGCACCAAGGAAGAGCAGTTCCACCGAGCTGGACAACGGAGCAGGATGGTATTGCTGACCGTTTCGAAGAGTGCAGAGTGGCCGGAAGAAGGAGGAAGGATAATGCACTATGATCACAGTCAAAGACAATGTGGTCTGTGTTTGGTTAGGGCCGCTTCACTCAGGAGTGGAAGCCTAACTGTAGAGAGATAAGCAGGGAGTTGGGGGAAATTACAATGATATGGGAGACAAAAAATTGTTCACGGTCTTTGGAGAACAAATGGAAATTCACTAGGTAGTGAGGGAATTACAGAGGACATGAGATTTTTTTTTGCAGGAAGAGGGCGGTAACATCAGTTTTGAAAAGGAGATTACCAGAGGAGAGGTACCTTTAAACTGACAACCAGACTGGGGTGAAGGGGAAGGAAGGGAATTGCAGTGGTCCTCAGATTAGTGGGAATGGGATGAAGTGAGCTGGAGGTGGATCTCATGGGCACAATGAGGAGAGATGGAAAAGTAACATCAGGGGAAGGGCATGGCCAAACCTGAGGGACGTTTGGCTTGGTGGGCAAGGAGAAGAGAGTGAAACAGCAGAGACATTGGAACCGATGGTCTTAAACTCGGTGACCATGAAGTCCATCAGCTCCTCGCACTTGTGAATTGCAAAATAGTTGCAACAAACAATTTCATTACGTAAATCAAAAGGTCAGCGCTGCCCTGCTGATGCATAGAATAAACACAGGATACAAAGCCATGCCAATTAAAGAAATGTGTGAATTAGATTATATCAATAGCCCACTCTCAAGCGTGATCTAGGGGGTATATTTAATTCTTCACAAAGCAATAATGGATGTGAAACATTTCATTAATTGAGGCTATGGGGAATCTTTCTTTAACAACTTTGATAAGATGCAATGTTCAGGTGTAACTACAGTTTCTGAGACTTAGTACCATCCGTGGGAATCTACACTGCTTACTCTCTAAGGCTATTATCCCCTTTACAATGGGATGCTCAAGATCGCATGCAGTAGTCAAACTGTGGCCTAACCATTGAATTGTATACTTTTCTCATTGACTTCTTGTCTTCTTATTCTATATCTGTATTTCTGGAACCCTAAATGCTATTGATTGTTATATGATTTTATCTACCTGCATTTGTACATTCAAGAATATATGCCATTAACCCCTTAGATCTCCCTCTTCCTCTGCGCCTTTCTCTACATTCATGGCATTCATTTTATCTATTCAGGCATTTCTTTAAAAATATGTATCTTTGTCGAACACGAGTTGCCTTTAATAAATCCATTCTGGCTGCCTTTGATTATCACAAGGCTTTTTCAAAACCTTTCTAATTCGAACCCAAATCATGGAATCCAAGAGTTTGCTGAAATCTGATGTTAGTCAAAATGGTCCATATTTATTCATCCCTCCATTTTTTTTAAATATTTTACATTGTCTACCCTCCAGTGCCCTGGTAGTCTTTGTATATTGAAGGAGTCAATTCTATTCACATAATCAAAAGTGCCGTGTGTTAATCGAGAGGACCTCTTCTCAATATTTGTGGTCGATTTCTCCTCCCTGATGTCCTCTGTTTGACTAGGTTGCCTGCTATTGGGGCCCTGTACCTTAGCTACAGTTGTACTGTGCTGTAAAAGATTTAGCATTACATTTTCTATCATTTGCTAGCCCTTCTTTCTCTGTGTGTTTTCGACACATGACCAGGGCAATTGTGACATACTGACCATAGAATCATATCATGGTTACAGCACAGAAGGAGGCCATTCGGCCCGTTGAGCCTGGACCAGCTCTCTGCAAGAGAACTTCAGCTAGTCCCACACCCCTGCCCTATCCATGCAATTGTTTTCCTTCAGGTGCTTATCCAATTCCCCTTTGAAAGCCACGATTGAGCCTGCCTCCACCATCCTTTGAGGCAGTCCATTCCAGATCATAAGCACTCTCTGTGACAAAAAGCTTTTCCTCATGTCACGTTTCATTCTTTTGCCAATCATCTTAAATATTTGTCCTCTGGTTTTCGACCTTTGGCCAATGGGAACACTTTCTCTCTATCTACTCTGTCTGGACCCGTCATAATTTAGAACACCTCTAGCAAAGCTCCTCTCAACCTTCTCTGCTCTAAGGAGAACCCCTGCTTCTCTAGTCTATCCACGTAACTGAAGTTCCTCATCCCTGAAATAAATCTTTTCTGCACCCTCTCTAAGGCCTTCACATTCTTCCTAAAGTGCGGTGCCCAGAATTGGGCACAATGCTCCAGTTAAAGCCAAACCAGTGTTTTATAAAGTTCCCCGTAACTTCATTGCTTTTGTGACTATGCTTCTATTTATGAAATGCAGGATACCGTATGAGTGCCTTGTGCATTGAGTGGTGCTGTAGTTTTGCTAAGTGGGAGAAAAATCATTTAAGTGTATTTTGTGAATTTTTGTGTGTTAAGAAGTCAATTCTTTGAAGTAAGTTTAATTTTTTAAGGGATTTTTAAACTCTTGGGCAGTTTAAACCGGAAGTAGAATCCGGGTATAAAAGGGGAGGGGCTAGTGCAGTGCACGGAGTGCCTTGTGCATTGAGTGGTGCTGGAGTTTTGCTAAGTGGGAGAAAAATCATTTAAGTGTATTTTGTGAATTTTAGCGTGTAAGAAGTCAATTATTTGAAGTAAGTTTAATTTTTTAAGGGATTTTTAAACTCTGGGGCAGTTTAAACCAGAAGTAGAATCCGGGTATAAAAGGGGAGGGGCTAGTGCAGTGCACGGAGTGCCTTGTGCATTGAGTGGTGCTGGAGTTTTGCTAAGTGGGAGAGTTCGGATAAGTGGGAGGTGAGGGTGTGTTTTTTGCTCTGTTTTGTTCCTCACTCCCAGGCTTGGACAACACTGCAGAGGCGGAGCAGTGAGACGAGCCAACCAAACAGGCCCCACAGACAGTATTCAAGGAGGAGGTTGGTGATCAGCTGGTTGGTTGGTTTCTTTCTTCTCTTCTCTTTTATACCTTTAAGTTGGTAAGTCCTTTGAATAGTGGTGTGACATTATCATCTATATCCTGGCAGGGTCTTCATAACTAATAATAAGAAATTTAATTAGTTATATAGAATGGAGCAGGTGATGTGTTACTGTTGCGAGATGTGGAAGCCGGTGGTCCCCATTGAGGCTCACGGTGATTACATCTGCGACAAGTGTTTGCTGTTAGAGGAACTCAAGTTCCATGTTATGGAGCTTGAGACCGAGCCTCAGACACTGCGACACATCAGGGAGGGGGAGAAGTTCCTGGACTCTATGTTTCAGGAGGTGGTCACACCTATGAAGTTAATTACTGCAGATGTAGTCCGTGGTCAGGGACAGGACTAAGTGACTACGAGTGAGGAAGGTACAGGGATCCAGGATGTAGTGTTGAAGGAGACGCAGCCCTTGTTCTTGTCCAGCAGGATCGAGGTTCTTACACCCCGTGAGGGCGGGAGCGGGGACTGCAGGGAGGATGAGCAACCTGGCCACAGCACCGTGGTACAGGGGGCCATTCAAGTGGCTGGAGTAAAAAGAAATGTTGTAGTGGTAGGGGATAGTATCATTAGGGGGATAGATAGGGTTCTCTGCAGTCAAGAGCAGGAGTCCCGAAGGCTGTGTTGCCTGCCCGGTGCCAGGGTTAAGGACATCTCTTCTGGGCTGGAAAGAAACTTGGAGTGGGAGGGGGAGGATCCAGTTATCGTGGTCCATGTTGGTACAAACGACGTAGATAGGACAAGGAAGACGGTTCTGTTAAAGGAGTATGAGCAGCTAGGGGTCAAATTAAAAAACAGAACCCCAAGGGTAATAATCTCTGCGTTATTACCTGAGCCACGAGCGAATATGGCTAGGATAAATAAAATTAAAGAGTTAAATGCGTGGCTCAAAGACTGGTGTGGGAGAAATGGGTTTTGCTTCTTGGGACACTGGCACCAATACTGGGACAGGAGGGAGCTGTTCCATTGGGACGGACTCCACTTGGCCAGTGCTGGGACTAGAGTCCTGGCGAATCATATAACTAGGGCTGTAGTGAGGGCTTTAAACTAATTAGTGGGGGGGAGGTTTCTAGAGAGCAAATAATAGAAATGACAACTGAGAAGGTCATAGACTTAGGTAGCAGTGGGGGAATTAAAAAACAGAATGTGTCAGGAAGGGACAGAAGGTATGGAGCAAGAAGTAAAGTACTAAAAAGGGGAAAAACAGGAACTAAGTGTTACAAAACATATTTGAAAGTTCTTTATCTGAATGCACGTAGCATTCATAACAAAATGAATGAGTTAACGGCACAAATAACGACATATGGGTATGATCTTGTGGCCATTACAGAAACATGGCTGCAGGGTGACCATGACAGGGAATTAAACATACCAGGTTATTTAACAATCAGGAAGGACAGGCAGGAAGGGAGAGGAGTTGGGGTGGCTATGTTAATAAAGGAAGGAATCACTAAAATACAGAGAAATGATATTGGGTCGAAGGAGCAGGATAGTGAAACAGTTTGGGTGGAGATAAGGAATAATAAGGGGAAAAAACACTAGTGGGTGTAGTCTATAGGCCTCCAAACAGTTGCAACTCTGTTGGACGGAGTATTAATCAGGAAATAGTTGAGGCTTGTAATAAGGGAACAGCTATAATTATGGGGGATTTTAATTATCATATTAACTGGACAAATCAAATTGGGCAGAGCAGCCTTGAGGATGAGTTCATTGAGTGTATTAGGGATGGGTTTCTTGAGCAGTATGTAACTGAACCGACCAGGGGGCAAGCAACCTTAGATTTGGTCCTGTGTAATGAGACAGGATTAATTAAAAATGTCCTAGTAAAGGATCCCCTTGGAATGAGTGACCATAACATGGTTGAGTTCCATATTCAATTAGAGGGTGAGAAGGTTGGATCTCAAACAAGCGTGCTGAGCTTGAATAAAGGAGACTATGAAGTTATGAGAGCGGAATTGATTAGAGTGGACTGGGAAAATAGATTAAAGGGTAAGGCGGTACATGATCAGTGGTGTACATTTAAGGAGTTATTTTACAGCTTCCAAAAAATATATATTCCACTGAGGAAAAAAGGGTGTAAAAGAAAAGATAGCCATCCGTGGCTAAGTAAAGTAATTAAGGATAGTATCCGACTAAAAACAAGGGCATATAAGGTAGCCAAATCTAGTGGGAGGATGGAAGATTGGGAAGTCTTTAAAAGACAGCAAAAAATAACTAAAAGATTGAATAAGAAAGGGAAGATAGATTATGAAAGTAAATTAGCAAAAAATATAAAAACAGACAGTAAAAGTTTCTATAGTTATATAAAAAGAAAAAAGGTGGCTAAAGTAAATGTTGGTCCATTAGAGGATGAGACCGGGAAATTAATGGTGGGAAACATGGAGATGGCAAAAACACTGAACAATTTTGTATCAGTCTTTACAGCAGAGGACACTAAGAATATCCCAACACTGGACAAACAGAGGGCTCTAGGGGGGGGAGGAACTAAATACGACTAAAATCACTAAGGAAGTGGTACTTGGTAAAATAATGGGACTCAAGGCGAATAAATCCCCTGGACCTGATGGCTTGCACCCTAGGGTCTTGAGGGAAGTAGCGGTAGGGATTGTGGATGCATTGGTAATAATTTTCCAAAACTCACTGGACTCAGCAAATGTCCCGGCAGATTGGAAAACTGCTAATGTAACACCCTTATTTAAAAAGGGTAGTAGGCAGAAGGCTGGAAACTATAGACCTGTTAGCCTAACATCTGTGGTTGGTAAAATGTTAGAGTACATTATTAAGGAGACAGTAATGGGACATTTGGATAAACATAATTTAATAGGACAAACTCAGCATGGTTTCATGAAGGGGAAATCATGTTTGACAAATTTGCTGGAGTTTTTTGAGGAAGTAACATACAGGGTGGATAAAGGGGAACCAGTGGATGTAGTGTATTTAGACTTCCAAAAGGCATTTGACAAGGTGCCACACAAAAGATTACTGCTCAAGATAAAAAATCACGGGATTGGGGGTAATATTCTGGCGTGGGTGGAGGATTGGCTCTCTAACAGAAAGCAGAGAGTTGGGATAAATGGTTCGTTCTCAGATTGGCAACCAGTAACTAGTGGTGTTCCGCAGGGGTCAGTGCTGGGTCCCCAACTCTTTACAATCTATATTAATGATTTGGAGGAGGGGACCGAGTGTAACATATCAAAGTTTGCAGATGATACAAAGATGGGACGGAAAGTAGTGAGTGAGGAGGACATAAAAAACCTGCAAAGGGACACAGACAGGCTAAATAAGTGGGCAGAGATTTGGCAGATGGAATACAATACTGGAAAGTGTGAGGTTATGCACTTTGGCAGGAAAAATCATAGAGCAAGTTATTATCTTAATGTCAAGAAACTGGAAAGTACTGTAGTACAAAGGGATCTGGGGGTCCTGGTGCACGAAACTCAAAAAGTTAGTATGCAGGTGCAGCAAGTGATCAAGAAGGCCAATGGAATGTTGGTTTTTATTGCTAGGGGGATAGAATATAAAAACAGGGAGGTATTGCTGCAGTTGTACAAGGTATTGGTGAGACCGCACCTGGAATACTGCATACAGTTTTGGTGTCCATACTTAAGAAAAGACATACTTGCTCTCGAGTCAGTGCAAAGAAGGTTCACTCGGTTAATCCCGGGGATGAGGGGGTGGTCATATGAGGAGAGGTTGAGTAGATTGGCACTCTACTCATTGGAGTTCAGAAGAATGAGAGGCGATCTTATTGAAACATATAAGATTGTGAAGTGGCTTGATCGGGTGGATGCGGTGAGGATGTTCCCAATGATGGGTGAAACAAGAACTAGGGGGCACAATCTTAAAATAAGGGGCTGCTCTTTCAAAACTGAGATGAGGAGAAACTTCTTCACTCAGAGGGTGGTAGGTTTGTGGAATTTGCTGCCCCAGAAAGCTGTGGAAGCTACATCATTAAATAAATTTAAAACAGAAATAGATAGTTTCCTAGAAGTAAAGGGAATTAAGGGTTATGGGGAGCGGGCAGGAAATTGGACATGAGTCTAGGTTCGGAATGGTCATGGCCCTGTGGGTAGTGGAGTGGGCCCAGGGGCCGTGTAGCCTGGTTCTTCTCCTACTGTGTTCTAATTCTGTGTTAGATTTCAGGAGATGGTTTTATTCCTGTTCCTGGCTGGGGTGGAGATCGCCTTTACAGAAGGTAAGTACTGTAGAAAATATAGGGACAGAGTGATCTCCTGGAAGAATTTCGATCGCCTAGATGGGTCGGAGAGGAATTTCCCAGATTTTTTTCTCCCAAATTGGCCATTGGGTCTTTATCTGATTTTTCACCTCTCCCGGGAGATCACATGGGTTCGGGTGGATGCACAGTGATAGAAGATTTGAGGTTAGGATCAGATCAGCCATGATCTTATTGAATGGTGGAGCAGGCTCGAGGGGCCGATTGGCCTACTCCTGCTCCTATTTCTTATGTTCTTATGTTCTTATGACTTTTTAACCACTTTATCAACCTGCTCTGCCACCTTCAACGATTTGTGCACATATACCCCCAGGTCTCTCTGTTCATGCAACCACTTTAGAATTGTACCCTTTAGTTTAAATTGCCTCTTCTCATTCTTCCTTGATCTGTTTGTGTACAGTTGCAAACATTTAGTGTTCACGTAAAAGAGCAAACATTGTTTTCGTTTTGTTCTTTGCTACAGTGTCTCTTTCGAAACTTTTCCTGTCACCCAATGTGCTGCTTGGCTGTGTTACATTTCCTCGCTTTTGATAGAGGACGCCATTAATAAGAATACGATGCCGGGTGCAGTAAAGCATATGGTGATTGTCACAGGAAGGTTAAAGTTTCGTTAAAATTCAATCCTGTATGCCACTAACATTTTTTAAAGTACTTTCTAAAAAAAGAATCTACTGGTTGCGTTCAGATTTTTTGCATCCATCAATTACTTTTCTTCGCTTTGATTGCAAAATTGTTTCCTCGTTTGTTGGTTCCTTTTTGCAATCAGTCGGAAATTCTACTGTCCTAAAGAAAAACAACACCTTTATTTTTCTTAGGGGGTTAACAATAGATATTGGTCAACTTCCTCAGCAACTAACACCCAAACAAACTTGGCAGCTGACAGTTTATTAAATCTCATGCTACATTAAATATAAACAAGATATTAAAAGTTTCTGGTTCACTCCATATTTATTGTACTTTCAGCCTCATCATGCTCAATGAAATATATCACAATATTGTGTAAAATCAATGATTACTACACACAACAAACAAAAAAGCCTCCAGGATATGTTCAACTTCACCTTTGTTTTGTAACATCCTGATTGGGAGATAGGAGACAGAGAGTGGGGATAAAGGTGCACAGATTGAGAAGATGTGACAGGGGGTGCTCCCCAGGGATATGCACTGGAGCCGCAACTTTAAACCATATTTACTAATGATTTGGCTGAAGGAATAGAGAAATGTATATCCAAGTTTGCAGGTGATACTGGTTTAGAAGGGAGAGTAAGTAGCATTGATGTGAGCAGGAGCTTCGAAAGCGACATAGATTTAGTGATTGGGCAAAGCTATGGCAAATGCAGTTCAATGTGGGAAAATGTGATGTAAGTTAAATAGTATTTACAGCACCGAAACAGGCCATTTCGGCACAACAGATCTATGCCGGTGTTTATGCTCCACATGATCTACTTTGTTGCCAAGAATGATGAGCCGGGGTATTTTCTAAATGGTGTGAATCATTGGAACATGCGAAGGTCATTCAGCCCAACTAGCCTGTTCTGTCATTCAGTGAGATCATGGCTGATTTTTAGCCTAACTATATCCACCCACCTTGACGCCATATCCCTTAATACCCTTGGCTAGCAAAATTCTATCCATCTCAGATTTGAAAAGATTAATTGAGCTAGCATCCACTGTTTTTTGTGGGAAAGATGTCCATTCTTCTACCACCCTTTGTTTGAAGCAATGCCCCATGATTTGTGGTTAGCAGTGAAGAAAATGCATGTGCCACAGAGACCCAAGAAATTTGTCCACAAAGAACTCATGAGAAGTTTGGCATTTTTGACGTGCAGTTGAGATTGGTGTTGGAGTTCCATTAAATGATCTGCTGTGATGTCATCTATCTGTTTAAACGACCAAGCACAAAGCAGAATTCTCACAGAGAGGGAACCAGGAAGTAAAGAATTTGCTTTTATTCTGACTTTAAAAAAATGTTATAGACAGCAAATCAAAGATTGGGACGCTCACATGGTGAAAAGTTATAGCTGAAATAAATATGAACAAACGTCTAAAAAATATAATATTATTGAAAGTTTCTTAAAAATTGTAATTTTCGTCATTATGGAAAAATTTGACCCAACACAACATTAAATTTCATTTTTCAGGGCCATAACGTTTGTGTAACAGTCAGTACGCTGTTAAAAGCCCAGTTAAACCTAATCCAAAGAGATTTAACTTTTAATGCGTTATTTAACAGCGATATGACCGCAGGAAAGACCAAGTTTTCATCAGTTTCACTGATTAAACTGATAGTCGGTTATGGGGGGGAGGGTGGAGTGTCAACAGCACAGCCTATGTCAGAGCAGTAAATGATTGACTGCAACTTCAGGATTTCTGCGTTAGGATGTGCATGTGCTACATCCTGAAGTTGCAGTCAGTTTTAAAGGGGTAATAACAGCGAATGTTATTCATTCGCTTTTACTACCCACCACAAATTCAGGGCAATTCTTTTCTAACTTCTCACCTGAAGAGCTTGCAACTTATTTTAAGGTTATATCCCGTCGTCCTAGACCCCCCACAAGCAGAAAATGTTTGCCTCTATCTACGCTATCTATTCCTTTCAAAGTCCTAAAACAGCAATCAAATCACCGCTTAATTTTCTAATTTCTAGAGAATACAGGTCTAGTTTATGTGATTCTCTTTATAATTTAACACGTCCTGGTAACAATATATTGGCCCTGAAATTATGGTCAGCAACATAGTTAAGGAATATGCTGCTGACCTCAAAGGGAAATCCGCACATACCTCGTGCGAAGCCTCAAGTGAGAACTTGCTTTGAAGCCCTGTGGAGTTTTGAGCTGCATAGTGGTCCACGGATCAAAGGGTGCACCATTGTGTGTAAGTGCACCTGGGATCACGTAAGGCGGTGCTTTTTCACTAGTCAATCAGGAAACATAGATATCCCCGTGTATTACAACTTGTAATACCAGATATTTATTTGCAAAGTAGAGTACTTGTCTTTAAATAGCACAGGGAATACTTTAGATAAGTACAGTTATGCACTGAATGAATCTGCGAGATTTAAAAAGTAACTAAAACTAATTCATCCCTCAAACCAAACCTTTACAACTGCCTCGTAGGTTCTTATACGTGTTCCTTTTAATTGTTGTACAATTTTCTCACCCCCCCTCCTCTTACGCTGTGCAAACAGGCTCCTGCGGCTGTTTGCAACAGCTGTACAATTTTCCAGCATAACTGATGCGCAGTAGATGGCCAATTAGCCCAACTTTTCAATTTGAGGATTTGAAAGTCACAGCGGACCATTTGTATATTCAGAATTGACAGATTGGAAGTTCAGGATTGAGCGCATACACAAACGCATGCAGATCTCCCGAAATTGTGGCCAATTTAAATGGAGGTACTCTGAGTGTACACCGTCATGCTGACAGCAAATTTAGGGCCATTGTTTCTAGGTTGTGGTGTCCAGAACTATGCACAGTATTCCAGATGTGGTCTAAACTAGACACAGTACAGGAACAAGGGGTCCAAGTGCACAAGTCATTAAATTACAGGGAAAAAAATCAATCTTTATATCTAACGGAATATTGGCATTTAGCACAACGAGTGTTGAGTACAAAGGGTATAAATTCATGCTTCGTTGGTGTAGTACCTTGTGCAGACTCCATTTGGGCTACTGTATTCTTTTTTGGGCACCAAAACTCAGGAAGAAAATACTGACCTTGGTGGGGGTGCTGCCCAGATTCACCAGGATGATAATGGGGCATAAAGGGTTCAGTTATAAAGACAAGCTTCATTACTTTGGCTTGTAGTCCACCTGAGTACAGCAGAATGAGGGTGATCCGATCGAGGTGCTAAAATTTTAGAAGGATTTATAGGGTAGACTGAGATTAATTACTTCCCCTGGTGGAATAATCAAGACCAAGGAGACATAATCTTAAATTTAAAATTAATTCTGGTGAAATTGTCTTCACTAGCAAGACCAGAGTTTATTGCTCATCGCTAGTTGCCATTGAAAAGGTGGTGGTGAGCCTTCTTCTTGAACTGCTGGAATGCTTGGGGTAAAAATACTGCCACAGTTATGGTACGTCGGGACTTTGATAAGAGGCGTTTCGGTACAGTCAAAGTAACAGAGGATGTCATTTGTGACTGTTTATGGTGGTTTCGGTGGCAGAGTGGAAACATGACTTGAGAGTTTCAAACATGGTTTTGCAGGAAAAATGGGCATGGATCAGAGAGGGGAAAACAGGCTCAAGAACTTTGGAGCTAAAAAGTTAGAGATGCATCGGCAGTTTGCGTCACAAGGCAAGAGAGTGATTGTTTTTTGAGGATAGGCAGTTTTAAAAGTGTCAGGAACCGTGCATGAGCAGAGGGCCCCATTTACAATGTCGTTTAGCATAGAGAGCATCAAGGGAAGGATGATAGGAATGGATTCAATGGAGCAGGAGGTGGGTCTGATGGGACTAAGCTGGGAGATCGCTTGAGGAGAGATATGAACGACACAAGAGGGGACGGATCACCAGGACTAGGGCAGAAGGGGAGCCTGGAGGGAGGTTTTCCTTGGTGGGCAATTGAGAACTGGGGCGACTCAGCAGTGACAGCTGAATGGAGGTTCTCAATCTTAGTAATCAAGAAGTCCATGAGCTCCTTGCACTTGACGTTGGAGGTGAAGGTGGAAGGAGCAAGGGATACAGGTTTAAGGAAGCCAGTGATAGTGGAGGAAAGAATCGGAAGCTCATCATTGTTCTCCAGAATGATCCAAGATTAGTGGGCCGGTTTCGCTCAGGAAAGTGAGGCTGGATGTCAGTGAACCAGTTATGTGCCAAAAGCACGCACTTATGCATCCCTGACAAAACAAAACTGGGTGTCATATCAAGGGGAATAACCAGGCTGCGAAAGCCTGAAGTTCTTTCTGGGAACAAGGGCATAATATGTGGTGCTGAGTTATTGGTTGAGCATATCGATATCTGCAGATGCATCATGGCGAATGGGAGCACACAGGCGAATCAGTTAGCAGTTTGAAAGCAACGTTGTCAATGATTTGGGGACAGTTTATTTTCCAGAGGAAATCACAGATGGCAAAAACAGGAAGGCAGATTATTATCTGTATGGCAATAGAGTGGGAAAAGGGGAAAGGCAACGAGACCTGGGCGTCCTTGTGCACCAGTCGCTGAAGGTAAGCATGCAGGTGTAGCAGGCGGTTAAGAAGGCAAATGGTATGTTGTCATTCATAGTGAGAGGGTTCGAGTACAGGAGCAAGGGTGTCTTGCTGCAGTTGTACAGGACCTTGGTGAGACCACATCTTGAGTATTGTGGGCAGTTTTGGTCGCCTTATCTGAGGAAGGATGTACTTGCCATGGAGAGAGTGCAGCGAAGATTCACCAGACTGATATCTGGGATGGCAGGAATTACGTATGAGGAGAGATTGGGTCGATTGGGCTCATACTCGCTGGAGTTTAGAAGAATGAGAGGGGATCTAATTGAAACTTATAAAATTCTAACTGGACTGGACAGACTGGATGCAGGAAGGATGTTCCCGATGGTCGGGGAGTCCAGAACCAGAGGTCACAGTCTAAGGATAAGGGGTAAGCCATTTTGGACAGAGATGAGGAGGAATTTCTTCACCCAGAGAGTGGTGAACCTGTGGAATTCTCTACCATAGAAGGCAGTAGAGGCCAATTCATTAAATATATTCAAGAAGGAGTTAGATATATTTCTTCAGGCTAAAGGGATCAAGGGATATGGGGAGAAGGCACGGACAGAGTATTGAATTTGGATGATCAGCCATGATCTCATTGAATGGCGGAGCAGGCTCGAGGGGCCGAATGGCCTACTGCTGCTCCTATATTCTATGTTTCTAAGTTTCTATGAAGTTAATTTGAAAGGCGGTTAGGGGACTTCGTTGGTGAGAGATACAGGGAAGTGATCAGATATTGGCTAGACTGTGACCGAGAGCATGGAAATAAAGGGGACATGTTGGATGGCAAGGCTGAGCGGTGACCAGCGCCGGTCAAACGGGTGGGAGACGTGGTCCGGGGTGGGAGGCAGAGCGCCGTGGCCAGGAGAGAGTTATATAAAAAAATAATAATAAATTGATGAAAAGCATTCAAGTGCAAATGTATGTGCAAGCTAGAAATTTGGGGGTTAAAGGTTAAAAATGCATGTTCATCTGGAATAATGTGTTCATATATACAAAAGGAAAGGGCTGATTAAGGGGAGTGCAAAGATGTTATTTCATGAAACTTGAAAGAAAACAAAATGTTGCATTAACCTAAGAAAGATGATGTCAGTGACAGAAAACAGGAAACGGAAAGCTCAGTCTAATCCTGCAATGCAGAAAGATGCAGAAGCGATGGAAAAAAGGCTTGAAATTTGTTAATGACATTCCGCGCTAATACAATTACATTCTTCAACTCCAAGAAAGGGCCCCAAAATATTCTGATGAAGGGTCACAGAACTGAAACGTTAACTTTGTTTCTCTCTCCACGGATGCTACCTGACCTTCTGAGTGTTTCCAGAATTTTCTGCTGTTATGCCCCAAAATACTAGTTCGCCCACTGGGGGGCGCCATTTCCCCTAAAGCCGGCCCTGTGCGTGACAATGAATATCAACAAGCGAGTCTATATCTAGGGAGAGGTTTAGTGAGGACAGAAGGGGACTGAAATGAAAGGAGAGAAGGCAAGGCGAGTTGAGATGGAATTTGAAATCATCAGTATGAAGAATCATTCAGTAGCGGTTGAGAGAGGAAAGCTCAGGGAGAATCTCAAGATGGGCAGGTGTGGCAGGGAACATCAATTTTAAGAGACAGCTGAGAGAAGCATCTTGCAGCCACATCTTCTTGAATTCGTTGAGCTTCTTTTGTAGCCAGTCACAAACCAACAATGCCCTACGAGCCACCAATAGAGTTAATGTCTGTGGGAAGAAAAATACAGCTGAAGTTGACTCTAAGTATGTATGATTAATTTCAGTGAAACATATTGCTTTGGGGAAATGGCAACTGGTTTCATTGTTTGTGCGAAGAGGAATTCTATGCTCTTTCAAGGGTGGAGTGGGTTGTTGGGTGTGAGATAATGGACAACGCCACTGAATTTAATGGGAATGAAGATGTGAGATGTGCATTTGTTGTAAACCCAACTGGTTCTCTAATGTCACCCTACCCAGTCTCCACCTGTCTCCAGTCTAACTCTCAATGGATGACATTTAATGCCCTTAGGGCAACTAGGGATCAGACATAAACAGTGTCTTGGCAAGTGATATCCATATCCTGAGAACAAATAAAAGGTCTATATCTTTCTTCCGGCTTAGTGGCTCAGTTGCAATATGTTATACCCACATACCTCATCAGATCTTCGTAAACTGACTGTTCTTGCAGTTGTAATTTCTGTTAAAGGTAAAGAAATATTATTTTTAGCTAAAAGATTGGCCGAGAAATGGAATGCAGCAAAATAAAACAGAAATTATTATTTTAATGAAGGTGAATACTTTAAAGGAATAAAGAAGATGATGTCCTTACCATGTAAATGGAACCTTCATCAATTGGTTTCGGAGCTCCCTCCTGTACAAAAGCAATTCGATACAATGAAGTGGCTCAGAGTTGATGAGCTGGAGTCCGAGCTTTGGACACTGATGCTCCGGGGAGGGGGAGAGTTACCTGGGCACTTTGAACCAAGAGGCAGTCACACCCCTTAAGATAAATACTTTACATTTGTTCTGTGGTCAGTGACAAGAGGGTGTGACTACGAATGGGGCAGGCATGGGGTTCCAGATAGTAGCATTGGAGGAGCATCGGGACTTGCACTTGTCCAATAGGTAGGAGGCTCTTGCAGCTTGATTGGACGCGAGCAGAGCCTGCAGGGAGAATGAGCAAACCGACCACAGCACCGTGGTTCATGGAGTCATTCAAGTTGGGGGAGTAAAAATTTAATTAGTAGTGGTAGGGGGCAGTATAGTTAGGGCGATCGATACTTTTCTCTGCAGCCAAGAGCGTGAGTCCCAAAGGCTGTGTTGCATGCACGCTGCCAGGGATAAGGAGATCTCCTCGGGGCCAGAGCGGAACTTGGAATGGGAGGGGGAGGATACAGTCGTCGTGCTCCATGTAGGAACCAATGACATAGGTAGGACTAAGAAAAAGGTTCTGCTGAGGGAGTTTGAGGAGCTAGGATCCAAAGGAGAAAGCAGAACCAGAAAGGTACTGATCTCTGGATTACTAGCTGAGCCACGAGCAAATTGACATAGGGTAAGATCAGAGAGATGAATGCGTGGCTCAAAGATAGGTGTGGGAGAAATGGGTATCGATTCATTAGCCACTGGCAGCAGTACTGGGGAAAGAGGGAGCTGTTCCGTTGGGATCGGCTTCACTTGAACCAGGCTGGGACCAGTGTCCTGACAGTAGCTGCACTGTAGGACAGAGTATAAATCAATAAATAATGGTTCCTTGTAAGAAAGGTACTGCAATAATCATGGGCGATTGTTATCTTCATATAGATTGGACTAATCAAATTGGCAAGGGCAGCCATGAGGACAAGTTCATAAAATGTATTCTGGATGGTTTCTTATAACAATACGTTGTGGAACCAACCAGCGAGCAGGCTATTTTAAATCTGGTAATGTGTAATGAGACAGGATTAATTAATGATCTGATTGTAAAGGATCCTCTAGGGAAGAGTGATCATAACATGAATGAATTTGAAATTCAGTTTGAGGGTGGGAAAATTGGGTCTGAAACTAGTGCCCTAAACTTAAATAAGGGCAATTACAAAGGTATGAGACAGAGTTGGCTAAAGTAGGCTGGGGAAATAGATTAAAAGTTAAGATGGTACATAAGCTTTTGCAGACATTTAAGGAAACATTTCAGAACTCTCAGCAAAGATGTATTCCAGTGAGAAAGAAAGACTCGACGAGAAGGATGAACCATCCGTGGCTAACTAAAGAAGTTAAGGATGGTATCAAATTGAAAGAACAGCCATACAATGTTGTGATGAATAGTGGTAGGCCAGAGGATTGGGATTTTAAAGAGGGATTAGATAGATTACGAGAGTAAATTAGCAAAAAAAAAAAAAACAGAGAGTAAGAGCTTCTACAGCTATATAAGAAGGAAGAGAGTAGCTAAAGTAAACGGTGGTCCCTTAGAGGATGAGACTAGGGAATTAATAATGGGAAACAGGGAAATGGTACAGACTTTGAACAAATATTTTGTATCGGTCTTCATGGTAGAAGACACTAAAAGCATCACAATAATGAATGATAATCAAGAGGCTATAGGGAGGGAGGAACTTACAACAATCACTATCACTAGAGAAAAAGTACTAGGGAAACAATTGGGACTAAATGCTGACAAGTACCTTGGACCTGATGGCCTGCATCCTAGGGTCTTAAAAGAAATGGCTGCAGAGCTTGTGGATGCGTTGGTTGTAATCTAACAAAATTCCCTGGATTCTGGAGAGGTCCCAGCGAATTGGAAAACCGCAAATGTAACTCACTTATTCAAGAGAGGAGGGAGACAGAAAGCTGGAAACTATGGGCCAGTTAGCCTAACATCTGTCATTGGGAAAATGCTGGAGTCCATTATTAAGGAAGTAATAGCAGGACACTTAGAAAATCATAATACAATCAAGCAGAGTCAACATGGTTTTATGAAAGGAAAATCGTGTTTGACAAATTTACTAGAGTTCTTTGAGGATGCAACGAGCAGGGTGGATAAAGGGGAACCAGTAGATGTAGTGTATTTGCATTTCTGGAAGGAATTTGATAAGGTGCCACATAAAATGTTGCTGCACAAGATAAGAGTTCACAGGTTTGGAGGTAATATAGTAGCATGGATCGAGGATTAGCTAACTAATGGAAAAGAGAGAGTCGGGATAAATGGGTATTTTTTAGTTTAGCAAACAGTAACTAGTGGGATGCCAAAGAGATCAGTGCTAGGGGCTCAACTATTTACAATGTATGCCAATCACTTGGATGAAGGACCGAGCATACTGTAGCTAAATTTGCTGATGATACAAGGATAGGTGGGAAAGCAAGTTGTGAGGAGGATGCAAAGAGTCTGCAAAGGGATATAGATAGATTAAGTGATTGGCAAAAATTTGGCAGACGGAGTATAATGTGGGAAAATGTGAGGTTATCCACTTTGGTAGGAAGAATAAAAAAAGCAAATTATTATTTAAATGGAGACAGACCACAAAATGCTACGGTACAGAGAGATCTGGGGTTCCTCGTACATGAAATACAAAATGTTAGCATGCTGGTACAGCAAGTAATTAGGAAGGAAATGAAATGTTGTCCCTTATTGCAAGGGGTTTGGACTATCAAAGTATGAAAGCCTTGCTATAACTGTAGAGGGCGCTGGTGAGACCACATCCGGAGTACTGCGTGCAGATTTGGTCCCCTTATTTAAGGAGGGATGTACTTGCATTGGAGGCAGTTCAGGGAAGGTTCACTAGGTTGATTCCTGAGATAAAAAGGTTGTTATATGAGGAAAGGTTGAGGAGGTTGGGCCTATACACATTCGAGTTTAGAAGAATGAGAGGTGATCTTATTGAAACATATAAGATTCTCAGGGGGTTTGACAGGATAGATGCAGGGTCGGATGTTTACACTCTTGGGGGAATCTAGAACTAGGGGGCATAGTTTTAGAATAAGGGGTCGCCCATTTAAAACGGAGATGAGGAGGAATTTCTTCTCTGAGAGGGTCGTGAATCTTTGGAATTCTCTACCCCAGAGAGCTGCAGAGGTGGAGTCATTGAATATATTCCAGGCGGAGATAGACAGATAAATGAGCTACAGGAGAATCAAGGCTTATGGGGAGACATAGAGTCATAGAGTCATAGAGTTATACAGCACAGAAAGAGGCCCTACGGCCCATCGTGTCTGCGCCGGCCATCAAGCCCTGTCTATGCTAATCCCATTTTCCAGCACTTGGTCCGTAGCCTTGTATGCTATGGTGTTTCAAGTGCTCATCTAAATGCTTCTTGAATGTTGTGAGGGTTCCAGCCTCTACCACCCTTTCAGGCAGTGAGTTCCAGATTCCAACCACCCTCTGGGTGAAAAAGTTTTTCCTCAAATCCCCTCTAAACCTCCTGCCCCATACCTTGAAACTATGCACCCTGGTTATTGACCTCCCTACTAAGGGGAAAAGTTCCTTTCTACCTACCATATCTATGCCCCATGTAATTTTGTACACCTCAATCAGGTCCCCTCTCAGCCTTCTCTGCTCTAAGGAAAACAACCCCAGCCTGTCCAGCCTCACTTCATAGCTGAAGCGCTCCAGCCCAGGTAATATCCTAGTGAATCTCCTCTGCACCCTCTCCAATGCAGTCACATCCCTCCTATATAGTGGCCTAAGTAGCGTTTTGTACAGCTCCATCATAACCTCCCTGCTCTTATATTCTATGCCTCGGCTAATGAAGGCAAGTATCCCATATGCCTTTTAACCACCGTATCTACCTGTCCTGCTGCCTTCGGGGATCTATGTACATGCACACCAAGGTCCCTCTGATCCTCTGTCCTTCCTAGTATCCTACCCTTATTGTGTATTCCCTTGCCTGGTTAGTCCTCCCAAAATGCATCACCTCACACTTTTCTGTGGGTGGGAAAGTGGAGTTGAGGCCAAGATCAGATCAGCCATGGTCTTACTGAATGGCGGAGCAGGTTCGAAGTGCCAAATGGCCTATTCCTGCTCCTATTCCTTATTTTCATATAATCTTATGTTCTTAATTTAAACAGTTACAGAAAGAATCCCATGTATTTGCTTCAAAATTAATGGGTAGCATACATCCCGAGTTAAAATTTGGAAGAGTTTGCTTACATTATCCATCCCACAGATGAAATTGCAGGAGGTGAATTTTCACTTTTACCGCCTGTTGAACAAGGGCAACTGTACATCAAACGCCCATTTTATGCACCGCTCCATTTTGGATTCAGTTGTAAAGTGAAAATTCATCCCAATATTCTGTCTAGCACCAGGAGCATTTTTAGGTTGCTGTAAAAACCCAACTGGTCCACTATTGCTCTGAGGCGAGATCACCTGCCATGCACAACCTGGTCTGAGGAAGGATGTTCTTGCCATGGAGGGAGTGCAGCGAAGGTTCATCAGACTGATACCTGGGATGGCAGGAATGACGTATGAGGAGAGACTGGGTCGATTGGGCTTATACTCGTTAGAGTTTAGAAGAATGAGAGGGGATCTCATTGAAACTTATAAAATTCTAACAGCACTAGACAGGCTAGATGCAGGAAGGATGTTCCTGATGGCGGGGGAGTCCAGAACCAGGAGTCACAGTCTAAGGATAAGGGGTAAACCATTTAGGACTGAGATAAGGAGGAATTTCTTCACCCAGAGAGTGGTGAACCTATGGAATTCTCTACCACAGAAGGCAGTTGTGGCCAATTCATTAAATATATTCAAAAAGGAGTTGATATATTTCTTAAGGCTAAAGGGATCAAGGTATATGGGGAGAAGGCAGGGACAGGGTACTGGGTTTGGATGATCAGCCATGATCTCATTGAATGGCGGAGCAGGCTCGAGGGGCCGAATGGCCTACTCCTGCTCCTGTCTTCTATGTTTCTATGTTTCTATGTCTGGTTATATGTGACTCCAGTTTACTGATACTACAGGAACCATGACTTAGACTGTGGTAAACAAGCATAGATTCCATTTTGTTTACTGGGCTCACCAATATAGTGGAATATTAATAGAACTGTACCAACCGTTTGCAGTCCAGGAATATTTTCATAGTTCCCAGCTGAGTTCTCACCGATTATAGCAGAGATGTCTATGGGAATATCAACATTTTATCAGCCTTGAAAATACAATCACGGAACCACTCTAGATGGCAATAAAAATAGACTGTATAATTGATATACATTACAAGAAATTGCAGCTTTTATTTGATTTTCTTTCTGTTATTGGTGGTGGAGTGGATTCTGTGCTGATCAACTTAAAGGCTGCTGGCTTCATAACTTCTATTGTGTGACCAAAGGGCATAGTGCGAACAGACTGAATCAAGGAGCGAAAAATCCGAAAACCTACCAAGCAATGGGGTTAATTATGACTTTGAGTGAGAACCTCAAGTGGCTGATGGCGAATCGAAAGTCCGTTTTACATTTGTCCAGATTTTTATTTCCATTGAAGTCAATGGAAATTGGGGAGAATTGCAAAATGGGCCACCGATTCGCTATCACCCGTTTTACACCATGATACCAGGGCAAATTTGCGCGCAATACTTCATAATTTGGGTGTTGGTACAGCTGACTGGCATTACAAATATAGCACCCAATTAGCAAACCATAAAAGTATGGCCGCTGCTGCAAAATTTCTAACTCATTGTGCATTCAGTAGCTCTGTCAAAAGTCTATGAGCTCCTGAGCTGGTACAAGGAATGCACAATTCTCTGCATGCTGAGACCGTCACGTGAAAATGGAGCCAGCAAGAGAGATTGTTGCTATCGAAACAAAAGGATTTTCAAGAAGATGTACTTTACATATAGGATCCTTCCTTCCACCTTTCGCATCATTGTCCTAACTTCAATGAGCTATGTCAAGCAGAACGTTGAGTAAACACCTACTATTGTCATCTTTTTCCCCAAGCAACATTAAGCATGCTCTGCAAATATCTCATTTGCAAAGCACAAAACAGGGGTTGTTCAATTAGATTCTGTTAATTTAGCTGCAACATAGCACTTCAAAGGTTGTATGATATATGGCTAGTGTCAGTTGTGGATCAGTAACACACTCGCCTCTGAGTCAGAAGTTGTGGGTTCATAATCCCGTTCCAGGGACTTGAGCACCTAAATCTAGGCTGACACTCCAGTGTAGTGCTGAGGGTGTGCTGCACTGTCGGAAATGCCGTCTTTTGATGAGACGTTAAACCTAGGCTCTCTCAGGAGGATGTAAAAGATCCCATGGCACTATTTCGAAGAAGAGTAGGGGAGTGGCCAATATTTATCCCTCAATCAACATAACCAAAACAGAATATCTGGTCATTATCACATTGCTGTTTGTGGGAGCTTGCTGTGTGCAAATTGGCTGCCGCGTGTCCCACATTGCAACAGCGACTACACTCCAAAAAGTACTTCATTGGCTGCAAAGCGCTTTATAAAGTCTGGTGGTCGTGAAAGGCGCTTATTAATACAAGTCTTTCTGTTTTTTTTAAATTTTCAAATAATTACAAATCAACAAGGCGGTTAAAACATGCACTGGCACAGCAACGTTGAAGTGACAAATTATTTCACTTACTGTTTATTGTTGAATTAATGTTCGGATCATTTTGCCCCGGCTTTTGAACTTTCATCCTAAGTAAATGTTGTACAACAGGCCAAAATATTAACTGCTCAGGGTATTTTATTGGAATAATTCATTCAAAATGATTTGCAAAGGAAATTCTACAAATGACTAATTATTAATTCACATTGTCATGCATGCTAGTCGATCTCTACATCAGGACTCAAAACAAATATCTTCACGGCATGGCAAATAAATTGATCCGGGCACGGAGATATAATTCAGGTTCCCAGTGTAAACTCGTTTGTTGTGCTCTTATTTTTTAACCTATCAGTTATATTGTTATTTTCAGTCAAGATGAAAGGCCAGATAATTTCTCGGTATACACGTTGAGCAGTTGGGAGATGCAAAACTGAGCCACTGCAGCATTACCAGTGGAGGGAGAGTGTAATTACAGCGTGAGGAGTTTACAGAGCATATTCCTATCAATCCGGAAACAAGATCAATTAATTTTAACTGTGGAAACATGCGTCAAACCGAACACACATTTGAAGTGTGAAATAGAAATATTTGGGAACAATTTCTTACAAACCTATTAAATTCAATCCAATGGGCTTTCTCCCAAAAAAATAATATGCAGGTAGAATTTGAATACTATATTTACCTGACTACTTTACTTTTGACCAACCATGCACTGATCCCGCTGATCAAACCCACAATAAGAAGAACAGCAATCACTATCCCTGCTATGCCGCCGCTGCTTATTATATTGTCACCATTGGATTGATCTGAAAAATGCAATAAGACAAAATAATAAAGGTAATTATCACACACCAGAAACAATTCCACTTCAGCAGCAATGCGCAACGGCAAGAGAAATATATATTACAGATTTTATTGTCATCGTGTTTGACTGTTGCCAAGTTTACGGGATACAGAGAATAAAGTTGGGCATGATGGAATCCTACAGAACTAATGATCAGCTCATTCAAACACAGCTCTGTGCTGCTCCATGAGTGACAAGCTGGTTCAGTCCCTCTGCCGCTGTTACCGCCATATATTTCAATTTAGTCTGTACAGCACTTGCTGCTCCTCACCCCAGCCCAGCGCTGGGGCAGCACTGAATGAAATCCCTAGTGTTGTACACGTTGTCTTACAAAAAGGATTAGGTTCCTTAGCAATCTCCAAATGCAATGGCACAGAAATTTGGGTCGGGGGCTTCCCGCGGGTGCAAGCCCCCGACCTGCACTTACCTAGCGCGCTGGCGGTTGTGCTGTGAGCCCGCGTGGGATTCCGATCCTGGGCCCCCTCCAACTGCCGGCGCGCAGTTAGTTCGATGCGTCCCCTGGGATCACGTGGGCCATGGAGAGCCAATGGTAGCAGGGAATGCTTCATTCATAAATTTGACAGGAAGGGCTGTCAAACTTATAAATACTACGAGCCCCAAAACATCACTAAATCTTCAAATAAATTTTTTTAAATCATATTTTTAAAATAAACTATAATGTACATGAAATAACTATTTTAAACAATAATTTATATTTTTGAAAAAAATAATTTTATTTGCTAACGGGGCTAAAAATGAACTTATCTATCTTTAAAGTATTCAAAAATAATAAACCTGTGGAAAAAGTGTTTTAATTTTAATTAATTCACCACTTACCTTGCTAAAAGCAGGCCTTGCGACTGCTTTTTACATATGTAAATTCTGCAGACTTACATTCCCGGAGAAACCTGCAAAAAAAAAGTAAGTTCGATGCGCACGCGCTGCCTCTCCCGCGCACGCATTTGACCTCTGAACCCCTTCGTTCAGGGGAATGGAAGTGCCTGTTTCCCACGCATGCGCAGTGCATGCAGGAACCCGGCACTTCCATTGGGCCTACGGGTGAGTACCCCATGCGTACTCACCTGTGGAGACCCGAATTTCTGGGCCAATATGTAGACTGAGCTGCGACGTAGATTTCATACTTTGTCAACTTCCATTCTCTGACGCTTGCAATGTTGTGCATCTTCCTGTTCAAATGAGCTATTGGGTGAAATGTCTATTGGGCGGTGGTTAAAACATGTGCTAGCGATTCAGCAGCCCATTTTCCTCTTTGCCCAGTTCCCTTTTTCATTAAATTCAATGCGGATGGAGGACTTCAAATTTTGTCAATATGATAAAAAAATTACAGGCGGTTGGGGAGCAACTCTTATACACCATTACCACTTGCAATAACTGAGGAAAATCCGAGCTATATGGAATATTGTTAATATGGAACAGGCACTGAGTGATGTCGGGTTGGAGCTGGCGGGATACTTATTAGAAGGATTTCAACCGGAAACTCCAAAAAAGGGACACGTGGGTTTCTGGGCTTTATGCATGCAATTGTATCGAATACAAAGTCTAACCCCACTATTTAAGAAAGGAGAGAGAGAAAACGGGGAACTGCAGACCAGTTAGCCTGACATCAGTAGTAGGGAAAATGCTAGAATCTATAATTAAGGACGCGGTAACAGGGTACTTAGAAAATAATAATAGGATTGGGCGGAGTCAACACGGATTTATGAAAGGGAAATTGTGTTTGACAAATCTATTAGAGATTTTTACGGTGATATCTAATAGAATAGATAAGGTGGAACCAGTGGATGTGGTGTTTCCAGAATGCTTTCGATAAGGTGCCACAATTTTAAACCAAAATTAGGGCTCATGGGATTGGGGGTAATATACTAGCATGGATTGAGGATTGGTTAACGGACAGAAAACAGAGAGTAGGAATAAATGAGCCATTTTCGGGTTGGCAGGCTCTAACTAGTGGCGTATCGCAAGGATCATTGCTTGGGCCTCAGCTATTCACAAAATACATCAATGATTTGGATGAGGGAACCAAATGCAATATTTCCAAGTTTGCTGATGATACAAAGCTGGGTGGGAGTGTAAGTTGTCAGGAGGATGCAAGAAGGCTTCAAGAGGATATAGAAAAGCTAAGTGAGTGGCAAGAACATGGCAAATGGAATATAATGTGGAGAAATGTAAAGTTATCCACTTTGGTAGAAAAAACAGAAAATCAGGGCATTTTTAAAATGGGGAAAGATTGGGAAATGTTGGTGTTCAGAGGAACCTGGGTGTCCTTTTCACGAATCACTGAAAATTAAAATGCAGGTACAGGAAACAATTAGGAAAGCAAATGGCATGTTTGCCTTTATTACAAGAGGACTTGACTAAAAGAGTAAATATGTCTTACTGCAATTGCATAGGGCCCTGGTGAGACCACACCTGGAATATTGGGTACAGTTTTGGTCCCCTTACCTTAGGAAGGATATACTTGCCATAGGGGGAGTGCAACGAAGTTTCACCAGACTGGTTCCTGGGATGGGGGGATTGTCCTATGAGGACAGATTGAGTAGGCTAGGCCTATATTCTCTAGAAGTTAGAAGAATTAAAGATGACCTAATTGGAATATACAAAATTCTTACAGTACTTGACAGGGTAGATGCAGGGAGGATGTTTCCCCTGGTTGGGGAGTCTAGAAGCAGGAGTCACAGTCTCAGAATAAGGGGTCGGCCATTTAGGACTGAGATGGGGAGAAATGTCTTCACTCAGAGGCTGGTGAATCTTTGGAATTCTCTATCCCAGAGGGCTGTGGAGGCTCAGTCGTTGAGTATATTCAAGACAGAGATCGATAGATTTTTGAATATTAATGGTATCAAGGGATATGGGGATAGTTCAGGAAAGAGGAGATGAAGTAGAAGATCAGCCATGATCTCATTGAATGGTGGAGCAGACTCGAAGGTCGAAATGGCCTTATCCTGCTTCTATTTCTCATGTTCTTATGTAAAAGTCAAGAAGGTGAGAATGACTGCACAAGAAATTCATCAGGACGCAGTTAGAATGCTATTTGCTTCTTTGGGTTTCACTGGAATGCGAGCGATCAGAGGATTTAGATGAAATGAGGGACTCAGAACCGGGACTGTTTTCACTGCAACTGAGAAGACTAAGAGAAGATAATCATAGAAACATAGAAACATAGAAGATAGGAGCAGGAGTATGCCATTCGGCCCCTCGAGCATGCTCCGCCATTTAATGAGATCATGGCTGATCATCCAAATTCAGTGCCCTGTCCCTGCTTTCTCCCCATATCCCTTGATCCCTTTAGCCTTAAGAAATATATCTAACTCCTTCTTGAATATATTTAATGAATTGGCCTCAACTGCCTTCTGTGGTAGAGAATTCCACAGGTTCACCACTCTCTGGGTGAAGAAATTCCTCCTCATCTCAGTCTTCAATGGCTTACCCCTTGTCCTTAGACTGTGACCCCCTGGTTCTGGACGCCCCCGCCATCGGGAACATTCTTCCTGCATCTAGTCTGTCTAGTCCTGTTAGAATTTTTTAAATTCAATGAGATCCCCTTTCATTCTTCTAAACTCCAGCAAGTATAAGCCCAATCGACCCAATCTCTCCTCATACGTCATTCCTGTAAATCACTGGTCTGTAACGCAGTAAAAGTTGTATAAACCTTAGCTTCACACTAGAAATCCAAAAGTGGAGGTAATAAGATATTGCCCATGATCCCGATTCAATCATAACACAGAAGACGGAGCTAGATAAGCATTTCAAGCATTTGACATTGTAAGGAGAAATAGCTGGGACACTGAAACTGCAAATTGAGACATATTGTCGATTTAAAATGATAACGTACAATTTATTTCCAGGGATCGAGCAGAGAGAGCCATTGTGAAGTGTGCGTTTCCACAGGGAAGAAGAGCCATGAAGTATCTGTACGAATCTGATTGCGCAGTTTAAGAATTAGGTACATTACGCATCATATTGCATTATGTATGAGATCTTTTGGACTATTCCGTCTGGGAGAAGTTAAACACCCTCATATTATATAACCCAATCAAAATCTTACTTATAATTTCTTTATCTCTAAATCAGCTAGAATAGCATATCCGACTACTAAAAGGGTAGTCAAAGAAAGGGTGGGGTCGATTAGGGACCCTGGGGAGATCTTGTTCTGGAGGGAGATGGCATGGCTGGGGCATAAATTACTAAACGAGTGCTTTGCATCTGTCTTCACTGGAGAAGAGAATGTCGCCAACGTAGCAGTAAAGGAGGAGGTAGTAACGATATTGGTTAGGATAAAAATAGATAAAGAAGAGGTACTTAAAAGGTTGGCCCACCTAGGAGTAGAACAGCCAACCATTCCTGATGGGATGCAGCCTACGTTGCTGAGGGATGTAAGCGCTGAAATTGTGGAGGCTCTGGCCACAATCTTCCAATCCTCTTTAAATATGGGGTGGGTGTGGTGAGGAGTGGAGAAAAGAAAAGCAAGAATACACTGCCATGATTAGTGAGAAAAGGCCTTTTCTGCCATACCTTTGATTTAGTTGTCTATTACTTTAATACTTCTGGTGTGTTTGCAGCAGCTACAGTTAATGATAGACAACGCTTTCCCTCCCATCACTCAAACTAATTATGTAAAATGCGGGAAATACTCAGCAGCTCAGGCAGCATCTGTGGAGAGAGAAACAAAGTTAACTTTTCAGGTCCATGATCTTTCATCAGAGCGATAGGTCAGAGAGTGTTTAAAGACCAGGGCCTAGAAATTCAGTTGTTTGCGCCAGTCGCTAGCGCCTTAGGAGGAGGAGATGTGGGGCGCTAGGCGGCTAGCGGCCGGGCCCAGTGCGATCTGCACCTCTCCCCAACTTCAGTAAAGATTTAGCAGCGGCGCAAAGCCTTTGCGCGTGCTCAGCTGCGCGCGCAGATCCTGACGTCATTTCATCATGCAACGCCCTTTGTGCGCCCCGAACCGGAAATTCAGTGGCGCCGCCCTTCTTTGCGCCTGGCGCCCCCAGCGACTGGTAGAGGGGAACGGTTCCCAGTCGCTGCGGGGCGTGGGGGGTGCTATTTAAAAGGGACTCCTCCTGCAGTATAAGTGGCAGCCATTTTGTGCCAATCCCTCTGTGTGAGAGACGGATATTTGGAGAGAGGCAAAGGCAGAGAGCTTTCTGCTTTGACTCAGCGCTTGCACAGGTACTTGTGGCTTCAGGCCAGAGCTTTGCACTTGGATTTCATTTTCAGTGCCATAACCTTGAGTCGCCACATATAATGGGGGCTGCAATGGGTGGAAACGTTGGCTTTCTGCATTGCTTTCAAAGGGATCAGAGACGCCGTGAGAGAGTGCCAGTCATGGCCAGACAGAGATTGGCCAACAGGCGTCGGCACAGGAGGCCTTACCCACCCAGAGTATACCGCCAGCAGTTCTCATATCTGAACATGTCTGAGGAGCAGTGTGTTCGGAGGTTGCGATTCAGAAGGGAGGTGGTCACTCAGATCTGCCACCTGCTTCGCAGAGATCTGCAGCCACAGCTGAGGAGCAGGACGTCTCTGTCAGTGGCAGTGAAGGTGACGGTGGCTCTCAACTTCGATGCCACTGGCTCCTTCCAAATGGCTACTGGGGACATTGCCAACATCTCCCAGTTCACGGTACATTGCTGCATCCGCCAGGTGAACAATGCCCTTTTCAGAAGGAGACGTCAGTACATCTCCTTCCCCATGACCTTGGACAAGCAGCAAGAGCGTGCAATCGGCTTTGGAAGAATAGCGGGCTTCCCCATGGTTGAGGGCGTAGAACTGATGAACCAGCAATAGTCAGGCCTTGCTTCAGGGCTGCAGTGTGCAGGGAATGGCAGCCAAACAAGTCGACCCTTCCCCTGTAAGAGCTGACCAGCACCAGCGTGTCTGCCTTCATTGAGCAACTCGCCGTACATGCGCTGCGCCCGTCCTCGGTGTTAGCGCCCCGGATCACCGGCTTAGCACCTAATGATAGTCATGCATCACCTGCTTTAGCGCAGCAGCAACCTCTTGGGGCGATGCCACTGAATATCGCCGAAGGTGGCGCGAAGTTGCGCCGGGCGCAAACTTTAGCGGCCGCCCGGCTGTAGCGCCCCAAACGTGGCTATACTGAATTTCTAGGCCCGGCACTTCAAATCCAGCACGAAGCTCATGGTCTACAGGGCAGCAGTGATACCCGCCCTGCTGTATGCCTCAGAGACATGTAGCATATACAGCAGGCACCTCAAAGCTCTGGAGAGGTACCACCAACGCTGCCTCTGCAAGATCCTGCAAATCCATTGGGAGGATAGGCGCACCAACGTCAGTGTTCTCGCTCAGGCCAACATCCCCAGCATCAAAGCTTTGACCATGCTCAATCAGCTCCAATGGACGGGTCACATCATCCGCATGCCTGATATGAGACTCCCAAAACAAGCGCTGTACTTGGAGCTCCGGCACAGCAAGAGAGCCCCAGATGGGCAGAGGAAACGCTTTAAGGACACCCTTAAAGCCTCCTTGAAAAAGTGCAACATCCTCCCCGACACCTGGAAATCCCTGGCCCAAGACTGCAGAAAGTGGAGGAGAAGCATCCGGGAAGGCGCCGAACACCTCGAGTCTCTTCGCTGGGAGTAAGTGGAAGGCAAGCGCAGGCAGCGGAAGGAGCGCACGTCAACCCAAGAACCCCACCCACCCTCCCCTTCAACCCGCGTCTGCCCCACCTGTGACAGAGACTGTAGGTCCCGCATTGGACTCATCAGTCACCTGCGAACTCATTTTTAATGTGGAAGCAAGTCATCCTCAGTTCTGAGGGACTTTCTAAGAAGAAGGAGGTCAGCGACCTGTCGAAAGGTCAACCACCTGAAACGTTATCTCTGGTTCTCTCTCCCCAGATGTTGCCTGAGTTGCTGAGTATTTCTGATTTTAGTTCAGATTAACAGCATCCGCAATATTCTGTTTTTGTTCAAACTAATTATATTGATCTGCAAAATATCGGTGGTGATATATTCACTTTGATTTTTGTGTCTCATTGCAGTGCATTTTTATTGATCACATGTAAGCGCTGATCATTGGGAGTATAGATCACACAATAGTGGGAAACATGTCATCCATTCTTTAGAATCACAGAAGTATGGATTGAGGACATAATTTACACCAGTTGACTCTAGGGCATTGCTATAACCTTGTCTTTGCTAATTTAAGCAGTCGCTATTCCATTGAAAATAAGCAAGGCAAGGCCTATGTTAAAGTAGCCAACACAGGGCTAGCAGAATAAGCATTGGTCTATTATCACAGATAATAATTTCTTGGCCATATACTGTATTAATTAAAACATCAATAAAACACCAAAATTATTACATTTTTTAACGAATTAAGAATTCAGAGCTGAATATTTGCCCAAACATAAAGTTAAAATAATGGCACTACTCCATAAAAGACATGCAAATTCACGGAAACAGAGTAGTGGACGCTTTATTTGCATTCATGCATTTGGAATTAAACTGAGTCAGTCACTGGGTAAATATTAACAAATTATGCATTCTGCTAACTACAGTAACATATTGATAATCACAAAACTTCTGCATGAACATGTAGCCTGATTACCGAGCCCTTGCTTCTTTTAACATGGTTTACAGTTTTCTCTGCTGGAAAATGAATATCCAAGATAATATTCATGATGCCACACGATTTAGAGAACACAATTTAGGCAGGAGACTTTTCATAGTTCTGTCGGTGTAGCTATTAATTCTCAACTCAGTGGGTGTAGAGGCAGCTCACATTTAATCATCCGTCTCCCTTCAGCACCATATGCAAAACATTGAATTATCAGAATAGATCTAAATATATGTAAATAATAACCTAGCAAACAACAGTCGACATGGATTCAGAAGGAATAAAGTCCTGCCTGGCCAATCTCCTTAACCTTATTGAGGAAGTGGCAGGTGACATAAAGTGTGAAGAGGTAAAGTATGTGGTGTATCTCGGCTTCCAAAAGACGTCAGACAAAGTTCCAGGAAAAAGACAACTGGCTAAGCTCAAGAGAATTCAGGAGAATATGAGAATTCAGGTTAAACCTTTAGAAAGACTAAGAAAATGGCTGAAACATTGAACAATGGCAGATGGCATTTAATGGGTGTTACAAATCGTATGATCCATGAAGAAAGACTCATGAAATAACACTGGACGGCCAGCTGGTGGCGCCGTCCAAGGAGTATAAAGAGTCGGGCATGGGCCCAGCTATCCCAGGACATTTTGTAAACAGGAACTAGTGAAAGATAACTAGGCCTCCATGTTTTGAAACAAGTTGATTAAAGCCTTGCTTTATACACGAACCAAGTGCGTAGTGAGTTTTATTACTTCAATGTGGATATAAAATAAAGTGCAATTCTGAAAGCAGAAAAGAATGAAATGGGTGATACATATACTGCATGAATGCTGGCAAAATTGCTCTGGATGAAGTTAAAACAGATCTAGGAGTCCTAGTAGATTTGATGCCCCAACCAATGAATATCAGCAGTCACAATGCTAATAGAATGCTGAACTGCATAGTGAAAACAATGGAGTACACGTCAAAGAGGCGGATACTGCAGCATGATGATTATGTTACTGGGCTTGTAATACCAGTGGCCTGTGCTAATGCTCTGAGAGACAGTGAGTTCAAATCTTCGCCTCTCTGCTTTAGACTGCAAATGCATTTTCTGTCGTTCCTGGGATGTAGCTGACGCTGGCAAGGCCAGCATTTATTGCCCATCCCTAATTGCGCCTGGGAAGGTAGTGGTGAGCCAGTTACTTAAACCGCTGCAGTCCATGCAGTGAAGTTACTCCCACAGTGCTGTTGCAAGCGTGTTCCAGGATTTTTACTCAGTGACGATGAAGGAATGGGGATATATTTCCAAGTCAGGATGGTGTGTGACTTGGAGGGAAACTTGGAGGTGATGGTGTTGCCATGTGCCCGCGGCCCTTGGCTTTCGAGGTCGAGGGTTTGCAACATGCTGTCCAAGTAGCCTTGGCGAGTTGCTGCAGTGCATCTTGAAGATGGTACACACTGCAGCCACAGTGCACCAGTGGTGGAGGGATTGAATGTTGAATGTGGTGGTTCGTATGCCAATTATGTACGCTGCTTTGATCTGGATGGTGTCAAGCAACTTGAGTGCTGTGGGAACTGTGTTCATCCAGGCAAGTGTATAGTATTCCATCGCACTCCTGACTTTTGCCTTGTAGATGGTGGAAAGGCTCTGGGGAGTCAGGAGGTGAGACACTTGCCCCAGAATAACCAACCTCCGATCTGCTTTTGTAACAACAGTTTTTATGTGGCGGGTCCAGTTTTGTTTTGACCCCGAGGATATTGATGGTGGGGCATTCAGCATGGTAATGCCGTTGAATTTCAAGGGGTGGTTGTTAGTATCTCTCTTGTTGGAGATATTAATTGCCAGGCACTTGTTTGGCGTGCATGTTGCTTACTACTTATCAGGCCAAGCCTGAATGTTATCCAGAACTTGCTGACTGCTTCTTTATCTGAGGAGTTGCAAATGGCACTGAGCACTTGCAATCATCAGCGAACATCCCCACTTCTGATCTTATGTTGGAGGGAAGGCCATTGATGAAGCAACTGAAGATGGTTGGGCCTAGAACACTGCCCTGAGGAACTCCTGCAGCGATGTCCTGGGGCTGAGATGATTGACCTTCAACAATCACAACCACCTTCCTTTGTGCTCGGTATGACTCCAGCCAGTCGAGAGTTTCCCCCCGATCCCCATTGACTTCAACTTTACTCGGGCTCCTTGATGTCACACTATGTCAAATGTAACGCCACTCTAAAGCAGCAAATATGATGCAACAATTCCAAAGTTGAATTTTAAATCCATGTGATCTTAGAGGATTTTCCAAGAGTTATAGAAAACAGCTACATTTTTTGTGAGGAAAAAAGCTAGACCGCGAAGTTAGGGTGAGCAGAAGATGAAAATGCTTTGAGCACAAAGGGCTCTGGCATCACACCACCCACATTTGTGGAAGAACTTGGGAGTTGGGGAGTTCCTACATTTGCCTTCGCCAGTCTTTTCCTTTTCACCTACCTATAGAAGCTTTTAAAATCCGTTTTCATATTTTTCACTGGTTTCTGCTCATACTCAATTTTCCCTTTCTTTATCAATTTCTTTGTCACCCTTTGCTGATTTCTAAAAGATCCCAATTCTCACACTGACCGCTTTTTCTGGCAACTTTATAAGCTTCCTCCTTTGACTTAATACTAGCTTTAATATCGTTTGTTAGCCATGGTTGGATCACTTTCCCTTTTGGGTTTTTATGCCATATGTTTGTTACAAATTATGCATTATTTCCTTAAATGTTAGCCATTGTATGTCCACCTTCATACCTTTTAGTGTAGTCTCTCAGTCTACCATGGCTAACTTGTCCCTCATACTCTTGTAGTTTCCTCTGTTTAGATTGAAGACCTTAGTTTCAGATTGGACTACATCACTCTCAAACTTAATGTAACATTCAATCATGTTATGGTCATTTGTCCCTAAAGGCCCCTTTACCACAAGATTATTGATAATCTCACGACTGACATTCCTTATTTTGAGTGGTCTGCCCAGAGTGGGACTAAACTGAGTGGATGGAACAGAGTGCTTTGGTTGGAAATTTGTAAAGAGTGGGAATTTCTGGTAATTATTGGGTAAGTAGAAGCTGTAAAAAGTGAAATTTAGTTGAAAATATATGTTTGAACAGAGAAATGTAATTATTTAACAATTGTAGTTAGCAGAAGCTGACTGCCAGTGGCAGTTACCTGTCAGTCAAGTGTAAGGGCACCCTGTTCCACTCATCTATCACCCCCAACACACCTTCACCTTCACCCGGCACCTTCCCATGCAAGCACAGGAGATGCAACACCTGCCCTTTCACGTCCTCTCTTCCCACTGTCCAGAGCCCCAAATATACTTTCCAGGTGAAAGAGGGATTTACTTGTAAATTAACAACAACAACAACTTGTGTTTATATAGGGCCTTTAACGTCGTAAAACGTCCCAAGGTGCTTCACAGGATTATGTTAAGACAGACAAGTTGACACCGATCCACATAAGGAGAAGTTAGGGCAGGTGACCAAAAGCTTGGTCAAAGAGTTAGGTTTTAAGGAGCCTCTTATAGGAGGAAAGAGAGGTAGCAAGGCAGAGAGATTTAGGCAGGGAATTCCAGAGCTCAGGGCCTGGGCAAGAGAAGGCACGGCCACCAAAGGTTGAGCAATTATAATCAGGAATCCTTAAGGTTCTTACAATTTACTATACTGTATCCACTGCTCACGATGCGGTCTCCTCCACATTGGGGAGACCAAAACGCAGATTGGGTGACCACTTTGCGGAACACATCATTTCAATGCATAAGGATGATCCCAAGCTTCCGGTCGCCTGTCACTTTAATTCGCCGCTCCACTCCAACCCTTATCTCTCCGTCCTCGGCCTATTACACTGTTCCAATGAAGCTCAACGTAAGCTCGAGGAACAGCACCTTATCTTTCGATTGGGCACTTTACAGCCTTCTGGAATTAACATCGAGTTCAACAATTTCAGACTATAACCACGGCCCCTGTAATTTTTAAAATATATATTTTTTCCCCTTGTCTCTCACATGGTAGTTGTTGATGATTCTGCCATCGCCATTCACACCTCATCTAGGGTCACCTTTTGTTTCTTAACTTGTCCCATTACCTCTCCTTATGCCTTGCAACATCATCCCTTTTCTCAGTCAGTCTCTCCGGCCTTCCAGCCTGTCACAGACGTTCCCTTTGTTCTTTCCTCCCCTCCTCCCTGCCCTTGCTTTAAAATCTCTCTTCTCAACCTTTTCCAGTTCTGAGGAAGTGTCCGCGACCCAAAACGTTGACTCTGTTTCTCTCTCCGCAATGCTGCCTGACCGGCTGATAGTTCCCAGAATTTTCTGTTGTTATTTCAGATTCCCAGCATCCGCAGTAATTTGCTATTGTATGTGCGTGACTTGAATAGGCACTAATCAACAGGAGCTGAATCCTCACTTGTAAATTGGGTGAGGGTGCAATGTGGATGAGTGCTTTGGTTGGGAATTTCGAAAGAGTGTGAATTCGGAGAAGCGAGGGAAGGAGTTGTTGATTTTTGCCTACAGTACTTGTAGTGCTTTGTGTCACAGGTAGATGTTTAATTTCAGTACCCTTAGCTTAATCTGGATCAAGTACATAGTCAGGATACGACACTGTAAACTAAGTTAACTAATTACAAATTTAATTAAATTTGTAATTAATTAACTTCGTTTACAATGTCGTATCCTGACTAAGTTAACTAATAACAAATTTAATTAAATTTAATTAAGTAAATCAAGATCATTTAGGGATGGCAGTGCAGGCAGTGTGCCACAGCTGCAGCATGTGGGATTTTGTGGAGAGCATTGTGATGCCGGACAACTACGTTTGCAGTAAGTGCCTGCATCTTGAGGAAATTCAGCTCAGAGTTTTTGAGCTGGAGTCTGAGGTGCAGACATTGCGGGGCATCAGGGATGGGAGGAGTTACCTGGACACTTTGATCCAGGAGGCAGTCACACCCCTTAGGTTAGGTTGTTGTACAGGTCTGGTTAGTGGGCAATGACAGTACGGTGAGAATGCAACTCAGGCAGGTAAGCGGACCACAGGTGCAGTGCTGGGGGAGCCTCAGCCTTTGCCCTTGTCCAATAGGTATGAGGTTCTTGCAGCCTGTATGGGTGAGGGAAAAGCCTGTCGGATGGATGAGCAGGCTGACCATGCCACCATGGTGCACGAGGCCATTCATGTCGAGGGAGTGAAACGTAGCTGTGGTCGGGGATATTATAGCCAGGGGGATAGATATTGTTCTCTGCAGCCGTGACCGAGAGCTCCTAAGGTTGTGTTGCCTGCCTGGTGCCAGGGTTAATGACATCTCCTCGCAGCTGCAGAAGAACTTGGAGTGGGTGGGGGAGGATCGATTCGTCATGGTCTACGTAGGAGCCAGTGACATATGGAGAACTAGGAATGAGGTGCTGCTGAGGGAGTTTGAGGAGCTAAGATCCCAATTAGAAAGCAGAACCTCAAACGTATTAATCTCTGGATTGTTACCTGAGCCACGTGCAAATTGGCATAGGGACAAACAGATTAGAAATTTACATGTGTGGCTCAAAGAATGGTGTGGGAGGAAGCGGTTTTGATTCATGGGGCACTGGCACCAGTACTGTGGAAAGAGGGAGCTGTCCCATTGGGATGGGCTTCACTTAAACTGGGCTGGAACCAGTGTCCTGGCGAATTGAATAACTAGGGCAGTAGCCAGGTCTTTAAATGAATGAAGGGGGGCGGGAGGATTCACGGAAGTGTAAATTTAAAAGCAGCAAGAGAAATGTCACGCTATAGAGCAGAGTAGAGTTTTGGGTCAAACTAAACAGAGTTGGTCAGGAAGGGACAGAGAGTAATTTGCAGTAATAAAGCATCAGTGGCTAAGGTGACATCAGGGAAAAAGAGAAACAAGTCAGTGCTAAAGGCACTATATCTGAATGCGCAAAGCATTCACAACAACATAAATAAAATAATAGCACAGATAGAAATTAACAGGTATGATCAAATAGCCATAATGAAGACATGGTTGCAATGAGGCCAAGTTTGGGAACAAAATATTCCAGGATACATAACTTTTAGAAGGGTTTGGCAAAATGGAAAAGGAGGAGAGGTAGCCCTGATAATAAAGGAAGGAATAAAGACAGTAGAGAGAAAGGATCTTCGCTCTGAAAATCAAGAAGTAGAATCAGTTTGGGTGGAGCTAAGAAACAGCAAGGGGCAGAAAACATTGGTGGGATTTGTTTCCGGCCCCCAAACAGTAGCTGTAATGTAGGGCAGAATATAATTCAGGAAATTAGAGCCGCATGTAGGAAGGGTGTCACAGTAATCATGCGGGACTTTAATCTACATATAGACTGGGAAAGCAAATTTGCAGTAATAGTGTAGAGGACGAATTCCTGGAATGTATGCAAGATAGATTTCGAGATCAGTATGTTGAGGACCTATCTAGGGAACAGGTTATATTAGATCCAGTATTATGCAACGAGAAAGGGTTCATTAATACATCTATATATATAAAAGACCTCTTCTGTCTGTCTGTCTGTCTGTCTGTCCGTTCTCTATACACGCAAAAGTTATAGAGCATACCTACACGCGCGTCACATCAAAAGAAAGCTTACGATTACGGACCGGTCATAGGCATGTCTAGTTTTCCGTCAGACAAAAATCGTGCCCACGGTATCCCAAAAACGTTCAAAATTCCGCTCATTAAATGGGAAAAGTTCCGCTCATTTGCTCATTAGCATTGAGTGACGTGAAGGTTGACCAATCGTGCGGTCAAGCGAACTGACAGTTGACCGACGGTTGACCAATCGCTGCATCACGGGGCGGGTTCATTGCGCGTGTGGGCGGGCCATCCTACAGTTGAGTGTTGAGTGACTTGACGATTGACCAATCCTACAGCTCAGTGACCTGACGGTTGACCAGTCGGTGCATGTGTGGGCAGGCCTTATCATTCTGAACCGAGGTGAGTGGCCGCCATCTTGATTCTTCACGATTTTTTCCCCACACTTTCTGTCTGTTAGGGAACTACGGAAAATAACTATTTATTTGAGTTTTAAATTGTATTTAGCAACAGTAGGAAATGAAGTGATCCCCTGCCCTTTGCCCGGAGGCTCGCCTACTTTGACGGCCATTGCGAGCGGCTGTGCCGGCGCCGGGCGCGGCCTAGCAGCCCGGGAATTCTGGGCCTTGAGTTGCGGGCCGTGCCGGGAGCCGCCGGGCACAAAACTACCCCGCGGCGTCAACAGCCCCGCCCCAGAGCCCGACCCAAAGCCACCAGGTCACCGGCTGCTGCGGGCCGTGCCGGGAGCTGCCGCGCACAAAACTTCCCTGCAGCATCAAAAGCCCCGCCCCAGAGCCCGACCCAAAGCCACCAGGTCACCGCCCGTGGCGGGCCGCGCCAGGAGCTGCCGTGCACAAAACCTCCCCGCGGCATGTACAGCCCCGCCCGAGAGGCCAACCCAAAGCCACCAGGTCACCGGCCATGGCGGGCCATGCCGGGAGCTGCCGCGCACAAAACCTCCCCATGGCGTCAACAGCCCCGCCCCAGAGCCTGATCCAAAGCCATCAGGTGAGCGGCCGCGGCGGCCCAGTCTCTCTCTCACACTCCCAATCTCTCTCTCTCACACTCCCAATCTCTCTCTCTCTCTCACTCCCAATCTCTCTCTCTCACACTCCCACTCTCTCTCTCTCTCTCCCAGTCTCTCTCTCTCACACTCCCAATCTCTCTCTCTGACACTCCCAATCTCTCTCTCTCACACACCCAATCTCTCTCTCACTCTCCCAATCTCTCTCTCTCTCTCACTCCCAATCTCTCTCTCTCTCACACTCCCAATCTCTCTCTCTCACTCCCAGTCTCTCTCTCTCACACTCCCAATCTCTCTCTCTCGCACTCCCAATCACTCTCTCTCGCACTCCCAATCTCTCCCTCTCTCACACTCCCAATCTCTCTCTCTCACACTCCCAATCTCTCTCTTTCTCACACTCCCAATCTCTCTCTCTCTCACACTCCCAATCTCTCTCTCTCACACTCCCAATCTCTCTCTCTCTCACACTCCCAATCTCTCTCTCTCTCACACTCCCAGTCTCTCTCTCTCTCTCTCTCACTCCCAATCTCACTCTCTCACACTCCCAATCTCTCTCTCTCTCACACGGCCAATCTCTCTCTCTCACACTCCCAATCGTTCTCTCTCTCTCCTTCCCTCTCTCTCTCTCTCTCCTTCCCTCTCTCTCTCTCTCTCCTTCACTCTCTCTCTCTGTCTCTCTCTCCTTCCCTCTATCCCTCTCTCTCATTCCCTCTCTCTCTCTCCTTCCCTCTGCCTCCCCTCTCTCCCTCCCCTCTCTCCCCCCTCCCCTCTCCCCTCCCCAGCTACCCCCTTCCCCTCTCCCCCTCCTGCTCCCCCTTCCCTCCCTTACCCTCCCCCCTTCCCTCCCCCTCCCTCCTCCCCTCCCCCTCCTCCCCCCTTCCTCCCCATTCCCTTCCTCCCCTTCTCCTTCCTCCCCCTTCCCCCCAGTCGCTCTCTCTCTTCCACCCCAGTCGCTCTCTCTCTCTTCCCCCCAATCTCTCGCTCTCTCTCTTCCCCCCCAATCTCTCGCTCTCTCTCTTCCCCCCAGTCTCTCGCTCTCACACTCCCAATCTCTCTCTCTGACACTCCCAATCTCTCTCTCTCTCACTCTCCCAATCTCTCTCTCTCACACTCCCAATCTCTCTCTCTCTCTCACTCTCTCACACTCCCAATCTCTCTCTCTCTCACTCCCAGTCTCTCTCTCTGACACTCCCAATCTCTCTCTCTCTCACACTCCCAATCTCTCTCTCACACTCCCAATCTCCCTCTCTCTCTCACTCCCAATCTCTCTCTCTCTCACACTTCCAATCTCTCTCTCTCTCACTCCCAGTCTCTCTCTTTCACACTCCCAATCTCTCTCTCTCGCACTCCCAATCGCTCTCTCTCGCACTCCCAATCTCTCTCTCTCTCACACTCCCAATCTCTCTCTCTCTCACACTCCCAATCTCTCTCTTTCTCACACTCCCAATCTCTCTCTCTCTCACAGTCCCAATCTCTCTCTCTCTCACACTCCCAACCTCTCTCTCTCTCACACTCCCAATCTCTCTCTCTCTCACAATCCCAATCTCTCTCTCTCTCACTCCCAATCTCTCTCTCTCACACTCCCAATCTCTCTCTCTCTCTCACATTCCCAATCTCTCTCTCTCTCTCTCTCACTCCAAATCTCTCTCTCTCTCTCACACTCCCAATCTCTCTCTCTCACACTCCCAATCTCTCTCTCTCTCACACTCCCAATCTCTCTCTCTCTCACACTCCCAATCTCTCTCTCTCTCTCACTCCCAAGCTCTCTCTCTCTCACACTCCCAATCTCTCTCTCTCTCACACTCCCAATCTCTCTCTCCCACTCCCAATCTGTCTCTCTCTCACACTCCCAATCTCTCTCTCTCTCACACTCCCAATCTCTCTCTCTCTCACACTCCCAGTCTCTCTCTCTCACACTCCCAATCTCTCCCTCTCTCTCACTCCCAATCTCTCTCTCTCACACTCCCAATCTCTCTCTCTCTCTCTCACACTCCCAGTCACTCTCTCTCTCACACTCCCAGTCTCTCTCTCTCTCACACTCCCAATCTCTCTCTCTCACACTCCCAATTTCTCTCTCTCTCTCACACTCCCAGTCTCTCTCTCTCTCTCTCTCACTCCCAATCTCACTCTCTCACACTCCCAATCTCTCTCTCTCTCTCCTTCCCTCTCTCTCTCTCTCTATCCTTCCCTCTCTCTCTCTCTCTCGCTCTCCTTCCCTCTCTCCCTCTCTCTCCTTCCCTCTCTCTCTCTCTCTCTCCTTTCCTCTGCCTCCCCTCTCTCCCTCCCCTCTCTCCCACCTCCCCTCTCCCCCCTCCTGCTCCCCCTTCCCCTCTCCACCCTACTGCTCCCCCCTTCCCCCCTCGCCCTTCCCCCTTCCCTCCCCCTCCCCCCTCCCCCTCCTCCCCCCTTCCTCCCCCTTCCCCCCAGTCGGTCTCTCTCTTCCCCCCAGTCGCTCTCTCTCTCTTCCCCCCAATCTCTCACTCTCTCTCTTCCCCCCCAGTCTCTCACTCTCTCTCTTCCCCCCAGTCTCTCGCTCTCTCTCTCCCCCAGTCTCTTGCTCTCTCGCTCTCTCTCTTCCCCCCATCTCTTGCTCTCTCTCTTCCCCCCAGGCTCTCGCTCTCTTCCCCCCCAGTCGCTCTCTCTCTTCCCCCCAGTCACTCTCTCTCTTCCCCCCAGTCGCTCTCTCTCTTCCCCCCCAGTCGCTCTCTCTCTTCCCCCCCAGTCGCTCCCTCTCTCTCTTCCAACAACAACATGCCCTCAAAAAAGCCTCGGCACCGCCGGGCACCCCCAGCTAGTATATAATAAAGGAGCCTTTAGGGAAGAGTGACCATAATATATTAGAATTTTATGTTGAATTTGAAAGTGACTGAGTTAAATCTGAAACTAGGTTCTTAACTCTAAACAAAGCAAACTGTGGAGGAATGAGGGGCGAGTTGACTAAAGTAGATTGGGAAACTACATTAAAAGGTATGACAGTGGAAGTGCAATGGGTAACATTTAAGGAACTAATACGTAATTTACAACAAATATACATTCCTTTAAGGCACAAAAGACCCACAGGAAAAGTGGTCGAACCGTGGCTAACAGGAGAAATTAAAGATAACATTATATCAAAAGAAGAGGCTTATAATGCTGCCAAAAAGAGTAGTAAGCCTGAGGATTGGGAGGATTATAGAATTCAGCAAAGGTGGACCAAGAAATTGATGAAGAAAGGGAAAATAGAATATGAGAGTAAACTAGCGAGAGACATAAAAACAGACTGTAAAAGCTTTGAGAGGCAAGTAAAAGGGAAACGATTAGCGAAAGCAAATGTGGGTCCCTTACAGGCTGAGACAGGAGAAATTATATTGGGGAATAAGGAAATGGCAGAGAAATTAAACAAATACTTTGTGACTGTCTTCAAGGAAGAAGCCACAAAAAACTTCCCAGAAAAAATGGAGAACCAAGGGTCTAGCGAGAATGAGGAGCTGAAAGTTATTTGTGAAAAAGTAGTACTGGAGACGTTAATGGGACTGAAAGCCGATAAATCCCGTGGACTTACTGGCCCACAACCTAGGGTTTTGAAAGGGATGGCTATAGAGATAGTGGTTGTCATTTTCCAAAATCCCATAGATTCCAGAACGGTTCCCACGGATTGGAAGGTAACACATGTAACACCACTATTTAAGAAAGGAGGAAGAGAGAAAATGAGGAACTACAGGCCAGTTAGCCTGACATCAGTAGTAGGAAAAATGCTAGAATCTATTATTAAGGACATGGTAACAGGGCTCTTAGAAAATAATAATAGAATTGGGCAGAACAACATGGATTTATGAAAGGGAAATCGTGTTTGACAAATCTATTAGAGTTTTTAAGGTTGTAAGGGGGAACCAGTCGATGTGGTGTTTTTGGATTTTCAGAAGGCATTCGATAAGGTGCCACACAGAAGGTTACCAAACAAAATTATGGCTCATGGGATTGGGGATAATATACTAGCAAGGATTGAGGATTGGTTAATGGACAGAACGCGGACAGTAAACAGAGAGTAGGAATAAATAAGTCATTTTAGGGTTGGCAGGCTGTAACTAGTGGGGTACCACAAGGATCAGTGCTTGGGCCTCAGCTATGTACAATCTAGATTAATGATTTGAATGAGGGGACCAAATGTAATATATCCAAGTTGTTGATGATAAAAAGTTGGATGGGAATGTAAGTTGTGAGGACAATGCAAAGAGTCTTGAAGGGGATATAGACAGGCTAAGTGAATGGGCAAGAACATGGCAAATTGAATATAATGTTGAGGAATGTAAAGTTATCCACTTTCGTAGGAAAAACAGAAAAGAGAGATTGGGAAACGTTGCTGTTCAGAGGGACCTGGGTGTCCTTGTACACGAATCACTGAAATTTAACATGCAGGTACAGCAAGCAATTAGGAAAGCAAATGGTATGTTGGCCATCATTACAAGAGAATCTGAGTATAAGAGTAAAGACGTCTTACTGCAATTATATAGGGCCCTGGCGAGACCACACTTGGAGTATTGTGTACAGTTTTGTTGTCCTTACCTAAGGAAGGATAATCTTGTCATAGTTGGAGTGCAGCGGAGGTTCACTGGACTAGCTCCTGGGATCGGGGGATTGTCCTATGAGGACAGAGTGAGTAGACGAGGCCTATAGTTTAAAAGAATCAGATGTGATCTCATTGAAATATACAACATTTTTAGAGGGCTTGGCAGGATAGATTCAGAGAGGATGTTTCCCCTGGCTGGTGAGTCTAGAACCATGTGTCACAGTCTCAGAATAAGGGGTCGGCCATTTAGGACTGAGATGAGGAGAAATGTCTTCACTCAGTGGAGGTGAATCTTTGGAATTCTCTATCCCAGAGGGCTGTGAATGCTCAGTCATTGATTGTACTCAAGGCAGAATTCGATAGATTTTTGAATATTAAGGGAATCAAGGGATATGGGGATAGTGCAGGAAAGCGGAGATGAGGTAGAAGATCAGCCATGATCTTATTGAATGGAGGAGCAGGCTCGAAGGGCCAAATGGCCTACGCCTGCTCCTATTTCTTATGTTCTTATGTTCTTATTTTCAAAATATAACCCCAGCTGTGCAACAATGCCACATGAAATGTTCCCGCCTGGTTTTCGTTAAGGTGCTGATTGATCCACTGTGCATTTACAGCATCTTTCTGTTGCGTGTAAGAATAGACTTTGGTGGACAATGCTGATTGGTGACTGCGATCGAATTTCATTCCAATAAACTAATATTGCAGGTTAAGAATTTTCGCGACTCGTTTATTTTAATCAGCATTTCGATATCAAACAAATCAATCAATAGCAAACAGCTTGTTAGCTAAATTGTGACACGGTGATAGTGATACTGTGTGCAGAGTTTATTGTATTGTAGTTTTGCTCCGAAACTGCTTATATAGCTGGTGACGAATGACTTGTGACAGGAAAACCATTAAAATAGTTTCTGAACAACCCTCTCCCCACAAAAAGCTTTCACTTACAAAGTACATGCAGAGTGATGGTTGCTGTTGCTTGAGTGCCGCTATTTGGAACCATGGTAACAGTGTACTCTCCACTGTCCGAAGCTGACACTGACTTCAGCAGGAGCGATCCGTTCGGGAGGAATAACACAACCCGTGTTTGGTATTCATTACTTATATCACCCTCTGTACCGATCCACCCAGTGACATTTGTCGGCCCGAAGTCCCAGCTCCCTCTCCTCGTCTCAGCTGACGGCCGCACTGAAAAAAATGCGTTGCTTCCGACGGTCACATTTATCCGACTGTTTTCTGTATGTATAGTAAAAGCCTGGGGCTCAACTGAGGAAAGAAAATCACATTGAGGAGGAAGTAAAGAGAAACACTCAAACTCGACACAAGACAGAGATAATAACGTGTATCTTAAGCTTAATTTCTATGACAGTCGCTTGCTATCATATTTTGCTAATCACTAAAAGAAATGATAGGAGAAAGTGATCCTCACCTGCAGATATAAATAAGCAAACAGCGACCGCGGTAAGTGGCAGTGGCTCCATCCTGAGAGAGCAGCGCCAGTCCCTGTTACACTCGGTGACTGACCCGCTCTTCCTGGTATACCAGAACAGATCAGTTGAGTCACTTACTGAAGAGGCAATGCTAATTGGACGGAGTGATGTTCACATGACTGGAACCTCTTTCCACCGACTCCAATCTAATTGTTCCATATTAATAGAAATTGTTAACAAGCTATAGGAAATGGGCGGAGGAGTCGGTTTCACTTCATGTGCGCAGACCTTTGCTCAGAAATTAAACATTATTCGTTCTTTTATGATCTGGAATGCTCTGCCGGAATGGGTGGTGGAAATAGATTCAAACCTAACCTTCAAAAGGAATTGAATCAACACTTGAACAGGAAAAAAATCCGAGGTTATGTTGAAAGATCAGGATAGTGGGAAATATTGGTTAGATCTTTCAAGGAGCCCCGGCGAATGGCCTCCTTCTGTTCTGTTTGATTCTATGATTATTTTTCAGACACTGACAAGCCTGCTGTTTATTTATAAATATTTGATGCTAATATTTCAGACATCCAGTTTTCCTGTCCCTTCAGAGGTATCTAGCACAGCGCAATATTATCAAGTTCATCCCAACAGTGATCGTTTAGCAGAGAGATGGAATTAAAAAATTCCCAAAGTTTAGGAGAGTTGGTAACCCCTGGTAGTTTGCAGAATCTAAAGCCAGAGGCTATCGGGAAAATACAACAGAATCTTTGATCTAACTTTTCACCATTTAATGTGTAACTAGACTTGACTATTCCAATGCACTCCTGGCGGGCCTCCCAAATTCCACCCTAAGTAAACTTGAGGTCATCCAAAACTCGGCTGCCCCGTGTCCTAACTCGCACTACGTCCCCGTTCGCCCATCAATCCTGTGCTCGCTGATCTACATTGGCTCCCGGTTAAGCAGTTCCTCGATTTCAAAATCGTCATCCTTGTTTTCAAATCCCTCCATGGCCTCGCACCTTCCTATCTCTGTAATCGCCTTCAGCCCCACAGCCCCCCCGAGATATCTGCACTCCTCTAATTCTGCCCTCTTGAGGATCCCTGATTATAATCGCTCCATATTTGGTGGCCGTGCCATCTGTTGACTGGGCCCTAAGCTCTGGAATTCTCTGCCTAAACCTGTCCGCTTCGCTGCCTCGCTTTCCTCCTTTAAGACGCTGCTTAAAACCTAGCTCTTTGGCCAAGCTTTTGGTTACCTGCACTAAATTATCCTTATGTGGATCGGTGTCAATTTTTTTGTCTTAAAGTAATCCAGTGGAGCGCTTTGGGACGTTTTACTACGTAAAAGGCGCTATATAAATACAAATTGTTGTTGTTGTTATAACTAGCCGATCTCCCACGGCGTTGCTGATCAGACTGCAGTGTTCAGGTGAAGCAAGATTAGAGGGTGGGGTAGAATTGGACAAGGGCATAAGCACAATTCAGTTTCTGTTTTAATGTTATAAATTTTGTCCTTCATTTTATATAATAATTTGATATCGACGCTTTATTAGAAATAAAAAATACTTTCCCATGTGCTCCCTTTCTCCAAAACCTTACTTCCTATTGGCACTCGTCCTGTCACAATTTTGTGTCAATGTTTACACCATTTTAAATTCCCACGCTCACATTCATTATGTAAATTGTCTATGTAAATTCGGCACCGTATTACTGAACTATGTGATCAGTCAATGGCTTTTGCCCACAAATCGCTCAAGGTGATTTCGGGGAAAAAAATGGCCTGAAAATTTTACTCAGCATTGTTCTCAGTCAGTGAAATTTTGAATGTCTAAGATAATGGATTAAACATTTTTTAAAAATCACACATTTTGAGATTACGGCACAGAAATTCGGGTCGGGGGCTTCCCGCGGGTGCAAGCCCCCGACCTGCACTTACTTGCGTGCCGGCAGTTGAGCTGTAGGGCCCCGTGGAATTCCGCTCCGGGGCCTGGCCCAGCTGCCGGCGCGCTGTGCTTGCATGTCCCAGGGGTGCAGTTAGTGCGATGTGTCCCCTGGGATCAAGTGAGCCATGGGCAGCCAATCGGAGGAGGGAAAAGCCCATTCATAAGATTGACAGGAAGACCAATACTCTGGCCCCAAAATAGTATTAAACCTTCAAATACATTTTTTTTAAAAATCACACTTTTTAAATAAACTATAAATTACATTAAATAACTATTTTAAACAATAATTTAAATTTTTGAAAAAAATAATTTTATAAAGAAACGGGGCTAAAAATAAACTTACCTTGCTTTAAAGTACTTAAAAATAATAAACCTGTGGAAAAAATGTTATAATTTTAATTAATTGACCACTTACCTTTTAAAATGCAGGCCTTATGCCTGTTTTTTACATTTCTAAAATCTAAAGACTTACCCTCACGGAAAAACCTGTAAAAAAAAACGTAAGTTCAAAGCGCACGTGCAGTCTCCCACGCGCGCACGCGTTCGACCTCTGAACCCCTTCGTTCAGAGGAATGGAAGTGCTGCTTTCCCGTGCAAGCGTAGTGCATGCAAGAAACTGGCACTTCCATCGGGTTCACGCGTGAGTACCCCGTGCGTACTCACGCGTTGGGACCCGAATTTCTGGGACTTCAGGACTTGCCGCATGCGGTCTGCCAATGACTGCTCCGAGCCTGGCTGTGCTGTGCCCCCAACCCCACACCCAAAGAGCTGGCAATCAGTGAAATCTCGTAAATCATTGAAACTGATCAAAACTTTCGTTCTTCCGTAGTAAATACGCTGTTAATTTGCCCATTAAAAGGTAGACGTAAAGGGTTTAACTAACTGGGGTTTTAACTCCGTATTGTCTGCTAAACAGAGTTTAAGGGAACGGACAATTCATTTTAATTGTGCACAGTCTGCAATTTGGCCCTTTTAATAAAATATAATTTTTTAAGTAACTTTTCAACAATTTTTCTGTAAGATTCTGCATCTTTAATTGAGGTTAGTCTTTTCCCAATGTGAGAGCCCCAATCTTTCTTTTGCTCTTTCCAACCATTTTAATATGTTAGAATTTAAAAAGTTTTCTGACTTCCTTGTTTGCTGTCTGTGAAAATTCTGCCTTTTGATTGGCTTCTTCGACAGCCCGTTGACGTCAGCGCAGTTCCAACAAGGGGATTCCCATTAAGTTCCGTTGAATTGAATGAAGGTGGGAAAATCCGAAGCTCTCCACGCAAGGACTGTGAGATCGTTGTGCGGAGCGTACTTCGGAACCAGCAGCGTTAGCCTTCAGTTCACTGCTGACAGCAAATTCAGAGCCTGTGTTTTAATCGAGAGGAACCTCTCCTCAATAGTTGTGCTCCAGTCTCTCCTCTCTGATGTCATTTATTTGCAGTCTGCTATCAGGCTCTGTCTCTTACCTGCATTTATACTGTGCAGTAAAAGTATTAACCATTTGATTTTTTATTATCTGCTAGCCCATTTTACAGTCTCCCATTTCGATGTTCTAATTTCGCGTTGCAATTAATTTACTTGCTGTGCCAAGAAAGTGTCTAACCATCACCCCTTGACATTGAACGCGATTACGACCGCTGATACCCCACCATCATCCTGGGGGTTCTCCATTTACCAGAAACATAACTGGAGCAGCCAGACATATATTGTGGCTAGTGGAACAGGTCATAGGCTGGGTATTCTGTGGCGAGTGTCTCACCTCCTGACTCCCAAAACCTTTTCAACCATCTACATGGCACAAGTCAGGAGTGTGATGGAATAACCTTCACTTTTCTGGATCAGTGCAGCTCCAACAACACTCAAGGAGCTCGAAACCACCCAGAACAAAGCAGCCCACTTGATTGACAGACAATCCACCACCTTAAACATTCACTCCCTCCACCACCGGCGTACCATGGCTGCAGTGAGTGCCATCTACAAGGTATCACTGCATTCACTCGCCAAGGTTTCTTCAACAGCACCTCCCAAACACACGACCTCTACCATCTAAAAGGACAAGGGCAGCAGGCACATGGGAACACCACCACCTCCAAGTTCCCATCCAAGATTCACAGAATCCTGAGTTGGAAATATATTGCTGTTCTTTCATCATCGTTCATCAAGATCCTGGAACACCTTCCCTAAAAACACTATCAGAGGTCCTTCACCACACGGAGTGCAGCTGTTGAAGAAGGCGGTTCACGACCAACTTCCCAAGGTTAATTAGGGATGGGCAATAAATGATTGCCTTGGCAATAACGCCCACATCCCAGGAAAGAATAACTAAGTTATATCTGACCGTCGAATGTTGTCAAAGCTTTTGCAACAGTAAAATGTATGTCCTCCATTTTCGCTTGATGAAGAATTAACTACACCCCAGTACTTCATGCGTGACAGTGATGAACTGATCTGTTCCACACATTTCACTCCAAATAGCATGGCTTCTTGTTGTGCTTGTTTTCTATACATGAGCAGGGTGATTATGACACAATGTTCTTTTGACATACAGTTGCTGTTATTTCTTATTGAAGTAACAGGAAGCACATTTTTTAAGTTTGTTCTTTGCTACTCTGTCTCTTTCGAAATGATTCCCATCACCCACTGCTCTGCATGGTTGGGTTGCGGTTCCTCTGCTCTGATAGAGGAAGCGTGAATGAGAACTCATTGCAGAGGGCAGTGAAGCATACGGTGATCAGCACAGCAAGGCTGAAGTTCTGTTAAAATTCAATCCTGTAAACCACTAACATTTACATTTTGAAAACTGAACTGTTTTTTAAAAATACCTCATGAAAGCGTTCAATTTTTACACATATATCAAGTAGATTTGTTTATTGCAAAATAGCTTGCTCATTTGTTGGTTGCTTCTTACAATCAGTCGGAAATTTTAACTTCCCAAAATAAAACGACTTCTGTATTTTTCTGAGGGTGTTAAAATGCAAATTGTTCAATTTTCTCAGCAACTAACACGCAAACAAACTGTTAAACACTTATTGGCAGCTGACAATTGTATTTAATCTCAAGCTACATTAAATTGAAACAACATATTAATAGTTTCTAATGCACTACATCGTCATTGTGTTTCCAACTTCGTCATGTTCCAGTTTTACCCCGCGTGCAATAAATGGATCGTACAGCAAAGCTCCATTTCCTCCCTAATTATGTCAAAATAACACGATGGTCAAATGACTACTACACACAACAAACAAAAAATGCGCAAGTATATTTTCAACTTCTCCTTTGATTTGTAATCCCCTGGTTGGGAGGTAGGAGACAGAAGTGGGGATAAAGGTACAAAAATGGGGAGGAAGTGACGACGACTGTTCCCCAGGCATATGTTCTGGGGCCTCAACCTTTACCAATATTCAATAAGGACTTCCATGAAGGAATAGAGAGGTGAATATCCAAGTTTTCAGATGCTGCTGGGATTGGCGTGACAAAAAGTATTGTCAATGGTGTCGAAGTCTCGACCCCCGAGTAAGACTCTTAAACACAAGGGCCTAGAAATTCACTGGCCTTAGCGCCGCTTTTGAGGCGCTAGACGGCCTAGCGCCGAAGTTATGGCCAGTTTAGAAATGGACAGGGGCCCTAAATCGGCATTAGGCCGGTAGCGCTGCGCCGGCACCGATGACGTCATCGGTGTGCGCAGCGTCCCGGTTGCCATGGTAACCCGCCCGAACTCGGAAATTGAGTTGCGGCCGCCTCGCCCGTGGCAGCCGCAAGCAACGTTCTGGCAGAGGTGCCTTACAGAACTTTGCGCTGGCGCATTAAAGGCCCCGCAGCGGCCGGCCGCTTTCCCGCCGGCCGCCTGGCCGCAGCTCCCTCCCCGGACTTCCCCCCCCCCCCCCGGAACAGAAGCAAGCCCGGCACTTGTCCGAGGTGCCGGGCTCATTTTTAAAAAGATTATCGCGGGCCGCGGCCGGGTGCAGGCAGCTCCTCCTTAACGGAAGGAGGAGGCCTGCACTTCCCGAGCCTGCCGCAACGCAGCGGGCGCCGCAGCGCCGGAATAGCGCCGCAATGCGGCGCGTGGCGCCAGTTTTGAGGCGCTGAGACCCCTCAGTAGCGCCGGCAGCCGTTTGGGCGCGGCGCTACTGAATTTTTGGCGCGCGCAGGGGGACTTAGCGCCGGCACTAACTTCCGGCGCTAAAGCCCTCGCTGCGCCAATACCGAATTTCTAGGCCAAGGGCCTAGAAATTCAGTGGCGTTTGCGCCCACTTAGCGCCTGAGGAGGTGTTTTGCGCCGGAAGTGTTGTTGCGCCTGAAATTCAGTTCTGGGCGAAATTCGGCATTAGCCGGTAGTGCTGCGCCGGCACCGATGACGTCATCGGTGCGCGCAGCACCCCGGTTCCAACGCGATGGCGGCCCGACGCCCAAATTCAGTTGCGGCCGCCTCTCCCGTAGGGGCCGCAAAGAGCGTTTGTAAAACGGGGCCTTGCAGCTCCGAGACGCCGGGGCGTAAAGGTGGAGGTGCAGCCGGCCGCTTTCCCGGCGGCCGCCTGGCCGCACCTTCCTCCCCGGACTCCCACACCACCACCCCGTGGCATTGGTCTCTGACCCCCGCGAGCCCGGCACTTCTCCGTGGTGCCGGGCTCATTTGCCGGGGGAATCCAGCGGCGATCTCACGGCTGGCGGCAGCTCCTCCTTAAGAGAAGGAGGAGGCCTGCAGTACCCCAGCCTGCCGCACCGCATCGGGTGGCGCTGCAGCAGCTGGACGCCTGAAATTGACTTTCAGCGCCCCAAGCGGAGGCGGCCAAACCCTGCAATAGCGCCCACCTCCGTCTTGGGGCGCTGCAACTGAATTTCAGGCGGGTGCTACGGGAATCCGGGCGTGCGCTAACTTTCGGGCGCTAAAGACCTGGCGCGGCGATAGTGAATTTCTAGGCCAAAGTATCGTTAAAGACAGGCTTTATTTGCTTGCAAGGGAAGAGTTGTGTAGACAAGGGCTACATCAGACCTCTTCAAAGTAATACAGAAATTGTAACATATTTATACAGTAAACAGCAAAACAGGATTTCTATGCCACATGACATAGTATTGAATCATTACTGATTACAAAGGCACAGACCTTGCGAATTATTGAAACAACGTATTCCGGGTTGCGTTAGAATAATGAACGGAAATACCTTGGGATAAGATTAACTAATCCTTTATTATGGGATCTCTCTGTTCCCTCTGTTCTCTCACTGTACCAACTGGACCTGTGGGCCGATGTTTACCTTATCATGTCCTTGGCTGTTTGTTTGGTAACTGAGGCTCCTTGTTAAGCTTGTCACAGATAAGGAGTATGTATGTCTCATCCCCTTGCCTTTAGTGAATCATGCTGTCGGCCATTTGAGTTTTTATTCTATGCCTAGGAAGCCATTTTGTGTCTAAGTTAGAAACTGTACTTCCACAATGGGTACGGGAATTTTAAATGGGACATAGACAGATTAAGTGAATGAGCAAAAAAATGGGAAGTGCAGATCAATCTGAGCAAAGGTGAGGTCATCTACTTTAGACCCATGAATTACAAATCACGGTATTTTCTAAATAGAAAAAACATATAATAATTTCTAATGCACTACATCGGCAGGCAGATTATTTGTTGAATGGCAATAGATTGGGAGAAGGGAACGTGCAAAGAGACCTGGGTGTTCTTGTGCACCAGTCGCTGAAGGTAAGCATGCAGGCAGCAGGCGGTTAAGAAGGCAAATGGTATGTTGGCCTTCGTAGCAAGAGGGTTCGAGTACAGGAACAAGGATGTCTTGCTACAGTTGTACAGGGCCTTGGTGAGAACGCACCTTGAGTATTGTGTGCAGTTTTGGTCACCCTATCTGAGGAAGGACGTTCTTGCCATGGAAGGAATGCAGCGAAGATTCACCAGGCTGATACCTGGGATGGCAAGAATGACGTATGAGGAGAGATTGTGTCGATTGGGCTTATACTCATTGGAGTTTAGAAGATTGAGAGGGGATCTAATCGAAACCTATAAAATTCTGTCACGCCTGGACAGGCTAGATGCAGGAAGGATGTTTCTGATGGCCAGGGAGTCCAGAACCAGTGGTCATAGTCTCAGGATAAGGGGTAAGCCATTTACGACTGAAATGAGGAGGAATTTCTTGACCCAGAGAGTGGTGAACCTGTGGAATTCTCTGCCACAGAGGGCGGTGGAGGCCAGTTCATTAAATATATTCAAGAAAGTGTTGGATATATTTCTTAAGGCTAAAGGGATCACGGGATATGGGGAGAAGGCAGGGACATGGTACTGAATTTGGATGATCAGCCATGATCTCATTTAATGGCGGAGCAGGCTCGAATGGCCGAACGGCCTACTCCTGCTCCTATCTTCTATGTTTCTATGTGAAAAATATCGGAACAGAATTAGGCCATTCAGTTCAATGAGCTTGTTCAATAGAATGATACCGGGGGTTAAAGGGTAGATGAGATCATGGCTGACCTGTGTCCTAACTCCATCCACTCGTCTTCACTCCATATCCCTTAACAACATTGGCTAGCTGAAATCTATTGATCTTAGATTTACAATTATTCATTGAGCTGGCATCTACTGCTTTTTGTTGACGAGGCTTGCACATCTCTACCACCCGATGTTTGAAGAAGTGTTTCCTAATTTGTCTCCTGAATGCGTGACTCTCATTTTAAGGTTATGTCACTTTGTCCTAGACTCCCCCACCAGCGGAATATTTTTCTCGCTATCTACCCTATCAATTCCTAATAAAATTTTTAATCAGTCAGTCAAATCACCCCTGAACCTTATAATTTTTAGGGAATACAAACTTTGTTTATCTAATATCTCCTCATAATTTTACCCTTGGAGCCTTAGTAACAATCTGATGAATAGGCGCTGTACTGTATCCAAAGCCAATATATCCTTTCGATAGTGCAGTGCCCATAACTGTACACAATACTGCAAATGTAGTCTGAACCAGGAACTGTAGAGGAACAAAGAGATTTGGGACTCCAAGTAAACAAATAATTAAAAACCAGTAATCAGGCACAAAAGCCGAACGAAATGTTGAATAGAATGTTCACGTTATCTCAAGGGGGATGTAATACAAAAGGGGAGAAAGCCATGCTTCATTTGTATGGCGCCTTGGGCAGACACCATTTGGAGTACTGCCTTCAGTTTTAGGCATCACACCTCAGGAAGAATATGTTGGCCTTGGAATTGGTGCAGCACAGATTCATCAGACAGGTACGGGGGTTAGAGGGTTATATTATGAGGACATGTTGAATATCTTTATCTTGTATTCCCTTGAGTATAGAAGACAGAGGGGTGACCTTATCTAGGTGTTTAAAATGTTAAAATGATCCGATATGGTAGATACAGAGAAACTACTTGCTCTGTTGGGGGAAATGAAAAACAAGAGGACACAATCTTAATTTGAAAAAGTAATTCTGGGGATACAAGGGTTTCTAAAAAGACCACCATTTATTGTTCATCCATAGTTGCCCTTGAACAGGTGGTGGTGGTGTGCCTTCCTTTTGAACCGCTGCAGTCAATGTGTTGAAGATACTCCTAAATGGCCGACACTTTATCCTGAGACCATGATCCCTGGTTCTAGAATCTCCAGCCAGCGGAAACACCCTCTCAACATTTACTCTGTCAAGCCCTCTATGAACATTATAAATTTCAATGAGATCATCTCTCATTCGTCTAAACTCCAGAGAATAGAGGCCCATTCTGCTCAATCTCTCCTCATACGACAGCCCTCTTATACCAAGAATTAATCCAGTGAACTTTTATTGCAACCCCTCTGAGAAAAGTATATCCTTCCTTAGATAAGAAGATCAAAACTGTACACAATACTCGAGGTGTGGTCTCACCAAAGCATTTTCTGTTTTTATTTGAAGGTATATAAGGCCCATTGAAGTCCCACCCCAGAGAATTGAGCACAAGCATCTTGCTGGCACTCCAGTGCAGTACTGAGAGAGTGAGGCATTGACATAGGAGCCGTCTTTCAGTTGAGATGTTAAACCAAGGCCTCATCTGCTCTCTCAGCTTGTCAGCAATGATGGAACTATTTCACAGAATAGCAGGGGAGTTATCCCCGACGTCCTGATCAATATTTATCCCACAATCACATCACTAAAGCAAATTATATGGCCATCATAACATTGCAGTCTCTGGGATCTTGCTGTTTGCTAATTTGCTGCTGCGGCTCCTAGATTACAACAGTGAATACACTTCAAAAGTACTTCCTTGGCTGTAAAGCATTTTTGGAAGTCCAGAGGTAGTGAAAGGCCCAATATAAATGCAAGTATTTCTTCTGACTTCCCACAGAAACTGATAACTGTTTCCATGCTGTAAATTCCATTTTACTCATGGAATGATAGAAGGTTGCAGCAGGAAGGATGCCACTCGACCCTACGTCCCTGTGCCGGCTCAAAATATAACCCCAGCTTTGCAACAAGGCCACGTATAACGTTCGCGCCTGGTCTGCTTTAAGGTGCTGATTAATCCACTGTGCATTTACAGCATCTTCCTGTTGCGTGTAAGAATAGATTTTGGTGGGCAATACTGTTGGGTGACAGCGGCCGAATTTCTTTCCTAGTAAAGTAATATTGCAGGATAAGAATTTTCGCGACTCGATTATTTGAACCAGAATTTCGATATCAAACAAAGCAATCAATAGCAAACAGCTTGTTAGCAAAATGGTGGTACGGTGATAGTGATACTGGTTGTAGAGTTTATTGTATCTTAGTGTTGCTCCGAAACTGCTTATTTACCTGGTGACGAATGACTTGTGACATGAAAACAATTAAAATAGTTTGTGAACAACCCTGTCCCCACAAAAACCTTCACTTACCAAGTACATGTAGAGTGATGGTTGCTGTTGCTTGGGTCCCGGTGATTGGAATCATGGTAACAGTGTACTCTCCACTGTCCGAAGCTGTCACTGACTTCAGCAGGAGCGATCCGTTCGGGAGGAATAACTCAGCCCGTGTTCTGTATTCATTATTTAGATCACCCTCTGTACCGATCCACCCAGCGATATTTGTCGGCCCGAAGTCCCAGTTCCCTCTCCTCACCTCAGCTGACGGCCGCACTGAAAAAAATGCGTCGCCTCCGACGGTCACATTTATCCGACTGTTTTCTATATATTTAGTAAAAGCCTGGGGCTCAACTGAGGAAAGAAAATCACATTGAGGAGGAAGTAAAGAGAAAGACACAAACTCGACAAAATATACACTTTTCCGAAGTGATACCAACGTCATCTTTTGTACTTAAACTTGATTTTCTATGACAATCGCTTGCTGTTTTTTTTCTGTAATCAGTAAAAGAAATGATAGGAGAAAGTGATCCTCACCTACTGATATAAATAAGCAAACAGCTACCACGGTAAGTGGCAGTGTCTCCATCCTGAGAACAGCGCCAGTCCCTGTTACACTCGGTGACTGACACGCACTTCCTGGTCTACAGAACAGATCAGTTGAGTCATTTACTGAAGCGGCGACGCTGATTGGACCGAGTGCTGTTCACATGACTGGAAACTCTTTCCACTGACTCCAATCTAATTGTTACATATTAATAGAAATTGTTGGCAAGATACAGGAAATGGGCGGAAGGGTCTGGTTAACTTCAAGTGCGCAGACCTTTGCTCAGAAATTAAACATTATTCGCTCTTTTATGATCTGGAATGCACTGCCGGAATGGATCGTTGAAGCGGATTCAATCCTAACCTTCAAATGGGAATTAAATCAACACTTGAACAGAAACAAAAAGTCCGGGGCTATGTTGAAAGATCAGGGAAGAGGGACTAATTGGATAGCTCGTTTAAGGAGTCCGGCCGAAATATCTCCTTCTGTGCTGTTTGATTATTTTTCAGACACTGACAGGCCTGCTGTGTATTTATAAACATTTGCTGTTTATATTTCAGATATCCAGTGTTCCTGTCCCCTCAAAGGTACCTAGCACAGCGCAATATTATCAAGTTCATCGCAACAGTGAACATTTAGCAGAGAGAATTAAAAAATCCCCAACGTTTAGGAGAGTGGGTAACTCCTGGTAGTTTGGAGAATCTGAAGTCAGAGGTTATCGGGAAAATACAATAGAATCTTTGATCTAAATTTTCACCATTTAACGTGTAACCAGACTTGAATATTCCAACGCACTCCTGGCTGGCCTCCCACATTCCAGCCTAAGTAAACTTGAGGTCATCCAAAACTCGGCTGCCTGTGACCTAACTCGCACCAAGTCCCATTTGCCCATCCCCCTGTGCTCACTGACCAACATTGGCTCCCGGTTAAGCAGTGCCGCGATTTCAAAATTGTCAGCCATGTTTTCAAATCACTCCATGGCCTTGCCCCTTCCAATTTCTGTAATCTCCTTCAGCCCCACAACCCCATACCACCCCCCCTGCTAGATATCAGTGCTCCTCTAATTCTGCTCTCTTGAGAATCCCTGATTATAATCGTTCAACATTTGGTGGCCGTGCCTTCTGTTGTCTAGGCCCTAAGCTCTGGAATTCCCTGCCTAAAACTGTCCTCCTCGCTAACTCTCTTTCCTTCTTTAAGACATTCCTAAAAACCTGCCTCTTTGAACAAACTTTTGGTCACCTGCCCTAAGTTATTCTTATGTGGATCGGTGTCAATTTTTTTGTATTAAAATACTCCTGTGAGCACCTTGGGACGTTTTAGTGAGCCAGAAATTCGGGTCGGAGGCTTCGTAGGTGCAAGCCCCCGATCAGCACTTACCTAGCGCACCGGCCGTTGTGCTGTGGGCCTGCGTGGCCTGCTCCAACTGCCGGCGCGCAGTGCTTGTGCATCCCAGGGGCGCAGTTAGTTCGTAGCGTCCCCTGGGATCACGTGGGCCATGGAGAGCCAATGGTAGCAGGGAATCTCCATTCATAGATTTGACAGGAAGGGTTGTCAAATCTATGAAGAGATCGGCCTCAAAACCTAACAAAAATTTCAAATACATTTTAAAAAAATCACATTTTAAAGATGACTATGAATTACATAAAATAACTATTATAAACAATAATTTAAGTTTTTGAAAAAATTAATTACACATTTTAACGGGGCTAAAAATAAACTTACCTTTCTTTAAAGTATTTAAAAATAATAAAGCTGTGGAAAAAATGTGTTAATTATACTTAATTCACCACTTACCTTGTAAAAAGCAGGCCTTGCGACTGATTTAAAAGCGCAGCTGCGGGAGACTTACCCTCCCAGAGAAACCTGGAAAAAAACGGAAGGCCCAGGCGTACGCGCTGCCTTTCTGGCGCACGTGTTCGACCTGTGAACCCCTTCCTTTAAGGGAACAGAAGTTTCGGTTTCCCGCGCATGCGCAGAGCATGCATGAAACCGGCACTTTCGTTGGCTCTACGTGTGAGTAACCAGCGCGTACTCAACCGTGAGGACCCGAAATTCTGGCCCAATCTGTTAAAGGTGCTATATAAATACAAGCTGTTGTTGTAACTAGCCGATCTCCCACAGCGTTGCTGATCAAAACTGCAGTGTTCAGGTGAAGTAAGGCTCGAGGGTAGGGTAGAATTGGACAAGGGTGTAAGCACAATTCAGTCTCTGTTTTAACGTTATAGATTTTGTCTTTCATTTTATATAATAATTTGATATCGGTACCTTATTGGAAAAAAAATCTTACTTTCGCATGTGCTCCCTGTCTACAAACCTTACTTCCTATTGGCACTCGTCCTGCCACACGTTTGTGTCAATGTTTTTACCGTTGTAAATTTCCACGCACAGTTTCATAATGGAAATTGCCCATATAGGTTTGGCTACGTATTACTGGACTATCTGATCAGTCAGATATTATTGCCCACAAATCGCTCAAGATGACTTCTGGAGAAAAGTCTTTTGATTGGCTGCTTTACGTCGCAGCAGTTCCATCAAGGGGATTACTATTAAGCTCCATTGAATTAAATTCAAGATCGGTAAAACCGGAAGTTCCCAACACAAGAATTGGGATATAATTGTGTGGAGCATACTTCGGAGCCAGCAGCGAAAAGCTTCACTTTACAGCTGACAGCAAATTCAGGGCCTCTGCTTTAAGCGAGAGGAACATCTTCCCAATATTTGTGGTCGAGTCACTCCCCTCTCATCTAATTTATTTACCTAGGCTGTCTGCTATCAGGCTTTGTTTCTTAACTACATTCATACTCTGCTATAAAAGCACCTACCATTTGATATTTTATTATCTGTCAGCGCTTTTTACAGTCTCCCATTTCGACCTTCTAATTTCCCGTTGCAATCATTTACTTGCTGTGCCAAGAGAGAGTCTAACCACCTCCCTTGATATTCAACGGGATAATCTCGCCGAATCCCCCATCATCAACATCCTGGGGGAGTCACCATTGCCCAGAAACATAACTGAATCAGCCACATACTTATTGTGGCTACAAGAGCAGGTCAGAAGCTGGGTATTCTGCGCGACTGTCTCACCTCCTGACTCCCCAAATCCTTTCCACCATCTACAAGGCACAAGTCAGGAGTGTGATGGAATATCTTCACTTCCCTGGATTAGTGCAGCTCCAACAACAGCGGCTCAAGAAGGCGGTTCGCCAACACCTTCCCAAGGGAAATTAGGGATGGGCAAGAAACGCTGGCCTTGCCAGAGTCACCTGCATCTCAGGAACGAATTACAAAGTTACATCTAACCGTCTCATGTTGTCAAAGCTGTTGCAACAGTAAAATATATGTCGTAGATTTTCGCTTGTTGGAGAATTAACTACACTCCAGGACTTCATCCATGAAAGTGATGAAATGATCTGTTCCACGCATTTCACTGCAAATAGTATTGCTTCTTGTGTCATTTTTCTCTAAATGAGCAGGACAATTTTGACACACTAACCTTTTGGAGTACAGTTGCAGAATTGTATTACTCATGTAAAAGACAACACATTTTTTAAGTTTGTTGTTTGCTAATCTGTCTCTTTCGAAACAATTCCGATCACCTACTGCTCTGCATGGTTGTGTTGTGGTTCCTCTCCTCTGATAGAGGAGGCCGTGAATAAGAACTCGATGCAGAGAGCACTGAAGCGTACGGTGATAAGCATAGGAATGCTAAAGCTCAGTTAAAATTCAATCCTCTACACCAATAACATTTATAGTTTGAAAACCGAACTGTACTTTTAAAAGACCTAAAGAAAGCGTTCAATTTTTACACATATATCAAGTAGATTTTTTAATTGCACAATAGCTTGGTCATTTGTTGGTTCTTTCTTACAATCAGTCGGAAATTTTAACTTCCCAAAATAAAACGACTTCTGTACATTTCTGAGGGTGTTAAAATGCAAATTGTTCAATTTCCTCAGCAACTGACACCCAAACAAACTGTTAAACACTTATTGGCAGCTGACAATTGCATTTAATCTCAAGCTACATTAAATAGAAACAACATATTAATAGTTTCTAATGCACTACATCGTCGTTGTGTTTCCAACTTCGTCATGCCCCAGTATTTCCCCGAGTCCCATGAATGGATAGTACAGCAAAGTTCCATTTTCTCCCTAATTATTTCAAAATAACATGATGGCCAAATGACTAGTAGACACAACAAAGAAAAAAGGCGCCACTATATTTCCAACTTCTCCTTTGCTTTGTAATCCTGGTTGGAAGGTAGGAGACGGAGAGTTGGGCTAAAAGTACTCCATTTGCGAGGAAGTGACGAGCACTGTTCCCCAGGCATATGTTCTGGGGCCTCAACGTTTAACAATATTTACTAACGACTTCGATGAAGGAACAGAGAGGTGAATATCCAACTTTGCAGATGCTGCTCGGATAGGCGGGGCGATAAGTAGTGTCGATGGGAATAGGAATTTTAAACGGGGCATAGGCAGATTAAGTGAGTAGGCCACAATATGGCAAATGGAGTTCAATCTGAGCAAAGTCGAGGTCATCTACTTTGGATCCAAGAAGGATAAATAGACGTATTTTCGAAATGGTGAAAAACATAGGGACAGGATTAGGCCATTCAGCCCACCGAGCTTGTTCACTAGAATGATACCAGGAGTTAGAGGGTCGATGACCTGTATCCTAACGCCATTCACTCGCCTTTGCTCCATATCCCTTAACACCCTTGCCTAGCAAAAATCTATCGATCTTAGATTTACAATTATTACTGCTTTTGTTGGTGAGAGTTCCACATTTCTACCAACGTTTGTTTGAAGAACTGTTTCCTAATTTGTCTCCGGATTGCGTGATTCGCATTTTAGGGCGAGCTACCTTTGTCCCAGAAACACCCACCAGCAGAAAAATGTTCTCGGTATCTACCCTATCAATTACTCTCAAAATTATCATTAAGTCAGTCAAAGCACCTCTGAACCTTATAATTTTTAGGGAATACAAACTGAGTTTATATAATCTCTCTTCATAATTTAATCCTTGGTGCATTGGTAACATTTTGGTGATACGGTGCTGTACTATATCCAAGGCCAGTATATCCTTTCTATAGTTCGGCACCCATAACTGTACACAGCTCTCCACATGTGATCTGAACCAGGAGCTGTAGAGTAACAAAGGGATCTGGGAGTCCAAGTACACAAATCATTAAAAGCCAGTAACCAGAGGGTTGTGAATGTTTGGAATTCTCTGCCCCAGAGGGCTGTGAATGCTGAGTCGTTGAGTATGTTCAAGGCAGAGATAGATAGATGTTTGGACTCTAGGGGAATCAAAGGATATGGAGATCAGGCGGGAAAGTGGAGTTGAGGTCGTGATCAGTCATGAACTAATTGAATGTCGGAGCAGGCTTTAGGGTCCGCATGGCCTACCCCGGCTATTACATCTTGTGTTATAAACACTAGTTGTAGACTTCCACCTTGGCAGGTGCAAATGAAGCTATTGTTGTGGATCGGCAACCCATGATATACCCCCGATCGATTTGGAAATATATACTAGACGGTTTTGATAATGAGCAGTCCATGCCCAGCGCCAGTTTAATGCCCGGGTTGAAAATTGCAAATCTACCCCAAACACGTGTTGTTTTCTAACATCAACAAGCCCATAAAATTCAGCTACCCAGGATGAAACCTCACACCCCACTTTCTTGAGAAGGCGCAGACACTGCTTTATGTATCTGCTGATTCTTAATTATTGAATTAACTGCATAACTAATTGAACTTTACTACGTTTAATTATTTAAAAAAGTATTTCTTGCATTGTGCAGGAGGGAAAAGGGAGGAGTCCATGTTATAGAGGAGCAATAGGAAACGAAGTAAGAGATTTACAGGAAGGGAATTTGAGAGGCTGGAACCTAGATGACTGAAGCCATCATTACCAAAGGTGGGATGAAGTGAGGGAAGAAGACAAAAAGTCAAAAGAATGCAAACCCGTTGGTGGGGGTGAGGACGGGTGCAGCGTTGGACAACGTTTCAGAGATAGGGAGGGGTGAGGCCATGAATCGATTTAAATACCAAGTTGAAAACTTCAAATTGGAGGAATTAGCGACAAGATCGGTTAGGTGGTTAGGGGACATTGTTGCTGATATATACAGATCAGAGATGGCCTAGCCTGAGTTTGAGAAAATGAATGCAGAGAAGGCACGTTAGATGGCAAGGTTGAGGGTGGAAATGTACATGAGTAAGTGAGTCTATATGGAGGGCGAGGTTTTGTGAGGACGGAAGTGGAGTTAAATCAGGGGAGAGAGGGCAAGGTGAGTTGAGAAGGATATTGAAATCATGAATATGAGGAATTGCTTAGTAGACAGGTTGAGAGAGGATTTTCTCAGGGAGAAACTCGAGACGGGGCTGGGAGAAGCATAGAATAATTATTTTAAAGGAAAGGTGAGACAAGTATCTTGCAGCAACATTTTCTTGAATCAGTTGTCCTTCTGTTGTAGCCAGTCACAAACGAACAATGCTCTACGATTCACCAACAGTGTTAATGTCTGTGGAAACAAAATTATGGGAAAACATGACTCTAAGTATGTATGAAAAAATTCAGTGAAATATGCTGCAGTTGGGAAATAACAACAGATTTCATTGCTGATGTGAAGCGGCAATCTATGCTCCTTCAAGTGTGCAGTGGGATGTTGGGTGTGAGCTATTGCACAAAGCCGCTGAATTAGCTGGGAATGAAGATGTGAGAGGTGTTGAAAATGTAAAATGTGCTTGACTGTTGTAAATTTGAAGTAATTATGGATTTCTTTGTGTGGTGCACACTTGGAATACATGGATATTACACAATAGATTCAATGTCTTCTTAAAATGTATGTAGAAAATAGTGGCTCTCCAGTGGCGTTGTTCAGCAGCGGATTGATTAGAGTAGAAGAGTACAGTCGTGACAGCACGTGGATAAAACAGGAGCTGATAGGCCCACACACTGTCACATATGATCTGTAGTTGACCAATAGCAGAAGCACTGTTTTCCCGCTCTCCGCTTCCAGGGCGTTCTATGAATGGTAGCGTCCTCCACCCACAAGCCCACCATCTCATGAGATGTCTGAAAATGCGCAGAACAAACAGGAATCTTACTCGATCAAGATGTTTTGTGCTCCCTACAGCACAGCAAGTTCCCTTTCCATAGGGGAATATCACAATTCGGTCTCACAAGTCCTGCACTACACGGTGGATAGGTAATGTTATTAGGGCACCTAGGGATCAGACATAAACACTGCCTTGACACGTGAAACCCCTATCCTGGGAAGAAATAAAATATTTTCATTTCTTTTTCTTCGCAACATGGTGGAGTAGTTGTAATTTTTTCTACCCACTTACCTCGTCAGGTCACTGTAAACAGACTGATCTTGCAGCTGTAATCCCTGTTAAAAGTGAAGAAATTGTTCTTTTTAGCTAACAGATTGGCCTATGGAGCGCATCAAAAGAGAACTGAAATTACATTTTTAAAAACTGAAAGTGAATGTTATGTAGGAATAAAAATAATAATTTCCTCACCATATAAGTGGAGTTTTCATCATGCGGTTTCGGAGCTCTCTCCTGTACAAAATCAATTGGATGAAAATAATTGTAAACATTTACACGAAGATCCCATGTAGTTGCTTCAGAATTAATGGTTAGCCCAACACCATGTATACCGAGATAAAAGTTCGAAGAGCTTGCTTACATTATCTATTCCACAAACGGAATTGCAGGATTTGAATTTTCAAATTTACCGCCGGTTGGAACAAGTGCAATATTACATCGAACGCCCATTTTACGCTCCGCCCGATTTTCGTTTCATTTGTAAAAGTGGTAGTTCACCCCAATGTTCTATCCAGCATCAGAAACATTTTTCGATTGTTGTAAATCCCCAACTGGTCCACTTATGCACTGAGGCGAGATCGCCTGCCACCCCCACCCTGTTCTGGTTATATGTGACTCCAGTTTACTGCTGCTGCAGGAACCATGACTTCGATGGATTTGAACAAGCATAGATTCCCTTTAGTTTACTGAGCTCACCAATATAGTAGCGTATTAATGGAACTTTACTAACCATTTGCTTTCTTGGAATATTTTCATATGTCCCTGCTGAGTTCTCACCAATTGTAGCAGTGATGTCTGTGCCAATAACAACATTTAATCAGCATTGAAAATACAATAATAGAATCATAGACTGATACAGCACAGAGGGAAGCCATTCGGCCCATCGTGCCTATACCAGCTGTTTGAAAGTGTTATCTAATTTTTCCTAATCCACTGCCCTTTCCCTAGAGCCCGGTAATTTTTCCCCATCAACTATTTACCCAATTCCCTTTAGAAAGTTACTATTGAATGTGCTTCCACCATCCTTTCAGGCAATGCATTCCAGATCATAACCGCTCACTTTCTAAAAAAAATTTCATCGGGCAGATTTCTCATTCGACAATTAGCCTGAATCTGTGTCCTTTGGTTAATGACCCTTCTACCAATGGAACAGTTTCTCCATATTCACTCTAGCAATATCATTGATGATTTTGAACGTCCATGTTAAATCTCCCTTTCGCCTTCTCAGCTCAAAGAACAACAATCCCAGCTTCTCTAGCATCTCCACGGAACCGAAGTCCCACACACCTGGTACCATCTATTAAACCCCCTCCAGAAACTCTTCAAGCAATTGACATCATTCTTAAATCAATGAACAATTCCAGATGCAAATGGAATAAGACATTGTAAGAAGTTGCAACTTTATTTAATATTCTTCTTTTACTGTTTTTACGTGGATCCTGTGGTAATCAAATTAAAGGCTGCTGGGGCATAAATTTTATTTTAGGATAAAGTGGTACAGTTGGAGCCCACCAATTATTGTGAGGAATTTTGACTTGGAGCGATGAAGTAAAATGAGTGAATGAAAGTCGCAAGCCCTTTTAACATTTCTCCAAATAAATCCAGATATCACCCCTTATACGCTTAGGCAGAAGGACAAACTTAGCCCCAAAACTTCGTAATTTTAGTGTTCGTCGAGCTGACTGGCATTACAAATGGAACAACTAATGTGAAAACAAAATAAATATTTTAGCATCACGATAATTTTCATCACTTTGTCCATTGTGTATCTCTATAAAATTCTATGAGCTCCTCAGCTGGAATAAGGAATATACAAGTCTTTGCATGCTGAGACCATCACATGAAAATGGAGCCAGGAACAGAGATTGAAACTTAAAGGATTTTCATTAAGATGTAATTTGCATATAGGTTTGTTTCCTTTCACCATTCCCATCTTAGTCATGCGTTGAAAGAGCTATGCTAAACAGAACGTTGTGCTAAACACGTGCCTATGTCTTTTAAGGGGATGCTACAGAAACATATGAGCGAGAAGGGAATAGTGAGTTATGCTGATAGCGTTAGATGAGGAAGGCTGGGAGGAAGCTCGAGTGGAGCATAAACACCAGTAGGGACTTATTGGGCTAAATGGCCGGTTTCTGTCTGTATATTCAATGTAATCCTATTTATTTCTTTCCAAACTACCATTAAGCATGCTATGCAATTACTTCATTTGCAAAACACGCAACAGGGGTCGTTGCATTAACTTCTCTTCATTTAGCTTCAAGCATAACGCTTCAAAATCTTTATATGTGTTTAGTTAAATTACTTTTAAATCAAGAAGAGCTGTTACAACCTACATTGCACAGCAGCTTGGAAATGCTGAAGTATTTCACTTACCGTTTACGGTTGAATTAATGTTCGCAGCATTTTGCCCCTGCATTCGGTCATTCATCCTAAATAAATGTTGTGCAACAGACCAACATATGAGCTTTCAGGACGACATTTTATTGCAATCATTCATTAAATATGATCTGCAACAGATATTCTAATTATTCAGAACCAATTATTAATGAAAACTGTTTTCTGACTGGAAACAAGAAATATCATGCATACAGGTCGATCTCCACGTCAGGATTCAAGACTTCACGTCAAGCCCGCTAGGGCAAATAATTGGATCAGGACATGGAGTTATTATTCAGGTTACCAGTACAAAGTCTAACAGTTTGTCCTTATTTTAACCTACCGTATATATTATTGATTATTATGAAATATTAAAACTTGGGGCTATTTGGGAAGCAGATTAAAGTCGGTGGAAGCCTAAATATTTCTCTGTACGACAGCTTAAGTGCTTGGGAGACGCAAAACTGAGGCACTGCAAATTCAATAGTGGCGAAAGCGTGTAATTACAGCATGCAACATTTGCAGCGACAGGTTCAAATCAATCCGAAAACAAATCAATTAATATTAAACGTGGAAACATCCCTTATCACCACATACATTTGAAGTGTGATATAGAAATATTTGGAAACAACTTTTTTCAAACCTACTTTAATTCAATATACCGGGCTTTGGATAAAACTATTCAAGATGTTGGTAAAAGCTGAATACTATATTTACCTGGCTGCTTTCCTTTTGACCAACCATGCAGTGATCCCGCTGAACAAACACAATATAAGAGCAGCAATCACTATCCCTGCTATGGCGCCACTGCTTATGTTATTGTCGCCAGTGGTTTGATCTGAAAAATGCAAACAGACAAAATAATGAACGTTATTATCACACGCCAGGCACAATTGCAATTTGGTAGCAATATGTAATCGCAAGAGAAATATATATTTCAGATTTTATTTGCATAGTGTTTGACTGGTTTCAAGTTTCAATTGCTGCAAAAAATAAAAGAGGCCAATGGTTGAAACCTACTTTATTAATTTTATCACTTTTAAATAAAACTCTGTGCAACTCCATGGTCGACAAGCTGGTTCAGGTACTATGCCATTGATCCCACCATACATTTATAGTTACCCACTACAGCACCTGCTAATTGTAAAAACTGGCGATTGGGGAGCGACTGCCAGTTACTCACCATTACTGATTATCCGTTCCAATAATTGAATGGAAAATCGGCGATAAATTGTAGATTCTTAATGAGATTCAGGAACTGAGTGATGTTGGGTTGCAGCTGCGCGATTCTTAAAAGCAGGACTACAACTGGCAACTCCGCAACAAGGACAAACATAATTCTGGCTATTGTGTATATCAGTGTATTGAATAAAATAATCATCTAGGTGATGATGAGTCTGCAAAATACATCCGTCAGGCCATAGGTAGAGTATTGGGTGCAGTTTTGGCTTCCACTAGGATGCCAGCAATGAGAGGATATGAATGAGACGAGGGCTCAAAAACTAAATAGTATTCACTGCAACAGTGAAATTTAAGAGAAGATACCATGGAAGTGCCTAACATTGTGAAAGGAGTGCAACTAGGGAAAGACTGTAGTCACTGGTCTGTAAACCAGTAAAAGGTGCACAAACCTTGGCTTCATGCTAGAAACACGAAAGGGGAGTTGATAACTTAATGTTCATGCAGTACTGTTAGATAGGGGTTTCCAGGATTTTGACCCAGCTACGATGAAGGATCGGTGATATAACTCTAAGTCAGGATGGTGTGTGACTTGGAGGGGAACTTGGAGGTGGTGGTGTTCCCATGTGCCTGCTGCCCTTGTCCTTCCAGGTGGAAGAGGTCACGCGTATGGGAGGTGCTGCTAAAGAAGCCTTGGCGAGTTGCTGCAGAGCATCTTGTAGATGGTACACACTGCAGCCGTGGTGTGCCGGTGGTGGAGCGAGTAAATGTTTAAGTTGTTGGATGTGTTGCCAATCAAGTGGGCTGCTTAAAGATTACCTCTCATTCATCTAAACTTCAATGAGTATAGGCCCAACCTGCTCAACCTTTCCTGATATGTCTACCCCTTCATCTCAGGAACCAACTTAGTAAGCCTTCTCTGGTCTCCCTCAAATACAAGTATATCCTTCCTTAAATAAGGAATCCAAAACTCTATGCAGTACTCCAGGTCTGGTCTCACCAACGCCCTGTACATTTGTAGCAAGACTTCCCTACCTTTATACTCCATCCCCCTTGAAATAAGGATCAACATTCCATTTGCCTTCTTAATTACTTGCTGTACCCGCATGGTAACTTTTTGTGTTTCATGAACGAGGACACCCAGATCCCTCTGTACCGCAGCATTTTACAGTCTCCCTCCATTTACATAATACTTTGCTTTTTCATATTTCCTACCAAAGTGGATAACCTTACAATTTCCCATGTTATATTCCATCTGCCAAATTTTTGCCCCTCACTTAACCTATCTATAACTCTTTACAGACACTTTATGTTCTCCTCACAACTTGCTTTGTATCATCAGCAAATTTCGTACAAATTGTTTATGATATTATTAACCTGACAATATATTTCTCACCATGATTGGATCTTATTCAGTCAATGTTTTAATTGGTCCTATGTTTAACAGACTGGTCACATTCTACCATTCAAATAAACCAGCTGGGACTGTTAGGGCAGAACAATAAAATGTAAGAGCTTTCCCAATTTCTACCCAAACAGGGTAATAAAGAACTTTTCTGTTCCATCTATAAGAAATTCAAGAACATGTGGCTTTTGTATAACTAAAATAATCACTAATATATAATACATGCTAATCCTTTTGGCACCCAGCATACTTACAATTAATTTGCAGGATGGTATATCCAGAATCGCTGCTATAAATGTTGCTGGCAGTACATTTATATGTTCCTGAATCGGCTCTGTTAACTCTGAATATAGTCAGTGTAACTTTGTCCGGAGATGTAATTATCCTGTCATTATCCTGGACAGGTCGGTTAGCCTTAAACCAAATCCGTGACTGTACAAAGCCCGAAGCGTGACAGGTCAGTAAAATGGTATCAATGTTTTCTACTGGGTTTGAATTGTTGGCTGACACAGTGACGTTAGAAACTGGTTCTGTAAATACAATTAAAAGGGAAAGGCGGTTACATGATTTTCTACAAAAGCTGCAACAAAACGCTAATTAAGTAATTTCACATGTAATCAACAAGATGATAAAATTCAAATTGGGTGCAAATGCACAACGGACGGTATCACATCACTCGCCACTTGTACGCCCGTCTGAAATTGAAGTCAATAGAACTGATTATTTGAAGGGACAATTAACAGATGCAAGATGCAATACCGCCCATTTTGCATCCCTTTCCAATTACTTTTTAAAATTCCCAGTGAATCTGCCTTCACCACCCTTTAAGGCAGTGCATTCTAGATCATTAAAGCTCTCTGTGTAAGAATAACTCTCATCTCCACCGGTTCATTCGCCAATTATCTTAAATCTGTGTCCTGTAGTTACAGACCCACCTGCCAGTGGAAGCAGTTTCTCCCCATTAACTCAATCTTAAATCTGTGTCCTGGAGTTACAGACCCACCTGCCAGTGGAAGCAGTTTCTCCCCAGCAACTCGATCAAGGCCCCTCATAATTATGAAATCTCTGTTAAGCTTCCCTTTAACCTTCTCCGCCCGAAGGAGAACAATCTCAACTTCTCTAGTCTCTCCCCATCAGTGAAGCCTCTCATCCCTGATATCATTCTGCTTAATCTCCTCTGCAACTTCTCCAAGGTCTTGACACTCTTATTAACGTGGGGTGCCTTAAATTAGAATATAAATGCAAGTTAAAAGTACTGAACATAGGAAGGCAACTAATGGTTGACATATGCACTGCATGAACGCTGCTGCAAATTGATAATGATGTATTTAAAACAGATCTAGGAATCCTAGTAGACCTGAAGCTCTAATCATTGATGATCAGCAATCACAATGCGAAGAGAATGCTGACCCTTATGCACAAAACAATGTAGTACAAATCATAAAAGCATGCCAACATGGTACAGTGCTCTGGTCAGAGCACTCCTCGAGTATTGTGTGCAGTACTGAAAACTTGAGACAAGGGACGCATTGAACTATGAGAGGCAGAGCAGAGATAAGCAATGAATGTCATGGGGCTGAGCCATGGTCAAAACAATGAAGAAATTTATACTTTCCGCCTTAAACGATGAGATGTAAAAGTGAACTTCTTGGCTATAGAGAATAACAAATTGTATGTAAAAGATATATCAAGAAAGTACTTCAAATTAAGCAGAGAATAGGAAAACAGGGCACGGGTTCGAAGTGTTAAAGGTTAATTGAGAACCAATTTCAGGATTTTCTTAATTCCATGAACTGTGTAGGAGTATATCAGTCAATATCTTCTGCTATTTGAAATTATGCAGTTGTCAGATCGTGTTCTTGATGGATAAGGAGAGACAGAAAGAGAGCGAGAGAGAGGATAATCAGACAATATGTAATATCAAAAAGTGGCTGAGCGCACTGGATACAGCAAAGTCTATGAGACCTGATAACATCCCAGCTGCAGTGCTGAAGACTTGTGCTCCAGTACTGGCCGCGCCTCTAGCCAAACTGTTCATGTACAGCTACAAAACTAGCATCAACCTGACAAAATGGAAAATTGATCAGCTAAGTCCTGTCCACAAAAAGCAGGACAAATCCATTCCGGTCAATTACCGCCCCATCAGTCTACTCTCGATCATCAGTAAAGTGATGGAATGGTTCGTCAACAGTGCTATCAAGCAGCACTTACTCGCCAATAACCTGCTCACCCCTGCACAGCTTGTATTCCGCTAGTGCCACTTGGCTCAAGACCTCTGTACTGCCTTGGTCTAAACACGGACAAAGATTTGAATTGCAGAAGTGAGGTGAGAGTGATTTCTGTTGATATCACGACTCTATTTGACCGAATGTGGCATCAAGGATTCCTCGTAAAATTAAAGTCAATGGTAATCGGGGAAAAAAGCTAAGTTGGCTCGAGTCATACCTAGCACGATGGAAGAAGGTTGAAGGAGGCCAATAATCGTAGGCAGAGGAGATTGCTGCAGCAGATATTGAGGGCAGTATCCTAGGCCCAACCATCTTCAGCTGCTGCATCAGTGATCTTCTCTCCATCATAAGGTCAGAAGTGTGAATGTTCGCTGATGATTGTGCACTGTCCAGTTCCATTCACAATTCCTCAGATAATGTTGCAGTTCATGCTCGCATACAAGAAGAACTGGACTACATTTAGGCCTGGCCTGAGAAGTGGCAATAAATATTCACGCTATATAAGTGCCAGGCAATGACTGTCTCCCAAAACAGAGAATCTAAACACCTCCCCTTAACACTCATCAGCATTACCATCGCCCAATCCTTCACCATTAACATGCTGGGGGTCACCATTGACCAGAAACGTAACTGGACCAGCCACATAAATATTGTGACTACAAGAGCAGGTCGGAGATCCTGGGTATTGAGCAGCCAGTGACTCACCTGCTGCCTGCCCAAAGCCATCCCACCATCATCAATGCACAAGTCAGGAGTGTGATGGAATACTCTCCAATTGCCTGGCTGAGTGCAGCTCCAACAACATTCAAGAAGCTCGACACCATCCAGGAGAAAGCAGCAGCTTGATTGGCTCCCCATCCACCACCTGAAATATTCACTCCCTCCACCACCAGCGCGCCGTGGCTGCAGTTTGTACCATCTAAATGATACACTCCAGCAGCTCGCCAAGACTGCTTCAGCAGCACAACCCAAAGCCACGACCTTTACCAACTAGAAGGACAAGGGCAACAGCCGCAAAACAACCCCACCACCCCTAAGCTCCAATCTAAGTCGAAATCCTGACTTGGAAATATATCACCACTCCTTCAACATCGCTGGGACAAAATGCTGGAACGCCCTTCCTAACAGCACTGTGGGAGTACTTTCAACACATGGACTGTTCAAGAAGATGGCTCATCTCCACCTTCTCAGGAGCAATTGGGGATGGACAATAAATGCTGGCCTTGCAAACGAAGCCCACATCTCGTGAATGGAAAAAAATCAGGTAGATAGTTAGACATGTAGGCATGTTGGCAGATTGATAGATAGGCAGACAGAGAGACAGACAACAGACAGACAGACAGACAGAAACATTCTGGACATAATTTATCATCCATAAATAAACGGTTTGAATAAGTCTCAAAGTATACAAAGTGTATATAAAGAGAGAAAGGCAGTTAGTAATTTAATCTTGGTTTCTTGTGAGCTGGACTGGGAGATTCAAAACCACTCACCCATCTGCAAAACTTGCTTCCCTCACCAACAACAATTAATTTTACGTTAATCTCGGGATCGCCAATCAATAGCAACTAACCTTTGTAGGCTTAAAGGCACAGGCCTAGTTCAACATCGATTCACCCTAGTACAGGTGAAATAAACTTGCATAATATGGTGCAATGCATCTGTTGATCAAAAGAAAGATATTGGCCTGGAATTTTTGGTTAATTATGATGGAGAACTGTCATCGTTTGCCAACGTTAACCCTCTCAATCAGACTGTGAATTCTGGATTTAGCACAGGCGCCTCTAAATGCAGAAACCCTGAAGTTGCAGTCAGTCATTCACTGCCCGACACTGGCTGCACTGTGGACCACCCACCGCCTTATCCGGCAATCAGTGTAATCATTGATATCAGGGCAACTGCCGAAAATTTGTATTTTCAGCGCTAATATCGCTTTTAAGTACTCCATTAACTGTTAAGCTTTGTTGAAAAATGCGCAATTGGGGTTTTAACAGCATAGTGATTGCTAAACAACCTTTCTAGCCCTGATAACTAATTTTTTCATTTGTAGACAGTCAAATTTCTCCATTAGGATAAAAATTGTTTTTTTCTCACACTAGATTTTTAAAAAGTTTGTTCATGATATTTCAGTTTCTACATTATCTCCATGTGAAAGTTGCACTCTTTATTTCGCTCTCTGTCACATATTTTAAATGTGTGGATAAAAGTTGCTTTTCAATTTCTGGATTGTGGTCTGTGAGTATTCGTCAATGCTATTGCCTGTTAGACAGCTTGTTGAAGTCACAGCAGCTCTGCAATGGGGATGCTCATTACACAGAGCTACAATGAATTACATAACAAGAACATAACACATAGGGCAGGAGTAGGCCACTTGGCCCTTCGAGCCTACTCCGCCATTCAGTACGATATAGGTAAAGTATGTGGTGTATCTCGGCTTCCACAAGACGTCAGACAAAGTTCCACGAAAAAGACAACTGGCTAAGCTCAAGAGAATTCAGGAGAATATGAGAATTCAGGTTAAACCTTTAGAAAGACTAAGAAAATGGCTGAAACATTGAACAATGGCAGATGGCATTTAATGGGTGTTACGAATCGTATGATCCATGAAGAAAGACTCATGAAATAACACTGGACGGCCAGCTGGTGGCGCCGTCCAAGGAGTATTAAGAGTCGGGCGTGGGCCCAGCTGCCCCAGGACATTTTGTAAACCGGAACTAGTGAAAGATAACTAGACCTCCATGTTTTGAAACAAGTTGATTAAAGCCTTGCTTTACACTCGAACCAAGTGCGTAGTGAGTTTTATTACTTCAATGGGGATATAAAATAAAGTGCAATTCTGAAAGCAGAAAAGAATGAAATGGGTGATACATATACTGCATGAATGCTGGCAAAATTGCTCTGGATCAAGTTAAAACAGATCGAGGAGTCCTAGTAGATTTGATGCCCCAACCATTGAATATCAGCAGTCACAATGCTAATAGAATGCTGAACTGCACAGTGAAAACAATGGAGGACACGTCAAAGAGGCGGATACTGTAGCATGATGATCATGTTACTGGGTTTGTAATACCAGTGGCCTGTGCTAATGCTCTGAGAGACAGTGAGTTCAAATCTTCGCCTCTCTGCTTTAGTCTGCAAATGCACTTTCTGTCGTACCTGGGATGTAGCTGACGCTGGCAAGGCCAGCATTTATTACCCATCCCTAATTGCGCCTGGGAGGGTAGTGGTGAGCCAGTTACTTAAACCGCTGCAGTCCATGCAGTGAAGTTACTCCCACAGTGCTGTTGCAAGGGTGTTCCAGGATTTTTACTCAGTGACGATGAAGGAATGGGGATATATTTCCAAGACAGGATGGTGTGTGACTTGGAGGGAAACTTGGAGGTGATGGTGTTGCCATGTGCCCGCTGCCCTTGTCTTTCGAGGTCGAGGGTTTGCGACATGCTGTCCAAGTAGCCTTGGCGAGTTGCTGCAGTGCATCTTGAAGATGGTACACACTGCAGCCACGGTGCGCCAGTGGTGGAGGGATTGAATGTTGAAGGTGGTGGTTCATATGCCAATCATGTGCGCTGCTTTGATCTGGATGGTGTCAAACAACTTGAGTGTTGTGGGAACTGCGTTCATCCAGGCAAGTGTATAGTATTCCATCGCACTCCTGACTTTTGCCTTGTAGATGGTGGAAAGGCTCTGGGGAGTCAGGAGGTGAGACACTTGCCCCAGGATAACCAACCTCCGATCTGCTTTTGTAACAACAGTTTTTATGTGGCTGGTCCAGTTTTGTTTTGCCCCCTAGGATATTGATGGTGGGGGATTCAGCATGGTAATGCCGTTGAATTTCAAGGGGTGGTTGTTAGTATTTCTCTTGTTGCAGATATTAATTGCCAGGCACTTGTTTGGCGTGCATGTTGCTTACTAATTTTCAGGCCAAGCCTGAATGTTGTCCAGAACTTGCTGACTGCTTCTTTATCTGAGGAGTTGCAAATGGCACTGAGCACTTGCAATCATCAGCGAACATCCCCACTTCTGATCTTATGTTGGAGGGAAGGCCATTGATGAAGCAACTGAAGATGGTTGGGCCTAGAACACTGCCCTGAGGAACTCCTGCAGCGATGTCCTGGGGCTGAGTTGATTGACCTCCAACAATCACAACCACCTTCCTTTGTGCTCGGTATGACTCCAGCAGTCGAGAGTTTCCCCCCGATCCCCATTGACTTCAACTTTACTCGGGCTCCTTGATGTCACACTATGTCAAATGTAACGCCACTCTAAAGCAGCAAATATGATGCAACAATTCCAAAGTTGAATTTTAAATCCATGTGATCTTAGAGGATTTTCCAAGAGTTATAGAAAAAAGCTACATTTTTTGTGAGGAAAAAAGCTAGACCGCGAAGTTAGGGTGAGCAGAAGATGAAAATGCCTTGAGAGCAAAGGGCTCTGGCATCACACCACCCACATTTGTGGAAGAACTTGGGAGTTGGGGAGTTCCTACATTTACCTTCGCCAGTCTTTTCCTTTTCACATACCTACAGAAGCTTTTACAATCCGTTTTCATATTTTTCACTGGTTTCTGCTCATACTCCATTTTCCCTTTCTTTATCAATTTCTTTGTCACCCTTTGCTGATTTCTAAAAGATCCCAATTCTCACACTGACCGCTTTTTCTGGCAACTTTATAAGCTTCCTCCTTTGACTTAATACTAGCTTTAATATCGTTTGTTAGCCATGGTTGGATCACTTTTCCTTATGGGTTTTTATGCCATATGTTTGTTACAAATTATGCATTATTTCCTTGAATGTTAGACATTGTATGTCCACCTTCATACCTTTTAGTGTAGTCTCTCAATCCACCATGGCCAACTTGTCCCTCATACTCTTGTAGTTTCCTCTGTTTAGATTGAAGACCTTAGTTTCAGATTGGACTACATCACTCTTAAACTTAATGTAATATTCAATCATGTTATGGTCACTTGTCCCTAAAGGCCCCTTTACCACAAGATTATTGATAATCTCACTACTGACATTCCTTATTTTGAGTGGTCTGCCCAGAGCGGGACTAAACTGAATGGATTGATCAGAGTGCTTTGGTGGGGAATTTGTAAAGAGTGGGAATTTCTGGTAATTATTGGGTAAGTAGAAGCTGTAAAAAGTGAAATTTAGTTGAAGATATAGGTTTGAACAGAGAAATGTAATTCTTTAACAACTGTAGTTAGCAGAAGCTGACTGCCAGTGGCAATTACCTGTCAGTCAAGTGTAAGGGCACCCTGGTCCACTCCTCTATCACCCCCAACACATCTTCACCTTCACCTGGCACCTTCCCATGCAAGCACAGGAGATGCAACACCTGCCCGTTTACCTCCTCTCTTCCCACTGTCCAGAGCCCCAAATATACCTTCCAGGTGAAACAGCGATTTATTTGTACATCAACAACAACAACAACTTGTATTTATATAGGGCCTTTAACGTCGTAAAACGTCCCAAGGCGCTTCACAGGATTATGTTAAGACAGACAAGTTGACACTGATCCACATAAGGAGAAATTAGGGATGGTGACCAAAAGCTTGGTCAAAGAGTTAGGCTTTAAGGAACGTCTTAAAGGAGGAAAGAGAGGTAGCAAGGCGGAGAGGTTTAGGCAGGGAATTCCAGAGCTCAGGGCCTGGGCAAGAGAAGGCACGGCCACCAAAGGTTGAGCGATTATAATCAGGGATCCTCAAGGTTCTTACAATTTAGTATACTGTATCCGCTGCACACGATGCGGTCTCCTCCACATTGGGGAGACCAAAACGCAGATTGGGTGACCACTTTGCGGAACACATCATTTCAATCCATAAGGATGACCCCGAGCTTCCGGTCGCCTGTCACTTTAATTCGCCGCTCCACTCCAACCCTTATCTCTCTGTCCTCGGCCTATTACACTGTTCCAACGAAGCTCAACGTAAGCTCGAGGAACAGCACCTTATCTTTCGATTGGGCACTTTACAGCCTTCTGGAATGAACATCGAGTTCAACAATTTCAGACTATAACCACGGCCCCTGTAATTTTTAACATATATATTTTTTCCCCTTGTCTCTAACATGGGAGTTGTTGATGAATCTGCCATCGCCATTCAGACCTCATCTAGGGTCACCTATTGCTTCTTAACTTGTCCCATTACCTCTCTTTATGCCTTGCAACATCATCCCTTTTCTCAGTCAGTCTCTCCGGTCTTCCAGCCTGTCACAAACCTTCCCTTTGTTCTTTCCTCCCCTCCTCCCTGCCCTTGCTTTAAAATCTCTCTTCTCTAACCTTTTCCAGTTCTGACGAAGGGTCCGCAACCCAAAACGTTGCCTCTGTTTCTCTCTCCTCGATGCTGCCTGACCTGCTGATAGTTCCCAGAATTTTCTGTTGTTATTTCAGATTCCCAGCATCCGCAGTAATTTGCTATTGTATGTGCGTGACTTGAATAGGCGCTAATCAACAGGAGCTGAATTCTCACTGGTAAATTGGGTAAGGCTGCAAGTGTGGATTTGAACAGAGTGCTTTGGTTGGGAATTTCTAAATAGTGGGAATTCGGAGAAGAGAGGGAACGATTTTTGCCTACAGTACTTGTAGTGCTTTGTGTTACAGGTAGATATTTAATTTCAGTACCCTTAGCTTAATCTGGATCAAGTTTGTAGTCAGGATACGACACTGTAAACTAAGTTAACGAATTACAAATTTAATTACATTTAATTAAATAAATCAAGATCATTTAGGGATGGCAGTGCAGGCAGTGTGCCACAACTGCAGCATGTGGGAGTTTGTGGAGAGCATTGTGATGCCAGACAACTACGTTTGCAGTAAGTGCCTGCATCTTGAGAAACTTCAGCTCAGAGTTTTTGAGCTGGAGTCTGAGGTGCAGACATTGCGTGGCATCAGGGATGGGGGGAGTTACCTGGACACTTTGATCCAGGAGGCAGTCACACCCCTTAGGTTAGGTAGTTGTACAGGTCTGGTTAGTGGGCAGTGACAGTACGGTGAGAATGCAACTCAGGCAGGTAAGCGGACCACAGGTGCAGTGCTGGAGGAGCCTCAGCCTTTGCCCTTGTCCAATAGGTATGAGGTTCTTGCAGCCTGTGTGGATGAGGGAAAAGCCTGTAGGATGGATGAGCAGGCTGACCATGTCACCATGGTGCAGGAGGCCATTCATGTCGAGGGAGTGAAATGTAGCTGTAGTAGGGGATATTATAGCCAGGGGGATAGATATTGTTCTCTGCAGCCATGACCGAGAGCTCCTAAGGTTGTGTTGCCTGCCTGGTGCCTGGGTTAATGACATCTCCTCGCAGCTGCAGAAGAACTTGGAGTGGGAGGGGGAGGATTGATTTGTCATGGTCCACGTAGTAACCAATGACATATGTAGAACTAGGAATGAGGTGCTGCTGAGGGAGTTTGAGGAGTTAAGATCCCAATTAAAAAGCAGAACCTCAAACGTATTAATCTCTGGATTGTTACCTGAGCCACGTGCAAATTGGCATAGGGACAAACAGATTAGAGATTTACATGTGTGGCTCAAAGAATGGTGTGGGAGGAAGCTGTTTTGATTCATGGGGCACTGGCACCAGTAGTGTGGAAAGAGGGAGCTGTTCCATTGGGATGGGCTTCACTTAAACTGGGCTGGAACCAGTGTCCTGGCAAACTGAATAACTAGGGCAGTAGCCAGGTCTTTAAATGAATGAAGGGGGATGGGAGGATTCACGGAAGCATAAATATAAAAGCAGCAAGAGAAATGTCACGCTGTGGAGCAGAGTAGAGTTTTGGGTCAAACTAAACAGAGTTGGTCAGGAAGGGACAGAGAGTAATTTGCAGTAATAAAGCATCAGTGACTAAGGTGACATCAGGGAAAAAGAGAAACAAGTCAATGCTAAAGGCACTATATCTGAATGCGCAAAGCATTCACAACAACATAAATACATTAATAGCACAGTTAGAAATTAACAGGTATGATCTAATAGCCATAATGGAGACGTGGTTGCAAAGTGGCCAAGTTTGGGAACAAAATATTCGAGGATACATAACTTTTAGAAGGGCTTGGCAAAATGGAAAAGGAAGAGAGGTAGCCCTGATAATAAAGGAAGGAATAAAGACAGTAGAGAGAAAGGATCTTCGCTCTGAAAATCAAGAAGTAGAAAACAGTTTGGGTGGAGCCAAGAAACAGCAAGGAGCAGAAAACATTGGTGGGATTTGTTTCTGGCCCCCAAACAGTAGCTGTAATGTAGGGCAGAATATCATTCAGGAAATTAGAGCCGCATGTAAGAAGGGTATCACAGTAATCATGCGGGACTTTAATCTACATATAGACTGGGAAACCAAATTTGCAGTAATAGTGTAGAGGACGAATTCATGGAATGTATACAAGATAGATTTCTAGATCAGTATGTTGAGGACCTATCTAGGGATCAGGTTATATTAGATCTAGTATTATGCAACGAGAAAGGGTATATAGATATAAAAGACCTCTTCTGTCTGTCTGTCTGTCTGTCTGTCCGTTCTCTATATGTCCGAAAGTTATAGAGCGTACCTACACGCGCATCAAATCAAAAGAAAGCTTACGATTGCGGACTGGTCATACGCATATTTACATTTCAGCTGGACAAAAATTGCACCCACGGTATCCAAAAAACATTCAAAATTCCGCTAATTAGCATCTCATTATCCGCTCATTAGCATTGAGTGACTATGATGTCGAAGAGCTGCTATAATTTCAGAGCAGTTTTTGTGCTGTCTTAAAGAAATCAACGCTTTCACTGTGCCCAGCCTACTCAGCTGGGGTGACTCGGGGCGGGCCTGTTCCTCTCTCTCTCTCCATCTCTTTATCTCTCTCTCTGTCTCCCAGTCTCTCTCTCTCACTCTCTCCCCCAGTTTCTCTCTCTCTCCCCCAGTTTCTCTCTCTCTCCCCGTCTCTCTCTCTCCCCCCTCAGTCTCTCTCTCTCCCTCTATCTCCCAGTCTCTCTCTATCCCTCAGTCTCCCAGTCTCTCTCTCTCCTCCAGACTCTGCCTCGTCCAGTCTCTCTCTCCCAGTCTCTCTCTCACTCCGTCTCTCTCTCTCCTCCAGTCTCTCCCTCCTCCAGTCTCTCTCTCACCCAATCTCTCTCTCGCTCCCAGTCTCTCTCTCTCTCTCTGTCTCCCAGTCTCTCTATCTCTCTCCCTTCCCCAGTCCCTCTCTCCCTTCCCCCTTCTCTCTCCCCAGTCTCTCTCCTTTCTCTCCCCGTCTCACTCTCTCTCCCCCCAGTCTCTCTCCTCTCTCTCCCACCAGTCTCTCTACTCTCCCTCTCTCTCTCTCTCTCTCTCCCGTCTCTCTCTCTCTTCTGTCTCTCTCTCTCTCTCCCCCAGTCTTTCTCTCTCCGCCTGAGTCGCTCTCTCTCTCCCCCCTCAGGTCTCTCTCTCTATCTCCCCAGTCTCTCTCTCCCCGTCTCTCTCTCTCTCCCCTCTCTCTCTCTCTCCCCCCGTCTCTCTCTCTCTCTCCCCGTCCCTCTCTCTCCCCTCAGACGCTCTCTCTCTTCCCGCAGTTTCCCTCTCTCTCTGCACCCCAGTCTCTCTCTCTCCCCCGTCTCTCTCTCTCTCCTCCAGTCTCTCTCCCCCCAGTCTCTCTCTCTATCCATCTCTCTCTCCCCCAGTCTCTCTCTCTCTCTCCCCCACTCTCTCCCTCTCTCCCCAGTCTCTCTCTGTCTCTCCCCCACTCTCTCCCTCTCCTTCCACTCTCTCCCTCTCCCCCAAGTCTCTCTCTCTCTCTCTCTCTCCCCTGAGTCTCTCTCTCTCTCCCCCCGTCTCTCTCTCTCCCCCAGTCTCTCTCTCGCTCTCTCTCTCTCTCCCCAGTCTCTTTCTCTCTCCCCAGTCTCTCTCTCCCTTCCCCCATCTAACCCTCTCTCTCCCAGTCTCTCTCTCTCTCCCTGTCTCTCTCCCCCAGTCTCTCTCTCTCTCCCCCTCAGTCTCTCTCTCTCTCTCTCTCTCTCCCTATCTCCCCATTCTTTCTCTCTCTCCCCAGTCTCACTCCTCTCTCTCCCCCAGTCTCTCTACTCTCTCTCTCTCTCTCTCCGTCTCTCTCTCTCCCCCTCAGTCGCTCTCTCTCCCCCCTCAGTCTCTCTCTATCTATCTCCCCAGTCTCTCTCTCTCCCCAATCTCTCTCTCTCACTCTCCCCGTCTCTCTCTCCCTCTCCCCCCTCAGTCGCTCTCTCTCTCCCCCTCAGTCTATCTCTCTCTCTATCTCCCCATTCTCTCTCTCTCTCCCCAGTCTCTCTCCTCTCTCTCCCCCCAGTCTCTCTACTCTCTCTCTCTCCCCATCTCTCTCTCCCCACCAGTCTCTCTCTCCCCTCAGTCGCTCTCTCTCTCCCACTCAGTCTCTCTCACTCTATCTCCCCAGTCTCTCTCTCTCTCTCCCCCAGTCTCTCCCACTCTCTCTCCCCCATCTCTCTATCTCTCTCTCTCTCTCCCCTCAGTGGCTCTCTCTCTCCCCAGTATCTCTCTCCCCAGTCTCTCTCCTCACTCTCCCTCCAGTCTCTCCACTCTCTCTCTCTCCCTCCCCTGTCTCTCTCTCTCTCTACCCCAGTCTCTCTCTCCCCCTCAGTCGCTCTCTCTCTCCCCCCTCAGTCTCTCTCTCTATCTCCCCAGTCTCTCTCTATCTCCCCGTCTCGCTCTCTCTCCCTCTCTCCCCCCAGTCTCGCTACTCTTTCTCTCTCCCCGTCTCTCTCTCTCTCCCCCCAGTATCTCTCTCGCCTTCCCTCTCTGTCTCTGTCTGTCTCTCACTCCTTCCCTCTCTCTCCTTCCCTCTCTCTCTCTCTCTCCCCGTCTCTCTCTCTCTCTCAACCCTCAGTCTCTCTCTCTCTCTCTCTCTCTATCTACCAGTCTCTCTCTCTCCCCCAGTCTCCCAGTCTCTCTCTCTCCTCCAGACTCTCCCTCCTCCAGTCTCACTCTCTCTCCCCCCAATCTCTCTCTCGCTCCCCTCAGTGGCTCTCTCTCTCCCCAGTATCTCTCTCCCCAGTCTCTCTCCTCACTCTCCCTCCAGTCTCTCCACTCTCTCTCTCTCCCTCCCCTGTCTCTCTCTCTCTCTACCCCAGTCTCTCTCTCCCCCTCAGTCGCTCTCTCTCTCCCCCCTCAGTCTCTCTCTCTATCTCTCCAGTCTCTCTCTATCTCCCCGTCTCGCTCTCTCTCCCTCTCTCCCCCCAGTCTCGCTACTCTTTCTCTCTCCCCGTCTCTCTCTCTCTCCCCCCAGTATCTCTCTCGCCTTCCCTCTCTGTCTCTGTCTGTCTCTCTCTCCTTCCCTCTCTCTCCTTCCCTCTCTCTCTCTCTCTCCCCGTCTCTCTCTCTCTCTCAACCCTCAGTCTCTCTCTCTCTCTCTCTCTCTATCTACCAGTCTCTCTCTCTCCCCCAGTCTCCCAGTCTCTCTCTCTCCTCCAGACTCTCCCTCCTCCAGCCTCACTCTCTCTCCCCCCAATCTCTCTCTCGCTCCCCGTCTCTCTATCTCTCTCTCTCTGTCTCCCTGTCTCTCTATCTCGCTCTCTCCCCAGTCTCTCTCTCTCTCCCCCGTCTCTCTCCCCAGTCTCGCTCTCCCTCTCCCCCAGTCTCTCTCCTCTCTCTCCCCAGTCTCTCTCCTCTCTCTACCCCGTCTCTCTCGCTCTCTCCCCATCTCCCTCTCTCTCTCTCTCTCTCCCCAGTCTCTCTCCTCTCTCTCACCCCAGTCTCTCTCCTCTCTCTCACCCCAGTCTCTCTACTCTCTCTCTCCCCACGCAGTCTCTCTCTCTATCTCCCCAGTCTCTCTCTCTCTCTCTCTATCTCCCCGTCTCTCTCTCTCCATCTCCTCCAGCCTCTCTACTCTTTCTCTCTCCCCATCTCTCTCTCTCCACCCCAGTCTTTCTCTCTCCCCCCAGTCTCTCTCTCTCCTTCCCTCTCTGTCTCTGTCTGTCTCTCCTTCATAGATACATAGAGATAGGAACAGGAGTAGGCCATTCGGCCCTTCGAGCCTGCTCCGCCATTCAATGAGATCATGGCTGATCTTAGTCTGAGATCATAGCTGATCTTACCAGTTCAGTACCCCGTCCCCGCCTTTTCTCCGTAACCCTTAATCCCCTTAGCCTTCAGAAATATATCCAATTCTCTCTTGAAAATATTTATTGAATTAGCCTTCACAGCCCTCTGTGGCAGGGAATTCCACAGGCTCACCACTCTTTGAGTGAAGAAATTCTTCCTCATCTCTGTTTTAAATGATTTGCCCGCTATTTTTAGACTGTGGCCCCTGGTTCTGTCCTCCCCGGCCATTGGAAACATTCTCTCTGAATTCAGCCTGTCCAGGCCTGCCATAATTTTATATGTTTCGATGAGATCCCCTCTCAATCTTCTAAACTCCAGTGAGTACAAGCCCAAACTATTTAATCTCTCTTCGTAGGTCATTCCCGCCATTCCAGGTATCAGCCTGGTGAATCGCCGTTGCACTCTTTCCATGGCAAGAACATCCTTCCGCAGATGGGGCGACCAAAACTGTACACAATACTCCAGATGCGGTCTCACCAGCACCTTGTACAGCTGTAGTAAGGTATCCCTATTCCTATACTCGAACCCCCTTGATATGAAGGCCAACATACCATTTGCCTTCTTAATCGCCTGTTGCACCTGCATGCTCTCCTTCAGTGACTGGTGCACAAGAACACCCAGGTCCCTCTGCACTTCCCCATCTCCCAATCTATTGCCATTTAGATAATAATCTACCCTCCTGTTTTTACCCCCAAAGTGGATAACCTCGCATTTATCCACATTATAGTGCATCTGCCACGTATCCGCCCATTCCCCCAACCTGTCCAAATCGCACTGTAGCCTCCTGACATCCTCATCAGAGCCCACCCCTCCTCCTAGTTTAGTGTCGTCAGCGAATTTGGAAATATTGCATCCAATTCCCTGATCCAGATCATTTATATATATTGTGAACAGCTGGGGTCCCAGGACAGATCCTTGCGGCACCCCGCTGGTCACTGCCTGCCACTCCGAAAACGAGCCGTTTATTCCAACTCTCTGTTTTCTATCCGCCAGCCAGTTCTCTATCCACGTTAATACTTTGCCCCCAATCCCATGAGCCTTAATTTTGCATGATAATCTTTTGTGTGGAACCTTATCGAAGGCTTTCTGGAAGTCAAGGTACACCACATCCACTGGCTCTCCCCCATCTATTCTACCAGTTACCTCCTCAAAAAATTCCAGCAGATTAGTCAAACACGATTTACCCTTTGTAAATCCATGTTGACTCTGTCCGATCCTTTCCCCATTTGTCAAGTGCTCCGCTATTTTATCCTTAATAATGGACTCTAGCATTTTGCCCACAACCGATGTAAGGCTTACTGGTCTATAATTCCCTGCTTTCTCTCTACCCCCCTTTTTAAATATTGGGGTAACATTAGCTACCCTCCAATCCACGGGTACTGTTCCCGAGTCAATGGAGTTCCGGAAGATGATCCTTAGAGCATCTGCTATCTCCAGGGCCACCTCCTTAAGTACCCTAGGATGTAGTTTATCAGGCCCCGGGGATTTGTCGGCCTTCAGTCCCCTCAACTTACCCAACACCATATCCCTAGAGATACTAATTTCTGTCAGCTCCTCCCTCTCATTAGTCCCTATGTTTGCTGATATTCCTGGGAGGTTATTTGTGTCCTCCTTTGTGAATACAGAACCAAAGTATGAGTTTAATTGGTCTGCCATTTCCTTATTCTCCATTATATATTCTCCCGAATCGGACTGCAAGGGACCGACTTGGGATTTTACCAGTCTTTTCCTCCTGATATACCGATAAAAGCTTTTGCAGTCTGTCTTTATGTTTGCTGCAAGTTTACTTTCGTATTCTATTTTCCCCTTCCTGATTAATCCCTTTGTCCTCTTTTGCTGTATCCTGTACTGCCCCCAATCTTCCGGTCTGGTGCTTTTTTTTGCCAGTTGATATGCCCTTTTTTTTGATTTTATGCTGTCCCTAATTTCCCTCGTTATCCACGGTTGAGTCACTCTCTCTCTCTGTCTCTCTGTCCTTCCCTCTCTCTGTCTCTCTCTCCTTCCCTCTCTCTCTCTCTCCTTCCCTCTGTCTCTCCTTCCCTCTCTCTCTCTCTCTCTCTCGTCTCCCCCCAGTCTCTCTCTCTCTCTTGCATCATGGGGGGCGTTTCATTCCATGTGTGGGCGTGCCTAATCCTGCAGCCTCCCGAAACGTCGCTGCCATTTTTTAATACCGACAGCGACAGCACCAGCACAACAAACCCCCACAGTGCTGCTCCGGCAAAGTATCCCGCTCCTGGCCCGCCAGAGCGGGAGGTGAGTTGGGGTCACTCGGGCCGGGCCTCACAACTGCTCGGCCCGAGACACAGAGCTGGGGAGCGGCAGTGGCCAGCCGTAAACCGCGTGGCCCTGTAAACTGCCGTTTTACAAAAAAGCCTTGGCAATGCCGGACTTCCCCCCGTTTCCCCTCCCCCTCCCCCCTCCCGCCCCCTTCCTCCCCCTTCCCCATCCTCCCCCTTCCCCCCGTCGCTCTCTCTCTTCCCCCCAGTCTCTCGCTCTCTCTCTTCCCCCCAGTCTCTCACTCTCTCTCTTCCCCCCAGTCTCTCGCTCTCTCTCTTCCCCCCAGTCTCTTGCTCTCTCTCTTCCCCCCAGTCACTCGCTCTCTCTCTTCCCCGTCACTCTCTCTCTCTTCCCCCCAGTCGCTCTCTTTCTCTTCCCCCCAGTCGCTCTCTCAATCTTCCCCCAGTCGCTCTCTCTCAATTCCCTCCAGTCGCTCGCTCTCTTCCCCCCCAGTCGCTCTCTGTCTTACCCCCCCACTCGCTCTCTCTCTTCCCCCCCAGCCGCTCTCTCTCTTCCCCCCCAGTCGCTCTCTCTCTTCCCCCCCAGTCGCTCTCCCTCTTCCCCCCCAGTCACTCTCTCTCTTCCCCCCCAGTCGCTCTCTCTCTTCCCCCCCCAGTCGCTCTCTCTCTTCCAACAACAAAATGCCCTCGAAAAAGCCTCGGCACTGCCGGGCAACCCCAGCTTATATAATAAAGGGGCCTTTAGGGAAGAGTGACCATAATATATTAGAATTTTATATTGAATTTGAAAGTGACTGAGTTAAATCTGAAACTAGGTTCTTAACTCTAAACAAAGCAAACTACGGAGGTATGAGGGGCGAGTTGACTAAAGTAGATTGGGAAACTACATTAAAAGGTGTGACAGTGGACGTGCAATGGTTAATATTTAAAGAACTAATACGTAATTTACAACAAATATACATTCCTTTAAGGCACAAAAAACCCACAGGAAAAGTGGTCGAACCGTGGCTAACGGGAGAAATTAAAGATAACATTATATCAAAAGAAGAGGCTTATAATGCTGCCAAAAAGACTAGTAAGCCTGAGGACTGGGAGGACTTTAGAATTCAGCGAAGGAGGACCAATAAATTGATGAGGAAAGGGAAAATAGAATATGAGAGTAAACTAGCGATGACATAAAAACAGACTGTAAAAGCTTTGAGAGTAATGTAAAAGGGAAACAATTAGCGAAAGGAAATGTGGGTCCCTTACAGGCTGAGACTGGAGAAATTATATTGGGGAATAAGGAAATGACAGAGAAATTATACAAATACTTTGTGACTGTCTTCAGGGAAGAGGCCACAAAAAACTTCCCAGAAATAGTGGAGAACCAAGGGTCTAGCGGGAATGAGGAACTGAAAGTTATTAGTGAAAAAGTAGTACTGGAGAAATTAATGTGACTGAAAGCCGATAAATCCCGTGGACCTACTGGTCTACAACCTAGGGTTTTGAAAGGAATGGCTATAGAGATAGTGGATGTATTGGTTGTCATTTTCCAAAATTCCGTAGATTCTAGAACAGTTCCCACGGATTGGAAGGTAACACATGTAACACCACTATTTCAGAAAGGAGGAAGAGAGAAAATGAGGAACTACAGGCCAGTTAGCCTGACATCAGTAGTAGGGAAAATGCTTGAATCTATTATTAAGGACATGGTAACAGGGCACTTAGAAAATAATAATAGAATTGGGCAGAGCAACATGGATTTATGAAAGGGACATCGTGTTTCACAAATCTATTAGAGTATTTAAGGTTGTAATTAGCAGCATAGGTAAGGGGGAACCAGTAGATGTGGTGTTTTTGGATTTTCAGAAGGCATTCGACAAGTGTTTTGGAGTGTGTGTGTTTTGGAGTGAGTGTTTTGGAGTGTTTTGGTGTGTGTGTTTTGGAGTGAGTGTTTTGGAGTGAGTGTTTTGGAGTGTTTTGGAGTGTGTGTTTTGGAGTGCCACACAAGAGGTTATTAAACAAAATTATGGCTCATGGGATTGGGGATAATATACTAGCAAGGATTGAGAATTGCTTAATGGAGAGAAAACGGACAGTAAACAGAGAGTAGGAATAAACGAGTCATTTTCAGGTTGGCGGGCTGTAACTAGTGGGGTACCGCAAGGATCAGTGCTTGGACCTCAGCTATGTACAATCTACATCAATGATTTGAATGAGGGGACCAAATGTAATATATCCAAGTTGCTGATGATAAAATGTTGGATGGGAATGTAAGTTCTGAGGAGAATGCAAGGAGTCTTCAAGGGGATATAGACAGGCTAAGTGAATGGGCAAGAACATGGCAAATTGAATGTAATGTGGAGGAATGTGAAGTTATCCACTTTCGTAGGAAAAACAGAAAAGAGAGATTGGAAAACGTGGCTGTTCAGAGGGACCTGGGTGTCCTTATACACAAATCACTGAAAGTTAACATGCAGGTACAGCAAGCAATTAGGAAAGCAAATGATATTTTGGCCATCATAACAAGAGAATCTGAGTATAAGAGTAAAGACGTCTTACTGCAATTATATAGGACCCTGGTGAGACTACACTTGGAGTACTGTGTACAGTTTTGGTCTCCTTACCTAAGGACGGATATTCTTGCCATAGTTAGAGTGAAAGGAAGGTTCACCAGACTAGTTCCTGGGATGGGGGGATTGTCCTATGAGGACAGATTGAGTAGACGAGGCCATTAGTTTAAAAGAGTGAGATGTGATCTCATTGAAACATACAACATTTTTACGCGGCTTGGCAGGATAGATTCAGGGAATATGTTTCCCCTGGCTGGGGAGTCTAGACCAATCTCAGAACAAGGGCTCGGCCATTCAGGACTGAGACGAGGAGAAATTTCTTCACTCAGGGGGTGGTGAGTCTTTGGAATTCTCTATCCCAGAGGGCAGTGGATGCTCATTCGTTGAGTATATTCAAGACAGAGATCGATAGATTGTTGAATATTAAGGGAATCAATGGATATGGGGATAGTGCAGGAAAGTGGAGATGAGGTAGAAGATCAGCCATGATCTGATTGAATGGCGGAGCAGGCTCGAGGAGACCAATGGCCTACTCCTGCTGCTATTTCTTATATTCTTATATTCTTATGTTCTTACATTCAAAATATAGCCCCAGCTGTGCCACATGAAATGTTCCCGCCTGGTTTTCTTTAAGGTGCTGATTGATCCATTGTGCATTTACAGCATCTTGCTGTTGCGTGTAAGAATATATTTTGGTGGGCAATACTGATTGGTGACTGCGATCGAATTTCATTCCAATAACTAATATTGCAGGATAAGAATTTTCGCGACTCGTGTATTTTAATCAGCATTTCGATATCAAACAAATCAATCAATAGCAAACAACTTGTTAGCTAAATTGTGGCACGGCGATAGTGATACAGGTTGTAGAGTTTATTGTATCTTAGTTTTGCTCCGAAACTGCTTATATACCTGGTGACGAATGACTTGTGACATGAAAACAATTAAAATAGATTGTGAACAACCCTGCCCCCACAAAAAGCTTTCACTTACAAAGTACATGCAGAGTGATGGGTGCTTTTGTTTGAGGGGCGCTGTCTGGAAACATGGTAACAGTGTACTCTCCACTGTCCGAAGCTGTCACTGACTTCAGCAGGAGCGATCCGTTCGGGAGGAATAACTCAGCCCGTGTTCTGTATTCATTACTTGGATGAAACTCTGTACCGATCCACACAGCGATATTTGTCGGCCCGAAGTCCCACCTCCCTCCCTTCGTCTCAGCTGATGGACGCACTGAAAAAAATGCGTTGCTTCCGACGGTCACATTTATCCGACTGTTTTCTGTATATATAGTAAAATCCTGGGGCTCAACTGAGGAAAGAAAATCACATTGAGGAGGAAGTAAAGAGAAAGACACAAACTCGACAAAATATATACTTTTCTGAAGTGATACTAACGTCATCTTTTGTACTTAAACTTGATTTTCTATGACAATCGTTTGCTGTTTTTTTTCTGTAATCAGTAAAAGAAATGATAGGAGAAAGTGATCCTCACCCGCTGATATAAATAAGCAAACAGCTACCGCGGTAAGTGGCAGTGTCTTCATCCTGAGAGAACAGCGCCAGTCCCTGTTACACTCGGTGACTGACCCGCTCTTCCTGGTCTACAGAACAGATCAGTTGAGACATTTACTGAAGCGGCGACGCTGATTGGACCGAGTGCTGGTCATATGAGTGGAATCTCTTTCCACTGACTCCTATCTAATTGTTACATATTAATAGAAATTGTTGGCAAGATACAGGAAATGGGCGGAAGGGTCTGGCTAACTTCAAGTGCGCAGACCTTTGCTCAGAAACTAAACATTATTCGCTCTTTTATGATCTGGAATGCACTACCGGAATGGATCGTTGAAGCAGATTCAACCCTAACCTTCCAATGGGAATTAAATCAACACTTGAACAGGAAGAAAAAGTCCGGGGCTATGTTGAAAGATCAGGGAAGTGGGACTAATTGGATAGCTCGTTTAAGGAGTCCGGCCGAAATATCTCCTTCTGTGCTGTATGATTATTTTTCAGACACTGACAGGCCTGCTGTGTATTTATAAACATTTGCTGTTTATATTTCAGATATCCAGTGTTCCTGTCCCCTCAGAGGTATCTAGCACAGCGCAATATTATCAAGTTCATCGCCACAGTGAACATTTAGCAGACAGAGATAATTAAAAAATCCCCAACGTTTAGGAGAGTGGGTAACTCCTGGTAGTTTGGAGAATCTGAAGTAAGAGGTTATCGGGAAAATACAATAGAATCTTTGATCTAAATTTTCACCATTTAACGTGTAACGTGTAATGTGGGCCTCCCACATTCCAGCCTAAGTAAACTTGAAGTCATCCAAAACTCGGCTGCCTGTGTCCTAACTCGCACCATGTCCCATTTGCCCATCACCCCTCTGCTCACTGACCTACATTGGCTCTTGGTTAAGCAGCGCCACGGTTACAAAATTGTCAGCCATGTTTTCAAATCACTCCATGGCCTTGCCCCTTCCAATTTCTGTAATCTCCTTCAGCCCCACAACCCCATACCACCCCCCCTGCTAGATATCAGTGCTCCTCTAATTCTGCTCTCTTGAGAATCCCTGATTATAATCGTTCAACATGTAGTGGCCGTGCCTTCTGTTGTCTAGGCCCTAAGCTCTGGAATTCCCTGCCTGAACGTGTCCTCCTCGCTAACTCTCTTTCCTTCTTTAAGACATTCCTAAAAACCTGCCTCTTTGAACAAACTTTTGGTCACCTGCCCTAAGTTATTCTTATGTGGATCGGTGTCAAATTTTTTGTATTAAAATACTCCTGTGAGCACCTTGGGAAGTTTCAGTGAGCCAGAAATTCGGGTCGGAGGCTTCCCGTAGGTGCAAGCCCCCGATCAGCACTTACCTCGCGCGCCGGCCGTTGTGCTGTGGGCCCGCGTGGCCTGCTCCAACTGCCGGCGCGCAGTGCTTGCGTATCCCAGGGGCGCAGTTAGTTCGTACCGTCCCCTGGGATCACGTGGGCCATGGAGAGCCAATGGTAGCAGGGAATCTCTATTCATAGATTTGACAGGAAGAGCTGTCAAATCTATGAAGAGATCAGCCTCAAAACCTAACTAAAATTTCAAATACATTTTAAAAAAATCACATTTTTAAAGTAACTATAAATTACATAAAATAACTATTTAAAACAATAATTTAAATTTTTGAAAAAATTAATTACACATTTTAACGGGGCTAAAAATAAACTTACCTTTCTTTAAAGTATTTAAAAATAATAAAGCTGTGGAAAAAATGTTTAAATTGTGTTAATTCACCACTTACCTTGTAAAAAGCAGGCCTTGCTACTGATTTAAAAGCGCAGCTGCGGGAGACTTACCCTCCCAGAGAAACCTGGAAAAAAACCGGAAGTCCCAGGTGTATGCGCTGCCTCTCCAGCACACGCATTCGACCTGTGAACCCCTTCCTTTAAGGGAACAGAAGTTTCGGTTTCCCACGCATGCGCATAGCATGCATGAAACCGGCACTTTCGTTGGCTCTACGTGTGAGTACCCAGCGCGTACTCAACCGCGAGGACCCGAAATTCTGGCCCAATCTGTTAAAGGCGCTATATAAATACAAGTTGTTGTTGTTGTTGTAACTAGCCGATCTCTCACAGCGTTGCTGATCAAGACTGCAGTGTTCAGGTGAAGTAAGGCTCGAGGGTAGGGTAGAATTGGACAAGGGTGTAAGCACAATTCAGTCTCTGTTTTAACGTTATAGATTTTGTCTTTCATTTTATATAATAATTTGATATCGGTACCTTATTGGAAAAAAACTCTTACTTTCGCATGTGCTCCCTGTCTACAAACCTTACTTCCTATTGGCACTCGTCCTGTCGCACGTTTGTGTCAATGTTTTTACCATTGTAAATTTCCACGCACAGTTTCATAATGAAAATTGCCCATATAGGTTTGGCTACGTATTACTGGACTATCTGATCAGTCAGATATTATTGCCCACAAATCGCTCAAGATGACTTCTGGAGAAAAGTCTTTTGATTGGCTGCTTTACGTCGCAGCAGTTCCATCAAGGGGATTACTATTAAGTTCCATTGAATTAAATTCAAGATCGGTAAAACCGGAAGTTCCCAACACAAGAATTGTGATATAATTGTGTGAAGCATACTTCGGAGCCAGCAGCGAAAAGCTTCACTTTACAGCTGACAGCAAATTCAGGGCCTCTGCTTTAAGCGAGAGGAACCTCTTCCCAATATTTGTGGTCGAGTCACTCCCCTCTCATCTCATTTATTTACCTAGGCTGTCTGCTATCAGGCTTTGTTTCTTAACTACATTTATACTCTGCTATAAAAGCACCTACCATTTGATATTTTATTATCTGTCAGCGCTTTTTACAGTCTCCCATTTCGACCTTCTAATTTCCCGTTGCAATCATTTACTTGCTGTGCCAAAAGAGAGTCTAACCACCGCCCCTTGATATTCAACGGGATAATCTCGCCGAATCCCCCATCATCAACATCATGGGGGAGTCACCATTGACCAGAACCATAACTAAATCAGCCACATACTTATTGTGGCTACTAAGAGCAGGTCAGAGGCTGGGTATTCTGCACGACTGTCTCAACTCCTGACTCCCCAAATCCTTTCCACCATCTACAAGGCACAAGTCATGAGTGTGATGGAATATCTTCACTTCCCTGGATGAGTGCAGCTCCAACAACAGCGGCTCAAGAAGGCGGTTCGCCAACACCTTCCCAAGGGAAATTAGGGATGGGCAAGAAACGCTGGCCTTGCCAGAGTCACCTGCATCTCAGGAACGAATTACAAAGTTACATCTAACCGTCTCATGCTGCCAAAGCTGTTGCAACAGTAAAATATATTTCGTAGATTTTCGCTTGTTGGAGAATTAACTACACTCCAGTACTTCAACCATGAAAGTGATGAACTGAACTGTCCCACGCATTTCACTGCAAATAGTATTGCTTCACAGAATCACAGAAACCCCACAGTGCAGATAGAGGCCATTTCGGCCCATCGAGCCTGCACCGACACATATCCCACCCTATCCCTGTAACCCCACGTATTTAATCCCCCTAACACTAAAGGTCAATTTATCATAGCCAATCAACCTAACCTGCACATCTTTGGACTGTGGGAGGAAACCGGAGCACCCGGAGTAAACCCATGCAAACACGGGGAGAATGTGCAAACTCCACACAGACAGTCGCCCGAGGCCGGATACGAACCTGGGTTCCTGGCACTGTGAGGCAACAGTGCTAACCACTATGCCACCGTGCTGCCCAAATTCTTGTGTCATTTTTCTCTACATGAGCAGGACAATTTTGACACACTGACCTTTTGATGTACATTTGCAGAATTTTGTTACTCATGTAAACACATTTTTTAAGTTTGTTCTTTGCTAATCTGTCTCTTTCGAAACAATTCCGATCACCCACTGCTCTGCATGGTTGGGTTGTGGTTCCTCTCCTCTGATAGAGGAGGCCGTGAATAAGAACTCGATGCAGAGAGCACTGAAGCGTACGGTGATAAGCATAGGAATGCTGAAGTTCAGTTAAAATTCAATCCTCTACACCAATAACATTTACAGTTTGAAAACCGAACTGTACTTTTAAAAGACCTAAAGAAAGCGTTCAATTTTTACACATATATCAAGTAGATTTTTTAATTGCAAAATAGCTTGCTCATTTGTTGGTTCCTTCTTACAATCAGTCGGAAATTTTAACTTCCCAAAATAAAACGACTTCTGTATTTTTCTGAGTGTGTTAAAATGCAAATTGTTCAATTTTCTCAGGAACTAACATCCAAACAAACTGTTAAACACATATTGGCAGCTGACAATTGCATTTAATCTCAAGCTACATTAAATAGAAACAACATATTAATAGTTTCTAATGCACTACATCGCCGTTGTGTTTCCAACTTCGTCATGCTCCAGTATTTCCCCGAGTCCCATGAATGGATAGTACAGCAAAGTTCAATTTTCTCCCTAATTATGTTAAAATAACATGATGGCCAAATGACTAGTAGACACAACAAAGAAAAATGGCGCCACTATATTTCCAACTTCTCCTTTGTTTTGTAATCCTGGTTGGGAGGTAGGAGACGGAGAGTTGGGATAAAGGTATTCAATTTGCGAGGAAGTGACGAGCACTGTTCCCCAGGCATATGTTCTGGGGCCTCAACAATTAACAATATTTACTAAGGACATCGATGATGGAATAGAGAGGTGAATATCCAAGTTTTCAGATGTTGCTAGGCTGTGTGTGGCAATAAGTATTGTCAATGGGTACAGGAATTTTAAATGGGACAAAGACAGATTAAGCGAGTAGGAAAAAAATGGCAAATGGAGATCAATCTGAGCAAAGGTGAGGTCATCTCCTTTGGACCCACGAATGATAAATCAGAGTATATTCTAAATGGTGAAAAACTTAGGAACAGGATTAGGCCAGTCAGTTCAACGAGCTTGTACATTAATTGGCCTGAAAATTTTAAACAGTCTTTTTGTCAAATTTGCATCAGCCAAATTTTGAATGTCTATGATAAAGGATTAAACATTTAAAAGCATCACACATTTTGAGATCACACAATTGAATTTATCCAATTAGTTTTTTGCACCTTCATTCAAGATTTTACTCAACATTCCTTAACATCTCCGAAAAGCCTAACCTTGGGCTTATATTTTTGTCAAACTCCAAGGATGCATCAGCAGTGTTCAGTCAGCTGTACTAAAGGAATATTTTTCTTTAGCTTCCAGCAGTTACTGCTCAACTAATTTGAAGAAAAACTGGAGGACAAATTGAAAAAGGCTTGTTAAGATAATTTTTATATTGATTGAGGTAAACATAAGCTATCTGTCGGCCTGCCTGTGTCTGAATGACAAAACACGATTACTAATTCCATAACTGTGGTAGATTTTGAATTGTATCATTTCAAATTCAAAAAATATTATACGGAGAATTAATGTGTCTTTTTGAAAGAATCTTCCCTCAAGTAAATATTAAAGATTCAAAAAATATTTCATTTTGAAGCTATCAAGTTATCTCATCTATGTTTCATTGACGGAAAAGCTTGAGTGAAATGCTTAAACCTGTGATACAGAGAGCAGAGACAAATCGAGAGAAAGGCAGATAGAGTGCATCTCCTGATTCAATTTGACCTTTTTAAAAGTTCAGTTTGGAAAGCAAACATGTTTTGTGAGAAAAACAGAGAGGAAGGGACGATAGGGTGAGTAGAAGAGGAAAATGATTTGAGAGTGAAGGGCTTTGGCCCCACACCAACCACCTTTGTGAAAGCTAGTGGGAATTGCGGAGTGAATGGAGATTTAAACGTAATGTAAGTGCAAGTGGAACAAGTGTGGAGAGGATACAGTGTTCAACAAGGAAGAAGTGGAGATAGTGATGGGAGTGAGAGGGTGGTTGAAAGGGGAGAAATGAGAAGGTGAATAGGTTAGCCATGCTTGGGCAGTGAGGGGATGAGTGAAGCTTTAATGATTGTGAATGTTGTCACTGAACGTCACATTTTCCCTGCGACTGCATTCTAAATGCATCACCCTGCCATCTTTCTCAAAGGGAAAGGGTTCCAATCCCTGAATGTGCAGCTTGCTTATGACCACAGGCAGCGCATCATGAAGGGCTCTGCTTTGTTTCTAGGAGCATTCATGATCTATACTTTATCCAGTCCTCAGTTCGGAGTTTATTGCAACCAGGCCATCAGGTCACAGGCTAGTTACTGGGTGACAAGGAGTATCCCCTCTAGGCGTGGCTCAGGACTCCTGGCAAGAATTCTTCAGGGCAGGGTCCAAGCTGATTTCAGCTGCTTTATCAAAGACCCGTTCAGCTCCATGTTACAGAGAGTGAAGCAGTCCGTGCCCGCATGCAGCAAGACCTCGTCAACATCCAGGATTGTGCGGATAAGTGGCAAGTAGAATTCCTTTAAAAAGAGTTTCTGGCAGCATTGTAAATGAAAAAAATGGAAACAGCAAATTGTTGAATAATTACATTCTGTCAGTCTACGCAGTAGAAGAAGCGCATAATGTACTTGCCCCAGCCGTTGCTCAGTTGGTAGCATTCATACCTCTGACTGAGATGATTGTGGGTTCAAGTCCCACCCCAGGGACTTGACCACAAACATCTAGGCTGGCACTCCAGTGCAGTACTGAGAGAGTGAGGCTCTGTCATAGGTGCCATCTTTCAGTTGAGATGTTAAACCAAGGCACCAACCTGTCTCTCAGCTTGTCAGCAAGGATGGCACTATTTAACAGAAGAGCAGGGGAGTTATCACGATATCCTGATCAATATTTATTCCTCAATCACGTTACTAAAAAAGATTATATGGCCATTATAACATTGCTGTCTGTGGGAGCTTTCTGCGTGCAAATTTGCTGCTGCGTTTCCTATATTGCAACAGTGAATACACTTTAAAAGTACTTCATTGGCTGTAAAGCCTCTTTGGGCGTCCAGAGGTAGTGAAAGGCCGTAACTAAATGCAAGTCGTTCTTCTGACTTTTCTGAGAAACTGACAATTGTTTCCATGCTGTAAATTCCATTTTACTTATGGAATCATAGAACGATGCAGCACAGAACGCCATTCGGTGGAACGTTGCTTTGCTGGTTCTTTGAAAGCTCAATCCGAATAGTCCCTTTTCCCTGCGCTTTGCCCATAGCCCTGCAAATCTCCCCCTTCAATATGTATCCATGCATCAGTATAATTCTATGTAAAATGTCCCTCCCCACAAAACATGGTCTGGATTGTAGCCAGCGGGCCTTAGTTAAATTGCGTCTTCTTTTCCACGAACAGCTTATGTCAATGCCCCCAAATCGTGGGTCGCACAGAGTCTTTCTCTAAATGCCTCTGCAGAACAAAACAGCTGCCATTTCCTTTCTACAGTTTAACGGTTGGAAGGCGGTTAGTCAGAAGGAAGTCCAGTCGTCGTGGCCATTGGTGCTGTGGAAGAGGTTGTGTAAACTGGACTTTCTCAACTTCTCATCTCACCATGGCAGGCTTCCCTGAATGACTTTGTGACCTTGATGTATCACAGCATTCTGTTAAGCTTGAACGGTCTGCAGAGATCACAAAAAATACTTTGAAACTTAACTCTTTTAAATGTACACGGAATCGTCACATATTTATTGTACAGCAGAGTTTCTATGGCTCTGAATTTGCGGTTGATAAGAGAGTACGCTTTCATACTGCCTTTGAAACTGACCGCAACTTCAGGACTTGCCGCATGCAGTCTGTCACTGACAGCTCCGAGATTGGCTGTGCTGGGCCCCCACCCCCACACCCAAAGAACCGGCAATCGGTGAAATCTCGTACATCACTGAAACAGATTGTGGTAAACCACTGTTGCCGTTCACAACCGTTCACTATTGTTACACTTTTGTTATCACTATTTACACTGTTGTTATCGCCACACAAGGTTACCTCTTGCCACGCACACTGCTATACCTGGGCTTACCTCAGCTGACTCCGCCCATGGCTCCGCCTGCTTGCCCAGGTATAAAGGCGACTGCTTGGCTAGTATTCTCCCTTGTTGGAACCGATCGCCCACGAGGGTGGGCTCTGTTATTTAGCCAATAAAAACCTATAGTTACTATCTTAACTCGTCGCTTTTCATGGAATGAATTGATAGGTACATCAATTTTATTGGCTAAACTTTGAAATGAGTGGATTGGAGCAGCCAAACGACCAGCCAAACGGCCAGCTACAACAGCCACAGCAGCCGGCCTGGCTGCGATCCCTCCGACCGCCGTACCTGGATCTAAACCCACAGGCAGCGAACTCAGCCCTCGACTTTGAACACTGGCTGAGCTGTTTCGAATCCTACGTGGGAGAATCCGGCGTGCCTCTGGGATCCAAACTAAGAGTTCTGACTGCCCAGGTGAGCCCTAAAGTATTTGCATTCATCCGGGACCTTGCTACATACGAGGACGCCCTCAACCTGCTGAAAGAGCAGTACCAGAGCCCTGTAAATTCTATGTATGCCAGACATCTCCTAAGATCCCACTCGCAACAGCCAGGAGAGTCTGTAGATGAATTTTTACGGGTGCTACAAACACTCGGCAGGGACTGTGACTTTAAAGCTGTAATGGCTGCAGAAAATACTGAAGGGAATATCCGCGATGCCTTCGTGAAAGGCCTTCGGTCCGACTACTCACGGCAGAGACTGCTCGAATCAAAGGACCTCGACTTGAATACAACTGCAGCCCTCGCTCGCTCTCTGGAAGTGGCCCATCGGGACCTCGAGGCGTACTCCAGGTACTGTGCTGCACGACCCTGGGACTCGGGCCCGACTCCGGCCGCAATTCCCCTCGCACCGCCACCCCTGGGACCCACCACGGCGTCGGTGTCCCGGAATCGATCGGGACCACCACCCCCAGGACCCGCTGTGGCAGCGGACCTCCGCGATCGTGCCGCCAGCTGCTTCTTCTGTGGCCAGGCGAGACATCAAAGGGCGCGCTGCCCTGCAAGGAACGCGACCTGCTCCGGCTGTAAAAAGAAAGGCCACTTTGTAAATGCCTGCAGGGGGAAAGCCACAGACGCCAGCATTGCCTCATGTGAGTTGTGGGGGCGGCCATCTTTGATCAAGGCCACAGACGCCAGCATTGCCTCAGGTGGGTCGTGGGGGCAGCCATCTTTGATCAAGGCCACAGACGCCAGCAGTGCCTCATGTGAGTTGTGGGGGCGGCCATCTTCTCTGCCATTTTGTCCAACTTCGTGGGGACCCGCGTCATGGGCGCCGCCATTTTGTTCGCCGCACTCGGCCGCCGTTCTGTCTCCAGACCCGACCACCGCCTCGCCTGCAGACTACAGCAGCTCGCTCAGCCATACACTGGCCTCCGTCACGCTTGACCAAGCTCTCCCGCATCATCTGTCCAAGTCCATGATGGACATCAAAGTAAACGGCCACGCCACGTCCTGCCTGTTCGACAGCGGAAGCACGGAGAGTTTTATCCATCCAGACACGGTGAGCTGCTACTCCCTCACTGTCCGACCAGCGCGCCATAGGATCTCGATGGCGGCGAAGTCCCATTCAACAGACATTAGCGGCTACTGTGTAGTGACCCTGTTGGTTAGGGGCACGGAATATAAAAATTTTAAACTTCTCGTCCTGCCCCAGCTCTGCGCTGCCGTCCTACTAGGGCTGGATTTCCAATGCCACCTTCAAAGTGTCACTTTGGCTTACGGTGGGCCCCTCCCCCCACTCACAGTCTACAACCAGCAAATTTTAAACCGCCCACCGCGTACCACCTGCGGCCTCTCCACCCTCAAAGTCCCGCCCCCCTCCTTGTTCGCTAACTTCACCCACGACTGTAAACCCGTCGCTACCAAGAGCAGGCGGTACAGTGCCGGGGACAGAGCTTTTATTAGCTCTGAGGTGCAGCGACTCCTGAAGGAGGGCATCATCGAGGGGAGCACCAGCCCCTGGCATGCCCAGGTGGTAGTCGTTAAGACCAGCGATAAACACCACCTGGTCATCGACTACAGCCAAACCATAAACCGGTACACCCAGCTGGACGCATACCCCCTTCCCTGCATATCTGATATGGTCAACCAGATTGCACAGTACCGGGTATTCTCCACCATCGCCCTCAAGTCAGCCTATCACCAACTCCCTATCCACCCTGAGGACTGCCAGTATACCGCCTTCGAGGCGAACGGCCACCTCTACCACTTCCTTAGGGTTCCCTTCGGCGTCACCAATGGAGTCTCGGTCTTCCAAAGGGAGATGGACCAGATGGTCGACCAGAACGCGCTTCAGGCCACGTTCCCTTATCTAGATAACATCACCATTTGCGGCCACGACCAGCAGGACCATGATGTTAACCTGGAGAAATTCCTCCGTACGGCCCAACGGCTGAATCTCACTTACAATAAGGATAAATGTGTGTTTAATACCTCGTGCCTGGCCATCCTCGGCTGCGTAGTAGAGAACGGAGTCATCGGCCCCGACCCCGAAAGAATGCACCCCCTTATGGAGCTTCCCCTCCCCCACTGTCCAAAGGCGCTGAAGAGAACCCTGGGGCTCTTCGCTTACTATGCCCAATGGGTGCCGAATTATGCGGACAAAGCCAGACCCCTCATGAAGTCCACCTCCTTCCCCCTGACAGCAGAAGCAGGCGCAGCCTTCTCCCTCATAAAAGGAGACATTGCGAAGGCCACAATGCACGCTGTGGATGAGTCCATCCCTTTCCAAGTGGAGAGCGATGCCTCCGACTTCGCCCTAGCGGCAACCCTTAACCAGGCGGGGAGACCTGTGGCCTTCTTCTCAAGGACCCTCCAGGGCCCTGAGATCTGACACTCATCTGTCGAGAAGGAGGCCCAGGCGATTGTGGAGGCAGTACGACACTGGAGGCATTACCTGGCAGGCAAACGATTTACCCTCCTCACCGACCAGCGTTCGGTTGCTTTTATGTTTACTAACAAGCTGAAGGGCAAAATCAAGAACGACAAGATCTTGAGGTGGAGAATTGAGCTCTCCACCTATGATTACGATATCTTGTACCGGCCTGGTAAACTCAACGACCCCCCGGATGCTCTATCACGAACTACTTGCGCAAACGCACAAGTTGATAGACTACGGACCCTCCACAACGACCTCTGCCACCCCGGGGTCCAACCTGCCCTACTCCATCGAGGAGGTCAGGACCATGACCAGGAACTGCCAAACCTGTGCCGAATGCAAACCGCATTTCTATAGGCCAGACAGAGCAAGCCTGATCAAGGCCACCCGCCCCTTCGAGCGCTTGAGCATCGATTTTATGGGGCCCCTCCCGTCCTCTGACCATAATGTGTACTTCCTCAACATTAGTGACGAGTACTCCCGTTTCCCCTTTGCCATCCCCTGCCCAGACATGACCAGTACCACGGTCATCAAATACCTGAACGACCTGTTCACCTTGTTCGGGTTCCCGAACTATATACATAGCGACCGGGGCGCATCCTTCATGAGCGAGGAACTTCGCCAGTTCCTGCTTGCGAGAGCTATTGCTGTGAGCAGGACCACCAGCTACAACCCCCGGGGGAACGGCCAGGTGGAAAGAGAAAACGCGACAGTTTGGAAGGCCGTCCTCTTAGCCCTAAAGTCTAAGGGCCTCCCAATCTCTCGCTGGCAGGAAGTCCTCCCGGCAGCACTCCATTCCATCCGGTCACTGCTTTGCACTGCCATTAACGCCACCCCCCATGAACGAATGTTTGTTTTCCCCAGGAAGTCGACTACGGGAACCTCGCTACCAACATGGCTGACTTCTCCGGGGCCCGTCTTGCTGTGGAAGCACGTGAGGGCCCATAAAACGGGCCCCCTGGTCGAGAGGGTGGATCTCCTGCACGCCAACCCCCAGTACACCTATGTGGCATACCCAGACGGGCGGGAGGACACTGTTTCCTTGCGAGACCTCGCACCCTCGGGCACCCCCGAGATACCACCGTTACCCCCCACCACTCCCCCAAATCCAGCTCCTGTAGATGGCATGCTGGAACCCCAGGAGCCTTCGTCGACCATGCAGACACCAGCATTACCATCGGATACTGCACCACCGCCGCCGCTGCTGCGCCGATCAGAAAGGCTTACGAGGCCTCCTGAGAGACTGACATACATGAACTGGTAGTACACTTCACCCCGCCGGACTCAATTTTAAACAAGGGGCGAATGTGGTAAACCACTGTTACCGTTCACAACCGTTCACTATTGTTACACTGTTGTTATCACTATTTACACTGTTGTTATCGCCACACAAGGTTACCTCTTGCCACGCACACTGCTATACCTGGGCTTACCTCAGCTGACTCCGCCCATGGCTCCGCCTGCTTGCCCAGGTATAAAGGTGACCACTTGGCTAGTATTCTCCCTTGTTGGAACCAATCACCCACGAGGGTGGGCTCTGTTATTTAGCCAATAAAAATCTATAGTTACTATCTTAACTCGTCACTTTTCATGGAATGAATTGATAGGTATATCACAGATGAAAACTTTAGTTCCTCCGTAGTAAATATGTTGTAAATTTCCCCACTAAAATTTTGTCGCAAAGGGTTTAAGTGTAGCTAGTGTTTTAACTGCGTATTGATCTACTAAACAGAGGTTAAGGGCCTGGACGACTAATTTTAATTGTGTGCAGTGTGAAATTTGGCCATTTTAATAAAACATAACTTTTTAAAGAAACATTTCAACAATTTTATTTTATTATGTCTCTGCATCTTTATTTGAGGTTTGCCTTTTCCCCACGTGAGAGCTTCAATCTTTCTTTTGCTCTCTCCAACCATTTTAAAAGGTTAGAATTTTAAGAGCTTACTCACTTCCTTGTTCACTGTCAGTGAGAATTCTGCCTTTTCCTTGGCTGGTTTACGTCGCAGCAGTTCCCTCAAGGGGATTCCCATTAAGTTCTGTTGAATTGACTTCAAGATCGGAAGACCGGAAGTTCCCGACACAAGGATTGTGAGATCCGTGTGTGGAGCATCCTTCAGGGCCAGCAGCCAAAGCCTTCACTTCACTGCTGACAGCAAATTCAAGGCCTCTGTTTTTAGCGAAAGGTAACTCTTCCCAATATATGTGGTCCAGTCACTCCTCTATGATGCCATTTATTTGCCTAGGCTGTCTTCTATCAGGCTCTGTTTCTTAACTACATTTATACTCTGCTATAAAAACACTTACCATTTGATTTTATATTATCTGCAATCCCTTTTTACAGTCTCAAATTTCGACCTTCTAATTTCACGTTGCAATTAATTTACTTGCTGTGCCAAGACAGAGTCTAACCACTGCACCTTGAAATATAACGGGATAAGCTCGCCGAATCCCCCACCGTCAACATCCTGGGGGGGTCACCAATGACCAGAAACATAACTGAAGCAGGCACATAAATACTGTGGCTAAAAGAGCAGGACAGAGGCTGGGTATTCTGCGGTGACTGTCTCACATCCTGACTCCCCCAACCACTTCCACCATCTGCAAGGCACAAGTCAGGAGTGTGATGGAAGACCCTTCACTTGCCTGGATGAGTGCAGCTCCAACAACACTCAAGTAGCTCGAAACCATCCAGGGGAAAGCAGCCCATGGATTGACTCCTCATCCACCACCTTAAACATTCATTCCCTCCACCACCGGCGCACCATAGCTGCAGTGAGTACCATCTACAAGGTGTCTCTGCATCAACTCGCCAAGGATTCCTCGAAAGCACCTCCCAAACCCGCGACCTCTACCATCTAAAAGGACAAGGGCAGCAGGCACATGGGAACAACACCACCTCCAAGTTCCACCACAAGTTACACACCAGCCTGACTTGAAAGTATATTGCTGTTCTTTTATCATCGCTGGGTCAAAATCCTGGAACTCCCTGCATAAAGCAGTACGGGAGTAGCTTCCTCACATGGACTGCAACGGTTCAAGAAGGCATTTCACCACTATGGTCTGAAGGGCAATTAGGGATGGGCAATAAATGCTGGCCTAGCCAGCGCCGCCTACATCTCAGGAATGAATAACTAAGTTGTACCTGACCATTGCATGTTTTCAAAGCTGTTGCAACAGTAAAATATATGTCGTCCATTTTCGCTTGATGTAGAATTAACTACACCCCAAGTGCTTCATCCATAACAGTCATGAACTGATCTGATCGGCACCTTTCACTCCAAATATTATTGCTTCTTGTTGTGTGTGTTTTCTATACATGAGCTGGGCAATTTTGATGCACTGACCTGTTGCCGTTGCAGATTTTAATTATTCATGTAAAAGACAACACATTTTGTAATTTGTTCTTTGCTTCTCTGTCTCTTTCGAAACGATTCCCATCACCCACTGCTCTGCTTGGTTGGGCTGCTGCTCTTCTAACCTGATAGAGGAGGCCGTGAATAAAAACTCGAAGCCCAGAGCAGTGAAGCGACAGTGATCAGCACAGGAACTTTACATTTTGTTACAATTTAAGCCTCTACACCATTATCGTTTACATATTGAAAACAGAACTGATATTTTAGGACCTCATGAAAGCGTTCAGATTTTACAATATATCAATTATATTTTTTTTAATGCAATGTACATTTTTCATTTGTTGGTTCCTTCTTACACTCAGTCAGAAATGTTAACTCCCCAAAATGAAAGAACTTCTGCATTTATCTGAGCGTGTTAAAATGCAAATTGTTCAATTTCCTCAGCAACTAACACCAAAACAAATTGTTAAACCCTTAGTGACAGCTGACAATTTCATTTAATTTCAAGCTACGTTAAATAGAAGCAAAATATTAATCTTTTTTAATTCACTGCATAGTTATTGTGTTTCCAACTTCGTCATGCTCCAGTTTTACTCCCGAGTCCAATGAATGGATAGTTCAGCAAAGTTCCATTTTCTCTTCAAATATGTCAAAATAATTTTATTTTTAAATGATGAGTACACACAACAAACAAAAAAGCCTCCTGTATATTTTCAACTTCTCCTTTGTTTTGTAATCTCCTGCTTGAGATCTCGGTGACAGAGAATGGGGGATAAAAGTAATCAAATTGAGAATAACTGACGAGGGCTGATGGCCAGGAATAGCTTCTCGGGACTCAAAGTTTAACAATATTTACTAACGACTTGGATGAAGGAACAGCGAGGTGAATACCCAAGTTTGCAGATGCTGCTAGGACAGGCGGGGCAATAAGTAGTGTTGATGGGAATAGGAATTTTAAACGGGACATAGGCAGATTAAGTGAGTGGGAAAAAATATGGCAAATGGAGTTCAATCTGAGCAAAGGTGAGGTCATCTACTTTGGATCCAAGAAGGACAAATAGGCGTATTTTCTAAAAGGTGAAAAACATAGGGACAGGATTAGGCCATTCAGCCCACCGAACTCATTCACTAGAATGATACCAGGAGTTAGAGGGCCGATGAGATCATGGCTGACCTGTATCCTAACGCCAATCAGTCGCCTTTGCTCCATATCCCTTACCACCCTTGGCTAGCAAAAATCTATCGATCTTAGATTTACAATTATTAATTGAGCTGGCAATTACTGCTTTTTGTTGGTGAGAGTTCCACATTTCTACCAAAGATTGTTTGAAGAACTGTTTCCTAATTTGTCTCCTGATTGCGTGATTCGCATTTTAAGGTGAGGTACCTTTGCCCCAGAAACACCCAACAGCAGAAAAATGTTCTCGGTATCTACCCTTTCAATTACTCTCAAAATTATTATTAAGTCAGTCAAATCAGATCTTAACCTCATAAAACATTTTAGGGAAGACAAACTGAGTTTATATAATCTCTCTTCCTAATTTAATCCTTGGTGCATTGGTAACATTTTGGTGAAACGATGCTGTACTACATCCAAGGCCAGTATATCCAATCTATAGTTCAGTACCCATAACTGTACACAATACTCCACATGTTGTCTGTACCAGGAACTGTGGAGTAACAAAGAGATCTGGGAGTCCAAGTACACAAATCATTAAAAGCCAGTAACCAGAGGGTTGTGAATGTTTGGAATTCTCTGCCCCAGAGGGCTGTGAATGCTGAGTCGTTGAATATATTCAAGGCAGAGATAGATAGATGTTTGGACTCTAGGGGAATCAAGGGATATGGAGATCAGGCGGGAAAGTGGAGTTGAGGTCATGATCAACCATGGACTAATTGAATGTCGGAGCAGGCTTTAGGGGCCGCATGGCCTACTTCTGCTATTGCATCTTGTGTTATAAACACTAGTTGTAGACTTCCACCTTGGCAGGTGCAAATGAAGTTATTGTTGTGGATCGGCAACCCACTATATACACCTGGTCCATTTGGAAATATATACTAGACGGGTTTGATAATGAGCAGTCCATGCCCAGCGCCAGTTTAATGCCCGGGTTGAAAATTGCAAATCTACCCCCAACACGTGTTCTTTTCTAACATCAACAAGCCCATAAAATTCAGCTACCCAGATTAAACCTCATACCCCACTTTCTTGAGAAGGCGCAGACACTGCTTTATGTATCTGCTGATTCCTAATTATTGAATTAACTACATAAATAATTGAACTTTACTGCGTTTAATTATTTAAAAAAATATTTCTTGCATTGTGCAGGAGGGGAAAGGGAGGAGTCCATGTTATAGAGGAGCAATAGGAAACGAAGTAAGAGAGTTCCAGGAAGGGAATTTGAGACGCTGGAACCTAGATGACTGAAGCCATCATTACCAATGGTGGGATGAAGGGAGGGAAGAAGACAAAAAGTCGAAAGATTGCTAACCCCTTGGTGGGGGTGAGGAGGGGTGCAGCGTTGGACAACGTTTCAGAGATAGGGAGGGGTGAGGCCATGAATCAATTTAAATACCAAGATGAAAACTTCAAATTGGAGGAATTAGAGACAATATTGGTTAGGTGGTTAGGGGACATTGTTGGTGATATGTACAGATCAGAGATGGCCTAGCCTGAGGTTGAGAAAATGAATGTAGAGATGGCATGTTAGATGGCAAGTATGAGGGTGGAAATGTACATGAGTAAGTGAGTCTATATGGAGGGCGAGGTTTTGTGAGGGCGGAAGTGGAGTGAAATCAGAGGCGAGAGGGCAAGGTGAGTTGAGAAGGATATTGAAATCATGAATATGAGGAATTGCTCAGTAGACAGGTTGAGAGAGGATATTCTCAGGGTGTAAATCGAGATGGGGCTGGGAGAATAATTATTTTAAAGGAAAGGTGAGACAAGTATCTTGCAGCAAACATTTTCTTGAATCAGTTGTCCTTCTGTTGTAGCCAGCCACAAACCAACAGTGCTCTACGATTCACCAATAGAGTTAATGTCTGTGGAAACAAAGTTATGGGAAAACATGACTCTAAGTATGTATGAAAAAATTCATTGAAATATGCTGCAGTTGGGAAATAGCAACAGGTTTCATTGCTGATGTGAAGCGGCAATCTGTGCTCCTTCAAGGGTGCAGTGTGATGTTGGGTGTCAGATATTGCACAAAGCCGCTGGATTCACTGGGAATGAAGATGTGAGAGGTGTTCAAAAAGTAAAATGTGCTTGACTGTTGTAAATTTGAAGTAATTATGGTTTTTATTGTGTGGTGCACACTTGGAATACATGGATATTAAACAATAGATTCAATGTCTTCTTTAAATGTATGTAGAAAATAGGGCTCTCCAGTGGTGTTGTTCAGCAGCGGATTGATTAGAGTAGAGGAGTACAGTCGTGACAGCACGTGGAGAAACAGGAGCTGGTAGGCCCACACACTGCCACATATGGTCTGTAGATGACCAATAGCAGAAACACTGTTTTCCCGCTCTCCGCTTCCAGGACGTTCTATGAATGGTAGCGTCCTCCACCCACAAGCCCACCATCTCATGAGATGTCTGAAAATGCGCAGAACAAACAGGAATCTTACTCGATCAAGATGTTTTGTGCTCCCTACAGCACAGCAAGTTCCCTTTCCATAGGGGAATATCACAATTCGGTCTCACAAGTCCTGCACTACACGGTGGATAGGTAATGTTATTAGGGCACCTAGGGATCAGACATAAACACTGCCTTGACACGTGAAACCCCTATCCTGGGAAGAAATAAAATATATTTATTTCTTTTTTTTCGCAACAAGGTGGAGTAGTTGTAATTTTTTCTACCCACTTCCCTCATCAGATCACTGTAAATAGACTGATCTTGCAGCTGTAATCCCTGTTAAAAGTGAAGAAATCGTTCTTTTTAGCTAACAGATTGGCCGCGATATGGAGCGCATCAAAAGAGAACTGAAATTACATTTTTAAAAACTGAAAGTGAATGTTATGCAGGAAAAAAAATAATAATTTCCTCACCATATAAGTGGAATTTTCATCATGCGGTTTCGGAGCTCTCTCCTGTACAAAATCAATTGGATGAAAATAATTGTAAACATTTGCACGAAGATCCCATGTAGTTGCTTCAGAATTAATGGTTAGCCCAACACCATATATACCGAGATAAAAGTTCGAAGAGCTTGCTTACATTATCTATTCCGCAAACGGAATTGCAGGATTTGAATTTTCAAATTTACCGCCGGTTGGAACAAGTGCTATATTACATCGAACGCCCATTTTACGCTCCACCCGATTTTCGTTTCATTTATAAAAGTGAAACTTCACCCCAATATTCTATCCAGCACCAGAAACATTTTTCGATTGTTGTAAAACCCCAACTGGTCCACTAATGCACTGAGGCGAGATCGCCTGCCACCCCCACCCGATTCTGGTTATATGTGACTCCAGTTTACTGCTGCTGCAGGAACCATGACTTCGAGGGATTTGAACAAGCATAGATTCCCTTTAGTTTACTGAGCTCACCCATATAGTAGCGTATTAATGGAACTTTACCAACCTTTTGATTTCTTGGAATATTTTCATATGTCGCTGCTGAGTTCTCACCAATTGTAGCAGAGATGCCTGTGGCAATATCAAACATTTAATCAGCCTTGAAAATACAAGAATAGAATCATAGACTGATACAGCACAGAGGGAAGCCATTCGGCCCATCGTGCCTATGCCAGCTGTTTGAAAGTGTTATCTAATTTTTCCTATTCCACTGCCCTTTCCCTAGAGCCCGGTAAATTTTCCCCGTCAACTATTTATCCAATTCCCTTTAGAAAGTTACTATTGAATCTGCTTCCACCATCCTTTCAGGCAATGCATTCCAGATCATAACCGCTCACTTTCTAAAAAAAATTTCATCAGGCAGATTTCTCATTCGACAATTAGCCTGAATCTGTGTCCTTTGGTTAATGACCCTTCTACCAATGGAACAGTTTCTCCATATTCACTCTAGCAATATTCTTGATGATTTTGAACGTCCATGTTAAATCTCCCTTTCGCCTTCTCATCTCAAAGAACAACAATCCCAGCTTCTCTAGCATCTCCATGGAACCGAAGTCCCTCATCCCTGGTACCATTCTATTAAACCTCCTCAAGAAACTCTTCAAGCAATTAACATCATTCCTAAATCAATGAACAATTCGAGATTGTGGTGATTATTCTTGTTTTATAAGAAGCATTGTAATTGGTTGCCTGTCTTCCTGCCTTGAGATATATGCTGTAAACCTATTGGTTAGTTGATTCCATGTGACCTGTGGTGGCCATCTTAAATTCAGTTTTCTACAGTTTGGTTGAGACTGGGTGCTCAACATGTACTGCTGGTTTTTTAAGGTTAATAAAGCCTAGCTTTTGAAAGGCAATCTATCCTTTATTTAAATTTATTAAACTTTTGCCATAATGGAACGATATCTTCGACCGGAACGATTTAATGCTGACCCTAATTCTGCAGGAGTGGATGATCAATTGTAACATTGGCATCGTACATTTAAAAGCTTTTTGGGTGTGTTGGATCAGCAATCTCTAAATAAGTTGGATATACTAATCAACTACATTGCTCCGGATGTGTATAAGTATATTTTGGACTGTGAAACTTATGAATTGGCTATTGCTACGTTGAAATTTTTTTTTGTTAAACGCAAAAATGAGGTATTTGCACGTCACCTTTTATCTGCCAGTAGGCAGCAGGCGGGAGACTCCTTGGATGCTTATTTACAAGCACTCCGGCGCCTTGGTGCTAACTGTAATTATAAGGCCGTGTCTGCAGAAGAACATAGGGAAGAGTCGGTACGGGATGCATTTATTAATGGATTACTGTCGAGATCAATTCGTCAGCGGTTATTAGAAAATATGATCTTGGATCTTAAGAGTGCTTTTGAGCAAGCCTGTACATTGGATTTGGCTCAGAGAATTTCAGATTCTTATGCTCTTTTTGATCGGCCTGCGACCGTGGTTTCGGCAGTTCCGGATGAAAGGGAGTTACGTGGATTTAATAGGAGTGGTTTGCCAGATTCCGAAACAGTTTCTACTTCGGCAGCTGTTGCCTCTAAGTTTCAGAAGTGTTATTTTTGCGGGAACGCCCGGCACCCCCGTCTGAAGTGCGCTGCCCGGGAGACTGTGTGTAGTAAATGCGGCAAGGGAGGTCATTACGCACGTGTTTGCAAATCGGTTGCCTCCTCTGCGACCATTCAGCCTTTAGATAGGGCGTTTATTGCATCAGTTTCTGCCGCCTTTTTCCATGGCCTAAACAAAGCTATAGTTATGGCCCAAGTTAATGGGTTAGAAGTGAAGGCCCTTATTGATACGGGCAGTACTGAGAGGTTTATAAGTCTTCAGTTTGTGAGGGAGAAGCGTTTGAAAATTTCGCCTGTTTCCTATCAGGTGTATATGGCTCAGACGACTCTCACCTCACAAGTAGCTGGTTGTTGCCTTGTGAAATTAATTCTCCTAGGTAATACGTATACTGATATACGCCTATCCATTCTGCCTAATCTCTGTGCGGACATTTTGATTGGTCATGATGTGCTTCAATTACATGAGTCCCTCAGTCTTTCTTTCGGAGGAACCAAGCCACCTTTGTCTACTTGTGGATTAACTTCTTTATTCATTTCTCCATTATCACTTTTTTCCAATTTGATGCCGGATTGTAAGCCAATTGCTACCAAGTCAAGAAGGTATAGCAGTCAGGATAAAGAATTTATTAATTCTGAAGTTCAACGCCTTTTATCAGAAGGAGTCATTGAACCTAGTTTCTTGCCCTGGCGGGCACAGGTAGTTGTCACCACTAATGAGAGACATAAGAAGCGAATGGTGATAGACTACTCTCAAACTATTAACAGGTATACTCAATTAGATGCGTACCCCCTGCCTAAGATTGATGAGCTTATCAATAAAGGATCTCAATATAAGGTTTTTTATCACAATTGATCTAAAGAGTGCTTATCATCAGATTCCTATCGCTAAGAGGGACAAACCATATATGGCCTTTGAAGCTGGTGGAAAGCTGTACCAGTTTTGCCGAGTACCATTTGGTGTTACTAACGGTGTCGCCTGTTTTCAACGGGCAATGGATGCTTTTATAAGTGATAATTCTCTCTCTGACACCTTCTCATATTTAGATGACATCACGGTGTGTGGCAAATCAAGGGTGGAGCACAATTTTAATCTAGAAAGATTCCTTCAAGTTGCGGAAAAAGTTGGCTTAACTTTCAATAAAGAGAAGTGTATCTTTTCGACCACCGAGGTAAATTTACTGGGGTATATTATCTCGGGAAACCTTCGACCACCTTCGACAACCAGTTCTTTACCCAAACACACGGAACAGCCATGGGGACCAAATTCGCACCCCAATACGCAAACATCTTCATGTACAAGTTCGAGCAAGACTTCTTCGCTGCACAGGATCTCCAACCAACGCTATACACCAGATACATCGACGACATTTTCTTCCTATGGACCCACGGTGAAGAATCACTGAAAAGACTACACGATAACATCAACAAGTTCCATCCCACCATCAAACTCACCATGGACTACTCCTCAGAATCAGTCTCATTCCTGGACACACGAATCTCCATCAAAGACGGACACCTCAGCACTTCACTCTACCGCAAGCCCACGGACAACCTCACGATGCTTCACTTCTCCAGCTTCCACCCTAACCACGTTAAAGAAGCCATCCCCTATGGACAAGCCCTGCGAATACACAGGATCTGCTCAGACGAGGAGGAACGCGATGGACACCTACAGACACTGAAAGACGCCCTTGTAAGAACGGGATATGATGCTCGACTCGTCGATCGACAGTTCCAACGGGCCACAGTGAAAAATCACATAGACCTCCTCAGAAGACAAACACGGGACACAACCAACAGCGTACCCTTCGTCGTCCAGTACTTCCCCGGAGCAGAGAAACTATGCCATGTTCTTCGCAGCCTTCAACATGTCATCGATGACGATGAATACCTCGCTAAGGCCATCCCCACGCCTCCACTACGTGCTTTCAAACAGCCGCCTAACCTCAAACAGACCATCGTTCGCAGCAAATTACCCAGCTTTCAGGAGAACAGCGACCACGACACCACACAACCCTGCCACAGCAACCTCTGCAAGAAATGCCAGATCATCAACACAGATACCATCATCACACGTGAGGACACCACCCACCAGGTACATGGTACATACTCATGTGACTCGGCCAACGTTGTCTACCTCATACGTTGCAGGAAAGGATGCCCCGGAGCATGGTACATCGGCGAGATCATGCAGACACTGCGACAACGGATGAACGGACACCACGCAACAATCACCAGGCAGGAGTGTTCCCTCCCAGTCAGGGAACACTTCAGCAGTCAAGGACATTCAGCCTCCGATCTTCGGGTAAGCATTCTCCAAGGTGGCCTTCGAGACACACGACAACGCAAAATCGTCGAGCAGAAACTGATAGCCAAGTTCCGCACCCATGAGGACGGCCTCAACCGAGATCTTGGGTTCATGTCACGCTACATGTAACCCCACCTGATGCAGGGTCATCCAGACTCGAGTCGACATTGGCTTGTTCTCTCTACACAGATGCGGCCGGACCTGCTGTGATTTCCAGCCAAAAAAAATGTTTTTTGTCTGTTTTTTTGTTTTTCATACAGACCCCAGCATCTGCAATATTTGACCCCTTGTGACCCCACCTCATTGTTCTTTGATGTAATGTTTCCCTGACTGACCTGTTTGGACACCATTCACACCTTTGACTGCTGTGATTATCTCTCTGCCGAGGTGTGATAAATGGCAGTTGGAAAGGTTACCTGTACTCATCTGACATGATTCTCTGACTATATAAGCTGTGTCTTTATGCATTTCTCCACTTCACCTGAAGAAGGAGCAGCGCTCCGAAAGCTTGTGATTTCAAATAAAGCTGTTGGACTATAACCTGGTGTTGTGTGACTTCTTACACAGATCCAGAACGGCTGCGACCACTGATTGATTTACCTTGCCCTACTAATTCTAAGGCCTTGCAACGAGCTGTTGGACTGTTTCCTTATTATTCTAATTGGATTGCACACTTCTCGCAGAAGATCCAGCCCCTTATTCGTGTTATGACATATCCTCTATCATGGGAGGCCAGGATGTGTTTTGATAATCTTAAAAAGGATATCCTTGGAGCAGTTGTGCATTCTATTGATGAGCAGGTTCCCTTTGTGATTGAGACAGACGTTTCCGATTTTGCAATTGGGGCTACCCTGAACCAAAATGGAAGACCTGTGGCCTTTTTCTCACGTACTCTGAGCAATAGTGAGCAGAGACATTCATCAATAGAGAAATAGGCGTACACAATAGTAGAAGCACTGCGTAAATGGAGACATTATTTATCTGGGCGACATTTTACGTTAGTAACTGACCAAAAATCTGTGTCCTTCATGTTTGATGTCAAACATTTCGGAAAGATTAAGAATGATAAAATAATGAGGTGGAGGATCGAGTTGGCATGCTACCATTTCGATATAGTCTATCGTCCGGGGAAGGATAATGTTGCCGCTGATGCGCTGTCGAGGGCTTATTGTTCTGTGCTTCACGGAGATACGCTTATTAATCTTCATAATGCTTTGTGCCATCCTGGTGTTACGAGGATGATACACTTCGTACGCAGTAAGAATTTGCCCTTTTCAGTTGAAGACGTCAAGCGGATGACTTCGTCATGCTCTGTCTGCGCCCGGTGTAAACCGAATTTCTTTAAGCCTCAACGAGCTCATCTTATAAAGGCTACTTCTCCCTTTGAACGCCTGAGCGTTGATTTTAAGGGGCCTCTTCCTTCAACGACTCAGAATCGATATATATTTACTGTTGTGGATGAGTTTTCAAGGTTCCCTTTTGCTTTTCCTTGGCCGGATGTATCAGCTGCTACAGTTATTAAATGTCTGACTCAACTTTTTGTCATCTTTGGGATGCCTGCGTATATCCATTCGGATCAGGGAAGTTCTTTTATGTCTTCACAGTTGAAGGAATACCTCCAGAGTCAGGGAATTTCTACTAGCAGAACTACCCCGTATAATCCCCAGGGTAATGGACAGTGCGAACGATACAATGGGGTGATCTGGAAGGCAGTTATGTTGGCTTTGACATCCCGGGACCTTAAGAATACACAGTGGGAAATGGTACTGCCTGATGCCCTGCATTCCATTTGATCATTGCTTTCAACGGCTACTAATGTGACCCCCCATGAAAGGCTCTTCAACTATCCACGGAGATCCACTACGGGATATTCGGTACCTTCATGGCTTACTATGCAGGGACCTGTGCTGCTCCGACGCCATGTTAGACTGTCAAAGTATGATCCTTTAGTGGAGAAGGTGGAGCTATTGGAGGCAAATTCCCAATATGCTCACATTCGATTCCAAGATGGGAAAGAAAGTACGGTTTCAGTTAAAGACTTAGCTCCTTGTGGTGGCCAGCCCTCTCTTGAGGACATTAACAATAACCATAATTCAGATAATGTTGATGTCGTCACAGATACTACGAACATTTCCAATCCTATTGCAGACACTTACAATTCTCTTAATCTGCCCCCGATGGATGTTCATGGCCTTCCCAGTCTACCTTCTAATGGGACTTCCAATCCAGAAACCGTTGATAATCGGGATATTGATAGCATCCCTGCAGAAGATATTTCTGTGTCTCCTGGTGTGGGAGGGCAAGGAACTCCACCAAGGCTAAGAAGGTCGACACGAACAAGATATCCGGTTGACCGATTAAAAATGGACTTTTAAAATAATTAATAATTTAATCGTAAAATTTTAAAATTGTTGAAGGCATTATACATATATTGCTCTAGTCATAAATAACATTGTAAACTGTAAAGGCTACCTAGGTTGAAGTATATTTTAAAAGGATGGGTGAATGTGGTAATTATTCTTGTTTTATAAGAAGCATTGTAAATTGGTTGCCTGTTTTCCTGCCTTGAGATATATGCTGTAAACTTATTGGTTAGTTGATTCCATGTGACCTGTGGTGGCCATCTTAAATTCAGTTTTCTATAGTTTGGTTGAGACTGGGTGCTCAACATGTACTGCTGGTTTTTTAAGGTTAATAAAGCCTAGCTTTTGAAAGGCAATCTATCCTTTATTTCACAGATGCAAATGGAATAAAACAGTGTAAGAAGTTGCAACTTTATTTAATATTCTTCTTTTACTGTTTTTACGTGGATCCTGTGGTAATCAAATTAAAGGCTGCTGGGACATAAATTTTATTTTAGGATAAAGTGGTACAGTTGGAGCCCACCAATTATTGTGAGGAATTTTGACTTGGAGCGATGAAGTAAAATGAGTGAATGAAAGTCGGAAGCTCTTTTAACATTTCTCCAAATAAATCCAGATAACACCCCTTACACGCTTAGGCAGAAGGACAAACTTAGCCCCAAAACTTCGTAATTTAGTGTTAGTCGAGCTGACTGGCATTACAAATGGAACACCTAATGTGAAAACAAAATAAATGTTTTAGCTTCATGATAATTTTCATCACTTTGTCCATTGTGTATCTCTATAAAATTCTATGAGCTCCTCAGCTGGAATAAGGAATATACAAGTCTTTGCATGCTGAGACCATCACATGAAAATGGAGCCAGGAACAGAGATTGAAACTTAAAGGATTTTCATTAAGATGTAATTTGAATATAGGTTTGTTTCCTTTCACCATTCCCATCTTAATCATGCGTTGAAAAAGCTACCCTAAACAGAACGTTGTGCTAAACACGTGCCTATGTCTTTTAAGGGGCTGCGACAGAAACATATGAGCGAGAAGGGAATAGTGAGTTATGCTGATAGAGTTAGATGAGGAAGACTGGGAGGAAGCTCGAGTGGAGCATAAACACCAGCAGGGACTTATTGGGCCAAATGGCCGTTTTCTGTCCTGTCTATTCAATGTAATCCTATTTATTTTTTTCCAAACTACCATTAAGCATGCTGTGCAATTACTTCAATTGCAAAGCACGCAGCAGGGGTCGTTGCATTAACTTCTCTTCATTTAGCTTCAAGCATAACGCTTCAAAATCTTTATATGTGTTCAGTTAAATTACTTTTAAATCAAGAAGAACTGTTAAAACCTACATTGGCACAGCAGCTTGGAAATGCTGAAGTATTTCCCTTACCGTTTACGGTTGAATTAATGTTCGCAGCATTTTGCCCCTGCATTCGGTCATTCATCCTAAATAAATGTTGTGCAACAGACCCAAATATGAGCTTTCAGGATGACATTTTATTGCAATCATTCATTAAATATGATCTGCAACAGAAATTCTAATTATTCAGAACCAATTATTAATGAAAACTGTTTTTCTGACTGGAAACAAGAAATTTCATGCATACAGGTCGATCTCCACGTCAGGATTCAAGACTTCACGTCAAGCCCGCTGGAGCAAATAATTTGATCAGGACATGGAGTTATTATTTAAGTTACCAGTACAAAGTCTAACAGATTGTCCTTATTTTAACCTACTGTGTATATTATTGATTATCGTCAAATATTAAAACTTGGGGCTATTTGGGAAGCAGAGTAAAGTCGGTGGAAGCCTAAATATTTCTCTGTACTACAGCTTAAGTGCTTGGGAGACGCAAAACTGAGGCACTGCAACATCAATAGTGGAGAAAGCATGTAATTACAGCATGAGACGTTTGCAGAGACAGGTTCCAATCAATCCAAAAACAAATCAATTAATATTAAACGTGGAAACATGCCTTGTCGCTACATACATTTGAAGTGTGATACAGAAATATTTGGAAACAACTTTTTTCAAACCTACTTTAATTCAATCTACCGGGCTTTGGACAAAATTATTCAAGATGTTGGTTAAAGCTGAATACTATATTTACCCGGCTGCTTTCCTTTTGACCAACCATGCAGTGATCCCGCTGATCAAACACACCACAAGAGCAGCAATCAAAATCCCTGCAATGGTGCCACTGCTTATGTTATTGTCGCCATTGTTTTGATCTGAAAAATGCAAACAGACAAAATAGTGAACGTTATTATCACACACCACGGACAATTGCAATTCGGTAGCAATATGCAATCACAAGAGAAATATATAGTTCAGATTTTACTTGCGTAGTGTTTGACTGGTTTCAAGTGTCAATTGCTGCAAAAAATAAAAGAGGCCAATGGTTGAAACCTACTTTATTAATTTTATCACTTTTAAATAAAACTCTGTGCAACTCCATGGTCGACAAGTTGGTTCAGGTACTATGCCATTGATCCCACCATACATTTATAGTTACCCACTACAGCACCTGCTAATTGTAAAAACTGGCGATTGGGGAGCGACTGCCAGTTACTCACCATTACTGATTATCCGTTCCAATAATTGAATGGAAAATCCGCGATAAATTGTAGATTCTTAATGAGATTCAGGAACTGAGTGATGTTGGGTTGCAGCTGCGCGATTCTTAAAAGCAGGCCTACAACTGGCAACTCCGCAACAAGGACAAACATAATTCTGGCTATTGTGTATATCAGTGTATTGAATACAAAAATCATGGAGGTGATGATGAGTCTGCAAAATACATCCGTCAGGCCATAGGTAGAGTATTGTGTGTAGTTTTGGCCTTCACTAGGATGCCAGCAATGAGAGGATATGAATGAGACGAGGGCTCAAAAACTAAATAGTATTCACTGCAACAGTGAAATTTAAGAGAAGATACCATGGAAGTGCCTAACATTGTGAAAGGAGTGCAACTAGGGAAAGACTGTAGTCACTGGTCTGTAAACCAGTAAAAGGTGCACAAACCTTGGCTTCATGCTAGAAACACGAAAGGGGAGTTGATAACTTAATGTTCATGCAGTACTGTTAGATAGGGGTTTCCAGGATTTTGACCCAGCTACGATGAAGGATCGGTGATATAACTCTAAGTCAGGATGGTGTGTGACTTGGAGGGGAACTTGGAGGTGGTGATGTTCCCATGTGCCTGCTGCCCTTGTCCTTCCAGGTGGAAGAGGTCACGGGTTTGGGAGGTGCTGCTGAAGAAGCCTTGGCGAGTTGCTGCAGAGCATCTTGTAAATGGTATACACTGCAGCCATGGTGTGCCAGTGGTGGAGCGAGTAAATGTTTAAGTTGTTGGATGGGTTGCCAATCAAGTGGGCTGCTTAAAGATCACCTCTCATTCATCTCAACTTCAATGAGTATAGGCCCAACCTGCTCAACCTTTCCTGATATGTCTACCCCTTCATCTCAGGAACCAACTTAGTAAACCTTCTCTGCACTCCCTCAAATACAAGTATATCCTTCCTTAAATAAGGAATCCAAAACTCTATGCAGTACTCCAGGTCTGGTCTCACCAACGCCCTGTACATTTGTAGCAAGACTTCCCTACCTTTTTTACTCCATCCCCCTTGAAATAAGGACCAACATTCCATTTGCCTTCTTAATTACTTGCTGTACCCGCATGGTAACATTTTGTGTTTCATGAACGAGGACACCCAGATCCCTCTGTACCGCAGCATTTTACAGTCTCCCTCCATGTACATAATACTTTGCTTTTTCATATTTCCTACCAAAGTGGATAACCTTACAATTTCCCATGTTATATTCCATCTGCCAAATTTTTGCCCCCTCACTTAACCTATCTATAACTCTTTACAGACAATTTATGTTCTCCTCACAACTTGCTTTGTATCATCAGCAAATTTCGTACAAATTGTTTATGATATTATTAACCTGACAATATATTTCTCACCATGATTGGATCTTATTCAGTCAATGTTTTAATTGGTCCTATGTTTAACAGACTGGTCACATTCTACCATTCAAATAAACCAGCTGGGGCTGTTAGGGCAGAACAATAAAATGTAAGAGCTTTCACAATTTCTACCCAAACAGGGTAATAAAGAACTTTTCTGTTCCATCTACAAGAAATTCAAGAACATGTGGCTTTTGTATAACAAAAATAATCACTAATATATAATACAAGCTAATCCTTTTGGCACCCAGCATACTTACAATAAATTTGCAGGATGGTATATCCAGAATCGCTGCTATAAATGTTGCTGGCATTACATTTATATATTCCTGAATCGGCTCTGTTAACTCTGAATATAGTCAGTGTAACTTTGTTCGGAGATGTAATTATCCTGTCATTATCCTGGACAGGTCGGTTAGCCTTAAACCAAATCCGTGACTGTACAAAGCCCGAAGCGTGACAGGTCAGTAAAATGATATCAATGTTTTCTACTGGGTTTGAATTGTTGGCTGACACAGTGACGTTAGAAACTGGTTCTGTAAATACAATTAAAAGGGAAAGGCGGTTACATCATTTTCTACAAAAGCTGCAACAAAACGCTAATTAAGTAATTTCACATGTAAACATCAGGAGGATAAAATTCAAATTGGGCGCAAATGCACAACGGGCGGTATCTCATCACTCGCCACTGGTACGCCCGTCTGAAATTGAAGTTAAAAGAACTGATTATTTGAAGGGACAAATAACAGATGAAAGATGCACTACCGCCCATTTTGCATCCCTTTCCAATTACTTTTGAAAATTCCCAGTGAATCTGCCTTCACCACCCTTTAAGGCAGTGCATTCCAGATCATTATAGCTCTCTGTGTAAGAATAACTCTCATCGCCGCCAGTTCATTCGCCAATTATCTTAAATCTGTGTCCTGGAGTTACAGACCCACCTGCCAGTGGAAGCAGTTTCTCCCCATCAACTCTATCAAAGCCCCTGATAATTATGAAATCTCTGTTAAGCTTCCCTTTACCTTCTCTGCCCGAAGGAGAACAATCTCAACTTCTCTAGTCTCTCCCCATAAGTGAAGCCTCTCATCCCTGATATCATTCTGCTTAATCTCCTCTGCAACCTCTGCAAGGCCTTGACATTTTTATTACAGTGAGGTGCCTTAAATTAGAATATAAATGCAAGTTAAAAGTACTGAACGTAGGAAGGCAACTAATGGTTGATATATGCACTGCATGAACGCTGCTGCAAATTGATAATGATGTATTTAAAACAGATCTTGGAATCCTAGTAGACCTGAAGCTCTAATCATTGATGATCAGCAATCACAATGCGAGGAGAATGCTGACCCTTATGCACAAAACAATGCAGTACAAATCATAAAAGGCATGCCAACATGGTACAGTGCTCTGGTCAGAGCACTCATCGAGTATTGTGTGCAGTTCTGAAAACTTGAGACAAGGGACGCATTGAACTATGAGAGGCAGAGCAGAGATAAGCAATGAATGTTATGGGGCTGAACCATGGTCAAAACAATGACGAAACTTATACTTTCCGCCTTAAACGATGAGATTTAAAAGTGATCTTCTTGGGTATAGAGAATAACAAATTGTATGTAAAAGATATATCAAGAAAGTACTTCAAATTAAGCAGAGAATAGGAAAACAGGGCACGGGTTCGAAGTGTTAAAGGCTAATTGAGAACCAATTTCACGAATTTCTTAATTCCATGAAATGTGTAGGAGTATATCAGTCAATATCTTCTGCTCTTCTGAAATTATGCAGTTGTCAGATTGTGTTCTTGATGGATAAGGAGAGACAGAAAGAGAGCGAGAGAGAGGATAAACAGACAATATGTAATATCAAAAAGTGGCTGAGCGCACTGGATACAGCAAAGTCTATGAGCCCTGATAACATCCCAGCTGCAGTGCTGAAGACTTGTGCTCCAGTACTGGCCGCGCCTCTAGCCAAACTGTTCCTGTACAGCTACAAAACTAGCATCAACCTGACAAAATGGAAAATTGACCAGGTAAGTCCTGTCCCCAAAAAGCAGGACAAATCCAATCCGGTCAATTACCACCCCATCAGTCTACTCTCAATCATCAGTAAAGTGATGGAATGGTTCGTCAACAGTGCTGTCAAGCAGGACTTACTCGCCAATAACCTGCTCACCACGGCACAGTTTGTATTCCGCTAGTGCCACTTGGCTCAAGACCTCTGTACTGCCTTGGTCTAAACATGGACAAAAGATTTGAATTGCAGAGGTGAGGTGAGAGTGATTTCTGTTGATATCACAACTCTATTTGACCGAGTGTGGCATCAAGGATTCCTCGTAAAATTGAAGTCAAAGGTAATCGGGGGAAAAAGCTAAGTTGGCTTGAGTCATACCTAGCATGATGGAAGAAGTTTGAAGGAGGCCAATAATCTTAGGCAGAGGAGATTGCTGCAGCAGATATTCAGGGCAGTATCCTAGGCCCAACCATCTTCAGCTGCTGCATCAATGATCTTCTCTCCATCATAAGGTCAGAAGTGTGAATGTTCGCTGATGATTGTGCACTGTCCAGTTCCATTCACAATTCCTCAGATAATGTTGCAGTTCATGCTCGCATACAAGAAGAACTGGACTACATTTAGGCCTGGCCTGAGAAGTGGCAATTAATATTCACGCTATATAAGTGCCAGGCAATGACTATCTCCCAAAACAGAGAATCTAAACAACTCCCCTTAACACTCAACGGCATTACCATCGCCCAATCCTTCACCATTAACATGCTGGGGGTCACCATTGACCAGAAACTTAACTGGACCAGCCACATAAATATTGTGGCTACAAGAGCAGGTCGGAGATCCTGGGTATTTGGCAACCAGTGACTCACCTGCTGCCTGCCCAAAGCCATCCCACCATCATCAATGCACAAGTCAGGAGTGTGATGGAATACTCTCCAATTGCCTGGATGAGTGCAGCTCCAACAATATTCAAGAAGCTCGACACCATCCAGCAGAAAGCAGCAGCTTGATTGGCTCCCCATCCACCACATGAAATATTCACTCCCTCCACCACCGGCGCACCGTGGCTGCAGTTTGTACCATCTAAATGATACACTCCAGCAGCTCGCCAAGACTGCTTCAGCAGCACAACCCAAAGCCACGACCTTTACCAGCTAGAAGGACAAGGGCAGCAGCCGTAAAACAACCCCACCACCCCTAAGCTCCAATCTAAGTCGAAATCCTGACTTGGAAATATATCGCCACTCCTTCAACATCGCTGGGACAAAATGCTGGAACGCCCTCCCTAACAGCACTGTGGGAGTACTTCAACACATGGACTGTTCAAGAAGATGGCTCATCTCCACCTTCTCAAGAGCAATTAGGGATGGGCAATAAATGCTGGCCTTGCAAACGAAGCCCACATCCCGTGAATGGAAAAAAATCAGGTAGATGGTTAGACATGTAGGCATGTTGGCAGATTGATAGATAGGCAGACAGACAGACAGACAAACAGAAACATTCTGGACATAATTTATCATCCATAAATAAACGGTTTGAATAAGTCTCAAAGTATACAAAGTGTATATAAAGAGAAAAAGGCAGGTCGTCATTTAACCCTGGTTTCTTGTGAGCTGGACTGGGAGATTCAAAACCACTCACCGATCTGCAAAACTTGCTTCCCTCACCAACAACAATTACTTTTACGTTAATCTCTGGATCGCCAATCAATAGCAACTAACCTTTGTAGGCTTAAAGGCACAGGCCTGGTTCAACATCGATTCACCCTAGTACAGGTGAAATAAACTTGCATTATATGGTGCAATGCATCTGTTGATCAAAAGAAAGATATTGGCCTGGAATTTTTGGTTAATTATGATGGAGAACTGTCATCGTTTGCCAACCTTAACCCCCTGAATCAGACTGTGAATTCTGGATTTAGCACAGGCGCCTCTAAATGCAGAAACCCTGAAGTTGCAGTCAGTCATTCACTGTCCGACACTGGCTGCACTGTGGACCACCCACCCCCCATATCCGGCAATCAGTGTAATCATTGATATCAGGGCAACTGCCGAAAATTTGTATTTTCAGCGCTATTATTGCTTTTAAGTACTCCATTAACTGTTAAGCTTTGTTGAAAAATGCGCAATTGGGGTTTTAACTGCATAGTGATTGCTTAACAACCTTTCTAGCCCTGATAACTAATTTTTTCATTTTTAGACAGCCAAATTTATCCATTAGGATAAAAATTGCTTTTTTTCTCACACTATAGATTTTTTAAAAGTTTGTTCATGATATTTCAGTTTCTACATTATCTCCATGTGAAAGTCGCACTCTCTATTTCACTCTCTGTCACATATTTTAAATGTGTGGATAAAAGTTGCTTTTCATTTTCTGGTTTGTGGTCTGTGAGTATTCTTCAATGCTATTGCCTGTTTAGACAGCTTGCTGAAGTCACAGCAGCTCTGCAATGGGGATGCCCATTACACAGAGCTACAATGAATTACATAACAAGAACATAACACATAGGGCAGGAGGAGGCCACTTGGCCCTTCGAGCCTGCTCCGCCATTCAATACGATCATGGCTGATTTCTACCTCATCTCCACTATCCTGAATTATCCCGAAATCCCTTGATTCCATTATATTCACAATTTTATCGATCTCTGTCTTCAAAACATTCAACGACTGAGCTTCCACCGCCGTCTCAGGTAAAGAATTCCAAAGATTCAGCACCCTCTAAGTGAAGAAATTTCTCCTCATCTCAGTTCTCAAAGGCCAACACCTTATCATCAGATTGTGACCCCTGGTTCTAGACTCCCCAGCCAGGGGAAACATCTTCCCTGCATCTACCCTGTCAAACCCTGTAACAATGTTGTATGTTTCAATGAAATCACCTCTCATTCTTTTAAACTCTAGAGAATATAGGCCTAGCCTATTCAGTCTCTTCTCAAAGGACAATGCCCCAACCGAGCAATGAGCCTAGTGAAGCTTCATTGCCCTCCGTCAATGGCAAGTATATCATTCCTTAGGTAAGGAGACCAAAATTGTACACAATTGCTCGTCGAGAATAGCAGACATCTCAACACAGACATCTCCAGATCTATTTGGGAAGTGTCTTCGGAGCCAGATGCAACCAGCTTTGCTTCGCCTCTGACTGCAAATTGCGGGCTATTGCATATTTTAAACAAAGCAGAAAGTCGAAGGTGCAGCGCCATGCCTGCTCAAAATTCACACATTGTATAATAGGAAAATGTCTTGCAAACATCCTGAACTTTGCGCTAATTATTTATCGAGCATTGGTTACAATATAGCAGGTGCCCAAAATAAAATAGCAATAGATCATAGTTTAAGAACGGTGTAAAATCCGTGTCGGACCAGGTGTCCAAATGCTAAAAGCACCATAGTTATATATTGTGTTTTGTATTTGTCCAATGCCAAGTGGCCCTGCTCACTTCCCCGTTTGTTCCACTGCAGCTGTGAGAAAGAAAGTCAGGCTGGAACTCAATCATGTGGTACAATCAGCCAATCGGAGGCAAACAAAAGAACGTCACATATTACATATATAACTTACATCGAGTGTACAGCACAGAGACAGGCCATTCGGCCCAACTGGTCAATGCCACTGTTTAGGCTCCCCATGAGCCTCCTCCCACTCTTCTTCATCTCACCCCCTCAACATATCCTTCTATCCCTTTCTCCCTCATGTGGCTATCTAGCTTCCTCTTAAATGTAACTATGCTATTCGCCTCAACTACTCCTTGTGGTAGCGACTCCCACATTCCCACGACTCTCTGGTAAGGAAGTTATTGGATGAACTGCTTATTGATGAAAATCGGGTGACTATTATGCTTCCTTGTTGAGACAGCGAGATTGTTGTGGCTGCGATTTAATGCCCAGGAATGTCCCGCGATCCACAGAACAATTAGAGATATTTTCATCAGTCATACACGGGAAGTGACTTACAGCTGAGTGACGTTATGAAAGCTTTACTGTGACTCTCCGTTCAGCTTTTAACTTCATTCGGCATTAAAATATCTGCAGCAAAATGTTGCACAATCCATCTGTTTATTTCCAAATAGGACAAATAACCGTTTATTCGCAAAATACGTCCACAGCTTTGCAACAATGCCAAATGAAAAGTCACTGCCTGGTTTTATTCAAGGTGCTGATTCATCCACTGTACGTTTACGAGCTGAATCTGGATTCTTCGCTCTGGTATCGAATCTCCCAGGATGCAGCAGCATTGTTCAGTCAGTTGTACGCAAGGAATATTTTTCTTTAGCTTCTAGCAGTTAATGCTCAACTAATTTGAAGAAAAACTGGAGGACAAATTTAAAAAGGCTTATTAACATAATTTTTATATAGAGGGACTTAAACATGGAGAGGCTCTCTGTGTGCCTGCCTGTGTGTGAGTGGCAAAAAAATGAGTGCTGATTCCATAACTGTGGTAGCTATTGAATTGTATTCTATCAACTTCACAAATATAATACGGAGAACTAGTTTTGTGTGTGTGTTAGAGAGAGTAAGAATCTTCCCTCAAGTTAATATTAAAGTTTCCAAAAATATGTCATTATGAAGCTAGCAAGTTATCTCATCTATGTTTCGTTGATTGAAAAGTCCGATGCGAATTGCTTAAACGTGTGATACAAAGAGCAGAGACAGATAGAGTGAAAAGCAGACAGAGTGAAACTCCTGGTTCTAATTTGACCATTTTCAAAAGTTCAGTTTGGAGAGTAAATAAAACATTTTGTGATGAAAACAGATAGAAACGTACGGTAGGGTGTGTAGAAGAGGACAATCGTGTGAGAGTGAAGGGCTGTGGCCCCGCTCCAAACACCTTTGTGGAAGCAAGTGGGAGTTGGGGAGTGAATGGAGATTTAAAAGTAAGGTAAATGAAAGTGGAACAACAGCAGTGAGGACACAGCTTTCAAAAAGGAAGAAGCAGAGATAGTGATGGGAGTGAGAGTGGTCGAAAGGGGAGTAATGAGAAGGTGAATAGGTTACCGATGCTAGGGCGGTGACGGGGTGAGTGAAGCATTATTGATTGGGAATGCTGTCACTGAAGGTTACATTTTTGCTGCAACTGGATTCTAAATGCATCACCCTGCCATCTTTCTCAAAAGGAAGGAGTTCCACTCCCTGCATGTGCAGCTTATTTATGACCACAGGCAGCAGATCATGAAGGGCTCTGCCCTGTTTCAAATAGCATTCGTGATCTATTCTTTATCCAGCCCTTGGTTCGGCCGTTTGGTCGGCCTTTATTGCAACCAGGCCATCAGGTCACAGGCTAGTATTCCATTAGTACAGCTGACTGAACAATGCTGATGCATCGTGGGAGATTCGATACCAGAGCGAAGAATCCAGATTCAGCTCGTAAGATCACAGCGTTTGACAAAAATATAAGCACAAGGCTATGCTTTTTGGAGATGTGAAGGAATTTTGAGTAAAATCTTGAATGAAGGTGCCAAAACACTCATTGGATAAATTCAGTCATGTTATCTCAAAATGTGTGATTTAAAAAAAAAAATGTTTAATCCTTTATCTTAGACATTTATTTGCTGTCTGCTATCAGGCTCTGTTGCTTACCTGCATTTATACTGTGCAGTAAAAGTATTAACCATTTGATTTTTTATTATCTTTTAGCCCTTTTTACAGTCACCCATTTCGACCTTCTAATTTCCCGTTGCAATTAATTTACTTGCTGTGCCAAGAAAGAGCCCAGCCACCGCCCCTTGACATTCAATGGGATTACCATCGCCGCTACCCCCACCATCATCCTGGGGTTTTTCCATTAGCCAGAAACATAACTGGTGCAGCCACATATATATTGCAGCTACTGGAGCAGGTCATAGGCTGTGTATTCAGCAGCGACTGCCTCACCTCCTGACTCCCCAAACACTTTCAACCAGCTACAAGGCACAAGAGTGTGATGGAATAACCTTCACTTGTCTGGCTCAGTGCAGCTCCAACAACACTCAAGAAGCGCGAAACCATGCAGAACAAAGCAGCCCACTTGATTGACAGACAATCCACCACCTTAAACATTCACTACCTCCACCACCAGCGTACCGTGGCTGAAGTGAGTACCATCTACAAGGTTTCACTGCATTAACTCGCCAAGGTTTCTTCGACAGCACCTCCCAAACACACTATCAGAGTTCTTTCACCACACGGAGTGCAGCTGTTCAAGAAGGTGGTTCACGACCACCATCCCAAGGCTAAGTAGGGATGGGCAATAAATGATTGCCTTGCCAACGACGCCCACATCTCAGGAACGAATAACAAAGTTATATCTGACCGTCGCATGTTGTCAAAGCTGTTGCAACAGTAACATTTATGTCGTCCATTTTCGCTTGATGGAGAATTAACTACACCCCAGTACTTTATCCATGACAGTGATGAACTGATCTGAACAGCATATTTCACTCCAAATAGTATTGCTCTCGTTGTGTTGGTTTTCCATACATGAGCAGGGTGATTATGACATAATGTTCTTTTGACGTACTGTTGCAGTTATTTCTTATTGAAGTAAAATAAAGCACATTTTTAAGTTTGTTCTTTGCTACTCTGTCTCTTTCGAAACGATTCACATCACCCACTGCTCTGCATAGTTGGGTTGCGGTTCCTCTCCTCTGATAGAGGAAGCTGTGAATAAGAACTCGATGCCAAGAGCAGTGAAGCATACGGTGATCAGCACAGCAAGGCTAAAGTTCTGTTAAAATTCAACCCTGTAAACCACGAACATTTATATTATGTAAACTGCACTGCTTTTTTGAAAGACCTCATGAAAGCGTTCAATTTTTACACATATATCAATTATATTTTTTATTGCAAAATAGCTTGCTCATTTGTTGGTTCCTTCTTACAATCAGGCGGAAATTTTTATTCCCAAAATAAAATGACTTCTGTATTTTTCTGAGGGTGTTAAAATGCAAATTGTTCAATTTCCTCAGGAACTAACACCCAACAAACTGTTAAACACTTATTGGCAGCTGACAATTGCATTTAATTTCAAGCTACATTAAATAGAAACAAAATATTAATAGTTTCTAATGCACTACATCGTCATTGTGTTTCCAACTTCGTCATGCTCCAGTTTTACCCCGAGTCGAATGAATGGATAGTTCAGCAAAGTTCAATTTTCTTCCTAATTAAGTCAAAATAACATGATGGTCAAATGACTAGTACAGACAACAATCAAAAAATGCGCAAGTATATTTTCAACTTCTCCTTTGATTTGTAATCTCCTGGTTGGGAGGTAGGAGACAGAGAGTGGGATAAAGGTCCTCAAATTGGGAGGAGGTGACGAGGACTGTTCCCCAGGCATATGTTCTGGGGCCTCAACAGTTAACAATATACACTAAGGACTTCGAGGAAGGAATATAGAGGTGAATATCCAAGTTTTCAGATGCTGCTATGATTGTCGATGGGTACAGGAATTTTAAATGGGACATAGACAGATTAAGTGAGTGGGCAAAAAAAATGGGAAGTGCAGATCAATCTGAGCAAAGGTGAGGTCATCTACTTTAGACCCAAGAATTACAAATCACAGTATTTTCTAAATGGTTTAAAATATAGGAACAGAATTAGGCCATTCAGTTCAACGAGCTTGTTCAATAGAATGATACCGGAGGTTAGAGGGTCGATGAGATCATGGCTGACCTGTATCCTAACTCCATCCACTCGTCTTCACTCCATATCCCTCAACAGCCTTGGCTAGCAAATATCTATCGATCTTAGATTTACAATTATTCATTGAGCTGGCATCTACTGCTTTCTGTTGGTGAGTCTTGCAGCTTTCTACCACCCTTTGTTTGAAGAAGTGTTTCCTAATTTGTCTCCTGAATGCGCTGCTCTCATTTTAAGGTTATGTCACTTTGTCCTAGACTCCCCCACCAGCGGAATATTTTTCTCGCTCTCTACCCTATCAATTCCTAATAAAATTATAATTCAGTAAGTCAAATTACCCATGAACCTTATAATTTTTAGGGAATACAAACTTTGCTTATCTAATATCTCCTCATAATTTTATCCTTGGAGCCTTAGTAACATTCTGTTGAATCGGCGCTGTACTGTATCCAACGCCAGTATATCCTTTCTATAGTGCAGTGCCCATAACTGTACACAGTACTGCAAATGTAGTCTGAACCAGCAACTGTAGAGGAACAAAGAAATTTGGGACTCCAAGTACACAAGTCATTAAAAGCCAGTAACCAGGTACAAAAAGCAAACGAAATGTTGAATATAATGTTCGCGTTATTGCAAGGGGGATGGAATACAAAGGGGAGAAAGTCATGCGTCATTTGCATTGAGCCTTGGGCAGACATCATTTGGAGTACTGCCTTCAGTTTTAGGAAGAATATATTGGCCTTGGAATTGGTGCAGTGCAGATTCATTAGAATGATATCGGGAGAGAATGTTATATTATGAGGAAAAGTTGAGTAACATTGTCTTCTATTCCCTTGAGTATAGAAGACAGAGGGGTGACCTTATCGAGGTGTTTAAAATGTTAAAAGGATCCGATATGGTAGGTACAGAGAAACTACTTCCTCTGTTGGGGGCAATGAAAAACAAGAGGACATAATCTTAATTTTAAAAAGTAATTCTGGGTGTCTACAAAGACCACCATTTATTGTTCATCCATAGTTGCCCTTGACCAGGTGGTGGTGGTGAGCTGTCTCTTTGAACCGCTGCAGCCAATGTGTTGAAGATTCTCCTAAATGGCCGACACCTTATCCTGAGACCATGATCCATGGTTCTAGAATTTCCAGCCAGTGGAAACATCCTCTCAGCATCTACTCTGTCAAGCCCTCTACGAATATTATACATTTCAATGTGACCATCTCTTATTCTTCTAAACTCCAGAAAATAGAGGCCCATTCTACTCAATCTCTCCTCATAGCTCAACCATCTTATACCAGGAATTAATCTAGTGAACCTTTTGTTGCATCCCCTCTGAGAAAAGTATATCCTTCCTTAGGTAAGGAAATCAAAACTGTATACAATACACAAGGTGTGGTCTCACCAAAGCCTTATATAACTTCAAATAAAAACAGAAAATGCTGGAGATAATCAGCATGTCAGGCAACATCTGTGAAGAGAGAAACAGAGTTAACATTTCAGGTCGATGACCTTTCGTCAGAACTCCATATATAATTTCAGTAAGGCTTATTTACTGTAAAACCCCAACCCACTTGTAATAAAGGCTAACTTAACATCTGCCTTCATAATTGCTTGATGTACCTGCATTTCCACCTTCTGGAATTCCCTCAAAATCCCTCTGAACACCAGTGAAGCAGATTAATATAGTTGTGTATTGAATTAAACTAATATTATTCATTTTCTAATCATAAACATTAATATAATGTGGGAAGCAGGGAAGCAGAGATCTTCGGAACATTGGAGCTTCTTGGCAGTCCAGGCTGAGGAGCTGGGAGATGCCAAACTAAGATGCCATTGGGTAGCTATGGGCGGGAGGGAGTAAATGCACTGTGAATGTTAATGCAGACGATTCGATTATAAATAAAGACTTAGGAATGATGAGTTGAAAAGTTGATGCAAAACGTGACAACATGAAATAAATTGCTACAGCGAAAATGCGCATGTGCGTGCACAAAATGTTTAATATTTTCTAAACGTATTTCTGTTGCTCTGGTGAAATGAAAATGATCAAGAAAGATTTCAATGTGCCCACAGTTTAAACTTTGGAATGTCTATCGCAACAAGGCAGATAACAATCGGGCAGATTCTATACCGGGGAGTCGATCTGTGTCGCTAGATTTGGGCCGAGTAGAATGTTGAAAATCTGTCCTGTTGTCTGCTGTTACTGCTCAGTGTTATAACACTTCACGAATGTCCAGCTGGTATATTATTTCGATTATTTTTTGCAACTGGACATATTTAACTCAGAACTGTTAGTTAACTCACTTGGGTAGGTTTGATTCAGAATAAGATGCAATGTGTAACTTAAGCTCCAATTAAACATTAGTGGAACATTTCCAGCATGGCATGTGCAGCAAGACCTGGACAACGTCCAGGATTGTGCGGATAAGTGGCAAGTAACATTCCATTAAAAAACAGTTTAGGGCAACATTGCTAATGAAAAAAAATGGAAAAAGCAGACATGTTGAATAATTACATTGTGTCAGTCTACACAGTAGAAGAAGCGGATAATGTCTCAGCCGTGGTTCAGTTGCTAGCATTCTTAACTCTGAGTGAGAAGATTGTGGGTCCAAGTCCCACCCCAGAGACTTGAGCACAAACTTCTAAGCTGACACCCCAGTGCAGTACTGAGAGAGTGAGGCACTGTCATAGGTGCCGTCTTTCAGTTGAAATGTTAAACCAAGGCCCCATCTGCTCTCTCAGCTTGTCAGCAATGATGGCACTATTTCACAGAATAGCAGGGGAGATATACCCGACGCCCTGATCAATATTTATCCCACAATCACATCACTAACGCAGATTATATGGCCATCATAACATTGCAGTCTCTGGGATCTTGCTGTTTGCTAATTTGCTGCTGCGGTTCCTATATTACAACAGTGAATACACTTCAAAAGTACTTCCTTGGCTGTAAAGCATTTTTGGAAGTCCAAAAGTATTTCTTCTGAGTTTCCACAGAAACTGGTCATTGTTTCCATGCTGTAAATTCCATTTTACTCATGGAATGATAGAAGGTTGCAGCAGGAAGGATGCCACTCGACCCTACATCCCTGTGACGGCTCAAAATATAACCCCAGCTTTGCAACGAGGCCACGTATAACGTTCGCCCCTGGTTTTCTTTAAGCTGCTGATTAATCCACTGTGCATTTACAGCATCTTCCTGTTGCGTGTAAGAATAGATTTTGGTGGGCAATACTGTTGGGTGAAAGCGGCCGAATTTATTTCCTACTAAAATAATATTGCAGGATAAGAATTTTCGCGACTCGATTACTTAAATCAGAATTTCGATGTCAAACAAATCAATCAATAGCAAACAGCTTGTTAGCTAAATTGTGGCACAGCGATAGTGATAAAGGTTGTAGAGTTTATTGTGTTTTAGTTTTACTCCGAAACTGCTTGTATACCTGGTGACGAATGACTCGTGACATGAAAACAATTAAAGTAGATTGAGAACAACCCTGTCCCCACAAAAAGCTTTCACTTACCAAGAACATGCAGAGTGATGGTTGCTGTTATTTGGATCCCGGTGGTTGGAATCATGGTAACAGTGTACTCTCCAGTGTCCGAAGCTGTTACTGACTTCAGCAGGAGCGATCCGTTCGGCAGGAATAACTCAGCCCGTGTTCTGTAGTCATTACTTGTATCAAACTCTGTACCGAGCCACGCAGCGATATTTGTCGCCCCGGAGTACCAGTTCCCTCTCCTCACCTCAGCTGACGGACGCACTGAAAAAAATGCGTTGCTTCCGACGGCCACATTTATCCGACTGTTTTCTGTATGTATAGTAAAATCCTGGGGCTCAACTGGTGAAAGAAAATCACATTGAGGAGGAAGTAAAGTGAAACACTCAAACTCGACACAAGAGATAATAACGTTATCTCTTCTATCTTAAGCTGATTTTCTATGACAATCGCTTGCTATCATGTTTTTCTAATCAGTAAATGAAATAATAGGAGAAAGTGATCCTCACCCGCAGATATAAATAAGCAAACAGCTACCGCGGTAAGTGGCAGTGTCACCATCCTGAGAGAGCAGCGCCAGTCCCTGTTACACTCGGTGACTGACACGCTCTTCCTGGTCCACAGAACAGATCAGTTGAGTCATTTACTGAAGCGGCAATGCTGGTTGGACGGAGTGATGTTCACGTGACTGGAAACTCTTTCCACTGACTCCAATCTAAATGTTACATATTAATAGAAATTATTGGCAAGATACAGGAAATGGGCGGAAGGGTCTGGTTAACTTCAAGTGCACAGATCTTTGCTCAGAAATTAACCATGATTCGCTCTTTTATGATCTGGAATGCACTGCCGGAATGGTTGGTGGAAACAGATTCAATCCTAACCTTCAAAAGGGAATTAAATCAACACTTGAACAGGAACAAGAAGTCCAGGGCTATGTTGAAAGATCAGGGGAGTGGGACTAATTGGATAGCTCGTTCAAGAAGTCAGGCCGAATAGTTTACTTCTGTCCTGTATGATTCTATGATTATTTTTCAGTCACTGACAGAACTGCTGTGTATTTATAAACATTTGCTGCTAATATTTCAGATATGCAGTTTTCCTGTCCCTTCAGAGGTATCTAGCACAGCGTAATATTAACAAGTTCATCCCAACAATTAGCATTTAGCAGAGAGAGAGAATTAAAAATTGCCAAATTTAGGCGAGTGGGTAACTCCTGGTAGTTTGCAGAATCTGAAGTCATAGGTTATCGGGAAAATACAATAGAATCTTTGATCTAAATTTTCACCATTTAACGTGTAGCTAGACTTGACTATTCCAACGTACGCAGGCAGTGTGAACACTTGTCCCCTCACCATTCATCTAACGTTCCGGAAGTGGAGAGCAGGAAAGTCAGTGTTGCTGCTCTTGATCCACTGCAGATGAAATGCGCCTTTGTTTGGGCCTATCAGCTCCTGTTTCTCCGCGTGCTGCCAGGACTCTACTCTTCTACTCCAATCAATACATTGCTGAGCAACGCCACTGGGGGAGCCGCTATTTTCGACATATATTTTATGAAGACGTTGAATCTATCCTGTATTGTCCATGCATTCCAAATGTACATCAGACAAAAAAATCCCTATATACTAAAAATTTGCAGCATTCAAACAACTTGTACTTTTTGAGCACATCTCACATCTTCATTCCCAGTACGTTTAGCTGCTTTGTGCAATATCTCACACCCAACCACCCTCTGCGCCCTTGAAGGACCATAGATTGCCGCTTTACATCAGCAATTAAATATGTTGGTTATTCCCAAAAGCAGCTTATTTCACGGAATTTGTTCATACAAACTTAGAGACATGTTCTCCCGTAATTTTGTTCCACAGACATTAACTCTATTGGTGACTCGTAGGACATTGTTGGTTTGTGACTGGCTCCAATAGAAGGACAACTAATTCACGAAGATGTTGCTGCAAGAAACTTCTCTCACCTTTCCTTTAAAACACTTGTTCTCTGGTAACCTCAGCCCGATGTCGAGCTTCTCCTTGAGATATGCTCTCTCAACCTGTCTACTGAGTGATTCCTCATATTCATGATTTCAAATTCCATCTCAAGTCACCTTGCCCCCTCGCCTCTGATTTCACTCCACGTCTGTCCTCTCGAAACTTCTCCCTCCATATGAACTCGTTTACATTTCCACCCTCACCATTGCCATCTAACATGATTACTTCCATGGTCTCAATCGCAGGCTTGGACACCTCTGACATATTCCCTGTATCTCTCGCCAACAACATCCACTAACCACCTATCCGATGTTGTCTCTAAGTCCTGTGATGTCAAGTTTTTATCCTTGTTTTTAATTTGCTTCATGGCCTCCCCCCTCACTATCTCTGAAATTTGTCCAACTCTGCACCCCTCCCCACCCCCACCAAGCGGTTGGCATTCATCCGACTTTTGTGTCTCCTTCCCTCCCTTCACTGCACCATTGGTAATGACGCCTTCAGTCTTCTAGTTTCCAGCTTCTCAAATTCCCTTCCTAGAACCCTGTCCTCCATCTCCTATGGCTCCTCTTTGTAATGGCCTCTTCTCTTTTCCATCCTGCACGATGCAAGAAATATCTTTTTATATAATCAAATGCAATAAAGTTCACTTTGTTATGTAGATTATTCAATAACTAGAAATCAATAGTTACGCAAAGAAGTGGCTGCTCCTCCATAGCTGAAAGCGCAGTGAGAGCGTACAACCTGGGTAGTTGAGCTTCTTGCTGTTAAGAAAGAACACCTTGTATGAAAGGGTGATATTTGTAGATATTTATTAGACGAGAATCATATACATATAGATTCAAGTGTAGCCATTGACTAAATAATATTACCCATAATTACTCCTGGGTAACTAAAAAGCTAAAACTTCTTCAAAGCGCAGTTGCAAAGAAAGTTAAAAGCAGTTTTGACTAAGTTTTGATAAAAAGCAGCCATAGGCTGCGAGTTAAAGTTAAGTTGCTAAATAATATATTATGACACTAAGTAGAAATTAGAATTTGCTTAACCTAATTGGAAATATTCTTAAAAAATAATTAGTATAATGACATAAAATGAGAGAGATCATGGAGATAAGGTACTTATCTGGTAGATTAAATCGAGATCGTCTGGATACCTCGGCCTAGAAATTCAGTATAGCCACTTTTGGGGCAGTAAAGTCGGGCGGGCACTAAAGTTTGCGCCCGCCGGAAAGCGGAGGCCACTTCGCTGATATTCAGTAGCTTTGGCCAAGGAGTTTGCTCGAGCGCTAAAACTGGCGTTGCACCCGTATCTTTAGGCGCTAAGCCGGCGGTGCAGACTGATACCGCCGAGGCCGGGCGCAGCACAGGTGCAGTCATGTTTTGATTGACAGCAGACACCCTGACGCCGGCCAGCTCTTAAAGGGGGAAGGGTCGAATTGGTCTGCTGCCACGCCCTGGATACTGCAGCCCTCCAGCTAGGCCTAAACACTGCTGCTGGAGAGAAATAGCACCAGCAAGGATGCAGAGGGCCCGTGAGCGAGCGCAGCGCTTCTCTGCCCATGATTTGAAGGTGATGCTTAGGGCTTTGGAGAAGAGAAGAGATATCTTGTGCCCGGACAGTGGCAAGAAGGCTCCCAAGAGGCTGTACAGGAGAGCCTGGAGGGAAATCGCCCAGAGGGTCACAGCCAACAGCGATGTCCCCAGGACTGGTGACCAATGCCGCAAGAAGTTTAACGGCCTCACTCGGTTGGTCAGGGTGAGTACCCTTTCCAGTGTCCTCCTCATCCTGGCATGTGCACCTCACATTATGGGCAAAGGGACCTCAAAGGCCTAATGGCCAGCCCTCCTCCAGCAGCTATGGCACTAGCATGATCATCAATAGCACTTTCTGCACTTTACACACTGGCCAAGCTATTCGACCATGGGAGGCAGTGCACACACCAACAGGGCACCACACTGGCCAAGCTATTCGACCATGGGAGGCAGTGCACACACCAACAGGGCACCACACTGGCCAAGCTATTCGACCATGGGAGGCAGTGCACACACCAACAGGGCACCACACTGGCCAAGCTATTCGACCATGGGAGGCAGTGCACACAACAACAGGGCACCACACTGTATTTAGAGGCCGTCCTTTCTCTTGCAGGCCAAGCTGGCACAGAATCTGAAGAGCCGGACTGTCACCGGGGGAGGCCGTGCCCAGTTCCAGGAGCTCAGTGAGCTGGAGGAGCGCGTGGCTCGACTCATGCATGTCCGGGTGATTGGCCCCGTTGCTATTGGAGATGCCGACCCAGTGCTGGGCCCCAATGGTGTGGACATGACCGTTTGGACCTCTCTCATTCCCCTTGTGCTTCAGATCTACATCCTTTGCCACTGTCCCACCAATGCGCATAATGCCACCACTCATGCCTCCGTCGCTGACGCCCTGTCCTCACTCTAAAGCTACTCTTGTGCCTTCCTGCTTTCAGCTGGTGAGGAGGAGGTCCCTGAAGCTGCGAGTGTCAGTCCCTCGGAAGAGGAGGACGACGAGGAGCAAGAGGAAGGCGGCACATCGGGGAAACCCTCATCCACGCCAGGGGATGGCAATGGAGGGGACACGTCTTGCTTGGAGGAGAGCCAGGGGGAAGTGTTGCAGGGGGGTGTAGCTCCTGTGCCCAGTGGCGTCCAGCCACGCGGGAAGGCTCGGGCAGCTCGGCGGCCTTCTCCCCAGAGGGAGAGTCCGGCCTCCAGTCCGGAGATGGTCCTCACCCAGGAGGTGCGCCTCCTTGATCAAATGTCCGCAGACTCGGAGCGTCGCCACACCGAGGTCATGGGGGTTGTGGCACAGTTGCCTCAGGCCATTGAGTCCCTGGCTCATAGTGTGGCCGATTTCGGGGACTCACAGGCCAGGGGTGTCGAGCAACTCGCGGCAGCACAGGCCAGGGGTGTGGAACAACTCGCGGCAGCACAGGCCAGGGGTGTGAAACAACTCGCGGCAGCACAGGCCAGCAGTGTGGAACAATTCGGGGCAGCACAGGACGCGAGTCGGCCAGAATTCAAGGCCTCACAGGATGCGAGTCGAGAGTTCATGAGTGGTGCCGTGCAGACACTGGCTGGTCTGATGCGGGCACAGACCAGGGCAGTATGGGCACTCACTTCTGCCACACTCGCTGTGTCACACACGCATCACCAGGGCACCCGCCGCGCTGCTGCAGCACAGTGGCCTGGGCTTCACCAGATTGCTGCGCTTGCTGCAGTGCCAGCCCGGCCGACTGCCAGTGTCTCTGGCGACCAGCGAGCGCCTGGCATCAGCCAGCTTGCCCCCATTGCTGCAGCCGCCACTGCCACTCCCCCAGCAAAGCTGTGACGAGCTGCTGGAGAGACTGATGCTGGCCAGCCACAGCTGCAGCAGTCAGCAGCCGGCCCCTCCAGGGCCGGAGCTCATCTCGGCCGACCCACAAGGGCATCTGCCGTCACGCATTGTGCCCCTCAGGAGCCTTCCCCCAGCCTTGCAACACCCACAGGGCCCAGGTTGAGGTGGATCAGCAGGTCGGCCAGGGGCCGGAAAAGCCTGCACAAGGACTCGCCCTCTCGGCACACCAAGTAGAGTGTGTTGCAAAATGTTTTTTTATATGGGGGTGTTTGTGTTCTGTATGGGGGGGGTTTATTTTGGTAAGGCCGAAGATGAAGGCAATTGTTTTTTTATATGGGGGTGTTTGTGTTCTGTATGGGGGGGTTTATTTTGGTAAGGCCGAAGATGAAGGCAAGTGTTTTTTTATATGGGGGTGTTTGTGTCCTGTATGGGTGGGTTTGTCTTGGTAAGGCCGAGGATGAAGGCCAATTGGATGGACAAGTTTTGTTATTCCTCCCCAGGTTGTGGGAGTGAGATACGTTTTTGACTGCTTTTTGGGGGTCTGGTCTGTTTTTGTGTTTCATGTGGGAAGGGCCCTGAGTTTGCTAAATAAAGCTTTTTATTTATTCAGCTTGTCCATGTGTGATGTTTCAAGTGGTTGTTGCGTTAACCAGCTGAGGGCTTGTGGAGCGGCTGCATTCAGGTGCATTCATTGCCACAAGCCATTCCCTGACAGGGGGCCTAGAAGTGTCGTTCAATAAACCGCCGACGGACGGCCCTTGGACCTTGTGGCTCCCTCCTGGGCTGGTACTCCTCCTCCTCCTCCTCCTCCTCCTCATGGTCCTCCTGCTCGTCCTCCTGAGGTGGTGGTCCAACGTGAGGTGGCAGTGCCTGAGTCCTGCGGATAGCCAGGTTGTGCAGCATGCAGCAAGCGAAGATGAACTGGGAGACTCTATCCGGCGAATACTGTAGAGATCCGCCGGAATGATCCAGGCAGCAGAACCATTGCTTGAGGATGCCAATCGTTTGCTCTATGATGTTCCTTGTGGCTTGATGGCTTTCGTTGTATGCCTCCTCAGCAGGTGTCCTGGGCGCGCGGAGCGGGGTCATGAGCCATGTACACAAAGGATAGCCTTTGTCCCCGATAAGCCATCCTCTTGGGGGAGGCTGTGCCTGGAACATGTCAGCCACAGTAGTCTGGTGCAGGATAAATGCATCGTGGCTGCTTCCTGGAAAGCGGGCATTGACAGCTAGGATGCGCTGCCTGTGGTCACACACCAGCTATACATTGAGGGAATGGTAGCCCTTCTGGTTGCGGTAATCCTCGGCATTGTCGATAGGTGCCCGCATAGCCACATGCGTGCATTCAATGGCGCCCTGCACCATGGGGAAGTCGGCGATCCTGGCAAATCCGACTGCACGCTGCTCCTGCCTCTCTAGGGTCATGGGGAAGGAGATGAATTGTTGTCTCCTTGCGAAAAGGGCATCAGTGACCTGCCGGATGCAGCGATGCATGGCGAACTGGGAGATGTTCGCTATGTCGCCAGCAGCGGCTTGGAAGGAGCCGCTTGCATAAAAGTTCAGAGCCACCGTGACCTTCACTTCCACCGACAGAGACGTCCTGCACATCAGCTGTGGACGCAGATCTCTGTGAAGCAGCCGGCAGATCTCTGCAACCACCTCCCTTCTGAAGCGCAGCCTCTTAACACAATGCGCGGCAGTCATGGTGAGATAGGACACCTGCTGGTGGTATTCCCTGAGTGGGTAAAGCCTACGTTGCCGACGCCTGATGGCCCCTCTGCGTCTAGGCATGGCTGCCCCTCTCACACAGCGTCTGCGAGCCCTTCGCACATAATGCTGGAACTGAGGGTTGGAACCCCATGCAGCCCCAATAATATACTTGCAAACAGTGAAATCACAATGAGTCAAATTTACAAGCTCTGGCCAGAAGCCCAAAATACCTCTCCTATGCTGTCCCAAATCAGTAAGGTCTGTTCCTTGGTCTCTGTCCAGAAATCCAAAGCACTAAAGTCATTGCAGCAAAATGGCTGGCCGTTATAGTTCAGACTAAGTGCCCTTTAATTAGCGCTCCCCGAGGCCCGCAGGGCCTCTGCTGCGTTCCACTTCACAGTTCTTAACAGCGCCACGCCCACATTGGGCGGGCACCACTGAAGTTCCTGTTTGGGGCGCACAAACAGCGTTGCATGACGAAATGACGTCATAAGCTTCGCGCGCAGCTGAGCGAGCGCAAACACTTTGCGCCGGCGCTAAATGTCAACTGAAGTTGGGCGTAGGCGCAGATCGATCTGCGCCCGGGCGCTAAGTGCCTAGCGCTCGAAATCTACCCCTCTTATGGCGCTAATGGCTGGTGAACGCAACTGAATTTCTAGGCCCTCAAATCTAGTGAAACAGCAGTAATATGGGCCCTTGCTATAAAGGTCGTGTGCCAGCAAGGCACGAAATGAAAGAGATATGGTCAATTCGAATTGGGTGAAAAACTATAAACAAGATAACAAAACAGCAGGAAAGGGTTGACGGAAATATACTGGAAAAGGGGGATGCTGCCTTAGTCTGAGTGACAATGGTATTTTGACCATTTGAACCAATTAAAAAAGGTGATTTTGTTAAACACCATATATGGACACTGGCCAAACCAACTTTTGATAAGAAAAGGGTGCAAACTTCGATACTCAAAGAACAACTTTACACAGACTTACTGTGAGAACGAAGGAACAGCGTTAAGGCGACGTCTTCTGTGTCCGAAAGGTTCCAGAGACCAAGTGCTGCAAGCTACTCATTAAAACTATTGCCTTTTGTAAAGTATTGACTACGCTGTAAGCTTAATAAATCTTGATCGATTGCGCAAGCATACTGGCTGCTGCCTAAATGTGTCTTGTCCAAGAACTCTGAGAGATCATTAAGATCTTACAACCTGTTGGGTAGATTTGCAATTTTCCACCTGTGCATTAAACTGGCGTTCGGGCATGTACTTCCCATTATCAAAACAGCATTGTATTTATTTCCAAACGGATCGGGGGTCTAAAATGGGCTGTCGATCCATAACAATAGTTTTATGCGCACATGCCAAGGTGGAAATCTACCACTAATGGTTAATAGGAGCTTAAATTTTACGTCGCATCATATTCAGAATCAAACCTATCCAACTGACTTAACTCCCATTTCTGAGTTAAGTATGTCCAGTTGCAAAAATAATCGGAATAATAGAAGCACCTGGACAGGTGTGAACTGTTATTTCACTGAGCAGTAATAACAGACAACGAGCCAGTTTGTCAACATGCCACCCGGCCCAAATCTCGTGACACAGAACGGTTGCTCAGTATGGAAACTGTCTGATTTTTATCTTGGTTGTTGCGATAGACATTCCAAAGTTTAAGCTGGGGGCAAATTGAAATTATTCTCCATCATTTTCAACTTTACCAAAGCAACTGAACGAACTTTATAAAATATTAGACATTTTGTGCATGCACATGCGCTTCTTGCATGTAGCAATGTATTTCATGTTGTCACGTTTTCCATCAACTTTTCAATTTAGCATTCCTAAGTCTTTGTTTATAATCCAGTCGTCTGCATTAACATTCACAGTGCATTTACGCCCTCCCGCCCGTAGCAATTCAATGGCGCCTTAGTTTGGCATCTCCCAGCTTCTCAGCTTGGACTGCCAAGAAACTCCAATGTTCTGAAAATCTCTGCTTCCCAAATTGCATTGATGTTTGCGATTATAATATAAATGTTATCAGTTCAATTTTATATAATACGGACAGAATGGTGACATTAATATTGGAACTGACTGAGGAACATTAGGAACAGAAGTAAACCATTGAGCCTCTGGGGCCCCCTCCACCACTGAATTATATCATAGCCGCCTTTGCTCATATCCCTTAATAAACTTACGTAACAAAAATCTATCTATCTTCATCTTGAAAGCTCCAGTAATCCCAGCACCAAAGCCTTTTGGCGGAGAAAGTTACAAATTTCTACTACCCTTCCTGTGAGTACGGTTTAGGTCTTAAATGGCCTCGCTCCACTGATATCAAAAAAGGCTGGGTGCACTGGACATGGCAAAAAGGTGTCTCGACAACATCCCAGCTGTAGTGATCAAGGCCTGTGCTCCAGAATTAGCCACGGCTCTAGCCAAGCTGTTTCAGTACAGCTGCAACACTGACACCTCCCTGACCAACCTCGCATACATTGCCAAGGTATGTCCTGTCCACAAAAAGTAGGAAAAATCCAACTCTGTCAATTACCACCCTATCAATGTACGCTGCATCATCAGTGCTATTAAGTAGGAATTACTTACCAATAGCCTTCTCGCCGATGCTTACACTGGGTTGTGCTAGGAACACTTGGCTCCAGAACTCATTACGGTCTTGCTTCAAACATGGAGAAAAGAGCTTAATTCCAGAGGTGAGTTGTGAGTTACTGCCGTTGGCATCAAGGCAGAAAGCGACTGAGTGCAGCACCAAGGAGTCCCTGTAAAACTGAAGTCAATGGGGATCAGGGGGGAAACCCATCGGACGCTGGATTCATACCTAGCACAAACGAAAATGTTTGTAATTTGTGGCGGCCAATCATATCATCCGAACAACAGGCTACAGCGGTTCCTCCGGCATCGTTCTAGGTCCAACTATCTTCTTCAGACTCATTGGTATTCTGAGGGATTTTGTGGTCCTTGTACCCGAGTCACAAAGTTGAGATGCAGGTACATCAAGCAATTAGGAAGACAAATGTTATGTTAACCTTTATTGCAAGTGGGTTGGAGTATAATAGTAAGGAAGTCTTACTGCAAGGCTTTGGTGAGACCACACCTGGAGTACTTTGTACAATTTTGATCTACTTACCAAAGGAAGGCGATACTTGCCATAGAGGGGCTGTAACGAAGGTTCAGTAGCTTGATCCCTGGGAGCAGGGGGCTGTCCTATGAGGAGAGATTGAGTAGAATGGGCCTCTATACTCTGGACTTTAGAATGAGAGGTGATCTCACTGAAACGTATAAAGTTGTAGAGGGCTGTACAGAGTGGATGCTGAGAGGTAGTTTGCACGGGCATAAGAGTCTGTAACTAGGGGTCATGGTCTCAGGACAAGGCTTCGGCCAATTAGGACCCTCCAAGTCACACACCATCCTGACTTGGACAAATATCGCATTTCCTTCATTGTCACTGGGACAAATTCTTAGCATTCTATACCTAACAACCATAGGAATGTCTACACCACATTGACTGCAGCAGTTCAAGAAGTCTCACCAACACTACCATTTCAAGGGCAACTATGGGTGAACAATAGCTGCTGGTCTGTTTCGTAATCCCTGTATCCGCAGTATTAATTTTTAAAATTAAGATGATGTCCTCTTGTTTTGATCCCCCCCACCAGAGGAAGTAGTTTTTCTGTATCTACCATATGGGCTCCTTTTAACATTTAAAAAACCCTCGTTCTCCTGTACTCAAGGGAGTAGAAGCCAATGTTATTCAAATAGTCCTCATAATGTAACCCTCTAACCCCCGGTATCAATCTGATGACTGCAATGCACCAATTCCTAGGCCAATATATTCCACCTGAGGTGTGGTGCCGAAAACAGAAGGCAGTACTCCAAATGATGTCTGCCCAAGGCTCCACAAATTAAGCATAACTTGCTCTCCTTTATATTCCCTCCTCCTTGAGAGAATGCGAACATTCTGTTAGATATTTTGTTTGCTTTTTATACCGGGTTGCTGCCTTTTAATGGTTTGTGTAGTTGGGCTCCCTAATCACTTTTTTCCTCTACAGTTCCTAGTTGAGATAACATTTGGAGTAGCATGTACAGTTATGGGCACCGCAGTATAGAAAGGATGTAATGGTCTTGAATATAGTACAATGCCAATTCACCAGAATGTTACCAGGGCTCAAATGATTACATTTTGAGGAGAGATTACATAAACTAAAATTGTATTCCCTAGAAATGAGAAGGTTAAAGGGTGATTTGACTGACGTATTTATAATGTTGAACAGAATTGATAGGGTAGATAGCAAGAACATGTTTTGCTGGTGGGTGAGTCTAGGACAAAGGGATATAACCTTAAAATCTGAGTCAAGCCATCAAGAGACAAATTAGGGAAAACTTATTCAATCTAAGGGTAGTAGAAATGTGTAAATCTCAACAACAAAAAGCAGTAGATGCCAGCTGAATTAATAATAGTAAACCGATAGATTTTTGCTAGCCAATGGTGTTAATGGAGTCAAGGCGGGTGGATGGAGTTAGGATACAGGTCAGCCATGATTTCATTGATTGGCAGATAAGGCTAGTTAGGCTGAATAGCATAATCCTGTTCCTCTGTTTCTCACCATTTAGAAAATACACCTATATATCCTTCTTAGGTCCAAAGTAGATCACCTCAACTTTTCTCATATTAAACTCCATTTGCCACATTTCTGCCCACTAACTTAATCCGCCTATGTCCCTTTTAAAATTCCCATTCCCGTCGAGACTACTTATTGCCCCGCCAATTGTAGCAGCAACTGAAAACTTGGATATTCAGCTCTCTGTTCCTTCATCCAAGTCGTTAATAAATATTGTTAAACGTTGAGGCCCCAGAACAAAACACTTGTTGAACATCCCTCATCACTTCCTCCCAATTTGAGTACGTTTAGCCCCACGCTCTGTCTCCTAGTTCCCAACCAGGAGATTACAAGACAAATGAGAAGTTAAAAATAAATTGGTGACCTTTTTGTTTGTTGTGTGTGCTAGTCATTTGACCATCATGTTATTTTGAAATATTTGGAGAGAAAGTGGAACATCACTGAACTATCCATTCATTGGACCTCGGGGTAAAAGTGGAGCATGACGAATTTGGAAACACAGTAAATATGTAGCGAATTTAAAACTAACAATATTTTGTTTCTATTTAACGTAGCTTGAGATGAAATGAATCAGTCAGCTGACAATAAGGGCTAGATTTTCAGTATAGACAGTTTTGGGGCGCTAACCTTAGCGCCCGCCCGAAGTTAGCGCCCGCCCCAAAGTAGCGCCCCGTTGCCGGAAATTCAGTGGCTTCGCCCTAAGAGAGTGGTGGAGCGCTAAAAGAGGCGTTCCACTCCTACCTTTAGGCGCTAAGCCGGCGGTCCAGAGGGATAGCGCCCAGGCGGGGCGCAGCACGGGTGCGGTCATTTTTGCACTGACAGCAGACCCCGTGGTGCCGACCAGCTCTTAAAGGGGGAAGGGACGAATTGGTCTGCTGCCACGCCCTGCACACTGCAGCCTTGCAAAGAGGCCTCAACACTGCTGCTCAGCCCCAGGGAGTCATGGCAATGCCAGAGAAGGCCCGTCAGCGTGCCCTGCGCTTCTCAGAGGGTGATCTGGACATAATGGTCACAGCTCTGGAGGTGAGGCGCAAGATCTTGTTTCCAGAGAGTGGGAGGAATCCAACCCACCATGACTACACCAAAGCCTGGAAGCAGATCGCCCAGAGGGTGACGTTCACCGGCGAGGCCCCCAGGACCCACAAACAATGCCGTAAGAAATACAACGATCTGACCAGGATTGTGAAGGTGAGTAGCCTTTCCTGTCTCCTCCTCATTCTTGCATGTACACCTGACATGATGGGCAAAGGGACCTGAAAGTCCTATTGGTCAGCCCTCAGCCAGCAGCATTGGGACAGTCATGAGCATCAAATGGCCATTCGGCACTCTACACTTTGGCCAAGCTATTCCACCATGGGAGGCAGTGCACAGTACATCAGGGCTTCACTCTGTCCAAGCTATTCCACCATGGGAGGCAGTGGACACTACATCAGGGCTTCACTCTGTCCAAGCTATTCCACCATGGGAGGCAGTGCACAGTACATCAGGGCTTCGCTCTGTCCAAGCTATTCCACCATGGGAAGCAGTGCACACTACATCAGGGCTTCACTCTGTCCAAGCTATTGCACCATGGGAGGCAATGCACACTACATCAGGGCTTCACTCTGCCAAGCTATTCCACCATGGGAGGCAGTGCACACTACATGAGGGCTTCACTCTGTCCAAGCTATTCCACCATGGGAGGCAGTGCACACTACATCAGGGCTTCACTGCGCACTTACAGGCCGTCCTTTCTCTTGCAGGCTAAAGTAGCGTTTAATCGCCAGGCCCGTGCCAGGGGTGGCCGCGCCAAGCTGCAGAAGCTCACTCGGCTGGAGGAGCGCGTGTGTGTGCTCATGGGAGCCCGTGTGATTGTCCCCACAGCGTGCGGTGTATCCGACCCTCCACTGCCCGGCAATGGTAAGGACCTCGCCTTTTGGCCCTCTCGCGTCGCACTGGCCCATCCGAGCTACCTCCTTTGCCACTGCCCCACCAATGCGCTGAATCCCACCAGTCCTAACTCCCTCGCTGACGTCGTCTCCTCACTCTGAAGCTACTCTTGTGCATTCCTGCTTTCAGCTGGTGACGACCATGACCCTGAAGCTGCCAGTGACAGCACCTCCGACCAGGAGGAGGAGGAGGAGCAAGCCGGACCTTCGGGGGAACAGTCACGTCCCGCAGGAGAGGAGGAAATGCTTGACACCTCCTCACTGGACGAGTGCCTGGAGGAACTGTCGCAGGGCAATGCAGCTTCTGGGACCAGTGGCGTCCAGCCACCCAGGAGCCGTGCGCGTGGCCCGCGGCCTTCCCCCCAAAGGGGGGAAGGATCAGAGGGGAGTGCTGCTGCTCGGCACACTCGCCGTCACCAACGCGGCAAGGGTCCCCTAGTTCGGCCCCCTCCTCCCCAGCAGGAGAGTCGCGACTCCAGTCCGGACACCTTCACTTCGGAGGAGGTGCGGAAGCTGGATAAGATGGCCAACGACTCGGACCGGCGCCACACGGAGCTCATGAGCGTGGTGGGGCGCATGCCTGAGGCCATCGAGTCGCTGGCGACCAGTGTGCGCGAGTTCGGGGCAGCAACTGCCGCGAGTGGCCGCATGCTGACTGATGCCGTCAAGACCCTGGCGGATGTGATGCGCGCGCACACCAGGACCACAGGGCCACTCACTGCTGCCACACGCGCTGTCTCAGGCAGGCATCGCCAGGGCAGGCGCCGCGCTGGACCATCCCAGCAAGCCGCCCGTCGGCTGATTGCTGCGGATCCTGCAGTGCGGGCCCGGCCGAGTGCCACCGCACCACAGCACCAGCCAGCACATCCCAGACGCCAGCTGGCCCACATTGCGCCATCCGTCGCCGCCACTCCCCCTCTGGGGCGTCAACGGCAAGCGGCTGCAGCTGATGGTGGCCAGGCTCAGGTGCGCCACTCAGCAGACGGCCCCTCGAGGCCCAAACGCCGTGTAGGCCGCCCCCCAGTGGCATCTGGCGGAAGGGCATCTGAGCCTCAGGCGCCTTCCCCCAGCCTCGCAGCAGCCACTGGGCAGAGCTTGCGAAGGAGCAGCAGGCCGGGCAGGGGAGGCAAAATGCTGGCCAAGGTCTCGCCCTCACGGGCCACTCAGTAGAGGGTGTGGGCAGCTTTCCTTTAATATGGCGGTGGCCATCTTTATTTTGCCCATGGTTGTGCTTTTGGAGGGCTTATTTTTTGCGTTAGGCCGACGTTGAGGCCCGGTTTGAATAAAGGTGGAGTGGCTCCTCCCCAGTTTGTGGGAGTGAGTCGTTTGTTGGGCTTTTTGTGGGGCCCGTTTATTGTTTTTGGGGATTCATGTGGGAAGGGCTTTTCATTTTTGTGCAATAAAAAATTATCTTTATTCATGCAGTCTCCATGGTTGTTCTTCTTAGTGTTTGTTGGCTTCGCCGGCTGAGGGCTTGCGGAGCGGTTGCATTCATCTTCCCTCATGGCCCCTGGCCATTCCCTGACAGGGGGCTTAGAAGTACCGTGTAATAAGGTGGCCCTTGGCCCTGGTCGTTCCCTCCTGGGAACGTACTCCTGCTCCTCCTCCTCCTCCTCCTCCTCCTGCTCCTCCTGCTCCTCCTCCTGAGGTGCTGGTCCAACGTCAGGTGGCAGTGCCTGAGTCCTGCGGATAGCCAGGTTGTGTAGCATGCAGCAAACCACCACAAATTGGGAGACCCGGTCCGGCGAATACTGGAGAGCTCCTCCGGAGCGATCAAGGCAGCGGAACCGCTGCTTGAGGACCCCAATAGTTAGCTCGATGATGTTGCGGGTGGTTTGATGGCTCTCGTTGTAGGCCTCTTCAGCAGCGGTCCTGGGCGCGCGGAGCGGGGTCATGAGCCAGGTGCACAAAGGATAGCCTTTGTCCCCGATGAGCCATCCTCTTGGGGGAGGCTGTGCCTGGAACATGTCATGCACAGTACTCTGCCGCAGGATAAAGGCATCGTGGCTGCTGCCTGGGAAGCTGGCATTGACTGCCATGATGCGCTGCTTGTGGTCACATACCAGCTGCACATTCAGAGAATGGTAGCCCTTCCTGTTGCGATACTGCTCGCCATGCTCCAGAGGGGCCCGCAAAGCCACATGCGTACAGTCAATGGCGCCCTGCACCAAGGGGAATTCCCCGAGTCTGGCAAATCCCAATGCGCGCTGATGCTGGCTCTCGAGGGCCATGGGGAAGGAGATGAATTGGCTTCTCCTTCTGAACAGTGCTTCGGTCACGTGGCAGATGCAGCGATGCGTGCCATACTGGGAGATGTTTGCTATGTCCCCAGCAGCGTATTGGAAGGAGCCGGTGGCATAGAAGTTCAATGCCACCGTCACCTTCACTTCCACCGACAGAGACGTCCTGCACCTGAGCTTTGGCCGCAGATCTCGGCGAAGCAGGTGGCAGATCTCTGCAATCACCTCCTTTCGGAATCGGAGCCTTCTAACACATCGCGCGGCACTCATGTTTAGGTAGGAGCGCTGCTGGCGGTATAGCCTGACTGGGTAAGGCCTATGTGGCCGACGCCTGTAGCCCCCTCTGCCTCTAGCCAGGGCTGCCCCTCTCACAATGCGTCTCCGAGCCCTACAGACATGGCGCTGCAGCTGCGCGTTGGCACCCCATGCAGCCCCCATCAAATCCTGGCAAACAGTCTAATTTCCAAATGGCCACTTGCAGCGCTATTGCCTGAATCCAAAAATACCTGGCTCTTGCTGCTTGAAACCAGTTAGCTATCCTCCTTGTTGTGTCTCCAGAAATGCGTTGCACAAGACTGTTTTCTGAAAAAGGGATGGCCTTTATACTGGAGAGGACGTTCCCTTTAATTAGCGCCCCCCGGGGCCCGCGCTGGTTGTGTTGCGTTCCTTTTTCCAAACGCTCCGGCCGCCCGCCGCACAATGGGGCGGTCCGACTGAAGTTTGCAATCGGGGCGGCCAAAGGGCGTTGCACGAGGATGTGACGTCATTTTCTGCGCGCGCATCCGGGCAGGCGCTAAACTTTGCGCCGGCGCTAACGGGCAACTTAATTTGGGGCGGGGCGCAAACTGCGCTGCGCCCGGGCGCTACACGCATAGCGCCCGGAAATCACTTCTCTTAAGGCGCTAACTGCTGGCGCAAGCGACTGAAGATCTAGCCCTAAGGGTTTAACAGTTTGTTTGGCTGTTAGTTGCTGAGGAAATTGAACAATTTGCATTTTAACACGCTCAGAACAATACAGAAGTTCTATCATTTTGGGAAGTTAAAATTTTCGACTGAGTGTAAGAAGGAACCAACAAATGACAACGCTATGTTGCAATAAAAAAAATCTAATTGATGTAGGTATACAAACTAAACGCAGTCATGAGGTCTTTTAAAAAATCAATTGTGTATAGGATTGAATTTTTAATAAATGTAACCTTCCTGTGTTTATCACTGCACGCTTCACTGCTCTCGGCATCGAGCTTTTATTCACAATTTCCTCCATCAAAGGCGAGGAACCGGAACCCAACCATGCACTGCAATGGGTGATAAGAATCGTTTCGAAAGAGACAGAGTAGCAAAGAACAAACTTAAAAACGTTGTTGCCTTTTAGTTGAGTAATAAAAATCTGCCACTGAACGTCAAAAAATCAGTGTGTCAAAATTGCTCTGCTCATGTATAGAAAACACACACAACAAGAAGCAATAATATTGGGAGTGAAATGTGCAGCTCAGATCAGTTCATCACTGTCATGGAAAAATTAATGGGGTGCAGTTAATTCTCCCTCGAGCGAAAATGGACATCATATATTTTACTGTTGCAACAGCTTTGACAACATGTGACGGTCAGATATATCTTTGGTATTCACTCCTGGGATGTGTGCGTCGCTGGCAAGGCCAGCATTTCTTGCCTATCTATAATTGCCCTTGGGAAGGTGGTGCTGAACCGCCTTCTTCAACAGCTGCAGTCCGTGTGGTGAAGGGACTCCCATAGTGCTCTTAGGGAAGGAGTTCCCGGACTTTGACACAGTGACGATGTAGGAACTTTGATAGATTTTGAAGTCAGTATGGTGTTTATCTTGGAGGGGAACTTGCAGGTGATGGAGTTCCCATATGCCTTTGTCTTACTAGACGGTAGAGGTCATGGGTTTGGGAGGTTCTCTCAAAGAAGCCTTGGCATGTTGCTGTAGTGCATCTTGTAGATGGTACACACTGCAGCCATGGTGCACTGGCGGTGGAGGGAGTGAATGTTTAAGGTTGTGGATGGGGTGTCAATTATGTGGGCTGCTTTGTCCTGGATGGTTTTGAGCTTCATGAGTGCTTGTTTGGAGCTGCACTCATCCACACAAGTGGAGAGCATTCCATCACAGTCATGTCTTACCTTTTAGATGGTGGAAAGACTTTGGGGAGTCAGGGGGTGAGACAGTCGGCTCAGAATGCCCAGTCGTCTGACCTGCTCTTGTAGCCACAGTATTTATGTGACTGGTGCAGTTATGTTTCTGGTCAATGTTGTTCCCCCAGGATGTTGATGACAGGGAATTCCGCGATGGTAATCCCGTTGAATGTCAAAGGGCAGTGGTTAGACTCTCTCTTGGCACAGCAAGTAAATTAAGTGGAATTAGAATGCCGAAAAGGGAGGCTGTAAAAAGGGGCGAGCAGAAAATCAAAAATCAAACGGTCAGTGCATTTATAACACAGTATCAATGTAGCTAAGAAATGGAGCCTGATAGCAGAGAGCCCAGGCAAATTAAGGACATCAGAGAGGAGAGACTGGACCACGCATATTGGGAAGAGGGTCCTCTCGATTAAAACACAGGCCCTGAATTTGCGGTCAGCAGTGAAGTGAAGGCTTTTGCTGCTGGCCCTGAAGTATGCTCCGCACAAGGATCTCACAACCCTTGTAATGGGGACTTCGGTTTGACAACATTGAATTCAATTCAACGGAACTTAATGGAATGCTCTTGTTGGAGCTGCTGTGACGTCAACAGGCTGTCGAAGCAGCCAATCAAAAGGCAGAATTCCCACTGACTGCGAGCAAGCAAGTGAGGAAGCTCTTACAATTCTAACTTTTTGAAATGGTTGGAAAGGGCAAAAGTAAGATTGGGGCTCTCATGTGAGGAAAAGGCAAACCTAAAATAAAGAGGCTTTATTTTTTTTGGAAAGGTCATTAAAAATATAAATTTTTACTAAAATGGACAAATTTCACACTACACAAGATTAAAATTAGTTCTCCATGCCCTTAAACTTTGTTTAGCGGTCATAAGGCTGCTAAAACCCCGGTTACACTTAATGCCTTTGTGTCTAACTTTTAGTGGGGAAATTAACAGCGTATTTAATACTGAAGAGCCAAAGTTTTCATCAGTTTCAATGACGTACGAGATTTCCCTGATTCTGTGAGAGTGGGGCAAAGCACAGCCAGTTTCGGAGGTGCCATTGACAGACCCCATGTGGCAAATCCTGAAGCTGCGGTCCGTTTCAAAGGCGGTATGACAGCGTACTCTCGTATCAACTGCAAATTCAGGCCCATAGAAACTCTCCTGTACAATAAGTACATGACGAGTGAAAGCAATGTTGAAAGAGTTAACTTTCAAAGTGGTACTTCTGATCTCTGCAGACCGTGCCAGTTTAACACAATACTCAAACAAATCAATATCATTATGTCATCCAGGGAAGACTGCCATGGTGTGATAAGAAGGGGAGAAAGTCCAGTTTACACAAACTCTTCCACAGCACTGGTGGCCACAATGTCTGGACTTCCTTCTGACTAACCGCGTTCCAACCGTTAAATTGTAGAAAGGAAATAGCAGCTGTTTGCTCCTGCAGAGGAATTTAGAGAAAGAGTCTGTGCGACCCAGGATTTGGTGGTATTGATGTAAGCTGTTCGTGGAAAAGAAGACACAAATTTACTAAGGCCCGTTGTCTTAAATCCATACCATGATTTGTGGAGAGGAACTTTATTACATAGAATTATACTGATGCATGGATACTTACTTGAAGGGGGAAATTTGCAGGGCTATGGGCAAAGTGTAGGGGAAAGGGACTGATCGGATAGATCTTTCATAGAGGTGGCACAGGAGAGTTAGGCTGAACAGCCTCCTCCCTGTATCGTTCTATAATTCCATGAATAATATGGAATTTACAGCATGGAAACAATTAAAAGTTTCTCTGGAAAGTCAGAAGAAGGACTTGCTTTTATATAGGGCCTTTCACTGCCCCAGGACGTTCCAACAGGAATTACAACCAATGAAGTACTTTTGAAGTGTATTCACTGTTGGAATGTGGGAAAAGCGGCAGTCAATTTGCATACAGCAAGGTCCCACAAACAGCAATGTTATAATGGCCATGTAATCTGTTTTAGTGATGTGATTGAACGATAAATATTGATCAGCACATCGGGAATAGCGCCCCTGCTTTTCTTTGAAATAGTGTCATCCTTGCCGACCACCTGAGAGAGAAGTTGGGCCTTGGTTTAACGTCTCAACTGCAAGCCGGCACCTGTGACAGTGCCTCTCTTCCTCAGTGCTGCACTGGAGTGTCAGCCTAGATATTTGCGCTCTCGTCTCTGGAGTGGGACGTGAACCTACAATCATGTCACTCAGAGTTAAGAATGCTACCAACTGAACCACTGCTGAGAAAAGTGCATTATCCGCTTCTTCTAGTGTGTAGACTGGCACAATAAGTCTGCTGTTTCCATTTTTTAAATTTGCAATGTTGCTTGAAACTTGCCCCTTATTAGCAGAAGCCTGGTTGTTGTCCAGGTTTTACATAGAAACATAGAAGATAGGAGCAGGAATAGGCCACTCGGCCCCTCGAGCCTGCTCCGCCATCCAAAGGGACCATGGCCGATCATCCAAATTCAGTACCTTTTCCTTCCTTCTCCCCATATTCCTTGATCCCTTTAGCCTTATGAAATATATCCAACTCCTTCTTGAATATATTTAATGAATTGGCCTCCACTGCCTTCTGTGGTAGAGAATTCCACAGGTTCACCACTCCCTGGGTGAAGAAATTCCTCCTCATCTCTGTCCTAAATGGCTTACCCCTTTGCTGCATGCGGGCTCGGACTGCTTCATTATCCGTAACATGGAAGTGAGTAGGCCTTTGATAAAGCAGCTAAAGTTAGGTCTACGACATTTCCCTGAAGAATTATCGACAGGAGTCAAAAGGCACGTCTAGCGGGGATACTCCTAGTCACCCAGTTTCTAGCCTGTGACCTGATGGCCTGGTTGCAATAAAGGCTGAGCCGAGGACTAGTTAAAGTATAGATCATGAATTCTACCAGAAACAGGGCAGAGACCTTCATGATCCGCTGCCTGTGGTCATACGCAAGTGGCACATTCAGGGAGTGGAACCCTTTCCTTTTGAGAAAGATAGCAGGGTGATACATTTAGAAAGCAGTTGCAGGGAAAATGTGACGTTCAGTGACAACATTCCCAATCATTAAAGCTTCACCCATCCCCTCACTGCCCTAGCATCTGTATTCTATTCACCTTCGCATTACTCCCCATTCTACCACCCTCTCACTCCCATCACTATTTCTACATCTTCCCTTTTGAATACTGCATCCTCCCCACTCTTTTTCCACTTTCATTTACCTTCCTTTTAAATCTCCATTCACTCCACATCTCCCACTTGCTTTCACAAAGGTGGTTGGTGTGGGGACAGAGCCCTTCACTCTCAAAGCATTTTCCTCTTCTACTCACCCTACCGTCCCTTCCTAGCTGTTTTTCTCACAAAACATGTTTGCTTTCCAAACTGAACTTTTAAAAAGGTCAAATTGAATCAGGAGATGCACTCTATCTGCCTTTCTCTCGATTTGTCTCTGCTCTCTGTATCACAGGTTTAAGCATTTCGTGTCAAGCTTTTCCGTCAATGAAACATAGAAGAGATAACTTGATAGCTTCAAAATGAAATCTTTTTTGAAACTTTAATATTAACTGGAGGGAAGATTCTCTCTCTCTCTAACACACACATTAATTCTCCGTATAATATTTTTTAAATTTGAAAGTATACAATTCAAAAGCTACCACAGTTATGGAATAAGTAATCATGTTTTGTCACTCAGACACAGGCAGGCCCACAGATAGCCTATGTTTATCTCACTCAATATAAAAATTATCTTAACAAGCCTTTTTCAATTTGTCCTCCAGTTTTTCTTCAAATTAGTTGAGCAGTAACTGCTGGAAGCTAAAGAAAAATATTCCTTTAGTGCAGCTGACTGAACAATACTGATGCATCCTTGGAGTTTGACAAAAATATAAGCCCATGGCTACGCTTTTCGGAGATGTTAAGGAATATTGAGTAAAATCTTGAATGAAGGTGCAAAAAACTAATTGGATAAATTCAATCATGTGATCTCAAAATGTGTGATGCTTTTAAATGTTTAATCCTTTATCATAGACATTCAAAATTTGACTGATGAAAATTTGAGACAAAGGCTGTTTAAAATTTGCAGGCCATTTAATGAACAAGCTCGTTGAGCTGACTGGCCTAATCCTGTTCCTAAGTTTTTCACCATTTAGAATATACTCTGATTTATCATTCGTGGGCCCAAAGGAGATGACCTCAGCTTTGCTCAGATTGATCTCCATTTGCCATTTTTTTTGCCTACCCACTTAATCTGTCTATGTCCCATTTAAAATTGCTATACCCATTGACAATAATTATTACCACGCCTATCCTTGCAGCATCTGAAAACTTGGATATTCACCTCTCTATTTCATCATCGATGTCCTTAGTAAATATTGTTAATTGTTGAGGCCCCAGAACATATGCCTGGGGAACAGTGCTCGTCACTTCCTCGCAAGTTGAGTATATTTATCCCAACTCTCCGTCTCCTACCTTCCAACCAGAAATACAAACCAAAGGAGAAGCTGAAAATACAGTGGCGCCTTTTTTGTGTGTTGTGTGTACTAGTCATTTGACCATCATGTTATTTTGACATAATTCGGAAGAAAATGGAACTTTACTGTACTATCCATTCATGGGACTCGGGGAAATACTGGAGCAAGACAAACTTGGAAACACGACGACTATGTCATGCATTAGAAACTATTAATATTTTGTTTCTATTTAATGACGCTTGAGATTAATTGCAATTGTCAGCTGCCAATAAGTGTTTAACACTTTGTTTGGGTGTTAGTTCCTGAGAAAATTGAACAATTTGCATTTTACCACCCTCAGAAAAATACAGAAGTCATTTTATTTTGTGAAGTTAAAATTTCCGACTGATTGTAAGAAGGAACCAACAAATGAGCAAGCTATTTTGCAATTAAAAAAATTCTAATTGATATATGTGTAAAAAATGAACGCTTTCATGAGGTCTTTTCAAAAAGCAGTACAGTTATCAAATTGTATATGTTAGTGGTGTACAGGATTGAATTTTAACAAAGCTTTAGCCTTGCTGTGCTGATCACCGTACACTTCATTGCTCTTGGCATCGAGTTCTCATTCAGGGCTTCCTCTATCAGAGGAGAGGAACCACAACCCAACCATGCCGAACAGTGGGTGATGGGAATCGTTTCGAAAGAGACAGAGTAGCAAAGAACAAACTTAAAAATTGTGTTGTCTTTTACATGTGTAATACAAATCTGCAACTGTACGTCAAAAGGTCAGTGTGTCAAAATTGTCCTGCTCATGCATGTAAAAATGACACAAGAAGCAATATTATTTGCAGTGACATGTGTGGAACAGATCAGTTCATCACTTTCATGTAGTTAATTCTCCATCAAGCGAAAATGGAGGACATACATTTTACTGTTGTAACAGCTTTGACAACATGCGACGGTCAGATATAACTTTGTAATTCGTTCCTGGGATGCAGGCGGCGCTGGCAAGGCCAGCGTTTATTACCCATCCCTAATTTCCCTTGGGAAGGTGTTGGCGAATCGCCTTCTTGAACCGCTGTTGTTGGAGCCGCACTCATCCAGGCAAATGAAGGGTATTCCATCACACTCCTGATTTGTGCCTTGTAGATGGTGGAAAGTGTTTGGGGAGTCAGGAGTTGAGACAGTCACCGCAGAGTACCCAGCACTGACCTGCTCTTGCAGCCACAATATGTATGTGGCTGATTCAGTTATGTTTCTGGTCAATGGTGACTCCCCCAGGATGTTGATGGTGGGGGATTCGGCGAGAAAGTCCTGTTGAATGTCAAGGGGCGGTGGTTAGACTCTCGCTTGGCACAGCAAGGACATTGATTGCAACGGGAAATTAGAAGGTCGAAATGGGAGACTGTATAAAGGGCTAACAGATAACATATCAAATGGTAAGTGCTTTTATAGCAGAGTATAAATGTAGTTAAGGAACAGAGCCTGATTGCAGACAGCCTAGGTAAATAAATGACATGTGAGAGGTGTGACTGGACCACATATATTGGGAAGAGGTGCCTCTCGCTTAAAACACAGGCCCTGAATATGCTGTCAGTTGTAAAGTGAAGGTTTTCACTGCTGGCTCCGAAGTATGCTCCACACAACCATCTCACAATCCTTGTGTCAGGAACTTTGGGTTACACCGAACTTGAATTCAAGTCAACGGAACTTAATGGTAATCCCCTTGATGGAACTGCTGCGACGTAAAACAGCCAATCAGAGACTTTTCTCCAGAAGTCATCGTGAGCGATTTGTGGGCAAAAACATCTGACTGATCAGATAGCCCAGTAATACGGTGCCAAACTTACATGGGCAATTTCCATTATGAATCTGAGCGTGGGAATTTACAATGGTAAAAACATTGACACAAAAGTGTGACAGGACGAGTGCCAATAGGAAGTAAGGTTTGTAGACAGGGAGCACATAGGGAAGTAATTTTTTTTTCTAATAAGGTATAATATCAAATTATTATATAAAATGAAGGACAAAATCTGTAACATTAAAACAGAAACTGAATTGTGCTTATGCCCTTGTCCAATTCTACCCTACCCTCGAACTTGCTTCACCTGAACACTGCAGCCTTGATCAGCAACGATGTGGGAGATCGGCTAGTTACAACAACACCAACTTGTATTTATACAGCGTCTTTAACGTATTAAAACGTCCTAAGGTGCTCACAGTAATATTTAAGACAAAAAAGTTGTCACCGATCCACATAAGAATAAAGTAGGGCAGGTGACCAAAAGCTTGTTCAAAGAGGTAGGTTTTAAGGTGTGTCTTAAGGAAGGAAAGAAAGTTAGCTAGGCAGACAGGTTAAGGCAGGAAATTCCAGAGCGTAGGGCCTAGGCAACAGAAGCATGGCCACCAATGTTTGGGCGATTATAAGCAGGGATTCTTAAGAGAGCAGAATTAGAGAAGCACAGATAGCTCGCGCGGAGCTGGGGGGTGGGGGGTTGTGGGGCTGAAGTAGATTACAGAGGTAGGAAGGGGCGAGGCCATGGAGGGATTTGAAAACAAGAATGACAATTTTGAAATCGAGGTGCTGCTTAACCGGGAGCCAATGTAGGTCAGCGAGCACAGGGCTGATGGGCAAACGGGACTTGGTGAGGGTTAGGACACGGGCAGCCGAGTTTTGGATGACCTCAAGTTTACTTATGTGGGAGGCCATCCAGGAGTGCGTTAGAATATTCAAGTCTAGTTACACGTTAAATGGTGAAAATTTAGGTCAAATATTCTATTCTATTTTCCCGATAACCTCTGACTTCAGATTCTGCAAACTACCAGGCATTCCCTATTCTGCTAAACTTTGGGAATCTTTTAATTCTCTCTGCTAAATATTCACTGTTGCGATGAACTTGATAATATTGCGCTGTGCTAGATACCTCTGAGGGGACAGGAAAACTGCATATCTGAAATATAAAGAGCAAATGTTTATAAATACACAGCAGGCCTTTCAGTGTCTCAAAAACAATCAGAGAATCATACAGCAGAGAAGGAGGCCATTCGTCCGGACTCCTTAAGAGAGCTATCGGGCCAGAAATTCCAGATCGGGGCTTGCAGCGCGTGCAAGCCCCGTATTTGCACTTACCCCGCGCTCCTGCCGATCAGCTCCAGGGACGCCTGCACTTCCAGAAACTGAAACAAGAATCCCGGGCAGCGTATGACGTCACGCCGCCCAGGAGTGCAGCCAGCGCGGACCCAGGAGCGTGCAGTGTAAAGTGAGACACGCCCCTTGAGGTCTCAGTTTCACTGGACACGCCCCCAATGTTTCTGTCAAGCTGCTTTGCTTTTTTACATGCAAAACAGCAGTTTAAATAGGTTTTTGGAAGTTTTTTCAAGATTTTGGTAACTTTTATAAAATTTTTAAAATGTTTACATTATTTTGAGTAATCTGAAGTAGTTTTAAAGAGAATTAAAGCAATTTAAAGACTTTTAAAAGCCCTAAAAGAATTTTTTTAATTCCATTTATTTATTTAGCAATGTCGTCGTCATACGTGTCTTCACACTGTTCCCTTTGGGGAACTGTATGAAGTAGTGTCGGTGCAGGCTCGATGGGCCGAAATGGCCTCTATCTGCACTGTGGGGTTTCTGTGATTCTGTGATTCTGTGATTTATGGCCATGATTAACGCTCATTCCGTGACCGTAACCATCTTTGAACCAGCCATTAGGGCGGTTAGTCCTATGGCGGGAGGGTTTTATGGGCTCCCACAAGCTATACAAGGAGGGGGGCCACCCACACCCACGGACGCAAATATCCCACTGGATGTCAACCCAGAATTTAGAGCCGGAGCTCCGACTCCACTTGCTGGGACCGTCTTGGAGCGGGGTTCGAAACCCTACCCTGATCTGGCCCAGCGGTGGGGATCCTACTGCTATGCCAAAGGCCCAATCCGATTAGCAACGTGAAATGGCTGGAATGAGCACAATTCACGGCATTAAAAGAACTCACAATTGAACTGATGATTACCTCAGCAATCTCCTCAAGGAGGTGGAGGCGCAGCGCCTGCTCATCATTGGTAATGAGAAGTCAAAGGCACCGCAAAAAGGTCAGATGATAGCTTGGTCTTTCAAGTGGCAGCATAGGGCTCCAGTCACGGGGAGGGAAAAGGCGCAGGAAACGTATGGGTGTCACGTATTGTGCGGAGTGGGCCTTTTGCGTAGCAGTAAGCATCCCCGCCGCTGGGCCAGAAGGAGTAGGGTTTCGAACCCCACTCCAGACAGTCCCGGCAAGTGGAGTCGGAGCTCCAACTATAAATTCTGGGTGGACATCCAGCGGGATACTTGCGTCCGTGGGTGTGGGTGCCCCCCCCCCCTCAGATGGGTTGTGGGAGCCCGTAAAACCCTCACGCCATAGGACTAACCACCCTAATGGCTGGTTCAAAGATGGTTACGGTCACGGAATGAGTGTTAATCATGGCCATAAATCCTTCCACCACTTCATACAGTCCCCGAAAGGGAACAGTGTGAGGATACGTACGACGATGACCTCTTGCGCAATGCACCTCCTTGGACCCTCAGTCGCAGATGCGAGGGGGCAAATCGTGCAATTGTTAAATTTTTCATTTTATTGACATGTAAAATGTTGGCCCAGTAATTCCCTTCCAAATGCGCGAGTACGATCGGGGTACTTACGCGTCTGGCCAGAGGAAATGCCGGTTTTCAGCATGCACAGTGCATGTGGGGAAAACCGGCATTTCCTGTCCTCTGAATGAAGGGGTTCAGAGGCAGAACGCGTGCGACTGCACAGGCAGCACGTGCGCAGTAAAATTCGCCGCTTTCATTCATGCTTTCAGTGAGGTCAAGTCCTTACAACTTACACATGAAAAAAGCATGGGTACAGTTGCTCCAGAGGCTGCGGAGGAAGATATTTCTTATCGTGGAGCTTCTGAAAGTATGTATGTCTGTATATATTCCCTTGCGTGTTATGCATATATTCCTTTACTTATGTGTATGAATGTATTATTTAATTATGACTTTCAGAGAAAGTAACTTATTGGAAAATCATAATTAAAAACATACATTCATACACATAAGTAAAGGAATATAAAACATACATACATATACGTAAAGGAATATATGCGGACATACATACATAATTACTTATTACTGATGAAAAGTTTCTTTCTTAAAAGTGCTGGAAATGTTACATTACTCATTTTAGAACACTCATTTTCACATTCAATTCACACAGCCACAATTGCTCCTTCTACCTACCGTTCTGAAAACCCGTTTAAAAAAAAAAAATTAAACTTTAAAACTTACTTAAAATTTCTTAAAATAACTTCCCTCCCTTTCCCAAACAAAAATATTGCCTTTCAGAAGCTCCACGATAAAATATATCTTCCTCTGCAGCCTTGGAACAACTTTACACATGCTTTTTTCAAGTGTAACTTGTAAGGACTTACCCTCACTGAATCCATGAATGAAATCTACGAAGTTCACTGCGCAAGCGCTGCCTGTGCAGTCGCACGCGCTGTGCCTATGAACCCCTTCGTTCCGAGGTCTGGAAATGCCGGCGTTCCCCGCATGCGCTGTGCATGCTGAACGCCGGCATTTCCAACGGCCAGATGCGTGAGTACCCAGACCGTACTCACGCATTTGGTCACGAATTTCTGGCCCAAGAAAACAGTCGGATAAATGTGGCCGTCGGAGGCAATGCATTTTTTTCAGTGCGGCCGTCAGCTGAGACAAGGAGAGGGAGCTGGCACTTCGGGTGGACAAATATCGCTGGGTGGACTTATACAGAGGGTGATATAAATAATGAATACAGAACACGGACTGAGTTATTCCTCCCGAACGGATCGCTTCTGCTGAAGTCAGTGACAGCTTCGGACAGTGGAGAGTACACTGTTACCATGATTCCAAACACCGGGACTCAAACATCAGCAACCATGACTCTGCATGTACTTGGTAAGTGAAAGCTTTTTTTGAGAGGACATTTGTTTATAAACCATTTGAATTGTTTTCATGTCACAAGTAATTTATCGCCAGGTATTTCAACAGTTTCAGAACAAAACTAAAATACAATAAAGTCTGCAACCAGTATCACTATAGCCGTGCCACAATCTAGCTAATAAGCTGTTTGCTATCGATTCTGTTGATATCGAAATGCTGATTAATATAGCCGAGTCACGAGCATTCTTATCCTGCAATGTTACTTTCTCGTGAATGAGATGAGTTCGCTGTCACCCCACATTATTGCCCACCAAAATCTATTATTGCATGCAACAAGAAAATGCTGCAAACGCACAGTGGATCAATCATCATCTTAAACAAAATCAGGCGGTAATGTTTCACGTGGCATTGTTGCAAAGCTGGGGACATATTTTACGAATAAATGTTTAATTGATCTATTTCCCTGGAATTAAACAGATGCAAATATGGATTGTGCAACATCTTGCTGCAGATGTTTCAATGCCGAATGATGTTAAAAGCGGTACAGAGAATCAAACTGAAGCTTTCAAAAAGCAACTGAACTGAAAAGCCACTTCGCTTGTATAACGGCTGAACATAACTGTAATTGTTCTGTTGATCGTGCGACATTTGTGGGCAGCGAATCACAGAAATTCCCATGCAACCACAACAATCTCGCTGTCTCAACAAGGAAGCATAATAGCCACCCGATTTTCATCAATAAGCAGTTCGTCCAATAACTTCCTTACCAGAGTGTCGTGAGAATGTGGGAGTGGCTACCAAAAGGAATAGCTGAGGCGAATAGCATAGTTACATTTAAGAGGAAGCTAGATAGCCACATGAGGGAGACAGGGATAGAAGGATATGCTGAGTGGGTGAGATGAAGAAGGATGGGAGTCGGCTCATGTGGAGCCGAAACAGCGGCATTGACCAGTTGGGCCGAATGGCCTGTTTCTGTGCTGTACATTCGATGTTATTTACATATGTATAATGTATCTTTCGTTTGTTTGCCTCTGATTGGCTGATTGTACCGAGTGATTGAATTCCAGCCCGACTTTCTTTCTCACAGCTGTAGTGGAACTAATGGGGACAGGGAGCAGGGCCACTTGGCACGGGACAAATGCAAAACACAATATATAACTATTGTGCTTTTAGCATTGGGCACCTGGTCCGACACGGATATACACCGTTCTTAAAATATGATCTATTGCTATTCTATATTGGTTACCTGCAATATTGTAACCAATGCTCGATAAATAATTAGCACAAAGTTCTGGCTGTTTGCAGGACATGTTCCTATTGTACAATGTGTGAATTTTGAATTGACATGGCGCTGCACCTTCGTCTTTCTGCTTTGTTTGAAATATGCAATAGCCCGCAATTAGCTGTCAGAGGCGATGCAAAGGTGATTGCATCTGGATCCGATGAACCTTACCAAATAGATCTGGAGATGTCTGTGTTGAGCTGTCTGCCATTCTCGACGTGCAATTGTGTACAGTTTTGGTCTCCTTACCTAAGGAAGGATATACTTGCCATTAACGGAGTGCAACGAAGGTTCACCAGACTGATTCCTGGGATGGGGGCATTGTCCTTTGAGGAGAGATTGAGTAGACCAGGCCTACATTCTCCAGAGTTCTGAAGAATGAGAGGTGATCTCATTGAAACATACAACATTCTTACAGGGCTTGACCGGGTAGATGCAGGGAGGATGTTTCCCCTGGCTGGAGTGTGTAGAACCAGGGGGTCACAGTCTCAGAATAAGGGGTCGGCCATTTAGGACTGAGATCAGGAGAAATTTCTTCACTCAGAGGGTGGTGAATCTTTGGAATTCTTTACCTCAGAGGGCTGTGGAAGCTCAGTCGTTGAATGTTTTGAAGACAGAGATCGATATATTTGTGAATATTAACGGAATCAACCGATATGGGGATAGTTCAGGAAAGTTGAGATGAGGTAGCAGAGCAGCCATGATCTTATTGAATGGCAGAGCAGGCTCGAAGGACCAAATGGCCTACTCCTGCTCCTACGTGTTATGTTCTTATGTTATGTAATTCATTGTAGCTCTGTGTAATGGGAATCCCCATTGCAGAACTGCTGTGACTTCAACAAGCTGCCTAAACAGGCAATCGCATTGAAGAATACTCACAGACCACAAAGCATCAAATGAAAAGCAACTTTTATCCACACATTTAAAATATGTGACAGAGAGTGAAATAAAGAGTGCGACTTTCGCATGGCGATAATGTCGAAACTGAAATATGATCAAACTTTAAAAAAATCTATAGTTTGAAAAAAAAGCAATTTTTATCCTAATGGATAAATTTGACTGTCTACAAATGAAAAAAATAGTTATCAGGGCTAGAACGGTTGTTTAGCAATCACTATGCTGTTAAAATCCCAATTGCACATTTTCCAACAACGCTTAACAGTTAGTGGAGTACTTAAAAGCGATTTTAGCGTGGAAAATCCAAATTTTCGGCAGTTGCCCTGATTTCACTGATTACACTGATTGCTGGATAAGTGGGGTGGGCGGTCCATAGTGCAAACAGTATAGGACAGTGAATGACTGACCGCAACTTCAGGATTTCTGCGTTTAGATGCGCATGTGCTAAATCCTGCACTTGCAGTCAGACCAGAGGGTTACTGATGGCGAACGATGACAGTTCTCCGTCTTAACCAACCAAAAATTCCAGGTGAATATCTTTCTTTTGAACAACAGATGCATTACACCATATCATACACAATGTATTTTACCTGTACTAGGGTGAAACGATGTTGAACCAGGCCTGTGCCTTTAAGCTTACAAAGGTTAGTTGTTATTGACTGGCGATCAAGAGATTACTGTAAAATTAATTGTTGTTGGTGAGGGAAGCAAGTTTGCAGATGGGTGAGTGGTTGTGAATCTCCCAGTCCAGCTCACAATAAATCAGCATTAAATGACTACCTTCTCTATTTATATATAATTTGTATACTTTGAGACTTATTCAAACCGTTTAGCTATGGATGACAAATTATGTCGAGACTGTTTCTCGCTGTCTGTCTGTTTGTCTGACTGCCTGTCCGCCTATCTAGCAATCTGCTTACATGCCTACATATATAACTATCTACCTTATTTTTTTCCAATCACGGGATGTGGGCTTCGTTTGCAAGGCCAGCATTTATTGCCCAGCCCTAATTGCTCTTGAAAATTTGGCGGTGAGCCATCTTCTTGAACAGTCCATGTGTTGAAAGTGCTCCCACAGTGCTGTTGGGAGGGCGTTCCAGCATTTTGTCCCAGCGATGGTGAAGGAGCGGCAATACATTTCCAAGTCAGGAGTTCGGCTTCGATTGGAGCTTGGGGGTGGTGGTGTGGTTATGCGACTGTTGCCCTTGTTCTTCTAGCTGGTAAAGGTCGTGGCTTTGGGTTGTGCTGTCGAAGAAGTCTTGGCGAGTTGCTGGAGTGTACCTTTTAGATGGTACAAACTGCAGCCACGGTGGTGGAAAGAGTGAACGTTTCAGGCGGTGGATGGGGTGCCAATCAAGCTGCTGCTTTCTCCTGGATGGTGTCGAGCTTCTTGAATGTTGTTGGAGATAAACTCATCCAGGCAATTGGAGAGTATTCCATCACACTCCTGACTTATGCATTGATGATGGTGGGATGATGGGCAGGCAGCAGGTGAATCACTGGCTGCTGAATACCCAGGATCTCGGACCTGCTCTTATAGCCACAATATTTATGTGGCTGGTCCAGTTAACTTTCTGGTCAATGGTGACCCCCAGGATGTTAATGGTGAGGGATTGGGCGATGGTAATGCCGTTGAGTGTTAAGGGGAGGTGTATAGATTCTGTGTTTTGGGAGATGGTCTTTGCCTGGCACTTATATAGCGTGAATATTAATTGTCACGTATCAGGGCAGGAATAAATGTAGTCCAGTTCTTATTGTATGCGGGCATGAACTGCAACATTATCTGAGGAATTGTGAATGGAACTGAACACTGCACAATCATCAGCGAACATTCACATTTCTGACCTTATGATGGAGAGAAGATCATTGGTGCAGCAGCTGAAGATGGTTGGGCCTAGGAGACTGCCCTGAATATCTGCTGCAGCAATCTCCTGTGGCTAAGATGATTGGCCTCCTTCAAACTTCTTCCATCGTGCTAGGTATGACTCGAGCCAACTTAGCTTTTTCCCCCGATTACCATTGACCTCAATTTTATGAGGGATCCTTGATGCCACACTCGGTCAAATAGAGTCGTGATATCAACAGCAATCACTCTCACTTCACCTTTGCAATTCAAATCTTTTGTCCGTGCTTAGACCAAGGCAGTACAGAGGTCTTGCGCCAAGTGGCACTGGTGGAATACAAACTGTGCATGGGTGAGCAGGTTATTGGCGAGTGAGTGCCGCTTGATAGCACTGTTGACCAACCATTCCATCGCTTTGCTGATCATTGAGAGTAGACTGATGGGGTGGTAATTGACCGGATTGGATTTGTCCTGATTTTTGTGGACAGTACTTACCTAGTTAGTTTTCCATTTTGTCAGGTTGATGCTAGTTTTGTAGCTGTACAGGAACAGCTTGGCTAGAGGCGTGGCCAGTACTGGAGCACAAGTCTTCAGCGCTGCAGCTGGGGTGTTGTCAGGGCACATAGAATTTGCTGTATCCAGTGCACTCAGCCATTTTTTGATATTACATATTGTCTGTTTATCCCCTCTCTTGCTCTCTTTCTGTCCCTCCTTATCCATCAAGAACATGATCTGACAACTACATAATCTCAGAATAGCAGAAGATATTGACTGATATACTCCTACACAGGTCACGGAATTAAGAAATTCCTGAAATTGGTTCTCAATTAGCCTTTAACCCTTCGAACCCGTATCCTTTTGTCCTATTCTCAGTTTAATTTGAAGTGCTTTCTGGATATACCTTTTACATACAATTTGTTATTCCCTATACCCAACAAGATCACTTTTAAATCTCTTCTTTTAAGGCAGAAATTATAAGTTTATTCATTGCTTCGACCATGGATCAGCCCCATAATATTCATTGCTTATCTGTGCTCTGCCTCTCATAGTTCAATGCGTCCCTTGTCTCAAGTTTTCAGATCTGCACACAGTACTCGAGGAGTGCTCTGGCCAGAGAACTGTACCATGTGGGCATGTCTTTTATGATTTGTACTGCATTGTTTTGTGTATAAGGGTCAGCATTCTCTTCGCATTGTGATTGCTGATGATCAATGATTAGAGCTTCAGGTCTACTAAGGTTCCTAGATTTGTTTTAAATACATCATTATCAATTTTCAGCAGCGTTCATGCAGTACATATATCAACCATTAGTTGTCTTCCTACGTTCAGTACTTTTAATTTGCATTTATATTCTAATTTAAAGCACCCCACTTTAATAAGGATGTCAAGGCCTTGCAGAAGTTGCACAGGAGATTAAGCAGAATGATACCATGGATGAGAGACTTCAGTTATGGGGAGAGACTAGAGAAGTTGAGATTGTTCTCCTTCGGGCGGAGAAGGTTAAGGGGAAGCTTAGCAGAGGTTTCATATTTATGAGGGGCCTTGATCGAGTTGATGGGGAGAAACTGCTTCCACTGGCAGGTGGGTCTGTAAATACAGGACACAGATTTAAGATAATTGGCGAATGAACCGGCGGAGATGAGAATTATTCTTACACAGAGAGCTATAATGATCTGGAATGCACTGCCTTAAATTGTGGTAAAGGCAGATTCACTAGGAATTTTCAAAAGTAATTGGAAAGGGATGCAAAATGGGCGGTATTGCATTTTGCGTCTGTTATTTGTCCCTTCCAATAATCAGTCCTATTGACTTCAATTTCAGACAGGCGTACAAGTGGCGAGTGATGTGAAACCGCCCGTTGTGCATTTGCACCCAATTTGAATTTTATCCTCTTGATGTTTACATGTGAAATTACTTAATTAGCGTTTTGTTACAGCTTTTGTCGAAAATGATATAACTGCCTTTCCCTTTTAATTGTATTTACAAAACCAATTTCCAACATCACTGTGTCAGCCAACAATTCAAACCCAGTAGAAAACATCGTTACCATTTTACTGACTTGTCATGCTTCGGGCTTTGTACAGTCACAGATTTGGTTTAAGGCTAACCGACCTGTCCAGGATAATGACAGAATAATAACTTCTCCGGACAATGTTACACTGACTATAATCAGAGTTAACAGAAATGATTCAGGAACATATAAATGTAATGCCAGCAACATTTATAGCAGCGATTCTGGATATACCATCCTGCAAATTAATTGTAATTATGCTGGGTGCCAAAAGTATTAGTTTGTATTATATATTAGTGATTCTTTTAGTTATACGAAAGCCAAATGTTCTTGAATTTCTTGTAGATGGACCAGAAAAGTTCATTATTACCCTGTTAGGGTAGAAATTGGGAAAGCTCTTACATGTTATTGTTCTGGCCTAACAGACCCAGCTGGTGCATATGAATGGTATAATGGGTCCAATCTGTTAAAGATAGGACCAATTAAAACACTGACTGAATAAGATCCAATTATGATGAGAAATATATTGTCAGGTTAATAATATCATAAACAAATTGTAGGAAATTTGCTGATGATACAAAGCAAGTTGTGAGGAGAACACAAAGTGTCTGAAAAGAGATATAGATAGGTTAAGTGAGTGGGCAAAAATTTGGCAGATGGAATATAACATGGGAAATTGTGAAGTTATCCACTTTGGTAGGAAATATGAAAAAGCAAAGTATTATTTAAATGGAAGGAGACTGTAAAGTGCTGCGGTTCAGAGAGATCTGGATGTCCATGTTCATGAAACACAGAAAGTTACTATGCAGGTACAGCAATTAATTAAGAAGGCAAATGGAATATTGGTCCTTATTTCAAGCGGGATGGAGTATAAAAGTAGGGAAGTCTTGCTACAAATGTACAGGGCGTTGGTGAGACCACACCTGGAGCACTGCATAGAGTTTTGGATTCCTTATTTAAGGAAGGATAAACTTGTATTTGAGGGAGTCCAGAGAAGGTTTACTAATTTGATTCCTGAGATGAAGGGGTAGACATATCAGGAAAGGTTGACCAGGTTGGGCCTATACTCATTGAAGTTTAGATGAATGAGAGGTGATCCTTAAGCAACCCGCTTGATTGGCAACCCATCCATCAACTTAAACATTTACTCGCTCCACCATCGGCACACCACGGCTGCAGAGTGTACCATCTACAAGATGTTCTGCAGCAACTCGCCAAGGCTTCTTCAGCAGCACCTCCCATACCCACGACCTCTTCCACCTGGAAGGACAAGGGCAGCAGGCGCATGGGAACACTCCAACCTCCAAGTTCCCTTCGAAGTCACACACCATCCTGACTTAGAATTATATTACCGACACTTCAACGTCGCTGGGTCAAAATCCTGGAACTCCCTAACTAACAGCACTGCATGAACATTAAGTTCTCAACTCCCCTTTTGTGGTTCTAGCATGAAGCCAAGGTTTGTGCAGCTTTTACTGGTTTACAGACCAGTGACAACAGTCTTTCCCTCGTTAAACTCCTTTCACAATTTTAGGCACTTCTATGGTATCTTCTGTTAAACTTCGCTGTTGCAGTGAAAACTATTTAGTATTTTGCCCTCGTCTCATTCATATCCTCTCATCGCTGGCATCCTAGTGAAAGCCACAACTACACACAATACTCTACCTATGGCCTGACGGATGTATTGTGCAGACTCATCATCACCTCCTTGAATTTGTATTCAATACACTTGTATACACAGAAGCCAGAATTCTATTTGTCCTTTATGCAGAGTTGCCAGTTGTAGTCCTGCTTTAAAGGATCGCGCAGCTGCAACCCAACATCACTCAGTTCCTGAATCTCATCAAGAATCTCCCATTTATCACCGATTTTCCATTCAATTATTGGAACAGATAATCAGTAATGGTGTGTAACTGGCGGTCACTCCCCAATCGGCAGTTTTTACAATTAGCAAGTGCTGTAGTGGGTGACTATAAATGTATGGTGTGATCAATGGCAAAATACCTGAACCAGCTTGTGGACCATGGAGTTGCAAAGAGTTTTATTCAAAAGTGATAAAATTAATAACGTAGGTTTCATCCATTGGCCTCTTTTTTTTTTGCAGCAATTGAAACTTGAAACCAGTCAAGCACTATGCAAATAAAATCTGAACAATATATCTTCTCTTGCGATTACATATTACTACCGAATTGCAATTGTCTCTGGCATGTGATAATAACGTTCAGTATTTTGTCTGTTTGCATTTTTCAGATCAAACCAATGGCGACAATAACATAAGCAGTGGCGCCATAGCAGGGATAGTGATTGCTGCTCTTATGGTGTGTTTGATCAGCGGGATCACTGCATGGTTGGTCAAAAGGAAAGCTGCCGGGTAAATATAGTATTCAGCTTTAACCAACATCTTGAATAGTTTTGTCCAAAGCCCGGTAGATTGAATTAAAGTAGGTTTGAAAAAAGTTGTTTCCAAATATTTCTATATCACACTTCAAATGTATGTAGTGATAAGGCATATTTCCACGTTTAATATTAATTTATTTGTTTTCGGATTGATTAGAATCTGTCTCTGCAAACGTCTCATGCTGTAATTTCACCCTTCCTCCACTAGTGATGCTGCATTGCCTCAGTTTTGCGTCTCCCAAGCACTCAAGCTGTAGTACAGAGAAATATTTAGGCTTCCACCAACTTTAATCTGCTTCCCAAATATCCCCAAGTTTTAATACTTGACTATAAACAATAATATGCATGATAGGTTAAAATAAGGACACACTTTTAGACTTTGTACTGGTAACCTGAATAATAACTCCATGTCCTGATCAAATTATTTGCTCTAGCGGGCTTGACGTGAAGTCTTGACTCCTGACGTGGAGATCGACTTTAATGCAGGAAATTTCTTGTTTCCGTTCAAAAAAACAGTTTTCATTAATAATTGGTTCTGAATAATTGGAATTGCTGTTGCAGATCATATTTAATGAATGATTGTAATAAATTGTCATCCTGAAAGTTCACATTTCGGCCTGTTGCACAACATTTATTTAGGATGGATGAACGAATGCAGGGGCAAAATGCTGCGAACATTACTTCAACCGTAAACGGTAAGTGAAATACTTCAACATTTCCAAGCTGCTGTGCCAATGTAGGTTTTAACAGTTCTTCTTGATTTCAATGTAATTTAACTAAACACATATAAATATTTTGAAGCGTTATGCTTGAACCTAAATGAAGAGAAGTTAATGCAACAAATCCTGTTGCGTGCTTTGCAAATGAAGTAATTGCATAGCATGCTTCATGCTAGTTTGGAAAAAATACGTAGGATTACATAGAATATACAGGACAGAAAACGGCCATTTGGCCCAATAAGTCCGTGCTGGCGTTTATGCTCCACTCGGGATTCCACCCAGCCTTCCTCATCTAACTCTTTCAGCATAACTCACTATTCCCTTCTCGCTCATATGTTTATGTAGCATCCCCTTAAAAGACATAAGCACGTGTTTAGCACAACGTTCTGTTTAACATAGCTCTTTCAACACATGACTAAGATGGGAATGGTGAAAGGAACAAACCTATATGCAAAATACATCTTAATGAAAATCCTTTAAGTTCCAATCTCTGTTCCTGGCTCCACTTTCATGTGATGGTCTCAGCATGCAAAGACTTGTATATTCCTTACACCAGCTGAGGAGCTCATAGAATTTTATAGAGAAACACAATGGACAAAGTGATGAAAATTATCGTGAATCTATAACATTTATTTTGTTTTCACATTGGCTGTTCCATTTGTAATGTAAATCAGCTCGACTAACACTAAAATTACCAGGTTTTGGGGCTAAGTTTGTCCTTCTGCCTTAGCGCAAAAGGGGTGATATTTGGATTTATATGGAGAAATGTAAAAAGAGATTCTGACTTTCATTCATGCATTTTACTTCATCGCTGCAAGTTAAAATTACTCCCAATAATTGGCGGGCTCCAACTGCACCCTTTTATCCTAAAATAGAATTTATGTCCCATCCGCCTTTAACTTGATAGACACAGAATCCACGCAAAAAAGAGTAAAAGAAGAATATGAACTAAAGTTGCAACTTCTTACAATATCTTATTCCATTTTCATCTAGAATTGTTCATTGATTTAGAACTGAAGTACTTTCCTTGAAGAGGTTGGTGAGGAGGTTTGATCGAATGGTAACAGGGATGCGGGACTTCAGTTCCGTGGAGATGCTAGAGAAGCTGGGATTGCTGTTCTTAGAGCTGAGAAGGCCAAGGGGAGATTAAATGGGTGTTCAAAATCATCAAGAATGTTGCTAGAGAGAATATAGATAAACTGTTCCAGTGGTAGAAGGTTCAATAACCAGAGGACAAAGATTCAGGCTTCTTGTCAAATGTGAAATCTGCCGGATGAGATTTTTTTATGCAGTGAGTAGTTATGACCTGGAATGCACTGCCTGAAGTGATGATGGAAGCAGATTCAATAGTAACTTTCGAAAGGGAATTGGATAAATAGTTGACGGGGAAAAAAGTGACAGGGCTCTAGGAAAAGGGTGGCAGATTAGATTACATGCTCAAACAGCTGGTAGAGACAGGATGGGCCGAATGGCTTCCTTCTGTGCTGTATCATTCTATGATTCTTTTATTGTATTTTCAAGCTGATTGAATGTTTGATATTGCCACAGACATCTCCGCGACAGTCGGTGAGAACTCAGCAGGGACCTATGAAAATATTCCAAGAAAACAAAAGGCTGGTACATTTCTCTTAATATTCTATGATATTGGTGAGCTCAGTAAACTACAGGGAATCTATTCTTGTCTACAACCAGCGAAGTCAGGGTTCCTGCAGCAGCAGTAAACTTGAGTCACATATAACCAGAACAGGGTGGGGGGTGGTAGGCGATCTCGCCTCAGTGCATTAGTGGACCAGTTGGGGTTTTACAACAGTCCAAAAATGTATCTGGTGCTAGATAGAACATTGGGGTGAACTTTCAATTTCACAACAGAAACGAAAATCGGGCTGAGCGTAAAACGGCTGTTTGATTAACTATTGTCCTTGTTCCAACCGGCGTTAAACGTGAAAATTCACATCCTGCAATTTCATTTGTGGGATGGATAATATAAGCAAACTCTTCTAACTTTTATCTCCGGATATATGGTGTTGGGTTAACCATTAACTACAAGGGATTCTTCATGTAAATCTTTACAATTTTTTTCATCCAATTGATTTTGTACAGGAGAGAGCTCTGAAACGGCTTGATGAAAACTGCACTTACATGGTGAGGAAATTATTATTTTTATTCCTGCATAACATTCACTTTCAGTTTATAAAAATGTAATTTCAGTTCTCTTTGGCTGCGTTCCATATCGCGGCCAATCTGTTAGCTAAAAATAACGATTTCTTCACTTTTAACAGGGATTACAGCTGCAAGATCAATCTGTTTACAGTGATCTGATGAGGTAAGTGGGTAGAAAAAATTACAACCACTCCTCCATGTTGCAAAAAAAATGAAATATAGACATTTTATTTGTTCCCAGGATAGGGCTTTCACGTGTCAAGGCAGTGTTTATGTCTGATCCCCAAGTGCTCTAACAGCATTACCTATCCACCATGTAGAGCAGGACTGGTGAGAGATATAGATTGTATTGGGTGACACGATTCTTTCCCAAAAGGACATTAATCAACCAGTTGGATTGAACAACAAATGCAATTTCACAACATTTCACAACTTCTCACAAATTACCTTTTTTATTGTGTACAATTCCAGAGGCTGCTATGGTGATCTTTGCACTCTAGTCTTCTGGGAGACCAGTCCTCTCGGATAACGTGCCTTATTTGAGAATAAATTATGCAATAATTGACTATATTTTGAGTGCACTAGATATCGATATTTGGCTTATTTCTATATATCTTGTTGCGTGACACCAAAGACTTCAAACAAAATACTATTACAACTGAGAATGCTGATTTCATTTATTTATTGTAAAGCTTCCGACTTGTGATATTCCCCTATAGTAAAGGGAACTTGCTGTGCTGTAAGAAGCATAAAAGATCTTGATCGAGCAAGATTCCTGTTTGTTCTGTGCTTTTTCAGAAATCTCATGAGATGGTTGGCGGGAGGCTTGGGGGACCCTACCATTCATCTAACGTTCTGGAAGTGGAGAGCGGGAAAACAGTGTTTCTGCTATTGGTCAAATACAGATCATGTGTGGCAGTGTGTGGGCCTATCAGCTCCTGTTTCTCCAGGTGCTGTCACGACTCTACTCTTCTACTCTAATCAGTCCACTGCTGAACAGTGCCACTGGAGAGCCGCTATTTTCTACATATATTTAAAGAAGACATTGAATCTACCTTGTAATAGCCAGGTATTCCAAGTGTGCATCACACACACAAATCCTTAATTACTTCAAATTTACAACAGTCAAGCACATTGTACTTTGTGAGCATCTCTGACATCTTCATTCCCAGAGAATTCAGCGGCTTTGTGCAATAGCTGACACCCAACATCCCACTGCACCCTTGAAGGAGCACAGATTGCCGCTTCACATCAGCAATGAAATCTGTTGCTAATTCCCAACTGCAGCATATTTCACTGAAGTTTTTCGTACATACTTAGAGTCATTTTTTCCCGTAATTTTGTTTCAACAGACATTAACTCTATTGGTGAATCATAGAGCATTGTTGGTTTGTGACTGGCTACAACAGCAGGACAACTGATTGAAGAAAATGTTTGCTGCAAGATACTTGTCTCACCTTTCCTTTAAAATAGTTATTCTCTGCTTCTCCCAGCCCCATCTCGATTTTCTCCCTGAGAAAATCCTCTCTCAGCCTGTCTACTAAGCAATTCCTCATATTCATGATTTCAATATCCTTCTCAAGTCACCTTGCCCTCTCGCCCCTGATTTCACTCCACTTCCGTCCTCACAAAACCTCTCCCTCCATATAAACTCACTTCCTCATATACATTTCCACCCTCAACCTTACCATCTAACGTGCCTTCTCTACATCTATTTTCTCAACCTCAGGCTAGGCCATCTCCGATCTGTATAAATCACCAGCAATGTCCCCTAACCACCTAACCAATATTGTCTCTAAGTCCTCCAATTTGAAGTTTTCATCTTGGTATCTAAATCGATTCAGGGCCTCACCCCTCCGTATCTCTGAAACGTTGTCCAACGCTGCACCCCTCCTCACCCCCACTAACGGGTTTGCATTCTTTCGACTTTTTTGTCTTCTTCCTTCCCTTCATCCCACCATTGGTAATGATGGCTTCAGTCATCTAGGTTCCAGCGTCTCAAATTCCCTTCCTGTAAATTGCCTACTTCATTTCCTATTGATCCTCTATATCATGGACTCCTCCCATTCCCCTCCTGCACAATGCCAGAAATATTTTTTTAAATAATTAAATGCAGTAAAGTTCAATTATTTATGCAGCTAATTCAATAATTATGAATCAGCAGTTCTGTAAAGCAGTGTCTGCTCCTTCTCAGCCAACAGGGGAGTGAGAGCTTTCATCCTGGGTAGCTGAATTTTATGGGCTTGTTGATGTTAGAAAAGAACACGTGTTGGGTAGATTTGCAATTTTCCACCCGGGCATTAAACTGGCGCTGGGCATGGACCACTCATTATCAAAACCGTCTAGTATATATTTCCAAATGGACTGGTGGTATGTCATGGGTTGCCGATCCACAACAATAGCTTCATTTGCACCTGCCAAGGTGGAAGTCTACAACTAGTGTTTATAGCACAAGATGTAATAGCAGGAGTAGGCCATGTGGCCCCTATAGCCTGCTCCGACATTCAATTAATTCATGCTTGATCACGACCTCACCTCCACTTTCCCGCCTGATCTCCATATCTCTTGATTCCCCTAGTGCCCAAACATCTATCTATCTCTGCCTTGAATATACTCAACGACTCAGCATTCACAGCCCTCTGGGGCAGAGAATTCCATACATTCACAACGCTCTGGTTACTGGCTTTTAATGATTTTTGTACTTGGACTCCCAAATCTCTTTGTTACTCTACAGTTCCTGGTTCAGACTGCATGTGGAGTACTGTGTACAATTATGGGTACCAAACTATAGAAAGGATACACTGGCCTTGGATAAAGTACAGCACCGTTTCACCAGAATGTTAGCAATGCACCAAGGATTAAATTATGAAGAGAGATTACATAAGAACATAAGAACATAAGAAATAGGAGCAGGAGTAGGCCAATCGGCCCCTCGAGCCTGCTCCGCCATTCAATAAGATCATGGCTGATCTGATTCTAACCGCCAATCTACTATCACAGAACCATCTCCTGAATCTAACAGAATTAGACACACGAAATAGGAGCAGGATCAGGCTACACGGCCCCTGGGCCCGCTCCACTACCCACAGGGCCATGACCGATCCGAACCTAGACTCATGTCCAAATTCCTGCCCGCTCCCCATAACCCTTTACTCCCTTTACTTCTAGGAAACTCTGTTTCTGTTTTAAATTTATGTAATGATGTAGCTTCTACAGCTTTTTGGGGCAGCATATTCCATGGAGTTACCACCCTCTGAGTGAAGTAGTTCCTCCTCATCTCAGTTTTGAAAGAGCAGCCCCTTATTCTAAGACTATGCCCCCTAGTTCTAGTTTCACCCATCATCGGGAACATCCTCCCCGCATCCACCCGATCCAATCCCTTCACAATCTTATATGTTTCAATAAGATCGCCTCTCATTCTTCTGAACTCCAATGAGTAGAGTCCCAATCTACTCAACCTCTCCTCATATGTCCATCCCCTCATCCCCGGGATTAACCGAGTGAACCTTCTTTGTACTGACTCGAGAGCAAGTATGTCTTTTCTTAAGTATGGACACCAAAACTGGATGCAGTATTCCAGGTGCGGTCTCACCAATACCTTGTACAACTGAAGCAATACCTCCCTATTTTTATATTCTATCCCCCTAGCAATCAAAGCCAACATTCCATTGGCTTTCTGAATCACTTGCTGCACCTGCATACTAACCTTTTGAGTTTCGTGCACCAGGACCCCCAGATCCCTTTGTACTTCAGTACTTTCCAGTTTCTTACCATTAAGATAATAACTTGCTCTACGATTTTTCCTGCCAAAGTGCATAACCTCACATTTTCCAGTATTGTATTCCATCTGCCAAATCTCTGCCCACTTACTTAGCCTGTCTATGTCCCCTTGCAGGTTTTTTATGTCCTCCTCACTCACTACTTTCCCTCCCATCTTAGTATCATCTGCAAACTTTGATATGTTACACTTGGTCCCCTCCTCCAAATCGTTAATATAGATTGTAAAGAGTTGGGGACCCAGCACCGACCCCTGTGGAACACCACTAGTTACTGATTGCCAGTCCAAGAATGAACCATTTATCCCAACTCTCTGCCTTCTGTTAGATAGCCAATCCTCTATCCATGCCAGAATATTACACCGAATCCCGTGTTTTTTTATCTTAAGCAATAATCTTTTGTGTGGCACCTTGTCAAGTGCCTTTTGGAAGTCCACTGGTTCCCCTTTATCCACCCTATATGTTACTTCCTCAAAGAACTCCAGCAAATTTGTCAAACATGACTTCCCCTTCATAAAACCATGCTGACTTTGTCCTATTAAATTATGATTATCAAATGTCCTGTTACTGTCTCCTTAATAATGGACTCCAATATTTTACCTACCACAGATGTTAGGCTAACCGGTCTATAGTTTCCAGCCTTCTGTCTACTGCCCTTTTTAAATAAGGGCGTTACATTAGCAGTTTTCCAGTCTGCCAGGACCTTTGCTGAGTCCAGGGAGTTTTGGAAAATTATTACCAATGCATCCAGAATCCCTACCGCCACTTCCCTCAAGACCCTAGGATGTAAGCCATCAGGTCCAGGTGATTTATCCGCCTTGAGTCCCATTATTTTACCGAGTACCACTTCCTTAGTGATTTTGATCGTGTTTAGCTCCTCCCCCTCTATAGCCCCCTGTTTGTCCAGTGTTGGGATATTCTTAGTGTCTTCTACTGTAAAGACTGATATAAAATATTCATTCAGTGTTTTTGCCATGTCCATATTTCCCACCATTAATTTCCCGGTCTCATCCTCTAAGGGACCAACATTTACTTTAGCCACCCTTTTTCTTTTTATATAACTATAAAAACTCTTACTATCTGTTTTTATATGTTTTGCTAATTTACTTTCATAATCTATCATCCCTTTCTTAATCAATCCTTTTGTTATTTTTTGCTGTCTTTTAAAGTTTTCCCAATCCTCTATCCTCCCACTAGATTTGGCTACCTTATATGCCCTTGTTTTTAGTCGAATACTATCCTTAATTTCTTTACTTAGCCACGGATGGCTGTCTTTTCTTTTACACCCTTTTCTTCTCAGTGGAATATATTTTATTGGAAGTTGTAAAATAACTCCTTAAATGTACACCACTGATCATGTATCGTCTTACCCTTTAATCTATTTTCCCAATCCACTCTACTCAATTCCGCTCTCACACCTTCATAGTCTCCTTTATTCAAGCTTAGCACGCTTGTTTGAGATCCAACCTTCTCACCCTCTAATTGAATATGGAATTCAATCATGTTATGGTCACTCATTCCAAGTGTATCCTTTACTCGGACATTTTTAACTAATCCTGTCTCGTTACACAGGACCAGATCTAAGGTTGCTTGCCCGCTGGTCGGTTCAGTTACATACTGAGATTATATAAACTCAGTTTGTATTCCCTAAAAATTATAAGGTTAGGAGGTGATTTGACTGACATAATTATAAATTTGAAAGTAGTTCATAGGGTAGATACTGAGAACACTTTTCCATTGGTGGGGGTTTCTGGGACAAAGGTACATCACCTTAAAATGCGAATCACGCAATCAGGAGACAAATTAGGAAACAGTTCTTCAAACAAACGTTGTTAGAAATGTGGAACTGTCACCAACAAAAAGCAATAGGTGCCAGCTCAATTAACAATTGTAAATCTAAGGTCGATATATATTTGCTAGCCAAGGGTGTTAAGGGATATGGAGCAAAGGTGAGTGAATGGAGTTAGGATAAAGGTCAGCCATGATCTCATCGACCTCTAACTCCCGGTTTCATTCTGGTGAATAAGCATGGTGGGGTGAATGCCTAATTCTGCCACTATGCTTTTCACGATTTCGAAAATACGTCTATTTATCCTTCTGCGATCCAAAGTAGATGACCTCACCTTTGATCAGATTGAACTCCATTTGCCATAATTTAGCCCACTCACTTAATCTGCCTATGCCCCGTTTTAAATCCCTATTCCCATCGAAACTTCTTATTGCCTCGCCTATCCTAGCAGCATCTGCAAACTTGGATATTCAACACACTCTTCCTTCATCCAAGTCGTTAGTAAATATTGTTAAAAGTTGAGGCCCCAGAACCTATTCCTGGCCAGCAGCCCCCATCACTACCTCCCAATTTGATTACTTTTATCCCCATTCTCTATCACTGAGCTCTCAAGCAGGAGATTACAAAACAAAGGATAAGTTGAAAATGTACACGAGGCTCTTTTGTTTGTTGTGTGTACTCTTCATTTAACAATAAATTTATTTTGACATATTTGAAGAGAAAATGGAACATTGCTGAACTATGCATTCATTGGACCCAGGGGTAAAACTGGTGCATGACGAAGTTGGAAACACAAAATGTTTGCAGTGAATTAAAAGCAATTATTATTTTTTTTCTATTTAACGTAGCTTGAAATTAAATGAAACTGTCAGCTGTCAATAAGGGTTTAACAGTTTGTTTTGGTGTTAGTTGCTGAGGAAATTGAACAATTTGCATTTTAACTCGCTCAGATAAATGCAGAAGTTCTTTCATTTTGGGAAGTTAACATTTTCGACTGAGTGTAAGAAGGAACCAACAAATGAAAAAGGTACATTGCAATTAAAAAAATATAATTGATATATTGTAAAATCTGAACGTTTTCATGAGGTCCTAACATATTAGTTCTGTTTTCAATATGTAAATGATAATGCTGTACAGGATTAAATTGTAACAAAAATGTAAAGTTCCTGTGCTGATCACCGTCGCTTCACTGCTCTGGGCTTCGAGTTTTTATTCACGGCCTCCTCTATCAGATTAGAAGAGCAGCAGCCCAACCATGCAGAGCAGTGGGTGATGAGAATCGTTTCGAAAGAGACAGAGAAGCAAAGAACAAATTAAAAAATGCGTTGTCTTTTACATGAGTAATTACAATCTGCAACTGTACGGAAAAGTCGGTACGTCAAAATTGCCCTGCTCATGTATAGAAAGCACACACAACTAGAGGCAATAATATTTGGAGTGAAATGTGCCGATCCGATCAGTTCATGACTGTTATGGATGAAGTACTTGGGCTGTAGTTAATTCGACATCAAGCGAAAATGGACGATATACATGTTACTGTTGCAGCAGCTTTGAAAACATGTGATGGTCAGATATAACGTAGTTATTCATTCCTGAGATGTAGGCGGCGCTGGCTAGGCCAGCATTTATTGCCCATCCCTAATTGCCCTTGAGGCCAGAGTAGTGAACCGCCTTCTTGAGCCGCTGCAGTCCGTAGTGCTTTTAGGGAGGGAGGTCCAGGATTTTGACCCAGTGACGATAAAAGAACAGCAATATACTTGCAAGTCATGATGGTGTGTAACTTGGAGTGGACCTTGGAGATGGTGTTGTTCCCATGTGCCTGCTGCCCTTGTCCCTTTAGACGGTAGAGGTCGCGTGTTTGGGAGGTGCTGTCGAAGAAACCTTGGCGAGGAGATGCAGAGACACCTTGTAAATGGTACTCACTGCAGCTATGGTGCGCCGTTGGTGGAGGGAGTGAATGTTTAAGGTGGTGGATGGGGAGTCAATCAATGGGTAGCTTTCTTCTGCATGGTTTCGAGATTCTTGAGTGTCGTTGGAGCTGCACTCATCCAGGCAAGTGAAAGGTCTTCCATCACACTCCTGACTTGTGCCTTGTAGCTGGTGGATAGGGTCTGGGGAGTCAGAAGGTGAGACAGTCGACGCTGAATACCCAGCCTCTGAACTGCTCTTGTAGCCACTTTATTTACGTGGCTGCTTCAGTTATGTTTCTGGTCATTGGTGACTCCCCCAGGATGTTGATGGTGGGGGATTTGGTAAGCTTATCCTGTTGAATTTCAAGGACGGTGGTTAGACTCTCTCTTTGTACAGCAAGTAAATTAATTGCAATGGGAAACTACAGGGTCGAAATGGGAGACTGTAAAAAGGGATTGCAGATAATATAAAATGAATTGGTAAGTGTTTTATTGCAGAGTATAAATGTAGATAAGTAACAGAGCCTGATAGCAGACAGTCTAGGCAAAGAAATGACATGAGAGAGGAGTGACTGGATCACATATATTGGGAAGAGTTACCTTTCGCTTAAAACAGAGGCCTTGAATGTGCTGTCAGCAGTGAAGTGAAGGCTTTCGCTGCTGGCCCCGAAGGATGCTCCACACACGGATCTCACAATCCTTGTGTCGGGAACTTCCGGTCTTCCGATCTTGAATTCAATTCAACGGAACTTAATGGGAATCCCCTTGAGGGAACTGCTGCGACCTAAAGCAGCCAATGAAAAGGCAGAATTCACACTGACAGCGAACAAGGAAGTGAGTAAGCTCTTAAAATTCTAACCTTTTAAAATGGTTGGAGAGAGCAAAAGAAAGATTGAGGCTCTCACGTGGGGAAAAGGGAACCCTAAATTAAAGAAGCAGAAACTTAATAACATAAACTTGTTGAAATGTTTCTTTAAAAAGTTATGTTTTATTAAAATGGCTAAATTCCACACTGCACACAATTAACATTATTTTTTCATGCCGTTAACCTCTGTTTAGCAGACAATACTCCGTTAAAATCCCAGTTACACTTAAACCCTTTGGCCTAGAAATTCATTAAGGCGCTGCCAGCTTTGCGCCCAGTTAACGCCTAAAGAGTGATTTTGCGCCAGAAATGAGTTTGCGCAGATATTCAGCACAGCGGTATTGGCGGCGGTAGCCGTTAGCGCTGCGCCGGCACCGATGACGTCATCGGTGTGCGCAGTGCCCCGGTTCCGCCCCGGAACCGGCCCAATCCCCATAATTAGTTGCGGCCGCCTCCTCCGAAGCGGCCGCAAACAGCGACCAGAAAACGTGGCCGTCCTGCTGCCTTAGTGGGGCGCTTTAAAGCGGAAGGTGCGGCCGGCCACTTTCTCGCCGGCCGCCTGCCCGCACCTCCTTCCCCGGCCTCCTCCACCCACCCCCCGCGGCATTGCCGGCTGCTTTCCACGAGCCCAGCACTTCTCCGTGGTGCCGGGCTCATTTGCCGGCACTATCCAGCGGCGATCTCCCCGTTGCAGGCAGCTCCCCCTTAAGAGAAGGAGGAGGCCTGCAGTACCGCAGCCTGCCGCTCCGCAGCGGCTGGCGCAGCGGCGCCAAGAGTGCTGATATTCAGTGTCAGTGCCCCAAGCGGAGGCGGGCACACCCTGGTATAGCGCCCGGTTCTGAATTGGGGCGCTAACAATGAACATCTGACGATCGCTATAGGCTTCCCGCCCAGCGCTAACTTTTGGGCGCTAGCCAGCTGTCGGGGCCATAGTGAATTTCTAGGCCTTTGCGTCTAACTTTTGGTTGGGAAATTAACAAACATATTTACTATGGAAGAACCGAAGTTTTCATCAGTTTCAATGATTTACGAGATTTCACTGATTGCCGGCTCTTTGGGTGTGGGGGTGGGGACACAGCACAGCCAGTCTCGGAACTGTCATTGACAGACCGCATGCAGCAAGTCCTGAAGTTGCGGTCAGTTTCAAAGGCAGTATGAAAGCGTACTTTCTTATCAACCGCAAATTCAGGGCCATAGAAACCCTGTTGCACAATAAATATGTGACGATTGCGTGTACATTTGAAAGAGTTAACTTTCAAAGTTTTTCTTGTGATCTCTGCAGAGCATGTTAGATTAACGGAATGCTCTGATACATCAAGATCATAAAGTCATTCAGGGAAGCCTGCCATGGTGAGATAAGAAGTTGAGAAAGTCCAGTTTACACAACCTCTTCCACAGCACCAATGGCCACGACGTCTGGACTTCCTTCTGACTAACCGCCTTCCAACCGTTAAATTGTAGAAAGGAATTGGCAGCTATTATGTTCTGCAGAGGCATTTAGAGAAAGACTCTGTGCGACCTAGGATTTGGGGACATTGACAGAAGCTGTTTTTCGAAAAGAAAACGCAATTTAACTAAGGCCCGCTGGCTGCAATCCAGACCATGCTTTGTGGAGAGGGTCATTTTACATAGAATTATACTGATGCATGGATACATACTTGAAGGGTGAGATTTGCAGGTCTATGGGCAAAGTGCAGGGGAAAGGGACTAATCGGATTGATCTTTCAATGAACCAGCAATGGAACGTTCCACCGAATGGCATTCTGTGCTGCATAGCTCTATGATTCCATAAGTAAAATGGAATTTATAGCATGGAAACAATTAATAGTTTCCCTGGAAAATCAGAAGAAAGACTTGCGTTTATGTAGGGCCTTTCACTACCTCTGAGCGCCCAAAAAGGCTTTACAGCCAATGAAGTACTTTTGAAGTGTATTCACTGTTGGAATATATGAAACGCAGCAGCATATTTGCACACTGAAAGCAATGTTATAATGGCCATATATTCTGTTTTAATAACGTGATTGAGGGATAACTATTGATCAGGACATCGGGGACAACTCCCCTGCACGTCTTTGAAATAGTTTCATCCTTGCTGACAAGCCGAGAGACAGTTTGTTGCCTTGGTTTAACATCTCAACTGAAAGATGGCAACAAAGACAGAGCCTCACTCTCTCAGTACTGCACTGGAGTGCCAGCCTAGAAGTTTGTGCTCAAGTCTCTGGAGTGGGCCTTGAACCCACAATCTTCTCACACAGAGGTATGAATGCTACCAACTGAGCCACGGTTGAGGCAAGTGCGTTATCCGCTTCTTCTACTGTTTAGACTGACACAATGTAATTATTCACCAAGTCTGCTGTTTCCATTTTTTTTCATTTGCAATGTTGCCCGAAACTCTTTTTAAAGGAATGTTACTTGCCACTTATCAGCACAAGCCTGGATGTTGTCCAGGTCTTGCTGCATGCGGGCATGGATTGCTTCACTCTCTGTAACAAGGAACTGAACGGGTCTTTGCTAAAGCAGCTGAAATCGCCCCAGGACCCTGCCCTGAAGAACTATTGCCAGGAGTCCTGAGCGACGTCTAGAGGGGCTACTCCTTGTCACCCAGTAACTTGCCTGTGACCTGATGGCCTGGTTGGAAGAAACGCCGAACTGAGGACTGGATAAAATATAGATCATGAGTGCTACCAGAAACAAAGCAGAGCCCTTCATAACCCGCTGCCTATGGTCATAAGCAAGCTGCTCATTCAGGGAGTGGAACCCTTTCCTTTTGAGAAAGATGGCAGGCTGATGCATTTAGAATGCAGTTGCAGGGAAAATGTGATGTTCAGCGACAGCATTCCCAATCATTAAGGCTTCACTCATCCCCTCACTGCCCAAGCATGGCTAACCTATTCTCCTTTTCATTACTCCCCTTTCTACCACCCTCTCACTCCCATCACTACCTCTACTTCTTCCTTGTTGAATACTGTATCCTCCCCACGCTTGTTCCACTTTCATTTACCTTACTTTTAAATCTCCATTCACTCCGCAACACCCACTAGCTTTCACAAAGTTGGTTGGTGTGGGGCCAGAGCCTTTCACTCTCAAACCATTTTCCTCTTCTCCTCACCCTACTGCCCCTTTCTATCTGTTATTCTCACAAAACGTATTATTTGCTTTCCAAACTGAACTTTTAAAAAGGTCAGATTGAATCAGGAGATGCATTCTATCTGCCTTTCTCTCGATTTGTATCTGCTCTCTCTATCGCATGTTTGAGCATTTCGCATCAGGCTTTTCTGTCAACGAAACATAGATGAGAAAACTTTCTAGCTTCAAAATGAAAAACTTTTGAAACTTTAATATTAATTTGAGGGAAGATTCTCTCTCTCTCTCTAACACACACACAACACTAATTCCCAGTATAATGTTTTTTGATACAATACAATTCAAAAGCTACCACCGGTTATGGAATTAGTAATCATGTTTTGTCACTCCAACACAGGCAGGCTCACTGATAGCCTATGTTTAACTCACTCAATATAAACATTATCTTAATAAGCCTTTTTCAGTTTGTCATCCAGTTTTTCTTCAAATTAGTTGAGCATTAACTGCTGCAAGATAAAGGAAAATATTCCTTTAGTACAGCTGACTGAACTATGCTGATGCATCCTGGGAGATTCGATACCAGAGAGCGAACAATCCGTATTCAACTCGCAAGATCACAACGTTTGACAAAAATGTAAGCCCAAGGCTACGCTTTTTAGAGATGTGAAGGAATTTTGAGTAAAATGTTGAATGAAGGTGCAAAAAGAAAAAATGGATAAATTCACGTTATCTCAAAATGCATGACTTTTTAAAATGTTTAATCCTGTATCTTAGACTTTGAACATTTCACTGACTGAGAAAAATGCTGATTAAAATTTTCAGGCCATTTTTTACCCCAGAAGTCATCTTGAGCGATTTGTGGGCAATTACTGATCAGATAGTTCAGTAATATGGTGCCGAATTTACATAGGCAATTTCCATTATGAATGTGAGGGTGGGAAGTTATAATGGTAAAAACGTTGATACTGAAGTGTGACAGAACGAGTACCAATAGAAAGTAAGGTTTTGTAAAAAGGGAGCACATGAGAAAGTAAGATTTTCTTTTCTAATAAGGTGCCGATATCAAATTATTATATACAATGAAGGACAAAATCTTCAGCATTAAAACAGATACTGAATTGTGCTTATGCCCTTGTCCAATTCTACCCCACCCTCCAACCTTGCTTCACCTGAACTCAGCAATGCCGTGGGAGACCGGCTAGTTTCAACAACAACAACTTGTATTTATATAGCGCCTTTAACGTAATTAAACGTCCCAAGGCGCTTCACAGAAATATTTTGTCAAAAAGATTTGACACAGATCCACATAAGGATAAGTTACGGCAGGTGACCTAAAGCTTGGTCAAAGTGGTAGGTTTTTAGGAGCGTCTTAAACGAGGAAGGAGTGTTAGCGAGGTGGACAGGTTTAGGCAGGGAAGTCCAGAGCTTAGGCCCTTGGCAACAGATGGCATGGCCGCCAACGGTTGAGTGATTATAATCAGGGATTCACAAGACAGCAGAATTTGAGAAGTGCAGATATCACATGGGGCTGTGGGGCTGAAGGAGATTACAGGGATAGGAAGGGGCGAGGCCATGGAGGGATTTGAAAACAAGGATGATCATTTTGAAATCGAGGAGCTGCTTAACCGGGAGCCAATGTAGGTCAGCGAGCACAGAGGTGATGGATGAACTGGACTTGGTGCGAGTTAGGACACTGGCAGCCGAGTTTGGGATTATCTCAAGTTTACGTAGGGTGGAATGTGGGAGGCCAGCCAGGATTGCGTTGGAATAGTCAAGTCTAGTTACACGTTAAATAGTGAAAATTTAGATAAATGAATCTATTGTATTTTCTCGATAGCCTCTCACTTCAGATTCTGCAAACTACCAGGAGTTACCAACTCTCCTAAACTTTGGGGATCTTTTTACTCCATCTCTCTGCTAAATGATCACTGTTGCGAAGAACTTGATACCTCTGAAGGGACAGGAAAACTGCATATCGGAAATAGTAGCATCAAATGTTTATAAATTCGCAGCAGGCCCGTCAGTGTCTGAAAAATAATCAGAGAATCATACAGCAGAGAAGGGGACCATTCGGCCGGTCTCCTTGAAAGATCTATCTAACTAGTCCCACTCCTGATCTTTCAACATAGCCCTGGATTTTGTTCCCTGTTCAGGTATTGCACCAATCCCTTTTGAAGGTTATCATTGAATCTGCTTCAACTTACCATTGCGGCAGTGCATTCCAGATCATAAAAGAACGAATAATTCTTAATTTCTGAGCAAAGGTCTGCACACTTGAAGTTAACCAGGCACTTCCGCCCATTTCCTGTATATTGCCAAAAATTTCCATTAATATGTAACATTTAGATTGGAGTCGGTGGAAAGAGGTTCCAGTGACGTGAACATCACTCCGTCCAATCAGCATTGCCGCTTTAGTAAATGACTCAACTGATCTGTTCTGTACACCAGGAAGAGCGTGTCAGTCACCGAGTGTAACAGGGACTGGCGCTGCTCTCTCAGGATGGTGACACTGCCACTTACCGCGGTAGCTGTTTGCTTATTTATGTCTGCGGGTGAGGATGACTTTCTCGTCTCATTTCTTTTTAATGATTACAGAAACAAGACCGAAAGCGATTGTCATATAAAATCAAATTAAAATACAAGAGATGACGTTATTATCACATTAGAAAAGCATATATTGTGTCGAGTTTGAGTGATTCGCTTTACTTCTTCCTCAATGTGATCTTGTTTCCTCAGCTGAGCTCCAGGCTTTTACTATACATATAGAAAACAGTCGGATAAACGTGACCGTCGGAAGCAACGCATTTTTTTCAGTGCGGCCGTCAGCTGAGGTGAGGAGAGGGAGCTGGGACTTCGGGCCGACAAATATCGCTTTGTGGAGAGATACAGAGGATGATCCAAGTAATGAATACAGAACACGAGCTGAGTTATTCCTCCCGAACGGATCGCTCCTGCTGAAGTCAGTGACAGCTTCGGACAGTGGAGAGTACACTGTTAACATGATTCCAAACACCGGGACTCAAGCAACAGCAACCATCACTCTGCTTGTACTTGGTAAGTGAAAGCTTTATTTGAGAAGAGAATTGTTTCTAAACGATTTTAATTGTTTTCATGTCACAAGTCATTCATCACGAGGTACATAAACAGTTTCGAGGCAAAACTAAAATAGAGTAAACTCTACAACCAGTATCACTATCGCCGTGCCACAATCTAGCTAATAAGCTGTTTGCTGTCCATTTTTTAATATCGAAATGCTGATTAATATAGACGAGTAACGAGCATTCTTATCCTACAATGTTACTTTACCAGAAATGAAGTGAGTTCGCTGTCACCCCACAGTGTTACCCACCAAAATCTGTTCTTACACGCAACTAGAAAGTGCTGCAAACGCACAGTAGATCAATCAGCACCTTAAACAAAAGCAGGCGGTAATGTTTCACTTGGCATTGTTGCAAAGCGAGGGACATATTTTGCGCATAATCGGTTTAATTGGCCGATTTCTCTGGAACTAAACAGTTGCAAATATGGATTGTGCAACATTTTGCTGCAGATGTTTCAATGCCGGATGAAGTTAAAAGCGGAACATAGAATCACATTGGATCTTTCATAAAGCAACTAAGCTGAAAAGCCACTTCGCGCATAAAAACTGATGAAAACATCTGTAAAACCTCTGTGGATCGTGCAACATTTGTGGGCAGCGATTCATGGAAATTCCCATGCAGCCACAATAACCCCGCTGTCTCCACAAGGAAGCTTATTAGTCAGGCGACTTTCATCAATAAGCAGTTTAAGCAATAACTTCCTTACCAGAGAGTCGTGGGAATGTGGGAGTCGTTACCACAAGGAGTAGTTGAGGCCAATAGCATAGTTACATTTAAGAGGAAGCTAGATAGCCACATGAGGGAGAAAGGGATAGAAGGATATGTTGAGGGGGTGAGATGAAGAAGAGTGGGAGGAGGCTCATGTGGAGCGTAAACAGAAACATTGACCAGTTTGGCCGAATGGCCTGTTTCTGTGCTGTACATTCGATGTAAGTTACATATGTAATATGTAACGTTCTTTTGTTTGCCTCCGATTGGCTGATTGTACCGAATTATTTAGTTCCAGCCTGACTTTCTTTCTCACAGCTGCAGTGGAACAAACGGGGGCAGTGAGCAGGACCACTTGGCATTGGACAAATACAAAACACAATATATAAATATTGTGCTTTTAGCATTTGGACACCTGGTCCAACACATAGAAACATAGAAGATAGGAGCAGGAGTAGGCCATTCGGCCCCTCGAGCCCGCTCCGCCATTCAATGAGATCATGGCTGATCATCCAAATTAAGTACCCGGTCCCTGCTTTCTCCCCATACCCTTTGATCCCTTTAGCCATAAGAAATATATCCAACTCCTTCTTGAATATATTTAATGTATTGGCCTCTACTGCCTTCTGTGGTAGAGAATTCCACAGGTTCACATCTCTCTGAGTGAAGAAATTCCTCCTAATTTCTGTCCTAAATGGCCTACCCCTTATCCTTAGACTGTGACCCCTGGTTCTGGACTCCCCGACCATCGGGAACATCCTTCCTGCATCTAGTCTGTCCAGTCCTGTCAGAATTTTATAAGTTTCAATGAGATCCCCGCTCAATCTTCTAAACTCCAGCGAGTACTAGCCCAATCGACCCAATCTCTCCTCATACGTCATTCCTGCCATCCCAGGTATCCGCCTGGTGAATCTTCGCTGAACTCCTTCCATGGCAAGAACATCCTTCCTCAGATAAGATGACAAACACTTCATACAATACTTAAGATGTGGTCTCACCAGGGCCCTGTACAACTGCAGCAAGACATCCTTGTTCCTGTACTCAAACACTCTCGCTACGAAGGCCAACATACCATTTGCCTTCTTAACTGCCTGCTGCACTTGCATGCTTACCTTCAGCGACTGGAGCACAAGGACACCCAGGTCTCGTTGCACTTCCCCTTCTCCCAATCTATTGCCATTCAGATAATAATCTGCCTTCCTGTTTTTGCCACCAAAGTGGATAACCTCACATTTATCCACGTTATCTTGCATCTGCCATGCTTCTGCCAAATCACCCAACCTGTCCAAATCATCCTCTAGTTTCTCGGCATCCTCCTCACAGCACACACGCCCACCCAGCTTTTTGTTGTCTGCAAATTTGGAGATATTACATCAAGTTCCCTTGTCTGGATCATTAATATATATTGTGAATAGCTGGGGTCCAAGGACCGATCCCTGCGGTGCCCCACTATTCACTGCCTGCCATTCGGAAAAAGACCCGTTTATTCCAAATCTTTGCTTTTGGTCTGCCAACCGGTTCTCTATCCAAGCCAATACCTTGCCCCCAATCCCATGTGCCTTAACTATACACGCTAATCTTTATGCACGACCTTATCGAAAGCGTTCTGAAATCCAAATACACCACATCCACTGGTTCTCCCTTACCTATTCTACCAGTTACATCCTCAAAAAATTCCAGTGGATTAGTCAAGCATGATTTACCTTTTGTAAATCCATGTTGACTATGTCCGATCCTGTCACTCTTTTCCAAGTGCTCTGCTATTACATCTTTTATAATGGACATCCTGCATTTTCCCGACTAGCGATGTCAGGCTTACCGGATTATATGCCATTCTATAAATATGATCCATTGCTATTCTATTTTGGGCACCTGCTATATTCTAACCAATGTTCGATAAATAATTAGCGCAATGTTCAGGATGTTTGCAGGACATTTTCCTGTTGTACAATGTGTGAATCTTGAGTTGCACCTTCGTCTTTCTGCTTTGTTTGCAATATGCAATGGCATGCAGTTGATGAAACTTCCCAAATAGATCTGGAGGTGTCTGTGGTGAGGTGTCTGTCATTCTCGATGAGCGGTTGTGTCCAGCTTTGGTCTCCTTACCTAAGGAAGGATATACTTGCCATTGACGGAGTGCAACAAAGTTGCACTAGACTGGTTCCTGTGATGCGGGCATTGTCCTATGAGGAGAGATTGAGTAGACTAGGCCTGTATTCTCCAGAGTTTAGAAGAATCAGAGGTGATCTCATTGAAATATACAACATTCTTACAGGGCTTGACATGGTAGATGCATGGATGATGTTTCCGTTTGCTGCGGAGCCTAGAACCAGGGGTCACAGATTGAGAATAAGGTGTTGGTCATTTAGGACTGAGATGAGGAGAAATGTCTTCACTCAGTGGGTGGTGAATCTTTGGAATTCTCTAACTCAGAGGGCTGTGGAAGATCAGTCGTTGAGTATATTCAAGGCAGTGATTGATACATTTTTGAATATTAAGGGAATAAAGGGATATGGGGATAGTGCAGGAAAGTTGAGATGCAGTAGAAGAGCAGCCATGATCTTATTGAATGGCGGAACAGACACGAAGGTCCAAATGGCCTACTCCTGCTCCTACTTGTTATGTTCTTATGTTATGTAATTCATTGCAGTGCTTTGTAATGGGAATCCCATCGCAGAGCTGCTGTGGCTTCAACAAGCTGTCTAAACAGGCAATCGCTTTGAAGAATACTTACAAGCAGCAAACCTGGAAATGAAAATCAACTTTTAGCTGCACTTTTAATAAATGTTACTGAGAGTGGAAGAACGAGTGGGACTTTCACATGGGGATAAGGTAAATGCTGAAATACCTTGAAGAAATTAAAATATATAAATAGTTTGAAATAAAGTGGAATTTTTATACTAATGGAAAATTTTTGAAAATCTGCTGATGCAAAACTTAGTTTTAAGGGCCATAATGATTGTTTAACCATCAATATACTGCTAAAATATCAATTGCACCTATTCCAACAAAGCAGACGATTTAATGGGGCACACAACAGCGATATGAATGTGGAGAATCCTAATACACTGATTGACAGATATGGTGGGTGGGTGGTGCACAGCGCACCAGTGTCGGACAGTGAATGACTGACCGCAACTTCAGGATTTCTGCGTTTAGATGTGCATGTGCTAAATCCTGAACTTGCAGTCAGATTCAGAGGAGTAATGATGACGAAAGATAAAAGTTCACCATCATAACACACCAAAAATTCCAGATCAATATATTTCTTTTGAATAACAGATGCATTACACCATTTAGTGCACAATGTATTTTACCTGTGCAAGGGTGAAGCTATGTTTAACCATGCCTGTGCCTTTAAGCCTAGAAAGGTTGGTTGTTATTGATTGGCGATCCAGAAATTAACGTATAATTAATTGTTGTTGGTGAGGGAAGCAAGTTTGCTGATTGGTAAGTGGTTGTGAATCTCCCAGTCCAGCTCACAAGAAACCAGGATTAAATAACTACCTGTCTTTCTCTCTTTGCATATATTTTGAGGCTTTGAGACGTTTATTTATGGCTGATAAACATTATGTCGAGAATTTTGTTTATCTGTCTGTCTACCTAACTATCAATCTTCCCATCTGCCTCCATGTCTAACTATTTTCTCCATTGACGGGATGTGGGCGTCGCTTGCAAGGCCAGCATTTATTGCCCATCCCTAATTGCTCTTGAGAAGGTGGTGATGGGCCATCTTCTAATCAGCTGCAGTCCGTGTGTTGAAGGTATTCCCACAGTGCTGTTTGGAGGGAGTTCCACAACTTTGACCAAGCGAAGATGAAGGAACGGCCATATATTTCCAAATCAGGATAATGTGTAACTTCGAGGGGAGCTTGGGGTTGGTAGTGTTCCTATGCACCTGCTGTCCTTGTCTTTCTAGTTGGTAGGAGCTGTCGAAGAAGCCTTGGCAAGTTATATATTTTAGATTGTACACACTGCAGCCACAGTACGCCGGTGGTGGAGGGAGTGAATATTTAAGGTGGTGGACGGGGTGTCAATCCAGCAATTGCTTTTCCTGGATGGTATCGAGCTTCTTGACTGTTGTTTGAGCTGCTCTCATCCGGACACGTGGAGAGTATTCCATCACACTCCTGACTTGTGCATTGTTGATGGTGGGAAGTCTTTGGGCAGGCAGCAGGTGAGTCATTTGCTGCAGAATTCCCAGGCACTGGACTGCTCTTATAGCCACAGCATTTATGTGGCTGATCCAGTTAATCTTAAGTTCAATGCTGACCCCATGGTGGGAAGTGAGTGATGGTAATGCTGTTGAATATTAAGGAGAATATGGTTCGACTCTCTATTGTTTGAGATGGTCATTGTCTGGCACTTATGTGGTATGAATATTAATTGAGACTTATCAGGCCAAGCCTGACTAGTCTAAGTCTTGCGGCATGTGGGCACAGACTGCTTCATTATCTGAGGAGTTGGGAATGGAACTGAACACAGCACAATCATAAGAGAACATCCCAACTTCTGACCTTCTACCATTGATGAAGCAGCTGAAGATGCTTGGGCCGAGGACAATGCCCTGATTAACTGCTGCAGCAATAACCTGGGGCTAAGATTATTGGCCTCCATCAAGCACAACCTTCTTCCATCATGGTAAGTATAACTCGAGCCAATGCAGATTTACACCCGATTACCATTGAATTCAATTTTACTTGGGCTCATTGATGCCACACTCGGACAAATAGTGTCTTTATTTCAAGGGCAGTCAATCTCAGCTCACCTCTGGGAGTCAGCTCTTTTGTCTGTGTTTAGACCAAGACTGTGCAGAGGTCTGGAGTTAAGTGGTACTTGTGGAATACTATCTGAGAATGGGTGAGTAGTTAATTGGTGAATAATTGCCGCTTGATAGCACTGCTGACTGGATTGGATTTGTCCTTCTTATTGTGGACAGGACATACCTGGTTAATGTTCCATTTTATCAGCTTGATGCCAGTGCTGTAGCTGTACAGGAAAAGCTTGGCTAGAGGTGCAACCACTTCTGGATACACAAGTCTTCACCACTGACGCTGGTATGTTGTCGGTGACCATAGCCCATGCTGTATCAATTGCATTCAGCCGTGTCTTGTTATCACTAATTGTCTATCTATCCTCTCTCTCCGTTCGCTGTCTTTTTCTCTCTCCTTATCCATCAAGAACATGATCTGACAACTGATGAACAGTTGTGTGAGAGATATAATTTCAGAATATCGGAAAGCATTGAATTTTCCAGGTTTTGCCCCCTACTACTTTACGCGGGCCTCCTTCACAATTCATGGAATGAAGAAATTCCTGATATTGGTTCTTAATTTGCCTTTAGCTCTTCGAACCCGTGTACTGTTGTCCTACTCTCAATTTCATTAGAAGTACTTTCTGGATTTATCTTTTCCATAGAATTTATTATTTTCTATACCCAATAAGATCACCTTTTAGAATACTTCTTTTAAGGTGGAAAGTACCAGTCCCTTCATTGATTCTACCATGACTGAGCCCCTTCACTCATTGCTAATCCCTGCTCTGCCTCTGATAGTTAAATGCATCCCTTGTCTCAAGTTTCCAGAACTGCACGCATTACTCAAGGTGTGCTCTGACCAGAGCACTGTACTATGTGGGCATGTCTTTTTCTGGATTGTACTGCATTGTAAAGTCTACAGAAAGCATTCACTTCACATTGTGGTTACTGATATTCAATGAGCTTCAACTCTACTATGATTCCTAGAATGTTTTAAATGCATCCGCATCCTTTTTCATCAGCATTCATGCAGCACATATATCAATCATTGGTGCCTTCGTATGTTCAGTACTTTAAACTAACATTGATATTGCTATTAAATGCACCCCACCTTAAGAAATATGTCAAGGCCTTGCAGAAGTTGCAGAGGAGATTAAGCAGAATGATACCAGAGATGAGAGACTTCACTTACTGGGAGAATCTAGTGTAATTTATATTTAACTTCTCCGTGACGGTAACAGACCGCTCCTGGTACAGGTATATTGTGTATAAGTATAACAGATTTATTAAGCACTTTACATCTAGCACAAAGAAGTAATACTTAATAAGATGATAGTCGCAATCCATTCCTTGGAACCCCAGTAGATAGCCCACCGGGTGACTGCGGCGTGCTCTCTTTTCTCAGGCTTGCTGTGTTCTGTTGACTGAAGTTTCACTTCCTCTGATTTCACGCTGCCTCCATTGTTCAATAGCTGCCAATAACATTAGTTGGTATTAGATATTAGTGAGTAAATTAATGATACAAAAAACACAATTTCTTCAATTTCTTGCAGATGGGCCAGAGAACGTCATTATTGCACCCCTAGGGCCAGTTCGGATAGAACTTGGGAAAGCTCTAAAATTTCATTGTTCTGCCCTATCAGTCCCAGCTGGTGCATATGAATGGTATAATGGACAAAATCTGTTAAAGACAGGACAAACTTACAGCGTTGACTCAGTAAGCTCGAATCATGGTGGGAATTATACTTGTCAGGTTAATAACATCATAACCAAAAAAGACATTAACGCTTCCATACAGGTAACTGTATATGGTAAGTACATACATAATCAAATATGACGTCAAATGTACGTAATTCTTAGGTAGTGCAATCAGAATCATGAACATTTATTATGGCTGTTCGGCCTGTATGACTACTCGATTCACAATGGTGCTAACTAGTCGACCCCCGGAACTAGATTGTATGTCATTATCTTAAATCCACAACCTGCCTACTTTTGGGGCTTCAGTGTCTCTTCTATTTCCCCATACATTTTCAACTGTTTCTTGAACTGTTTATTTCGCTCCCTCTTCGGTGTTATGATTGAATTGCATCATTATCCAATTATCTTCTATATTGTAACAATAATTGACATGAACAATAGGTTATCAACTCCCCTTTTGTGTTTCTAGCATGAAGCCAAGATTTATGCACCCATTACTGGTTTACAGACCAGTGACAACAGTCTTTCACTAGTTACACACCTTTCACAATTTTGAGCACTTCTTTTGTACCTTCTCTTAAACTTCGCTGTTGCAGTGAAAACTATTTAGTTTTTGAGCCCTCATCTCATTCATATCTCCTAATCACTCGCATCCTTGTGAAAGCCAAAACTACACGCAATAATCTACCTATGGCCTGACAGATGTATTATTCAGACTCATCATCACCTCCTTGATTTTTGTATTCAATACACGCATATACATAAAAGACAGAATTCTATTTGTCCTTTTTGCAGAGTTTCTAGTTGTTATCCTGCTTTTAAGTATCGCGCAGCTGCAACACAAAGCACTTAGTTCCTGAATCCCATCAAGAATCTACCATTTATCTCCAATTTTCCATTCAGTTATTGGAACAGATAATAGGGAATTGTGTGTAACAGGTGGTCGCTCCCCAATCGCTGGTTTTTACCATTAGCTAGAGCCGTTCAGGCTAACTCAAAATGTATGGTGGGATCAACGGCATAGTACCTGAACCAGCTTGTCGACCATGGAGTTGCACAGAGTATTTAAAAGGGAGAACATTAATTGTGTAGTGATCAACCATTGGCCTATTGTATTTTTGGCAGCAATTGAAACTTGAAACCAGTCAAACACTATACAACTACAATCTGATCTATGCATTTCTCTCCCAAATACATATTTCTACCGAATTGCAATTGTCTCTGGCGTGTGATGAAACTATTCCTTATTTTGTCTGTTTGCATTTTTCAGATCAAACCAATGGTGACAATAACATAACCAGTGGCTCCATAGCAGGGATAGTGATTGCTGCTCTTATAGTGTGTATGATCAGCGGGATCACTGCATGGTTGGTCAAAAGGAAAGCAGCCGGGTAAATATAGCATTCAGCTGTTACCAACATCTTGAATAGTTTTGTCCAAAGCCCGGTAGATTGAATTAAAGTATGTTTGAAAAAAGTTGTTTCCAAATATTTCTATGTCACACTTCAAATGTATGTTGTGATAAGGCATGTTTCCACTTTTAATATTAACTGATGTTTTCGGATTTATTGGAATCTGCCTCTGCAAACGTCTCATGCTGTAATTACACCCTCCCTCCACTATTGATGCTGCAGTGGCTCAGTTTTGCGTCTCCCAAATCCTCATGCTGCAGTACAGAGAAATATTTAGGCTTCCACCAACTTTAATCTGCTTCCCAAATAGCCCCAAGTTTTAATATTTGACTATAAACAATAATATACATGATAGGTTAAAATAAGGACAAACTGTTAGACTTTGTACTGGTAACCAGAATAATAACTCCATGTCCATATCAAATTATTTGCTCTAGTGGGCTTGACATGAAGTCTTGACTCCTGACGTGGAGATCCACTTGTGTGCATGAAATTTCTTGTTTCCGGTCAGAAAAACAGTTTTCATTAATAATTGGTTCTGAATAATTAGAATTGCTGTTGCAGATCATATTTAATGAATGATTGCAATAAAATATCATTCTGAAAGTTCACATTTTGGTCTGTTGCACAACATTTATTTAGGATGGATGACAGAATGCAGGGACAAAATGCTGCGAACATTAATTCAACCGTAAACAGTAAGTGAAATACTTCAGCCTTTCCACGCTGCTGTGCCAATGCAGGTTTTAACAGTTCTTCTTGATATCAAAGTAATTTCACTAAGCACATATAAAGATTTTGAAGCGTTATGCTTGAACCTAAATGAAGAGAAGTTAATGCAACGGCCCCTGTTGCGTGCTTTGCAAATGAAGTAATTGCATAGCATGCTTAATGCTAGTTTGGAAAAAAAATACATAGGATTACATAGACTATACAGGATAGAAAACGGCCATTCGATCCAACCAGTCCGTGCTGGCGTTTACGCTCCACTCGAGCTTCCTCCCTGCCTTCCTTATCTAATTCTATCAGCAAAAAACACTTTTCCCTTCTCGCTCATATGTTTCTCTAGCATCCCCTTTAAAGACATAAGCACATGTTTAGCACAACGTTCTGTTTAACATAACTCTTTCAACACATGACTAAGATGCGAATGGTGAAAGGAAACAAACCTATACGCAAATTACATCTCAATGAAAATCGTTTAAGTTGCAATCTCTGTTTCTGGCTTCATTTTCATGTGATGGTCTCAGCATGCAGAGATTTGTATGTTGCTTATACCAGCTCAGGAGCTCATGGGATTTTATAGAGATACACAATGGACAAAGAGATGAAAATTTTCCTGAAGCTAAAACATCTATTTTGTTTTCACATTGGGTGTTCCCTTTGTAATGTCAGTCAGCTCGACTAACACTAAAATTATGAAGAGTTGGGGCTAAGTTTGTCCTTCTGCCTTAGCGTAAAAGGGTGATATTTGGATTTATATGGAGAAATGTAAAAAGAGTTTCCAAATTGAATTCACTCATTTTACTTCATCGCTCCAAGATAAAATTCCTCCCAATAAATGGTGGGCTCCAACTGCACCATTTCATCCTAAAATAGAATTTATATCCCAGCTGACTTTAATTTGATAAGCACAGAATCCACACAAAAAAAGTAAAAGAAGAATATTAAATAAAGTTGCAACTCCTTACAATATCTTATTCCATTTGCATCTAGAATTGTTCATTGATATGGAATGATGTCAATTGCTTGAAGGGGTTGGTGAGGAGGTTTGATAGAATGGTACCAGGGATATGGGACTTCGGTTCCGTGGAGACGCTAGAAAAGCTGGGATTGTTTTTCTTTGAGCTGAGAAGGCTAAGGGAAGATTTGATATGGGTGTTCAAAATCATCAAGAATTTTTCTAGAGAGAATATGGAGAAACTGTTCCAGTGGTAGAAGGTTCAATAACCAGAGGACAAAGATTCAGGCTTCTTGTCGAATGATAAATCTGCCCAATGAGATTTTTTAATGCAGTGAGTAGTTATGACCTGGAATACACTGCCTGAAGGGATGGTGGAAGCAGATTCAATAGTAACTTTCGAAAGGGAATTGGATAAATAGTTGATGGGGAAAAAAATGACAGTGCTCTAGGAAAAGGGTGGCAGAATTGGAATAATTGGATAACATGCTCAAACAGCTGCTACAGACACGATGGGCCGAATGGCTTCCTTCTGTGCTGTATCATTCTATGATTCTATTATTGTATTTTTAAGCTGATTACATGTTTGATATTGCCACAGACATCTCCGCTACAGTCGGTGAGAACTCAGCAGGGACCTATGAAAATATTCCAAGAAAGCAAAAGGCTGGTACATTTCTATTAATATTCTACTATATGGGTGAGCTCAGTAAACTACAGGGAATCTATTCTTGTTTACAACCATCGAAGTCAGGGTTCCTGCAGCAGCAGTATACTGGAGTCACATATGACCAGAACAGTGTGGGGGGTGGCAGGCGATCTCGCCTCAGTGCATTAGTGGACCAGTTGGGGTTTTACGACAGTCCAAATATGTATCTGGTGTAGATAGAACATTGGGGTGAATTTTCAATTTTACAACAAAAGCAAAAATCGGGCTGAGCATAAAATGGGCATTCGATTAACTTGTTCCAACTGGAGTTAAAATTGAAAAATCACAGCCTGCAATTTCGTTTCTGGGATGGATAATGTAAGCAAACTCTTCTAACTTTTACTTCGGTATATGTGGTGTTGGATTTAACCATTAATTCAGAAGCAACTATAAGGGATTCTTCGTGTAAATGTTTACATTTCTTTTCATCCAATTGCTTTTGTACAGGAGAGTGCTCCGAAACCACTTGATGAAAACTCCACTTACATGGTAAGGCAATTACTTTGTTCATTCCTTCAAAACATTCACTTTCCGTTTTTAAAAATGTAATTTCAATTCTCTTTTGCTGCGCTCCATATCTCGGCCAATCTGTTTGCTAAAAAGAACGATTTCGTCACTTTTAACAGGGATTAAAGCTGCATGAACAGTCTGTTTACAGTGATCTGATGAGGTAAGTGGGTAGAAAAATTACAACCGTTCCACCATGTTGAGAAAAAAAATACATAGATATTTTATTTGTTCCCAGGATAGGGGTTTCACCTGTTTAGGCAGTGTTTATTTCTGATCCCCAGGAGCTCTAACAGCATTAACTATCCACTACAGGACTGGTGAGAGATATAGACTGTATTGGGTGACAGGATTCTTTCCCGGAAGGACATTACTCAACCAGTTGGGTTGAACAACAATTGCAATTTCACAAGATTTTTCTGCTGCTAGCACACAAATTTGCAGTTATATTGAGTACAATTCCAGAGGCTGCTATGGTGAGCTTTGAACTCTAGGCTCCTGGGATGCCAGTCCTCTCGGATAACGTGCCCTATTTGAGATTAAAGTATGTAATAATTGAGTATTTTATTGTAATGACTCCGACTTGTAATATTCCCCTACACTAAAGGGAAATTGCTGTGCTGTAAGGAGCACAGAAGATCTTGATCGAGCAAGCTTCCTGTTTGTTCTGTGCTTTTTCAGACATCTCATGAGATGGTGGGCTGGTGGCTTGGGGGCAGGGGACGCTACAATTCATCTAACCTTCCGGAAATGGAGAGCAGGAAATCAGTGTTTTAACGAAAGGCCATATGTGCCAGTGTTTGGGCCTATCAGCTCCTGTTTCTCCAGGTGATGTTAAGAATTTACTCTTCTAATCTAATCAATCGACTGATGAGCAACGCCACTGGAGAGCTGCTATTTTCTACATATATTTAAAGAAGACATTGAATCTGTCCTGTATTGGCCATGCATTCCAAGTATACATCGCATAAACTAATCCATAGTTACTTCAAATTTACAGCAGTCAAGCAAATTTTACTTTTTGAGCATATCTCGCATCTTCATTCCCAGTGAATTCAGCGGCTTTGTGCAATATCACACACCCAACATCCCACTGCACCCTTGAAGGAGCATATATTGCCACTTCACATCAGCAAATAAATCTGTTATTATTTCCCTAAAGCAGCATATTACACTGAATTTGTTCTTGTTATCCCATAATTTTGTTTCCACAGACCTTAACTCTATTGGTGACACGTAGGGCATTGCTGACTTGTGCCTGGCTACAATAGAAGGACAACTAATTGAAGAAGATGTTGCTGCAAGATACTTATCTCACCATTCCGTTAAAATCCTTGTTCTCTGCTAACCCGCAGCCCAATCTCGAGGTTTCCCCTGAAATATTCTCTCTCAACCGGTCTACTAAGCAATTCCTCATATTCATGATTTCAATTCCTTATCAACACCCCTTGCCCTCTCGCCTCTGATTTCACTCCGATTCTGTCCTCACAAAACCTCTCCCTCCATAGAAACTCCCTTACTCATGTACATTTCCACTCTCAAACTTTGCATCTAAGGTGCCCTCTCTACTTCCATGGTCTCTATCGCAGGCTAGGCCATCTCGGACATGTATCTCTCATCAACAATGTCCCCTAACCACCTAATCGATGTTGTCTCTAAGTCCTTCAATCTCAAGTTTTCATCCTGGTATTTAATTCGATTCATGGCCTCACCCCTCCCTATCTCTGAAACTTTGTCCAACTCTGCACCCCTCTCCACCCCACCAAGCATTTTGCATTCTTCCGACTTTTGTGTCTTCTTCCCTCCCTTCATCGCACCATTGCTAATCATGCCTTCAGCCAACTAATTCCCAGCTTCTCAAATTCCCATCCCTAACACTCTTCCTTCGTCTCCTATGGCTCCTCTATATCACGGAATCCTCCCCTTTCCCTCCTGCACGATGCAAGCAATCATTTTTATATAATTAAATGCAGTAAAGTTCGCTTATTTATGCCGATAATTCAATGATTGGATATCAGCAGTTACGTAAAGCAGTGTCTGCTCCTTCTCTGCCAAAAGGGGAGTGTGAGCTTTCACCCTGGGTAGCTGAATTTTATGGGCTTGTTAATGTTAGGAAAGAACACCTGTTGCGTAGATTTGCAATTTGCCACCCGGGCATTAAACTGGCACTGGGCATGTACCACCCTTTATCAAAACCGCCTGCTATTTATTTCCCGAATGGACCATGGCTATATAATGGGTTGCCAATCCACAACAATAGCTTAATGTGCACAAGGCAACGTGGAAATCTTCCATAATGTTTAATTGGAGCTTGAATTGTACATTGCATCAAAGCCTTGCCACTCCCGGAAGACCAGGTGCTCACTCTGTTGACCGCCGATGTAAGGGGTGTTCTACGTGGAGTGAACACACGAAAGGCTGCTGGACCGGATAGCATCCCTGGATGGTTACTCAAGGAATGTGCTGATCAGCTGGCTGATGTCTTCACCACCATCTTCAATCTGTCATTGGCCCAGGCAATAGTCCCTACATGCTTCAAGACCGCTACCATTATTCCTGTGCCAAAACAAACGGCTGTGACGTGCCTGAACGACTATCGACCTGTCGCACTCACACCCATCGTAATGAAGTGTTTCGAGAGACTGGTCCTGACTCACATCAAAGCCAGTGTTCCCGCCTCTCTTGACCAACACCAGTTTGCCTATCGTGCAAACAGATCAATGGAGGATGCAATCATAACTGCTCTACACTCGGCACTGAATCACTTAGATGGTAAAGAGACCTACATCAGAATGCTGTTCATAGACTACAGCTCAGCATTCAACACTATCGTCCCCAACAAGCTGGCCACCAAACTCCAAACTCTTGGCCTAAACACTTCCCTCTGCAACTGGACCCTGGACTTCCTAACAAACAGACCCCAGCCTGTCAAATATATAACCACACCTCCCCCCACCTGACCCTGAACACGGGAGCCCACAAGGATGTGTGCTGAGCCCCCTCCTCTACTCCCTCTTCACCCACGACTGTGTGGCTGTTCATGGTTCCAACACCATCATCAAGTTTGCGGATGATACCACGGTAGTAGGCCAGATCACCAACAATGATGAGTCAGCCTACAGGGAGGAGGTCCAGCATCTCGTGAAGTGGTGCGCCGATAACAACCTGGCCCTGAACATCAAGAAAACCAAAGAAATCATTGTGGACTTCAGGAAGTCTAAAGGCGGAAGTCACACCCCCATCCACATCAATGGGGCTGTGGTGGAAAGGGTGGACAGCTTTAAGTTCCTCGGAGTCCACATCACGGAAGACCTCTCCTGGTCCCTCAATACCTCCTCTCTGGTGAAGAAGGCCCAGCAGCGCCTATATTTCCTAAGGAAGCTGAAGGGATGTAACCTGTCACCCCTGATCCTCTCTAACTTTTACCGCTGCACAATAGAGAGCATACTGACAAACTGTATCACAGTATGGTATGGCAGCTGTAGCTACTATGACTGGAAAGCCCTGCAGCGGGGTAGTCAAAACTGCCCAATGCATTACCGGCACCCAGCTACCGACCATAGAGCACATATACCAGAAACGCTGTTTACGGAGGTCACGGTCCATCATCAAAGACCCTACCAACCCCAGCCACAGTCTGTTCGCCATCTGGGAGACGCTACAGATGCATTCGCACCCGTACGACCAGATTTAGGAACAGCTTCTTTCCCAGGGCTGTCATCCTACTGAACTCCACAAATAAACTCTAAAGCCTGCACATCTGCCAATGCACTTTATTATGGTTATGCTTATGTTAATGTATTACAAGCCAAATGTATGTTGAATGTTTAAATGTCTTAAACTAAATGTACACTCTCAGGAGCCGCAAGCCTACATTTCGTTGTACTGCACTTGTGCACTAACAATGACAATAAAAGTTGATTTGATTTGATTTGATTTGATTTGATTTGATTCAGAATCAAACCTACCCAACTGAGTTAACTCCCATTTCTGCATTAAGTATGTCCAGTTGCAAAAAAAGAATTGGAATAATATAAGCACCTGTGAACTGTTATATCACTGAGCAGTGAAAACAGACAACCAGCCAGATTTTCAACATATTAGTCGGCCCAATTCTAGTGAGACAGATCGGCTGCCCAGTGTAGAAACTGCCCGATTTTTATTTTTCTTGTTGCGATAGCCATTTCAAGGTTTAAGCTGTGGGCAAGTTGAAACCTTTATCCATCATTTTCAACTTCTCCAAAGCAAATAAACCATGTTTATAAAATATGGCCCAGAAATTCGTGTCGGGGGATTCCCGCGGGTGCAAGCTCCCGGCCTACACTTACCTAGCGCCGGCAGTTGAGGCCTGGGCCTGCATGCATTTCCTGTCTGTGGCCCGGTCCAGCTCCCGGTGCGCTGTGCTTGCGTGATCCAGCGCCGTACTTAGTGCGATGCGTCAGCTGGGATCACGTGAGCACGGGGGAACCAATCGGAGGAGGGAAAAGTTTAAAATTTGAAAAAAACATCACCGTATTTAAATTAACTATAAATAACTTTAAATAACTATTTTAAACAATAATTTACATTTTTGAAAAAAATAATTTTATAAAAAATCGGGGCTAAAAATATACTTACCTTAGTGTAAATTATTTAAAAATAATAAAACAGTGGAAAAAATGTTCTAATTTTAATTAATTGACCACTTACCTTTTAAAATGAAGTCCTTACGTCTGGTTTTTAAATGTGCAAAAAGTAGAGGCCTTCACATACGGGCAAACCTGTAAAAAAAGAGGAACTTCAACGCGCACGCACAGATTTCTGTGCGCACACGTTCGAACTCTAAACCCCTTCGTTCAGAGGATCGGAAATGCTGGTTTCCCGCGCATGCTTAGTGCATGCAAGAAACTGGCACTTCCATCGGGTCCACGCGTGGGTACTCTGTCCGTACTCACGCATTGGGACCCGAATTTCTGGGCCAATGTGTAAAATGTAGAGGGCTTCATGCACAGGCAAACCTATAAAAAAAAGTGGAAGTTCAACGCGCACGCGCAGACTCCTGCGCGCACGCATTCGACCTCTGAACCCCTTGGTTCAGAGGATCGGAAATGCCAGTTTCCCACGCATGCGTAGTGCATGCAAGAAACCGGCACTTCCATCGGGTCCACGCGTGAGTACTCCGTCCGTACTCATGCGTTGGGACCCGAATTTCTGGGCCATTAAACATTTTGTGCACGCACATGCGCTTCTTGCCTGTAGCAATTTATTTCATGTTGTCACGTTTTGCATCAATTTTTCAATTCAGCATTCCTAAGTCTTTCTTTATAATCGAATCATCTGCATTAACATTTACAGTGCATTTACTCCCTTCCACCCATAGCTATCCAATGGCGCCTCAGTTTGGCATCTCCCAGCTCCTCAGCCTGGACTGGCAAGAAACTCTAATTTTCCAAAAATCTCTGCTTCACTGCTTCCCAAATTGCAGTGATGTTTGTGATTTGAATATAAATATCATTTCAATTCAATACAATACGGACAGAATGCTGAATTTAATATCGGAACTGACTTAGGAACATTAGAAGCAGCAGTAAGCCATTGAATCACTGGGGCCCGCTCCACCTTTCAATGACATAATAGCTTATCTGCCTTTGCACCAGATCCCTTAATAACCTTACGTAACAGCCCGTAAAACCCTCCTGCCATAGGACTAACCACCCTAATGGCTGGTATGAAGATGGTTACGGTCACGGAAGGAGCGTTAACGTGGCCAGAAATCCTTCCACCACTTCATACAGTTCCCCAAAGGGAACAGTGTGAAGACACGTACGACGACGACCTTACGTAACAATAATCTATCTAACTTAGTCTTGAAAACTCCAGTTTCCCCAGTATCCACGGCCTTTTGGGGGAGAGAGTTACAATTTTCTACTCTGCGAATACAATTTAGCTCTTAAATGGCCTCTCTGCACTGATATCAATAAGCGGCTGATTGCACTGGGCATAGCAAAGAGAAGTCTCGACCACATCCCGGCTCTAATGATGAAGGCCTGTGCTCCAGAATCAGCCAGCTCTCTAGCCAAGCTGTTTCAGTAGAGTTACAAAACTGACACATCCCTGACAATGTGAAATATTGCCAATGTATTTCCTGTCCAAAGTTGGACAAATCAAACCCCGCCTATTACTGCCCTCATCTTCATCACCAGTGCTACCAAGCAGGAATTACTCACCAATTACCTGCTTACCGATGCTTAGTTTGAGTTTTGCTGGGACCACTCGCCTCCCGAACTCAATACGGTCTTTGTTCAAAGATGGAGAAATTAGCTTAATTCCAGAGGTGAGTTATGAGTTCCTGCCCTTGTCATCAAAGCAGCATGCGTCTGAGCGTGACACCAAGCAAACGTAGTGTTACCGAAGTCAGTAGGGATCAGGGTTAAAATTCCACGTGGCTGGAGTCATACCTAGCACAAATGAAGATGGTTGTGATTTGTGGAGGCAAATTATCTCAGACCAAGTACACGCAGCAGGTGATCCTCAGGGCATCGCCATAGGCAAAACTATATTCAGCTGCTTCACTGATATTCAGTGAGATTTTGAGGGAATCACAGAAAGTGGAGATGCAGGTACATCACGCAATTATGAAGGTCACCCCTCTGTCTTCTATACTCAAGGGAATAGAAGACAATGATATTCAACTTGTCTTCATAATATAACATTCTAACCCCCGATAATGAATTTACGCTGCACCAATTCCAAGGTCAATATATTCTTCCTGAGGTGTGATGTCTAAAACTGAAAGCAGTACTCCAAATGATGTCTGCCCAAGGCTCAACACAAATGAAGCATGACTTTCTCCCCTTTGTATTACATCCTCCTTAAGATATCGCAAACATTCGATTCAACATTTCGTTGGCTTTTCTTACCTGGTTACTGGCTTTTAAGAATTTGTGCACTTGGAGTCCCACATCCCTTTGTTCCTCTACAGTTACTGGTTCAGACTACAACAGGTAAATCGTGCTTGACTAATCTACTGGAATTTTTTGAGGATGTAACTAGTAAATTAGATAAGGGAGAACGAGTGGATGTGGTGTATTTGGACTTTCAGATGGCTTTCGATAAGGTTCCACATAAGAGATTAGTGTGTAAAGTTAAGAAACATGGGATTGGGGGCACGGTATTGACTTGGATAGGGAGCTGCTTGGCAGATAGAAAGCAAAGAGTTGTAATAAACGGGTCTTTTTCCGGGTGGCAGGCAGTGACTAGTGGGGTACCGCAGGAATCGGTCCTTGGACCCCAGCTATTCACAATATATACTAATGATCTAGAAAAGGGAACTTGATGTAATATCTCCAAAGTTGCAGACAACACAAAGCTGGGTGGGCGTGTGCGCTGCGGGGAGGGGGATGCCGAGAAACTACAGGATGATTTGGACAGGTTGGGTGATTGGGCAGAAGCATGGCAGATGCAATATAACGTGGATAAATGTGAGTTTATCCATTTTGGTGTCAAAAACAGGAAGGCAGATTATTATCTGAATGGCAGTAGATTGGGAGAAGGGGAAGTGCAACGAGTCCTGGGTGTCCTTGTGCACCAGTCGCTGACCACAAGCATGCAGTTGCAGCAGGCGGTTGAGAAGGCAAATGGTATGTTAGCCTTCATAGCGAGAGTGTTTGAGTACAGGAACTAAGATGTCTTGCTGCAGTTGTACAGGGCCTTGGTGAGACCACATCTTGAGTATTGTGTGCAGTTTTGGTCGCCTTATCTGAGGAAGGATATTCTTGCATGGAAGGAGTTCAGCGAAGATTCACCAGGCTGATACCTGGGATGGCAGGAATGACGTATGAGGAGAGATTGTTTCGATTGTGTTTATACTCACTGGAGTTTAGAATAATGAGAGGGGATCTCATTGAAACTTATAAAATTCTGGCAGGACTTGACAGACTAGATGCTGGAAGCATGGTCCCGATGGTTGGGTAATCCAGAACCAGAGGTCACAGTCTAACGATAAGGGGTAGGCCTTTTAGGACAGAAATGAGGAGGAATTTCTTCACCCAGAGAGTGGTGAATCTGTGGAATTCTCTACCACAGAAGGCAGTAGAGGCCAATTCTTTAAATATATTCAAGAAGGAGTTGGATATATTTCTTAAAGCTAAAGAAATCAAGGGATATGGGGAGAATGCAGGGACAGGGTACTGAGTTTGGATGATCAGCCATGATTGCACTGAATGACGGAGCAGGCTCGAGGGGCCGAATGGCCTACTCCTGCTCCTATTTTCTATGTTTCTATGTGTCTATGTTTCTACTTGGAGTACTGTGTACAGTTATGGGCACCGAACGATTGAATGGATATACTAGCATTGGATCGAGTGCAGCGCTGATTCACCAGAATGTTACCAATGAACCAAGAACTAAATTATGAGGAGAGGTTACATAGTTTGTATTCCCCAAAATTTTAATGTTAGATGGTGGTTTGATTGACTTACTTATAATTTTGAAAGGAATTGATAGGGTAGATAGCGAGAATCCTTTTGCACTGGTGGGGGTGTCTAGGACAAAGGGATATTATCTTACAGTGAGAGTCACTCCATCAGGAGACAAATTAGGAAACAGTTCTTCAAACAAACGGTGGTAGAAATGTGGAACTCTCACCAACAAAAAGCAGTAGATGGCAGCTCAATTAATAATTCTAAATCTAAGATCGATAGATTTTTGCTAGCCAAGGGTGTTAAGGGATATGGAGTAAAGGCGAGTGAATAGAGTTAGGATACAGGTCAGCCATGATCTCATCTACCCTTTAACCCCAGTATCATTCTAATGAACAAGCTCGGTGGGTGGAATGGCCTAATTCTGTTCCTATATTTTTCACCATTTAGGAAATACTCTGATTTATCATTCTTGGGTCCAAAGTAGATGACCTCACCTTTGCTCAGGTTGAAGTCAATTTGTCAGATTTTTGCCCAATAACTTAAACTGCCTTTGTCTCTTTTAAAATTCCTGTTCCCATCGCCACTACTTATTGCCCGCCTATCCTAGCAGCATCTGAAAACTCGGATATTCACCTCTCTGTTCCTTCATCCAAGTCGTTAGCAAATATTGTTAAACTTTGAGGTCCCAGAACATATGCCTGACCAGCAGCCCTCATCACTTCCTCCCAATTTGATATCTCTATTCCCATTCTCTATCACCGAGCTCCCAAGCAGGGAATTACAAAACAATGGAGAAGTTGAAAATGTACAGAAGGCTTTTTTATTTGTTGTGTGTACTCGTCATTAAACAATACGTTTATTTTAACATATTTGGAGAGAAAATGGAACTTTGCTGAACTATAGATTTATTGGACTCAGGGGTAAAACTGGAGCATGACGAAGTTGGAAATACAATAACTATGCAGTGAATTAAAAAGTATTAATATTTTGTTTCTATTTAATGTAGCTTGAGATTAAATGAAACTCTTAGCAGAAACATAGCAGTGAAGTGAAAGTGTTCGCTGCTGGCCCCGAAGTAGGGTCCACACAAAGTCCTCCCAATCCTTGTGTTGGAAACTTCGGGTTTTCCGACGTTGATTTCATTTGAACGGAACTTGATGGGAGTCCCCTTGTTGGAACTGCTGTGACATCAACAGGCTGTCGAAGCATCCAATCAAAAGGTAGAATTCTCACTGACAGCGAACAAGGAAGTGAGGGAGCTCTTAAAATTCTAACTTTTAAAAATGTTTGGAGGGAGCAAAAATAAAATTGGGGCTCTCACATGGGGAAAAGGCAAACCTAATATAAAGATGCACGAACTTAATTTTGTGGGGGAGAAATTTAATAAAAAGTTATTTATTTTACTAAAATGGCCAAATTTCACATTTCACATTATCAAAAGTAGTTGTCCATACCCTTTACCTTTGTTTAGCGGTCATTACGCTGTTAAAAGCCCAGTTACTTTGTGTCTAATTTTAGTGAGGAAATTAACAGCGTCTTTACTATAGAAGAGCCAAAGTTTTCATCAGTTTCAATGAAGTATGTGATTTCCCTGATTCTGTGGGGGTAGTGGTGGGAGCACAGCGCATCCAGTTTCGGAGCTTTCATTGACAGATCACATGCAGCAAAACCTGAAGTTGCGGCCTGTTTCAAAGGTGGTATGACAGCGTACTCTCGTATCAACTGCAAATTCAGGGCCATAGAAACTCTCCTGTACAATACATGTGTCACGAGTGAGTGCAATGATGAAAGAGTTAACTTACAAGGTGGTATTTCTGATCTCGGCAGACTCTGCCAGTTTAACACAATATTCAGAGAAATCAGTATCAGGGAAGACTGCCATGGGGGGATAAGAAGGTGAAAATGTTCAGTTTACACAACCTCTTCCACAGCACCAGTAGCCACAACGTCTGGATTTCCTTCTGACTAACTGCATTCCAACCGTTAAATTGTAGAAAGGAAATGGCAGCTGTTCAGCCCTGCAGAGGCATTTAGAGAAAGACTTGTGCGACCCAGGATTTGGTGGCAGTTAAATAAGCTGTTTGTGGAAAAGAAAACGCAAATTTACTAAGGCCCGTTGTCTAAAATCTAGACCATGGTTTGTGGAGAGAACTTTATTACATAGAATTATACTGATGCATGGATACATACTTGAAGGGGGAAATTTGCAGGCTATTGGCAAAGTGTAGGGGAAAGGGACTAATCGGATAGCTCTTTCAAAGAGGTGGCACAGGAATGTTGGGCCGAATGGCCTCCTCCTGTGATGTGTCGTTCTATGATTCTATGAATAACATGGAATTTACAGCATGGAAACAATGATTAGTTTCTCTGGAATGTGAGAAGGAGGACTTGCATTTAAATAGGGCCTTTCACTGCCTCAGTACGTCCCAACAGGCATTACAGCCAAAGAAGAACTTTTGGAGTGTATTCACTGTTGGAATGTGGGAAGAGCGGCAGCCAATTTTCACACAGTAAGGTCCCATAAACAGCAATGTTATATTGGTCATATAATCTTTTTAAGTGATGTGACTGAGGGATAAATATTGATCAGCACATCGTGGATAACTCCCCTGCTCTTCTTTGAAATAGTGTCATTCTTGCCTACATCCTGAAAGAACAGATCGGGCCTTGGTTTAACATCTCAACTGAAAGCCGGCACCTATGACAGTGCCTCACTCCCTCAGTGCTGCACCGGAGTGCCAGCCTAGATTTTTGAGCTCAAGTCTTTGGACTGGGACTTGAGCCCACATTCTTCTCACTCAGAGTTAAGAATGCTACGAACTGAGCCACGGCTGAGACAAGTGCATTATTCGCTTCTTCTACTGTGTAAGCTGACACAATGTAATTATTCAACAAGTCTGCTGTTTCCATTTTTGTTCATTTAGAATGTTGTCCGAAAGTCTTTTTAAAGGAATGTTACTTGCCACTTTTAAGCACAAGCCTGGATGTTGTCTGGGACTTGATGCATGTGGGTACGGATTGCTTCATTTTTCTGTAAATTGAAGTGAACTGGTCTTTGATAAAGAAGCTGCAATAGGTCTATGACACTGCCCTGAAGAATTATTGACAGGAGAGAAGAGGCACGTCTAGAGGTGATACTCCTTGTCATCCAGTAGGCAGCCTGTGACCTGATGGCCTGGTTCCGATAAAGGCCGAATCGAGGACTGGTTAAAGAATAGATCAGTAAAGTTACCAGAGACAGGGCAGAGCCCATCATGATGCGCTGCCTGTGGTCATAAAGAAGCTGCATATTCAGGGAGTGGAACCCCTTCCTTTTGAGAATAAAGGCAGGGTGATGCATTTAGAATGCAGCTGCAAGGAAATTGTGATGTCCAGTGACAACATTCCCAAAAATGAATGCTTCACTCATCCCCTCACTGCATCTTTAAACTATTCACCTTTTCATTACTCCCCTTTCTACCACCCTCTCAGTCCCATCACCATCTCTACTTCTTCCTTGTTGAATACTGCATCCTCCCCACTCTTGTTCCACTTTCAGTTACCTTACTTTTAAGTCTCCATTCACTCCGCAATTCCCACTTGCTTCCACAAAGATGGATAGTGAGGGGCCAGAGCCCTTCCCTCTCTAACCATTTTCCTCTTCTACTCACCCTACCGTCCCTTTCGATCTGTTTTCATCACAAAATGTTTTATTTCCTTTCCAAGCTAATCTTTAGAAAATGTAAAATTAGGATCAGGGGATGCACGCTACCTGTTTTTCTCTCTATCTGTCTCTGCTCTTTGTAACACACATTTAAGCATTTCGCATCAGGCTTTTTAATCAACGAAACATAGAAGAGATAACTTGCTAGCTTCATAATGAAATATTTTTGGAAACTTTAATATTAACTTGAGGGAAGATTTTCACTCTCTCTAAAGCACACACACAAAAAACTACTCCTCCGTATTATATTTTTTGAAATTGATAGAATACAATTCAAAAGCTACCACTGTTATGGAATCAGTACTCATTTTTTTACACTCACACACAGTCAGGCACACAGAGTCTAACTTTATCTCCCTCCATCTAAACAATATCTCAATAAGACTTTTATGATCTGGAATGCACTTTTGGGGAACTGTATAAAGTGGTGGAAGGATTACTGTCCGTGTTAACGCTCCTTCCGTGACAGTAACCATCTTCATACCAGCCATTAGGGTGGTTAGTCCTATGGCGGGAGGGTTTTACGGGCTCCCACAACCCATACGAGGGGGGGGCACCCACACCCAAGGACGCAAGTATCCCGCTGGATGTCAACCCAGAATTTAGAGCCGGAGCTCCGACTCCACTTGCCGGGACTGTCTGGAGCGGGGCTTGAAACCCTACACCTTCTGGCCTAGCGGCGGGGATGCTACCACTACGCCAAAGGCCCACTCCACATTAAATGGTGAAAATTTAGGTTAAAAATTATATTGTATTTCCTGTATAACCTCTGACTTCAGATTCTGCCAAGATACCAGGAGTTACCCACTCTCCCAAACATTTGGATTTAGTTATTCTCTCTCTCTGCTAAATGTTCTCTGTTGCGATGAACTTGATAATATTGCACTGTGCTAGATACCTCTGAAGGGACAGGAAAACTGCATATCTGAAAGCTAAACAGCAATTGCTTATAAATGCACAGCAGGCCTGTCAGTGTCTGAAAAATAATCATAGAATCATACAGCACAGAAAGTGACCATTCGGCCGGACACCTTGAAAGAGTTATCCAATTAGCCTCACTCCCCTGATCTTTCAACATAGCCCTGGATTTCTTTGCCTGTTCAAGTTTTAATTCAATTCCCTGTTGAAGGTTAGGATTGAATCTGTTTCCACCACCCATTCCGGCAGTGCATTCCAGATCATAAAAGAGCGAATAATGTTTAATTTCTGAGCAAAACTTTGGGCACTTGAAGTTAACCAGACCCTTCCGCCCATTTCCTGTATCTTGCCAATAATTTCTATTAATATGTCATGTAAACAGCACCCCGTGATCGTCGGAGACAACGCTTTATTTTCAGTGCGGCCGTCGCTGTGTGGACCGGCACAGATGGAGATCCGAGTACTGAATACAAAACACGGGCTGAGTTATTCCTCCCGAATGGTCGCTCCTGCTGAAGTCAGTGACAGCTTCGGACAGTGGAGAGTACACTGTTACCATGGTTCCATTCACCGGGACTCCAGCATCAGCAAACATCACTCTACATGTACTTGGTAAGTGAAAGGTTTTAGTGGGGAAAGGATTGTTCATATAATATTTTAATTATATTCATGTTACAAGTCATTCCTTATTTCCGGGGTCCTGCCAAACATATACTCCTCAATCAATGTAACAAAAGGAACCCCGCATTATCTGGTCATTATCAATTTGCTGCTTGTGGGAAGGTACTGAGCTCAAATAGGCGGATGCTATCCCACATTGACTACACTTGAATAAGTACTTCATTGGCTGTAAAGTGCTTTGGGACGTGAAAGACGCTATATAAATCCAAGAGTTTTTTTGGTTCAATCAGCACCTTAAAGAAAACGAGGCGGTAACGTTTCACCTGGCATTGTTGCACAGCTGGGGGCATACTTTTTGAATAAAGGGTTAAGTGACTTATTTCCTGGAATTAAACAGATGGAAATGGAGTGAGTGCCGCGAAGATTCACTAGGCTGATACCTGGGATGGCAAGAGTGACGTACGAGGAGAGATTGGGTCGATTGGGCTTATACTCGCTGGAGTTTAGAACAATGAGAGGAGATCTCATTGAAACTTGTAAAATTTTAACAGGACTAGACAGACTAGATGCAGGAAGGATGTTCCCGGTGGCTGGGGAGTTCAGAACCAGGGGTCACAGTGGAAGGATAAGGGTTGAGCCATTTAGGACTGAGATGAGGTGGAATTTCTTCACCCAGATAATGGTGAACCTGTGGAATTCCCTACCACAGAAGGCAGTGGAGGCCAATTCATTAAATATATTCAAGAAGGAGTTAGATATATTTCTTAAGGCTAAAGGGATCAAGGGATATGGGGAGAAGGCAGGGACAACGTACTAAATTTGGATGATCAGCCATGATCTCATTGAATGGCGGAACAGGCTCGAGGCGCCGAATGGCCTACTCCTGCTCCTATCTTCTATGTTTCTATGTTTCTATGTAGATATGGATTGTGCAGCATTTTGCTGCGGATGTTTCAATGTCGAAGGAAGTTAAAAGGGGAACGGGGAATCACATTGGATCATTCATAAAGCAACTCAGCTGAAAAGCCACTTTCTCACATAACTGATATAAATATCTCTAGTTCTGCTTTGGAGCGTGCGACCCTGGTGGGCAGCGAATCACGGAAATCCCCATGCAGCCACAATAATCTCGTTGTCTCAACAAGGATGCATACTAGTCACCTGATTTTGCTCAATAAGCAGTTCATCCAATAGCTTCCTTACCGAGAGAATGATTAGAATGTGGGAGTCGCTACCACAAGGAGTAGTTGAGGCAACTTTCTGCCGCATAAACACAAAAGGAAAAGCGGCCCAACTGTGACTAACAAAAGAAATTAAGGATAGTATTAGATTCAAAAAGGAGTCATATAAAGTTGCCAGGAAAAGTAGCAAGCCTGAGGATTGGGAGCAGTTTCTGAATAAACAAAAAAGGACCAAGAGATTGATTAAGAGGGGAAAAGTAGACTATGAGAGTAAACTTGCAAGGAACATGAAAGCAGACTGTAAATGCTTCTACAAGTATGTATAAAGAAAACGATTAGTGAACACAAATGTAGGTCTCTTACAGTCAGGAACGGGAGGATTTATAAAGGGAACAAGGAAATGGTCGAGCAATTAAACAAATACTTTGGTTTTGTCTTCACGGAAGAGGACACAAATAACTTCGCAGAAATGCTAGGGAACCAAGGGTCTAGAGAGAAGGAGGAATTAAAGGAAATTAGTAATAGTAAAAAAAAATGCTGGAGAAATTAATGGGACTGAAAGCGGTATAGACCAATTGGGCCAAATGGACTGAACATAAGAACATAAGAAGTAGGAGCAGCAGTAGACCATACGGTCCCTCGGGCCTGCTCCACCATTCAATAGGATCATGGCTGATCCGAACCTAGACTTACGTCCACTTCCCTGCCCGCTCCCCGTAATCCCTATTTCCCTTATCAGCTAGGACTGTTTAGGAATCACTTAAAAAATGCATGAATACATGAAATAAATAAAAATATATATTGAAAATTTATTAAAGTGCCATTGAATTAAATATTTTAAACAAAAATGTAGCTTAAAAAATAAATAAATTATGATTTAACAGGGCTAAAATTACACTTAACTTATTGGATAGGGTTTTTAATGTATAAATGAGTGATACAATTTTATTTTACTGTTTTTTAACATTCTTATGCTGGCAAAAGGAGGCATTACGCATGCTTTCACCAGGTGTACGAATTTCACAGGCATTCATCGGGTGGAAGTTGGGCAAATAGCGCAGCTCCCCACCCTCAGAGGCCCATCTCCCGGGGATGCGGAGGATCTGTCAAGAAGATTCTTCACAGATCGCAAGTGTCGGGTTTTAGTGCATGTTCTTCGCATACCTGAACCCGGAACTTGTGCTGCCCCTACGGGCATGTACACACCTCTTACGCACCCATTGAGGCTGCAAAATACGTCCCATTGTGCTTTTAGCATTTGGACACCTGACCTACACGTTCTTGAATTATCATCTATTGCTATTGTATTTTGGGCATTTGCTATATTCTAACCAATAAATACTCAGCATGAAGTTCACTTTATTTGCAGGACATTCATGTTCCTATTTTACAGTGTGTGAATATCTTGAGTCGTCAAACTTCTTTGTTTGAAATATTTAATTCCCTTTCATAGTGGAGAGAAGTGTGCAGGGGTGCTGGCTCAGTGTTGGGACCACTGCACTTTTTGTTATATATTTCTTGACCTGGACTTGGGTATAGAATCAATGGTTACAGAACAGAAGGAGGCCATTCGGACTGTCAAGCCTGTGCCGGCGCTCTGCAAAAGCACTTCAGCTAGTCCCACTCCCCTGCTCTTTCCCTGTAGCCCTGCAATCTTTTTCCTTCAAGTATTTACAAATTCCCTTTTGAAAGCCACTACTGAATCTTCCTCCACCACCATTTCAGGCAGTGCATTCCAGATCCTAACCAATCATTGTGTAATTACTACATTACAATAGTACATTGAAAGTACTCCATTGTCTGTTAAATGCTTTGTGGCATCCTGGGGTCGTGAATGGTGCTCAATGTCTTTCTTTTATAAAGAAATAGTTTTTCCTCATGTTGCATCTGCTTCTTTTGCCAGTCAACTTCAATCTCTACCCTCTGTTTATCGACCCTTCAGCCATTGGGCACTGTTTATCTTTACTTCCTCTATCTAAACCGCTCATGATTTCAAACCACTCCATCAAATCTCCTCTTAGCACGGGGCATAGTGGTTAGCACTGTTGCCTCACAGCGCCAGGGACCCGGGTTCGAATCCAGCCTCGGGTGACTGTCTGTGTGGAGTTTGCACATTCTCCCTGTGTTTGCGTGGGTTTTCTCCGGGTGCTCCGGTTTCCTCCCACAGTCCAAAGATGTGCGGGTTAGGTTGATTGGCTGTGATAAATTGACCCTTAGTGTTAGGGGGATTAAATACGCGGGGATAGGGTGGGATATGTGTTGGTGTAGGGGTTATGGGGATCGGGTGGGATATGTGTCGGTGCAGGCTCGATGGGCCGAAATGGCCTCTATCTGCACTGTGGGGTTTCTGTGATTCTGTGATTCTCTGCTCTAAGGAAAACAACCCCAGCTTCTCCAGTCCGTCCAAGTAACGGTAATCCCTCAGCGCTAGAACTATTATGTACATCTCTTCTGTACCCTCTTTACATCCTTCCTAAAGTATGGTGCCCAGAATGGGCGTAATAATCCTATGGAAGGTTAGGATTGAATCTGTTTCCACCACCCATTCCAGCAATGCATTCCAGATCATAAAAAAGCGAATAATGTTTATTTTCTGAGAAAAAAATCTGTGCACTTGAAGTTAACCAGACGCTTCCGCCCATTTCCTGTATCTTGCCAATATTTTCTATTAATATGTAACATTTAGATTGGAGTTAGTGGAAATAATTTCCAGTCAGGTGAACAGCACCCGGTCCAATCAGCATTGCCTCTTAAGTAAATGCCTCAACTGATCTGTTCTGTAGACCATGAACAGCGTGTCAGTCACCGAGTGTAACAGGGACTGGCGCTGCTCTCTCAGGATGGAGACTCTGCCACTTACCGCGGTAGCTGTTTGCTTATTTATATCTGCGGGTGAGGATCACTTTGTCGGATCATTTGTTTTAGCAATTAAAAAACAAGAGATACAAGAGATGACGCTGTTATCTCTGTCTTGTGTCGGGTTTGTGTCTTTCTCTTTACTTCCTCCTCAATGTGATTTTCTTTCCTCAGTTGAGCCCCAGGGTTTTACTATACATACAGAAAACAGTCGGATGAATGTGACCATCGGAGACAACGCTTTTGTTTCAGTGCGGCCGTCAGCTGTGGTGCTGATAGGGACCTGGGACTTCTGGCTGAAAAGTATCGTTGCGTGGACCGCCACAGCTGGAGATCCAAGTATTGAACACAGAACAGGGACTGAGTTATTCCTCCCGAACGGATCGCTCCTGCTGAAGTCAGTGACAGCTTTCGACAGTGGAGAGTACACTGTTACCATGCTTCCATTCACCGGGACTCCAGCATCAGCAAACATCACTCTACATGTACTTGGTAAGTGGAAGGTTTTTGTGGGGAAAGGGTTGTTCATAAACTATTTTAATTATATTCATCTCACAAGTCATTCCTTATTTCCGGGGTCCTGCCATACATATACTCCTCAATGAACGTAACAAAAAAAAAACCGCATTACCTGGTCATTATCAATTTGCTGCTTCTGGGAGGGTACTGAGCTCAAATAGGCGGCTGCTATTCCACATTGACCACACTTGAAAAAGTACTTCATTGGCTGTAAAGTGTTTTGGGACGTGAAAGATGCTTTATAAATGCAAGTCGTTTTTTTGGATCAATCAGCACCTTAAAGAAAACCAGGTGGTCACGTTTCACGTAAATGTTTCACAGCTGGGGGCATATTTTGTGAATAAAGGGTTAATTGGCTTATTTGGCTGGTATTAAACAGATGGAAATGGAGTGAGTGCCGCGAAGATTCAGCAGACTGATACCTGGGATGGCAGGAATGACGTATGAGGAGAGATTGGGTCGATTGGGATTATACTCGCTGTAGTTTAGAAGAATGAGAGGGGATCTCATTGAAACTTATAAAATTCTAACAGGACTAGACAGACTAGATGCAGGAAGGATGTTCCGGATGGCGGGGGAGTCCAGAACCAGGGGTCACAGTCTAAGGATAAGGGCTAAGCCATTTAGGACAGAGATGAGGGGGAATTTCTTCACCCAGAGAATGGTGAACTTGTGTAATTCTCTACCAAAGAAGGCAGTGGAGGCCAATTCATTAAATATATTCAAGAAGGAGTTGGATATATTTCTTAAGGCTAAAGGGGTCAAGGGATATGGAGAGAAGGCAGGAACAGGGTACTGAATTTGGATGGTCAGCCATGATCTCATTGAATGGCAGAGCAGGCTCGAGGGGCCGAATGGCCTACTCCTTCTTCTGCCTTCTATATTTCTATGTTTCTGTGTAAATATGGATTGTGCAACATTTTGCTGCGGATGTTTCAATGTGGAAGGAAGTTAAAAGTGGAACGGGGAATCACATTGGATCATTCATAAAGCAACTCAGCTGAAAAGTCACTTTGATACTTAACTGATGAAAATATCTCTAGTTCTGATGTGGAGTGTGCGACCTTTGTGGGCAGTGAATCACGGAAATTCCCATGCAGCCACAATAATCTCACTGTCTCAACAAGGAAACATACCAGTCACCTGATTTTCCTCAATAAGCAGTTCATCCAATAACTTCCTCGCCCGCAGAATGATTAGAATGTGGGAGTCGCTACCACAAGGAATAGTTGAGGCACATTTCAGGCGCATAAGCACAAAAGGAAAAGCTGGCCAACCATGACTAACAAAAGAATTTAAGGATAGTATTAGATTCAAAGAGGAGTCATATAAAGTTGCCAGGTAAAGTAGCAAGCCTGAGGATTGGGAGCAGTTTCGAAATAAACAAAAAAGGACCAAGAGATTGATTAAAAGGGGAAAAATATAATATGAGAGTAAACTTGCAAGGAACATAAAAGCGAACTGTAAACGCTTCTACAAGTATGTAAAAAGAAAAAGATTAGTGAACACAAATGTGGGTCTCTTACAGTCAGAAACGGGAGAATTTATAATGGGGAACAAGGAAATGGTGGAGCAATTAAACAAATACTTTGGTTTTGTCTTCACGGAAGAGGACACAAATAACTTCGCAGAAATGCTATGGAACCAAGGGTCTCGTGAGAAGCAGGAATTAAAGGAAATTAGTATCAGTAAAAAAATAATGCTGGAGAAATTAATGGGATTGAAAGCGGTATAGACCAATTGGGCCAAAGGGACTGTTTTGGAATCACTTACAAATGCATGAATATAGGAAATAAATAAAAATAAATATGGAAAATTAATTAAAGTGCCATTGAATTAAATATTTTAAACAAAAATGTCGCTTAAAAAATAAATAAATAATGATTTAACAGGGCTAAAATTAAAGTTAACTTATTGGACAGGGTTTTCAATGTATAAATGAGTGATACAATTTAATTTTTCTGTTTTATAAAACTCTTATGCTGGTAAAAGGAGGCCTTACATCTGCTTTTACCAGGTGTAAGTATTTCACAGGCATTCAGCAGGTGGAAGTTGTGCAAATAGCGCAACTCCCCACCCACAGAGGTCCATCTCCCGGGGATGCGGAGGATCTGTCAGGAAGATTCTTCACTAATCGCAAGTGACGGGTTTTAGTGCATGTGCTTCGCATACCAGAACCCGGAACTTGTGCTGCCCCTACGGGCGTGTACACACCTCATATGCACCCATTGAGGTTGCAAAATACGGCCCATTGTGCTTTTCGCATTTGGACACCTGACCTACACGGATTATACGCCGTTCTTGAAATATCATCTATTGCTATTCTACTTCGGGCATTAATTATATTCTAACCAATAAATACTCAGCATGAAGTTCAGTTTATTTGTAGGACATTCATGTTCCTATTATACAGTGTGTGAATATCTTGATTCGTCAATCTTCTTTGTTTGAAATATTTAATTCCCTTTCATAGTGGAGATCAGTGTGCAGGGGTGCCTTGGCTCAGTGTTGGGACCACTGCTCTTTTTGTTATATATTTCTTGACCTGGACTTGGGTATAGAATCAATGGTTACAGCACAGAAGGAGGCCATTCGGACCATCGAGCCTGTGCTGGCTCTCTGCAAGAGCACTTCAGCTAGTCCCACTCCCCCGCTCTTTCCCTGTAGCCCTGCAATTTTTTTCCATCAGGTATTTTCCAATTCCCTTTTGAAAGCCACTATTGAATCTTCCTCCACCACCATTTCAGGCAGTGCATTCCGGATCCTAACCAATCATTGTGTAATTACTACATTACAACAGTACTTTGAAAGTACTTCATTGGCTTCAAAATGCTTTTTGACATCCTGAGGTTATGAATGGTGCTTTATAAATGCAAGTCTTTCTTTTATAAAAATAATAGTTTTCCTCATGTTGCCTCTGCTTCTTTTGCCAGTCAACTTCAATCTCCGCCCTCTGTTTATCGACCCTTCAGCCATTGGGAACTGTTTATCTTTATTTCCTCTATCTAAACCGGTCATGATTTCAAACCCCTCCATCAAATCTCCTCTTAGCCTTCTCTGCTCTAAGGAACTCAACCCCAGCTTCTCCAGTCTGTCCAAGTAACTTTAATCCCTCATCCCTACAACCATTATGTAAATCTCTTCTCTACCCTCTTCAAAGCCCTTACATCCTTCCTAAAGCATGGTGCCCAGAATGGGCGTAATACTCCTGCTGGATTATTCCCTTTTGAAGGTTAGGACTGAATCTGCTTCCACCACCCATTCCAGCAGTGCATTCCAGATCAGATAGGCGTTTCTGTGGCCGTAGACGTGAATCCAGGATGGTTTGTTGCCTCCCTGGTGCCAGGCTCAAGGATATCACTGAGCAGCTGCAGGGCATTCTGGAGGGGGATGGTGAACAGCCAGAGGTCGTGGTCCACATTGGTACCAACGACATAGGTAAAAAGAGGGATGAGGTCCTGCAGCAACAATTTAGGAAGGTAGGTGAAGGATTAAAGAGCAGGACCTCAAAGGTTGTAATCTCTGGATTACTCCCGGTGCCACGTGCTAGTGGGTATAGGAATAGGAAGATAGAACAGATGAATGCGTGGCTAAAGGGATGGTGCAGGGGGGAGGGCTTTAGTTTCCTGGATCACTGGGCCTGCTTCTGGGAAAGGTGGGACTTGTACAAGTCGGACGGTTTACACCTGAACCAGAGGGGAACCAATATCCTTGCGGGGAGGTTTGCTAGCACTGCTGGGGGGGGTTAAAACTAACTTGGCAGGGGGATGGGGTACAGAGTGGAGCTATAGTAGGGGGTGATTTACAACCAAATACAGAGGAAAAAACAAGTCAGCTGGGAAGGCAGAGCAAATATGTGAAGGCAAAAGGGAATATGGCAGGGCTGGAAGGCATTTATTTTAATGCAAGGAGTCTTGCAAATAAGGTGGATGAACTGAAGTTGTTGTTGAGCACATGGGAGTACGATATTGTTGCTATCACGGAGACATGGTTGAGGGAGGGTCAGGACTGGCAGCTCAATATTCCGGGGTATAGAATCTTCAGGCGAGACAGAGGGGGGTGTAAAAGGGGAGGGGGTGTTGCAATATTAATTAAGGAGTCAATTACTGCTGTAAGGAGGGATGATATATTGGCAGGTTCCTCTAATGAGGCCTTATGGGTAGAACTTAAAAACAAAAAGGGGGCAAGCACTTTGCTGGGAGTGTACTATAGGCCCCCAAACAGTCAGGGGGAGATAGAGGAACAGATATGTAGGCAAATCTCAGAGAAGTGTGAAAATAATAGGGTAATAATAGTGGGGGATTTCAACTTCCCCAATATAAATTGGGATAGTCAGTGTGTGAAAGGCTTAGAGGGTGCAGAATTCTTAAAGTGCATCCAGGAGAGCTTTTTGAGCCAACATGTAGAAAGTCCTACAAGAGAGGGGGCGGTACTGGACCTAATTCTGGGGAATGTAGCCGGGCAAGTGGTGGAAGTGTCAGTAGGAGAGCATTTTGGCGACAGTGACCATAATTCGGTGAGATTTAAGGTGGTCATGGAAAAAGACAAAGACGGCCCGGAAATAAGGGTTCTAAATTGGGGGAAGGCCGATTTTAATATCATAAGGCAGGATCTGGCCAAAGTGGACTGGGAGCAGCTACTTATAGGAAAATCCACATCAAAACAGTGGGAGACTTTCAGAAGGGAAATAGAGAGAGTACAATGCCAACATGTTCCTGTAAAGGTCAAGGGTGGGACCAACAAGCAAAGGGAACCTTGGATGACAAGGGATATACAAAAATGCATTAGAAATAAAAGGGGGGCTTTTGGCAGTTACAAAAGACTAAAGACGGAAGAAGCCCTAGAGGAGTATAAAAAGTGCAGGGGCATATTTAAAAAAGAAATTAGGAGGGCGAGGAGGGGCCATGAAATAACACTGGCGAGCAAAATAAAGGAAAATCCTAAGATGTTTTATAAGTATATTAAGGGCAAGAGGATAACCAGGGAAAGGGTAGGGCCCATTAGGGACCAAAGTGGCAATCTGTGTGCAGAGCCAGATGATGTAGGCGGGGTTTTAAATGAATTTTTTGCCTCTGTGTTCACTATGGAGAAAGACGATGCGGACATAGAAATCGGGCAAGGGGACTGTGACATACTTGAACATATTAGCGTCGAGAGGGAGGAGGTGCTACCGGTTTTAGCAGGCCAAAAAGTGGATAAATCCCCAGGCCCGGACGAGATGTATCCCAGACTGCTGTGGGAGGCAAAGGAGGAGATTGCAGGGGCTCTGACACAAATTTTCAGAACCTCTCTGGCCACAGGGGATGTACCAGAGGACTGGAGAACAGCTAATGTAGTACCATTATACAAGAAGGGTAGCAGGGATAAACCAGGGAATTACAGGCCAGTGAGCCTAACATCTGTGGTAGGGAAATTATTGGAAAAAATTCTGAGGGACAAAATTAGCCTCCACTTGGAGAGGCAAGGATTAATCGGGGATAGTCAGCATGGCTTTGTCAAGGGTAAATCATGTCTGACAAATCTGATTGAATTTTTCGAGGGGTTGACTAGGGGGGTGGATGAGGGAAATGCTGTGGATGTGGTTTACATGGACTTCAGTAAAGCTTTGGACAAAGTCCCGCATAGGAGACTGGTCAAGAAGGTAAGAGCCCATGGGATCCAGGGTGCCTTGGTGCGTTGGATCCTAAACTGGCTGAGTGGCAGGAGGCAGAGGGTGATGGTCGAAGGTTGCTTTTGTGACTGGAAGCCTGTGTCCAGTGGGGTACCTCAGGGATCGGTGCTGGGTCCCTTGTTGTTTGTGATATACATAAATGATTTGGATGAGAATGTAAAAGGTATGATCAGTAAGTTCGCAGATGACACGAAAATTGGTGTGGTGGTAAATTGCGAGGAGGAAAGCCTCAGGCTACAGGACGATATAAACGGGTTGGTCAGATGGGCGGAAAAGTGGCAAATGGAATTTAACCCTGAAAAGTGCGAGGTGATGCATTTTGGACGGACAAATAAGGCAAGGGAATACACAATGAGTGGTAGGACCCTAGGAAGTACAGAGGGTCAGAGGGACCTTGGTGTACATGTACATAGATCCCTGAAGGCAGCGGAACAGGTAGATAAGGTGGTTAAAAAGGCATATGGGATACTTGCCTTCATTAGCCGAGGCATAGTATATATGAGCAGGGAGGTTATGATGGAGCTGTACAAAACGCTGGTGAAGCCACAGCTGGAGTACTGTGTGCAGTTCTGGTCACCTCACTATAGGAAGGATGTGATTGCTTTGGAGAGGGTGCAGAGAAGATTCACCAGGATGTTACCTAGGATGGAGCGCCTCAGCTATGAAGAAAGACTAAACAGGCTGGGGTTGTTTTCCTTGGAGCAAAGAAGGCTGAGGGGGGACCTGATTGAGGTGTACAAAATGATGAGGGGCATAGATAGGGTAGACAAAGAGGAACTTTTCCCCTTAGTAGGGGGGTCAATAACAAGGGGGCATAGATTCAGGGTAAGGGGCAGGAGAATTAGAGGGGATTTGAGGAGGAACCTTTTCACCCAGAGGGTGGTTGGAATGTGGAACTCAATGCCTAAAAGGGTGGTAGAGGCAGGAACCCTCACAACATTCAAGAAGCATTTGGATGAGCACTTGAAATGCCATTGCATACAAGGCTATGGACCAAATGCTGGAAAATGGGATTAGACTGGACAGGGATGGATGGGCGGCGCAGACACGATGGGCCGAAGGGCCTCTTTCTGTGCTGTAAAACTCTATGACTCTATAAAAGAGCGAATAATGTTTAATTTCTGAGAAAAAGTCTGTGCACTTGAAATTAATCAGACGCTTCCGCCCATTTCCTGTATCGTGCCAATATTTTCTATTAATATGTAACATTTAGATTGGACTGAGTGGAAATAATTTCCAGGCAGGTGAACAGCACTGGCTCAAATCAGCATTGCCTCTTCAGTAAGTGACTCAACTGATCTGTTCTGTAGACCATGAACAGCGGGTCAGTCACCGAGTGTAACAGGGACTGGCGCTGCTCTCTCAGGATGGAGACTCTGCCACTTACCGTGGTAGCTGTTTGCTTATTTATATCTACGGGTGAGGATCACATTCTCGGATCATTTATTTTAGTAATTACAAAAACGAGAGATACAAGCGATGACGTTATTCTCTCTGTCTTGTGTCGAGTTTGTGTCTTCCTCTTTACTGCCTCCTCAATGTGATTTTCCTTCCTCAGTTGTGCCCTAGGGTTTTACTATTCCTACAGAAAACAGTCGGATGAATGTGACCGTCGGAGACAACGCTTTTGTTTCAGTGCGGCCATCAGCTGAGGTGCTGATAGGGACCTGGGACTTCGGGCTGAAAAGTATCGCTGCGTGGACCGCCACAGCTGGAGATCCAAGTATTGAACACAGAACAGGGGCTGAGTTATTCCTCCCGAACGGATCGCTCCTGCTGGAGTCAGTGACAGCGTCGGACAGTGGAGAGTACACTGTTACCATGCTTCCATTCACCGGGACTCCAGCATCAGCAAACATCACTCTACATGTACTTGGTAAGTGGAAGGTTTTTGTGGGGAAAGGGTTGTTCATATACTGTTTTAATTATATTCATGTCACAAGTTATTTCTTATTTCCGGGGTCCTGCCAAACATATACTCCTCAATCAACATAACAAAATGACCCCCGCATTATCTGGTCATTTTCAAGTTGCTGCTTGTGGTAGGGCCCTGAGCTCAAATAGACGGCCGCTATCCCACATTGACCACACTGGATAAAGTACTTCATTGGCTGTAAAGTGTGTTGGGACGTGAAAGATGCTATATAAATGCAAGTGTTTCTTTGGATAAATCAGCACCTTAACGAAAACCAGGCGGTAACGTTTCACATGGCATTGTTGCACAGCTGGGGGCATATTTTGTGAATAAAGGGTTAATTGGCTTATTTCCCTGGAATTAAACAGATGGAAATGGAGTGAATGCAGCGAAGATTCACGAGATTGATACCTGGGATGGCAGGAATGAAGTATGAGGAGAGATTGGGTCGATTAGGCTTATACTCGCTGGAGTTTAGAACAATGAGAGGAGATCTCATTGAAACTTATAACATTCTAACAGGACTAGACAGACTAGATGCAGGAAGGATGTTCCCGATTTCTGGGGAGTGCAGAAGCAGGGGTCACAGTTGAAGGATAAGGGTAAAGCCATTTTGGACTGAGATGAGGAGGAATTTCTTCGCCCAGAGATTGGTGAACCTGTGCAATTCCCTACCACAGAAGGCAGTGGAGGCCAATTCATTAATTATACTCAAGGAGGAGTTAGATATATTTCTTAAGGCTAATGGGATCAAGGCATATGGGGAGAAGGCAGGGACAGGGTACTGAATTTGAATGATCAGGCATGATCTCATTGAATGGCGGAGAAGGCTCGAGGGGCCGAATGGCCTACTCCTGCTCCTATCTTCCATGTTTCTATGTTTCTATGTAAATATGGACTGTGCAACATTTTGCTGCGGATGTTTCAATGTCGATGGAAGTTAAAAGGGGAACGGGGAATCACATTGGATGATTCATAAAGAAACTCAGCTGAAAAGCCACTATCATACCTAACTGATGAAAATATCTGTAGTTCTGTTGTGGAGTGTGCAGCGAATCACGGATATTCCCATGCAGCCACAATAATCTCGCTGTCTCAACAAGGCAGCTTACTAGTCACCTGATTTTCCTCAATTATCAGTTTATCCAATAATTTCCTTACCGAGTGAATGATTAGAATGTGGGAGTCGCTACCACAAGGGGTATTTGAGGCAACTTTCTGGAGCATAAACACAAAAGGAAAAGTGGCCCAACCATGGCGAACAAAATAAATTAAGAATAGCATTAGATTCAAAGAGGAGTCATATAAAGAGGCCAGAAAAAGTAGCAAGCCTGGGGATTGGGAGCAGTTTTGAAATAAACAAAAAAGGGCCAAGAGATTGATTAAGAGGAGAAACTTAAAATATGAGAGTAAACTTGCAAGGAACATAAAAGCGGACTGTAAAATCTTGTACGTATGGAAAAAGAAAAAGAGTAGTGAAGACAAACGTAGGTCTCTTACAGTCAGAAACGGGAGTATATATAATGGGGAACAAGGAAACGGCTGAGCAATTACACAAATGCTTTGGTTTTGTCTTCACGGAAGGGGACACAAATAACTTTGCAGAAATGCTAAGGAACCAAGGCCTAGAAATTCAGTTTGGGCCCGCCAGCTCACTTGCGCCCAGAAGTTACCGCTGCGCGTGGAGCCACTTGCGCCCGCCGGAAATTCAGTTTCAGCACCCCAAGTCGAAGCCGGCCGCTATTCAAGGGTGTGGCCGCCCCCGCTTGGGGCGCTGCAACTGAATTTCGGCGCGCTAGGTGCCGCAGCACCACCCGCTGCGGAGCGGCAGGCTGCAGTACTGCAGGCCTTCCTCCCTCTCTTAAGGGGGAGGTGCCTGCAACAGCGAGATAACCGCTCGCTAGTGCCGGCAAATGAGCCCGGCACCATGGAGAAGTGCCGGGCTCCCGGAAAACAGCCGGCAATGCCGTGGGGGGGGGTGGAGGAGGCCGGGGAAGGAGGTGTGGGCAGGCGGCCGCCGAAAAAGCGGCCCTCCGCACCTCCGCCTTAACTCGCCCCACTAAGGCTGCAGGACGGCCCCGTTTCCAGATCGCTGTTTGCGGCCGCTGCGGAAGAGGCGGCCGCAACTAAATATGGCGGTCGGGCCGGTAGCGGGGCGGTAGCAGGGCACTGCGCACACCGATGATGTCATTGGTGGTGGCGCAGCGCTACTGGCTAGCGCCGCCATTACCGCAGCGCTGAATATCGGCGCAATCTCAGCAAGTGATGCAAAAGCCCGCTTTGGGCGAAAACTGGGCGCAAAGCCTACTGAATTTCTAGCCCTATTAGACTTCGGCCTAGAAATTCAGTTGCGTGCGCCAGCCGTTAGCACCTTAGGAGGAGTAGATCTCGAGCACTAGGCACTTAGCGGCCGGGCACAGGGCGATCTGCGCCTATGCCCAACTTCAGTAGACATTTAGCGCCGGCGCAAAGTGTTTGCGCGCGCTCAGCTGTGCGCGCAGATTATGACGTCATTTCCTCATGCAACGCCCTTTGTGCGCCCCAATCCGGAACTTCAGTCGTGCCCGCCCAATGTGGGCGTGGCGCTCCTAAGAACTGTGAACTGGAATGCAGCAGAGGCCATGCGGGCCTCGGGGAGTGCTAATTAAAGGGCACTTACGCTGAACTATAAAGGCCAGCCATTTTGCAGCAATCACTCTTGTGCAACGGATTTCTGGACAGAGACCAAGGAAGAGAGGTTACTGCTTTGGCCCAACATAGGAGAGGTATTTTTGGCTTCAGGCCAGAGCTTGGCAATTCGTCTTCATTGTGAGGTCATTGTTTGCCAGTATATTATGGGGGCTGCATGGGGTGCCAACCCTCAGTTTCAGCATTATGTGCGAAGGGCTCGCAGACGCTGTGTGAGAGAGGCAGCCCTGGCTAGGCGCAGAGGGGGCAACAGGCGTCCACAATCTAGGCCTTACCCACTCAGGAAATACCGACAGCAGGTGTCCTATCTCACCATGACTGCCGTGCAGTTTGTTAGGAGGCTGCGCTTCAGAAGGGAGGTGGTTGCAGAGATCTGCCATCTGCTTGACAGAGATCTGTGTCCACAGCTGAGGTGCAGGACGTCTCTGTCAGTGGAAGTGAAGGTCACGGTGGCTCTGAACTTCTATGCAAGCGGCTCCTTCCAAGCCGCTGTTGGGGACATTGCTAACATATCCCAGTTCGCCGTGCATTGCTGCATCCGCCAGGTGACCAATGCCCTTTTCAGAAGGAGACACCAATTCATCTCCTTCCCCATGACCCTGGAGAAGCAGCAGCAGCGTGCAGTGGGATTTGCGAGAACAGCGGGCTTCCCCATGGTGCAGGGCACCATTGACTGCACGCATGTGGCTTTGCGGGCACCTATCCACAATGCCGAGGATTACTGCAGCCGGAAGGGCTACCATTCCCTCAATGTACAGCTGGTGTGTGACCACAGGCAGCGCATCCTAGCTGTCAATGCCCGCTTTCCTGGCAGCAGCCATGATGCATTTATCCTGCGACAGACTACTGTGGCTGACATGTTCCAGGCACAGCCTCCCCCAAGAGGATGGCTTATCGGGGACAAAGGCTATCCTTTGTGTACCTGGCTCATGACCCCGCTCCGCGCGCCCAGTACCCCTGCTGAGGAGGCATACAACGAAAGCCATCAAGCCACTAGGAACATCATAGAACAAACGATTGGCATCCTCAAGCAACGGTTCTGCTGCCTGGATTGTTCCGGAGGATCTCTGCAGTATTCGCCGGAGCGAGTCTCCCAGGTCGTGGTCGTCTGCTGCATGCTGCACAACCTGGCAATCCGCAGGACTCAGGCACTGCCACCTCACGCTGGAGCACCGCCTCAGGAGGAGGAGCAGGAGGAGCATGAGGACGACGAGGACGAGGAGTACCAGCCCAGGAGGGAGGCACAATGTCCAAGGGCCGCCCGTCGGCGGCTTATTGAATGTCACTTCTAGGCCCCCTGTCAGAGAATGGCTTGTGGCAATGAAGGGACCTGAATGCAGCCGCTCCGCAAGCCCTCAGCCGGTTAAGGCAACAACCACTTCAAACATCAAACATGGACAAGCTGAATAAATAAAATGCTTTATTGCACAAACTCAGGGCCCTTCCCAAATGAAACCCAAAAACAGACAACACACCCAAAAAACTGGCAGACACATGACTCACTCCCACAACCTGGGGAGGAAGAAAAAAACATTTCCACAAAAATGGCCTTCATCCTCGGCCTTACAAAAACAACCATGCCCATAAACAAAACAACCATGCCCATAAACAAAACAACCATCCCCATAAACAAAACAACCATCCCCATATAAAAACACATTTGCCCACACCCTCTACTTTGTGGCCCGCGAGGGCGATTCCTTGACCAGCCTTTTGCGGCCCCTGGCCGCCCTGCTGCTCCTCCTCAAAGTGTGCCCAGTGGCTGCTGCAAGGCTGGGGGAAGGCTCCTGAGGGGCACATGGCGTGACAGGAGATGCCCTTGGGTGTCTGCCTAGATGAGCTCTGGCCCTCGAGGGGCCGGCTGGTGACTGCTGCAGCTGTGGCTGGGCAGCAGCAGGCTCTCCAGCAGCTCATCGCAGCTCCACTGGGGGAGTGGCAGTGGCGGCTGCAGGAATGGAGGCAAGCTGGCTGATGGCAGGTGCTCGCTGCTCGCCTGAGACACTGGCACTCGCCCAGGCCATCACTGCAGCATGCGCAGCAATCTGCTGAAGGACAGACCGCTGTGCTGATGCAGCGTGGCGGGTGCCCTGGCGATGCCTGGCTGACACAGCGAGTGTGGCAGCAGTGAGTGCTCGTACTGCCCTGGTCTGTGCCCGCATCAGACCAGCCAGTGACTACACGGCACCACTGATCACCTGTCGACTCGCGGACTGTTCTGCCCCGAAATCGGACCGACTCGCGGACTGCTCTGCCCCGAATTCTGCCCGACTCACGGCATGTGCTGCTTCGAATTGTTCAAAACTCCTGGCCTGTGAGGCGCCGAAATCGGCCACACTATGAGCCAGGGACTCGATGGCCTCAGGCAACCGTGCCACAACCCCCATGAACTCAGTGTGCCGGCGATCCGAGTCCATGGACATTTGATCGAGGAGGCGCACCTCCTTGGCGAGGACCGTCTCCGGACTGGAGGCCGGATTCTCCCTCTGGGGAGAAGGCCGCCGAGCTGGCCGACCCTTCCCACGTCGCTGCACGCCACTGGGCACAGGAGCTACACTTCCCTGCAACATTTCCCCCTGGCTGTTCTCCAGGGAAGACGTGTCCCCTCCATTGGCATCCCCTGGCGCGGCTGAGGGTTCCCCTGATGGGCCACCTTTCTCTTCCTCTTCCTCCTCCTCCTCCTCCTCTTCTGAGGGGCTGTCACGGGCAAGTTCAGCGACCTCCTCCTCACCACCTGAAAGCAGGAAGGCACAAGAGTAGCTTTAGAGTGAGGAGAGGGCGTCAGCGAGGGAGGCATGAGTGGTGGCATTCAGCGCATTGGTCGGACAGTGGCAAAGGATGTAGATCTGAAGTGCAAGTGGGACGAGAGTGGTCGAAAAGGTGATGTCCTTACCATTGGTGCCCAGAACAGGGTCGGCATCTCCAGATGCAATGGGGCCAATCACCCGGGCACCCATGAGGCTCCCCATGCGCTCTTCAAGGTCACTGAGCTGCTGGATCTGGGGACCGCCTCCCCCGGTCACAGTCCGGCTCTTCTGATTGTGTGCCAGCTTGGCCTGCAAGAGAAAGGACGGCCTCTAAGTACAGTGTGGTGCCGTGATCTTGTGTGCACTGCCTCCCATGGTCGAATAGCTTGGCCAGTGTGGTGCCGTGATCTTGTGTGCACTGCCTCCCATGGCCGAATAGCTTGGCCAGTGTGGTGCCGTGATCTTGTGTGCACTGCCTCCCATGGTCGAATAGCTTGGCCAGTGTGGTGCCCTGATCTTGTGTGCACTGCCTCCCATGGTCGAATAGCTTGGCCAGTGTGTAAAGTGCAGAATGTGCAATTGATGTTCATGCTAGTCCCATAGCTGCTTGATGAGGGCTGGCCACTAGGGCTTTTAGGTCCCTTTGCCCATAATGTGAGGTGCACATGCAAGGATGAGGAGGACACTGGAAAGGGCACTCACCCTGACAATCCTTGTGAGGTCATTGAATTTTTTCCGGCATTGGACACCGGTCCTGGGGACCTCGCTGTTGGATGTGACCCTGTGGGCGACCTCCCTCCAGGCTTTCCTGTAGACGCTGGTGGTAGGCTTCTTGCCACTGTCTGGGAACAAGAGTTTGCGTCTCCTCTCCAAAGCCTTAACCAGCACCCTCAAATCATGGCCAGTGAAGCACTGCGTTCATTCACGGGCCTTCTGCATCTTTCCTGGTGCTATTTCTGTTCAGCAGCAGTGTTTAGGCCTAGCTGGAGGGCTGCAGTGTCCAGGGCGTTGCAGCAGACGAACTCGACCCTTCCCCCTTTAAGAGCTGGCCGGCGCCAGGGTGTCTGCTGTCAATCAAGAAATGACCGCACCTGCGCTGCGCCCAGCCTCGCCGGTTTAGCTCAGTACCGCCGGCTTTGCACCTGAAGATAGTTGTGTAACGCCAGTTTTAGCGCTCGAGTAAACTCTTAGTACGAAGCTACTGAATATCGGCGAAGTGGCCTCGACTTTGCGCCGGGCGCAAACTTTACCGGCCGCCCGACATTTCCGCCCCAAAACTGGCTATACTGAATTTCTAGGCCTTCGTATCTTGTCTTATGCTGAAAGAGCTATGTTCAACAGAACCTTGTGCTAAACATGTGGGCCTAGAAATTCATTATAGCCACTTTTGGGGCGGTAAAGTCGGGCGGCCGCTAAAGTTTGCGCCCGGCACAAATTCGAGGCCACGGCCTAGAAATTCACTTGGGCACGGGCAGCTCGCTCGCGCCCAAAATTTAGCGCTGGGCGGGGAGGCATTAGCGCACGCCGTATATTCGTCTTCTGCGCCCCAATTCAGAAGCGGACGCTATACCAGGGTGTGCCCGCCTCCGTTTGGGGCGCTGCAACTGAATATCGGCGCGCTAGTTGCCGCAGCGCCACCCGATGCGGTGCGGCAGGCTGCGGTACTGCAGGCCTCCTCCTTCTCTTAAGGGGGAGGTGCCTGCAACGGCCGGAGCCCCGATCGCGAGTGCCGGCAAAAGAGCCCGGCACAACGGAGAAGTGCCGGGCTCCACGGAAACCAGCCGGCAATGCCGCGGGGGGGGGGTAGAGGAGGCCGGGGAAGGAGGCGCGGGCAGGCGGCCGCAGAAAAAGCGGCCGGCCGCACCTTCCGCTTTAAAGCGCCCCACTATGGCAGCAGGACGGCCCCGTTTTCTGGTCGCTGTTTGCGCCCGCTTCGGAGGAGGCGGCCGCAAATAAATATGGGGATCGGCGTGGTTTTGGGGCAGTACGGGCCACCGCGCACACCGATGACATCATCGGCCCGGCGCAGCGCTAACGGCTACCGCCGCCAATACCGCTGCACTCAATTTCCGCGCTACCACCCCGCCGGCGCAAAAGACCTCTTTAGGCGCTAAGTGGGTGCAAGGCCCACTGAATTTCTAGGCCCACTTCTCCGATATTCATTAGCTTCGCCCTAAGAGTTTGCTCGAGCGCTAAAACTGGCGATGCACGCCTCTCTTTAGGCGCTAAGCTGGAGGTGCTGAGCGAGAGCGCCGAGGCCGGGCGCAGCGCAGGTGCGGCCATTTCTTGATTGACAGCAGACACCCTGGCGCCGGCCAGCTCTTAAGGGGGAAGGGTCGACTTGGTCTGCTGCCACGCCCTGGATACTGGAGCCCTGCAGCTAGGCCTGAACACTGCTGCTGGACCCAAATAGCGCCTGAAACCATGGAGAAGGCCCGTGAACGAGCGCAGCGCTTCTCAGAGCTTGATCTGAGGGTGCTGGTTGGGGCTGTGGAGAAGAGACGCCATATTTTGTTTCCGGACAATGGCAGGAAGCCGCCGGCCCGTATCTACCGGAGAGCCTGGAGGCATGTCGCCACCAAGGTGTCATCCAACAGTGAGGTCCCCAGGAGCGGTGCCCAATGCCGCAAAAAGCTGACTGACCTCACCAGGATTGTCAGGGTGAGTACCCTTTCCAGTGTCCTCCTCATCCTTGCATGTGCACCTCACATTATGGGCAAAGGGACCTGAAAGCCCTAATGGCCAGCCCTCATGCAGCAGCTATGGGACACTCATGAACATCAATTGCACATTGTGCACTTAACACACTGGCCAGGCTATTCGACCATAGGAGGCAGTGCACACAAGATCAGGGCTACACACTGACCAGGCTATTCGACCATGGGAGGCAGTGCACACAAGATCAGGGCTACAAACTGTACTTAGAGGCCGTCCTTTCTCTTGCAGGCCAAGCTGGCCAATAATAAGAGGAGCCGGAATGCAACCGGGGGAGGCGGACCCCAGATCCAGCCGCTCACCGAGCTGCAACATCGTGTGGAGCGCATCATGGGTGCCCGGGTGACTCGCCCCATTGCATCTGGAGATGCCGACACTGTTCTGGGCACCAATGGTAAGGACATCACCTTTTGGACCTCTCTCGTCCCACTTGCGCATCAGATCTACATCCTTTGCCACTGTCCGACCAATGCGCTGAATGCCACCACTCATGCATCCCTCGCTGATGCCCTCTCCTCACTCTAAAGCTACTCTTGTGCCTTCCTGCTTTCAGATGGTGAGGAGGAGGTCCCTGAAGTTGCCAGTGATGGCCCCTCAGAAGAGGAGGAGGAGGAGGAGCAAGAGGAAGGCGGCCCATCAGGGGAACCCTCAGCCGCGGCAACCCATGCCAATGTAGGGGACACGTCTTCCCTGGAGGGGAGCGTGGGGGAAGTGTCGGAGGGGAGGGTAGCTCCTGGGACCAGTGGGCTGCAGAAACGTGGGAGGGGGGTGGAAGCTCAGCGGCCTTCTCCCCAGAGGGGGGAAGGGTCGGAGGGGAGTCCAATTGCTGGGCCCAGCGGCGTCCAGCAACGCAGGAAGGGTCGGCCAGCTCGGCGGCCTTCTCCCCAGAGGGAGAGTCCGGCCTCCAGTCCGGAGACGGCCAATGCCGAGGAGATGCGCCGCCTCGAGGACTTGTCCGCGGACTCGGAGCGCCGGCACATGGAGCTCATGGGGGTAGTGGCACGGTTGCCTGAGGCCATGGAGTCCCTGTCTCAGAGTGTGACCGAGTTCGGGGCCTCACAGGCCACCAGTCGGGCGGAATTCGGGGCAGCTCAGGCAGCGAGTAGCCAGGTGATCAGTGGTGCCGTGCAGTCACTGGGTGCTCTGATGCGGTCACTGAACAGGTCAACACGGGCACTCACTGCTGCCACACTCGCTGTGTCAGCCAGGCATTGCCAGGGCACCCAGCGCGCTGCAGCAGCACAGCGGTCTGTCCCTCGGCAGTTTGGTGCGCATGCTGCAGTGCTGGCCCGGCCGAGTGCCAGTGTCTCAGGCGACCAGCGAGCGCCTGCCATCCGCCAGCTTGCCCCCATTCCTCCAGCCGCCACTGCCACTCCCCCAGTGGAGCTGCCAGGAGCTGCTGCAGCGACTGATGCTGGCCAGCCACAGCTGCAGCATTCACCAGCCGGCCCCTCGACGGCCAGACCTCGTCTAGGCCGACCCCCAAGGGCATCTGCCGTCACGACATGTGCCCCTCAGGAGCCTGACCCCAGCCTTGCAGCAGCCAATGGCCTCAATTTGAGGAGTGGCAGCAGGGCGTGCAGGGGCCGCCAAAGTTGGCAGAAGGCATCGCCCTCGTGGGCCACTAAGTAGAGGGTGTGTCCAAATGCTGTGTTTTCTGGAATGTGTGTTTTGTGAAGGCCGAGGATGAAGGCCATTTTTGTTTACATCTTTTGTTAATGCTCCCCAGGTTGTGGGAGTGAATCATGTGTGTGAGGGTTTTTTGGGGGTTTCGTCTGTTTTTGGTTTTCATGTGGGAAGGGCCCTGAGTTTGTACAATAAACCATTTTATTTATTCACATTGTCCATGTTTGATCTTTGAAGTGTTTGTTGCCTTAACCGGCTGACGGCTTGCAGAGCGGCTGCAATCATGTTGTTTCATTGGCACAAGCCATTCCCTGACAGGGGGCCTAGAAGTGACGGTCAATAAGCCGCCGACGGGTGGCCCTTGGACCTTCTGCCTCCCTCCTGGGCTGGTACTCCTCGTCCTCCTCCTCCTCCTCCTCCTCCTCCTGAGGTGGTGGTCCAATATGAGGTGGCAGTGCCTGAGTCCTGCGGATAGCCAGGTTGTGCAGCATGCAACAAACGACAACGAATTGGGAGACTCGTTCCTGCGAATACTGGAGGGCTCCCCCGGAGCGATCCAGACAGCAGAACCGTTGCTTGAGGACGCCGATTGTTTGTTCTAAGATGTTCCTAGTCGCTTGATGGCTCTCGTTGTATGCCTCTTCAGCAGGGGTCATGGGCGCGCGGAGCGGGGCCATGAGCCAGGTACACAAAGGATAGCCTTTGTCCCCGATAAGCCATCCTCTTGGGTGAGGCTGTGCCTGGAACATGTCAGTCACAGTTGTCTGTCGCAGGATAAAGGCATCGTGGCTGCTGCCTGGAAAGCGGGCATTGACAGCTAGGATGCGCTGCCTGTGGTCACACACCAGCTGTACATTGAGGGAATGGTAGCCCTTCCGGTTGCGGTAATCCTCGGCATGCTCCAGAGGTGCCCGCAAAGCCACATGTGTGCAGTCAATGGCGCCCTGCACCATGGGGAAGCCTGCTATTCTTGCAAATCCCACTGCACGCTGCTGCTGCTTGTCCAGGGTCATGGGGAAGGAGATGAATTGACGTCTCCTTCTGAAAAGGGCATTGGTCACCTGGCAGATGCAGCAATGCATGGTGAACTCGGAGATGTTAGCGATGTCCCCAGCAGCGGATTGGAAGGAGCCGGTGGCATAGAAGTTCAGAGCCATCGTCACCTTCACTGCCACCGACAGAGGCGTCCTGCGCATCAGCTGTGGATGCAGATCTCTGTGCAGCAGCTGGCAGATGTCTGCAACCACCTCCCTTCTGAATCGCAGCCTCCTAACACACTGCGCGGCAGACATGGTCAGATAGGAGGACTGCTGGCGGTATACCCTGGGTGGGTAAGGCCTCACTTGGCGACGCTTGTTGCCCCCTCTGCATCTAGCCAGGGCTGCCACTCTCTCACAGCGTCTGTAAGCCCTTCCGGCATAAGGCTGAAACTCAGCGTTGGCACCCAATGCAGCCCCCATTATATGCTGGCAAACACTGAGATCTCAATGAAGGCAAAGATAATTGCTAAGCTCTGGCCTGAGCCAAAAATATCTGTCCTAGTGTTGGGCCAAAGTAGTAAGCTCTCTTCCTTGGTCTCTCTCCAAAAAACCGTTGCACAAGAGTGAATGCTGCAAAATGGCTGGCCTTTATAGTGCAGGGTAAGTGCCCTTTAATTTGCGCTCCCCACGGCCCACCTCGGCTGTGTACCGTTCCACTTCACAGTCGTTAGGGCCGCCCGGCGCACAATGGGGTGGCGCGAGTGAAGTTCCGGTTCCGGGCGCACAAAGAGCGTTGCACGACGAAATGACGTCATGATCTGCGCGTGCAGCAGGGCTCGCGCTAAGACTTTGCGCCAGCGCTGAATGTCTACTGAAGTTGGGGCGAGGTGCAGATCGCGCTGCGCCCGGGTGCTAAACGCCTAGCGCTCGAGATCTACTCCTCCTAAGGCGCCAACGGCTGGCGCGCCCAACTAAATTTCTAGGCCGTGATGTCTTTTAATTAGGTGCTGGAGAAGCACATGAGCGAGAAGGGAATAGAGATTTATGCTGATAGAGTTAGATGAGGAAGACTGGGAGGAAGGGCGACTGGAGCTTAAATGCCAGCACGGACTGGTTGGGACGAATGATCAGTTTCTGTCCTGTATATTCTATGTAGTACTATATAATTTTTTTTCCAAATTCGCTTGGACCATGCTATGCAATATTTGCAAAACACACTTTAGGGATTGTTGCCTTAGCTCCACCTCATTTAGGTGCAAACATAAAGCTTCAAAATATGTTTAGTTAAATTACTTTGAAATTAAGAAACACTAATAAAACCTGCATTGGCAGAGCAGCATGGAAAAGCTGAAGTATTTCACTTGCTGTTTACTGTTGAATTAATGTTTCCGTCATTTTGCCCCTGCGATCGACCATTCATCATAAATAAATGTTGTGCAACAGACCAAAATGTGAACTTTCAGAAGGCTATTTTATTGCAATGATTCATTAAATATGATCTGCAACACAAATTCTAATTATTCATCACCAATTAATAATGAAAACTGTTGTTCTGAACGGAAGCAAAAAATTTCATGCATACAAGTCGATCTCCATGTCAGGAGTCAAGACTTCAGGTTAAGCGGGGTAGAGCAAATAATTTGATCAGGACATGGAGATATTATTCAGGTTACCAGTATAAAGACTAACAGTGTGTCCTTATTTTTAACCTATCATGTATATTATTCTTTATAGTCAAATTTTAAAAATTGGGGCTATTTGGGAAGCAGATTAAAGTTGGCAGAAGCCTAAATGTTTCTCTGCTCTGCAGCTTGAGTATTTGGGAGACGTAAAACTGAGGCACTGGAGCATCAACAGTGGAGGGAGGGTGTAATTGCAGCATGAGACGTTTCCAGAGGCAGATTCCAATCAATGCGAAAACAACATCAATTAATATTAAATATGGAAACATGCCTTATCACTACCTACATTTGAAGTGTGATCTAGAAATATTTGGAAAGAACTATTTACAAACCTACTTAAATTGAATCAACTGGGCTTTGGACAAAACTATTAAAGATGCAGGTGAAAGCTAAATGGTATATTTACTGGCCTGCTTCCCTTTTGACCAACCATGCAGTGATCCCGCTGATCAAACACACACTAGCAAGAGCAACAATCACTATCCCTGCTATGGCGTCACTGCTTATGTTATTGTCACCATTGGTTTGATCTGAAAAATGCAAACAGACAAGATAATGAACGCTATTATCACACGCCAGAGACAATTGCAATTCGGTAGCAATATGTATTTGGGAGAGAAATACGTAGTTCAGATTTTTTTGGCATAGTGTTTGACTGGTTTCAGGTTTCAATTGCAGCAAAAAATAAAAAGGGCCAATAGTTGAACACTACACAATTAATGTTCTCCCTTTTAAATACAGCTCTGTGCAACTCCATGGTCGACAAGCTGGTTCAGTTACCATGCGGTTGATCCCACCATACATTTTAGTTACCCTGTACAGCTCTAGCTAATATTTGAAATCGGCAATTGGGGAGCGACCACCAGTTCCACGCCATTCCCTATTATCTGTTCCAATAACTGAAGGAAAATCGGAGATAAATGGCAGATTCTTGATGGGATTCAGGAATGGGGTGCTTTGGGTTGCACCTGCGCGATACTTAAAAGCAGGATAACAACTAGAAACTCTGCAAAAAGGACAAATAGAATTCTGGCGTTTGTGTATATGAGTGTATTGAATACAAAAATCAAGGAGCTGATGATGAGTCTGCACAATACATCCGTCAGTCAATAGGTGGATTATTTTGTGTAGTTTTGGCTTTCACTAGAATGCCAGCGATGAGCGGATATAAATGTGATGTGGGTTCAGAAATTAATAGTTTTCACTGCAACAGCGAAGTTTAAGAGAAGATACCATGAAGTGCCTAAAATTGTGGAAGGAGGGTAACTAGGGAAAGACTGTTGTCACTGGTCTGTAAACCAGTAAAAGTTGCATAAACATTGGCTTCATGCTACAAACACAAAAGGGGAGTTGATAACCTATTGTTCATGCCAAGGATTGTTACAATATAGAAGATAATTGGATAACGATTGCAAATCAATCATAACACCGAAGAGGGAGCTTAATAAACAGTTAAAGAAACAGTTGAAAGTATATGGGGGAAATAGAAGAGACACTGAAGCCCCAAAAGGAGGCAGGTTGTGGATTTAAGATAATGATGTGCAAGCTTTTCCGGGGATCGACTAGTTAGCACCATTGTGAAGCGAGCAGTCATACAGGCCAAACAGACATAATGAATGTTCATGATTCTGATTACACTATCTAAGAATTATGTACATTAGACGTCATGTTACATTATGTATGTACTTACACTATACAGTTACCTCTATGGAAGCTTTACTGTTTTTTTTGGTTATGATGTTATTAACCTGACAAGTATAAGTCCCACCATGATTCGAGCTTATTGAGTCCATGCTGTAAGTTTGTCCTGTCTTTAACAGATTGCCCCCATTATACCATTCATATGCACCAGCTGGGACTGATAGGGCAGAACAATGAATTGTAAGAGCTTTCCCCGGTTCTACCAAACTGGTCCTGGGGGTTCAATAATGACGTTCTCTGGCCCATCTGCAAGAAATTCAAGAAAATTTGTTTTTTGTATCACTAAATTACTCACTAATATTTAATACAAACTAATGCTATTGGCACCCTGCATACTTACAATTAATTTGCAGGACCATGTCTCCAGAATCGCTGCTAAAATCACTGCTTGCATTACATTTATATGTTCCTGAATCCTTTCTGTTTACACTGATTATAGTCAGTGTAACATTCTCCGGAGATGTTATTATTCTGCCATTACCCTGTACAGCTCGGTTATTCTTAAACCAAGTCCGTGAAAGTACAAAGCCCGAAGCGTGACAAGTCAGAAAAATGGTATCGATGTTTTCTACTGGTTTTGAATTGTTGGCCGACACAATGACGTTAGAAACTGTTTCTGTAAATAAAATTAAACAGGAAACGTGGTTACACCATTTTCTACAAAAGCTGGAACAAAACGCTAATTCGTAATTTCAAGTGTAAACATCAAGAGGGTGAAATTCAAATTGGGTGAGGATGCACAACGGGTGGTGTCACATCTGTCGCCACCACCCTGTCCGAAGTTGAAGACAATAGAACTTATTATTCGAGCGGACAAATAACAGATGCCAGATGCAATACCGCCCATTTTGCTTCCCTGTCCAAATACTTTTGAAAACTCCTACTGTATCTGCTTTCAGCACCCTTTAAGGCAGTGCATTCCAGATCATAAAAACTCTCTGTGTAAGAATAATTCTCATCTCTGCTGGTTCATTCGCCAATTATCTTACTGGTTGCAGACCCACCTGCCAGTGGAGGCAGTTTCTCACCAACTACTCTATAAAAGCCGCATATAATTTTGAAACCTCTGTTAAATTTCCCCTTAACCTTCTCTGCTCTAAGAAGAACAATCCCCACTTCTCTAGTGTAAAATAGAAGGTAGCTGTATGATTTGATAATGTTTTAAATGTAATGTTTTTCTTAAAATTACTATGATATATAACAATGTATTTTAGAAGCATAAAACCTCTGTTGCAATATGTTTAACCTTAGTTAAAAAGACACAATGGTGAGAAGTAAAGTGTGATGGTAAAATTAAGCCAAAATTATGTTAACTGCGAGAATAGTGCTAAAGTAGATAGATTTTCTGTTATGATAAAAGCAAGAAGCCAGTGAAGGACAAACATTTCAAAGTAAGATAGAGGGGTTTCAACATCTAACATCCCTTATCGCTGAAGTTACAGACCAGGCTAGATAATGCGGTAGGTGGAAGGCAAAAGACATCTGTCGTAATTCGTGGGAAATTTATTTGTGTAAAAAGTTCTCAGAGAAAACCTCATTCAGAAAAAGGAAGGGAATCATAGACCGTAGACGTGTGGGTCAGGTATTAGCAACAAACATGGTGAGATAGCCAAAGCAGCTACAGGTTGCCAAGTATGTTGAGGGGATAAAAAGGTATTCATGAACAGTTATTGAACAATAGAGGCAGCACAAAATCACAGGAAGAGAAACTTCAGTCAAAAGAACACAGCATGCCTGAGAAAAGAGAGCGCGCCGCAGTCACCCAGTGGGCTATCTACTGGGGTTCCAAGGAATGGATTGCGACTATCACCTTATTAAATATTACTTCTTTGTGCTGGATGTAAAGTGCTTAATACATCTGTTATACTTATACCTGTACCAGGAGTGGTCTGTTAGTCAGGTTCAAGTTAAATATAAATTACGGACCTTAGAGATCTCACGATCTTACACTAGTCTCTCCCCATAAGTGAAGTCTCTCATCCCTGGTATCATTCTGCTTAATCTCCTCTGCAACTTCTGCAAGGCCTTGACATTCTTATAAAAGTGGGGTGCATTTAATAGCGATATAAATGCAAGTTCAAAGTATTGACCGTAGGATGGCAACAAATGTTTGATATATGTACTGCATGAATGCTGATAATAATGGATAAAGATGTATATAAATCAGATCTAGGAATCCTAGTAGACTTGCAGCTCTAATCATTGAAGATCCGCAACAACAATGCGAAGATAATGCTGATTCTTATTGTCAGAACAATGCAGTAGAATTCAGAAAAAGACATGCTCACATGGTACAGTGCTCTGGTCAGAGCACACCTTGAGTACAGTGTGCAGTTCTGGAAATTTGAGACAAGGAACGCATTAAACAAGGAGGGGCTGAGCAGGGATAAGCAATGAGTGTTAAGGGGCTCATTCGTGGTAGAAACAATGAAGAAATGTGTACATTCCACCTTAAAAGAAGTAATCTAAAAGGTGATCTTATTGGGTATAGAGAATAATAAATTGTATGGAAAAGATAAATCCAGAAAGTACTTCAAATTAAATTGAGAGTAGGACAACAGGACACAGGTTCGAAGAGTTAAAGGCAAATGAAGAACCAATATCAGGAATTTCTTAATTCCATGAATTGTGAAGGAGTGCCGCATAAAGTAGTAGAGGACAAAACCTGGGTCAGTCAATGCCTTCTAATATTCTGAAATTATATCTCTCACACAACTGTTCATCAGTTGTCAGATCATGTACTTGATGGATAAGTAGAGAGAGAAAGAGAGTGAGAGGGAGAGGGAGGATAGATGGAGAATTAGTGATAACAAGACACGGCTGAATGCACTTGATACAGCATGGGCTATGGTCATCTACAACATATCGGCTGCAGTGGTGAAGAATTGCGCTCCAGAACTAGTTGCACCTCTAGCCAAGATTTTCCTGTACAGCTAGAGCACTGGCATCAAGCTGACACAATGGAACATTAACCAGGTATGTCCTGTCCACAATAAGAAGGACAAATCCAATCCAGTCAGCAGTGCTATCAAGCAAAAAAAAAACTCAAATCAAATCAAATCAACTTTTATTGTCATTGTTAGTGCACAAGTGCAGTACAACGAAATGTAGGTTTGCGGCTCCTGAGAGTGTACAATTTGGATTAGGACACTTAAACATTTCAACATACATTTGTACATATATATTAGCATAAATATGACCATAATAAAGTGCATCGGCAGATGTGCAGGCTTTAGTGTTTATTTGTGGAGTTCAGTAGAATGACAGCCCTGGGAAAGAAGCTGTTCCTAAATCTAGTCGTACGGGTGCAAATGCATCTGTAGCGTCTTCCAGATGGTAGGAGGGTGAACAGACTGTGGCTGGGGTGGGTAGGGTCTTTGATGATGGTCCGTGCCCTCCGTAGGCAGCGTTTCTGATATATATGTTCTATGGTCGGTAGCCGGGTGCCGGTAATGCATTGGGCAGTTTTGACTACCCGCTGCAGGGCTTTCCGGTCATGGGAGCTACAGCCGCCGTACCATACCGTGATACAGTTTGTCAGGATGCTCTCTATAGTGCAGCGGTAGAAGTTAGAGAGGATCGAGGGTGACAGATTACATCCCTTCAGCCTCCTCAAGAAATATAGGCGCTGCTGGCAATTATTCACCAATTACCTGCTCATCCATTATCAGATTGTATTCCACAAGTACCACTTAACTCCAGACCTCTGCAAAGTCTTGGTCTAAACACAGACAAAAGAGTTGACTCCCAGAGGTGAGCTGAGACTGACTGCCCTTGACATAAAGACACTATTTGTCCAAGTGTGGCATCAATGAGCCCAAGTAAAATTGAATTCAATGGTAATCGGGGGTAAATCTGCATTGGCTCGAGTTATACCTACCACGATGGAAGAAGGTTGTGGTTGTTGGAGGCCAATAATCTTAGCCACAGGTTATTGCTGCAGCAGTTACTCAGGGCATTGTCCTCGGCCCAAGCATCTTCAGCTGCTTCATCAATGGTAGAAGGTCAGAAGTGTGGATGTTCTCTTATGATTGTGCTGTGTTCAGTTCCATTCCCAACTCCTCACATAATGAAGCAGTCCGTGCCCACATGCAGCAAGACTTGGACAAGTCAGCCTTGGCCTGATAAGTCTCAATTAATATTCACGCCACATAAGTGCCAGACAATGGCCAACTCAAACAATAGAGAGTCTAACCATATTCTCCTCAATATTCAACAGCATTACCATCGCTCACTTCCCACCATCCATATGCTGGGGTCAGCATTGAACATGAACATAAGATTAACTGGATCAGCCACATAAATACTGCGGCTATAAGAGCAGTCCAGAGCCTGGGTATTCTGCAGCAAGTGACTCACCTGCTCCCTGCCCAAAGACTTCCCACCATCAACAATGCACAAGTCAGGAGTGTGATAGAATAATCTCCACGTGTCTGGATGAGAGCAGCTCCAACAACAGTCAAGAAGCTCGATACCATCCAGGAAAAAGCAGTTGCTGGACCGGCACCCCATCCACCACCTTAAATATTCACTCCCTCCACCACCGGCGTACTGTGGCTGCAGTGTGTACAATCTAAAATATACAACTTGCCAAGGCTTCTTCGACAGCTCCTACCAACTAGAAAGACAAGTACAGCAGGCGCATAGGAACACTACCAACCCCAAGCTCCCCTCGAAGTTACACACCATCCTGATTTGGAAATATATCATCATTCCTTCATCTTCGCAATGGTCAAAGTGCTGGAACTCCCTCCATAACAGCACTGTGGGAGTACCTTCAACACACGGACTGCAGCTGATAAAGAAGATGGCCCATCACCGCCTTCTCCAGAGCTATTAGAGATGGGCAATAAATGCTGGCCTTGCAAGCGACGCCCACATCCCGTCAATTGAGAAAATAGTTAGACATGGAGGCAGATGGGAAGATTGATAGTTAGGCAGACAGACAGACAAACAAAATTCTCGACATAATGTTTATCAGCTATAAATACACATCTCAAAGCCTCAAAGTATATACAAAGAGAAAAAGACAGGTAGTTATTTAATCCTGGTTTCTTGTGAGCTGGACTGGGAGATTCACAACCACTTACCAATCTGCAAACTTGCTTCCCTCACCAACAACAATTAATTTTACATTAATTTCTAGATCGCCAATCAATAGCAACTAACCTTTCTAGGCTTAAAGGCACAGGCATGGTTAAACATAGCTTCACCCTAGCACAGGTAAAATACATTGTGCACTAAATGGTGTAATGCATCTGTTATTCAAATGAAAGATATTGATCTGGAATTTTTGGTGGGTTATGATGGTGAACTTTTATCTTTCGTCATCATTACCCCTCTGAATCTGACTGCAAGTTCAGGATTTAGCACATGCACATCTAAACACAGAAATCCTGAAGTTGCGGTCAGTCATTCACTGTCTGACGCTGGTGCGCTGTGCACCACCCACCCACCATATCCGTCAATCAGTGTATTAGGATTCTCCTCACTCATATGGCTGTTCAGTGCCCCATTAAACCTTCAGCTTTGTTGGAACAGGTGCAATTGATATTTTAGCAATATATTGATGGCTAAACAATCATTATGGCCATGAAAACTAATTTTGCATCAGTAGATTTTCAAAATTTTCCATTAGTATAAAAATTACACTTTATTTCAAACTAGTTATATATTTTAATTTCTTCAAGATATTTCAGCATCTACCTTATCCCCATGTGAAAGTCCCACTCTTTCTTTCGCTCTCAGTAACACTTATTAAACGTGCAGCTAAAAGTTGATTTTCATTTCCTGCTTTGCTGCCTGTGAGTATTCTTCAAAGCGATTGCCTGGTTAGACAGCTTGCTGAAGCCACAGCAGCTCTGCGATGGGATTCCCATTACAAAGCGCTGCAATTAATTACATAACATAAGAACATAACAAGTAGGAGCAGGAGTAGGCCATTTGGCCCTTCGAGTCTGCTCCACCATTCAATAAGATCATGGCTGCTCTTCTACCGCATCTCCACTTTCCTGCACGATCCCCATATCCCTTTATTCCCTTAATATTCAAAAATGTATCGATCACTGTCTTGAATATACTCAACGACTGATTTCCACAGCCCTCTGAGTTAGAGAATTCCAAAGATTCACCACCCTCTGAGTGAAGAAATTTCACCTCATCTCAGTGGTAAATGGCCAACACCTTATTCTCAATCTGTGACCCCTGGTTCTAGACTCCTCAGCCAGGGGAAACATCAACCCTGCATCTACCATGTCAAGCCCTGTATGAATGTTGTATATTTCAATTAGATCACCTCTCATTCTTCTCTACTCTGGATAATATAGGCCTAGTCTACTCAATCTCTCCTCATAGGACAATGCCCCCATCCCAGGAACCAGTCTAGTGCACCTTTGTTGCACTCCGTCAATGACAAGTATATCCTTCCTTAGGTAAGGAGACCAAAGCTGTTCCAAACTGCTCGTCGAGAATGACAGACACCTCACCACAGACATCTCCAGATCCATTTGGGAAGTTTCATCAGAGACAGCTGCAAACACCTTTGCTGTGCCTCTGACCGCAAATTGCGTGCCGTTGCATATTGCAAACAAAGCAGAAAGACAAAGGTGCAGCACCATGTCAACTCAAGATTCACACATTGTACAACAGGAAAATATCCTGCAAACATCCTGAACTTTGTGCTAATTATTATCAAACATTGGTTACAATATAGCAGGCGCCCAAAATAGAATAGTAATAGATCATATTTACAGAACGGCATATATTCCGGTAAGCCTGACATTGGTAGTGGGGAGAATGCTGGAGTCCATTATAAAAGATGTAATAGCAGAGCACTTGGAAAGCAGTGACAGGATCGGACAAAGTCAACATGGATTTACAAAAGGTAAATCATGCTTGATTATTCCACTGGAATTTTTTGAGTAACTGGAAGAATAGATAAGGGAAAACCAGTGGATGTGGTGTATTTGGACGTTCAGAAGGCTTTCGATAAAGTCCCGCATAAACATTAGCGTGTAAAGTTAAGGCACATGGGATTGAGGGCAAGGTATTGACTTGGATAGAGAACTGGTTGGCAGACAGAAAGCAAATATTTGGAATAAATGGGTCTTTTTCTGAATGGCAGGCAGTGAATAGTGGGGCACCGCAGGGATCGGTCCTTGGACCCCAGCTATTCACTATATATATTAATGATCTAGACAAGGGAACTTGATGTAATATCTCCAAATTTGCAGACGAAACAAAGCTGGGAGGCTGTGTGTGCTGTGAGGAGGATGCCGAGAAACTGCAGGATGATTTGGACAGGTTGGGTGATTTGGCAGAAGCATGGCAGATGCAATATAACGTGGATAATTGTGAGGTTATCCACTTTGGTGGCAAAAACAGGAAGGCAGATAATTATCTGAATGCCAATAGATTGGGAGAAGGGGAAGTGCAACGAGACCTGGGTGTCCTTGTGCACCAGTCGCTGAAGGTAAGCATGCAGGTGCAGCAGGCGGTTAAGAAGGCAAATGGTATGTTGGCCTTCGTAGCGAGAGTGTTTGAGTACAGGAACAAGGATGTCTTGCTGCAGTTGTACAGGGCCATGGTGAGACCACATCTTAAGTATTGTATGAAGTGTTGGTCATCTTATCTGAGGAAGGATATTCTTGCCATGGGAGGAGTTCAGCGAAGATTCACCAGGCTGATACCTGGGATGGCAGGAATGAAGTATGAGGAGAGATTTGGTCGATTGGGCTTGTACTCGCTGGAGTTTAGAAGAATGAGAGGGGATCTCATTGAAACTTATAAAATTCTGACAGGACTGGACAGACTAGATGCAGGAAGGATGTCCCCGATGGTCGGGGAGTCCAGAACCAGGAGTCACAGTCTAAGGATAAGGGGTAGGCCATTTAGGACAGAAATGAGGAGGAATTTCTTCACTCAGAGAGTTGTGAACCTGTGGAATTCTCTACCACAGAAGGCAGTAGAGGCCAATACATTAAATATTTTCAAGAAGGAGTTGGATATATTTCTTATGGCTAAAGGGATCAAGGGGTATGGGGAGAAAGCAGGGACCGGGTACTGAATTTGGATGATCAGCCATGATCTCATTGAATGGCGTAGCAGGCTCGAGGGGCCGAATGGCCTACTCCTGCTCCTATCTTCTATGCTTCTTTGTGTTGGACCAGGTGTCCAAATGCTAAAAGCACAATATTTATATATTGTGTTTTGCATTTCTCCAATGCCAAGTGGTCCTGCTCACTGTCCCCGTTTGTTCCACTGCAGCTGTGAGAAAGAAAGTCAGGCTGGAACTAAATAATTCGGTAGAACCAGCCAATCGGAGGCAAACAAAAGAACGTTACATATTACATATGTAACTTACATCGAATGTACAGCACAGAAACAGGCCATTCGGCCAAACTGGTCAATGCCTCTGTTTACGCTCCACATGAGCCTCCTCCCACTGTTCTTCATCTCACCCCCTCAACATATCCTTCTATCCCTTTCTCCCTCATGTGGCTATCTAGCTTCCTCTTAAATGTAACTATGCTATTGGCCTCAACTACTCCTTGTGGTAACGACTCCCACATTCTCACGACTCTCTGGTAAGGAAGTTATTGCTTAAACTGCTTATTGATGAAAATCGCCTGACTATTAAGCTTCCTTGTGGAGACAGCGAGATTATTGTGGCTGCATGGGAATTTCCGTGAATCGCTGCCCACAAATTTTGAACGATCCACAGAAGTTATACAGATGTTTTCATCAGTTTTATGCGCGAAGTGGCTTTTCAGCTTAGTTGCTTTATGAAAGATCCAATGTGATTCTCTGTTCCGCTTTTAACTTCATCCAGCATTGAAACATCTGCAGCAAAATGTTGCACAATCCATATTTGCGTCTGTTTAGTTCCAGAGAAATAGGCCAATTAAACCGATTATGCGCAAAATATGTCCCTCGCTTTGCAACAATGCCAAGTGAAACATTACCGTCTGATTTTGTTTAAGGTGCTGATTGATCTGCTGTGCGTTTGCAGCACTTTCTAGTTACGTGTAAGAACAGATTTTGGTGGGCAATACTGTGGGGTGAGAGCGAACTCATTTAATTCCTGGTGAAGTAACATTGTAGGATAAGAATGCTCGTGACTCGTCCATATTAATCAGCATTTCGATATTAAAAAACCGACAGCAAACAGCTTATTAGCTAGATTGTGGCACGGCGATAGTGATACTGGTTGTAAAGTTTATTCTATTTTAGTTTTGCGTCGAAACTGTTTATGTACCTCGTGATGAATAACTTGTGACATGAAAACAAATAAAATCGATTAGAAACAATTCTTTTCTCAAAAAAGGCTTTCTCTTACCAAGTACATGCAGAGTGATGGTTGCTGTTGCTTGAGTCCCGGTGTTTGGAATCATCTTAACAGTGTACTCTCCACTGTCCGAAGCTGTCACTGACTTCAGCAGGAGCGATCCGTTCGGGAGGAATAACTCAGTCCGTGTTCTGTATTCATTACTTGGATCACCTTCTGTACCGATCCACACGGCGATATTTGTCGGCCCAAAGTCCCAGCTCCCTCTCCTCACCTCAGCTGACGGCCGCACTGAAAAAAATGCGCTGCCTCCGACGGTCACGTTTATCCGACTGTTTTCTGTATGTATAGTAAAAGCCTGGGGCTCAGCTGAGGAAACAAGATCACATTGAGGAAGAAGTAAAGCGAAACACTGAAACTCGACAGAATATATACTTTTTTAATGTGATAATAACGTCATCTCTTGTATTTTAATTTGATTTTATATTTCAATCGCTTTCGGTCTTGTTTCTGTAATCACTAAAAAGAAATGAGACGAGAAAGTTATCCTCACCCGCAGATAGAAATAAGCAAGCAGCTACCGCGGTAAGTGGCAGTGTCACCATCCTGAGAGAGCAGCGCCAGTCCCTGTTACACTCGGTGACTGACACGCTCTTCCTGGTGTACAGAACAGATCAGTTGAGTCATTTACTAAAGCGGCAATGCTGATTGGACGGAGTGATGTTCACATGACTGGAACCTCTTTCCACCGACTCCCACCTAACTGTTACATATTAATAGAAATTTTTGGCAATATACAGGAAATGGGCGGAAGAGCCTGGTTAACTTCAAGTGCGCAGACCTTTGCTCAGAAATTAAAAATTATTCGCTCTTTTATGATCTGGAATGCACTGCCAGAATGGTAAGTTGAAGCAGATTCAATCATAACCTTCAAAAGGGATTGGATCAATACCTGAACAGGGAACAAAATCCAGGGCTATGTTGAAAGATCAGGAGAGTGGGACTAATTAGATAGATCTTTCAAGGACTCCGGTTGAATGGTCTCCTTCTCTGCTGTGTGATTCTCTGATTATTTTTCAGACACTGACGGGCCTGCTGCGAATTTATAAACATTTGATGCTAATATTTCCGATATGTAGTTTTCCTGTCCCTTCAGACGTATGAAGTTCATCCCAACAGTGATCCTTTAGCAGAGAGATGGAATAAAAAGATCCCCAAAGTTTAGGAGAGTTGGTAACTCCTGGTAGTTTGCAGAATCTGAAGTCAGAGGTTATCGAGAAAATACAATAGATTCATTTATCTAAATTTTCACCATTTAACGTGTAACTAGACTTGGCTATTCCAATGCACTCCTGGCTGGCGTCCCACATTCCACCCTACGTAAACTTGAGGTCATCCAAAACTCGGCTGCCAGTGTCCTAGCTCGCAGAGAGTACCGTTCCCCCATCACCCCTGTGCTCGCTGACCTACATTGGCTCCCGGTTAAGCAGCGCCTCGATTTCAAAATGATCATCCTTGTTTTCAAATCCCTCCATGACCTCGCCCCTTCCTATCTCTGTAATCTGCTTCAGCCCCACAGCCCCCGAGATATCTGCACTCCTCCAATTCTGCTGTCTTGAGAATCCCTGATTATAATTGCTCAACCGTTGGTGGCCATGCCATCTGTTGCCTAGGCCCTAAGCTCTGGAATTCCCTGCCTAAACCTGTCTGCCTCGATAACTCTCCTTCCTCTTTTAAGATGCTCCTTAAAATCTACCTCTTTGACCAAGCATTTGGTCACCTGCCGTAAATTATCCTTATGTGGATCTGTGTAATTTTTTTTTTACTTAAAATTCTCCTGTGAGGCGCCTTGGGACGTTTAACAACGTTAAAGTCGCTATATAAATACAAGTTGTTGTTGTTGTTGTTGTAACTAGACGATCTCCCACAGCGTTGCTGATCAAGACTACACTGTTGAGGTGAAGCAACGTTAGAGGGTGGGGTAGAATTGGACAAGTGCATAAGCACAATTCAGTTTCTGTTTTAACGTTGTAGATTTTGTCCTTCATTTTTATATAATATTTTGATATTGGCACCTTATTAGAAAAAAAACCTTACTTTCCACTGTGCTCCCTTTCTACAAAACCTTACTATCTATTGGTACTCATGATGTCATACTTCTGTGTCAATGTTTTTACCATTATAAATTCCCACGCTCACGTTCATTATGGAAATTGCCTATGTAAACTTGGCACCGTATTACTGAACTATCTGATCAGGCAGTGGATTTTGCCTGCAAATCGCTCAAGATGACTTCTGGGGTAAAAAATGGCCTGAAAATTTCAATTAGCAGTTTTCTCAGTCAGTGAAGTGTTCAATGTCTAAGATACAGGATTAAACATTTTAAAAAATCACACATTTTGTGATAACATGATTGAATTTATCCAATGTGTTTTTCTGCACCTTCATTCAACATTTTACTCAAAATTCCTTCACATCTCGAAAAAGCGTAGCCTTGGGATTATATTTTTGTCAAACGCTGTGATCTTGCGAGTTGAATATGGATTGTTCGCTCTCTGGTATCGAATCTCCCAGGATGCATCAGCATTGTTCAGTCAGCTGTCCTAAAGGAATATTTTTCTTGATCTTCCAGCAGTTAATGCTCAACTAATTTGAAGGAAAACTGGAGGACAAATTGAAAAAGGCTTATTAAGATAATGGTTATATTACACAAAAGCTATCTGTGGGCCTGCCTGTGTGTGAGCAACAAAAAATGAGTACTAATTCCATAACTGTGGTTGCTTTTGAATTGTATTCTATCAAATTCAAAAAACAGTATACGGAGAATTAGTGTTGTGTGTGTTAGAGAGAGAGAGAGAGAATCTTCCCTCAAGTTAATATTAAAGTTTCAAAAATTTATCATTTTGAAGATAGAAAGTTATCTCATCTATGTTTCATTGACAGAAAAGCCTGATGCGAAATGCTTAAACCTGCGATAGAGAGAGCAGAGACAAGTCGAGAGAAAGGCAGATAGAGTGCATCTCCTGATTTAATCTGACCTTTTTAAACGTTCAGTTTGGAAAGCAAACAACATGTTTTGTGAGAAAAACAGATAGAAAGGGACAGTAGGGTGAATAGAAGAGGAAAATGGTTTGAGAGTGAAGGGCTCTGGCCCCACACCAACCACCTTTGTGAAAGCAAGTGGGAGTTGCGGAGTGAATGGAGATTTAAAAGTAATGTAAGTGAAAGTGGTTCAAGAGTGGGGAGGATACAGTATTCAACAAGAAAGAAGTAGAGATAGTAATGGGAGTGAGAGGGTGGTAGAAAGGGGAGTAATGAGAAGGTGAATATGTTAGCCGTAATTGGGCAGTGAGTGGATGAGTGAAGCATTAATGATTGGGAATGCTGTCGCTGAACGTCACATTTTCCCTGCAACAGCATTCTAAATGCATCTCCCTGCCATCTTTCTCAAAAGGAAGGGGTTCCACTCCCTGAATGTGCAGCTTGTTTATGACCACAGGCAGCGGATCATGAAGGGCTCTGCTTTGTTTCTGGTAGAATTCATGATCTATTCTTTATCCAGTCCTCGTTTCGGCCTTTATTGCAACCAGGCCATCAGGTTACAGGCTAGTTACTGGGTGACAAGGAGTATCCCCTCTAGACGTGGCTCAGGACTCCTGGCAATAGTTCTTCAGGGCAGGGTCCTAGGCCGATTTCAGCTGCTTTAGCAAAGACCCGTTCAGTTCCTTGTTACAAAGAGTGAAGCAGTCCGTGCCCGCATGCAGCAAGACCTGGACAACATCCAGGCTTGTGCAGATAAGTGGCAAGTAACATTCATTTAAAAAGAGTTTCGGGCAACATTGCAAATGAAAAAAAATGGGAACAGCAGGCCTGTTTAATAATTACATTGTGTCACTCTGCACAGTAGAAGAAGTGGATAATGCACTTGTCTCAGCCGTAGCTCAGTTGGTAGCATTCATACCTCTGAGTGAGAAGATTGTGGGTTCAAGTCCCACTCCAGAGACTTGACCACAAACATCTAGGCTGGCACTCCAGTGCAGCACTGAGAGAGTGAGGCTCTGTCATAGGTGCCATCTTTCAGTTGAGATGTTAAACCAAGGCACCAACCTGTCTCTCCGCTTGTCAGCAAGGATGAAACTGTGTCAAAGAAGTGCAGGGGAGTTGTCCCCGATGTCCTGATCAATAGTTATCCCTCAATCACCTTATTAAAACAGAATATATGGCCATTATAACATTGCTTTCTGTGTGCAAATATGCTGCTGCGTTTCGTATATTCCAACAGTGAATACACTTCAAAAGTACTTCATTGACTGTAAAGCCTTTTTGGGCGCCCAGAGGTAGTGAAAGGCCCTACATAAATGCAAGTCTTTCTTCTGACTTTCCAGAGAAATTATTAATTGTTTCCATGCGATAAATTCCATTTTACTTATGGAATCATAGAACGATGCAGCACAGAACGCCATTCGGTGGAACGTTCATTTAATGGCTCTTTGAAAGATCAATCCGATTAGTCCCTTTCCCCTGCACTTTGCCCATAGCCCTGCAAATCTCCCCCTTCAAGTATGTATCCATGCATCAGTATAATTCTATGTAAAATGTCCCTCTCCACAAAACATGGTCTGGATTGTAGCCAGCGGGCCTTAGTTAAATTGCATTTTCTTTTCGACAGACAGCTTCTGTCAAGGTCCCCAAATCCTGGGTCGCACAGAATCTTTCTCTAAGTGGCTCTGCAGAACAAAACAGCTGCCATTTCCTTTCTACAGTTTAACGGTTGGAAGGCGGTTAGTCAGACGCGATGGCCATTGGTGCTGTGGAAGAGGTTATGTAAACTGGACTTTATCAACTTCTTATCTCACCATGGCAGGCTTCCCTGAATGTATGATCTTGATGTATCAGAGCATTCCGTTAAGCTAACATGCTCTGCAGAGATCACAAGAAAAAATTTGAAAGTTAACTCTTTCAAATGTTCACGCAATCCTCACATATTCATTGTACAGCAGAGTTTCTATGGCACTGAATTTGCGGTTGATAAGAAAGTACGCTTTCATACTGCCTTTGAAACTGAGCGCAACTTCAGGACTTGCTAATGCGGTCTGTCAATGACAGCTCCGAGACTGGCTGTGCTGTGTCCCCAACCTCACACCCAAAGAGCCGACAATCAGTGAAATCTCGTACATCATTGAAACTGATGAAAAGTTCGGTTCTTCCATAGTAAATATGCTTGTTAATTTCCCAACTAAAAGTTAGACACAAAGGGTTAAGTGTAACTGGGGTTTTAACTGTGTATTGTCTGCTAAATAGAGGTTAAGGGCATGAACAAATAATTTTAATTGTGTGCAGTGTGTAATTTGGCCATTTTAATAAAACATAACTTTTTAATGAAACATTTCAACAGTTTTATTTTATTAAGTTTCTGCATTTTTAATTTAGGTTTGCCTTTTCCCCACGTGAGAGCCTCAATCTTACTTTTGCTCTCTACAACCATTTTAAAAAGTTTGAGTTTTAACAGCTTACTCACTTCCTTGTTCGCTGTCAGTGAGAATTCTGCCTTTGCATTGGCTGCTTTACGTCGCAGCAGTTCCATCACGGGGATTCCCATTAAGTTCAGTTGAATTGAATTCAAGATTGGAAAACTGGAAGTTCCCGACACAAGGATTGTAAGATCCATGTGTGGAGCATACTTCGGGGCCAGCAGCGAAAGCCTTCACTTTACTGCTGACAGCAAATACAAGGCCTCTGTTTTAAGCGACAGGTACCTCTTCCCAATATTTGTGGTCCAGTCACTGCTCTCTCATGTCCTTTATTTGCCTAGGCTGTCTGCTATCAGGCTCTGTTTCTTAACTACATTTATACACTGCTATAAAAACACTTACAATTTGATTTGTATTATCTGCAATCCCTTTATACAGTCTCCCATTTAGACCTTCTAATTTCCCGTTGCAATTTATTTACTTGCTGTACCAAGAGAGAGGCTAACCACCGGCCCTTGAAATAAAATGGGATAAGCTCGCCGAATCCCCCAACGTCACCATCCTGGGGGAGTCACCAATGACCAGAAACAGAACTGAAGCAGCCACATAAATATTGTGGCTGCAAGAGCAGGTCAGAGGATGGGTATTCTGCAGGGACTGTCTCACCTCCTGACTCCCCAAACCCTTTCCAACATCTACAAGTCACAAGTCAGGAGTGTGATGGAATACCCTTCAATTGCCTGGATGAGTGCAACTCCAACAACACTCAAGAATTTCGAAACGATCCAGAATAAAGCTTCCCATTGATTGACTCCCCAACCACCACCTTAAACATTCACTCCCTCCACCAATGGCGAACCATAGCTGCAGTGAGTATGTGGGAGAAAATGTATTAAACATTAAGGCATGCTGGGATACTTGACCACTTTACTAACGGAACAAAGGACACTAAACTAGTTAAAACTAAAAGAACTGCTGACTGCCATAATGAAGTCAAGCTGACCTTTTGGCTTAGGACATCTGGTGATAAAATGTGAACATGTTAATCTGTTTCTTGAGAACAATGGAACCTATGAAACCTTATGTTGAAATGTAATGTAAGCTAATCACCTGAAGTTGTTTACTTTGCTGTATAACTATGAGCACTGTACATTAGTAATTTAGAGTGCTGGTGGGCAGTAGGGACTGCTGCAGATTCTCCATGATGTCACGTAATAAATTCCTAAAGCGAACCTCGAAGGCTCCGTCTGATAATTAATTTCCTCGACAGAATTTGGCGTAGTCAGGCAGGATCCCTAACAACGGGATCTAAAAGAACTAAGAAGGTCTAAGTTGGGTATAGCATCGACCTTGTATATCACTTGGCCCGCTTAGGCTCCAATTAGACAAAGGAAATTTGAAAGGGACTCTCCTAAAAATAAAAGGAAAGTGCCCAGTGCCTCCCAGCTGAAAGGGGGAGAGCACCTAGCGCGTCCCAGCTGAAAGGGGGACGGCGCGCGGTTGCCTAGTTATCCGGCCGGTGACTCATGCTGAGCCAAGAAGCCCGTCAGGCTGAGGCAAGACTGCTGAGAAGAGAGAAAAGACTATGGCACCGAATTAAGTAGCTACAAAGAAAAGAAAGGGTTGACTTCGAGACTCACGGACGGAAAAACCGGTGAGCGCTCATTGTATTTTGTGTATATAAAATAACCCGCGGTTGTATAACCAGTAAGTTTAAAACTAAGTTACAGGAGTAAGGAGAAGATGGGAAATAACGGCAGTCGAGCGGATTCGTCCGAGCCTGCCAAGAAAGGAGCCCGAGGCAAGGTGGAACAGGAGGCTGCAAATGGTAAAATCAAGATATGTAAAAGAACGAATGACAGAATAAAAAAGCTCGTGCAACATCGAAAAAAGGTCGGAGATCCCATCGTTCCACCGGGATCGCCAGCCGATACTGTAATAAAAGAAACAGGAGACGATCGGTATGCGGTAACCTTTAGTAGTGATCTGTATGGATGGTCGGGTGGAGATTGGCCTTATGGGGGAAGTTTTAAAATACCTTTAATAAAAGAACGGGAAGAAATTACTAGAAGTGAAGGAGTGGATCCTGAGTGGGACTAATGATAGCGGCTGCTCTAAGACAGCAAACAGCACGATTTCCGGCACTGCCTCCATACAATCCAGCAGGTCTAGCGGCACCACAGCCAGTTGTACCCCTGCCAGGGGCACAGCCTGGAGCTCCACCCCCACCTGCAGATGAACCCGTAATTGAACCTCCTCCTCCAGCAGAGGCACTCGGAGCAGGAGCTGCTGCAATGCATGGTAGTAAAGTACAGGACCTACCCTCACATAACGGATCTACAACTAGGTCACAAACAAAAGAAACAGCCCCTAGTAACAGAGGCGCGCTCGAACCTGACACTACTACCCATCAACTTCCTCGAGTCATGATAGGAGAGGTGGCAGTGTTAAAACCATGGTCCCCAGCGGAAGCTAGAGCTATGATAGCCGAGGCACCAGACCCCTTAAAGAAGCCCACTGCCTTTCATAATTGGCTAGAACAAATGTGTACCATTTACAGCCCTCTTCCTGGGGATGTGCTAATGCTGCTAAAATGTGCGTATGGGTCCTCATGGTCGAACCTAAGGGACGGATTTGCTGTTCGCCCGGGAGAAAATGGAGATTGGCGACAAGATGATGTACAACTGGACCAGGGAAATGAGTCTTTTGCTCACTGGTTAGAACATAGAGGTAAAGAGGCTATAATGAGAGGAGCCAAGAAGCATAGTGACATAGGATAAGTCACCCGATGTCTGCAAAGAAAGGAGGAGACAATTCCTGATTTTGTAGCTCAATTTAAAAGCAAGTGGGAGGAACATGCGGGAGTTCCATTAGCAGACAATGGACCTTTGGCAGTACAAACACTGCTAAACTGCATGTTACCCTTTCAAGCTCAAGCCTTTAAAATGATTCATCTAAATTGGCAGACTCAGCCCTGGGCGGACGTAGTTACTGCTCTGGTAAATATGGATAGGGAAGGACTCTTTACTCAGTCGAAAGAGCAAAAGCCAAAAACAGCGGGACAATATATCCAACAGAATAGAAGAGGATTTGCAGGAAGAGGAGGTTATGGTAGAGGCAGAGGAAGGGGAAGAGGACAATGGCCAATGAGAGATAGATCACAGGATGAATGTAGGAACTGTGGGAAAGGAGGACATTGGGCTAGAGATTGCCGATGCCCCCCAAGGCCATAGCAGGGATACACCCAACAAGGAGGGTATCCAGCTCCAGGGGCAGAAGGAACTTTGTTTTCTTTCAGTAACCCTAATCCATCCGCATAGGGGTGCCACGGAGAAGCGGTGGTACAGGCGGCTGTGGTCAGATTGTCCAAATCCATCAGAGAACAGCCTATGGCTACACTTAAAATAGGAAATAGCCATTTGGACCTTCTGGTCGATACCGGTGCAACAATGTCCTCTGTACCCCCCTCCGTGGGTATACCCGCCAGTCAATTTAACGTTGTAAGCATGGGAGTAGCCGGTATCCCTATGTTAGTAACCGCTCTCCAAACCTACCGAAATTCAAGTGCATGGGCAATCCGTCACAGACACCCTCATAATTTCTCAGACCGCCCCTCTCCCTATGTTGGGAAGACAGGCTTTATGTAAATTGGCAGCAGTTATATACTGCACTCGACACGGCATGTTCATGGAACTGCCTCAAATACAAACTCATCAGCTAATGAATTTAATGATGGAGGAAAAGCAAGTAGAAGGAGCCCCCATTTTGTACTGCTGGCAGCTGAATAGCAATCCTTATGGCCAATTGGTAAAAAATGTATACCACGCCTTGCAGGAATTGGAAAATCCTCAGGGGCAGTATTTACAATATCTAATTGAAACCAGTAGAGAAAAGAAACAGACCCATTGTACGGCATGGTACACGCATAAAGAAACACCCAATTATCAAGAATTGGTTTGCTCATACCTAAACCAGCCAGAATTGCTGCAGACTTCACCTTATTTATTCTTTGGAGATAAAGGCCTGGGAATGTTGGTTCACCTTACACACGAACAAAAAGAAAGATTTAGGATGCATCACACATCCGAACCACACCTGACTATAGCAGTCAGAGCCCCGGCTAAGGCAAAGGAAGTGGGGGAGATGATAAAAAGAATACAACACCACAAGCCAGTCTATTCCATCACGTTGCCAATTCAAGCTGGAAAGGTGGAGATAGAATTCTTTAATGAAACAGAGGGAAAAATTCGCTGGTTAAGAAAAGAATGGGATACTATTTTTGAAAGACAGCAGCCCCCTAAGGAAAATCCGCAATTGTTACCATGGGCATTGACTAAAGTACCTTTTGAACTTTGGGCAAAGCACAACAATCATGTGGGAAAGGTGCATTCGGCACCTGAACATAGGGTCCAGCTACAGAAGAATGCTGTTTTGCCCTGTCTAAAGCAGTACCGCCTGGCCCCAGAGGCCGAGGAAGGAATAGCAGCAGTAATACATTCTTCACTGCAGCAAGGGGTTTTAGTCAAAACACAGAGCCCCTGCAATACTCCTATTTTGCCCATCCCGAACGTAGGAAGACCAAATGACTGGCGTTTTGTGCAAGATCTCCGGGCGATCAATAAAATAGTCATTCCCATTGCTCCCTTGGTGCCAGATACCAACATCATCCTCTCCTCTATACCAGCTGATGGAACTACCTCTTCGGTTATCGATTTGTGTTCTGCTTTCTTCTCCATACCACTGCATAAGGACAGTCAATATCTGTTTGCCTATACTTATAAAAATCAGCAATATACCTGGTCCAGGTTGCCCCAGGGGTATACTGAAAGTCCTGCGGTGTATGCGGCAGTGGTTAAAAATGACTTGGAGGAATGTCAGTTATCGGATCAGTCCACCTTAATCCAGTACGCAGATGACCTTTTGGTTGCCTCCCGAATGGGGCCAGACTGCCAAGAAGATACTATAAAATTGCTCCAGCATCTGGCTAGCAGGGGACACAGGGTGTCCTCCGAGAAGTTGCAGTTTTGCCAAACATCCGTCCAGGATTTGGGTTTTCAGTTGGAGTATGGACAGCGAAGATTGGGACTGGAAAGAATAAGAGCATTGGGGAGTTGATGCAGAGACACCTTTAAACCCTTATTGACAGCTGACAGTTTCATTTAATTTCAAGCTACGTTAAATAGAAACAAAATATTAATCGCTTTTAATTCACTGCAAAGTTATTGTGTTTCCAACATCGAAATGCTCCAGTTTTACCCCTGAGACCAATGAATGGATAGTTCAGCAAAGTTGCATTTTCTCATCAACTATGTCAAAATAAATTTATTGTTAAATGACGAGTAAACACAACAAACAAAAAAGCCTCCTGTACATTTTCAACTTCTCCTTTGTTTTGTAATCTCCTGCTTGGGAGCTCGGTGATAAAGAATGGGGATAAAGGTATCCAAATTGGGAGGAAGTGACGAGGGCTGTTGGCCAGGAATAGGTTCTCGGGCCTCAACGTTTAACAATATTTACTAACGACTTGGATGAAGGAGCAGAGAGGTGAATATCCAAGTTTGCAGATGCTGCTAGGATAGGCGGGGCAATATGTAGTGTCGATGGGAATAGAAATTTTAAACGGGACATAGGGAGATTAAGTCAGTTGTCAAAAATATGGCAAATGGAGTTCAATCTGAGCAAAGGTGAGGTCATCTACTTTGGATCCAAGAAGGATAAATAGGCGTATTTTCTAAATGGTGAAAAACATAGGGACAGGATTAGGCCATTCACCCCACCATGCATATTCACCAGAATGATGCCGGGAGTTCGAGGTTCGATGAGATCATGGCTGACCTGTATCTTAACTCCATTCACTCGCCTTCACTCCATATCCCTTAACACCCTTGGCTAGCAAAAATCTATCAATCTTAGACATACATTTATTAATTGAGCTGGCATCTACTGCTTTTTGTTCCACATTTCTACCAACGTTTGTTTGAAGAACTGTTTCCTAATTTGTCTCCTGATTGCATGATTCGCATTTTAAGGTGATGTAACTTTGTCCCAGAAACCATACCAGCAGAAAAATGTTCTCTGTATCTAACCTATCAATTACTTTCAAAATTATAATTAAATCAGTCATATCAACTCTTAACCTTATAATTTTTAGTGAATACAAAGTGAGTTTATATAATCTCTCCTCATAATTTAATCCTCAGTGCATTGGTAACATTCTGGTGAAACGGTGCCATACTATATTCAAGGCCAGTACATCCTTTCTATAGTTTGGTACCCATAACTGTACATAGTACTCCACATGTAGTCTGAACCAGGAACTGTAGAGTAACAAAGAGATTTGGGACTCCAAGTAAACAAATCATTAAAAGCCAGTAACCAGAGGGTTGTGAATGTTTGGAATTCTCTGCCCCAGACGGCTGTGAATGCTGAGTCGTTGAGTATATTCAAGGCAGAGATCGATAGATTTTTGGACTCTAGGGGAATCAAGGGATATGGAGGTCAGGCGGGAAAGTGGAGTTGAGGTCGTGATCAGCCATGATCTATGTATGAAAAAATTCAGTGAAATATGCTGCAGTTGGGAAAGAGCAACATATTTCATTGCTGATGTGAATCCACAATCTGTGCTCCTTCAAGGGTGCAGTGGGATGTTGGGTGTGAGCTATTGCACAAAGCCGCTGAATTCACTGGGAATGAAGATGTGAGAGGTGCTCAAAAAATACAATGTGCTTGACTGTTGTAAATTTGAAGTAATTAAGGATTTTTTTGTGTGATACACACTTGCAATACATGGCTATTACAGGATAGATTCAATGTCTTCTTTAAATATATGTAGAAAATAGCGGCTCTCCAGTGGCGTTGTTCAACAGTGGATTGATTAGAGTAAAGGAGTACAGTCGTGACAGCACCTGGAGAAACAGGATCTGATAGGCCCACACACTGCCACATATGGTATGTAGTTGATCAGTAGCAGAAACACGGTTTTCCCGCTCTCCACTTCCAGACGTTAGATGAATGGTAGCGTCCCCCACCCCCAAGCCCACCATCTCATGAGATTCCTGAAAAAGCACAGAACAAACAGGAATCTTGCTCGATCAAGATCTTTTGTGCTTCTTACAACAGAGCAAGTTGCCTTTACCACAGGGGAATATCACAAGTCGGAAGCTTTACAATAAATAAATGAAATTAGCATTCTCAGTTGTAATAGTATTTTGTTTGATGTCTTTGGTGCCACGCAAGTAGATATATAGAAATATGCCAAATATCGATATTTAGTGCACTCAAAATATAGTCAATTATTATATATTTTATTCTCAAATAGGGCACGTTATCCGAGAGGACTGGTCTCCCAGAAGGCTAGAGTGCAAAGCTCACCAATGCTCACCACCTCTGCAATTGTACTCAATATAATGACTAATTTGTGAGCTAGCACCAGAAAAAGGTTGTGAAATTGCATTTGTTGTTCAACCCAACTAGTTGAGTCATGTCCTTTCGGGAAAGAATCGTGTCACCCAATATTATCTATATCTCTCACCGGTCCTGCCCTACATAGTGGATAGGTAATGCTGTTAGGGCTCCTGCGGATCAGACATAAACACTGCCTTGACACGTGAAACCCCTATCCTGGGAACATATAAAATGTCTATATTTCTTTTTTTTCGCAACATGGTGCAGCCGTTGTAATTTTTTCTACCCACTTACCTCATCAGATCACTGTAAACTGATTGGTCTTGCAGCTGTAATCCCTGTTAAAAGTGAAGAAATCGTTCTTTTTATCTAACAGATTGGCCGAGATATGGAGCACAGCAAAAGGGAACTGAAATTACATTTTTTTAAACTGAAAGTGAATGTTTTGCAGGATTAAAAATAATAATTTCCCACCATGTAAGTGGAGTTTTCATCAAGTGGTTTCGGAGCTCTCTCCTGTACAAAATCAATTGGATGAAAAAAATTGTAAACATTTACACAAAGAATCCCTTGTAGTTGCTTCAGAATTAATGGTTAGCCCAACACCATATATATCGAAATAAAAGTTAGAAGAGCTTGCTTACATTATCCATCCCACAAACAAAATTGCAGGATGTGAGTTTTCACTTTCAACGCCAGTTAATCGAACACTCATTTGAAGCTCAGCCCGATTTTCGTTTCTGTTGTAAAATGGAAAATTCACCCCAATGTCTATCTAGCACCAGAGACATTTTTGGACTGTTGTATGACCCCAACTGTTCCGATAATGCACTGAGGCACGATCGCCTGCCACCCCTACCTTGTTCTGGTTAAATGTGACTCCAGTTTACTGCTACTACAGGAACACTGACTTCGATGGTTTTAAACAGGCATAGATTCCCTGTAGTTAACTGAGCTCACCAATATCGTAGAATATTAATAGAAATGTACCAGACTTTTGCTTTCTTGGAATATTTTCATAAGTCCCTGCTGAGTTCTCACCAACTGTAGCGGAGATGTCTGTTGCAATATCAAACATTTAATCAGCTTGAAAATACAATAATAGAATCATAGAATGATGCAGCACAGAAGGAAGCCATTCGGCCCATCGTGTCTGTACCAGCTGTTTGAGCATGTTATCCAATTATTCCCATTCCACCACCCTTTTCCTGGAGCCCTGTCATTTTGCCCGTCAACTATTTATCCAATTCCCTTTCCAAAGTTACTATTGAATCTGCTTCCACCATCCATTCAGGCATTGCGTTCCAGATCATTACAAATCACTGCAGAAAAAAATCTCATCAGGCAGATTTCTCATTTGACAAGAAGCCTGAACCTTTGCCCTCTGGTTATTGACATTCTACCACTGGAACAGTTTATCCATATTCTCTCTAGCAAAATTCTTGATGATTTTGAACACCCATTTTTAATCTCAAGTTAGCCTTCTCAGCTTTAAGAACAACAATCCCAGCTTTTCTAGCGTCTCCACGGAACCAAAGTCCCGCATCCCTGCTACCATTCTATCAAACCTCCTCACCAACCTCTTCAAGCAATTGACATCATTCCTAAATCAATGAACAATTTTAGATGCAAATGGAATAAGACATTGTAAGAAGTTGCAACTTTATTTAATATCCTGCTTTATCTGTTTTTACGTGGATTCTTTGCTTATCAAACTAAAGGCTGCTGGGACATAAATTCTATTTTAGGATAAAATGGTACAGTTGGAGCCCACCAATTGTGGGGAGGAATTTTGACTTGGAGCGATGAAGTAAAATGAGTGAATGAAAGTCGGAAGCTCTTTTTACATTTCTCCATATAAATCCAGATATCACCTCTTATACGCTAAGGCAGAAGTACAAACTTAGCCTCAAAACTTCGTAATTTTAGTGGTAGTCGAGCTGACTGGCATTACAAATGGAACACCTAATGTGAAAACAAAATAAATGTTTTAGCTTCACGATCATTTTCATCACTTTGTCCATTGTGTATCTCAATACAATTCTATGAGCTCCTCAGCTGGTATAAGGAATATACAGGTCTTTGCATGCTGAGACCATCACATGGAAATGGAGTCAGGAACAGAGATGGGAACTTCAAGGATTTTCATTAAGATGTAATTTGCATATAGGTTTGTTTCCTTTCACCATTCCCATCTTAGTCATGCGTTGAAAGAGCTATACTGAACAAAACATTGTGCTAAACACGTGCTTATGTCTTTTAAGGGGATGCTACATAAACATATGAGCGAGAAGGGAATAGTGAGTTATGCTGATAGAGTTAGATGAGGAAGGCTGGGAGGAAGCTCGAGTGGAGCACAAATGCCTGCACGGACATTTTTCGTCAAATGGCCTTTTCTGTCCTGTATATTCTTTGTAATCCTATGCATTTTTTTCCAAAGTAGCATTAAGCATGTTATGCAATTACTTAATTTGGAAACCACGCAACAGGGGTCGTTGCATTAACTTATCTTCATTTAGGTTCAAGCATAACGCTTCAAAATCTTTATATGTGTTTAATTAAATTACTTTTAAATCAAGAAGAACTGTTAAAACCTTAATTGGCACAGCAGCTTGGAAATGCTGAAGTATTTCACTTACTTTTTGCGGTTGAATTAATGTTCGCAGCATTTGCCCCTGCATTCGCTCATTCATCCTAAATAAATTTTGTGCAACAGACCAAAATGTGAACTTTTAGGATGACATTTTATTTCAATCATTCATTAAATATGATCTGCAACAGAAATTCTAATTTCTCAGAACCAGTTATTAATGAAAACTGTTTTTCTGACCGGAAACAAGAAATGTCATGCATACAGGTCGATCTCCACGTCAGGATTCAAGACTTCACGTCAAGCCCGCTAGAGCAAGTAATTTGATCAGGACATGGAGTTATTATTCAGCTTACCAGTACAAAGTCTAACAGATTGTCATTATTTTAACCTATCATGTATATTATTGTTTATACTCAAATATTAAAACTTGGGGCTATTTGGGAAGCAGATTAAAGTTGGTGGAAGCCTAAATATTTCTCTGTACTACAGTTTGAGTGCTTGGGAGACGCAAAACTGAGGCACTGCAAAATCAATAACGGAGGAAGCGTGTAATTACAGCTTGAGACATTTGCATAGACATGTTTCAATCAATCCGAAAACAAATCAATTAATATTAAACATGGAAACATGCCTTATCACTACATACATTTGAAGTGTGATATAGAAATATTTGGAAACAACTTTTTTCTAAACCTACTTTAATTCAATCTACTGGGCTTTGGACAAATCTATTCAAGATGTTGGTAAAAGCTGAATACTATATTTACCCAGCTGCTTTCCTTTTGACCAACCATGCAGTGATCCCGCTGATCAAACACACCATAAGAGCACCAATCACTATCCCTGCTATGGCGCCACTGCTTTTGTTATTGTCGCCATTGGCTTGATCTGAAAAATGCAAACAGACAAAATAATGAACGTTATTATCACACGCGAGAGACAATTGCAATTTGGTAGCAATATGTAATTGCAAGAGAAATATATAGTTCAGATTTTATTTGCATAGTGTTTGAATGGTTTGAAGTTTCAATTGCTGCAAAAAATAAAAGAGGCCAATGGTTGCAACTTACTTTATTAATTTTATCACTTTTAAATAAAACTCTGTGCAACTCCATGGTCGACAAGCTGGTTCAGGTACTATGCCATTGGTCCCACCATACATTTATAGTTACCCACAAGAGCACACTTGTTAATTGTAAAAACTGGTGATTGGGGAGCGACTGCCAGTTACACAACATTACTGATTATCCGTTCCAATAATTGAATGGAAAATCGGTGATAAATGGTAGATTCTTGATGAGATTCAGGAACTGAGTGATGTTGGGTTGCAGCTGCATGATTCATAAAAGCAGGACTACAACTGGCAACTCCGCAACAAGGACAAGTGGAATTCTGGCTTTTGTGTATACGAGTGTATTGAATACAAAAATGAAGGAGGTGATGATGAGTCTGCACAATACATCCGTCGAGCCATAGATAGAGTATTGTGTGCAGTTTTGGCTTTCAGTAGGATGCCAGCGATGAGAGGATATGAATGAGACGAGGGCTCAAAAACGAAATAGTTTTCACTGCAACAGCGAAGTTTAAGAGAAGATACCATAGAAATGCTTAACATTGTGAAATCCAAATCAAATCAAATCAAATCAACATTTATTGTCATTGTTAGTGCACAAGTGCAGTACAACGAAATGTAGGCTTGCGGCTCCCGAGAGTGTACATTTAGATTAAGACATTTAACCATTCAACATACATTTGGCTTGTAGCATATTAACATAAACATAACCATAATAAAGTGCATTGGCAGATGTGCAGGCTTTAGCGTTTATTTGTGGAGTTCAGTAGGATGACAGCCCTGGGAAAGAAGCTGTTCCTAAATCTGGTCATACGGGTGTGAATGCATCTGTAGCATCTCCCAGATGGCAGGAGGGTGAACAGACTGTGGCTGGGCTGGGTAGGGTCTTTGATGATGGACCGTGACCTCCGTAGACAGCGTTTCTGGTATATGTGCTCTATGGTCGGTAGCCAGGTGCCAGTAATGCGTCGGGCAGTTTTGACTACCCGCTGCAGGGCTTTCTGGTCATAGTAGCTACAGCTGCCATACCATACTGTGATACAGTTTGTCAGGATGCTCTCTATAGTGCAGCGGTAGAAGTTAGAGAGGATCAGGGGTGACAGGTTACATCCCTTCAGCCTCCTTAGGAAATATAGGCGCTGCTGGGCCTTCTTCACCAGAGAGGAGGTGTTGAGGGACCAGGAGAGGTCTTCCGTGATGTGCAACTAGGGAAAGACTGTTGTCACTGGTCTGTAAACCAGTAAAAGGTGCACAAATCTTGGCTTCATGCTAGAAACACAAAAGGGGAGTTGATAACTTAATGTTCATGCAGTGCTGTTAGGTAGGGAGTTCCAGGATTTTGACCCAGCTATGATGAAGTATCGGTGATATAATTCTAAGTCAGGGTAGTGTGTGACTTGGAGGGGAACCTGGAGGTGATAGTTTTCCCATGCGCCTGCTGCCCTTGTCCTTCCAGGTGGAAGAGGTCACGGGTTTGGGAGGTGCTGCTGAAGAAGCCTTGGCGAGTTGCTGCAGAGCATCTTGTAGATGGTACACACTGCAGCCGTGATGTGCCGGTGGTGGAGTGAGTAAATGTTTAAGTTGTTGGATTGGTTGCCAATCAAGTGGGCAGCTTGAAGATCACCTCTCATTCATCTAAACTTCACTGAGTATAGGCCCAACCTGCTCAACCTTTCCTGATATGTCTACCCCTTCATCTCAGGAATCAAATTAGTAATCCTTCTCTGGACTCCCTCAAATACAAGTATATCCTTCCTTAAATAAGGAATCAAAAACTCTATGAAGTACTCCAGGTGTGGTCTCACCAACGCCCTGTACAATTGTAGCAAGGCTTCCCTACTTTTATACTCCATCCCCCTTGAAATAAGGACCAACATTCCATTTGCCTTCTTAATTACTTGCTGTACCTGTATGGTAACTTTTTGTGTTTCATGAACGAGGACATCCAGATCCCTCTGTACCAAAGCACTTTACAGTCTCCCTCCATTTAAATAATACTTTGCTTTTTCATATTTCCTACCAAATTGGATAACCTCACAATTTCCCATGTTATCTTGCATCTGCCAAATTTTTGCCCACTCATTTAACCTATATATATATCTCTTTTCTGACAGTTTGTGTTCTCCTCGCAACTTGCTTTATATCATCAGCAAATTTGCCTACAATTTGTTTATGATATTATTAACCTGACAATATATTTCTCACCATGATTGGATCTTATTCAGTCAATATTGTAAATTGGTCCTATCTTTAACAGACTGGTCACATTCTGCCATTCGAATAGGCCAGCTGGGACTGATACGGTTGAACAACAAAATGTAAGAGCTTTCCCAATTTCTACCCACAGAGGGTAATAATGAACATTTCTGGTCCATCTGCAAGGAATTCAAGAACATTTCGCTTTTGTATAACTAAAATAATCACTAATATGTAAAACAAACTAATCCTTTTGGCACCAAGCCTACTTACAATTAATTTGCAGGATGGTATATCCAGAATCGCTGCTATAATTATTGCTGGCATAACATTTATATGTTCCTGAATCATTTCTGTTAACTCTGATTATAGTCAGTGTTACATTGTCTGGTGAAGTTATTATTCTGTCATTATCCTGGACAGCTCGGTTAGCCTTAAACCAAATCCGTGACTGTACAAAGCCCGAAGCGTGACAAGTCATTAAAATGGTATCAATGTTTTCTACTGGATTTGAATTGTTGGTGTTAGAAACTGGTTCTGTAAATTCAATTAAAAGGGAAAGGCAGTTACATCATTTTCGACAAAAGCTGTAACAAAACGCTAATTAAGTAATTTCACATGTAAACATCAAGAGGGTAAAATTCAAATTGGGTGTAGGTGCACAAGTGGCGGTATCACATCTGTCTCCACTTATACGCCCCGTCCGAAATTGAAGTCAATAGAGCGGATTATTGGAAGGGACAAATAACACATGGCAGATGCAATACTATCCATTTTGTGTCCATATCCAATTACTTTTGAAAATTCCTACTGAATCTGCTTTCACCACCCTTTAAGGCAGTGCATTCCAGATCATTAAAACTCTCTGTGTAAGAATAATTATCATCTCCGCCAGTTCATTTGCCAATTATCGTAATCTGTGCCCTGTGGTTACAGTCCCACCTGCCAGTGGGGGCAGTTTCTCCCCATCAACTCTATCAAAGCCCCTCATAATTATGAAGCCTCTGTAAAGCTTCCCCTTAACCTACTCCGCCTGAAGGAGAACAATCTCAACTTCTCTCGTCTCTCCCCATAAGTGAAGCATCTCATCCCTGGTATCATTCTGCTTAATCACCTCTGCAACTTCTGCAAGGCCTTGACATTCTTATTAAAGTGGGGTGCCTTAAATTAGAATATAAATGCAAGTTAAAAGTACTGAACGTAGGAAGGCCACTAATGGTTGATTTATGTACTGCATGAAAGCTGCTGAAAATTGATAATGATGTACTTAAAACAGATCTAGGAATCCTAGTCGACCTGAAGCTCTAATCATTGAAGATCAGCAATCACAATGCGAAGAGAATGCTGACACGTATACACAGAACAATGCAGTACAAATCAGAAAAAGACATGCCCTCATGGTACAGTGCTCTGATCAGAGCACTCCTCGAGAAACTGTGTGCAGTTCTGTAAACTTGAGACAAGGGGCGCATTCAACTATGAGAGGCAGAGCAGAGATAATCAATGCATGTTATGGGGCTGAGCCATGGTCGAAGCAATGACGAAACTTATACTTTCCACCTTAAAAGAAGGGATTTAAAAGTGATCTTAATGGGCATAGAAAATAACAAATTGTATGTAAAAGATATATCCAGAAAGTACTTCAAATTAAACTGAGTAGGAAAACTGGACACGGGTCCGAAGGGTTAAAGGCTAATTGAGAACCAATATCAGGAATTTCTTAATTCTATGATCTGTGTAGGAGTATATCAGTCAATATCCTCTGATGTTCTGAAATTATGCATCTTACACAACTGCTCATCAGTTGTCAGATCATTTTCTTGATGGATAAGGAGAGAGAGAGAAAGAGAGCGAGAGAGAGGATAAACAGACAATATGTAATATCAAAAAACGGCTGAGTGCACAGGATACAGCAAAGTCTATGAGCCCTGACAACATCCCAGCTGCAGTGCTGAAGACTTGTACTCCAAAAATAGCTGCGCCTGTAGCCAAGCTGTTCCTGTACAGCTGCAAAACTGGCATCAACCTGACAAAATGAAAAATTGACCAGGTATGTCCTGTCCACAAAAAGCAGGACAAATCCAATCCGGTAAATTACCGCCCCATCAGTTTACTCTCAATTATCAGCAAAGTGATGGAATGGTTCGTCAACAGTGCTATCAAGCAGCACTTATTCACCAATAACCTGCTCACCCATGCACAGTTTGTATTCCGCCCGTACCACTTGGCTCAAGGCCTCTGTACTGCCTTGGTCTAAACACGGACAAAAGATTTGAATTGCAGAGGTGAGGTGAGAGTGATTGCTCTTGATATTTCAACTCTATTTGATCAACTGTGGCATCAAGGATCCCTCGTAAAATTGAAGTCAATGCTAATCGGGGGAAAAAGCTAAGTTGTCTCGAGTCATACCTAGCATGATGGAAAAAGATTGAAGGAGGCCAATAATCTTAGCCACAGCAGATTGCAGCAGGAGATATTCAGAGCAGTATCCTAGGGCCAAGCATTTTCAGTTGCTGCATCAATGATCTTCTCTCCATCATAAGGTCAGAAGTGTGAATGTTCGCTGATGATTGTGCAGTGTTCAGTTCCATTCACAATTCCTCAGATAATGTAACAGTTCATGCCCACATGCAGCAAGAATTGGACAACATTTATGCACGGCCTGATAAGTGGCAATTAATACTCACGCTACATAAGTGCCAGGCAATGGCCATCTCCCAAAACAGATAATCTAACCACCTCCCCTTAACACCCAACGGCATTACCATCGCCCAATCCCTAACCATTAACATCCTGGGGGTCACCATTGACCAGAAACTTAACTGGAACAGCCACATAAATATTGTGGCTACAAGAGAAGGTCAGAGACCCTGGGTATTCGGCAGCCAGTGACTCACCTGCTGCCTGCCCAAAGCCATCCCACCAACATCAATGCACTAGTCAGGAGTTTGATGGAATACTCTCCACTTGCCTGGATGAGTGCAGCTCCAACAACATTCAAGAAGCTCGAAACCATCCAGGAGAAAGCAGCAGCTTGATTGGCACCCCATTCGCCGCCTGAAACATTCACCCTTTCCACCACCGTGGCTGCAGTTTGTACCATCTAAAAGATACACTCCAGCAACTCGCCAAGACCTCTTCGATTGCACAACCCAAAGCCACCACCTTTACGAGCTGGAAGGATAAGGGCAACAGCCGCATAACCACACCACCATCCCCAAGCTCCAATCGAAGTCGAACTCCTGACTTGGAAATGTATTGCCGCTCCTTCACCATCGCTGGGACAAAATGCTGGAGCCCTCCCTAACAGCACTGTGGGAGTACTTTCAACACATGGACTGTTCAAGAAGATGGCTCATCTCCACCTTCTTAAGAGCAATTAGGGATGGGCAATAAATGCTGGCCTTGCAAACAAAGCACACATCCCGTGAATGGAAAAAAATAAGTTAGATAGTTATATATGTAGGCATGTGGGCAGATTGATAGATAGGCGGACAGGCAGTGAGACAAACGGACAGACAGACAGAAGCAGTCTCGACATAATTTATCATCCATAACTAAACGGTTTGAATAAGTCTCAAAGTATACAAAGTATATAAAAAGAGAGAAGGTAGTCATTTAATGCTGATTTCTTGTGAGCTGGACTGGGAGATTCACAACCACTCTCCCATCTGCAAACTTGCTTCCCTCACCAACAACAATTAATTTTACATTAATCTCTGGATCGCCAGTCAATAGCAATTAACCTTTGTAGGCTTAAAGGCACAGGCCTGGTTCAACATAGTTTCACCCTAGCAGAGGTGATATACATTGTGCATTATATGGTGTAATGCATCTGCTGTTCAAAAGAAAGATATTCACCTGGAATTTTTGATTGGTTATGATGGAGAACTGTCATCGTTCACCATTATAACCACTGTGAATCAGGCTGCGAATTCTGGATTTAGCACATGCGCATCTAAATGCAGAAATCCTGAAGTTGCAGTCAGTCATTCACTGCCCGACACTGGCTGCGCTGTGGAACGCCCACCCCCCATATCCTGCAATCAGTGTAATCATTGAAATCAGGGCAACTGCCGAAAATTTGTATTTTCCACGCTAATATCGCTTTTAAGTACTCCATTAAATGTTTAGCGTTGTTGGAAAATGTACAATTGGGGTTTTAACAGCATAGTGATTGCTAAATAACCGTCCTAGCCCTGATAACTATTTTTTTCATTTGTAGACAGGCAAATTTCTCCATTAGGATAAAAATTGTTTTTTTTACAAACTATAGATTTTTTTAAAGTTTGTTCATGATATTTCAGTTTCTACATTATCTCCATGTGAAAGTCGCACTCTTTATTTCACTCTCTGTCACATATTTTAAAGTGTGGATAAAAGTTGCTTTTCATTTTCTGGTTTGTGGTCTGTGAGTATTCTTCAATGCGACTGCCTGTTTAGACAGCTTGTTGAAGTCACAGCAGCTCTGCAATGGGGATTCCCATTACACAGAGCTACAATTAATTACCTAACATAAGAACATAACACATAAGAGCAGGAATAGGCCATTTGGCATTTCGAGCCTGCTCCGAACTATTCCCATATCCCTTGATGCCGTTTATATTCAAAAATGTATCGATTTCTGTCTTCAAAACATTCAACGACTGAGCCTTCACAGCCCTCTGAGGTAAAGGATTCCAAAAATTCACCACCCACCGAGTGATGAAATTGCTCCTGATCTCAGCCCTAAATGGCCGACCCCTTATTCTGAGACTGTGACCCCTGGTTCTCGACTCCCCAGCCAGGGGGAACATCCTCCCTGCCTCTACCCTGTCAAGCCCTGTAAGAATGTTGTATGATTCAATGAGACCACCTCTCATTCTTCTAATCTCTAGAGAATATAGGCCTATTCTACACAATCTCTCCTCATAAGACAATGCCCCCATCCCAGGAATCAGTCTAGTAAACCTTCGTTGCACTCCGTCAATGGCAAGTATATCCTTCCTTAGGTAAGGAGACCAAAACTGTCCACAATTGCACGCCGAGAATGGCAGACACCTCACCAAAGATATCTCCAGATTTATTTGGAACGTTTCATCGGAGCCAGCTGCAATCATCTTTGCTTCGCCTCTGACTGCAAGTTGCGGGCTATTGCATATTTCTAACAAAGCATAAAGACGAAGGTGCAGCGCAATGTCCTGCAAACATCCTGAACTTTGCGCTAAGTATTTATTGAACATTGGTTACAATATAGCAGGCGCGCAAAATAGAATAGCAATAGATCATATTTTATGAACTGTGAATAATCCTTGTCGGACCAGGTGTCCAAATGCTAAAAGCACCATATTTATAAATTGGCCCAGAAATTCGGGTCAGATGCTTCCCTCAGGTGCAAGCCTTCGACCAGCACTTACCTTGCGTGCCGGCTGTTAAGCTGTGGGCCCGCGTGGTATTCCAATCCTGGGCCTCCGCCAACTGCCGGCACGCAGTGCTTGCATCTCCCAGGGGCACAGGTAGTTCGAAGTGTCCCCTGCGATCACGAGGGCCATGGAGCTCCATTGGTAGCAGGGAATGCTTCATTCATAAGTTTGACAGGAATAGCTGTCAAACCTATAATTGCTATAAGCCCCAAAAGATCATTAAAACCTCAAATATTTTTTTTTAAAAACATCAAATTTTTAAAATAAACTATAAATTACATGAAATAACTATTTTAAACGATAATTTAATTTTATTAAAAAATTAATTACATTTTCTGATGGGGCTAACAATAAGCTTACCTTTCTTTAAAGTATTTGAAAATAATAAACCTGTGGAAAAAATGTTTTAATTTTAATTAATTCACCACTTACCTTGTTAAAAGCAGGCCTTGCAGCTGCTTTTTAAAAGTGTAACTGCTGGAGACTTAACCTCCTGGAAATATCTGGAGAAAAACGTAAGTTCAATGCGCACGCACTGCCAATCTGGCGCACGCATTCGACCTCTGAACCCCTTCTTTCAGGGAAATGGAAGTGCTGGTTTCTCGTGATTGTGCGGTGCATGCGCGAAACCAGCACTTTCATTGGGCCTACGCGTGTGTACCCCATACGTACTCACCCGTGGAGACCCGAATTTCTGGGCCATTGTGTTTTGCATTTGTCCAATGCCAAGTGGCCCTGCTCCCTGTCCCTGTTAGTTCCACTGCAGCTCTGAGAAAGAAAGTCAGGCTGGAACTCAATAATTCGGTACAATCAGCCAATCGGAGGCAAACAAAAGAAAGTTGCATATTCGGGTCTCCACGGGTGAGTCAGCATGGGGTACTGACCCATAGACCCAATGGAAGTGCTGTTTTCCTGCATGCACTGCACTTACGCGGGAAACCGACACTTCCAGTCCCCTGAAAGCAGGGGTTCAGATGTCAAATGCGTACGTGGGGGATGCTGCGCGTGCGCATCGAACTTCGTTTTTTTTCTCAGGTTTTCCCGGGATGGTGAGTCTGCACGAGTTAGCAACGTAAGGTAAGTGGTGTATTAATTAATATTAAAACATTTTTTCCAGAGGTTTATTATTTTTAAATAATTTAAAGCAAGGTAAGTTTATTTTTAGCCCTGTTAGAAATTAAAATTATTTTTTTCAAAAATTTAAATTATTGTTTAAAATAGTTATTTCATTTAATTTATAGTTTATTATTTTAAAAAAGTGATTTAAAAAATAAATTAATTGAAGAATTAGTGATGTTTTGTAAGAAGAAGGGGTTTGTAGTATTTCTAAGTTTGACAGCACTTCTTGTCAGACTTAAGAATGGAGCATTCCCTGCTCCGATTGGCTGCCCATGGCCCACGTGATCCCAGGGGCCACATCGAACTAACTGCGCCCCTGGGATATGCAAGCAATGCGCGCCGGCAGTTGGAGGAGGCCCAGGATTGGAATCCCACGCGGGCCCACAGCTCAACGGCCGGCGCGCTAGGTAAGTGCAGGTCGGAGGCTTGGAACCGCGGGAAGCCCCCGACCCGAATTTCTGGGCCAATACATATGTAACTTACATCGAGTGTACAGCACAGAAACAGGCCATTCGGCCCAACTGGTCAATGTTGCTGTTTAGGTTCCACATGAGCCTCCTCCCACCCTTCTTCATCTCACCCCCTCAACATAACCTTCTATCCCTTTCTCCCTCGTGTGGCTATCCAGCTTCCTCTTAAATGTAACTACGCTATTGGTCTCAACTGCTCCTTGTGGTAGCGACTTCCACATTCTTACGGCTCTCTGGTAAGGAAGTTATTGTTTAAACTGCTTATTGATGAAAATCGCCTGACTAATATGCTTCCTTGTTGAGACAGCGAGATTATTGTGGCTGCAAGGGAATTTCTGTGATTCGCTGCCCACGAATGCTGCACGATCTACAGAAGTTTTACAGGTATTTTCATCAGTTTTATGCGCAAAGTGGCTTTTCAGCTTAGTTGCTTTATGAAAGCTTCAATGTGAATCTCTGTTCCGCTTTTAACTTCATTCGGCTTTGAAATATCTGCAGCAAAATGTTGCACAATCCATATTTGCATATGTTTAATTGCATTGAATTATGTCAATTAACCATTTATTTGAAAATATATCTTCAGCTTTGCAACAATGCCACGTGAAACATTACCTCCTGCTTTTGTTTAGGGTGCTGATTGATCCACTGTGCATTTGCAGCACTTTCTTGTTGCGTGTAAGAACAGATTTTGGTGAGCAATACTGTGGGGTGACAGCGAACACATTTTATTCCTGGTAAAGTAACATTGTAGGATAAGAATGCTCATGACTCGTCTATATAAATCAACATTTCGATATTAAAAAATCGACAGCAAACAGCTTATTAGCTACATTGTGGCACGGCGATAGTGATGCTGGTTGCAGAGTTTATTCTATTTCAGTTTTGCCCCGAAACTGTCTATGTACCTCGTGATGAATGACTTGTGACATGAGAACAATGAAATCGTTTAGAAACAATTCTCTTCTCCAGAAAACCTTTCACTTACCAAGTACAAGCAGAATGATGGTTGCTGATGCTTGCAAGGTCCCGGTGATTGGATTCAAGGTAACAGTGCACTGTCCACTGTCCGCAGCTGTCACTGACTTCAGCAGGAGCGATCCGTTCGGGAGGAATAACTCAGCCCGTGGTCTGTATTCATTACTTATATCACCCTCTGTACCGAGCCACCCAGCGATATTTGACACCCCGAAGTCCCAGTTCCCTCTCCTCAGCTCATCTGGCTGCCGCACTGAAAAAAATACGTTGCCTACGACGGTCTCATTTATCCGACTGTTTTCTTTATGTACAGTAAAACCCTAGGGCTCAACTGGGGAAAGAAAATCAAATTGAGGAGGAAGTAAAGTGAAACACACAAACTTGACACAATGTATACGTTTCTTAAGTGAGACTAACGTCATCTCTTGTATTTTAATCTGATTTTCTATGACAATCGCTTGCTGTCATGTTTTTCTAATCACTAAAAGAAAGGATCCGAGAAACTGATCCTCACACGCAGATATAAATAAGCAAACAGCTACAGTGGTAAATGGCAGTGGCTCCATCCTGAGAGAGCAGCGCCAGTCCCTGTTACACTCGGTGACTGACCCACTGTACATGGTCTACAGAACAGATCAGTTGACGCATTTACTGAAGTGGCAATGCTGATTGGACCGAGTGGTGTTCACATGACTGGAAACTCTTTCCACTGACTCCAATCTAAATGATACATATTAATAGAAATTATTGGCAATGTACAGGAAATGGGCGGAAGAGTCGGGTTAACTTCAAGTGCACAGATCTTTGCTCAGAAATTAAACATTATTCGCTCTTTTATTATATGGAATGCACTCCTGGAATGGGTGGTGGAAGCAAATTCAATCGTAACCTTCCAAAGGGAATTGGATCAACACTTGAACAGGCAAAGAAACAGGGCTATGTTCAAAGATCAGGGGAGTGAGACTAATTGGATAGCTCTTTCAAGGAGTACGGCCGAATTGCCTCCTTCTGTGCTGTATGATCCTCTGATTATTTTTGAGACACTGAAAGGCCTGCTGTGTATTTATAAACATTTGCTGTTTATATTTCAGATATTCAGTTTTCCTGTCCCTTCAGAGGTATCTAACACAGCTCAATATTATCTAGCAGAGAGAGAATAAAAATATCCCCAAATTATGGAGAGTGGGTAATTCCTGGTAGTTTGCAAAATCTGAAGTCAGGGGTTATCAGAAAAATACAATAGATTCTTTGATCTAAATTTTCGCCATTTAACGTGTAACTAGACTCGACTATTCCAATGTACTCCTGGCTGGCCTCCCACATTCCACTCTAAGTAAACTTGAGGTCATCCAAAATTCGGCTGCCCATGTCCTAATTCGCACCAAGTCCCGTTTGCCCATCACCCCTGTGCTCACGGACCAACTTTGGCTCCCGGTTAAGCAGCGCCACGATTTCAAAATTGTCATCCTTGTTTTCAAATCTCTCCATGGCCTCGCCCATTCCTATTTCTGTAATCCCCTTCAGCCCCACAACCCCCCACACCCCAGCAAGATATCTGTGCTCCTCTAAATCTGCTCTCTTGAGGATCACTGATTATAATCGCTCGACAATTGGTGGTCAGGCCTTCTGTTGCCTAAGCCCTAAGCCCTGGAATTTGCTACCTATACCTGTCCTCCTCGAAAACTCTCTTTCCTTCTTTAAGACGCTCCAAAAATCCTACCTCATTGAACAAGCTTTTGGTCGTCTGCCCTAATTTAATCTTATGTGGATCGGTGTCCAATTTTTTGTCTTAAAACATTGCTGTGAGCGCATTGAGCCAGAAATTCGTTTCGGAGGCTTCCCGCGGGTGCAAGCCCCCGACCTGCACTTACCTCGTGTGCCAGCCTTTGTGCTGTGGGCCCGCGTGGGATTCCAATCCTGGGCCTGCTCCAACTGCTGGCGAGCAGTGCTTCCGTATCTCAGGGGTGCATTTAGTTCAAAGCGTCCCCTGGGATCACGTGGGCCATGGAGAGCCCATCGGAGCTGTGAATCTCTATTCATATATTTGACATGAATAGAGATCGGTCCCAAAACCTAACTAAAACTTCAAATACATTTTTAAAAAAATAACATTTTTAAAATAACTATAAATTACATAAAAAAACTATTTTAAACAAATACTTACATTTTTGAAAAAATTAATTACAGTTTTTAACGGGGATAAAAATAAACTTACCTTTCTTTAAAGTATTTAAAAATAATAAACCTGTGGAAAAAAATGTGTTAATTTTTATTTAATTCACCACTTAACTTGTTAAAAGCAGGCCTTGCAACTGCTTTTTAAAAGCGTAGTTGCTGGAGACTTACCCTCCCGGAGAAACCTGCAAAAAAAAAAGTAAGTTCCAGGCATACGCGCTGCCTCTCCCGTGCATGCGTTTGACCTGTGAACCCCTTCCTGTAAGGGAACGGGAGTTCCGGTTTCCCGCGCATGTGCAGTGCAAGCACGAACCCAGCACTTTTGTTGGCCCTACGCGTGAGTACTCAGCGCGTACTCAGCCGTGGGGAACCAAAATTCTGGCCCAATATGTTAAAGGCACTATATAAATACAAGTTGATGTTGTTGTTGTTGCTGTAACTAGCCGACCTCCCACAGCGTTGCTGATCAAGACTGCAGTCTTCAAGTGAAGCAAGGTTCGAGGGTAGCATAGAATTCGACATGGGCATAAGCACAATTCAGTTTCTGTTTGAACGTTATAGATTTTGTCCTTCATTTTATGTAATAATTTGATATCGGCATCATTTTAGAAAAAAAATCTTACTTTCCCATGTGCTCCCTGTCTACAAAACCTTACTTCCTATTGGCACTCGTCCTGTCACACTTTTGTGTCAATGTTTTTACCATTATAAATTTCCATGCTCAGATTCATAATGGAAATTGCCCATGTAAATTTGGCACCGTATTACTGGACTATCTGATCAGTCAGATGGTTTTGCCCATAAATCGCTCAAGATGAATTCTGAAGAAAAGTATTTTGATCGGCTGCTTTATGTCGCAGCAGTTCCATCAAGGGGATTACCACTAAGTTCCGTTGTATTGAATTCAATGTCGGAAAACCGGAAGTTCCCGACACAAGGATTATGAGATGGTTGTGTGGAGCATACTTTGGAGCGAGCAGCGAAAACTTTCACTTTTAGGGCCTCTGTTTTAAGCGAGAGGTACCTCTTCCCAATATATTTGTCCAGTCACTCCTCTCTCATGTCATTTATTTGCCTAGGTTGTCTGCTATCAGGCTCTGTTCCTTAACTATATTTATATTCTTGTTGTGTCCGTGTGTTGATAGAGACACTGAAGACAGGAGTTGGTTTCACAGGTGTTTACTAAACAAAGCCTGGAGGGGAACTAACTGATACAACACAATATACAGGCTTATATAGCCCGAGTGGCCATTACCGGCATTACAGTACACATGGGGTGCTTAAAGGCACATACACTACAATTCCTCCCCTTTTAGCCAAACAGTACATAATATTTTAAGTAATTATTAATTACATGTTACAAGAAAAGTAATCTACACATTGTTGCAGTTAATTAATTATAAGTCAGTCCCTCTGGAGGCTTCCTGGCTCAGTCTGGATAACGCCTCGGTGGTGTAGTAGTTTCTGGTGGTGTAGTAGTTTCTTATGGCAAGGCTGATTCGGCTTGAATGCCAGTGTCGGGTTCATCGGGTTCCAGTATCACCGGATCGGAGGTAAATATGGGTATCTCTACTTCATCGTTAGGCGTATAGAGTTGTGGTGTAGGTTGTCCCTTTTCAGATGACACTATGATTTGGTCAGCATGGCGTCTTATTATGCTTTCTCCGATGTCCACGGTATACATCAGCGGTCCTAGTCGTGTGCAGATAGTTCCAGGCTGCCATTTCTCGGTACAGTAGTCCCGGGCCAAAACTTGTTGACCAATCTGGAAGGTTCTAGTTGGCCTTTCATTCATGCCTTGAAATTGCCGGTTCTCCACGTCCCCATCTTAGGCTTCTATTGAAGAACATCATGGCAGGAGTTTGGTTTGTAACCATATGTGTTGCATTCCTGTATGCGAACAAGAAGTTATCCACGTTGTGCTGAAGTTTTATGTCTTCATTACCCATGGCTTTTACGGCCTTCTTGAAGGTCTGGACAAACCTTTAAGCCAATCCATTGGTGGCGGGATGGTATGGTGCGGACGTGTAGTGCTTAACCCCATTGTTTTTTAAGAAGTTCCTGAATTCTTCGGACACAAATTGCGGCCCATTATCAGAACAGATCTGTTCCGGCAGCCCATTCCTGGCAAATATGGTCCTTAATACTGTGATGGTTTTTTCCGTGGTGGTGAAGGACATCTTTATTACCTCTGGCCACTTGGAGTGTGCATCAACTGTGATTAAGAACATTGAGTCCATAAATGGACCAGCAAAGTCGATGTGTACCCTTTGCCAGGGAGATGAGGGCCACTCCCATGGATGTAGAGGGGCTTGTGGTGGAGCGTTTTGGACCTTCTGGCATCCTAGGCAGCTCTTGGTCATTTCTTCGATGTCCCCATCGATACCTGGCCACCATACAAACGCCCTGGCTAGGTTCTTCATTTTCACTCCACCCAGATGCCCCTCGTGAAGCTCCTTTAGAACTTTATCCTGGAGTTTGGGTGGAATCACCACTGGATCCACACATCAAGGTTCCTTGGCACACTGACAGCTGTTCTCTTCTTTGCGAGAATGCTGGCAACAGTGGTTCGCCATGTGCTGGCCATCCCTTCACTGTTAAATTGCAGACTCGTGAGAGAGTCGGGTCATTTCTAGTTTCCCTTTCAATGGCAGAATTTGTTACTGGTAGACATTCGACTATGGTAGAGTGGAAAATCTCCACTGGGTCTACGGTAGGTACTTCTTCTACCGTTGGCAATGGTAGGCACGATAACCTGTCAGCATTCCCATGCTGTTTTGATCCTTTGTATTCTATGTTGTATTGGTGTGCCCCTAGAAAAAGGGACCACCTCTGTAGCCTTTGCGCTGTCATAATGGGAACACCCTTTTTAGGGTTGAATATGGAGATGAGGGGTTGATGGTCAGTCAACAAGGTAAATTTTTGTCCATGTAGGTAATGGTTGAATTTCTTCACTCCCCATACCAGGCTGAGTGCTTCCCTGTCGATTTGGGCATAGTTACGCTCAGCTGAGTTCAATGAGCGTGATGCAAAAGCTATCGGCCGTTCCGAGCCATCAGGGAATTTATGCGATAATACTGCTCCTACGCCGTAAGGGGATGCATCGCACGCCAGTCTGATTGGCAGTGATGGGTTGTAATGAGCCAAAACTTCTTTGGACGTGATTAAGTCTTTGCATTTATGGAAGGCACGTTTACAGTCTTCGCTCCATTTCCAAATTACTCCTGTTTGTAGCAGCTCTTTAAGAGGGTGTAGAAGAGTTGATAAGTTTGGTAAAAATTTATGATAGCAATTTATTAATCCCAGGAACGACCTTAATTGTGAAACATTTTCAGGTGCTGGGGCTTTTATGACCGCTTCAATTTTTTCAGGTGACTTATGCAACCCTTCCTTATTAATTATGTGGCCACAATATGACATTTGATTTTGGAAAAATTCGCACTTGGGGCGATTTGCTCGCAGGCCCCGTTCTCTCAGCCTAGTGAGCACCTGCTCCAAATTGGCAAGGTGCTCGTTGTCGTTTCCTCCTGTTACAAGCATGTCGTCTAGGTAGCATTGAGTCCCCGGAATCCCTTGGAGGACTTGCTCCATAGCTCTTTGCCAGATAGCTGGAGCGGATGCTACTCCGATAACCAGTCGATTGTACTGGTACAGACCTTTGTGTGTATTTATCGTGAGATATTTTTTAGAGGCCTCTTCAACCTCCACCTGTAGATATGCCTGTGCCAAGTCAATTTTGGTGAAACATTTCCCTCCGGATAGTGAGGCGAAAATATCTTCTATCCTCAGAAGAGGATACTGTACTGTGTCAAGGACCGGGTTTACAGTCACCTTGAAGTCTCCACAGATGCGAATTTTTCTCTGTTCTTCAGATTTATCATTATTCAATGCTTTCTTCATGACTGGGACGATGGGTGTTGCCCACTCGCTCCAATCTATTTTGGATAATACGCCTGCCTTTTCCAAATTTTCCAGCTCTGCCTCGACTGATGGACGAATTGCGTATGGCACCGGTCTTGCCTTAAAAAACTTGGGAATTGCTGCATCTTCCACTTTTATTGAGGCAGTGATGCCTTTCAAGGTTCCTAGTTTCTCTTGAAACACTTCTTTGGCGTTGGCCAAGATGTCTTTTAATCGCTCAGGTATGACGTCATCGTCGTTTTTTTTCTTACTGGTCACTGTCAGTGCCTGAATGGAGTGCCAGTCTAAACGTATTTTCCTGATCCATTCACGTCCCAACAGCAGTGGACCACCATCTTGTAGAATGTATAAATACAACTTTTGTATTTCCTTGAGTTTGTATACAACAGGCACTCTTATTTTTCCTTTGGGGTATACTTTCTGCCCCGTATATGTTTTCAAGATAATGGATGTGTCTTTTAAAGGTTTATGCGGAAATAGCCGCTCGTAATCCCGTCGATTTATGACGGTCAGAGCTGATCCTGTATCTAGCTCCATTTTAACTGGGGACCCTGCTATCGTGAGGGCAACCCAAATGGTCTGGTAATCATCTTTGGCAATTACATTATGTAATTTGAGACAGCTTAGTCTCTTGTTTTCGGAGTCGCTATCACTCTTCTGGTCTTCGGAGCTACTGTCCGCCATCATTTGTACCTTTCTGTACTTTTCTTTGTTGATGTTTTTTTTCCTGTCTGTGGATTTTTTTTGTCCAGCTCGGCATACCCGTGCAATGTGTCCAATCTTTCTGCATTGCCTGCATGCTTTGTCCTTGAACCAGCAGTCCCTCTGGTCATGGGTGGATCTGTCGCAGCGATAACATCTCTCAAAACCCTGTGTCATTTCATGGGTGCCGAAGTCCTGTGTCTTTTGTTGTATCTCTGCAGCTCCTCTTGTGGCTGCTTCGTATGGTACAGCCATACTGAAAGCCTTGTCCAGTGTTAAATCTTTTCCAGAAAGCAGCCTTTTCTGTGTTCCTTCACTTAGGAGACCGCAGACGAATTTGTCTCGAAGATAATCTGCTAGTCCTGCCCCGAATTGGCAGTGTTTTGATAGCTTTCTTAATTCGGTGAGGTAATCAGCATTACTTTCATTCTTCTGTTGATTTCTCTTAAAGAATTAGAATCGTTCCGCTATCAGCAGCGGTGTTGGGTTTAAGTGCTCTTGTAGGGTATCAACAATTTCTTTAAAATTCTTGTCCTTTGGTTTGGCTGGAGTGATTAAATTTTGTAACAGCCCGTATGTCTTTGCGCCCATTAGATTTAGCAGTACTGAAGCTTTTTTTTCATCTTCTGTTCCATTTGCGGTGCAATATACCTCCACTCTTTCCATATATGTGGCCCAATCCTCTATCTCGTTATCAAAAGCATCAATATTGCCAGACTTAGGCATCCTAGAAAAAAAATGGCGCTTCCCGCGCTTTTCTTTCTTTTCTGCAGAAACGATATGGCGCTTCCCGTGCTTCCCCACCACTGCTGCCGATGACAACACTGCTTCCCGTGGTTTCCGTTCTTTTTATTTATTTATTTACAGTTGGAGACTCGTTCCTGCCGACTCTCTCTCTAGGTCTGAACGCCGACCTGCTTGCAGCGCCGGCCATTTCCAGAGTGCTCCCTCCCTGTCTGTTACTGCTTGCCTCCACTTTCACTGCTTGGCCTAGCTGTAGAGGCAGCCGCTGGAGCCCCAGCCCGATGCCTAGGAAGGATTATTGCAGTACCTGCCACCAGCTTGGCTAGCTGATGAAACCACAGCTTTTTCTTTTTCTTGATTTTTCTTCAACTTTGGACGCCAGAGGAATCGATGTCCTTGAGGTGCTGTCGAATTGCAGGTAAGTCCGTTTCCAATTCGTCGCCACTGTTGTGTCTGTGTGTTGATAGAGACACTGAAGACAGGAGTTGGTTTCACAGGTGTTTACTAAACAAAGTCTGGAGGGGAACTAACTGATACAACACAATATACAGGCTTATATAGCCCGAGTGGCCATTACCGGCATTACAGTACACATGGGGCTCTTAAAGGCACATACACTACAACTCTGCTATAAACGCACTCACCATTTGATATTTTATTATCTGTTAGCCCTTTTTACAGTCTCCCATTTCGATCTTCTAATTTACCGTTGCAATCAATTTACTTGCTGAGACAAGAGAGAGTCTAACCATCGCCCCATGACATTCAACGGGATAATCTTGCCGAATCCCCCACCATCAATATCCTGGGAGAATCATCAATGACCAGAAACATAACTGAATCAGCCACATAAATATTGTGGCAACAAGAGCAGGCCAGAGGCTGGGTATTCTGCAGGGACTGTCTCGCCTCTTGATTCCCCAAATCCTTTCCACCATCTACAAGGCACAAGTCAGGAGTGTGACGGAATACCCTTCACTTGCCTGTATGAGTGCAGCTCCAACAACACTCAAGAAGCTAAAAAACTACCAGAACAAAGCAGCCCTCTTGATTAACACCCCATGCACCACATTAAACATTCACTCCCTCCACCACCGGGATAATGTTGCTGCAATGTATACCATCTACAAGGTGTCACAGCAGCAACTCACCAAGGTTTCTTCAACGGCACCTCCCACCCCGTGACCTCTACCATTTAAAAGTAAAGGGGCAGCAGGCATATGGGAAAACCACCATCTCCAAGGTCCACTCCAAGTTAAACACCATCCTGAGTTGGAAGTATATCGTTGTTCCTTCATCGTCACTGGGTCAAAATCTTGGAACTCCTTCTCAAAGGGCAATGTGGGAGCACCTTCACCACACGGACTGCAGTGGTTAAAGAAGGCGGTTCGCCAACAGCTTCCCAAGGGAAATTAGGTATGGGCAATAAACGCTGGCATTGCCAGCGCCGCCCACATCCCAGGAATGAATAACAAAGTTACATCTGACCGCCATATGTTGTCAAAGCTGTTGCAACAGTAAAATATATGTCGTCCATTTTCGCTTGATGGAGAATTAACTTCACCCCAGTACTTCATCCATGACACTGATGAATTGATCTGTTCCGTGCATTGCACTGCAAATAGTATTGCTTCTTGTATCATTTTTCTATGCATGAGCAGGACAAATTTGACACTCTGACCTTTTCACAGGAAATCACAGGAACCCCACAGTGCAGATAGAGGCCATTTCGGCCCATCGAGCCTGCACCGACACATATCCCACCCTATCCCCGTAACCCCACGTATTTAATCCCCCTAACACTAAGGGTCAATTTATCATAGCCAATCAACCTAACCCGCACATCTTTGGACTTGATGTACAGTTGCAGATTTTTATTACTCATGTAAAAGAGAACACAATTTTTAAGTTTGTACTTTGCTACTCTGTCCCTTTCGAAATGATTCCCATCACCTACTGCTCTGCATGGTTGGGCTGTGGTTCCTCTCCTCTGATAGTGGAAGCCGTGAAAGAGAACTCGATGCCAAGAGCAGTGAAGCATATGGTGATCAGCACAGCAAGGCTAAAGCTTTGTTAAAATTCAATCCTGTAAACCACTAACATAAAATTTGAAAACTGCACTGCTTTTTGAAAAGACATCATGAAACATTCAATTTTTACACAGATATCAATTAGATTTTTTTATTGCAAAACAGCTTACTCCTTTGTTGGTTCCTTCTTACACTCAGTCGGAAATTTTAACTTCCCAAAATAAAACGACTTCTGTAATTTTCAGAGGGTGTTAAAATGCAAATTATTAAATTTCCTCAGCAACTAACACGCAAACAAACTGTTAAACACTTATTGGCAGCTGGCAATTGCATTTAATCTCAAGCTACATTAAATAGAAACAAAATATTAATGGTTTCTAATGCACTACATAGTCATCGTGTTTCCAACTTCGTCATGCTCAAGTACTTCCCCGAGTCCCATGAATGGATAGTACAGCAATGTTCCATTTTCTCCCTGATGTAGTCAAAATAACATGATGGCCAAATGACCAGTACACACAACAAACAAAAAAGGCGCCACTATACTTTCAACTTCTCCTTTGTTTTGTAATCCTGGTTGGAAGGTAGGAGACGGAGAGTTGGGATAAAGGTACTCAATTTGCGAGGAAGTGACGCGCACTGTTCCCCAGGGATATGTTCTGGGGCCTCAACAATTAACAATATTTACTAAGGGCATCGATGATGGAATAGAGAGGTGAATATCCAAGTTTTCAGATACTGCTAGGCTGTGTGTGGCAATAAGTATTGCCAATGGGTACAGGGATTATAAATGGGACATAGACAGATTAAGTGAGTCGGCAAAAAAATGGCAAATGGAGATCAATCTGAGCAAAGGTGAGGTCATCTCCTTTGGACCCACGAATGATAAATCAGTGTATATTCTAAATGGTGAAAAGCTTAGGAACAGGATTAGGCCATTCAGCACAGCGAGCTTGTTCATTAAATGGCCTGAAAATTTTAAACAGCATTTTTCTCAAATTTTCGTAAGTCAAATTTTGAATGTCTACGAAAAAGGATTAAACATTTAAAAGCATCACACATTTTGAGATCACGTGATTGAATTTATCCAATTAGTTTTTTGCACCTTCATTCAAGATTTTACTCAACATTCCTTAACATACCGAAGTGTGCAGCCTTGAGCGTATATTTTTGTCAAACTTCCAGGATGCAACAGCATTGTTCAGTCAGCTGTACTAAAGGAATATTTTTCTTTACCGTCTAGCAGTTACTGCTTAACTAATTTGAAGAAAAACTGGAGGACAAATTGTAAAAGGCTTATTAAGATAATTTTTACATTGAGTGAGTTAAACATAGGCTATCTGTGGGCCTGCCTGTGACTGAGTGACAAAAAATGATTATTATTTCCATAACTGTGGTAGCTTCTGAATTGTATTCTATCAAATTCAAAAAAAATTATATGGAGAATTAATGTTGTGTGTGTGTTAGTGAGAGAGAGAGAGAGAGAATCTTCCCTCAAGTTAATATTAAAGTTACAAAAAATATTTCATTTTGAACCTATCAAGTTATCTCATCTATGTGTCGTTGACAGAAAAGCTTGATGCAAAATGCTTAAACCTGTGATACAAAGAGCAGAGACAAATCGAGAGAAAGCAGATGGAGTACATCTCCTGATTCAATTTGACCATTATAAAAGTTCAGTTTGGAAAGCAAATAACATTTTTTCTGATGAAAACATATAGAAAGGGGCGGTAGGGTGAGTAGAAGAAGAAAATGGTTGGAGAGTGAAGGGCTCTGGCCCCACACCAACCACCTTTGTGAAAGCTAGTGGGAGGTGGGGAGTGAATGGAGATTTTAAAGTAAGGCAAATGAAAGTGGAACAATAGTGGGGAGGATGCAGTATTCAAAAAGGAAGATGCAGAGACAGTGATGGGAGTGAGAGGGTTGTAGAAAGGGGAGTAATGAGAAGGTGAATAGGATACAGATGCTAGGGCAGTGAGGGGATGAGTGAAGCTTTAATGATTGGGAATGTTGTCACTTAACATCATATTTCCGCTGCAACTGCATTCTAAATGCATCACCCTGCCATCTTTCTCAATAGGAAAGGGTTCCACTCCCTGAATGTGTAGCTTGCTTATGACCACAGGCAGCACATCATGAAGGGTTCTGCTTTGTTTCTGGTAGCATTCATGATCTATACTTTATCCAGTCCTCGGTTCAGCATTTATTGCAACCAGGCCATCAGGTCACAGGCTAGTTATAGGGTGACAAGGAGTATCCCCGCTAGACGTGTCTAATGACTCCTGTCCATAATTCTTCACGGAAGTGTCCTAGACCTATCATTAGCTGCTTTACTAAAGGCCTATTCACTTCCATGTTACGGATAATGAAGCAGTCCGTGCCCGCATGCAGCAATAACTGGACAACAAACAGGCTTGTGCTGCTAATGCAGTAACATTGCTTTAAAAAGAGTTTCAGGCAACATTGCAAATGAAAAAATGGAAACAGCAGTCTTATTGTGTCAGTCTACACACTAGAAGAAGCGGATAATGCACTTTTCTCAGCAGTGGTTCAGTTGGTAGCATGCTTAACGCTGAGTGAGAAGATTATAGGTTCAAGTGCCACTCCGGATACCACAGCGCAAATATCTAGGCTGACACTCCAGTGCAGTACTGAGAGACCGAGCCAGTGTCATAGGTGCCGGCTTCCAGTTGAGACATTACACCAAGGCCCCATCTGCTCCATCAGGTTGTCGGCAAGGATGACACTGTTTCAAAGAAGAGCAGCGGAGTTATCCCCGATGTGCTGATCAATATTTATCCCTCAATTGCATCACTAAAACAGATTACATGACCATTATAACATTGCTGTTTCTGGGACCTTGCTTTGTACAAATTGGCTGCCGCTTTTCCTACATTCCAACAGTGAATACAGTTCAAAATTATTTCATTGGCTGTAATGCCTGTTGGAACGTCCTGGGGCAGTGAAAGGCCCTATATAAATGCAAGTCCTTCTTCTGGCTTTCCAGAGAAACTTTTAATTGTTTCCATGCTGTACATTCCATATTATTCATGGAATCATAGAACAATACAGGGAGGAGGCCGTTCGGCCCAACTTTCCTGTGCCATCTCTTTGAAAGAGCTATCCGATCAGTCCCTTTACCCTGCACTTTGCCCATAGCCCTGCAAATTTACCCCTTCAAGTATGTACCCATCCATCAGTATAATTCTATGTAATAATGACCCTCTCCACAAAATATGGCTGTGTAGCGGTTAATGTAGATCGCCACTAAATAAGAGAGTTTGACTTTGACGAACTATTAACAAGTTGTTTATTTACAGGAACAGACTAATTACATCAGGTAAGATGGCAGGTAAGATGGCTGACTGTAGGAGCACCGTGGTATAGGTCTTGTCCCAGCGGGGACTCCACGAGGAATGAGTTCGCAGTCCTGTGGAGAGCGTGATGATGTCATCACGCTCTGCTGTGTGTTCCCGCGCTTTGGGCATCACGTGACCGCGTCGTGATGTCAGCACATTCGCGTGCGCTCAGGCGGTCCAGTGACCTGCGCCATTGCTTCGGTGCATCTCCCCGGTACGGAGGCTGGCCGTTGAGGCCGAGGTCGCGAAGCCAGGCTGTGCCGATGCTTGCCGCGGGAGCGGGAGATCGCGTCGCTCCCGTTGGCTGGCCGATGCGGCCGAAGTTGCGGTAGGTCGGGCTGTGCCGGGGGCCGTCTTGGAAGACCGAGTCGGCCCGGCGGCCGGCGCGCATGTGTCACGTGATGCATGACGTCAGCACGTTAGGTCGCCTCTTAAAGGGGCAACGGCCCAACAGGGAAGTTAAAGGGGTAACAGCCCTAACTGGTAAGTAATACAATTAAGTAAATTAAATACATACAGTTAGGTAAGTTATACATGCATAAATAAGTTAAACTAAAGAAAGGTAAGTTATACATGCATAAGTTAAGTTAAAGAGAATTATGTATCTCAATGTAAAGGACAACCCGTGGGTCCGCTACACAGGCCCCCCCAGAATTCACTTTAACAAAAGTCCAAGGATGAGATGGTCTGATGAGCTGGTGATGCTGTCTCGACTTGGCAGGCGAGGTATAAAAATACTGCTCGTTAACGGATCCTTACGCGCGTCATGGCGAATAAAACGTATCCGTCAGGCGAAGGACCATAGTAACGTGCAAAACAGCAGGCCTTGTCAGAGTGACAGGCAGGTTGGGCGGACGCGGGCGATGTCTCCGTTGGCTGGTGAGCGAAACCTTCGGGAGGCTGGAACGCACGGAACGGTGCGTGCCATAGTGCTACGACGTGAACACAACGGAGGGTGAAGAGTTGCTGCGTTGATCAGTGATCGGTGAGGCTAGCAACTTTCACATGGCTGATCACGGCCGCAGGATGCCCGTTGAACCCGTCCTCGATGTGTGCAGCTTCAGTCGACATTTGCGTTTGTTAAAGGGAAAACTGGAGAAAGGGCGGCAATGGTCCAGGTTGTTGTTGCTTTCAGGAGGGGTTAACTCTGCCTGGAGGGCAGCAACACTTGTAACTGTTGTAAATTTAGGAGAAAACAGCCGGGAGGGCGGCACGCTTTTTGTTCACGCCGAATCGTGTAGTAGGTAACACAACCAGCAGGCTGAAGGGCTGGTGCGTCATCGGCGTAGAAGGAGTCGTCGGTGTTCACGAGTGATGGGTGCTCGTGGTTCACGAGGGATGGGTCCTCGTGCGCGAGGAGTGCGTCCTCGTGTTTTGTGGGGGTGAGTCCTCGTGGTATCCCCGCGGGGCGAGCTCCGATCTTGTGGGCCCGAACATGCTGTACCCCGCGCTTGGAGAGATGTATACTTGCTGTTGCTTTGGATGTAGAGGTGGACGATCCGTGTGGCGGTAGAAGAGTCGAATACGGAGACCGTGAGCACGTGCGTGGTCTGTGCCGCATCGATGTTCTCGGCGAACAGGGCTTCTACCTGCATAAAGCACGAGGGAGACCGTGGCTCCCTGGATTGCGGTAGCGACAGCAGAATGGCTGATGCTTCCATAGCATGCCTCGTTTGTGAAAGACGTTCACAAACCCACCAATTGTAGCGCTGGTGGATGAAGGTTGCCGTTGGTCGTGCTCTGCCTTTGTGAAATCGTTCGTGAAAAACGGGCTCACCTCCAAGCTGCGCTTCCGTCGCGAAGACATTCGCAAGGACGGGGTCACTTTTGGTGGAATCGGTGTTAGGCGGTTGCTGTTCCGTGGTTGTTCGTCGGTTGTGCGTTGGTCGTCTTGTGGGAAGATGAGGGTCAGGCTGCGCGTTTCTACCGTGACAATCGTTCACAGATACGGGTTCACCAATTATAGCGTTGGAATTGATGAGCTCCCGTACTCACGTCGTGGGGTCACCAATGTAGCAGTTTATGTAGATCACCACTAAATAAGAGAGTTTGACTTCGACAAACTATTAACAAGTTGTTTATTTACAGGAACAGACTAATTACATCAGGTAAGATGGCAGGTAAGATGGCTGACTGTAGGAGCACCGTGGTATAGGTCTTGTCCCAGCGGGGACTCCACGAGGAATGAGTTCGCAGTCCTGTGGAGAGCGTGATGATGTCATCACGCTCTGCTGTGTGTTCCCGTGCTTTGGGCATCACGTGACCGCGTCGTGATGTCAGCACGTTCGCGTGCGCTTAGGCGGTCCAGTGACCTGCACCGTTGCTTCGGTGCATCTCCCCGGTACGGAGGCTGGCCGTTGAGGCCGAGGTCGCGAAGCCAGGCTGTGCCGGTGCTTGCCGCGGGAGCGGGAGATCGCGTCGCTCCCGTCGGCTGGCCAATGCGGCCGAAGTTGCGGTAGGCCGGGCTGTGCCGGCGGCCGTCTTGGAAGACCGAGTCGGGCCGGCGTCCGGCGCGCATGCGTCACGTGATGCATGACGTCAGCGCGTTAGGTCGCCTCTTAAAGGGGCAACGGCCCAACAGGTAAGTTAAAGGGGTAACAGCCCTAACTGGTAAGTAATACAAATAAGTAAATTAAATACATACACTTAGGTAAGTTATACATGCATAAATAAGTTAAACTAAAGAAAGGTAAGTTATACATGCATAAGTTAAGTTAAAGAGAATTATGTATTTCAATGTAAAGGACAACCCGTGGGACCGCTACCCCTGAATTTTAGACAACGGGCTTTAGTAAATTTGCGTCTTCTTTTCCACAAACAGCTTATGTCAATACCACCAAACCCTGGGTCGCACAGAGTCTTTCTCTAAATGCCTCTGCAGTACTGAACAGCTGCCATTTCCTGTCTACAGTTTAACGGTTGGAATGCGGTTACTCAGAAGAACGTCCAAACGTTGTGCCCACTGGTGCTGCGGAAGAGGTTGTGTAAACTGGACTTTCTCCCCTTCTTATCACAGCATGGCAGTCTTCCCTGGATGACATAATGATATTGATTTGTTTGAGTATTGTGTTAAACTGGCATGCTCTGCAGAGAACAGAAATACCACTTTGTAAGTTAACTCTTTCAACATTGCACTCACTCGTCATGTATGTATTGTACATGAGAGTTTCTATGGGCCTGAATGTGCAGTTGATATGAGAGTACGCTTTCATACCACCTTTGAAACAGACCGCAGCTTCAGGATTTGCCACATGGGTCTGTCAATGACAGCTCCGAAACTGGCTGGGCTCTGCCCCCACCCCCACAGAATCAGTGAAATCTCACACATCATTGAAAATGATGAAAACTTTGGCTCTTCAGTAGTAAATACGCTATTAATTTCCCCACTAAAATTTATACACAAAGGCACTAAGTTTCACTGGGGTTTTAACAGCGTATTTACCGCTAAACAAAGTTTACGGGCATGGACAACTAATTTTGAACTTGTGCAGTGTGAAATTTGGCCATTTTAGCAAAAAATACCATTTTTAATGAACTTTCCAAAAAAAAATTAAGTTTATGCCTCTTTATTTTAGGTTTGCCTTTTCCCCATGTGACAGCCCCAATCTTACTTTTGCCCTCTCCAACCATTTTAAAAAGTTAGAATTGCAAGAGCTTCCCCACTTCCTTGCTCGCTGTCAGTGGGAATTCTGCCTTTTGATTGGCTATTTCGACAGCCTGTTGACTTCACAGGAGCTCCAACAAGAGCATTCCATTATGTTCCGTTGAATTGATTTCAATGTTGTAAAACCGAAGTTCCCAATACAAGGATTGTGAGATCCTTGTGCGGAGCATACTTCAGGGCCAACAGCAAAAGCCTTCACTTCACTGCTGACTGCAAATTCAGATCCTGTGTTTCAATCGAGAGGAACTTCTTCCCAATATTTTTGGTCCAGTCTTTCCTCTCTGATGTCTGTAATTTGCCTAGGCTCTCTGCTATCCAGCTCCATTTCTTAGCTACATTGATACTGTGTTATAAATGCATGTACCATTTGATTTTTTATTTTCTGTTCGCCTTTTTTACAGCCTCACTTTTCGCCATTCTAATTCCACTTAATTTACTTGCTGTGCCAAGAGAGAGTCTAACCACTGCCCTTTGACATTCAACGGGATGACCATCGCAGAATTCCCCATCATCAACATCCTGGGAGGACACCATTGACCAGAAACATTACTGCACTGATGCGCCATCAATTACTCAAAAGACTGAGGTTGAGCAAGTAACAATCAGGCTTGTATAAACTAAAGAATGAAGGTCTTGTCTCGAGTGGTCGACCCGTCCAGAATACTAAGGGACTGGGAGGTTGTCACTTATATACCTGGAATAGTGGGAGGAGTCAGCCGAGGCATGTCCAGACCTGTACCTAGTGGAATACACATACAGACACAGACAGGTATGACAGTTGTTTACCACATTCACCCCTTGTTTAAAAATGAGTCCGGCGGGGTGAAGTGCATTTAAAAGTTCGTGTATTGGAGTCTCTCCGGAGGTCTTGTCTGCCGCTGTGATCGACGTGGCGACGGCAGGGGTGGTGGAGCTTCCGGTGTCGCGTCCCGTGTAGGCTGGGGCCCTGGAGTGTAGTCCTCGTGGGTGACGGTCCAAGGCAAGCCGGCTGCTGGGGTTGGATATCGGGTCGTGGGGGGGGGGTGGTAATGGGCAGTGGGTTACAGCGGTCCCCGAGGGTGCGAGGTCTCGTATGGAGACTGTGTCCTCCCGCCCGTCCGGGTACGCAATGTAAGCGTACTGGGGGTTGGCGTGGAGGAGGTTGACCCTCTCGACCAGGGGGTCCGTTTTATTGGCCCTCACGTGTCTTCTCAGTAGTACCGGCCCTGGGGACGTCAGCCATGGCAGTAACGATGTCCCCGATGTGGACTTCCTTGGGAAGACAAACATTTTCTCGTGAGGGGTGGCATTGGTGGCAGTGCAGAGCAGTGACCGAATCGAGTGGAGCGCATCGGGGAGCACCTCCTGCCAGCGGGAGGTCGGAAGGCCCCTAGGCTTTAAGGCTAGTAGGGCGGCCTTCCAAACTGTTGCATTCTCTCTTTCCACCTGTCTGTTCCCCCGGGGGTTGTAACTGGTGGTCCTGCTTGTGGCTATACCCCTAGCGAGCAGGTACTGGCGGAGATCGTTGCTCATAAACGATGAGCTCCAGCCGCTATGGATATAGCTGGGGAAACCGAACAGGGTGAAGAGGCTGTTCAGAGACTTAATGACTGTGGCACTGGTCATGTCCGGGCAGGGGATAGCGAATGGGAACCGGGAGTACTCGTCAATGATGTTGAGGAAGTACACATTGCGGTCGGAGGAGGGGAGAGGCCCTTTGAAATCGACGCTCAGGCGTTCGAAAGGGCGAGTGGCTTTTATCAGGTGGGCTCTGTCTGGTCTATAAAAGTGCGGTTTGCACTCAGCGCAGACTTGGCAGTTCTTGGTCATGGTCCTGACCTCCTCGATGGAGTAAGGCAGGTTGCGGGCCTTGATGAAGTGGAAGAACCTGGTGACCCCCGGGTGGCGGAGGTCATTGTGGAGGGCCCTCAGCCTATCGATCTGCGCGCTGGCACAGGTGCCACGCGATTGGGCATCTGGGGGTTCATTGAGCTTCCCAGGCCGGTACAAGATCTCGTAATTGTAGGTGGAAAGTTCGATTCTCCACCTCAAGATCTTGTCATTTTTGATTTTGCCCCTCTGCTTGTTGTTGAACATAAAAGCAACTGAACGCTGGTCAGTGAGCAGGGTAAATCGTTTTCCAGCCAGGTAGTGCCTCCAATGACGCACAGCCTCCACGATAGCCTGGGCCTCCTTCTCGACCGCGGAGTGTCTGGTCTCCGGGCCCTGGAGGGTTCGTGAGAAGAATGCCACAGGTCTCCCCGCCTGATTAAGGGTGGCGGTCAGAGCGAAGTCGGACGCATTGCTTTCCACCTGGAAGGGGATGGATTCGTCCACTGCGTGCATGGTGGCTTTGGCAATGTCTTCCTTGATATGGTGGAAGGCTAAGCGGGCCTCTGCCGTCACGGGAAAAGAGGTGGACTTGATCAGCGGACGGGCTTTGTCTGCATAGTATGCGTAGGGGTCGGTGTGTCACTGTGAGTATCAGATGGGGGGGGGTTGGCGGTCTGCTGCGTCCTGGCTGGTGTCCAAGATGGCGGCGTCCATGATTCCCATGTGGCTGGAGTCGTCCAAGATGGCTGCTGCTGCGGTGGTTCGCACATGGCTGGAGAGGCCCAAGATGGCGGCCCGCACGGCCCACACACGGCGCTGTTGGGGGCCCAAGATGGCGGCTCGCACGGCCCACACGCGGCGCTGCTGGCGCTCGGGGTGGCTTTGGCCTTGCAGACGCTGGCGTAGTGTCCCTTTTTCCCGCAGCCCGAGCAGGTCGCATTCTTCGCCGGGCAGCATGCTCTGGGGTGTTTGGCCTGGCCACAGAAGTAGCATTTCTGGCCTTGGGATACTGCTGTCTGGCTTTGGGACACTGCTGCAGTAGTTGGGCCATTGTTGGGCTGTGGCTGGGGTGGCACGGTGCTATGGGGCTGTCCTACCGTGTCCCAGGTTGTCGTTCCCCATGGCATCCACGGTGCAGAGGAGTAGGCATCCATGCCCCGGAAGGCTGTGTCCAGCGTTAGTGCGATGTCGGAGGCTTTGTCGAGGGTGAGGTCACTCTGCTCCAGCAGTCGCTGTCGGGTGTAGTTGGACCTGTGGCCCACTACGAAGTCATCCCGGATCAGTTCCTCCGTGTACTTAGTGGGCGTTACCGCCTTACACCCACAGGCCCGGCCAAGCACGGACAGTACTTGGAGGTATTCCTCAGTCGATTCCCCAGGTTGTTGTTTGCGACTCCCCAGAAGGTGCCTAGCGTATACTTCGTTCACAGGGCGCGTGTACTGGGTCTTGAGGAGCTGGAGGGCGGCTGTGTACGAGGTCGCGTCCCGGATGACTGAGTACACTCGGTGGTTCACCTTGGAGAACAGGACAGACAGTTTGTCCGCATCCGTTTCGACCGCAGTGGAGGCAGTCAGGAATGTCTCGAAGCACGTGAGCCAGTGAGCAAACTTGGTGGAAGCGTCCGCTTCCCGACTGTCCAGGTCCAGGCATGCTGGTGTGAGGATCTTCTCCATTATAAAAATTTAGTTAATAAAATTGATGCGCCATCAATTACTCAAAAGACTGAGGTTGAGCGAGTAACAATCAGGCTTTTATTAACTAAAGAATGAAGGTCTTGTCTCGCGTGGTCGACCCGTCCAGAATACTAAGGGACTGGGAGGTAGTCACTTATATACCTGGAATAGTGGGAGGAGTCAGCCGAGGCATGTCCAGACCTGTACCTAGTGGAATACACATACAGACACAGACAGGTATGACAGTGGTTTACCACATGCACCAGCCACATAAATACTGTGGCTACAAGAGCTGGTGAGAGGACTGGGCATTCTGAGCCGACTGTCTCACCAAAGTATTTCCACCATCTAAAAGGCAAGACATGGCTGTGATGGAATGCTCTCCACTTGTGTGGATGAGTGCAGCTCCAACCAAGCATTCATGAAGCTCGAAACCATCCCGGACAAAGCAGCCCACATAATTGAAACACCATCCACAACATTAAACATTCACCCCCTCCACCGCCGGCGCACCATGGCTGCAGTGTGTACCATCTACAAGATGCACTACAGCAACATGCCAAGGCTTCTTTGAGAGAACCTCCCAAACCCATGACCACTACCGCCTAGTAGGACAAAGGCTGCAGGCATATGGGAACTCCATCACCTGCAAGTTCCCCTCCAAGATAAACACCAAACTGACGTCGAAATCTATCAACGTTCCTACATCATCGCTGGGTCAAAGTCCAGGAACTCCCACCCAAAGAGCACTATGGGAGTACCTTCACCACACGGACTGCAGCTGTTGAAGAACACGGTTCAGCACAACCTTCCCAAGGGCAAGTAGGGATGGAGAATAAATGTTGGTCTTGCCAGCGACGCCCACATCCCAGGAACCAATACAAAAGATATATCTGACCATCACATGTTGTCAAAGCTGTTGCTACATTAAAATGTATGACGTCCATTTTCGCTTGATGGAGAATTAACTACACCCCAGTGTTTTATCCATGACAGTGATGAACTGACCTGAGCTGCACATTTCACTCCCAATAGTATTGCTTCTTGTTGTTTGTGTTTTCTATACATGCGCAGGGCAATTTTGACAGACTGACTTTTTGACGTTCAGTTGCAGATTTTTATTACTCAAGTAAAAGGCAACAAAGTTTTTAAGTTTGTTCTTTGCTACTCTGTCTCTTTCGAAACGATTCTTATCCCCCATTGCAGTGCATGGTTGGGTTGCAGTTCCTCGCCTTTGATAGAGGAAGTTGTGAATAAAAGCTCGATGCTGAGAGCAGTGAAGCATACAGTGAGAAGCACAGTGAGGTTACATTTTTGTTAAAATTCAATCCTGTGCACAACTGATTTTTAAAAAGACCTCATGAAAGCGTTCAGTTTTTATACATCAATTAGATTATTTTAATTGCAAAATAGGTTTCTCATATGATGGTCCCTTCTTACACTCAGTCGGAAATTTTAACTTCCCAAAATGAAAGAATTCTGTATATATCTGAGCGTGATAAAAGGCAAGTTGTTCACTTTCCTCAGCAACTAACAGCCAAACAAACTGTTAATCCCTTATTGGCAGTTGACAGGTTCATTTCATCTCAAGCTACGTTAAATAGAAACAAAATATTAATAGTTTTTAATTCGTTACATAGTTATTGTGTTTCTGAATTCGTCCTGCTCCAATTTTACTCCTCAGTCCAATGAATTGATAGTTCAGTGATGTTCCATTTTCTCTCCAAATATTGAAAATAACATGATGGTCAAATGACTAGTACACACAACAAACAAAAAAGTCACCACTGTATTTTCAACTTCTCATTTGTCGTGTAATCTTCTGGTTGGGAACCAGGAGACAGAGAGTGGGGATAAATGTACACAGATTGGGAGGAAGTGATGAGGGATGTTCAGCACGTGTTATGTTCTGGGGCCTCAACGTTTAACAATATTTACCAACGAATTGGATGAACAAACAGAGAGCTGAATATCCAAGTTTTCAGATGCTGATAGAATAGGCGGGGCAATAAGTAGTGTCGACGGGAATGGCGATTTTAAAAGGGACATAGGCAGATTAAGTTAGTGGGCAGAAATATGGCAAATGGAGTTTAAAATGTGCAAAGTTGAGGTGATCTACTTTGGACCTAAGAAGGATAAATAGGTGTATTTTCGAAATTGTGAGAAACATAGGAACAGGATTAGGCCATTCAGCCCAACTAGGCATACCTGCCATTCAATGAAATCATGGCTGACCTGTATCCTAACTCCATCCACCCGCCTTGACTCTGTATCCCTTAACACCCTTGTCTAGCAAAAATCTATCGGTTTAATATTATTAATTCAGCTGGCATCTACTGCTTTTTGTTGTTGAGAGTTCCACATTTCTACCACCATTAGTTTGAAGAAGTTTTTCCTAATTTGTCTCCTGATGGCTTGACTCTGATTTTAAGGTTATATCCCTTTGTCCTAGACCCACCCACCAGCAAAAAATGTCCTCTATCTACACAATCAATTCTTTTCAAAATTATATATACGTCAGTCAAATCACCCTTTAACCTTCTCATTTCTAGGGAATACAAATTTAGTTTATGTAATCTCTCCTCAAAATTTAATCCTTTGAGCCCTGGTAACATTCTGGTGAATTGGCACTGTACTCTATTCAAGGCCATTACATCATTTCTATAGTGCCGTGCCCATAACTATACCTGCTACTCCAAATGTCGTCTCAACTAGGAACTGTAGAGGAACAAAGTGATTTGGGAGCCCAACTACACAAAACATTAAAAGGCAGCAACCCAGTATGAAGTCGCTTTCTGCCTTGATGCCAACGGCAATAACTCACAACTCACCTCTAGAATTAAGCTCTTTTCTCCATGTTTGAAGCAAGACCGTAATGCGTTCTGGAGCCAAATGTTCCTAGCACAACCCAGAGTAAGCATCGGCGAGGAGGCTGTTGGTAAGTAATTCCTTCTTGATAGCACTGATGATGCAGCGTACATTGATAGGATGACAATTGGCAGAGTTTGATTTGTCGTACTTTTTGTGGACAGGACATACCTTGGCAATGTATGCGAGGTTGGTCAGGGAGGTGTCAGTTTTGCAGCTGTATTGAATCAGCTTGGCTAGAGACGTGGCTAATTCTGGAGCACATGCATTCATCACTACAGCCGGGATGTTTTCGAGACACCTTTTTGCCATGTCCAGTGCACTCAGCCGTTTCTTGATATCAGTGGAGCAAGGCCATTTAAGAGCTAAATCGTACTCACAGGAAGGGTAGTAGAAATTTGTAACTCTCTCCCCCAAAAGGCTTTGGTGCTGGGACTATTGGAGCTTTCAAGACGAAGGTAGATAGATTTTTGTTACGTAAGGTTATTAAGGGATATGAGCAAAGGCAGGTAAATGCAAATCAGCTATGATATAATTCAGTGGTGGAGGGGGCCCCAGTGGCTCAATGGCTTAATTCTCTTCCTAATGCTTCTCAATCAGCTCCAATATTAATGTCACCATTATGTCCGTATAGTATTGAATTGAACTGATAACATTTATATTATAATCGCAAACATCAATGCAATGTGGGAAGCAGAGATTTTCAGAAAATTGGAGTTTCTTGGCAGTCCAGACTGAGAAGCTGGGAGATGCCAAACTAAGGCGCCATTCGATTGCTATGGGTGTGAGGGCGTAAGTGCACCGTGATTGATAATGCAGATGATTGGATTATAAATAAAGACATAGGAATGCTAAATTGAAAAGTTGATGCAAAACGTGACAACATGAAATAAATTGTTACATGCAAGATGCACATGTGCGTACACAAAATGTCTAATATTTTATAAAGGTAGTTCAGTTTCTTTGGTGAAGTTGAAAATTATGGAGAATAATTTCAAATAGCCCCCAGCTTAAACTTGGAATGTCTATCGTAACAACGAAGATAAAAAATCCGGCTGTTTCTATACTGAGCATATTTCTGTGTCACGAGATTTGGGCTGGGTGGCATGTTGATAATCTGGCCCGTTGTCTGTTGTTATTGCTCAGTGAAATAACAGTTCACACCTGTCCACTCGCTTATATTATTCCTATTTTTTTTTAGCAACTGCACATACTTAACTCTGAAATGGGAATTAACTCAGTTGGATAGGTTTGATTCTGAATAAGATGCAATGTAAAATGTAAGCTCCAATTAACCATTAGTGGTAGATTTGCACCTTGGCATGCGCACATAAAACTATTGTTATGGATCGACAGCCCATTATAGACCCCTGATCCATTTGGAAATAAATACAATGCAGTTTTGATAATGGGCGGTACATGCCCAGCGCCAGTTTAATGCCCAGGTGGAAAATTGCAATTCTACCCAACAGGTTGTAAGTTCTTAAGGATCTCTCAGAGTTCCTGGACAAGACACATTTAGGCAGCAGCCAGTATGTTTGAGCAATAGATCAAGATTTATTAAGCTTACAGCATAGTCAATACTTTACAAACATCGATAATTTTAATGAGTAGCTCGCAGCACTTGGTCTCTGGAACCTTTCAGACACAGTTAACGTCGCCTTAAGTCTGTTCCTTTGTTCTCACAGTAAGTCTGTGTAAAGTTGTTCTTCGAGTATCGAGGTTTTAACAATTTTCTTATCAAAAGTTGGCTTGGTCAGTGTCCATATATAGTCTTTAATAAAATCACCTTTTTTAATTAGTTCAAATGGTCAAAATACCATTGTCACTCAGACTAAGGTAGCATCCCTCTTTTCCAGTATTTTTCCATCATCCCTATCCTGCTGTTTTGTTATCTTCTTTATAGTTTTCACCCAATTCGAATTGACCATATCTCTTTCATTTCGTGCCTTGCTGGTACAAGACCTTTATATCAAGGGCCATTTTAGCATTCTTTCACTAGTCTTGAGGTATCCAGACGACCTTGATTTAATCTATCAGATAAGTCCCTTATCTCCATGTTCTCTCTAATTTTATGTCGTTATACAAATTATTTTTAAAATATATTTGCAATTAGGTTGAGCAAATTCTAATTTCTACTTAGCGTCATAATATATTATTTAGCAACTTAACTTTCACTCGCAGCCTGTGGCTGCCTGTTATCAAAACTTCATCAAAACTTGTTTTGACTGTCTTTGCAGCTTCACTTTGCAGAAGTTTTAGCTTTTTAGTTAACCAGGAGTAATTATGGGTAATATTAGTTACTCAATGGCTACACTTGAATCTATATGTATATCATTCTCGTCTACTAAATATCTACAAATATCACCCTTTCATACAAGGTTTTCTTTCTTAACAGCAACAAGCCCATAAAATGCAACTACCCATGTTGTACGCTCTCACTGCCCTTTCAGCTATGGAGGAGCAGCCACTTCTTTGCATAACTATTGATTTTTGTTATTGAATTATCGACATAACAAAGTGAACTTTATTGCATTTGATTGTATAAAAAATATTTATTGCATCGTGCAGGATGGAAAAGAGAAGAGGTCATTGCAAAGAGGAGCCATAGGAGATGGAGGAAGAGAGTTACAGGGAGGGAATTTGAGAAGCTGGGAACTAGATGACTGAAGGCATCATTACCAATTGTGCAGTGAAGGGAGGGAAGGAGACACAAAAGTCGGATGAATGCCAACCCCTTGGTGGGGGTGGGGAGGGGTGCAGAGTTGGACAAAGTTTCAGAGATAGTGAGGGCGGAGTCCATGAAGCGAATTAAAAACCAGGATGAAGACATGAAATTAGAGGACTTAGAGACAATATCGGATAGGCGGTTAGGGGATGTTGTTGGCGAGAGATACAGGGAATATGTCAGAGGTGTCCAAGCCTGCGATTGAGACCATGGAAGTAATCATGTTAGATGGCAATGGTGAGGGTGGAAATGTAAACGAATTCATATGGAGGGAGAAGTTTCGTGAGGACAGACGTGGAGTGAAATCAAAGGCGAGGGGGCAAGGTGACTTGAGATGGAATTTGAAATCATGAATATGAGGAATCACTCCGTAGACAGGTTGAGAGAGGACATCTCAAGGAGAAGCTCGACATCGGGCTGAGGTTATCAGAGAACAAGTGTTTTAAAGGAAAGGTGAGAGAAGTATCTTGCAGCAACATCTTCGTGAATTAGTTCTCCGTCTATTGCAGCCAGTCACAAACCAACAATGCCCTATGAGTCACCAATAGAGTTAATGTCTGTGGAAACAAAATTACGGGAGGAAATGTCTCTAAGTTTGTATGAACAAATTCAGTGAATTAAGCTACTTTTGGGAAGCACCAACATATTTAATTGCTGATGTGAAGCGGCTATCTATGGTCCTTCAAGGGTGCAGAGTGTGCTTGTGTGTGAGATATTGCACAAAGCTGCTGAATTTACTGGGAATGAAGACGTGAGATGTGCTGAAAAAGTACAATTTGTTTGACTGTTACAAATTTTAAGTAATTAGGGATTTTTTTGTCTGATGCACATTTGGAATGCATGGACAATACAGGATAGTTTCAATTGTCTTCATAAAATATATGTAGAACATAGCGGCTCCCCCAGTGGCGTTGCTCAGCAGTGCATTTATTGGAGCAGAGGAGTAGAGTCGTGACCGCACGTGGAGAAACAGGAGCTGGTGGGCCCAAACAAAGGCCCATTTCATCTGCAGTGGATCAAGAGCAGAAACACTGACTTTCCTGCTCTCCACTTCCGGAACTTTAGATGAATGGTGAGGGGACAAGGGTTCACACTGCCTGCCTACCTCGCTGTTCTTTCTGGGGTGTCTGTGAGGCCAGCACACAATGAGTTCAAAGTTAAAACAGCTTTCTGCTGAGCATGGGCTGTAAATTGTGTAAGGGGAGTTTAAAGCAGGTATATCCATACAGGAAAGTAAATTGAGGAAAGGGAAGTTTATGGCAGCTTGGTCACTTGTGTTTAGGGGATGGGAAGAGCTTTATGATGGCAATAAAATGCCTGGTTGTTTAATTTATCTTGTTATTCTGTTGACATGTGTATGTATCTTTGATGTACTATGATTAGTTGGTAGTTTGCATGGAATGCAGTGATTAAAGCTGAATATTGGTATAAGAAATGTAAGGGGAAGGCTGTTTAGCAGCTCACACTGGAATAGTGATAGTATGGTGTCTCAGCAGCTCGTTCACATACGGGGATGGTGTAGTATTGACAGACGTGAGCTCTCATCCTGGAACCGTGTTGTATGGAAAGAACTGAGCTCTCATAATGGAATGGTTTCATATGGAAAGACTTGAGCTCTCATACTGGAATGGTGTCATATGGAAAATCCTGTGCTCTCATACTTGTCTTGTGTAGGTTGAAAAGACCTGTGCACTCATACTGGTGCTGTGAAGTAGGAAAACACCTTTACACTGATACTGGTTGTGGAGAGTGTCATGAATTTTATCATGACTCATGAAGTAACACTGGGCGGCCAGCTGGTGGCAGCATCCAAGGAGTATAAATACTCGGGCATGGGCCCAGCTTGCTCAGGATGTTTCTGTAACCAGGAACTAGAAATCTCATGGTTTTGAAACAGTTGATTAAAGCCTTGTTTTATACTCAAACCAAGTGCTCAGTAGTCTTTTTACATCAGACAGTATGAGTTTTCAATGAAGACCTGGTACTGCTTTGCTACAACTAAGCGTGTGTGTAATCTGGCCTTTAAAGTAATGAAATGAAAAAGAACAAGACAGCAGTCCAACAAACAGGAGTGTTACCAACCCCAAAGGCCACACCCACCATCTCATGCGATCTCTGACAAAGCACAGAACAAACAATAATCTTGCTCAGTCAGGATCTTTAGTGCTCGGTACAGCAAAAGTTGTCTTTGGTATAGGAGAATATCACAAGTCTAAAGCTTTACAATAAAAACATGAAATCAGAATTCTCAGTTGTAATGGTATTTTGCTTGAAGTCTTTGGTCCCACAGAACAACATTGAGAAACAAGCTAAAGATCCATATTCAGTGCATTTTAAATATACTCAAAGTACATACTTTATTCTCAAAAAGGGCATGGTGTCTGAGAGGTCTGGTCACCCAGACATCTAGAGTTCAAAGCTCACCATGGCAAGTTTTGAAATTTAACTCAATATATCTGGTCATTTGTGAGCTAGCGCCAGAAAAGAATTATAAAATTGCATTTGTTGTAAAACCCAATTGGTTCTATAATGTCTTTCTGAGAAAGAATCGAGTCACCCTATCCAGTTTCCAAATGTCTTAAACTACATGGTGACATTGAATGCCCTTAAGGCAACAGGGGTTCAGACATAAACACTGTATGCCCCTGATGCCCATATCCTGAGATCAAATGAAAAAGTCGATATTTCATTTTTTTCTCGGCATGGTGGATGGATTGAAAAATGTTCTACCCACTCACCTGTCAGCTCACTGTAAATTGGCAGATCTTGCACATCTAATGTCTGTTAAAAGAGAAGAAATCGTTCTTTTTAGCCAACAGATTGGCCAAGAAATAGAGTGCAGCAAAAGAGAATCGAAATATTTTCTTAAATCTTGAGTCTATTATAAAGGATGTGATAACAGGAGACTTAGAACATATCAACGGAATTAGACAAAGTCAGCAAGGATTTATGAAAGGGAAATCGTGTTTGACAAACCTACTGGAGTTTTTTGAGGATGTAAATGTTAGAATAGATAAGGGAGAACTAGTGGATGTGGTTTATTTGGATTTTCTGAAGGCCTTTGATAAAGTCCCACCTAAGAGGTTAGTGTGCAATATTAAAGCACATGGGATTGAGGGTAATATTCTGGCATGGATGGAAAATTGGTTAACAGACAGGGAACAGAGATTAGGAATAAATGGGTCTTTACTGGGGCAGCAGGCGGTGATTAGTGGGGTACCGCAGGGATCAGTGCTTGGGCCCCAGCTATTCACAACATCTATCAATGATTTGGATGAGGGAACCAAATGTAATATTTCCAAGTTTGCTGGCGACACGAAACTAGGTGCAATTGTGAATTGTGAGGGGTATGCAAAGAGGGTTGAATGCGATTTAGACAAGTTGAGTGAGTGGGCAAAGACATGGCAGATGAACTATAACGTCGATAAATGTGAAGTTATCCACTTCGGTAGGAAAAACAGAAAGGCTGAGTATTAGTTAAATGGTGATAGATTGGGAAATGTTAATGTACAATATGACCTGAGTGTCGTTGTACACCAGTCACTGAAAGCAAACATGCAGGTGCAGCAGGAAGTTAGGAAGGCAAATGGTAAGTTGGCCTTCATTGCAAGAGGATTTGAGTACAGGAGCAAGGATGTCTTACTACAGTTATACAGGGCCTTGGTGAGGCCACACCTGGAGTACTGTTTGCAGTTTAGGTCTCCTTACCTAAGAAAGGATATACTTGCCATAGAGGGATTGCAGCGAAGGTTCACCAGACTGATTCCTGGGATGGCAGGACTGTCGTATGAGGAGAGATTGGGTCAACTAGGCTTGTATTCACTAGAGTTTAGAAGAATTAGAGGGGATCTCATTGAGAAGTATAAAATTCTGACAGAGTTAGACAGACTGGATGCAGGGAAGATGTTTCCCCTGGCTGGGGGGTCTAGAATGAATGGTCACTGCCTCAGGATAAGGGGTAGAACATTGAGGACTGAGATTAGGAGAATTTATTTACTCAGAGGGTGGTGAACCTGTGCAATTCTCTACCACAGAAGGCTGTGGAGGACAAAACACTGAATATATTTCTGAAGGCGATAGATAGATTTTTAGATACAGAAGGCATCAAGGGGTAAGGGTGGGAATATGGTATTGAAATAGAGGATCGTGTTGAATGGCGAGGCAGGCTCAAAGGACCGAATGGGCAACTCCTGCTCCTATTTTTCTATGTCTCTATGAAAGTGAATACTTTAAAAGAATAAACAAAATCATTTCCTTGCCATGTAAGTGGAGTCTTCATCAAGTGGATTCGTAGCTCTCTCCTGTACAAAAGACATTTAAATATTGTAAGCAGTTACACAAAGAATCCCATTTTGTTGCTTCAGAATTAAATATTGTTAGCCTAATATCATATCCCGCGATAATAGTTAGAATAAATGACCTTAATTATCTCTCCTCCAATCTAAATTGCAGGAAGTGAATGTCCACTTTTACTACCGAATGCGACAAGTGCAATAATGCATAGAACACCCATTTTACGCACCACCTGATATTCGTTTCGGTTGCAAATGTGAAAATTCACTCCAGTATTTTATCTAGCACCAGAAACATTTTTGGATTGTTGTAAAACCCAACCAGTTCACTAATGCACTGCGGTGAGAGCTCCTGCCACCCACACCCTGGCCTGGTTATATGTGACTCCAGTTTACTGCTACTACAGGAACCATGACTTGGACGTTTGTAAACAAGCATAGATTCCCTTTTCTTTACTGAGCTCACCAATATAATAGTGTAGTAATAGAACTGTACCAACCTGTTGCAGTCCTGGGATCTCTTCATAGATCGCTGATGAGTTCTCGCCGATTGCAGCAGAGGTGTCTGTGGGAATGTGAAACAATTTATCAGCCGTGAATATACAACCAAGGAACCACTGTAGAGGCAAATGGAAACAGACAGAATAATCGAATTACAGTATAAGAATTGCGGCTTTGATTTGTTTTTCTTTGTTATTGGTGTTTCAGTGGATTCTGTGCTCATCAAATTAAAGGCTACAGAGATCATAACTTCTCATGATAACTTCTACTTTATGATCATCGGGTACAGCTGGAACAGACTTAATCAAGGAATGAAAAATGCATTAACCTACCAAACAATGGGGCTAATTTTGACTCTGTACGATAATGTAAAAAGGGTGATAGTGAGTTGCAAGCCCATTTTACATTTCTCCAGTCAAAATACCCTCAATACTTCATAATGTGGGTGTTATTAGATAAGACTGGCATTACAAATGGAGCACCAAATTAGTAAAGAATATTGGCCCTGAATTTGTGGTCAGCAATGAAGTGAAGGCATTCGCTGCTGGCCCCGAATTACACTTCGCGAAAGGATCGAGCGATTCCATGTGTCGAGAACTTCGGGTTTTTCCGACCTTCAATTCAAATCAAATCAATGGAAGTTAGTGGGGATCCACTTTTGCGAACTGCTGGGACGTCAACAGGCTGTCTAAGCAGCCAATAACCGCACAGAATTCACACAGACAGCAAACAAAAAGTGAGTAAACTCTCAAAATTCTAACATTTTAAAAATGTTAGAGAGAGCAAAACAAATTTTCGGGCTCTCACATGGGAAAAAGGCAAACCTGAAATAAAGATGGACAGACTTATAAAAAAGTGAAAACTTTTTTTGAAAAGGCTCTTAGAAACATAGAAGATAAGAGCAGCAGTAGGCCATTCGGCCCCTCGAGCCTGTTCTCCCATTTAATTAGATCATGGCTGATCATCTAAATTCAGTACCCTGTCCCTGCTTTCTCCCCATATCCCTTGAACCGTTTAGTCTCAAGAAATATATCTAACTCCTTCTTGAATATAGTTAATCAATTGGCCTCAACGACCTTGTGTGGTAGAGAATTCCACAGGTTCACCACTCTCTGGGTGAAGAAATTCCTCCTCATCTCAGTCCTAAATGGCTTACCCCTTATCCTTAGACTGTGACCCCTGGTTCTGGACTCCCCCTCCATCGGGAGCAACCTTCCTGCATCTAGTCTGTCTAGCCCTGTTAGAATTTTATAAGTTTCAATGAGATCCCCTCTCATTCTTCTAAACACCAGCGAATATAAGCGCAATCGACCCAATCTCTCCTCATACATCATTCCTGCCATCCCAGGTATCAGCCTGGTGAATCTTCGCTGCACTCCCTCCATGGCAAGAAAATCCTTCCTCAGATAAGGTGACCAAAACTGCACACAATACTCAAGATGTGGTCTCACCAAGGCCCTGTACAACTGCAGCAAGACATCCTTGTTCCTGTACACGAACCCCAAAGTTCACACTGCACAAAATTAAAATTAGTTTTCTAGGTCCTTAACTTTGTTTAGCAGTAATAACGCTATCAATCCCCTACTTACACCTAATCCCTTTGGATCTAACTTTTTTTTGTCCTTTCAATAATTTGGCTGATTACACAGATTGCCGGACCTGTGCAGGGGGGAGGGGGCACAGCACAGCCAGCTTCGGAGCTGTCTGTGACAGGCCGCAACATCTAGATTCCCACATGTGCCAAATCGTGAAGTTGCGGTCGTTTCAAAGGCGAATGATGGCGAACGCTCTCAGCTCACCATCATCCCAACTGCAAATTCCAATTCAGCACAATGTCCACCTCCATTCAGTATCTCGTAAAGATCGATGAGCTCCTGAGCTGGTATAAGAAACACACAAGTCTGTGCATGATGAGACCATCACATGAAAATGGATACAGAAACAAAGATTGGTTATTAGCAAAACAAAGGAATTTTCGTTCAGATGTACCTTGCATACAGGTTCCTTTCCTTTCACTATTCGCATCTTAGTCTTGTGTTGAAAAGGTATGTTCAACAGTATGTTGACTTAACACGTGCTATGCCATTATTGACAAACTAGCATTAAGCATGCTTATTCAATTACCTCATTTGCACAGGCGAAAACAAGGGTTGTTGCTTTAGATTATTTTCATTTAGGTGCAAACATAAAATATATAAATCTGTATGATATATGGTTAGTTGAAGTAATTTCAAATCAACAAGAATTGTTAAAACATGCACTGGCACAGCAGTGTGGAATTCTAAAGTATTTCACTTACTGTTTACTGCGGAATTAATGTTCGTATCATTTTGCCCCCACTTTTGAACTTTCATCCTAAATAAATGTTGTGCAACAGACCAAAATGTGAACTTTTCAGAAGGACATTTTATAATAATAATTCATTAAATATGATCTACTACAGAAATTATATTTATTAATGATTAATTATTAATGACAACTGTATTGCTAACTGGAAGCAAGAGGCTTCATACATGCTGGTCGATCTGTGCATTGGGAGTCAAGACCAAATATCATCAGGTGAAGCACGGCATGGCTAATAATTTGATCAGGACATGAGTTTTAATTCAGGTTCCCACTATAAAGCTGCACATTGCGCTTTAAATAAACCTTATCGGTTATATTATTTATAGTCAGATATCAATACGTGGGGCTATTTGGGAAGCAGATTAAAGTTGGTGGAAGCCAAGAAGTTTCTCTGCATTTCAGGTTGAGGATTTGGGAAATACAAAACTGAGGCACTGCAGCATCAACAGTGGAGGGAGTGTGTAATTACAACATGAGGAGTTTAGAGAGGCAGATTCCTATCAATCCGAAAACAATTAATATTAACTGTGGCTACATGCCTTGCAACTGCAAGCAATTGGTCTTTGATATAGAAATATTTGGAGACAACTTCTTATAAACCTATCCACCGGGGATTCGCCAAAAATAGTACATGTGCAGGTAAAATTTGAATACTATATTTACCCGCCTGCTTTCCTTTTGACCAACCATGCACTAATCCCGCTGATCAAACCCACACTAACAAGAACAGCAATCACTATTCCTGCTATGGCGCCACTGCTTATGTTATTGTCACCAATGGATTGATCTGAAAAATGCAATCAGATAAAATAATGAACACGTTTTTAATGGAACCTTCATAAGCATGAATGGGGATGACATTAATAAGATTTAACATAACAAAAAAATACATAATCAAAATTAATTGAATTACAATATAATGAAAAATTTGAAAAAAAAAAAAATTTTTGATAAAATAAATTTACATCTTTTAAATGGTCTAAAAATAAACTTACGCTGTTGTGCATGTTTTTAAATGTTTAAGTGAATGAACATTTTTTAATGTTTTTTAAAACTCATACACTGGTAAAAGCAGTCCTTACACCTGCTTTTACCAGGCGTAAGAATTTCATGGGCATTCGCTGGGCAGAATTTGGGCAAATAGCCCAACTCTCCGCTCGCGGAGGCCCTTCTCCCGGGGATGCCTGCGATCTGTTCTTGATACATCGCAAGTGCCAGGTTTTCGCGTATCCACTTTGCATGCCTAAACCCAAACTTGTGCGGCCATTGCGGGCGAGTCCGCACCTAATAGCCACCCGTAGGGGGCGCGAATTACAGCCCATTGCATTTGACTGTTTCCAAATCACAAGGGATAAGAAACATAAACATTGCCATAAATCCTACTAATGATCACCTCATTTAAACACAGCTCTGTGCAAATCCATGAGCGAAAGATTGTTTCATTCCCTATGCCGTCGATCCCACTGTACATTTCTACTTACTCTTTCCAGAACTTGCTGCTCCTTAGCCCAACTCAGCACTGGGGCAGTGTTGACAGTCAACTTCCTTCCTTCTATGGCTCACAGCAACACGTTTCGAGTAAGCACAAGACATTTCATAGTGAAGTATACAGAACGGACTTTATTAATGATCACCTCATTTAAACACAGCTCGGTGCAACTCAATGAGTGACAAGTTCGTTCAGTCCCTATGCCATCGATCCCACCATACATTTCTAGCTACTTTATTAAAGCCTTAGATGAGGGATCAACTCAACCTGGATCAAAGAGAGCATATCTTTTTTTTTTTATCTCTGGAGCCGTTTGAATTACTGTTGAAAACCATACTTTGTCTACATAAAAGTACATGTCATAGATAGGACCACATGACATATATATTCCCAAATCCTTTGAAGACAGTCTATTCATGTAAACAGTTCTAGTTTTTTACTTCCAGGCTACTCCCCTTAGATATAACTTCCTGATTTAACTGTCCCCTTTGAAAAGCTAGCTTCATCGACCATTATCTTTCCATACAATGGGAAACATCTTTATTACCCTAGCCCCTAAAGTTACATTGTAATCACTCATGGCTAACCTCGTTACTCTCATGTATTTCTTTGCACAAACACTTTACAATTCAGAAGACAAGCTATGCTATCATGTCCTGTTCTCGTCTGCCTAAACTGTTCACTATTCCAGGATCATTCTGGAATGCAAAGAGAACACCCGGCTTATTTTCTCTACTGCAAACCGTCTTCTCAAACGCCTCTCCCCTGTCTCCTCCACCCTCACCTCCAACAACAAGTGTGAGGAGTTCATGGACTTCTTTGTACCTAAGATTGAGGCCATCCATTCAGCATACTCTGCCAATTCCATTCTGCCCCCTAGCCCACCGAGTCAAACTTCCTCAAAGGTTACCTCTGCCCTAGGCCTGCACTTTCAGCTTTCTCCAGTTTCTCTCTGCTCTCCCCTCATGCCAGATCTGAGCTCATCTTGTCCATGAGACCCACTTCCAGCTCCCTCGACCCTATTCCCACTAAACTGCTGACCACCCAACTACCCTTTCTGGCTCCCATTTCAGCTGATATTGTTAACGGTTCTCTCTCCTCAGGTACTGTCCCCCTCTCCTTCAAACCTGCCGTCATCACCCATCGCCTCAAAAAACAACCCTTGCCCCCTCCATCCTGGTAAACGACAGCCCCATTACCAAATTCTTTGATCGTTTTGTTGCCCCTCAAATCCGTGCCCATCATTCCCAGAACTCCATGTTTGAATCCCTTCAATCAGGTTTCGCCCCCTTCCACAAGGCCGAAATTGCTATTATCAAAATGTCACAAATTACATGCTATGTGACTGTGACAAAGGTAAGCTATCCTTCCTCATCCTTATCGAACTGTCTGCAGCCTTTGAAATGGATTATCACACCATCCTGCACCAAGGTCTCTCCACCATTGTCCATCTGGCTGTGGAAGCATTCATAGGATTACAGAGGATTACATGGGCGATATGGAACAGAAACAGGCCATTCGACACAACAAGTCCATGCCTGTGTTTATACACTACTCGTGCTTCCTCCCGTCTTTCCTCAACTAAATCTATCAGCATAACCCTCTATTCCCTTCTCCCTCCTATGCTCGTCTAGCCTCCCCTTAAATGCATCTATAGTTTTCACTTCAACCACTCCCTGTGATAGCGAGTTCCACATTCTCACCACTCTTTGTGTAAAGAAGATTCTCCTGAATTCCCTATTGGATTTCTTGGTGATTTTTATATTGATGACCTCTAGTTACGCTCTTCCCCACAACTGGAAATATTCTCTCTGTATCCAATCTATCAAAATCTTTCATAATTTTAAAGACCTCTATTAGGTCACCCCTCAGCCTTCTTTTTTCCAAGAGAAGAGGCCCTGCCTATTCATCCTTTCCTGATATATATACCTTCACATTTCTGGTATCATCCTTGTAAATCTTCTCTGCACCCTCTCCAGTGCCTTTCTATCCTGTTTATAATATGGCAACCAGAGCAGTACACAGTAATGTAAGTGTGGTATAACCAAAGTTCAATACAATCCAGTATAACTTCCCTACTTTTCAATTCTCTACCTCTAAAAATAAACCCTAGTGTCTGGCTTCCTTGTTTATAGCCTTGCTGACCTATGGCTCAACTTTTAGTGATTTGTTTATGTGTACTCAGAGATCCCTTTGTTCCTCTATCCCTCACACCCTCCAAGTAAAAAGTGACCTCCCTATTCTTCCTACCAAAATGTAATAACTCACATTTATCTATGTTGAAGATCATTTGCCAATTATATGCCCATTCTGCAAGTTTATTAGTGTCTTCCTGCAATTAGTTACAGTCCTCCTCAGTATTGACTATCTCACCCCCTCCCCCACCACCCCCCACTCCCCACAATGTTGGTGTCCTCTGCAAAATTAGAAATTGTGTTTTTGATTCCAAATTCTAAATTGTTCATAGAAATTGCGAACACCAGTGGTCTCAGCACAGATCCTTGTGGATCACCCACTTTTTCGACTGTGAAAAGCTACCTTTTACCAAACTCTGCTTTCTTTCTTAAAGCCAGCTAGCTATCCATTCTGCTACTGAATCCACATTCTCTGACAATGTTCATCAGTCTATTATGGTGTACCTTATCGAAGGCCTTTTGAAAAGCTAGATAAATTACCTCCACTGCATTACCATTTTCTGTTACCTCTTCAAAAAGTCAATGAGGTTGGTCAAACAAGACTTTCCCATTTGAAATCAATGCTGACTATTCATTACTGGGTTTTTGGTTTCTAGACGTTCTTCTATGTTCTCCTTTAGTAGGGATTCCATTATTTTTCCTACAACCGATGTTATGCAGCCTGGTCTATAATTCCCTGGAGATATTCTATTACACTTCATAAATATAGAGTCCGATATCACTACCGCATTTCTATTGTGATCTTCCCCCACCTTGGACTGCCTTCTGAGCCACGGTTACTTGGTATGCATTGTGGCTGACCTCCCTGCAGTCTTACTCCTTGTCCTCACATCTGCCTGCATCCATTCTTATCTATCTAATCATAGCTAGAGAATCACCTACAATGGCTTCTCTTCCCGCTCCCACATTGTTACCTCTGGTATTCTCCAAGGATCTATCCTTGGCCCCCCTCCTATTCTTTACCTACATGCTTCCCCTCAGCGACATCATCTGAAAACACAGCATCAGTTTCCACATTTACGCTGTTGACACCCAGTTCTAGCTCAGCACCATTTCTCTCGACCGCACCTCCCCAACCCCGCCCCCCACCGCCACTCTCTCTAAATTGGAAGACTGCTTGTCGGACATGCAGTACTGGATGAGCAGAAATTTCCTCCAACTTTATATTGGGAAGACAGAAGCCATTATCTTCAGTTCCTGCCACAAACTCCATTCACTAGCTATCGAAATCATCCCCCTCCTTAGCATCTGTCTGAGGCTGAACCAGAATCTTCGCACCATTGTCATATTTGGCCTTGAAATGAGCTTCTGCTCACATATCCCCACATCACTAAGACCACATATTTCCACCTCCATATCATCGCCTGACTCCACCCCGCCTCACATCTTCTGCTGCTGAAACCCTCGTCTGTGCCTTTGTTACCGCTAGACTTGATCATTCCAATGCACTCCTGGCTGGTGTCTCATATTCCAACCTCTGTAAACATGAGGTCATCCAAAACTCTGCTGCCATTGTCCCCATTTCCTAACTGGCACCTAGTCCCTTTCACCCATCACCCCTGTGTTCACTAACCTGCATTGGCTCTGGGTTCAGCAATGCCTCGATTTTAAAATTCCTCTATGGCATCGCCACTCCCTGTCTCTTTAATCTCCTCCAAACCCCACAACCCACTGAGATATCTGCACTCCTCTAATTCTGGCCTCTTGAACATCGTGATTTTAATCATTCAATCATTGGGTGGCTTGGCATTCAGCTGCCAAGGCCCAAAGCTCTGGAGGTCCTTCCCTAAACCTCTCTGTCTCTCTTTCCTCCTTTAAGACATTCCTTAAAATCTACCTCTTTGACCAAGCTTTTGATCAATCGCCGTAATATCTCCTTATGTGGCTCGGTGTGAAATTTTATTTGCTAACACTCCTGTGAAGTGCCTTGGGATGTTTTACTTCTTTAAAGGTGCGATATAAATACAAGCTGTTGTTGATTTATGTTGTGTTGAATATGTTGCAGGTTTATGGGGAAAGAGCAGGGTAGTGGAATTAACCCGATTGCTCTTCGAAGGAGTTGGCCCAGGCTCGATGGGCCAAATCATAACACACAGTGCATAAAAAACTCATCTCCACCGGTTCTTGTGCCAATTACCTTATATCTGTGTCCTTTGCTAACTAATCCTGCTGCCAGTAGAAACAGTTTCTCCCTGTCCACACTATCAAAGCCCATCATAATTTTGAAATCTCCCCTTAACTTTCTCTGCCCAAAGGAGAACAATCCAAACATCTATAGTCTCTCCACATAACTGAAGTCCCTCATCGCTGGTATCATTCTGGTAAATCTCTTTAGCACCCTCTCCAAGGCCTTGAAATCCTTCCTAAAATGTGGTGCATTTAATGGGGATATAAAAGGAAAATGTAAAGTAGAGAACGTAGGAAGGACTTTTTTATTCATTCACAGGATTGGGCGTCGCTGGCAAGGAATTTAATGCATATCTCAATTGCCCTACAGAAGGTGTTGGTGAGCAATCAGGCACATAGGAACAGGAGTACGCCATTTAACCCATCGAGCTTGTTCCACCATTCAGTGAGATCCTGACTGATCTGCGACCTAATTCCATATACCCACCTTTGGCCCATAGCCCTTACTACCTTTGATAAACAAAAAATTATCAATCTCAGACTTAAAATTAATTGGCTTTGCATCAATTGTCATTTACGGATGAGAGCTCCAAACTGCTCCTACCCTTTGCATGTAGAAATGATTCCTGTCTTCACTCCTGAAAGGCCTGCCTCTAATGTTTAGACTCTGCCCCCAGTCCTAGACTGCGCAACCAGCAGAAATAATTTCTCTACATCCTCCCAATCAGTTCTCCTTAAAATATTGAAAACAGCGATCAAATCACCACTTTACCTTCTAAATACCAGTGAATACAACCCCAGCTTGTGTAATCTCTCCTTGCAATTTAACCCTTGGCGTCCAAGTATCATTCTGGTAAATCTATGCTGCACTCCCTCCAAGGCCAATATATCATTCCTGAGGTGTGGTTTCCTGAACTGCTCACAGTACTCCAGGCGTGGTCTAACCAGAGATTTGTATAGCGGTCGTATATCCACTACCCCCTTGTATTCTAATCCCCCAGATATAAAGAGCAGCATTCCATTAAACTTTTTGATATTTTTCTGTACTTCTCCAAAAATGTTTAATGATCTATGTACATGGACCCCCAAGTCTCTTTGGACCTCCAATGCTTCTAGCTTTTCAACATTTATAAAGTACTCTGTTCTACCTTTGTAAGGTCCAAAGTGGATGAATTCACATTTGCCAGATTGAAATCCGTTTGCCACAATTTTGCCCATTTACTGAATCTGTTAATGGCCCAGAAATTCGGGTCGGAGGCTTCCCGTGGGTGCCAGCCTCCGACCTGCACTTATCTAGTGCACCGGCCATTGAGCGGTGGGCCCGCATGGGATTCCGATCCTGGGCCTCCTCCAACTGCCAGCGCGCAGTGCTTTTGTATCCCAGGGGTGCATTTAGTTTGATGCATCCCATGGGATCACGTGGGCCATCGACAGCCAATGGTAGCAGGGAATGCTTCATTCATAAGTTTGACAGGAAGAGCTGTCAAACCTATAAATACTATAAGCCCCAAAACATCACTAAAACATCAAATACATTTTTAAGAAATCACACATTTAAAATAACTATAAATTACATGATATAACAATTTTAAACAATAATTTAAATTTTTGAAAGATTAATTACATTTTCTAACATACCTTTCTTTAAAGTATTTAAAAATAATAAACCTGTGGAAAAAATGTTTTAATTTTAATTAATTCACCACTTACCTTGTTAAAAGCAAGCCATGTGCCTGCTTTTTACAAGTGTAATGCCTGGAGACTTACCCTCCTGAAGAAACATGCAAAAAAACCGTAAGTTCAATGCGCATGCGCTGCCTCTCTGGCACACACTTTCCACCTCTGAACCTCTTCTTTCAGGGGAACGGAAGTGATGGTTTCCCGCGCATGTGCAGTGCATGCGCGAAACCGGCAATTTCTTTGGGCCTACGCGTGAGTACACAGCACGTACTCACCCGTGGGGACCCGAATTTCTGGGCCATTATCTTTTAATGTTATGCTTCAAAATACACTGCTTACAATGCCGTCTAACTTTGTGTCATCACCAAACTTGGATATGTGACTTTCTATCCCCTCATCTAATTTGTTAATAAATACGGTGATGCTATAAGAAACAAAATACCAAATAGCTTTCACTCGTGCTAGGTCTTCCTCTCGCGTGTATTCAGTGTTGAAGTCTCCATTTGGAAAAGTGTTTGCAAGAGGGTTAAAACTATTTAATACTTTCATTCTTATAGCATCAATATGAAGATCATTTGAAAATGGTAGTTCACTTAACTTATACAATGTTATCCACAAGTTAAATCAACAAAACTAACAGGTCCAAGTAACTGCATTTTCTTAATCAAGCACTATTCAAATTCATCCTATTAATAGAATGAACTACTAGACTTCTTCACCATTCCACTAATGGACTACAAACTAAAAAAATACAATTGAGAAATTTGTTACCTACCTATTACAACTATTTGTACAGTTGAGGCACTGTACCTTTTTGTTAAGTTGTTAAAGGCCTGACAGGTATATTTTCCAGTGACATTCAAAGTGATGCTAGCAATGATAAATCGTTGTCCTTTTTGTGGCAGGGGGGTGTAGTTGAGATACAATTCCAATTCAGCGGGTGGGCTTGAGTCCACTGAACATGAAAAATTAACAGTTCGTCCAGAAATGTAAACGGGTAGATCAGGGTTAATGGATATTTTGAGGATATCCGGTCCATCTAAAATAAATCCACAAGTGAATTGTAATAAAGTTATGCTAAAATGAAAAGCAGTAGTCGACCATACAATTATGGAGGAGACCACCACCACTACAGAAATTGCACACCCATGTCTTTTCTGCACATCATCAATCCCACTGTTATATAAACTGAAGCCAATAAGTTGAAGAACCAACATTTACTGTCACATCATTCACATGCATGTATCCTGCCATTTAATGTCCTACCATTTTGCTAGAACAGTTAATCCCCCTATCCCCGGCCTTGATGAGTAATTACATGGTGAGCTACTGAATCAAACAGATTAAGTCCGTTCCAAATTAGCTACCTGGGCTTTTAAATTGAATTTCTGAGTTGGGAGCCTGGTATCAAAGTGTAGTTTGTGTCGGAACATGTTTCCGACAGGTCTCCTTTCATTTCAGCAAATTCTACTGTGACATCCTTCAGAGGCAGGGCTGGTGGGATGATATCCTCTGAAAGAAATCCTGCCAGTTCTGTCTTTGTGGACGCCAATTTGAAGAATATCTACATGAAGCAGGTGTCATTACTGCTCCAATGTAGTGGTGTGGGTCCAATGCCAGTTTCCCAGTGTGTATGGGTGGGGGTCCAATGTCAGTTTCCCAGTGTGTAGGGGTGAGGATTGAATGCCAGTTTCCCCAGTGTGTAGGGGTGGAGTCGAATTCCAATTTCCCAGTGTGTAGGGGAGGGAGTCCAATGCCAGTTCTCCCAGTGTGTAGGATTGGGGGTCAAATGCCAGTTGCCCAGTGTGTAGGGATGAGAGTCCAATGGCAGTTTCCCCAGTGTGTAGGGGTGAGGGTCCAATGTCAGTTTTCTCAGTGTGTATGGGTGGGGATCAGTGCCAGTTTCCCAGTGAGCAGGGGTAAGGGTCCAATGCCAGTTTCCCAGTGTGTAGGGGTGAGGGTCCAATGTCAGTTTTCTCAGTGTGTATGGGTGGGGATCAGTGCCAGTTTCCCAGTGTACAGGGGTGAGGGTCCAATGCCAGTTTCCCCAGTGTGTAGGGGTGAGGGTCCAGTGCCAGTTTCCCAGTGTGTACGGCTGAGGGTCCAATGACAGTTTCCCAGTGTGTATGGGTGAGGGTCCAATGCCAGTTTCCCAGTTGGAGTTCAGTAATGGACAGAATTTGCTTCCTCTAGCGAGAGGTTAACTGCCAATTCTCTCTTAAAATGAATGATCTGTAAAAACCAGTTTTACACTTATTGCAGCAACGGTGAAACACAATTAATTGTGCTGAAACAAAATTCACAACATTATATTTTCATTTGCTCAATTCAATTCCATGATGAGTCTTTTTTTCCATACAAGCAAATTTTTAACTGTTGGTATCTAAGTATTGCCTATTTAACGTCATCTCAAATATCAAACTGCCATTACATTTCAAACTGCCACTGAAGTAGCGCAAAAATGTTCTGATACTACTTCATTTAGATCCTATAGATTGCATCACCTGGTATCAGTATTTGTAGGGAAACGGTGTTAGGGAAATTGACGGGATTGAAGGGGCCTGATAATCTACATCCTAGGGTACTTAAGGAAGTGGCCCTACAAATAGTAGATGCACTGCTGGTCATCTTCCAACATTCGATAGACTCTGGAACAGTTCCCATGGATTGGAGGATAGCTAATGTTACCCCACTATTCAATAAAGAAGGGAGAGAGAAAACGGGGTATTATACACCGGTAAGACTGACATCGGTAGTGGGGGAAATAATAGAGTCCATTATAAAAGATGTAATAGCAGAGCACCTGGAAAACAGTGACAGGATCGGAAAAAGTCAACATGGATTTACAAAATCTAAATTATGTTTGACTAATCTACTGGAATTTTTTGAGGATGTAACTGATAAAATAGATAAGGGAGAAACAGTGGATGTGGTGAATTTGGACTTTCAGAAGGCTTTTGATAAGATACCACATAAGAGATTAACGTGTAAACTTAAGGCACCTGGGATTCAGGGCAAGGTATTCACTTAGATAGAGAACTGGTTGGCAGACAGAAAGCAAAGAGATGGAATAAACGGGACTTTTTCTGAGAGGCAGGCAGTGAATAGTGGGCTACCGCAGGGATCTGTCCTTGGACCCCAGCTATTCACAATATATATTAATGATCTAGACGAGGGAACTAGATGTAACATCTTCAGGTTTGCAGATGACACAAAGCTGGGTGGGCATGTGTGTCGTGAGGATGATGCCAAGAAATTCCAGTTTGATTTGGACAGGTTGGGTGAGTGGGCAGAATCATGGTAGATGCAATATAACGTGTATAATTGCGAGGTTATACACTTTGGTGTCAAAAATATGAAGGCAGATTATTATCTGAATGGCAATAGATTGGGAGAAGGGGAAGTGCAACGAGACCTGTGTGTCCTTGTGCACCAGTCGCTGAAGGTAACCATGCAGGTGCAGCAGGCGGTTAAGAAGGCAAATGGTATATTGGCCTTCATAGTGAGTGGGTTCTAGTACAGGTACAAGGATGTCTTGCTGCAGTTGTACAGGGCCTTGGTGAGACCACATCTTAAGTATTGTGTGTAGTTTTGGTCGCCTTATCTGAGGAAGGATGTTCTTGCTATGGAGGGAGTGCAGCGAAGATTCACCAGGCTGATACCTGGGATGGCAGGAATGACATTTGAGGAGAGATTGGGTCGATTGGGCTTATACTCGCTGGAGTTTAGAAAAGTGAGAGGGGATCTCATTGAAACTTATAACATTCTAACAGGACTAGACATACTAAATGCAGGAAGGATGTTCCCGATGGCCGGCAAGTCCAGAACCAGGGGTCACTGTCTAAGGATAAGGGGTAAGCCATTTAGGACAGAGATGAGGAGGAATTTCTTCACCCAGAGAGTGGTGAACCTGTGGAATTCTCTACCACAGAATGCAGTTGAGGCCAATTCATTAAATATATTCAAGAAGGAGTTCGATATATTTCTTAAGGCTAAATGGATCAAGAGATATGGAGAGAAGGAAGGCACAGTGTACTAAATTTGGATGATCAGCCATGATCGCATTGAATGGCGGAGCAGGCTCGACGGGCCGAATGGCCTACTCCTGCTCCTATCCTCTATGTATCTATGGTATCAGCATTAGCACTATTAAACCTGAATAGTGATGGGCAGTGTTATTTGGGATTCATAACGCCAGTGTGCACCAACAGCAAAAACAACTTGTATTTATTTAGCACCTTTAAAATGTTAAAATGTCCCAAGATGCTTCACAGGATTATTATAAGAGTAGACATTTGATACCGAGCCACTTAAGAAAAATTAGGGCAGATGACAAAAAGCTTGGTCAAAGAAATAGGTTTTAAGGAGCGTCTTAAAGGATGAAAAAGAGATTATTGACGCGGAAAGGTTATGGAAGGGACTTGCAGAAGTTAGGGCCTAGGCAACAGGAGGCACGGCCAGCAATGGTTGAGCGATTATAATCAGGGGTGCTCAAGAGGGCAGAATTAGAGGAGCGCTGGTTGCGGGGCTGGAGGAGATTACAGAGCTTGGAAGGGTTGAGTCCTTGGCGGGATTTGAAAACAAGGATGAGAATTTTGAAATTGAGCCGTTGCTTAACCGGGAGCCAATGTAGGACAGCGAGAACAGTGGTGATGAATCAATGGGACTTGGTGCGAGATAGGACAAGGACAGCCGAGTTTTGAATGGCCTCAAGTTTACATAGTGTAGAATGTGGGAGGCCAGCCAGGAGTGTATTGAAATAGTCATGTCTAGAGGTAACAAATGTATGGACTGCCAAAAAAGTTATTTCATTTTTGATTCCTTTGTAAATAAATAGATGGATATGCAACACAAACTGAACAACGTCACTGCCCATAAGTGAATATTTATTTATTACAAGTCCTTTCTCTAAAAAGACAAATTAATTCAAGTATACTTCTTGAAGTAAATAAACTTACAGCAAATTATCATTGTTATTGTAGAAGTGGTAAGTTATCTGCATACACGATTCAATAAATACACCTTATTGCACCAAGAGATCAAACCAGTCTCTTTCACAATCACAACTTCAGTAAGATTGGTAATAATCGATTAATATAATGATCGGTTGGGACACTTACAGCTAACGTTGAGATGATATAGGTCACTTGTCATTCCGTTAATAAAGTTGAATGCATAGCACGTGAATCCTCCATCAGACCGTAACACTCCAGTTATAGTGAGGGTGTTATTATCATAACTTAGACCAATCCTGTTATCAGGAATAATAGCGATATTGTCCTCAAGCCACAGATATGAAACCGCTGTGCCTGATGCGAAACACGTCAGAGCCACGGTGTCATTGTGTTCTACTGGGTTGGTGGCATTGGCTGTAACATTAGGCTTGGAAACAGGCTCTGTCAAAACACAGGAGATTAGTTAGCGCACTTGAAAGGTAAACTTGGAGGATGGTGGATTTAGTTCAGGATACTACAGTCAGCATTTGTGCACTGAACTGTTATCTGTGGGTTCTTATGGAAAAATAATGATACTTTCAGCTTAAAGTGCGCAAGTTGCATATGTTGATATCTGCGATTCAGGCACTGTGCAGCAGGGAAATAGAATTTGTACTCCATCAACTTGGCCCTCTGTTATTACTATCATTCTCAAAATGAAACAGATTTATATTGTGACGCTTCACTTTTAGCTGCAGTGTGGATGTATGCTTAATTATTACAGCATATATTTCTTAGTTCTCATGTGCGAATCAAATTACAAAAAAGTATAAAAATAAACGAAGAGGATGAAATGTACAATGCTGGAATCTGACCAGCTATTAGTCCTTACCTTGTGGAGCAATGATGTCATGTAGTAATGTGGATGAAACAAAACAAACTGGATATTCAAACAAAGAGGCAACAGTACATTTGGGTCGAGATTTTTCCACGTTGTGTAAAGGCAAATGTACAAATTATTAATTAACAGCTGAATACATTTTATTGATGCCAGCAGCCGGAACCTACTCCAAGCCTGAGCGCAATCCACTCTACAACAGCCCTCAGTGGTACCCTCCATAACAGTCCTCAGCTGAATCCTAGATGTCAGCAATCTGTCAACTTCTAATGGTAACCCACACACCGCAATGTATGAAGTCGGGTTGATATGCAAATTGTTTCGTTTCACCATTTATTCATTACTTTCATTCATATGTCCCTGTGACTTGTATTTCTCTCCCATTTAAGGCCGACCTTTGCTTTTAAAAATAGAAAGAATGTTTTTACATTATATAAAGAGCCTTTGATGACTTCAGGACATCCCAACGTGCTTAACAGCCAGTTAAGTAGTTTTAAATTGTACATAAGAAATAGGAGCAGGAGTAGGACATTCGGCCCCTCGAGCCTGCCCCGCCAGCCAATAAGATCATGTCTGATCTGATCTTGGCCTTAACTCCACTTTCCCACCCGAGGAACAACACCTCATCTTTCGTTTAGGCACTTTAAAGCATTCTGGATTCAACATCGACTTCAACAATTTCAGACTATAACCTCTGCCCCTGTAATTTTTTTTCTCTTTCTCACATGGCAGCTGTCAATCATTCTGCCACTGCGATTTACACTTCATCTAGAGTCATATCTTTTTCTTAACTTGTCCCATTAATATCTCCATTTGCCTTGCACTATCATCCCTCTTGTCTCTTAATCTCTGCTGCCTTCCAGCCTATCACAGACCTTCCCTTTTGTTCTCTTAACTCCAACCTCTCCCTGCCCCTGCACTTGCTTAAAAACCGGTGACATCTCCAACTTTTTCCAGTTCTGACGAAAGGTCATCGACCTGAAACATTAACACTGCTTCTCTCTCTACAGATGCTGCCTGGCCAGCTGAGTATTTCCATCATTTTCTGTTTTTACTACAACAATAAGCATTGGTCTCCGACCATCATATAATAATTTCTAGGCTATAATATCTAATCAAATGTGGTTTCAATACTACAGTTAAGGCAGCAGTTGGTGATAGTAAAAATTGAAAGCTCAATTTATTAAGATATTCCTCTGACAATTTTTGCAGCAGCACTATTAATCAACTAAAATAAACAGATCACCACTTGTGTGAAAATAGCAGACAGCAATGCTAAGAGGGTTCTTAAGGTAGTTTTGTAATCAGTAATTTGAAGCCTACATTTAAAATGGGTGCACATCTTTGATCTGTAGAATTTATTGTTGGGATTCCTTTGGCATTAACTCACATTACGTTGCCCTTTTTGTTTGCTCTGAGCCAATGGAACAAATCCAAGTTACTTCTCCCCCAGCAATAGGGTGCCACTAATACAGAATAACATGCCCCACAAAATCAAAATGTGGGTCAGTAAAGTGGGATCAATGTTATCAGAATTCAGTGCCAACAACGATATATTTACAATAGCAAAATACTGCGGATGCTGGAAATCTGAAATAACAATAGAAAACTGTGTAAAAACTCAGTAGGCCAGGCAGCATCCGTGGAGAGAGATACAGAGTTAACGTTTCAGGTCTGGGACCGACTTCTTGATTCAATGATTAGCAAAGCGCATGCGCAGCCACCTTGTTCTGGAAAGATATATTTATTTAAGTTACGATTGATTCTTCCTGTTTAATGCGTTGGAAAGAGACAGGCCATTCATGGGAAGGACTTAATTTCTTATCTGTTCTACATTTCAGATGCTGTAATCTCGTAAATATCACATCAAGCATATGATGTTTGGTGCTATGAAGCTGCTCCGATCTCCACAAAACAAAACAGGGGAATACATTCTAGTAATAATTAAACATAAAATCAGTTTTAATACTTAAGCAGCCAAAATCCAGTCATAGAAAATATTGTATAAATTAAAATATCAGTTAAATAGCTCAAATTGTTACAGTTTTGTGTTACTGATTGAGCACAGAGTTGAATATTTGTCCAAACATGTGAATAATGTTAAAGTAATAGCTCTTGCCCATAAAAGACATGCAAATTCACCGAATCAAAGTAGTAGATATTTTATTTACATTAGTGCATTTGGAATTAAACTGAGCCAATTACTGTGTAAATATTATCAAATGATGCTTTCTGCCAAGTACAGTAACACATTGATAATCACCAAACTGCAACATGAACATTCCGCCTGATTACTGAGCACGTGCTCATTCTAACAAGGTTTACAGGTTAATCGATTAGAAAAATGAATATCCAAGATAATATTAATGATGCCACATGATTAACATGGATAACACATTTCAGTTAGGAGAAGTTTCATTGTTCTGTCGGTGCGGCTGTAACAAAAGGCCAACTTGTCTTTTCTCTCTGCAGATGCTGAGGCACCTATTGTGAATTTCCACCATTTTCTGTGCCTTTTAGTTCTTTGTATTAAAAATTCAACTTTCACCCTTATCTATATACATACACAATATTAAAACGTAACCTGTATGCGCTAAACACTTTTAAAGCACTAATGCATTAAATTATTAGGCCATTGTTAAAATTAATTGATTTCAAACAGACATACTTTGTTTACTTGTCACAGGCACCAATTGACTCTAAATTTGAAAATATTTACTGTACAGAACATCACTTTTTATAAGAAATAATTTAAAAGTGTTGAAAGTGGCTGATACCTGCTGAGCTGACAATTTTCAGGCTATTGAGGAATAGAAATTCAATACATGTGATAACTTTTTTTGGACCGGATTAGGATTTATGTACGGACATTTCATATCTAATTTTACATGTGTTATTGGGCGATAGAGTGAGAAACGATTGTACTGATTACTGTTTCATAGAATTATAATGCATGGGAGACGTTTGTGTGTTGGAATTGCATACGTTGGAGATGAAATGAGCTTGTCTGGTGAAGGTAATGGGTGTCAATGGGTTGAGCTTCCATTACACTGCATGCATGGCAGTGGATGTGAAGCAATTTGGTGCACTTACATTCCTTGCTTGGAATAGAGTTAGGCCGAGTTTAGAAATATAGTTATCTTAGTCAACTATACTTACAGACTTGATCCACTATTCCAGTAAAATGACAACAGAAAATGTGCAAAGGACCTATTGTAACCGAAAAAACAATAAACACATAAAAGGAGTACTGTAATCAGGATATTCACCTCAATTCTAATGTTTCTCCCCATTACACCATTGCGTTGGTGTATGAATATTTAATGCATCCCTATGCAATTGCTTTGTGCACTGTTTCCATTAAGACACCAAACTACATTTTAAATGGGTTAAATTACAGTTCTAGTAATTTCACAGGTAAATAGTGTCTGGAAAATAATATTTCAGTATTATTTGAAGGCTTAAATGTGTTATTTTTTTAATCTCTATGGTTGTGGAGTATTTGAGTTGTATTTCAATATCTTTATCACTCGTGCTTGAGTTTCAAATTTCATGCATGAATACAGCACATCCATTCTCAAATCAGTGGGTGGCCGAGGCAAGTCACAGATAATTAACAGTCTCTCATCTGCACAAGATGCAAAACATTGAATTATCAGAAATACATTTGATTATATGTAAATAATTACCTACTAAACAACAGTCAACATGGATTCAGAAAGCATAAAGTCCGGCCTGGCCAAAGTCCTCAACCTTATTGAGGAAGTGGCAGGTGATGTAAACTGGGAAAAGGCAAAGTATGTGGTGTACCTCGGCTTGCAAATAATTTCAGACAAATTTCCACACAAAAGACAATGGGCTAAGCTCAAGGCTATAAAAATCCATTTTAAACCTTTGGAAAGACTAATAAACTGGCTGAAACATTGAACAATGGCAGACGGAATTTAATGGAGATGTAAAAATAAGGTACTGAACACAGAAAATAAAGTGGGTGATATATGTACTGCATGAATGTAGTTGAAATTAGCGAAGAAGTCAAAACAGATCTAGAATTCCGAGTAGACTAGATGCACAAAACATTGAAGATCAACAATCACAATGCTAGTAGAATGCTGAGCCATATAGTCACAACAATGGAGTACAAGTCAGAGAAAGACGTGGCCAATGGTATATTGCACCGATCAGACCACACTTTGAGTATGGTGTGTAGTTCTGAACACTTGAGACACTGGGGACATATTCAGCAGCGAGACAGAGCAGAGATACGCAATTGAGTCATAGAGTCATAGTTATACAGCACACAAAGAGGCCCTTTGGCCCATCAGGTCCATGCCGGCCATCAATCCCTGTCTAATCTAATCCAAATTTCCAGCATTTGGTCCGTAGCCATGTATGTTATGGCATTTCAAGTGCTCATCCAAATGCTTCTTAAATGTTGTGAGGATTCCTGCCTCTACGACCCTTTCAGGCAGTGAGTTCTAGATTCCAACCGCCCTCTGGCTGAAAAAGTTTTTCCTCAAATCCCCTCTAAACCTTCTGCCCCTTACCTTGAATCTATGCCCCCTTGTTATTAACCCCTCTACTAATGGGGCTGAGTCTCGGTAGCAAAAATGAAGAAACGTGTGCATTTCAGCCTTAAGAGGATTGATCTGAATGGGTGTAGCAAATAATAAATTGTATAGAAAAGAGATAGCCAAAAATGACTTCAAATTAAAATGATAGTCGAACGACAGGACACAGATTCAAAGGGTGAAAGGCAAATTGAGAAACAGCACCAGCTATTTCTGCTTCAACAACAAAAACATATATATATATAGCGCCTTTAACGTGGTAAAACGTCCCAAGGAGCTGCACATGATTATTTTAAGACAAAAAATGACACTGATCCACATAAGGATGAATTAGGGCAGGTGAGCAAAAGCTTGGTCAAAGAGGTAGGTTTTAAGGAGCATCTTAAAGGAGGAAAGAGAGGTAGCGAGGTGGACAGGTTTAGGCAGGGAATTCCAGAGATTGGGCCTAGGCAACAAAAGGCACGGCCTCCAAAGGTTGAGTGATTATAATCAGGGATGCTCAAGAGGGCAGAATATTCCATGAATTGATCACTGGGAGAGAGAGAGTGTGTGTGTATAGATGATTAGGTAGGAAGATAGATAGAGGTTCTCGGCATAATTTATCTATGTGTAAATAAACATTTTTAATTAGACTCAAAGTATACAATGGATATATAAAGAGAGAAAGAGAGGTCGTCATTTAACATTGGTTTCTTGTGACTGGAAGCAGTTTTTGACCAGCAATTTATGGTTCCAAGAGATCATTTTCAATATGGCGCCCTCTGCCCTCTGCCCTCCGCGGGGAGCGGTGGCGATTGTGAACAGGACAACCAACAGCGTGTCTCTTCAATCAATCAGACTAAAGAATCACTGATACACGCAGAGTCTAAACCAGGAAGTATGAATTTGAATCTTTAATTCATAGAAAAATCATGCACAGAAAGGGAAATAAAATATTAGTTCGGCCCAGCAGCAGTTCTGCACCCATTACGGGCACCATGCCTTAGGGAGGGTGTAAAGGCTTTGAAGAGGGTACAGAAGAGATTTACATAATGGTTCTAGGGATGAGGGATTACAGTTACGCGGAAAGACTGGAGAAGCTGGGGTTGTTTTCCTTGGAGCAGAGAAGGCTAAGAGGAGATTTGATGGAGGGGTTTGAAATCATGAACGGTTTAGATAGAGGAAATAAAGATAAACAGTTCCCAATGGCTGAAGGGTCGATAAACAGAGGGCGCAGATTGAAGTTGACTGGCAAAAGAAGCAGAGGCAACATGAGGAAAAACTATCTCTTTATAAAATAAAGACTTGCATTTATAGAGCACCATTCATGACCTCAGGATGTCCCAAAACATTTTACAGCCAATGAAGTGCTTTCAAAATACTATTGTAATGTAGCAATTACACAATAATTGGTTAGGATCTGGAATGGACTGCCTGAAATGGTGGTGGAGGAAGATTCAATAATGGCTTTCAAAAGGGAATTGGTAAATACCTGAAGGAAAAAATGGCAGGGCTACAGGGAAAGTGCGGGGGAGTGGGACTAGCTGAAGTGCTCTTGCAGAGAGCCGGCACAGGTTTGATGGTCCGAATGGCCTCCTTCTGTGCTGTAACCATTGATTCTATACCCAAGTCCAGGACAAGAAATATATAACAAAAAGAGCAGTGGTCCCAACACTGAGCCAAGGCACCCCTGCACACTGGTCTCCACTATGAAAGGGTTTTAAATATTTCAAACAAAGATGAATGACGACTCAAGATATTCACACACTGTATAATAGGCTCATGAATGTCCTGCAAATAAACTGAACTTCATGCTGAGTATTTATTCGTTACAATATAGCAAATGCCCGAAATAGACTAGCAATAGATGATACTTCAAGAACGGAGCATAGTCCATGTAGGTCAGGTGCCCAAATGATAAAAGCACAATGGGCCGAATTTTGAGACCTCGATGGGTACGTATGACGTGTGTACGTGCCCGTAGGGGCAGCCAAGATCCGGGTTCAGGTATGCAAAGTGCATGCACTAAAACCCGGAATTTACGATCTGTGATTAATCTTCTTAACAGATCCTCCACAGCCCCGGCAGATGGGCTTCTGTGGGTGGAGAGTTGCGCTATTTGCCCACCTTTCACCCGCTGAATGGCTGTGAAATTCTTACAACTGGTAAAAGCAGCCATTATGCCTCGTTTTCCCAGCATAAGAGTTTTAAAAACAGATAAATTATATGTTATCACTCATTTATACAATAAAAACCCTGTCAAATAAGTTAAGTTTAATTTTAGCCCTGGTAAAACATTTTTTCCTGAACGATATTTTTGTTTCAAATATTTAATTCAATGGCACTTTAATTAATTTTAAAGATGTATTTTTATTCATTTCATGTATTCATGCATTTTTAATTGATTCCAAAACAGTCCATTTGTCCCAATTGGTCTATGCTGGTGTTTATGCTCCACAGGAGTCTTCTCCCATCCTACTTCATCTAATCCTATCTACATATTCTATCAACATATGCTTCTGTCCCGTTCTCCCTCATGTGTTAATCTTAAATGTGTTTGTCTTCCTCTTAAATGTAATTATGCTAGTTAAAATCATAGAAACATAGAACAATAGGAGCAGTAGATCATTCGGCCTTTCGAGCCTGCTCCGACATTCAATATCATCATGGCTGATGCTCTTTCTCAATAGCATATTCCCGCTCACTCCCCATACCCCTTGATGCCTTTTGTGTCTAGAAATCTATCTACCTCCTTCTGAAATATATTCAATGATTTGCCCTCCACAGCCTTCTGTGGTAGAGAATTCCACAGGTTCAACACCCTCTGAGTGAAGACATTTCTCCTCATCTCAGTCTGAAAGGCCCTTCCCCGTATCCTGAGACTCTGGCCCGTCGTTCTCGATCCCCAGCCAAGGGAAACATCCTCCCTGCATCTAATCTGTCTAGCCCTGTCAGAATGTTATACGTTTCAATGAGATCCCTTCTCATTCTTCTAAAATCCAGTGAATACAGGCCTAGTCGACCCAATCTCTCCTCATACGACAGTCCTGCCATCCCAGGATTCAGTCTGGTGAATCTTCGCTGCACTTCCTCTATGGCAAGTATACCTTTCTTAGGTAAGGTGAACAAAACAGCACACAGTACTCCAGGTGTAGTCTCACCAAGGCCCTGTATAACTGTAGTAAGACATCGTAGCTCCTGTACTCAAATCCCCTTGCAATGAAGGCCAACATAACTGCCTTCGTAACTGCTTGCTGCACCTGCATGTTTGCTTCCAGTGACTGGTGTACAAGGAGAACCAGGTCCCTTTGTACAACAACATTTCCCAATCTATCACCATTTAAATAATAATGTACCTTTCTATTTTTTTTCTACCGACATGGATAACTTCACATTTATCCACGTTAAACTGAATCTGTCATTTATTTGCCCACTCACTCAACTTGTCTAAATCGCCTTGAAGCCTCTTAGCATCCTCCTCACAACTCACAATCCCACGTAGTTTCGTGTCGTCAGCAAACTGGGAAATATTGCATTTGGTTCCCCCTTCCAAATCATTGATATATATTGTGAATAGCTGGGGCCCAAGCACTGATCCCTGCCCCATTAGTCACCACCTACAACCCCAAAAAAGACATATTTATTCCTGCTCTCTGTTTCCTGTCTGTTAACCAATTTTCAATTCATGCCAGTATATTACCACCATCCCATGTGCTTTAATTTTGCACACTAACGTCTTATGTGGGACTTTATCGCAGGCCTTCTGAAAATCCAAACACACCACATCCACTGGTTCTCCCTTATCTATTCTACCAGTTGCATCCTCAAAAAACTCGTCAAACACGATTTCCCTTTCATAAATCCATATTGATTCTGCCTAATCCCATTGATATGTTCTAAGTGCCCTGTTATCACATCCTTTATAAGAGACTCTAGCATTTTTCCTGCTACTGATTTTAGGCTAACCGGTCTGTAGTTCTCTGTTTTCTCTCTCCCTCCTTTTTTTAAATAGCGCAGTTACGTTTGCCACCCCCCAAACTGCAGGAACTGTTCCATAATCTATAGAATTTTGGAAGATGACAACCAATGCATCTTGTATTTCCATGGCTATCACTTTTAGTTCTCTGGGATGCAGATTATCAGGCCCTGGGAATTTATCGGCTTTCAGTCCCATTAATTTCTCCAGCAATATTTTTTTACTAATACTAATTTCCTTTAATTCCTCCTTCCCACTAGACCCTTGATTCCCTAGCATTTCTGCAAAGCTATTGGTATCCTCTTCCATGAAGACAGAACAAAAGTATTTGTTCAATTGCTCGACCATTTCCTTATTCCCCATTATACATCCTTCCGTTTCTGACTGTAAGAGACCTACGTTTGTCTTCACTAATCTTTTTCTTTTTACATGCTTGTACCAACTTTTACAGTCCGCTTTTATGTTTCTTGCACGTTTACTCTCTTATTCTATGTTTCCCCTCTTAATCAATCTCTTGGCCCTTTTTTGTTTATTTCGAAACTGCTCCCAATCCCCAGGCTTGCTATTTTTACTAGTCACTTTATATGACTCCTCTTTGAATATAATGCTATCCTTAATTTATTTTGTTAGCCATGGTTGGGCCGCTTTTCCTTTTATGTAAGAACATAAGAACATAACATGTAGGAGCAGGAGTAGGCCATACAGCACCTCGGACCTGCTCCACCATTCATTAGGATCATGGCTGCTCTGAAATCGGACTCACGTCCACTTCCCTGCCCGCTCCCCATAACCCTTAATACGCCTATCAGCTAGGAAACTATCTCCATTTTAAATTTATTTACTGTCGCAGCTTCTACAGCTCTCTGAGGTAGCAAATTCCATAGATTTACTACCCTTTGAGTGAAGAAGTTTATCCTCATCTCAGCTCTGAAACGGCAGCCCCTTATTCTAAGATTATGCCCCCTAGTTCCAATCTCACCCATCAGTGGAAACATCCTCCCCGCATCCACCCGATCATGCCCCCTCACAATCTTATAAGTTTCGATAAGGTTGCCTCTCATTCTTCTGAATTCCAATGAGTAGAGGCCCAACCTACACAACCTTTCCTCATAAGTCAACCCCCTCATCACAGAATCACAGAATCACAGAAACCCCACAGTGCAGATAGAGGCCATTTCGGCCCATCGAGCCTGCACCGACACATATCCCACCTGATCCCCGTAACCCCTACACCAACACATATCCCACCCTATCCTCGTAATCCCATGTATTTAATCCCCCTAACACTAAGGGTCAATTTTATCATAGCCAATCAACCTAACCCGCACAGCTTTGGACTGTGGGAGGAAACCGGAGCACCCGGAGGAAACCCACGCAAACACGGGGAGAATGTGCAAACTCCACACAGACAGTCACCCGAGGCCGGATTCGAACCCGGGTCTCTGGCGCTGTGAGGCAACAGTGCTAACCACTATGCCACCGTGCTATCTCCGGAATCAACCGAGTGAACCTTCTCTGAACTGCCTCGAGAGCAAGTATATCTGTTCTTAAATATGGAAACCAAAACTGTACGCAATATTCCAGGTGTGGCCTCACCAGTACCCTGTATAACTGAAGCAAGACTTCCCGGCTTTTATACTCCATCCCCCTTGCAATAAAAGCCAAGATTCCATTGGCCTTCCTGATCAACTGCTGTACCTGCATACTAACCTTCTGTGTTTCATGCACCAGGACCCCCAGATCCCTTTGTACTGTAGCACTTTGCAGTTTCTTTCCATTTAGATAATAACTTGCTCTTTGATTTCTTCTGCCAAAGTGCATAACCTCACACTTTCCAACATTATGTTCCATCTGCCAAATTTCTGCCCACTCACTTAGCCTGTCTATGTCCTTTTGGACGCTTTTGATGTCCGATTCACTCATTGCTTTCCCTCCCATCTTTGTATCATCGGCAAACTTGGATACATTGAACTTGGTCCCCTCCTCCAAATCGTTAATAAAGGTTGTAAAGAGTTGGGTTCCCAGCACTGACCCCTGCGGAACACCACTAGTTACTGATTGCCAACCCGAGAATGAACCATTTATCCCAACTCTCTGTTTTCTGTTAGATAGCCAATCTTCCACCCATGCCAGTGTATTACCCCCAATCCCGTGATTTTTTATCTGGTGCAGTAATCTTTTGTGTGGCACCTTGTCAAATGCCTTTTGGAAGTCCAAATACTCCACATCCACTGGTTCCCCTTTATCGACCCTGTTTGTTACGTCCTCAAAGAATTCGAGCAAATTTGTCAAACATGACTTCCCCTTCATAAAACCATGCTGACTCTGTCCGTTTAAATTATGCTTATCCAAATGTCCTGTTACTGCTTCCTTAATAATGGACACCAACATTTTACCAACCACAAATATTATGCAAACTGGTCTATAGTTTCCAGCCTTTTGTCTACCTCCCTTTTTAAATAAGGGCGTTACATTAGCAGTTTTCCAATCTGCTGGGACCTTTCCTGAATCGAAGGAATTTTGGAAATTTACCACCAATGCATCCGCAATCCCTACCGCTACTTCTCCCAAGACCCTAGGATGTAAGCCATCAGGTCCAGGGGATTTATGCACCTTCAGTCCCATTATCTTACCGAGTACCATCTCCTTTGTGATTTAAATCGTGTTTAGCTCCTCCCCCCTATAGCCCCCTGTTTGTCCAGTGTTGGGATATATTTAGTGTCCTGTACATTAAAGACTGATACAAAATATTTGTTCAGCGTATTTGCCATCTCCATGTTCCCCACTACTAATTTCCCGGTCTCATCCTCTAAGGGACCAACATTCACTTTAGCCACCCTTTTTCTTTTTAAATAACTGTAGAAACTCTTGCTATCTGTTGTTATGTTTTTTGCTAGTTTACTTTCATAATCTATCTTCCCCTTCTTAATTAGTATTTTAGTTATTCTTTGCTGGCTTTTAAATGCTTCTCAATCTTCTATCCTCCCACTAGATTTGGCTACTTTATATGCCCTTGTTTTTCAGTCGGATACTATCATTTATTACTTTACTTAGCCACGGATTGCTGTCTTTTCTTTTACGCCCCTTTTTCCTCAGTTAAATATATTTTTCTTGAAAGTTGTGAAATATCTCCTTGAATGTACACCACTGCTCCTGTACTGTCTTACACCTTAATCTATTATCCCAGTCCACTTTAGTCAACTCTGCTCTCATACCTTCATAGTCTCCTTTATTTAAGCTTAGTACGCTGGTTTGAGATCCAACTCTCTCACCCTCCAACTGAATTTGGAATTCAACCATGTTATGGTCACTCATATCAAGGGGATCCTTTACTAGGACATTTTTTGTTAATCCTGTCTCCTTACACAGGACCAGATCTAAGATTGCCTGCCCCCGGTTGGTTCAATAACATACTGCTCAAGGAACCCGTCCCTAATGCACTCTATGAACTCTTCCTCACGGCTGTCTTGCCCAATTTGATCTGCCCAGGCAATATGAAAGTTAAAATCTCCCATGATTATAGCTGTTCCCTTATTACAATCCCCAATTATTTCCTGATTTATACTCCGACCAATAGAGTTGCAACTGTTAGGAGGCCTATAGAATACACACACTAGTGATTTTTCCCCCTTATTACTCCTTATCTCCACCCAAACTGTTTCCCTATCCTGATCCTTTGACCCAATATCATTTCTCACTATTGCAGTGATTCCATCCTTTATTAACGTAGCCACCCCACCTCCCTTTCCTTCCTATCTGTCATTCATAATAGTCAAATACCCCTGGATGTTTAGTTCCCAGTCATGGTCACCTCGCAGCCATGTTTCTGCAATGGCCACCAGATCATACCCATGTGTAGTCATTTGTACCGTCAACTCGTCTATTTTGTTAAGAATGCTGCGCGCATTCAGATAAAGAACTTTTATATATGTTTTGTGACAATTTATTCCTGCTGTTACCCCCTTTACTATTTTACCTTTATCTTTATATATTCTGTCCCTTCCTGACATGCTCTGATTTTTAATTTCCCCACTGCTACTTTGCTGTATTGCCTGCTCCGCTGACATTGTTATGTTTTTCTCTCTTTAAACCTCCCCCCCACTAAATAGTTTAAAGACCTCTCTACAGCCCTAGTTATTCGATTCGCCAGGATTCTAGTCCCAGCACTGGCCAAGTGAAGTCCGTCCCAACGGAACAGGTCTCTCCTGTCCCAGTACTGGTGCCAGTGTCCCAAGACACTGTGTTTATGCGCCAGAAACTTGCCTCAACTATTCCTTTTGGTAGCGACTCTGACATTCTAATCATTTTCTCGGCAAGGAAGTTATTGGATGAATTGCTTATTGACGAAAATCAGGTCACTAGTAAGCTTCCTTGTTGAGACAGCGAGATTATTGTGGCTGCATTGGAAATTCCGTGATGCGCTGAACACAAGGGTCGCGCACTCCACATCAGAACTACAGATATTTTCACCAGTTAGGTATGAAAGTGGCTTTTCAGCTGGGTTGCTTTATGAATGATCCAATGTGATTCCCCGTTCCCCTTTTCACTTCCTTCGACATTGAAAGATCCGCAGCAAAATGTTGCACTATCCATAGTTACATAGATACATAGAAACATAGAAGATAGGAGCAGGAGTAGGCCATTCGGCCCCTCGAGCCTGCTCCGCTATTTAATGTGATCATGGCTGGTCATCCAAACTCAGTACCCTGTCCCTGTCTTTTCCCCATATCCCTTGATCCCTTTAGCCTTAAGAAATATATCTAACTCCTTCTTGAATATATTTAATGAATTGGCCTCCACTGTCTTCTGTGGTAGGGAATCCCACAGGTTCACCACTATCTGGGTGAATAAATTCCTCCTCATCTCTGTCCTATATGGCTTAACCCTTATCCTTCGACTTTGACCCCTGGCTCTGGACTACCCCGCCATCGGGAACATCCTTCCTACGTCTAGTCTGTCTAGTCCTGTTAGAATTTTATAAGTTTCAATGAGTTCCCCGCTCATTCTGCTAAGCTCCAGCGAGTATAAGCCCAATCGACAGAATCTCTCCTCATACGTCATTCCTGCCATCCCAGGTATCAGTCTGGTGAATCTTCGCGGCACTCACTCCATTTCTATCTGTTTAAATTCAAGCAAATAAGTCAATTAACCCTTTACCCACAAAATATGCCCCCAGCTGTGCAACAGTGCCATGTGAAACGTTACCGCCAGGCTTTCTTCAAGCTGATGCTTGATCCAACAAAAGACTTGCATTTATATAGCTTCTTTCACTTCCCAAAGCACTTTACAGCCAAGAAAGTTCTTTTTCAAGTGTAGTCCATGTGGTAAACGCAGCCGCCTATTTGAGCTCAGTACCCCCCCACAAGCATAACTTGATAATGGTCAGCTAATCCGGGTTTTTTCTGTTATGTTGATTGAGGAGTATATGTTTGGCAGGACCCCGGAAAAAAGGAATGACTTGTGACATGAATATAATTAAAATAGTATATGAACAACCCTTTCCCCACAAAAAACTTTCACTTACCAAGTACATGTAGAGTGATGTTTGCTGATGCTGGAGTCCCGGTGAATGGAAGCATGGTAACAGTGTACTCTCCACTGTCCGAAGCTGTCACTGACTTCAGCAGGAGCGATCCGTTCGGGAGGAATAACTCAGCCCGTGTGATGTGTTCAAGACTTAGATTCCCAGCTGTGCTATTCCACACAGCGATACTTTTCAGCCCGAAGTCCCAGGTCCCTATCACCACCTCAGCTGACGGCTGCACTGAAAAAAAAGCGTTGTCTCCGACGGTCACATTCATCCGACTGTTTTCTGTATGTATAGTAAAACCCATGGGCTTAACTGAGGAAAGAAAATCACATTCAGGAGGAAGTAAAGAGAGAGACACAAACCCGACACAAGACAGAGATAATAACGTCATCTCTTGTATCACTTGTTTTTCTAATTAATAAAACAAATGATCCCAGAAAGTGATCGTCACCCGCAGATATAAATAGCAAACAGCTACCGCGGTAAGTGGCAGAGTCTCCATCCTGAGAGAGCAGCGCCAGTCCCTGTTACACTCGGTGACTGACCCGCTGTTCATGGTCAACAGAACAGATCAGTTGAGTCACTTACTGAAGAGGCAATGCTGATTGGACCGGGTGCTGTTTACCTGATTGGAAATTATTTCCACTCACTTCAATCTAAATATTACATATTAATAGAAAATATTGGCAAGATACAGGAAATGGTCTGGTTAATTTCAAGTGCACAGATTTTTTCTCAGAAATTAAACATTATTCGCTCTTTTATGATCTGGAATGCACTGCTGGAATGGGTGGCGGAAGCAGATTCAGTCCTAACCTTCAAAAGGGAATACACCAGCAGGAGTATTACGCCCATTCTGGGCACCATGCTTTAGGAAGGATGTAAAGGCTTTGAAGAGGGTACAGAAGAGATTTACATAATGGTTCTAGGGATGAGGGATTACCGTTACTTGGACAGACTGGAGAAGCTGGGGTTGTTTTCCTTAGAGCAGAGAAGGCTAAGAGGAGATTTGATGGAGGGGTTTGAAATCATGAACGGTTTAGATGGAGGAAATAAAGATAAACAGTTCCCAATGGCTGAAGGGTCGATAAACAGAGGGTGCAGATTGAAGTTGACTGGCAAAAGAAGCAGAGGCAACATGAAGAAAATCTATTTTTTTTTATAAAAGGAAGACTTGCATTTATAGAGCACTATTCATGACCTCAGGGTGTCACAAAGCATTTTACAGCCAATGAAGTACTTTCAAAGTACTATTGTAATGTAGCATTTACGCAATGATTGGTTAGGATCTGGAATGCACTGCCTGAAATGGTGGTGGAGGAAGATTCAATAGTGGCTTTCAAAAGGGAATTGGTAAATACCTGATGGAAAAAAATTGCAGGGCTACAGGGAAAGAGCGGGGGAGTGGGACTAGCTGAAGTGCTCTTGCAGAGAGCCGGCACAGGCTCGATTGTCCGAATGGCCTCTTTCTGTGCTGTAACCATTGATTCTATGCCCAAGTCCAGGTCAAGAAATATATAACAAAAAGAGCAGTGGTCTCAACACTGAGCCAAGGCACCGCTGCACACTTCTGTCCACTATGAAAGGGAATTAAATATTTCAAACAAAGAAGATTGGCGACTCAAGATATTCACACACTGTATAATAGGAACATGAATGTCCTGCAAATAAACTGAACCTCATACTGAGTATTTATTGGTTAGAATATAGCAAATGCCCGAAACAGAATAGCAATAGATGATATTTCAAGAACGGCATTTAGTCTGTGTAGGTCAGTTGCCCAAATGCTAAAAGCCGTATTTTGCAACCTCAATGGGTGTGTATGAGGTGTGTACGTGCCCGTAGGGGCAGCACAAGTTCCGGGTTCATGTATGCGAAGCACATGCACTAAAACCCGGCACTTGCGATCTGTGAAGAATCTTCTTGACAGATCCTCCGCATCCCCGGGAGATGGGCCTCTGTGGGTGGGGAGTTGCGCTATTTGCACAACTTCCACCCGCTGAATGCCTGTGAAATACTTACACCTGGCAGACGTAAGGCCTCCCTTTACCAGCAAAAGAGTTTTAAAGAACAGAAAAATTAAATTGTATCACTCATTTATACATTAAAAACCCTGTCCAATGAGTTAAGTTTAATTTTAACCCTGTTAAATCATAATTTATTTATTTTTTAAGCTACGTTTTTGTTTAAAATATTTAATTCAATGGCACTTTAATTAATTTTCAATATTTATTTTTACTTATTTCATGTGTTCATGCATTTTTAAGTGTTTCAAAAACAGTCCCTTTGGCCCAAATGGTCTAAACCGCTTTCAATCCTATTAATTTCTCCAGCATTATTTTTTTACTAATAGTAATTTGCTTTAATTCCTCCATCTCTCTAAACTCTTGGTTCCATAGCATTTCTGCGAAGTTATTTGTGTCCTCTTCCATGAAGACAAAACCAAAGTATTTGTTTAATTGCCCTACCATTTCCTTGTTCCCCATTATAAATTCTCCCGTTCCTGACTGTAAGAGACCTACATTTGGCTTCACTAACCGTTTCCTTTTTACATACTGTAGAAGCTTTTACAGTCCGCTTTTGTGTTCCTAGCAAGTTTACTCTCATATTCTATTTTTCCCCTCTTAATCAATCTCTTGTTCCTTTTTTGTTTATTTTGAAACTGATCCCAATCCTCAGGCTTGCTACTTTTCCTGGCAACTTTATATGACTGCTCTTTGAATCTAATGCTATCCTTATATTCTTTTGTTAGTCATGGTTGTGCCGCTTTTCCTTTTGTGCTTATGCGCCAGAAATTTGCCTCAACTACTCCTTGTGGTAGCGACTCCCACATTCTAATCATTCTGTGGGCGAGGAAGTTATTGGATGAACTGCTCATTGAGGAAAATCAGGTGACTATAGTATGCTTCCTTGTTGAGACAGTGAGATTATTGTGGCTGCATGGGAATTGCCGTGAATCACTGCCCACAAGGGTCGCACACTAAACAGTAGAACTACAGATATACTCATCAGTTAGGTAAGAAAGGGGGTTTTCAGCTGAGTTGCTTTATGAATGATCCAATGTGATTCTCCGCTCTCCTTTTAACTTCCTTCGATATTGAAACATCCGCAGCAAAATGTTGCACAATCCATATTTATATAGAAACATTGAAACATATAAGATAGGAGCAGGAATAGATCGTTTGGCCCCTCGAGCCCGCTCCGCCATTCAGTGAGATCATGGCTGATCTTCCAAATTCAGTACCCTGTCCCTGCCTTCTCCCCATATCCCTTGATCCCTTTAGCCTTAAGAAATATATCTAACTCCTTCTTGAATATATTTAATGAATTGGCCTCCACTGCCTTCTGTGGTAGGGAATTCCACAGGTTCACCACTCTCTGGGTGAAGAAATTCCTCCTCATCTCTGTCCTAAATATCTTAACCCTTATCCTTCGACTGTGACCCCTGGTTCTGGAATCCCCGGCCATCGGGAACATCCTTCCTGCATCTAGTCTGTCTAGTCCTGTTAGAATTTTATAAGTTTCAATGAGATCCCCTCTCATTCTTCTAAACTCCAGCGAGTGTAAGCCCAATCGACCAAGCTCTCCTCATACGTCATTCCTCCCATCCCATGTATCAGCCTGGTGAATCTTCGCGGCACTCACTCCATTTCCATCTGTTTAATTCCAGGCAAATAAGCCAATTAACCCTTTATTCACAAAATATGCCGCTAGCTCTGCAACAATGCCACGTGAATCCTTACCGCCTGGTTTTATTTAAGGTGCTGATTGATCCAAAAAAAGACTTGCATTTATATAGCATCTTTTACGTCCCAAAACACTTTACTGCCAATGAAGTACTTCTCAATTGTAGTCAATGTCGGATAGCAGCCGCCTATTTGAGCTCAGTACCCTCCCTCAAGCAGCAACTTGATAATGAGCAGATAATGCGGGTTTTTTTGGTTATGATTGAGGAGTATATGTTTGGCAGGACCCCGGAAATAAGGAATGACTTGTGACATGAATATAATTATAATAGTATATGAACAACCCTTTTCCCACAAAAACCTTCCACTTACCAAGTACATGTAGAGTGATGTTTGCTGATGCTGGAGTCCCGGTGAATGGAAGCATGGTAACAGTGTACTCTCCACTGTCCGAAGCTGTCACTGACTTCAGCAGGAGCGATCCGTTCGGGAGGAATAACTCAGCCCGTGTGATGTGTTCAAGAATTAGATTCCCAGCTGTGCTATTCCACACAGCGATACTTTTCAGCCCGAAGTCCCAGGTCCCTATCACCACCTCAGCTGACGGCTGCACTGAAAAAAAAGCGTTGTCTCCGACGGTCACATTCATCCGACTGTTTTCTGTATGTATAGTAAAACCCATGGGCTTAACTGAGGAAAGAAAATCACATTCAGGAGGAAGTAAAGAGAGAGACACAAACCCGACACAAGACAGAGATAATAACGTCATCTCTTGTATCACTTGTTTTTCTAATTAATAAAACAAATGATCCCAGAAAGTGATCGTCACCCGCAGATATAAATAGCAAACAGCTACCGCGGTAAGTGGCAGAGTCTCCATCCTGAGAGAGCAGCGCCAGTCCCTGTTACACTCGGTGACTGACCCGCTGTTCATGGTCAACAGAACAGATCAGTTGAGTCACTTACTGAAGAGGCAATGCTGATTGGACCGGGTGCTGTTTACCTGATTGGAAATTATTTCCACTCACTTCAATCTAAATATTACATATTAATAGAAAATATTGGCAAGATACAGGAAATGGTCTGGTTAATTTCAAGTGCACAGATTTTTTCTCAGAAATTAAACATTATTCGCTCTTTTATGATCTGGAATGCACTGCTGGAATGGGTGGCGGAAGCAGATTCAGTCCTAACCTTCAAAAGGGAATACACCAGCAGGAGTATTACGCCCATTCTGGGCACCATGCTTTAGGAAGGATGTAAAGGCTTTGAAGAGGGTACAGAAGAGATTTACATAATGGTTCTAGGGATGAGGGATTACCGTTACTTGGACAGACTGGAGAAGCTGGGGTTGTTTTCCTTAGAGCAGAGAAGGCTAAGAGGAGATTTGATGGAGGGGTTTGAAATCATGAACGGTTTAGATGGAGGAAATAAAGATAAACAGTTCCCAATGGCTGAAGGGTCGATAAACAGAGGGTGCAGATTGAAGTTGACTGGCAAAAGAAGCAGAGGCAACATGAAGAAAATCTATTTTTTTTTATAAAAGGAAGACTTGCATTTATAGAGCACTATTCATGACCTCAGGGTGTCACAAAGCATTTTACAGCCAATGAAGTACTTTCAAAGTACTATTGTAATGTAGCATTTACGCAATGATTGGTTAGGATCTGGAATGCACTGCCTGAAATGGTGGTGGAGGAAGATTCAATAGTGGCTTTCAAAAGGGAATTGGTAAATACCTGATGGAAAAAAATTGCAGGGCTACAGGGAAAGAGCGGGGGAGTGGGACTAGCTGAAGTGCTCTTGCAGAGAGCCGGCACAGGCTCGATTGTCCGAATGGCCTCTTTCTGTGCTGTAACCATTGATTCTATGCCCAAGTCCAGGTCAAGAAATATATAACAAAAAGAGCAGTGGTCTCAACACTGAGCCAAGGCACCGCTGCACACTTCTGTCCACTATGAAAGGGAATTAAATATTTCAAACAAAGAAGATTGGCGACTCAAGATATTCACACACTGTATAATAGGAACATGAATGTCCTGCAAATAAACTGAACTTCATACTGAGTATTTATTGGTTAGAATATAGCAAATGCCCGAAACAGAATAGCAATAGATGATATTTCAAGAACGGCATTTAGTCTGTGTAGGTCAGTTGCCCAAATGCTAAAAGCCGTATTTTGCAACCTCAATGGGTGTGTATGAGGTGTGTACGTGCCCGTAGGGGCAGCACAAGTTCCGGGTTCATGTATGCGAAGCACATGCACTAAAACCCGGCACTTGCGATCTGTGAAGAATCTTCTTGACAGATCCTCCGCATCCCCGGGAGATGGGCCTCTGTGGGTGGGGAGTTGCGCTATTTGCACAACTTCCACCCGCTGAATGCCTGTGAAATACTTACACCTGGCAGACGTAAGGCCTCCCTTTACCAGCAAAAGAGTTTTAAAGAACAGAAAAATTAAATTGTATCACTCATTTATACATTAAAAACCCTGTCCAATGAGTTAAGTTTAATTTTAACCCTGTTAAATCATAATTTATTTATTTTTTAAGCTACGTTTTTGTTTAAAATATTTAATTCAATGGCACTTTAATTAATTTTCAATATTTATTTTTACTTATTTCATGTGTTCATGCATTTTTAAGTGTTTCAAAAACAGTCCCTTTGGCCCAAATGGTCTAAACCGCTTTCAATCCTATTAATTTCTCCAGCATTATTTTTTTACTAATAGTAATTTGCTTTAATTCCTCCATCTCTCTAAACTCTTGGTTCCATAGCATTTCTGCGAAGTTATTTGTGTCCTCTTCCATGAAGACAAAACCAAAGTATTTGTTTAATTGCCCTACCATTTCCTTGTTCCCCATTATAAATTCTCCCGTTCCTGACTGTAAGAGACCTACATTTGGCTTCACTAACCGTTTCCTTTTTACATACTGTAGAAGCTTTTACAGTCCGCTTTTGTGTTCCTAGCAAGTTTACTCTCATATTCTATTTTTCCCCTCTTAATCAATCTCTTGTTCCTTTTTTGTTTATTTTGAAACTGATCCCAATCCTCAGGCTTGCTACTTTTCCTGGCAACTTTATATGACTGCTCTTTGAATCTAATGCTATCCTTATATTCTTTTGTTAGTCATGGTTGTGCCGCTTTTCCTTTTGTGCTTATGCGCCAGAAATTTGCCTCAACTACTCCTTGTGGTAGCGACTCCCACATTCTAATCATTCTGTGGGCGAGGAAGTTATTGGATGAACTGCTCATTGAGGAAAATCAGGTGACTATAGTATGCTTCCTTGTTGAGACAGTGAGATTATTGTGGCTGCATGGGAATTGCCGTGAATCACTGCCCACAAGGGTCGCACACTAAACAGTAGAACTACAGATATACTCATCAGTTAGGTAAGAAAGGGGGTTTTCAGCTGAGTTGCTTTATGAATGATCCAATGTGATTCTCCGCTCTCCTTTTAACTTCCTTCGATATTGAAACATCCGCAGCAAAATGTTGCACAATCCATATTTATATAGAAACATTGAAACATATAAGATAGGAGCAGGAATAGATCGTTTGGCCCCTCGAGCCCGCTCCGCCATTCAGTGAGATCATGGCTGATCTTCCAAATTCAGTACCCTGTCCCTGCCTTCTCCCCATATCCCTTGATCCCTTTAGCCTTAAGAAATATATCTAACTCCTTCTTGAATATATTTAATGAATTGGCCTCCACTGCCTTCTGTGGTAGGGAATTCCACAGGTTCACCACTCTCTGGGTGAAGAAATTCCTCCTCATCTCTGTCCTAAATATCTTAACCCTTATCCTTCGACTGTGACCCCTGGTTCTGGAATCCCCGGCCATCGGGAACATCCTTCCTGCATCTAGTCTGTCTAGTCCTGTTAGAATTTTATAAGTTTCAATGAGATCCCCTCTCATTCTTCTAAACTCCAGCGAGTGTAAGCCCAATCGACCAAGCTCTCCTCATACGTCATTCCTCCCATCCCATGTATCAGCCTGGTGAATCTTCGCGGCACTCACTCCATTTCCATCTGTTTAATTCCAGGCAAATAAGCCAATTAACCCTTTATTCACAAAATATGCCGCTAGCTCTGCAACAATGCCACGTGAATCCTTACCGCCTGGTTTTATTTAAGGTGCTGATTGATCCAAAAAAAGACTTGCATTTATATAGCATCTTTTACGTCCCAAAACACTTTACTGCCAATGAAGTACTTCTCAATTGTAGTCAATGTCGGATAGCAGCCGCCTATTTGAGCTCAGTACCCTCCCTCAAGCAGCAACTTGATAATGAGCAGATAATGCGGGTTTTTTTGGTTATGATTGAGGAGTATATGTTTGGCAGGACCCCGGAAATAAGGAATGACTTGTGACATGAATATAATTATAATAGTATATGAACAACCCTTTTCCCACAAAAACCTTCCACTTACCAAGTACATGTAGAGTGATGTTTGCTGATGCTGGAGTCCCGGTGAATGGAAGCATGGTAACAGTGTACTCTCCACTGTCCGAAGCTGTCACTGACTTCAGCAGGAGCGATCCGTTCGGGAGGAATAACTCAGCCCGTGTGATGTGTTCAAGAATTAGATTCCCAGCTGTGCTATTCCACACAGCGATACTTTTCAGCCCGAAGTCCCAGGTCCCTATCACCACCTCAGCTGACGGCTGCACTGAAAAAAAAGCGTTGTCTCCGACGGTCACATTCATCCGACTGTTTTCTGTATGTATAGTAAAACCCATGGGCTTAACTGAGGAAAGAAAATCACATTCAGGAGGAAGTAAAGAGAGAGACACAAACCCGACACAAGACAGAGATAATAACGTCATCTCTTGTATCACTTGTTTTTCTAATTAATAAAACAAATGATCCCAGAAAGTGATCGTCACCCGCAGATATAAATAGCAAACAGCTACCGCGGTAAGTGGCAGAGTCTCCATCCTGAGAGAGCAGCGCCAGTCCCTGTTACACTCGGTGACTGACCCGCTGTTCATGGTCAACAGAACAGATCAGTTGAGTCACTTACTGAAGAGGCAATGCTGATTGGACCGGGTGCTGTTTACCTGATTGGAAATTATTTCCACTCACTTCAATCTAAATATTACATATTAATAGAAAATATTGGCAAGATACAGGAAATGGTCTGGTTAATTTCAAGTGCACAGATTTTTTCTCAGAAATTAAACATTATTCGCTCTTTTATGATCTGGAATGCACTGCTGGAATGGGTGGCGGAAGCAGATTCAGTCCTAACCTTCAAAAGGGAATACACCAGCAGGAGTATTACGCCCATTCTGGGCACCATGCTTTAGGAAGGATGTAAAGGCTTTGAAGAGGGTACAGAAGAGATTTACATAATGGTTCTAGGGATGAGGGATTACCGTTACTTGGACAGACTGGAGAAGCTGGGGTTGTTTTCCTTAGAGCAGAGAAGGCTAAGAGGAGATTTGATGGAGGGGTTTGAAATCATGAACGGTTTAGATGGAGGAAATAAAGATAAACAGTTCCCAATGGCTGAAGGGTCGATAAACAGAGGGTGCAGATTGAAGTTGACTGGCAAAAGAAGCAGAGGCAACATGAAGAAAATCTATTTTTTTTTATAAAAGGAAGACTTGCATTTATAGAGCACTATTCATGACCTCAGGGTGTCACAAAGCATTTTACAGCCAATGAAGTACTTTCAAAGTACTATTGTAATGTAGCATTTACGCAATGATTGGTTAGGATCTGGAATGCACTGCCTGAAATGGTGGTGGAGGAAGATTCAATAGTGGCTTTCAAAAGGGAATTGGTAAATACCTGATGGAAAAAAATTGCAGGGCTACAGGGAAAGAGCGGGGGAGTGGGACTAGCTGAAGTGCTCTTGCAGAGAGCCGGCACAGGCTCGATTGTCCGAATGGCCTCTTTCTGTGCTGTAACCATTGATTCTATGCCCAAGTCCAGGTCAAGAAATATATAACAAAAAGAGCAGTGGTCTCAACACTGAGCCAAGGCACCGCTGCACACTTCTGTCCACTATGAAAGGGAATTAAATATTTCAAACAAAGAAGATTGGCGACTCAAGATATTCACACACTGTATAATAGGAACATGAATGTCCTGCAAATAAACTGAACTTCATACTGAGTATTTATTGGTTAGAATATAGCAAATGCCCGAAACAGAATAGCAATAGATGATATTTCAAGAACGGCATTTAGTCTGTGTAGGTCAGTTGCCCAAATGCTAAAAGCCGTATTTTGCAACCTCAATGGGTGTGTATGAGGTGTGTACGTGCCCGTAGGGGCAGCACAAGTTCCGGGTTCATGTATGCGAAGCACATGCACTAAAACCCGGCACTTGCGATCTGTGAAGAATCTTCTTGACAGATCCTCCGCATCCCCGGGAGATGGGCCTCTGTGGGTGGGGAGTTGCGCTATTTGCACAACTTCCACCCGCTGAATGCCTGTGAAATACTTACACCTGGCAGACGTAAGGCCTCCCTTTACCAGCAAAAGAGTTTTAAAGAACAGAAAAATTAAATTGTATCACTCATTTATACATTAAAAACCCTGTCCAATGAGTTAAGTTTAATTTTAACCCTGTTAAATCATAATTTATTTATTTTTTAAGCTACGTTTTTGTTTAAAATATTTAATTCAATGGCACTTTAATTAATTTTCAATATTTATTTTTACTTATTTCATGTGTTCATGCATTTTTAAGTGTTTCAAAAACAGTCCCTTTGGCCCAAATGGTCTAAACCGCTTTCAATCCTATTAATTTCTCCAGCATTATTTTTTTACTAATAGTAATTTGCTTTAATTCCTCCATCTCTCTAAACTCTTGGTTCCATAGCATTTCTGCGAAGTTATTTGTGTCCTCTTCCATGAAGACAAAACCAAAGTATTTGTTTAATTGCCCTACCATTTCCTTGTTCCCCATTATAAATTCTCCCGTTCCTGACTGTAAGAGACCTACATTTGGCTTCACTAACCGTTTCCTTTTTACATACTGTAGAAGCTTTTACAGTCCGCTTTTGTGTTCCTAGCAAGTTTACTCTCATATTCTATTTTTCCCCTCTTAATCAATCTCTTGTTCCTTTTTTGTTTATTTTGAAACTGATCCCAATCCTCAGGCTTGCTACTTTTCCTGGCAACTTTATATGACTGCTCTTTGAATCTAATGCTATCCTTATATTCTTTTGTTAGTCATGGTTGTGCCGCTTTTCCTTTTGTGCTTATGCGCCAGAAATTTGCCTCAACTACTCCTTGTGGTAGCGACTCCCACATTCTAATCATTCTGTGGGCGAGGAAGTTATTGGATGAACTGCTCATTGAGGAAAATCAGGTGACTATAGTATGCTTCCTTGTTGAGACAGTGAGATTATTGTGGCTGCATGGGAATTGCCGTGAATCACTGCCCACAAGGGTCGCACACTAAACAGTAGAACTACAGATATACTCATCAGTTAGGTAAGAAAGGGGGTTTTCAGCTGAGTTGCTTTATGAATGATCCAATGTGATTCTCCGCTCTCCTTTTAACTTCCTTCGATATTGAAACATCCGCAGCAAAATGTTGCACAATCCATATTTATATAGAAACATTGAAACATATAAGATAGGAGCAGGAATAGATCGTTTGGCCCCTCGAGCCCGCTCCGCCATTCAGTGAGATCATGGCTGATCTTCCAAATTCAGTACCCTGTCCCTGCCTTCTCCCCATATCCCTTGATCCCTTTAGCCTTAAGAAATATATCTAACTCCTTCTTGAATATATTTAATGAATTGGCCTCCACTGCCTTCTGTGGTAGGGAATTCCACAGGTTCACCACTCTCTGGGTGAAGAAATTCCTCCTCATCTCTGTCCTAAATATCTTAACCCTTATCCTTCGACTGTGACCCCTGGTTCTGGAATCCCCGGCCATCGGGAACATCCTTCCTGCATCTAGTCTGTCTAGTCCTGTTAGAATTTTATAAGTTTCAATGAGATCCCCTCTCATTCTTCTAAACTCCAGCGAGTGTAAGCCCAATCGACCAAGCTCTCCTCATACGTCATTCCTCCCATCCCATGTATCAGCCTGGTGAATCTTCGCGGCACTCACTCCATTTCCATCTGTTTAATTCCAGGCAAATAAGCCAATTAACCCTTTATTCACAAAATATGCCGCTAGCTCTGCAACAATGCCACGTGAATCCTTACCGCCTGGTTTTATTTAAGGTGCTGATTGATCCAAAAAAAGACTTGCATTTATATAGCATCTTTTACGTCCCAAAACACTTTACTGCCAATGAAGTACTTCTCAATTGTAGTCAATGTCGGATAGCAGCCGCCTATTTGAGCTCAGTACCCTCCCTCAAGCAGCAACTTGATAATGAGCAGATAATGCGGGTTTTTTTGGTTATGATTGAGGAGTATATGTTTGGCAGGACCCCGGAAATAAGGAATGACTTGTGACATGAATATAATTATAATAGTATATGAACAACCCTTTTCCCACAAAAACCTTTCACTTACCAAGTACATGTAGAGTGATGTTTGCTGATGCTGGAGTCCCGGTGAATGGAAGCATGGTAACAGTGTACTCTCCACTGTCCGAAGCTGTCACTGACTTCAGCAGGAGCGATCCGTTCGGGAGGAATAACTCAGCCCGTGTGATGTGTTCAAGAATTAGATTCCCAGCTGTGCTATTCCACACAGCGATACTTTTCAGCCCGAAGTCCCAGGTCCCTATCACCACCTCAGCTGACGGCTGCACTGAAAAAAAAGCGTTGTCTCCGACGGTCACATTCATCCGACTGTTTTCTGTATGTATAGTAAAACCCATGGGCTTAACTGAGGAAAGAAAATCACATTCAGGAGGAAGTAAAGAGAGAGACACAAACCCGACACAAGACAGAGATAATAACGTCATCTCTTGTATCACTTGTTTTTCTAATTAATAAAACAAATGATCCCAGAAAGTGATCGTCACCCGCAGATATAAATAGCAAACAGCTACCGCGGTAAGTGGCAGAGTCTCCATCCTGAGAGAGCAGCGCCAGTCCCTGTTACACTCGGTGACTGACCCGCTGTTCATGGTCAACAGAACAGATCAGTTGAGTCACTTACTGAAGAGGCAATGCTGATTGGACCGGGTGCTGTTTACCTGATTGGAAATTATTTCCACTCACTTCAATCTAAATATTACATATTAATAGAAAATATTGGCAAGATACAGGAAATGGTCTGGTTAATTTCAAGTGCACAGATTTTTTCTCAGAAATTAAACATTATTCGCTCTTTTATGATCTGGAATGCACTGCTGGAATGGGTGGCGGAAGCAGATTCAGTCCTAACCTTCAAAAGGGAATACACCAGCAGGAGTATTACGCCCATTCTGGGCACCATGCTTTAGGAAGGATGTAAAGGCTTTGAAGAGGGTACAGAAGAGATTTACATAATGGTTCTAGGGATGAGGGATTACCGTTACTTGGACAGACTGGAGAAGCTGGGGTTGTTTTCCTTAGAGCAGAGAAGGCTAAGAGGAGATTTGATGGAGGGGTTTGAAATCATGAACGGTTTAGATGGAGGAAATAAAGATAAACAGTTCCCAATGGCTGAAGGGTCGATAAACAGAGGGTGCAGATTGAAGTTGACTGGCAAAAGAAGCAGAGGCAACATGAAGAAAATCTATTTTTTTTTATAAAAGGAAGACTTGGCAGAAGGCAGAGGGTGATGGTCGAAGGTTGTTTTTGTGACTGGAAGCCTGTGGCCAGTGGGGTACCACAGGGATCGGTGCTGGGTCCCTTGCTGTTTGTGGTCTACATTAATGACTTGGATATGAATGTAAAGGGTATGATCAGTAAGTTCGCGGATGATACAAAAATTGGTAGGGTGGTAAATAGCGAGGAGGGTAGCCTCAGTCTGCAGGACGATATAGATGGGTTGGTCAGATGGGCAGAACAGTGGCAAATGGAATTTAACCCGGAAAAGTGCGAGGTGGTGCACTTTGGGGGGACTAACAAGGCAAAGGAATACACAATGAATGGAAAGACCCTAGGCAAGCCGGAGGGTCAGAGGGATCTGGGTGTGCAAGTACACAGATCCCTGAAGGCGGCGGAACAGGTGGATAAGGTGGTAAAAAAGGCATATGGGATACTTGCCTTCATTAGCCGAGGCATTGAATATAAGAGCAAGGAGGTTATGATGGAGCTGTATAAAACACTGGTTAGGCCACAGCTGGAATATTGTGTGCAGTTCTGGTCGCCACACTACAGGAAGGATGTGATCACGTTAGAGAGGGTGCAGAGGAGGTTCACCAGGATGTTACCAGGGCTGGAGCGCTTCAGCTATGAAGAGAGACTGGGCAGGTTGGGTTTGTTTTCCTTGGAGCTGAGGAGGCTGAGGGGGGACATGATTGAGGTGTACAAAATTATGAGGGGCATAGATAGGATGGATGCTGAGGAGCTTTTTCCCTTAGTAGAGGGGTCGATAACTAGGGGGCATAGATTCAAGGTAAAGGGCGGGAGGTTTAGAGGGGATTTGAGAAAGAACTTTTTCACCCAGAGGGTGGTTGGAGTCTGGAACTCACTGCCTGAAAGGGTTGTGGAGGCAGAAACCCTCACAACATTTAAGAAGCATTTGGATGTGCACTTGAAATGCCATAGCATACAAGGCTACGGGCCAAATGCTGGAATATGGGATTAGATTAGACAGGGCTTGATGGCCGGCGCGGACACGATGGGCCGAAGGGCCTCTATCCGTGCTGTATTACTCTATGACTCTATGACTTGCATTTATAGAGCACTATTCATGACCTCAGGGTGTCACAAAGCATTTTACAGCCAATGAAGTACTTTCAAAGTACTATTGTAATGTAGCATTTACGCAATGATTGGTTAGGATCTGGAATGCACTGCCTGAAATGGTGGTGGAGGAAGATTCAATAGTGGCTTTCAAAAGGGAATTGGTAAATACCTGATGGAAAAAAATTGCAGGGCTACAGGGAAAGAGCGGGGGAGTGGGACTAGCTGAAGTGCTCTTGCAGAGAGCCGGCACAGGCTCGATTGTCCGAATGGCCTCTTTCTGTGCTGTAACCATTGATTCTATGCCCAAGTCCAGGTCAAGAAATATATAACAAAAAGAGCAGTGGTCTCAACACTGAGCCAAGGCACCGCTGCACACTTCTGTCCACTATGAAAGGGAATTAAATATTTCAAACAAAGAAGATTGGCGACTCAAGATATTCACACACTGTATAATAGGAACATGAATGTCCTGCAAATAAACTGAACTTCATACTGAGTATTTATTGGTTAGAATATAGCAAATGCCCGAAACAGAATAGCAATAGATGATATTTCAAGAACGGCATTTAGTCTGTGTAGGTCAGTTGCCCAAATGCTAAAAGCCGTATTTTGCAACCTCAATGGGTGTGTATGAGGTGTGTACGTGCCCGTAGGGGCAGCACAAGTTCCGGGTTCATGTATGCGAAGCACATGCACTAAAACCCGGCACTTGCGATCTGTGAAGAATCTTCTTGACAGATCCTCCGCATCCCCGGGAGATGGGCCTCTGTGGGTGGGGAGTTGCGCTATTTGCACAACTTCCACCCGCTGAATGCCTGTGAAATACTTACACCTGGCAGACGTAAGGCCTCCCTTTACCAGCAAAAGAGTTTTAAAGAACAGAAAAATTAAATTGTATCACTCATTTATACATTAAAAACCCTGTCCAATGAGTTAAGTTTAATTTTAACCCTGTTAAATCATAATTTATTTATTTTTTAAGCTACGTTTTTGTTTAAAATATTTAATTCAATGGCACTTTAATTAATTTTCAATATTTATTTTTACTTATTTCATGTGTTCATGCATTTTTAAGTGTTTCAAAAACAGTCCCTTTGGCCCAAATGGTCTAAACCGCTTTCAATCCTATTAATTTCTCCAGCATTATTTTTTTACTAATACTAATTTGCTTTAATTCCTCCATCTCTCTAAACTCTTGGTTCCATAGCATTTCTGCGAAGTTATTTGTGTCCTCTTCCATGAAGACAAAACCAAAGTATTTGTTTAATTGCCCTACCATTTCCTTGTTCCCCATTATAAATTCTCCCGTTCCTGACTGTAAGAGACCTACATTTGGCTTCACTAACCGTTTCCTTTTTACATACTGTAGAAGCTTTTACAGTCCGCTTTTGTGTTCCTAGCAAGTTTACTCTCATATTCTATTTTTCCCCTCTTAATCAATCTCTTGTTCCTTTTTTGTTTATTTTGAAACTGATCCCAATCCTCAGGCTTGCTACTTTTCCTGGCAACTTTATATGACTGCTCTTTGAATCTAATGCTATCCTTATATTCTTTTGTTAGTCATGGTTGTGCCGCTTTTCCTTTTGTGCTTATGCGCCAGAAATTTGCCTCAACTACTCCTTGTGGTAGCGACTCCCACATTCTAATCATTCTGTGGGCGAGGAAGTTATTGGATGAACTGCTCATTGAGGAAAATCAGGTGACTATAGTATGCTTCCTTGTTGAGACAGTGAGATTATTGTGGCTGCATGGGAATTGCCGTGAATCACTGCCCACAAGGGTCGCACACTAAACAGTAGAACTACAGATATACTCATCAGTTAGGTAAGAAAGGGGGTTTTCAGCTGAGTTGCTTTATGAATGATCCAATGTGATTCTCCGCTCTCCTTTTAACTTCCTTCGATATTGAAACATCCGCAGCAAAATGTTGCACAATCCATATTTATATAGAAACATTGAAACATATAAGATAGGAGCAGGAATAGATCGTTTGGCCCCTCGAGCCCGCTCCGCCATTCAGTGAGATCATGGCTGATCTTCCAAATTCAGTACCCTGTCCCTGCCTTCTCCCCATATCCCTTGATCCCTTTAGCCTTAAGAAATATATCTAACTCCTTCTTGAATATATTTAATGAATTGGCCTCCACTGCCTTCTGTGGTAGGGAATTCCACAGGTTCACCACTCTCTGGGTGAAGAAATTCCTCCTCATCTCTGTCCTAAATATCTTAACCCTTATCCTTCGACTGTGACCCCTGGTTCTGGAATCCCCGGCCATCGGGAACATCCTTCCTGCATCTAGTCTGTCTAGTCCTGTTAGAATTTTATAAGTTTCAATGAGATCCCCTCTCATTCTTCTAAACTCCAGCGAGTGTAAGCCCAATCGACCAAGCTCTCCTCATACGTCATTCCTCCCATCCCATGTATCAGCCTGGTGAATCTTCGCGGCACTCACTCCATTTCCATCTGTTTAATTCCAGGCAAATAAGCCAATTAACCCTTTATTCACAAAATATGCCGCTAGCTCTGCAACAATGCCACGTGAATCCTTACCGCCTGGTTTTATTTAAGGTGCTGATTGATCCAAAAAAAGACTTGCATTTATATAGCATCTTTTACGTCCCAAAACACTTTACTGCCAATGAAGTACTTCTCAATTGTAGTCAATGTCGGATAGCAGCCGCCTATTTGAGCTCAGTACCCTCCCTCAAGCAGCAACTTGATAATGAGCAGATAATGCGGGTTTTTTTGGTTATGATTGAGGAGTATATGTTTGGCAGGACCCCGGAAATAAGGAATGACTTGTGACATGAATATAATTATAATAGTATATGAACAACCCTTTTCCCACAAAAAACTTTCACTTACCAAGTACATGTAGAGTGATGTTTGCTGATGCTGGAGTCCCGGTGAATGGAAGCATGGTAACAGTGTACTCTCCACTGTCCGAAGCTGTCACTGACTTCAGCAGGAGCGATCCGTTCGGGAGGAATAACTCAGCCCGTGTGATGTGTTCAAGACTTAGATTCCCAGCTGTGCTATTCCACACAGCGATACTTTTCAGCCCGAAGTCCCAGGTCCCTATCACCACCTCAGCTGACGGCTGCACTGAAAAAAAAGCGTTGTCTCCGACGGTCACATTCATCCGACTGTTTTCTGTATGTATAGTAAAACCCATGGGCTTAACTGAGGAAAGAAAATCACATTCAGGAGGAAGTAAAGAGAGAGACACAAACCCGACACAAGACAGAGATAATAACGTCATCTCTTGTATCACTTGTTTTTCTAATTAATAAAACAAATGATCCCAGAAAGTGATCGTCACCCGCAGATATAAATAGCAAACAGCTACCGCGGTAAGTGGCAGAGTCTCCATCCTGAGAGAGCAGCGCCAGTCCCTGTTACACTCGGTGACTGACCCGCTGTTCATGGTCAACAGAACAGATCAGTTGAGTCACTTACTGAAGAGGCAATGCTGATTGGACCGGGTGCTGTTTACCTGATTGGAAATTATTTCCACTCACTTCAATCTAAATATTACATATTAATAGAAAATATTGGCAAGATACAGGAAATGGTCTGGTTAATTTCAAGTGCACAGATTTTTTCTCAGAAATTAAACATTATTCGCTCTTTTATGATCTGGAATGCACTGCTGGAATGGGTGGCGGAAGCAGATTCAGTCCTAACCTTCAAAAGGGAATACACCAGCAGGAGTATTACGCCCATTCTGGGCACCATGCTTTAGGAAGGATGTAAAGGCTTTGAAGAGGGTACAGAAGAGATTTACATAATGGTTCTAGGGATGAGGGATTACCGTTACTTGGACAGACTGGAGAAGCTGGGGTTGTTTTCCTTAGAGCAGAGAAGGCTAAGAGGAGATTTGATGGAGGGGTTTGAAATCATGAACGGTTTAGATGGAGGAAATAAAGATAAACAGTTCCCAATGGCTGAAGGGTCGATAAACAGAGGGTGCAGATTGAAGTTGACTGGCAAAAGAAGCAGAGGCAACATGAAGAAAATCTATTTTTTTTTATAAAAGGAAGACTTGCATTTATAGAGCACTATTCATGACCTCAGGGTGTCACAAAGCATTTTACAGCCAATGAAGTACTTTCAAAGTACTATTGTAATGTAGCATTTACGCAATGATTGGTTAGGATCTGGAATGCACTGCCTGAAATGGTGGTGGAGGAAGATTCAATAGTGGCTTTCAAAAGGGAATTGGTAAATACCTGATGGAAAAAATTGCAGGGCTACAGGGAAAGAGCGGGGGAGTGGGACTAGCTGAAGTGCTCTTGCAGAGAGCCGGCACAGGCTCGATTGTCCGAATGGCCTCTTTCTGTGCTGTAACCATTGATTCTATGCCCAAGTCCAGGTCAAGAAATATATAACAAAAAGAGCAGTGGTCTCAACACTGAGCCAAGGCACCGCTGCACACTTCTGTCCACTATGAAAGGGAATTAAATATTTCAAACAAAGAAGATTGGCGACTCAAGATATTCACACACTGTATAATAGGAACATGAATGTCCTGCAAATAAACTGAACCTCATACTGAGTATTTATTGGTTAGAATATAGCAAATGCCCGAAACAGAATAGCAATAGATGATATTTCAAGAACGGCATTTAGTCTGTGTAGGTCAGTTGCCCAAATGCTAAAAGCCGTATTTTGCAACCTCAATGGGTGTGTATGAGGTGTGTACGTGCCCGTAGGGGCAGCACAAGTTCCGGGTTCATGTATGCGAAGCACATGCACTAAAACCCGGCACTTGCGATCTGTGAAGAATCTTCTTGACAGATCCTCCGCATCCCCGGGAGATGGGCCTCTGTGGGTGGGGAGTTGCGCTATTTGCACAACTTCCACCCGCTGAATGCCTGTGAAATACTTACACCTGGCAGACGTAAGGCCTCCCTTTACCAGCAAAAGAGTTTTAAAGAACAGAAAAATTAAATTGTATCACTCATTTATACATTAAAAACCCTGTCCAATGAGTTAAGTTTAATTTTAACCCTGTTAAATCATAATTTATTTATTTTTTAAGCTACGTTTTTGTTTAAAATATTTAATTCAATGGCACTTTAATTAATTTTCAATATTTATTTTTACTTATTTCATGTGTTCATGCATTTTTAAGTGTTTCAAAAACAGTCCCTTTGGCCCAAATGGTCTAAACCGCTTTCAATCCTATTAATTTCTCCAGCATTATTTTTTTACTAATACTAATTTCCTTTAATTCCTCCATCTCTCTAAACTCTTGGTTCCATAGCATTTCTGCGAAGTTATTTGTGTCCTCTTCCATGAAGACAAAACCAAAGTATTTGTTTAATTGCCCTACCATTTCCTTGTTCCCCATTATAAATTCTCCCGTTCCTGACTGTAAGAGACCTACATTTGGCTTCACTAACCGTTTCCTTTTTACATACTGTAGAAGCTTTTACAGTCCGCTTTTGTGTTCCTAGCAAGTTTACTCTCATATTCTATTTTTCCCCTCTTAATCAATCTCTTGTTCCTTTTTTGTTTATTTTGAAACTGATCCCAATCCTCAGGCTTGCTACTTTTCCTGGCAACTTTATATGACTGCTCTTTGAATCTAATGCTATCCTTATATTCTTTTGTTAGTCATGGTTGTGCCGCTTTTCCTTTTGTGCTTATGCGCCAGAAATTTGCCTCAACTACTCCTTGTGGTAGCGACTCCCACATTCTAATCATTCTGTGGGCGAGGAAGTTATTGGATGAACTGCTCATTGAGGAAAATCAGGTGACTATAGTATGCTTCCTTGTTGAGACAGTGAGATTATTGTGGCTGCATGGGAATTGCCGTGAATCACTGCCCACAAGGGTCGCACACTAAACAGTAGAACTACAGATATACTCATCAGTTAGGTAAGAAAGGGGGTTTTCAGCTGAGTTGCTTTATGAATGATCCAATGTGATTCTCCGCTCTCCTTTTAACTTCCTTCGATATTGAAACATCCGCAGCAAAATGTTGCACAATCCATATTTATATAGAAACATTGAAACATATAAGATAGGAGCAGGAATAGATCGTTTGGCCCCTCGAGCCCGCTCCGCCATTCAGTGAGATCATGGCTGATCTTCCAAATTCAGTACCCTGTCCCTGCCTTCTCCCCATATCCCTTGATCCCTTTAGCCTTAAGAAATATATCTAACTCCTTCTTGAATATATTTAATGAATTGGCCTCCACTGCCTTCTGTGGTAGGGAATTCCACAGGTTCACCACTCTCTGGGTGAAGAAATTCCTCCTCATCTCTGTCCTAAATATCTTAACCCTTATCCTTCGACTGTGACCCCTGGTTCTGGAATCCCCGGCCATCGGGAACATCCTTCCTGCATCTAGTCTGTCTAGTCCTGTTAGAATTTTATAAGTTTCAATGAGATCCCCTCTCATTCTTCTAAACTCCAGCGAGTGTAAGCCCAATCGACCAAGCTCTCCTCATACGTCATTCCTCCCATCCCATGTATCAGCCTGGTGAATCTTCGCGGCACTCACTCCATTTCCATCTGTTTAATTCCAGGCAAATAAGCCAATTAACCCTTTATTCACAAAATATGCCGCTAGCTCTGCAACAATGCCACGTGAATCCTTACCGCCTGGTTTTATTTAAGGTGCTGATTGATCCAAAAAAAGACTTGCATTTATATAGCATCTTTTACGTCCCAAAACACTTTACTGCCAATGAAGTACTTCTCAATTGTAGTCAATGTCGGATAGCAGCCGCCTATTTGAGCTCAGTACCCTCCCTCAAGCAGCAACTTGATAATGAGCAGATAATGCGGGTTTTTTTGGTTATGATTGAGGAGTATATGTTTGGCAGGACCCCGGAAATAAGGAATGACTTGTGACATGAATATAATTATAATAGTATATGAACAACCCTTTTCCCACAAAAACCTTTCACTTACCAAGTACATGTAGAGTGATGTTTGCTGATGCTGGAGTCCCGGTGAATGGAAGCATGGTAACAGTGTACTCTCCACTGTCCGAAGCTGTCACTGACTTCAGCAGGAGCGATCCGTTCGGGAGGAATAACTCAGCCCGTGTGATGTGTTCAAGACTTAGATTCCCAGCTGTGCTATTCCACACAGCGATACTTTTCAGCCCGAAGTCCCAGGTCCCTATCACCACCTCAGCTGACGGCTGCACTGAAAAAAAAGCGTTGTCTCCGACGGTCACATTCATCCGACTGTTTTCTGTATGTATAGTAAAACCCATGGGCTTAACTGAGGAAAGAAAATCACATTCAGGAGGAAGTAAAGAGAGAGACACAAACCCGACACAAGACAGAGATAATAACGTCATCTCTTGTATCACTTGTTTTTCTAATTAATAAAACAAATGATCCCAGAAAGTGATCGTCACCCGCAGATATAAATAGCAAACAGCTACCGCGGTAAGTGGCAGAGTCTCCATCCTGAGAGAGCAGCGCCAGTCCCTGTTACACTCGGTGACTGACCCGCTGTTCATGGTCAACAGAACAGATCAGTTGAGTCACTTACTGAAGAGGCAATGCTGATTGGACCGGGTGCTGTTTACCTGATTGGAAATTATTTCCACTCACTTCAATCTAAATATTACATATTAATAGAAAATATTGGCAAGATACAGGAAATGGTCTGGTTAATTTCAAGTGCACAGATTTTTTCTCAGAAATTAAACATTATTCGCTCTTTTATGATCTGGAATGCACTGCTGGAATGGGTGGCGGAAGCAGATTCAGTCCTAACCTTCAAAAGGGAATACACCAGCAGGAGTATTACGCCCATTCTGGGCACCATGCTTTAGGAAGGATGTAAAGGCTTTGAAGAGGGTACAGAAGAGATTTACATAATGGTTCTAGGGATGAGGGATTACCGTTACTTGGACAGACTGGAGAAGCTGGGGTTGTTTTCCTTAGAGCAGAGAAGGCTAAGAGGAGATTTGATGGAGGGGTTTGAAATCATGAACGGTTTAGATGGAGGAAATAAAGATAAACAGTTCCCAATGGCTGAAGGGTCGATAAACAGAGGGTGCAGATTGAAGTTGACTGGCAAAAGAAGCAGAGGCAACATGAAGAAAATCTATTTTTTTTTATAAAAGGAAGACTTGCATTTATAGAGCACTATTCATGACCTCAGGGTGTCACAAAGCATTTTACAGCCAATGAAGTACTTTCAAAGTACTATTGTAATGTAGCATTTACGCAATGATTGGTTAGGATCTGGAATGCACTGCCTGAAATGGTGGTGGAGGAAGATTCAATAGTGGCTTTCAAAAGGGAATTGGTAAATACCTGATGGAAAAAAATTGCAGGGCTACAGGGAAAGAGCGGGGGAGTGGGACTAGCTGAAGTGCTCTTGCAGAGAGCCGGCACAGGCTCGATTGTCCGAATGGCCTCTTTCTGTGCTGTAACCATTGATTCTATGCCCAAGTCCAGGTCAAGAAATATATAACAAAAAGAGCAGTGGTCTCAACACTGAGCCAAGGCACCGCTGCACACTTCTGTCCACTATGAAAGGGAATTAAATATTTCAAACAAAGAAGATTGGCGACTCAAGATATTCACACACTGTATAATAGGAACATGAATGTCCTGCAAATAAACTGAACCTCATACTGAGTATTTATTGGTTAGAATATAGCAAATGCCCGAAACAGAATAGCAATAGATGATATTTCAAGAACGGCATTTAGTCTGTGTAGGTCAGTTGCCCAAATGCTAAAAGCCGTATTTTGCAACCTCAATGGGTGTGTATGAGGTGTGTACGTGCCCGTAGGGGCAGCACAAGTTCCGGGTTCATGTATGCGAAGCACATGCACTAAAACCCGGCACTTGCGATCTGTGAAGAATCTTCTTGACAGATCCTCCGCATCCCCGGGAGATGGGCCTCTGTGGGTGGGGAGTTGCGCTATTTGCACAACTTCCACCCGCTGAATGCCTGTGAAATACTTACACCTGGCAGACGTAAGGCCTCCCTTTACCAGCAAAAGAGTTTTAAAGAACAGAAAAATTAAATTGTATCACTCATTTATACATTAAAAACCCTGTCCAATGAGTTAAGTTTAATTTTAACCCTGTTAAATCATAATTTATTTATTTTTTAAGCTACGTTTTTGTTTAAAATATTTAATTCAATGGCACTTTAATTAATTTTCAATATTTATTTTTACTTATTTCATGTGTTCATGCATTTTTAAGTGTTTCAAAAACAGTCCCTTTGGCCCAAATGGTCTAAACCGCTTTCAATCCTATTAATTTCTCCAGCATTATTTTTTTACTAATACTAATTTGCTTTAATTCCTCCATCTCTCTAAACTCTTGGTTCCATAGCATTTCTGCGAAGTTATTTGTGTCCTCTTCCATGAAGACAAAACCAAAGTATTTGTTTAATTGCCCTACCATTTCCTTGTTCCCCATTATAAATTCTCCCGTTCCTGACTGTAAGAGACCTACATTTGGCTTCACTAACCGTTTCCTTTTTACATACTGTAGAAGCTTTTACAGTCCGCTTTTGTGTTCCTAGCAAGTTTACTCTCATATTCTATTTTTCCCCTCTTAATCAATCTCTTGTTCCTTTTTTGTTTATTTTGAAACTGATCCCAATCCTCAGGCTTGCTACTTTTCCTGGCAACTTTATATGACTGCTCTTTGAATCTAATGCTATCCTTATATTCTTTTGTTAGTCATGGTTGTGCCGCTTTTCCTTTTGTGCTTATGCGCCAGAAATTTGCCTCAACTACTCCTTGTGGTAGCGACTCCCACATTCTAATCATTCTGTGGGCGAGGAAGTTATTGGATGAACTGCTCATTGAGGAAAATCAGGTGACTATAGTATGCTTCCTTGTTGAGACAGTGAGATTATTGTGGCTGCATGGGATTGCCGTGAATCACTGCCCACAAGGGTCGCACACTAAACAGCAGAACTACAGATATACTCATCAGTTAGGTAAGAAAGGGGGTTTTCAGCTGAGTTGCTTTATGAATGATCCAATGTGATTCTCCGCTCTCCTTTTAACTTCCTTCGATATTGAAACATCCGCAGCAAAATGTTGCACAATCCATATTTATATAGAAACATTGAAACATATAAGATAGGAGCAGGAATAGATCGTTTGGCCCCTCGAGCCCGCTCCGCCATTCAGTGAGATCATGGCTGATCTTCCAAATTCAGTACCCTGTCCCTGCCTTCTCCCCATATCCCTTGATCCCTTTAGCCTTAAGAAATATATCTAACTCCTTCTTGAATATATTTAATGAATTGGCCTCCACTGCCTTCTGTGGTAGGGAATTCCACAGGTTCACCACTCTCTGGGTGAAGAAATTCCTCCTCATCTCTGTCCTAAATGCCTTACCTCTTATCCTTAAACTATGAACCCTCGTTCTGGATTCCCCTGCCATCGGCAACATCCTTCCTGCATCTAGTCTGTCTAGTCCTTTTAGAACTTTATAAGTTTCCATGAGATCCCCTCTCATTCTGCTAAACTCCAGCGAGTATAAGCCCAATCTCTCCTCATACGTCATTCCTGCCATCCCAGTTATCAGTCTGGTGAATCTTCACGGCACTCACTCCATTTCCATCTGCTTAATTCCAAACAAATAAGCCCTTTATTCACAAAAAAATGCACCCAGCTGTGCAACAATGCCAAGTGAAACGTTACCGCCTGGTTTTCTTAAAGGTGCTGATTGATCCAAAAAAAAGACTTACATTTATGTAGCGTATTTTACATCCCAAAGCACTTCACAGCCAATGAAGTACGTTATCAAGTTTAGTCAATGTGGGATAGCAGCCACCTATTTGAGCTCAGTACACTCCCACAAGCAGCAACTTGATAATGACCAGATAATCAGGGTTTTTTTTTGTTATGATTGAGGAGTATTTGTTTGGCAGGACCCCGGAAATAAGGAATGACTTGTGACATGAATAAAATTAAAATAGTACATGAACAACCCTTTCCCCACAAAAACCTTTCACTTACCAAGTGCATGCAGAGTGATGGTTGCTGTTGCTGGATTCCCGTTGTTTGGAACCATGGTAACAGTGTACTCTCCACTGTCCGAAGCTGTCACTGACTTCAGCAGGAGCGATCCGTTCGGGAGGAATAACTCAGCCCGTGTTTTGTATTCATCACTTGGACCTCCAGCTGTACCGAACCACTCAGCGACACTTTTCAGCCCGAAGTCCCAGATCCCTGTCACCACCTCAGCTGATGGCCGCACTGAAAAATAAGCGTTGTCTCCGACTATCACATACATCGGACTGGTTTCTGTATGTACAGTAAAACCCTGGGGCTCAGCTGAGGAAAGAAAATCACATTGAGGAGGAAGTAAAGAGAAAGACACAAACTCGACAAAAGACAGAGATAATAACGTCATCTCTTGTTTCTCTTGTTTTTCTAATTACTAACACAAATGATCCGAGAAAGTGATCCTCACCCACAGATATAAATAAGCAAACAGCTACCGCGGTAAGTGGCAGTGTCACCATCCTGAGAGAGCAGCGCCAGTCCCTGTTACACTCGGTGACTGACCCGCTCTTCCTGGTCTACAGAACAGATCAGTTCAGTTATTTACTGAAGCGGATATGCTGATTGGACCAGGTGCTGTTCACATGACTGGAAACTCTTTCCACTGACTCCAATCTAATTGTTACATGTTAATAGAAATTATTGGCAAGATACAGGAAATGGGCGGAAGCGTCTGGTTAACTTCAAGTGCACAGATTTTTGCTCAGAAATTAAACATTATTCGCTCTTTTATGATCTGGGAAGCAATGCCGGAATGGGTGGTGGAAACTGATTCAATCCTAACCTTCAAAAGGGAATTGAATTAAAACTTGAACAGGCAAAGAAATCCAGGGCTATGTTGAAAGATCAGGTGGGTGTGACTAATTGGATAGGTGTTTCAAGGAGTCCGACCGAATGGTTTCCTTCTAGCAGTTAATTCTCAACGAATTTGAAGACAAACTGGAGGACAAATTTAAAAAAGCTTATTGAGATATTATGTATATTGAGGGAGATAAACTTAGAGAGTCTCTCTCTGTGCCTGCCTGTTTGTGAGTGGCAAAAAATGAGTACTAATTCCATAAATGTGGTAGCTTTTGAATTGCATTCTATCAATTTCAATAAATACAATACGGAGAACTAGTTTGTGTGTGTGTTAGAGTGAGAATCTTCCCTCAAGTTAATATTAAAGTTACCAAAAATATTTCATTATGAATTTAGCAAGTTATCTCATCTACGGTTCGTTGATTGAAAAGCCCGATCAAATTGTTGAAACCTTTGATACAAAGAGCAGAGACAGATAGAGAGAAAAACAGATAGAGTGCATCCCCTGATTCTAATTTTACATTTGTTAAAGATCAGTTTGGAAAGGAAATAAAACATTTTGTGATGAAAACAGATCGAAAGGGACGGTAGGGTGAGTAGAAGAGGAAAATGGTTTGAGAGTGAAGGGCTCTGGCCCAACACCAACCACCTTTGTGGAAGCAAGTGGGAGTTGCGGAGTGAATAGAGATTTAAAAGGAAGGTAAATGAAAGTGGAACAAGTGTGGAGAGGATACATTATTCAAAAAGGAAGAAGCAGAGATAGTGATGGGAGTGAGAGGGTGGTAGAAAGGGGAATAATGAGAAGGTGAATAGGTTAAGATGCAGTGAGGCGATGAGTGAAGCATTAATTATTGGGAATGTTGTCGCTGGACGTCACATTTTCCCTGCAACTGCATTCTAAATGCATCACCCTGCCATTATTCGCAAAAGGAAGGGGTTCCACTCCCTGAATGTGCAGCTTATTTATGACCACATACAGCGTATCATGAAGGGCTCTGCCCTGTTTCTGATCGCTTTCCTGACCTATTCTTTAACCAGTCCTCAGTTCGGCCTTTATTGCAGGCAGGCCATCAGGTCACAGGCTGCCTACTGGACGACAAGGCGTATCCTCTCCAGACGTGCCCCTTCTCTCCTGTCAATAATTCTTCAGGGCAGTGTCATAGACCTATTTCAGCTTCTTTATCAAAGACCTGTTCACTTCCATTTTATAGATAATGAAGCAGTCCATACCCGCATGAAGCAAGATCTGGACAACATCGAGACTTGTGCGGATAAGTGTCAAGTAACATTCCTTTAAAAAGAGTTTCGGGCAACATTGTTAATTGAAAAAAAATGGAAACAGCAGACTTGTTGAATAATTACATTGTGTCAGTCTACACAGCAGAAGAAGTGGTTAATGCAGTTGTCTCAGCTGTGGCTCAGTTCGTAGCATTCTTAACTCTGAGTGAGAAGATTGTGGGCTCAGGTCCCACTCCAGAGACTTGAGCACAAACATCAAGCCTGACACTCCAGTGCAGCACTGAAGAAGTGAGGGACTGTCATAAGTGCCGGCTTTCAGTTGAGATGTTAAAACAAGGCCCGATCTGCTCTCTCAGGATGTAGGCAAGAATGACACGATTTCAAAGACGAGCAGGGGAGTTATCCCCGATGACCGGATCAATATTTATCCCTCAGTCACATCACTTAAGCAGATTATATGGCCATTATAACATTGGTGTTTATGGGACCTTGCTGTGTGAAAATTGGCTGCCGCTTTTCCCACATTCCAACAGTGAATACACTCCAAAGGTTCTTCATTGGCTGTAATGCCTGTTGAGGCGTCCTGGGGCAGTGAAAGGCCCTACATAAATGCAAATCTTTCTTCTGACATTCTGGAGAAACTAATCATTGTTTCCATGCTGTAAATTCCATTTTATTCATAGAATCATAGAATGATACATCACAAGAGGAGGCCATTCGGCACAACATTCCTGTGCCACCTCTTTGAAAGAGCTATCCGATTAGTCCCTTTCCCCTACAAATTGCCCATAGCCTGCAAATTTCCCCCTTCAAGTAGGTATCCATGCATCAGTATAATTCTATGTAATAAAGTCCCTCTCCACAAAATATGGTCTAGATTTTAGAGAACGGGCCTCAGTAAATTTGCGTTTTCTTTTCCACAAACAGCTTATTTAACTGCCACCAAATCCTGGGTCGCACAAGTCTTTCTCTAAATGCCTCTGCAGGACTGAACACCTGCCATTTTCTTTCTACAATTTAACGGTTGGAATGCATGTTAGTCAGAAGGAAATCCAGACGTTGTGGCTACTGGTGCTGTGGAAGAGGTTCTGTAAACTGGATTTTTTCCCCTTCTCATCCCCCCATGGCAGTCTTTCCTGAATGACATAATGATATTGATTTGTCTGATTATTGTGTTAAACTGGCACAGTCTGCAGAGATCAGAAATACCACCTTGTAAGTTAACTCTTTCATCATTGCACTCACTCTTCATATATTTATTGGGGCAGTAATTCCTCCCCAAACGCGTGAGTACGGAAGGGGTACTCACGCGTCTGGCCGGAGGAAATGCCGGTTTTCAGCATGCACAGCGCATGCGCTGAAAACCGGCATTTCCTCTCCTCTAACCCAAGAGGTGAAGAGGCTAGCGCGTGCGCTGTAGGGGGCAGCGCGTGCGTCTTGGATTTCCTCTGTTTTGGGGGATTTGCGCATGTGTAAAGGCCTCCGGTCTTTACGTTTGTAAAAAGCACACGTAAGTATTTATTTTTACAGGTAAGTGGTGTTTTAGTGCAATTTAGAATTTTTTTTCCACAGGTTTATTATTTAAAAGAATCTACAATAAGGTAAGTTTAGTTTTAGACCCTTTTTATTAAAAATTTATTTTTTCAAAGAAAAAAATTATTGTTTAAATTATTTTTTTAAACTTATTTATACTTAATTTAAGGATTGGGATGTTTTTAAAAATGTTTTTTAAAGTTTAAGTAGTGTTTTGTGGTGCAGTACTTCTCATGAATTTGAAAGTTTTTACTTTCAAACTTATGAATGAAGTTTCCCCTCCCCTGATTGGCTGAACAGTGCTCACCTGATCCCAGCCGACACATCGCACTAACTACGCCGCTGGGTCAGGTTAGCACTGCGGCCGACATCAGAACCGGGCCACTGACAGGAAATCCACTGCGGGCCAGGTTTCAGATGTCGGCGCACCGGGTAAGTTCACGTGGGGGGCTTGCACGCGCGGCAAGCCCCCGACACCAAGTTCTGGGCCATTGTACAGGAAAGTTTCTATGGGCCTGGATTTGCAGTTGATACGAGAGTACTCTGTCATACCGCCTTTGAAACAGGCCGCAACTTCAGCATTTTCCGCATGTGATCTGTCAATGACAGCTCCGAAACTGGATGCACTGTGCTCCCACCCCTACCCCCACAGAATCAGGGAAATCACATACTTCATTGAAACTGATGAAAACTTTGGCTCTTCTGTAAAAATACGCTGTTAATTTCCCCACTAAAAGTTAGACACAAAGGCATTCATTGTAACTGGGCTTTTAACAGCGTAATGACCGCTAAACAAAGGTTAAGGATATGGATAACTACTTTTAATTGTGTGCAATGTGAAATTTGGCCGTTTGAATAAAAAAAATAACTTTTTATTAAATTTCTCCCCAAAAAATTAAGTTCGTGCATCTTTATATTAGGTTTGCTTTACCCCATGTGAGAGCCCCAATTTTACTTTTGTTCTCTCCAAACATTTTTAAAAGTTAGAATTTTAAGAGCTTCCTCACTTCCTTGTTCACTGCCAGTGAGAATTCTACCTTTTGATTGGCTGCTTCGACAGCCTGTTGATGTCACAGCAGTTCCAACAAGGGGACTCCCATCAAGTTCCGTTCAAATGAATTCAAGGTCGGGAAACCCGAAGTTTCCAACACAAGGATGGTGAGGACTTTGTGTGGAGCGTACTTCGGGACCAGCAGCGAGCACTTTCACTTCACTGCTATGTTTCTGCTAAGAGTTTCATTTAATCTCAAGCTACATTAAATAGAAACAAAGTATTAATCGTTTTTAATTCACTGCAAAGTTATTGAATTTCCAACTTCGTCATGTTCCAGGTTTACCCCTGAGTCCAATGAATGTATAGTTCAGCAATGTTCCATTTTCTCTCCAAATATGTGTAAATAAATGTATTGTTAAATGACGAGTACACACAACAAACAGAAAAGCGTCCTGTACATTTTCAACTTCTCCTTTTGTTTTGTAATCTCCTGCTTCGAAGCTCGGAGATAGAGAATGGGGATAGAGATACTCAAATTGGGAGGAAGTGACGAGGGCTGTTGGTCAGGAATAAGTTCTGGGGCCTCAACGTTTAACAATATTTACTAACGACTTGGATGAAGGAACAGAGAGGTGAATATCCGAGTTTTCAGCAGCTGCTAGGATAGGCGGGGCAATAAGTAGTGTCGACGGGAACGGGTATTATTAAAGGGACATAGGCAGATTAAGTTATTGGGCAAAAATATGACAAATTGAGTTTAAACTGAGCAAAGGTGAGGTCATCTACTTTGGACCCAATAATGATAAATCAGGGTATTTTCTAAGTGGTGAAATACATAGGAACAGACTTAGCCCATTTAGCTCACCGAGCTTGTTCACTAGAATGATACTGGGGGTTAAAGGGTAGATAAGATCATGGTTGACATGTATCCTAACTCCATTCACTCGCCTTTGCTCCATATCCATTAATACCCTTGGCTAGCAAAAATCTATCGATCTTAGATTTACAATTATTAATTGAGCTGCTTTTTGTTGGTGAGAGTTCCACATTTATACCACCGTTTGTTGGAAGAACTGTTTCCTAATTTGTCTACTGATGGTGTGACTCTCATTGTAAGATAATATCTCTTTGTCCCAGAAACCCCCACCAGCGCAAAAAGGTCCTCACTATCTAACCTCTCAATCCCTTTCAAAATTATAAATAAGTCAATCAAATCACCACCTAACCTTATAATTTTTAGGGAATACAAACTATGTAATCTCTCCTCATAATTTAGTCCTTGATGCATTAGTAAAATTCTGGTGCATCAGCACTGCACTCTATCCAACGCCAGTATATCCCTTCAATAGTTTGGTGCCCATAACTGTACACAGTACTCCAAATGTAGTCTGAACCAGGAACTGTAGAGGAACAAAGAGATTTGGGACACCAAGTACACAAGTCATTAAAAGCCAGTAACCAGGTACAAAAAGCCAACGAAATGTTGAATAGAAAGTTTGCGTTATCTCAAGAGGGATGTAATACAAAGGGGAGAAAGTCATGCTGCATTTGTATGGCGCCTTGGGCAGATATCATTTGGAGTACTGCCTTCAGTTTTAGGCATCACACGTCGGGAAGAATATATCGGCCTTGGAATTGGTGCAGTGCAGATTCATTAGAATGATATCGGGAGATAGAATGTTATGAGGACAAGTAGAATAACATTGTCTTCTATTCCCTTGAGTATAGAAGACAGAGGGGTGACCTTATCGAGATGTTTAAAATGTTAAAAGGATCCGATATGGTAAAGACAGAGAAACTACTTCCTCTGATGGGAGATATCAAAAAAGGAGGACATAATATTAATTTTAAAAATTAATTCTGAGGGTACAAGGATGTCTAAAAAGTCCACCATTTATTGTTCATCCATTTGTCATCCCTTCAACAGGTGGTGGTGGTGAGCCTTCTTTTTGAACCGCTGCAGTCAATGTGTTGAAGATTCTCCTAAATGGTCAACACCTTACCCTGAGACCATGATCCCTGGTTCTAGAATCTCCAGCCAGTGGAAACAGCCTCTCAACATCTACTCTGTTAAGCCCTCTACGAACGTTATACATTTCAATGAGATAATCTCTCATTCTTCTAAACTCCAGAGGATAGAGGCCCATTCTGCTCAATCTCTCCTCATAGGACAGTACTCTTATACCTGGAATTAATCTAGAGAACTTTTGTTGCATCCCCTCTGAGAAAAGTATATCCTTCCTTTGGTAAGGAGATGAAAATTATACACAGTGCTCCAGGTATAGTCTCACCAAAGCCTTATATAATTATATTAAGATGTCTTCACTGTTATACTCCCACCAAATTCCAATAAGGCTAATGTTGAGTCTGTGTGTCCCAGTTATGCTTATTATAAATCACTGGACACAGACCACAAGAATAACTTTTAACAGGTCTTTACTATTCGGAGGTCAGGGCTGAACTGCCCAGCAATTCCCTACACAACGTTTATATACCGGTGTGGTCACCACCGGTATTACAGTATACAGCAGCCAAGAGAAAGTAGTACATCTCTTAAGGTAGTTCTCTTAAGGTGGAACAGGTTACATACACCACAGCTAACATAACATTTGCCTTCATAATTGCTTGATGTACTTGCATCTCCACTTTCTGTGATTACCTCAAAATCTCTCTGAATATCAGTGAAGCAGATTTATATAGTTCTGCCTAGGACGATGCCCCGAGGATCACCTGCTGTGTTTACTTGGTCTGAGATAATTGGCCTCCACAAATCACAACCAACTTCATTTGTACTAGGTATGACTCCAGCAACGTGGAGTTTTAACCCTGATCACCACTGACTTTGGTAACATTGCGCTTCCTTGGTGTCACGCTCAGATGTATGCTACCTTGATGACAAGGGCACTAACTCATAACTCACCTCTGGAATTAAGCTATTTGCTCCATCTTTGAACCAAGACCGTAATGAGTTCGGGAGCCGAGTGGTCCTAGCAAACTCAAACTACGCATCAACGAGCAGGTTATTGGTGAGTAATTCCTGCTTGGTAGCACTGGTGATGATGATGAGGACAGTAATAGGCGTGATTTGATTTTCCAACTTTGGACAGGAAATACATTGACAATATTCCACATTGTCAGGGATGTGTCAGTTTTGTAACTGTACTGAAACAGCTTAGCTGGAGAGGTGGCTGATTCGGGAGCACAGGCCTTCATCACTACAGCCAGGATGTTGTCGAGACATCTCTTTGCTATGTCCAGTGCAATCAGCCGTGTCTTGATATCAGTGCAGCGAGGCCATTTAAGAGCTAAATTGTTTTCACAGAGTAGAAAATTGTAACTCTCTCCCCCAAAAGGCCGTGGATACTGGGGAAACTGGAATTTTCAAAATTAAGTTAGATAGATTTTTGTTAGGTAAGTTTATTAAGGGATATGGTGCAAAGGCAGGAAAATGCAGATCAGCTATGATGTAATTGAAAAGCGGAGCGGGCCCCAGTGATTCAATGGCTTACTGCTGCTTCTAATGTTCCTAAGTCAGTTCCGATATTAAATTCAGCATTCTGTCCGTATTGTATTGAATTGAACTGATATTATTTATATTCAAATCGCAAACATCAATGCAATTTGGGAAGCAGTGAAGCAGATATTTTCGGAACATTAGAGTTCCTTGGCAGTCCAGGCTGAGGAGCTGGGAAATGCCAAACTAAGGCGCCAATGGATAGCTATGGTCGGGAGGGAGTAAATGCACTGTAAATGTTGATGCAGATGATTCGATTATAAAGAAAGAGTTAGGAATGCTGAATTGAAAAATTGATGTAAAACGTGACAACTTGAAATAAATTGCTACAGGCAAGAAGCACATGTGCGTGCACAAAATGTTTAATATTTTATAAACATGGTTTATTTGCTTTTGTGAGGTTGAAAATGATGGATAAAGGTTTCAACTTTCCACAACTTAAACTTTGAAATGTCTATCGCAACAAGGAAAATAAAAAATGGGCTGTTTCTATACTGGGCAGCCGATCTGTCTCACTAGAATTGGGCCGAGAAACATGTTGAAAATCTGGCCAGTTGTCTGTTGTCACTGCTCAGTATCATATACAGTTCACAGCTGCTTATATTATTCTGATTCATTTTTTGCAACTGGACATACTTAATGCAGAACTGGGAGTTAACTCAATTGATTAGGTTTGATTCTGAATAAGATGCAGTGTACAATTCAAGCTCCAATGCAACAGATGCCAGATGCAATACCGCCCATTTTGCTTCCCTGTCCAAATACTTTTGAAAACTCCTACTGTATCTGCTTTCAGCACCCTTTAAGGCAGTGCATTCCAGATCATAAAAACTCTCTGTGTAAGAATAATTCTCATCTCTGCTGGTTCATTCGCCAATTATCTTACTGGTTGCAGACCCACCTGCCAGTGGAGGCAGTTTCTCACCAACTACTCTATAAAAGCCGCATATAATTTTGAAACCTCTGTTAAATTTCCCCTTAACCTTCTCTGCCCTAAGAAGAACAATCCCCACTTCTCTAGTGTAAAATAGAAGGTAGCTGTATGATTTGATAATGTTTTAAATGTAATGTTTTTCTTAAAATTACTATGATATATAACAATGTATTTTAGAAGCATAAAACCTCTGTTGCAATATGTTTAACCTTAGTTAAAAAGACACAATGGTGAGAAGTAAAGTGTGATGGTAAAATTAAGCCAAAATTATGTTAACTGCGAGAATAGTGCTAAAGTAGATAGATTTTCTGTTATGATAAAAGCAAGAAGCCAGTGAAGGACAAACATTTCAAAGTAAGATAGAGGGGTTTCAACATCTAACATCCCTTATCGCTGAAGTTACAGACCAGGCTAGATAATGCGGTAGGTGGAAGGCAAAAGACATCTGTCGTAATTCGTGGGAAATTTATTTGTGTAAAAAGTTCTCAGAGAAAACCTCATTCAGAAAAAGGAAGGGAATCATAGACCGTAGACGTGTGGGTCAGGTATTAGCAACAAACATGGTGAGATAAGCAAAGCAGCTACAGGTTGCCAAGTATGTTGAGGGGATAAAAAGGTATTCATGAACAGTTATTGAACAATAGAGGCAGCACAAAATCACAGGAAGAGAAACTTCAGTCAAAAGAACACAGCATGCCTGAGAAAAGAGAGCGCGCCGCAGTCACCCAGTGGGCTATCTACTGGGGTTCCAAGGAATGGATTGCGACTATCACCTTATTAAATATTACTTCTTTGTGCTGGATGTAAAGTGCTTAATAAATCTGTTATACTTATACCTGTACCAGGAGTGGTCTGTTAGTCAGGTTCAAGTTAAATATAAATTACGGACCTTAGAGATCTCACGATCTTACACTAGTCTCTCCCCATAAGTGAAGTCTCTCATCCCTGGTATCATTCTGCTTAATCTCCTCTGCAACTTCTGCAAGGCCTTGACATTCTTATAAAAGTGGGGTGCATTTAATAGCGATATAAATGCAAGTTCAAAGTATTGACCGTAGGATGGCAACAAATGTTTGATATATGTACTGCATGAATGCTGATAATAATGGATAAAGATGTATATAAATCAGATCTAGGAATCCTAGTAGACTTGCAGCTCTAATCATTGAAGATCCGCAACAACAATGCGAAGATAATGCTGATTCTTATTGTCAGAACAATGCAGTAGAATTCAGAAAAAGACATGCTCACATGGTACAGTGCTCTGGTCAGAGCACACCTTGAGTACAGTGTGCAGTTCTGGAAATTTGAGACAAGGAACGCATTAAACAAGGAGGGGCTGAGCAGGGATAAGCAATGAGTGTTAAGGGGCTCATTCGTGGTAGAAACAATGAAGAAATGTGTACATTCCACCTTAAAAGAAGTAATCTAAAAGGTGATCTTATTGGGTATAGAGAATAATAAATTGTATGGAAAAGATAAATCCAGAAAGTACTTCAAATTAAATTGAGAGTAGGACAACAGGACACAGGTTCGAAGAGTTAAAGGCAAATGAAGAACCAATATCAGGAATTTCTTAATTCCATGAATTGTGAAGGAGTCCCGCATAAAGTAGTAGAGGACAAAACCTGGGTCAGTCAATGCCTTCTAATATTCTGAAATTATATCTCTCACACAACTGTTCATCAGTTGTCAGATCATGTACTTGATGGATAAGTAGAGAGAGAAAGAGAGTGAGAGGGAGAGGGAGGATAGATGGAGAATTAGTGATAACAAGACACGGCTGAATGCACTTGATACAGCATGGGCTATGGTCATCTACAACATATCGGCTGCAGTGGTGAAGAATTGCGCTCCAGAACTAGTTGCACCTCTAGCCAAGATTTTCCTGTACAGCTAGAGCACTGGCATCAAGCTGACACAATGGAACATTAACCAGGTATGTCCTGTCCACAATAAGAAGGACAAATCCAATCCAGTCAGCAGTGCTATCAAGCAAAAAAAAAACTCAAATCAAATCAAATCAACTTTTATTGTCATTGTTAGTGCACAAGTGCAGTACAACGAAATGTAGGTTTGCGGCTCCTGAGAGTGTACAATTTGGATTAGGACACTTAAACATTTCAACATACATTTGTACATATATATTAGCATAAATATGACCATAATAAAGTGCATCGGCAGATGTGCAGGCTTTAGTGTTTATTTGTGGAGTTCAGTAGAATGACAGCCCTGGGAAAGAAGCTGTTCCTAAATCTAGTCGTACGGGTGCAAATGCATCTGTAGCGTCTTCCAGATGGTAGGAGGGTGAACAGACTGTGGCTGGGGTGGGTAGGGTCTTTGATGATGGTCCGTGCCCTCCGTAGGCAGCGTTTCTGATATATATGTTCTATGGTCGGTAGCCGGGTGCCGGTAATGCATTGGGCAGTTTTGACTACCCGCTGCAGGGCTTTCCGGTCATGGGAGCTACAGCCGCCGTACCATACCGTGATACAGTTTGTCAGGATGCTCTCTATAGTGCAGCGGTAGAAGTTAGAGAGGATCGGGGGTGACAGATTACATCCCTTCAGCCTCCTCAAGAAATATAGGCGCTGCTGGCAATTATTCACCAATTACCTGCTCATCCATTATCAGATTGTATTCCACAAGTACCACTTAACTCCAGACCTCTGCAAAGTCTTGGTCTAAACACAGACAAAAGAGTTGACTCCCAGAGGTGAGCTGAGACTGACTGCCCTTGACATAAAGACACTATTTGTCCAAGTGTGGCATCAATGAGCCCAAGTAAAATTGAATTCAATGGTAATCGGGGGTAAATCTGCATTGGCTCGAGTTATACCTACCACGATGGAAGAAGGTTGTGGTTGTTGGAGGCCAATAATCTTAGCCACAGGTTATTGCTGCAGCAGTTACTCAGGGCATTGTCCTCGGCCCAAGCATCTTCAGCTGCTTCATCAATGGTAGAAGGTCAGAAGTGGGGATGTTCTCTTATGATTGTGCTGTGTTCAGTTCCATTCCCAACTCCTCACATAATGAAGCAGTCCGTGCCCACATGCAGCAAGACTTGGACAAGTCAGCCTTGGCCTGATAAGTCTCAATTAATATTCACGCCACATAAGTGCCAGACAATGGCCAACTCAAACAATAGAGAGTCTAACCATATTCTCCTCAATATTCAACAGCATTACCATCGCTCACTTCCCACCATCCATATGCTGGGGTCAGCATTGAACATGAACATAAGATTAACTGGATCAGCCACATAAATACTGCGGCTATAAGAGCAGTCCAGAGCCTGGGTATTCTGCAGCAAGTGACTCACCTGCTCCCTGCCCAAAGACTTCCCACCATCAACAATGCACAAGTCAGGAGTGTGATAGAATAATCTCCACGTGTCTGGATGAGAGCAGCTCCAACAACAGTCAAGAAGCTCGATACCATCCAGGAAAAAGCAGTTGCTGGACCGGCACCCCATCCACCACCTTAAATATTCACTCCCTCCACCACCGGCGTACTGTGGCTGCAGTGTGTACAATCTAAAATATACAACTTGCCAAGGCTTCTTCGACAGCTCCTACCAACTAGAAAGACAAGTACAGCAGGCGCATAGGAACACTACCAACCCCAAGCTCCCCTCGAAGTTACACACCATCCTGATTTGGAAATATATCATCATTCCTTCATCTTCGCAATGGTCAAAGTGCTGGAACTCCCTCCATAACAGCACTGTGGGAGTACCTTCAACACACGGACTGCAGCTGATAAAGAAGATGGCCCATCACCGCCTTCTCCAGAGCTATTAGAGATGGGCAATAAATGCTGGCCTTGCAAGCGACGCCCACATCCCGTCAATTGAGAAAATAGTTAGACATGGAGGCAGATGGGAAGATTGATAGTTAGGCAGACAGACAGACAAACAAAATTCTCGACATAATGTTTATCAGCTATAAATACACATCTCAAAGCCTCAAAGTATATACAAAGAGAAAAAGACAGGTAGTTATTTAATCCTGGTTTCTTGTGAGCTGGACTGGGAGATTCACAACCACTTACCAATCTGCAAACTTGCTTCCCTCACCAACAACAATTAATTTTACATTAATTTCTAGATCGCCAATCAATAGCAACTAACCTTTCTAGGCTTAAAGGCACAGGCATGGTTAAACATAGCTTCACCCTAGCACAGGTAAAATACATTGTGCACTAAATGGTGTAATGCATCTGTTATTCAAATGAAAGATATTGATCTGGAATTTTTGGTGGGTTATGATGGTGAACTTTTATCTTTCGTCATCATTACCCCTCTGAATCTGACTGCAAGTTCAGGATTTAGCACATGCACATCTAAACACAGAAATCCTGAAGTTGCGGTCAGTCATTCACTGTCTGACGCTGGTGCGCTGTGCACCACCCACCCACCATATCCGTCAATCAGTGTATTAGGATTCTCCTCACTCATATGGCTGTTCAGTGCCCCATTAAACCTTCAGCTTTGTTGGAACAGGTGCAATTGATATTTTAGCAATATATTGATGGCTAAACAATCATTATGGCCATGAAAACTAATTTTGCATCAGTAGATTTTCAAAATTTTCCATTAGTATAAAAATTACACTTTATTTCAAACTATTTATATATTTTAATTTCTTCAAGATATTTCAGCATCTACCTTATCCCCATGTGAAAGTCCCACTCTTTCTTTCGCTCTCAGTAACACTTATTAAACGTGCAGCTAAAAGTTGATTTTCATTTCCTGCTTTGCTGCCTGTGAGTATTCTTCAAAGCGATTGCCTGGTTAGACAGCTTGCTGAAGCCACAGCAGCTCTGCGATGGGATTCCCATTACAAAGCGCTGCAATTAATTACATAACATAAGAACATAACAAGTAGGAGCAGGAGTAGGCCATTTGGCCCTTCGAGTCTGCTCCACCATTCAATAAGATCATGGCTGCTCTTCTACCGCATCTCCACTTTCCTGCACGATCCCCATATCCCTTTATTCCCTTAATATTCAAAAATGTATCGATCACTGTCTTGAATATACTCAACGACTGATTTCCACAGCCCTCTGAGTTAGAGAATTCCAAAGATTCACCACCCTCTGAGTGAAGAAATTTCACCTCATCTCAGTGGTAAATGGCCAACACCTTATTCTCAATCTGTGACCTCTGGTTCTAGACTCCTCAGCCAGGGGAAACATCAACCCTGCATCTACCATGTCAAGCCCTGTATGAATGTTGTATATTTCAATTAGATCACCTCTCATTCTTCTCTACTCTGGATAATATAGGCCTAGTCTACTCAATCTCTCCTCATAGGACAATGCCCCCATCCCAGGAACCAGTCTAGTGCACCTTTGTTGCACTCCGTCAATGACAAGTATATCCTTCCTTAGGTAAGGAGACCAAAGCTGTACACAACTGCTCGTCGAGAATGACAGACACCTCACCACAGACATCTCCAGATCCATTTGGGAAGTTTCATCAGAGACAGCTGCAAACACCTTTGCTGTGCCTCTGACCGCAAATTGCGTGCCATTGCATATTGCAAACAAAGCAGAAAGACAAAGGTGCAGCACCATGTCAACTCAAGATTCACACATTGTACAACAGGAAAATATCCTGCAAACATCCTGAACTTTGTGCTAATTATTATCAAACATTGGTTACAATATAGCAGGCGCCCAAAATAGAATAGTAATAGATCATATTTACAGAACGGCATATATTCCGGTAAGCCTGACATTGGTAGTGGGGAAAATGCTGGAGTCCATTATAAAAGATGTAACAGCAGAGCACTTGGAAAGCAGTGACAGGATCGGACAAAGTCAACATGGATTTACAAAAGGTAAATCATGCTTGATTATTCCACTGGAATTTTTTGAGCAACTGGAAGAATAGATAAGGGAAAACCAGTGGATGTGGTGTATTTGGACGTTCAGAAGGCTTTCGATAAAGTCCCGCATAAACATTAGCGTGTAAAGTTAAGGCACATGGGATTGAGGGCAAGGTATTGACTTGGATAGAGAACTGGTTGGCAGACAGAAAGCAAATATTTGGAATAAATGGGTCTTTTTCTGAATGGCAGGCAGTGAATAGTGGGGCACTGCAGGGATCGGTCCTTGGACCCCAGCTATTCACTATATATATTAATGATCTAGACAAGGGAACTTGATGTAATATCTCCAAATTTGCAGACGAAACAAAGCTGGGAGGCTGTGTGTGCTGTGAGGAGGATGCCGAGAAACTGCAGGATGATTTGGACAGGTTGGGTGATTTGGCAGAAGCATGGCAGATGCAATATAACGTGGATAATTGTGAGGTTATCCACTTTGGTGGCAAAAACAGGAAGGCAGATAATTATCTGAATGCCAATAGATTGGGAGAAGGGGAAGTGCAACGAGACCTGGGTGTCCTTGTGCACCAGTCGCTGAAGGTAAGCATGCAGGTGCAGCAGGCGGTTAAGAAGGCAAATGGTATGTTGGCCTTCGTAGCGAGAGTGTTTGAGTACAGGAACAAGGATGTCTTGCTGCAGTTGTACAGGGCCATGATGAGACCACATCTTAAGTATTGTATGAACTGTTGGTCATCTTATCTGAGGAAGGATATTCTTGCCATGGGAGGAGTTCAGCGAAGATTCACCAGGCTGATACCTGGGATGGCAGGAATGAAGTATGAGGAGAGATTTGGTCGATTGGGCTTGTACTCGCTGGAGTTTAGAAGAATGAGAGGGGATCTCATTGAAACTTATAAAATTCTGACAGGACTGGACAGACTAGATGCAGGAAGGATGTCCCCGATGGTCGGGGAGTCCAGAACCAGGAGTCACAGTCTAAGGATAAGGGGTAGGCCATTTAGGACAGAAATTAGGAGGAATTTCTTCACTCAGAGAGTTGTGAACCTGTGGAATTCTCTACCACAGAAGGCAGTAGAGGCCAATACATTAAATATTTTCAAGAAGGAGTTGGATATATTTCTTATGGCTAAAGGGATCAAGGGGTATGGGGAGAAAGCAGGGACCGGGTACTGAATTTGGATGATCAGCCATGATCTCATTGAATGGCGTAGCAGGCTCGAGGGGCCGAATGGCCTACTCCTGCTCCTATCTTCTATGCTTCTTTGTGTCGGACCAGGTGTCCAAATGCTAAAAGCACAATATTTATATATTGTGTTTTGCATTTCTCCAATGCCAAGTGGCCCTGCTCACTGTCCCCGTTTGTTCCACTGCAGCTGTGAGAAAGAAAGTCAGGCTGGAACTAAATAATTCGGTAGAACCAGCCAATCGGAGGCAAACAAAAGAACGTTACATATTACATATGTAACTTACATCGAATGTACAGCACAGAGACAGGCCATTCGGCCAAACTGGTCAATGCCTCTGTTTACGCTCCACATGAGCCTCCTCCCACTCTTCTTCATCTCACCCCCTCAACATATCCTTCTATCCCTTTCTCCCTCATGTGGCTATCTAGCTTCCTCTTAAATGTAACTATGCTATTGGCCTCAACTACTCCTTGTGGTAACGACTCCCACATTCTCACGACTCTCTGGTAAGGAAGTTATTGCTTAAACTGCTTATTGATGAAAATCGCCTGACTATTAAGCTTCCTTGTGGAGACAGCGAGATTATTGTGGCTGCATGGGAATTTCCGTGAATCGCTGCACAAATTTTGAACGATCCACAGAAGTTATACAGATGTTTTCATCAGTTTTATGCGCGAAGTGGCTTTTCAGCTTAGTTGCTTTATGAAAGATCCAATGTGATTCTCTGTTCCGCTTTTAACTTCATCCAGCATTGAAACATCTGCAGCAAAATGTTGCACAATCCATATTTGCGTCTGTTTAGTTCCAGAGAAATAGGCCAATTAAACCGATTATGCGCAAAATATGTCCCTCGCTTTGCAACAATGCCAAGTGAAACATTACCGCCTGATTTTGTTTAAGGTGCTGATTGATCTGCTGTGCGTTTGCAGCACTTTCTAGTTACGTGTAAGAACAGATTTTGGTGGGCAATACTGTGGGGTGAGAGCGAACTCATTTAATTCCTGGTGAAGTAACATTGTAGGATAAGAATGCTCGTGACTCGTCCATATTAATCAGCATTTCGATATTAAAAAATCGACAGCAAACAGCTTATTAGCTAGATTGTGGCACGGCGATAGTGATACTGGTTGTAAAGTTTATTCTATTTTAGTTTTGCGTCGAAACTGTTTATGTACCTCGTGATGAATAACTTGTGACATGAAAACAAATAAAATCGATTAGAAACAATTCTTTTCTCAAAAAAGGCTTTCTCTTACCAAGTACATGCAGAGTGATGGTTGCTGTTGCTTGAGTCCCGGTGTTTGGAATCATGGTAACAGTGTACTCTCCACTGTCCGAAGCTGTCACTGACTTCAGCAGGAGCGATCCGTTCGGGAGGAATAACTCAGTCCGTGTTCTGTATTCATTACTTGGATCACCTTCTGTACCGATCCACACGGCGATATTTGTCGGCCCAAAGTCCCAGCTCCCTCTCCTCACCTCAGCTGACGGCCGCACTGAAAAAAATGCGCTGCCTCCGACGGTCACGTTTATCCGACTGTTTTCTGTATGTATAGTAAAAGCCTGGGGCTCAGCTGAGGAAACAAGATCACATTGAGGAAGAAGTAAAGCGAAACACTGAAACTCGACAGAATATATACTTTTTTAATGTGATAATAACGTCATCTCTTGTATTTTAATTTGATTTTATATTTCAATCGCTTTCGGTCTTGTTTCTGTAATCACTAAAAAGAAATGAGACGAGAAAGTGATCCTCACCCGCAGATAGAAATAAGCAAGCAGCTACCGCGGTAAGTGGCAGTGTCACCATCCTGAGAGAGCAGCGCCAGTCCCTGTTACACTCGGTGACTGACACGCTCTTCCTGGTGTACAGAACAGATCAGTTGAGTCATTTACTAAAGCGGCAATGCTGATTGGACGGAGTGATAATCACATGACTGGAACCTCTTTCCACCGACTCCCACCTAACTGTTACATATTAATAGAAATTTTTGGCAATATACAGGAAATGGGCGGAAGAGCCTGGTTAACTTCAAGTGCGCAGACCTTTGCTCAGAAATTAAAAATTATTCGCTCTTTTATGATCTGGAATGCACTGCCAGAATGGTAAGTTGAAGCAGATTCAATCATAACCTTCAAAAGGGATTGGATCAATACCTGAACAGGGAACAAAATCCAGGGCTATGTTGAAAGATCAGGAGAGTGGGACTAATTAGATAGATCTTTCAAGGACTCCGGTTGAATGGTCTCCTTCTCTGCTGTGTGATTCTCTGATTATTTTTCAGACACTGACGGGCCTGCTGCGAATTTATAAACATTTGATGCTAATATTTCCGATATGTAGTTTTCCTGTCCCTTCAGACGTATGAAGTTCATCCCAACAGTGATCCTTTAGCAGAGAGATGGAATAAAAAGATCCCCAAAGTTTAGGAGAGTTGGTAACTCCTGGTAGTTTGCAGAATCTGAAGTCAGAGGTTATCGAGAAAATACAATAGATTCATTTATCTAAATTTTCACCATTTAACGTGTAACTAGACTTGGCTATTCCAATGCACTCCTGGCTGGCGTCCCACATTCCACCCTACGTAAACTTGAGGTCATCCAAAACTCGGCTGCCAGTGTCCTAGCTCGCAGAGAGTACCGTTCCCCCATCACCCCTGTGCTCGCTGACCTACATTGGCTCCCGGTTAAGCAGCGCCTCGATTTCAAAATGATCATCCTTGTTTTCAAATCCCTCCATGACCTCGCCCCTTCCTATCTCTGTAATCTGCTTCAGCCCCACAGCCCCCGAGATATCTGCACTCCTCCAATTCTGCTGTCTTGAGAATCCCTGATTATAATTGCTCAACCGTTGGTGGCCATGCCATCTGTTGCCTAGGCCCTAAGCTCTGGAATTCCCTGCCTAAACCTGTCTGCCTCGATAACTCTCCTTCCTCTTTTAAGATGCTCCTTAAAATCTACCTCTTTGACCAAGCATTTGGTCACCTGCCGTAAATTATCCTTATGTGGATCTGTGTAATTTTTTTTTTACTTAAAATTCTCCTGTGAGGCGCCTTGGGACGTTTAACAACGTTAAAGTCGCTATATAAATACAAGTTGTTGTTGTTGTTGTTGTAACTAGACGATCTCCCACAGCGTTGCTGATCAAGACTACACTGTTGAGGTGAAGCAACGTTAGAGGGTGGGGTAGAATTGGACAAGTGCATAAGCACAATTCAGTTTCTGTTTTAACGTTGTAGATTTTGTCCTTCATTTTTATATAATATTTTGATATTGGCACCTTATTAGAAAAAAAACCTTACTTTCCACTGTGCTCCCTTTCTACAAAACCTTACTATCTATTGGTACTCATGATGTCATACTTCTGTGTCAATGTTTTTACCATTATAAATTCCCACGCTCACGTTCATTATGGAAATTGCCTATGTAAACTTGGCACCGTATTACTGAACTATCTGATCAGGCAGTGGATTTTGCCTGCAAATCGCTCAAGATGACTTCTGGGGTAAAAAATGGCCTGAAAATTTCAATTAGCAGTTTTCTCAGTCAGTGAAGTGTTCAATGTCTAAGATACAGGATTAAACATTTTAAAAAATCACACATTTTGTGATAACATGATTGAATTTATCCAATGTGTTTTTCTGCACCTTCATTCAACATTTTACTCAAAATTCCTTCACATCTCGAAAAAGCGTAGCCTTGGGATTATATTTTTGTCAAACGCTGTGATCTTGCGAGTTGAATATGGATTGTTCGCTCTCTGGTATCGAATCTCCCAGGATGCATCAGCATTGTTCAGTCAGCTGTCCTAAAGGAATATTTTTCTTGATCTTCCAGCAGTTAATGCTCAACTAATTTGAAGGAAAACTGGAGGACAAATTGAAAAAGGCTTATTAAGATAATGGTTATATTACACAAAAGCTATCTGTGGGCCTGCCTGTGTGTGAGCAACAAAAAATGAGTACTAATTCCATAACTGTGGTAGCTTTTGAATTGTATTCTATCAAATTCAAAAAACAGTATACGGAAAATTAGTGTTGTGTGTGTTAGAGAGAGAGAGAGAGAATCTTCCCTCAAGTTAATATTAAAGTTTCAAAAATTTATCATTTTGAAGATAGAAAGTTATCTCATCTATGTTTCATTGACAGAAAAGCCTGATGCGAAATGCTTAAACCTGCGATAGAGAGAGCAGAGACAAGTCGAGAGAAAGGCAGATAGAGTGCATCTCCTGATTTAATCTGACCTTTTTAAACGTTCAGTTTGGAAAGCAAACAACATGTTTTGTGAGAAAAACAGATAGAAAGGGACAGTAGGGTGAATAGAAGAGGAAAATGGTTTGAGAGTGAAGGGCTCTGGCCCCACACCAACCACCTTTGTGAAAGCAAGTGGGAGTTGCGGAGTGAATGGAGATTTAAAAGTAATGTAAGTGAAAGTGGTTCAAGAGTGGGGAGGATACAGTATTCAACAAGAAAGAAGTAGAGATAGTAATGGGAGTGAGAGGGTGGTAGAAAGGGGAGTAATGAGAAGGTGAATATGTTAGCCGTAATTGGGCAGTGAGTGGATGAGTGAAGCATTAATGATTGGGAATGCTGTCGCTGAACGTCACATTTTCCCTGCAACAGCATTCTAAATGCATCTCCCTGCCATCTTTCTCAAAAGGAAGGGGTTCCACTCCCTGAATGTGCAGCTTGTTTATGACCACAGGCAGCGGATCATGAAGGGCTCTGCTTTGTTTCTGGTAGAATTCATGATCTATTCTTTATCCAGTCCTCGTTTCGGCCTTTATTGCAACCAGGCCATCAGGTTACAGGCTAGTTACTGGGTGACAAGGAGTATCCCCTCTAGACGTGGCTCAGGACTCCTGGCAATAGTTCTTCAGGGCAGGGTCCTAGGCCGATTTCAGCTGCTTTAGCAAAGACCCGTTCAGTTCCTTGTTACAAAGAGTGAAGCAGTCCGTGCCCGCATGCAGCAAGACCTGGACAACATCCAGGCTTGTGCAGATAAGTGGCAAGTAACATTCATTTAAAAAGAGTTTCGGGCAACATTGCAAATGAAAAAAAATGGGAACAGCAGGCCTGTTTAATAATTACATTGTTTCACTCTGCACAGTAGAAGAAGCGGATAATGCACTTGTCTCAGCCGTAGCTCAGTTGGTAGCATTCATACCTCTGAGTGAGAAGATTGTGGGTTCAAGTCCCACTCCAGAGACTTGACCACAAACATCTAGGCTGGCACTCCAGTGCAGCACTGAGAGAGTGAGGCTCTGTCATAGGTGCCATCTTTCAGTTGAGATGTTAAACCAAGGCACCAACCTGTCTCTCCGCTTGTCAGCAAGGATGAAACTGTGTCAAAGAAGTGCAGGGGAGTTGTCCCCGATGTCCTGATCAATAGTTATCCCTCAATCACCTTATTAAAACAGAATATATGGCCATTATAACATTGCTTTCTGTGTGCAAATATGCTGCTGCGTTTCGTATATTCCAACAGTGAATACACTTCAAAAGTACTTCATTGACTGTAAAGCCTTTTTGGGCGCCCAGAGGTAGTGAAAGGCCCTACATAAATGCAAGTCTTTCTTCTGACTTTCCAGAGAAATTATTAATTGTTTCCATGCGATAAATTCCATTTTACTTATGGAATCATAGAACGATGCAGCACAGAACGCCATTCGGTGGAACCTTCATTTAATGGCTCTTTGAAAGATCAATCCGATTAGTCCCTTTCCCCTGCACTTTGCCCATAGCCCTGCAAATCTCCCCCTTCAAGAATGTGTCCATGCATCAGTATAATTCTATGTAAAATGTCCCTCTCCACAAAACATGCTCTGGATTGTAGCCAGCGGGCCTTAGTTAAATTGCATTTTCTTTTCGACAAACAGCTTCTGTCAAGGTCCCCAAATCCTGGGTCGCACAGAGTCTTTCTCTAAGTGGCTCTGCAGAACAAAACAGCTGCCATTTCCTTTCTACAGTTTAACGGTTGGAAGGCGGTTAGTCAGACGCGATGGCCATTGGTGCTGTGGAAGAGGTTATGTAAACTGGACTTTATCAACTTCTTATCTCACCATGGCAGGCTTCCCTGAATGTATGATCTTGATGTATCAGAGCATTCCGTTAAGCTAACATGCTCTGCAGAGATCACAAGAAAAAATTTGAAAGTTAACTCTTTCAAATGTTCACGCAATCCTCACATATTCATTGTACAGCAGAGTTTCTATGGCACTGAATTTGCGGTTGATAAGAAAGTACGCTTTCATACTGCCTTTGAAACTGAGCGCAACTTCAGGACTTGCTAATGCGGTCTGTCAATGACAGCTCCGAGACTGGCTGTGCTGTGTCCCCAACCCCACACCCAAAGAGCCGACAATCAGTGAAATCTCGTACATCATTGAAACTGATGAAAAGTTCGGTTCTTCCATAGTAAATATGCTTGTTAATTTCCCAACTAAAAGTTAGACACAAAGGGTTAAGTGTAACTGGGGTTTTAACTGTGTATTGTCTGCTAAACAGAGGTTAAGGGCATGAACAAATAATTTTAATTGTGTGCAGTGTGTAATTTGGCCATTTTAATAAAACATAACTTTTTAATGAAACATTTCAACAGTTTTATTTTATTAAGTTTCTGCATTTTTAATTTAGGTTTGCCTTTTCCCCACGTGAGAGCCTCAATCTTACTTTTGCTCTCTACAACCATTTTAAAAAGTTTGAGTTTTAACAGCTTACTCACTTCCTTGTTCGCTGTCAGTGAGAATTCTGCCTTTGCATTGGCTGCTTTACGTCGCAGCAGTTCCATCACGGGGATTCCCAATAAGTTCTGTTGAATTGAATTCAAGATTGGAAAACTGGAAGTTCCCGACACAAGGATTGTAAGATCCATGTGTGGAGCATACTTCGGGGCCAGCAGCGAAAGCCTTCACTTTACTGCTGACAGCAAATACAAGGCCTCTGTTTTAAGCGACAGGTACCTCTTCCCAATATTTGTGGTCCAGTCACTGCTCTCTCATGTCCTTTATTTACCTAGGCTGTCTGCTATCAGGCTCTGTTTCTTAACTACATTTATACACTGCTATAAAAACACTTACAATTTGATTTGTATTATCTGCAATCCCTTTATACAGTCTCCCATTTAGACCTTCTAATTTCCCGTTGCAATTTATTTACTTGCTGTACCAAGAGAGAGGCTAACCACCGGCCCTGGAAATAAAATGGTATAAGCTCGCCGAATCCCCCAACGTCACCATCCTGGGGGAGTCACCAATGACCAGAAACAGAACTGAAGCAGCCACATAAATATTGTGGCTGCAAGAGCAGGTCAGAGGATGGGTATTCTGCAGGGACTGTCTCACCTCCTGACTCCCCAAACCCTTTCCAACATCTACAAGTCACAAGTCAGGAGTGTGATGGAATACCCTTCAATTGCCTGGATGAGTGCAACTCCAAAACACTCAAGAATTTCGAAACGATCCAGAATAAAGCTTCCCATTGATTGACTCCCCAACCACCACCTTAAACATTCACTCCCTCCACCAACGGCGAACCATAGCTGCAGTGAGTATGTGGGAGAAAACGTATTAAACATTAAGGCATGCTGGGATACTTGACCACTTTACTAATGGAACAAAGGACACTAAACTAGTTAAAACTAAAAGAACTGCTGACTGCCATAATGAAGTCAAGCTGACCTTTTGGCTTAGGACATCTGGTGATAAAATGTGAACATGTTAATCTGTTTCTTGAGAACAATGGAACCTATGAAACCTTATGTTGAAATGTAATGTAAGCTAATCACCTGAAGTTGTTTACTTTGCTGTATAACTATGAGCACTGTACATTAGTAATTTAGAGTGCTGGTGGGCAGTAGGGACTGCTGCAGATTCTCCATGATATCACGTAATAAATTCCTAAAGCGAACCTCGAAGTCTCCGTCTGATAATTAATTTCCTCGACAGAATTTGGCATAGTCAGGCAGGATCCCTAACAACGGGATCTAAAAGAACTAAGAAGGTCTAAGTTGGGTATAGCATCGACCTTGTATATCACTTGGCCCGCTTAGGCTCCAATTAGACAAAGGAAATTTGAAAGGGACTCTCCTAAAAATAAAAGGAAAGTGCCCAGTGCCTCCCAGCTGAAAGGGGGAGAGCACCTAGCGCGTCCCAGCTGAAAGGGGGACGGCGCGCGGTTGCCTAGTTATCCGGCCGGTGACTCATGCTGAGCCAAGAAGCCCGTCAGGCTGAGGCAAGACTGCTGAGAAGAGAGAAAAGACTATGGCACCGAATTAAGTAGCTACAAAGAAAATAAAGGGTTGACTTCGAGACTCACGGACGGAAAAACCGGTGAGCGCTCATTGTATTTTGTGTATATAAAATAACCCACGGTTGTATAACCAGTAAGTTTAAAACTAAGTTACAGGAGTAAGGAGAAGATGGGAAATAACGGCAGTCGAGCGGATTCGTCCGAGCCTGCCAAGAAAGGAGCCCGAGGCAAGGTGGAACAGGAGGCTGCAAATGGTAAAATCAAGATATGTAAAAGAACGAATGACAAAATAAAAAAGCTCGTGCAACATCGAAAAAAGGTCGGAGATCCCATCGTTCCACCGGGATCGCCAGCCGATACTGTAATAAAAGAAACAGGAGACGATCGGTATGCGGTAACTTTTAGTAGTGATCTGTATGGATGGTCGGGTGGAGATTGGCCTTATGGGGGAAGTTTTAAAATACCTTTAATAAAAGAACGGGAAGAAATTACTAGAAGTGAAGGAGGGGATCCTGAGTGGGACAAATGATAGCGGCTGCTCTAAGACAGCAAACAGCACGATTTCCGGCGCTGCCTCCATACAATCCAGCAGGTCTAGCGGCACCACAGCCAGTTGTACCCCTGCCAGGGGCACAGCCTGGAGCACCACCCCCACCCGCAGATGAACCCGTAATTGAACCTCCTCCTCCAGCAGAGGCACTCGGAGCAGGAGCTGCTGCAATGCATGGTAGTAATGTACAGGACCTAGCCTCACGTAACGGATCTACAACTGGGTCACAAACAAAAGAAACAGCCCCTAGTAACAGAGGCGCGCTCGAACCTGACACTACTACCCATCAACTTCCTCGAGTCATGATAGGAGAGGTGGCAGTGTTAAAACCATGGTCCCCAGTGGAAGCTAGAGCTATGATAGCCGAGGCACCAGACCCCTTAAAGAAGCCCACTGCCTTTCATAATTGGCTAGAACAAATGTGTACCATTTACAGCCCTCTTCCTGGGGATGTGCTAATGCTGCTAAAATGTGCGTATGGGTCCTCATGGTCGACCCTAAGGGACGGATTTGCTGTTCGCCCGGGAGAAAATGGAGATTGGCGACAAGATGATGTACAACTGGACCAGGGAAATGAGTCTTTTGCTCACTGGTTAGAACATAGAGGTAAAGAGGCTATAATGAGAGGAGCCAAGAAGCATAGTGACATAGGAGAAGTCACTCGATGTCTGCAAAGAAAGGAGGAGACAATTCCTGATTTTGTAGCTCAATTTAAAAGCAAGTGGGAGGAACATGCGGGAGTTCCATTAGCAGACAATGGACCTTTGGATGTACAAACACTGCTAAACTGCATGTTACCCTTTCAAGCTCAAGCCTTTAAAATGATTCATCTAAATTGGCAGACTCAGCCCTGGGCGGACATAGTTACTGCTCTGGTAAATATGGATAGGGAAGGACTCTTTACTCAGTCGAAAGAGCAAAAGCCAAAAACAGTGGGACAATATATCCAACAGAATAGAAGAGGATTTGCAGGAAGAGGAGGTTATGGTACAGGCAGAGGAAGGGGAAGAGGACAATGGCCAATGAGAGATAGATCACAGGATGAATGTAGGAACTGTGGGAAAGGAGAACATTGGGCTAGAGATTGCCGATGCCCCCCAAGGCCATAGCAGGGATACACCCAACAAGGAGGGTATCCAGCTCCAGGGGCAGAAGGAACTTTGTTTTCTTTCAGTAACCCTAATCCATCCGCATAGGGGTGCCACGGAGAAGCGGTGGTACAGGCGGCTGTGGTCAGATTGTCCAAATCCATGAGAGAACAGCCTATGGCTACAGTTAAAATAGGAAATAGCCATTTGGACCTTCTGGTCGATACCGGTGCAACAATGTCCTCTGTACCCCCCTCCGTGGGTATACCCGCCAGTCAATTTAACGTTGTAAGCATGGGAGTAGCCGGTATCCCTATGTTAGAACCCCTCTCCAAACCTACCGAAATTCAAGTGCATGGGCAATCCGTCACAGACACCCTCATAATTTCTCAGACCGCCCCTCTCCCTATGTTGGGAAGACAGGCTTTATGTAAATTGGGAGCAGTTATATACTGCACTCGAGACGGCATGTTCATGGAACTGCCTCAAATACAAACTCATCAGCTAATGAATTTAATGATAGAGGAAAAGCAAGTAGAAGGAGCCCCCATTTTGTACTGCTGGCAGCTGAATAGCAATCCTTATGGCCAATTGATAAAAAATGTATACCAAGCCTTGCAGGAATTGGAAAATCCTCAGGGGCAGTGTTTACAATATCTAATTGAAACCAGTAGAGAAAAGAAACGGACCCATTGTACGGCATGGTACACGCATAAAGAAACACCCAATTATCAAGAATTGGTTTGCTCATACCTAAACCAGCCAGAATTGCTGCAGACTTCACCTTATTTATTCTTTGGAGATAAAGGCCTGGGAATGTTGGTTCACCTTACACACGAACAAAAAGAAAGATTTAGGATGCATCACACATCCGAACCCCACCTGACTATAGCAGTCAGAGCCCCGGCTAAGGCAAAGGAAGTGGGGGAGATGATAAAAAGAATACAACGCCACAAGCCAGTCTATTCCATCACGTTGCCAATTCAAGCTGGAAAGGTGGAGATAGAATTCTTTAATGAAACAGAGGGAAAAATTCGCTGGTTAAGAAAAGAATGGGATACTATTTTTGAAAGACAGCAGCCCCCTAAGGAAAATCTGCAATTGTTACCATGGGTATTGACTAAAGTACCTTCTGAACTTTGGGCAAAGCACAATAATCATGTGGGAAAGGTGCATTCGGCACCTGAACATAGGGTCCAGCTGCAGAAGAATGCTGTTTTGCCCTGTCTAAAGCAGTACCGCCTGGCCCCAGAGGCCGAGGAAGGAATAGCAGCGGTAATACATTCTTTACTGCAGCAAGGGGTTTTAGTCAAAACACAGAGCCCCTGCAATACTCCTATTTTGCCCATCCCGAAAGTAGGAAGACCAAATGACTGGCGTTTTGTGCAAGATCTCCGGGCGATCAATAAAATAGTCATTCCCATTGCTCCCTTGGTGCCAGATACCAACATCATCCTCTCCTCTATACCAGCTGATGGAACTACCTTTTCGGTTATCGATTTGTGTTCTGCTTTCTTCTCCATACCACTGCATAAGGACAGTCAATATCTGTTTGCCTTTACTTATAAAAATCAGCAATATACCTGGACCAGGTTGCCCCAGGGGCATACTGAAAGTCCTGCGGTGTATGCGGCAGCGGTTAAAAATGACTTGGAGGAATGTCAGTTATCGGATCAGTCCACCTTAATCCAGTACGCAGATGACCTTTTGGTTGCCTCCCGAACGGGGCCAGACTGCCAAGAAGATACTATAAAATTGCTCCAGCATCTGGCTAGCAGGGGACACAGGGTGTCCTCCGAGAAGTTGCAGTTTTGCCAAACATCCGTCCAGGATTTGGGTTTTCAGTTGGAGTATGGACAGCGAAGATTGGGACTGGAAAGAATAAGAGCAGTGGGGAGTTGATGCAGAGACACCTTTAAACCCTTATTGACAGCTGACAGTTTCATTTAATTCCAAGCTACGTTAAATAGAAACAAAATATTAATCGCTTTTAATTCACTGCAAAGTTATTGTGTTTCCAACATCGAAATGCTCCAGTTTTACCCCTGAGACCAATGAATGGATAGTTCAGCAAAGTTCCATTTTCTCATCAACTATGCCAAAATAAATTTATTGTTAAATGACGAGTAAACACAACAAACAAAAAAGCCTCCTGTACATTTTCAACTTCTCCTTTGTTTTGTAATCTCCTGCTTGGGAGCTCGGTGATAAAGAATGGGGATAAAGGTATTCAAATTGGGAGGAAGTGACGAGGGCTGTTGGCCAGGAATAGGTTCTCGGGCCCCAACGTTTAACAATATTTACTAACGACTTGGATGAAGGAGCAGAGAGGTGAATATCCAAGTTTGCAGATGCTGCTAGGATAGGCGGGGCAATAGGTAGTGTCGATGGGAATAGAAATTTTAAACGGGACATAGGGAGATTATGTGAGTTGTCAAAAATATGGCAAATGGAGTTCAATCTGAGCAAAGGTGAGGTCATCTACTTTGGATCCAAGAAGGTTAAACAGGCGTATTTTCTAAATGGTGAAAAACATAGGGACGGGTTTAGACCATTCACCCCACCATGCATATTCACCAGAATGATACCGGGAGTTAGAGGTTCGATGAGATCATGGCTGACCTGTATCTTAACTCCATTCACTCGCCTTCACTCCATATCCCTTAACACCCTTGGCTAGCAAAAATCTATCAATCTTAGATATACATTTATTAATTGAGCTGGCATCTACTGCTTTTTGTTCCACATTTCTACCAACGTTTGTTTGAAGAACTGTTTCCTAATTTGTCTCCTGATTGCGTGATTCGCATTTTAAGGTGATGTACCTTTGTCCCAGAAACCATACCAGCAGAAAAATGTTCTCTGTATCTAACCTATCAATTACTTTCAAAATTATAATTAAATCAGCCATATCAACTCTTAACCTTATAATTTTTAGTGAATACAAACTGAGTTTATATACTCTCTCTTCATAATTTAATCCTCGGTGCATTGGTAACATTCTGGTGAAACGGTGCCATACTATATTCAAGGCCAGTACATCCTTTCTATAGTTTGGTACCCATAACTGTACATAGTACTCCACATGTAGTCTGAACCAGGAACTGTAGAGTAACAAAGAGATTTGGGACTCCAAGTAAACAAATCATTAAAAGCCAGTAACCAGAGGGTTGTGAATGTTTGGAATTCTCTGCCCCAGACGGCTGTGAATGCTGAGTCGTTGAGTATATTCAAGGCAGAGATCGATAGATTTTTGGACTCTAGGGGAATCAAGGGATATGGAGGTCAGGCGGGAAAGTGGAGTTGAGGTCGTGATCAGCCATGATCTATGTATGAAAAAATTCAGTGAAATATGCTGCAGTTGGGAAAGAGCAACAGATTTCATTGCTGATGTGAATCCACAATCTGTGCTCCTTCAAGGGTGCAGTGGGATGTTGGGTGTGAGCTATTGCACAAAGCCGCTGAATTCACTGGGAATGAAGATGTGAGAGGTGCTCAAAAAATACAATGTGCTTGACTGTTGTAAATTTGAAGTAATTAAGGATTTTTGTGTGTGATGCACACTTGCAATACATGGCTATTACAGGATAGATTCAATGTCTTCTTTAAATATATGTAGAAAATAGCGGCTCTCCAGTGGCGTTGTTCAACAGTGGATTGATTAGAGTAAAGGAGTACAGTCGTGACAGCACCTGGAGAAACAGGATCTGATAGGCCCACACACTGCCACATATGGTATGTAGTTGATCAGTAGCAGAAACACGGTTTTCCCGCTCTCCACTTCCAGACGTTAGATGAATGGTAGCGTCCCCCACCCCCAAGCCCACCATCTCATGAGATTCCTGAAAAAGCACAGAACAAACAGGAATCTTGCTCGATCAAGATCTTTTGTGCTTCTTACAACAGAGCAAGTTGCCTTTACCACAGGGGAATATCACAAGTCGGAAGCTTTACAATAAATAAATGAAATTAGCATTCTCAGTTGTAATAGTATTTTGTTTGATGTCTTTGGTGCCACGCAAGTAGATATATAGAAATATGCCAAATATCGATATTTAGTGCACTCAAAATATAGTCAATTATTATATATTTTATTCTCAAATAGGGCACGTTATCCGAGAGGACTGGTCTCCCAGAAGGCTAGAGTGCAAAGCTCACCAATGCTCACCACCTCTGCAATTGTACTCAATATAATGACTAATTTGTGAGCTAGCACCAGAAAAAGGTTGTGAAATTGCATTTGTTGTTCAACCCAACTAGTTGAGTCATGTCCTTTCGGGAAAGAATCGTGTCACCCAATATTATCTATATCTCCCACCGGTCCTGCCCTACATAGTGGATAGGTAATGCTGTTAGGGCTCCTGCGGATCAGACATAAACACTGCCTTGACACGTGAAACCCCTATCCTGGGAACATATAAAATGTCTATATTTCTTTTTTTTCGCAACATGGTGCAGCCGTTGTAATTTTTTCTACCCACTTACCTCATCAGATCACTGTAAACTGACTGGTCTTGCAGCTGTAATCCCTGTTAAAAGTGAAGAAATCGTTCTTTTTATCTAACAGATTGGCCGAGATATGGAGCACAGCAAAAGGGAACTGAAATTACATTTTTTAAAACTGAAAGTGAATGTTTTGCAGGATTAAAAATAATAATTTCCCACCATGTAAGTGGAGTTTTCATCAAGTGGTTTCGGAGCTCTCTCCTGTACAAAATCAATTGGATGAAAAAAATTGTAAACATTTACATAAAGAATCCCTTGTAGTTGCTTCAGAATTAATGGTTAGCCCAACACCATATATGTCGAAATAAAAGTTAGAAGAGCTTGCTTACATTATCCATCCCACAAACAAAATTGCAGGATGTGAGTTTTCACTTTCAACGCCAGTTAATCGAACTCCCATTTGAAGCTCAGCCCGATTTTCGTTTCTGTTGTAAAATGGAAAATTCACCCCAATGTCTATCTAGCACCAGAGACATTTTTGGACTGTTGTATGACCCCAACTGTTCCGATAATGCACTGAGGCACGATCGCCTGCCACCCCTACCTTGTTCTGGTTAAATGTGACTCCAGTTTACTGCTACTACAGGAACACTGACTTCGATGGTTTTAAACAGGCATAGATTCCCTGTAGTTAACTGAGCTCACCAATATCGTAGAATATTAATAGAAATGTACCAGACTTTTGCTTTCTTGGAATATTTTCATAAGTCCCTGCTGAGTTCTCACCAACTGTAGCGGAGATGTCTGTGGCAATATCAAACATTTAATCAGCTTGAAAATACAATAATAGAATCATAGAATGATGCAGCACACAAGGAAGCCAATCGGCCCATCGTGTCTGTACCAGCTGTTTGAGCATGTTATCCAATTATTCCCATTCCACCACCCTTTTCCTGGAGCCCTGTCATTTTGCCCGTCAACTATTTATCCAATTCCCTTTCGAAAGTTACTATTGAATCTGCTTCCACCATCCATTCAGGCATTGCGTTCCAGATCATTACAAATCACTGCAGAAAAAAATCTCATCAGGCAGATTTCTCATTTGACAAGAAGCCTGAACCTTTGCCCTCTGGTTATTGACATTCTACCACTGGAACAGTTTATCCATATTCTCTCTAGCAAAATTCTTGATGATTTTGAACACCCATTTTTAATCTCAAGTTAGCCTTCTCAGCTTTAAGAACAACAATCCCAGCTTTTCTAGCGTCTCCACGGAACCAAAGTCCCGCATCCCTGCTACCATTCTATCAAACCTCCTCACCAACCTCTTCAAGCAATTGACATCATTCCTAAATCAATGAACAATTTTAGACGCAAATGGAATAAGACATTGTAAGAAGTTGCAACTTTATTTAATATCCTGCTTTATCTGTTTTTACGTGGATTCTTTGCTTATCAAACTAAAGGCTGCTGGGACATAAATTCTATTTTAGGATAAAATGGTACAGTTGGAGCCCACCAATTGTGGGGAGGAATTTTGACTTGGAGCGATGAAGTAAAATGAGTGAATGAAAGTCGGAAGCTCTTTTTACATTTCTCCATATAAATCCAGATATCACCTCTTATACGCTAAGGCAGAAGTACAAACTTAGCCTCAAAACTTCGTAATTTTAGTGGTAGTCGAGCTGACTGGCATTACAAATGGAACACCTAATGTGAAAACAAAATAAATGTTTTAGCTTCACGATAATTTTCATCACTTTGTCCATTGTGTAACTCAATACAACTCTATGAGCTCCTCAGCTGGTATAAGGAATATACAGGTCTTTGCATGCTGAGACCATCACATGGAAATGGAGTCAGGAACAGAGATGGGAACTTCAAGGATTTTCATTAAGATGTAATTTGCATATAGGTTTGTTTCCTTTCACCATTCCCATCTTAGTCATGCGTTGAAAGAGCTATACTGAACAAAACATTGTGCTAAACACGTGCTTATGTCTTTTAAGGGGATGCTACATAAACATATGAGCGAGAAGGGAATAGTGAGTTATGCTGATAGAGTTAGATGAGGAAGGCTGGGAGGAAGCTCGAGTGGAGCACAAATGCCTGCACGGACTTATTTCGTCAAATGGCCTTTTCTGTCCTGTATATTCTTTGTAATCCTATGCATTTTTTTCCAAAGTAGCATTAAGCATGTTATGCAATTACTTAATTTGGAAACCACGCAACAGGGGTCGTTGCATTAACTTATCTTCATTTAGGTTCAAGCATAACGCTTCAAAATCTTTATATGTGTTTAATTAAATTACTTTTAAATCAAGAAGAACTGTTAAAACCTTAATTGGCACAGCAGCTTGGAAATGCTGAAGTATTTCACTTACTTTTTACGGTTGAATTAATGTTCGCAGCATTTGCCCCTGCATTCGCTCATTCATCCTAAATAAATTTTGTGCAACAGACCAAAATGTGAACTTTTAGGATGACATTTTATTTCAATCATTCATTAAATATGATCTGCAACAGAAATTCTAATTTCTCAGAACCAGTTATTAATGAAAACTGTTTTTCTGACCGGAAACAAGAAATGTCATGCATACAGGTCGATCTCCACGTCAGGATTCAAGACTTCACGTCAAGCCCGCTAGAGCAAGTAATTTGATCAGGACATGGAGTTATTATTCAGCTTACCAGTACAAAGTCTAACAGATTGTCATTATTTTAACCTATCATGTATATTATTGTTTATACTCAAATATTAAAACTTGGGGCTATTTGGGAAGCAGATTAAAGTTGGTGGAAGCCTAAATATTTCTCTGTACTACAGTTTGAGTGCTTGGGAGACGCAAAACTGAGGCACTGCAAAATCAATAACGGAGGAAGCGTGTAATTACAGCTTGAGACATTTGCATAGACATGTTTCAATCAATCCGAAAACAAATCAATTAATATTAAACATGGAAACATGCCTTATCACTACATACATTTGAAGTGTGATATAGAAATATTTGGAAACAACTTTTTTCTAAACCTACTTTAATTCAATCTACTGGGCTTTGGACAAATCTATTCAAGATGTTGGTAAAAGCTGAATACTATATTTACCCAGCTGCTTTCCTTTTGACCAACCATGCAGTGATCCCGCTGATCAAACACACCATAAGAGCAGCAATCACTATCCCTGCTATGGCGCCACTGCTTTTGTTATTGTCGCCATTGGCTTGATCTGAAAAATGCAAACAGACAAAATAATGAACGTTATTATCACACGCGAGAGACAATTGCAATTTGGTAGCAATATGTAATTGCAAGAGAAATATATAGTTCAGATTTTATTTGCATAGTGTTTGAATGGTTTGAAGTTTCAATTGCTGCAAAAAATAAAAGAGGCCAATGGTTGCAACTTACTTTATTAATTTTATCACTTTTAAATAAAACTCTGTGCAACTCCATGGTCGACAAGCTGGTTCAGGTACTATGCCATTGGTCCCACCATACATTTATAGTTACCCACAAGAGCACACTTGTTAATTGTAAAAACTGGTGATTGGGGAGCGACTGCCAGTTACACAACATTACTGATTATCCGTTCCAATAATTGAATGGAAAATCGGTGATAAATGGTAGATTCTTGATGAGATTCAGGAACTGAGTGATGTTGGGTTGCAGCTGCATGATTCATAAAAGCAGGACTACAACTGGCAACTCCGCAACAAGGACAAGTAGAATTCTGGCTTTTGTGTATACGAGTGTATTGAATACAAAAATGAAGGAGGTGATGATGAGTCTGCACAATACATCCGTCGAGCCACAGATAGAGTATTGTGTGCAGTTTTGGCTTTCAGTAGGATGCCAGCGATGAGAGGATATGAATGAGACGAGGGCTCAAAAACGAAATAGTTTTCACTGCAACAGCGAAGTTTAAGAGAAGATACCATAGAAATGCTTAACATTGTGAAATCCAAATCAAATCAAAACAAATCAACATTTATTGTCATTGTTAGTGCACAAGTGCAGTACAACGAAATGTAGGCTTGCGGATCCCGAGAGTGTACATTTAGATTAAGACATTTAACCATTCAACATACATTTGGCTTGTAGCATATTAACATAAACATAACCATAATAAAGTGCATTGGCAGATGTGCAGGCTTTAGCGTTTATTTGTGGAGTTCAGTAGGATGACAGCCCTGGGAAAGAAGCTGTTCCTAAATCTGGTCATACGGGTGTGAATGCATCTGTAGCGTCTCCCAGATGGCAGGAGGGTGAACAGACTGTGGCTGGGCTGGGTAGGGTCTTTGATGATGGACCGTGACCTCCGTAGACAGCGTTTCTGGTATATGTGCTCTATGGTCGGTAGCCAGGTGCCAGTAATGCGTCGGGCAGTTTTGACTACCCGCTGCAGGGCTTTCTGGTCATAGTAGCTACAGCTGCCATACCATACTGTGATACAGTTTGTCAGGATGCTCTCTATAGTGCAGCGGTAGACGTTAGAGAGGATCAGGGGTGACAGGTTACATCCCTTCAGCCTCCTTAGGAAATATAGGCGCTGCTGGGCCTTCTTCACCAGAGAGGAGGTGTTGAGGGACCAGGAGAGGTCTTCCATGATGTGCAACTAGGGAAAGACTGTTGTCACTGGTCTGTAAACCAGTAAAAGGTGCACAAATCTTGGCTTCATGCTAGAAACACAAAAGGGGAGTTGATAACTTAATGTTCATGCAGTGCTGTTAGGTAGGGAGTTCCAGGATTTTGACCCAGCTATGATGAAGTATCGGTGATATAATTCTAAGTCAGGGTAGTGTGTGACTTGGAGGGGAACCTGGAGGTGGTAGTTTTCCCATGCGCCTGCTGCCCTTGTCCTTCCAGGTGGAAGAGGTCACGGGTTTGGGAGGTGCTGCTGAAGAAGCCTTGGCGAGTTGCTGCAGAGCATCTTGTAGATGGTACACACTGCAGCCGTGATGTGCCGGTGGTGGAGTGAGTAAATTTTTAAGTTGTTGGATTGGTTGCCAATCAAGTGGGCAGCTTGAAGATCACCTCTCATTCATCTAAACCTCACTGAGTATAGGCCCAACCTGCTCAACCTTTCCTGATATGTCTACCCCTTCATCTCAGGAATCAAATTAGTAATCCTTCTCTGGACTCCCTCAAATACAAGTATATCCTTCCTTAAATAAGGAATCAAAAACTCTATGAAGTACTCCAGGTGTGGTCTCACCAACGCCCTGTACAATTGTAGCAAGGCTTCCCTACTTTTATACTCCATCCCCCTTGAAATAAGGACCAACATTCCATTTGCCTTCTTAATTACTTGCTGTACCTGCATGGTAACTTTTTGTGTTTCATGAACGAGGACATCCAGATCCCTCTGTACCATAGCACTTTACAGTCTCCCTCCATTTAAATAATACTTTGCTTTTTCATATTTCCTACCAAATTGGATAACCTCACAATTTCCCATGTTATCTTGCATCTGCCAAATTTTTGCCCACTCATTTAACCTATATATATATCTCTTTTCTGACAGTTTGTGTTCTCCTCGCAACTTGCTTTATATCATCAGCAAATTTGCCTACAATTTGTTTATGATATTATTAACCTGACAATATATTTCTCACCATGATTGGATCTTATTCAGTCAATATTGTAAATTGGTCCTATCTTTAACAGACTGGTCACATTCTGCCATTCGAATAGGCCAGCTGGGACTGATACGGTTGAACAACAAAATGTAAGAGCTTTCCCAATTTCTACCCACAGAGGGTAATAATGAACATTTCTGATCCATCTGCAAGGAATTCAAGAACATGTCGCTTTTGTATAACTAAAATAATCACTAATATGTAAAACAAACTAATCCTTTTGGCACCAAGCCTACTTACAATTAATTTGCAGGATGGTATATCCAGAATCGCTGCTATAATTATTGCTGGCATAACATTTATATGTTCCTGAATCATTTCTGTTAACTCTGATTATAGTCAGTGTTACATTGTCTGGTGAAGTTATTATTCTGTCATTATCCTGGACAGCTCGGTTAGCCTTAAACCAAATCCGTGACTGTACAAAGCCCGAAGCGTGACAAGTCATTAAAATGGTATCAATGTTTTCTACTGGATTTGAATTGTTGGTGTTAGAAACTGGTTCTGTAAATTCAATTAAAAGGGAAAGGCAGTTACATCATTTTCGACAAAAGCTGTAACAAAACGCTAATTAAGTAATTTCACATGTAAACATCAAGAGGGTAAAATTCAAATTGGGTGTAGGTGCACAAGTGGCGGTATCACATCTGTCTCCACTTATATGCCCCGTCCGAAATTGAAGTCAATAGAGCGGATTATTGGAAGGGACAAATAACACATGGCAGATGCAATACTATCCATTTTGTGTCCATATCCAATTACTTTTGAAAATTCCTACTGAATCTGCTTTCACCACCCTTTAAGGCAGTGCATTCCAGATCATTAAAACTCTCTGTGTAAGAATAATTATCATCTCCGCCAGTTCATTTGCCAATTATCGTAATCTGTGTCCTGTGGTTACAGTCCCACCTGCCAGTGGGGGCAGTTTCTCCCCATCAACTCTATCAAAGCCCCTCATAATTATGAAGCCTCTGTAAAGCTTCCCCTTAACCTACTCCGCCTGAAGGAGAACAATCTCAACTTCTCTCGTCTCTCCCCATAAGTGAAGCATCTCATCCCTGGTATCATTCTGCTTAATCACCTCTGCAACTTCTGCAAGGCCTTGACATTCTTATTAAAGTGGGGTGCCTTAAATTAGAATATAAATGCAAGTTAAAAGTACTGAACGTAGGAAGGCCACTAATGGTTGATTTATGTACTGCATGAAAGCTGCTGAAAATTGATAATGATGTATTTAAAACAGATCTAGGAATCCTAGTCGACCTGAAGCTCTAATCATTGAAGATCAGCAATCACAATGCGAAGAGAATGCTGACACGTATACACAGAACAATGCAGTACAAATCAGAAAAAGACATGCCCTCATGGTACAGTGCTCTGATCAGAGCACTCCTCGAGAAACTGTGTGCAGTTCTGTAAACTTGAGACAAGGGGCGCATTCAACTATGAGAGGCAGAGCAGAGATAATCAATGCATGTTATGGGGCTGAGCCATGGTCGAAGCAATGACGAAACTTATACTTTCCACCTTAAAAGAAGGGATTTAAAAGTGATCTTAATGGGCATAGAAAATAACAAAGTGTATGTAAAAGATATATCCAGAAAGTACTTCAAATTAAACTGAGTAGGAAAACTGGACACGGGTCCGAAGGGTTAAAGGCTAATTGAGAACCAATATCAGGAATTTCTTAATTCTATGATCTGTGTAGGAGTATATCAGTCAATATCCTCTGATGTTCTGAAATTATGCATCTTACACAACTGCTCATCAGTTGTCAGATCATTTTCTTGATGGATAAGGAGAGAGAGAGAAAGAGAGCGAGAGAGAGGATAAACAGACAATATGTAATATCAAAAAACGGCTGAGTGCACAGGATACAGCAAAGTCTATGAGCCCTGACAACATCCCAGCTGCAGTGCTGAAGACTTGTACTCCAAAAATAGCTGCGCCTGTAGCCAAGCTGTTCCTGTACAGCTGCAAAACTGGCATCAACCTGACAAAATGAAAAATTGACCAGGTATGTCCTGTCCACAAAAAGCAGGACAAATCCAATCCGGTAAATTACCGCCCCATCAGTTTACTCTCAATTATCAGCAAAGTGATGGAATGGTTCGTCAACAGTGCTATCAAGCAGCACTTATTCACCAATAACCTGCTCACCCATGCACAGTTTGTATTCCGCCCGTACCACTTGGCTCAAGGCCTCTGTACTGCCTTGGTCTAAACACGGACAAAAGATTTGAATTGCAGAGGTGAGGTGAGAGTGATTGCTCTTGATATTTCAACTCTATTTGATCAACTGTGGCATCAAGGATCCCTCGTAAAATTGAAGTCAATGCTAATCGGGGGAAAAAGCTAAGTTGTCTCGAGTCATACCTAGCATGATGGAAAAAGATTGAAGGAGGCCAATAATCTTAGCCACAGCAGATTGCAGCAGGAGATATTCAGAGCAGTATCCTAGGGCCAAGCATTTTCAGTTGCTGCATCAATGATCTTCTCTCCATCATAAGGTCAGAAGTGTGAATGTTCGCTGATGATTGTGCAGTGTTCAGTTCCATTCACAATTCCTCAGATAATGTAACAGTTCATGCCCACATGCAGCAAGAATTGGACAACATTTATGCACGGCCTGATAAGTGGCAATTAATACTCACGCTACATAAGTGCCAGGCAATGGCCATCTCCCAAAACAGATAATCTAACCACCTCCCCTTAACACCCAACGGCATTACCATCGCCCAATCCCTAACCATTAACATCCTGGGGGTCACCATTGACCAGAAACTTAACTGGAACAGCCACATAAATACTGTGGCTACAAGAGAAGGTCAGAGACCCTGGGTATTCGGCAGCCAGTGACTCACCTGCTGCCTGCCCAAAGCCATCCCACCAACATCAATGCACTAGTCAGGAGTTTGATGGAATACTCTCCACTTGCCTGGATGAGTGCAGCTCCAACAACATTCAAGAAGCTCGAAACCATCCAGGAGAAAGCAGCAGCTTGATTGGCACCCCATTCACCGCCTGAAACATTCACTCTTTCCACCACCGTGGCTGCAGTTTGTACCATCTAAAAGATACACTCCAGCAACTCGCCAAGACCTCTTCGATTGCACAACCCAAAGCCACCACCTTTACGAGCTGGAAGGATAAGGGCAACAGCCGCATAACCACACCACCATCCCCAAGCTCCAATCGAAGTCGAACTCCTGACTTGGAAATGTATTGCCGCTCCTTCACCATCGCTGGGACAAAATGCTGGAGCCCTCCCTAACAGCACTGTGGGAGTACTTTCAACACATGGACTGTTCAAGAAGATGGCTCATCTCCACCTTCTTAAGAGCAATTAGGGATGGGCAATAAATGCTGGCCTTGCAAACAAAGCACACATCCCGTGAATGGAAAAAAATAAGTTAGATAGTTATATATGTAGGCATGTGGGCAGATTGATAGATAGGCGGACAGGCAGTGAGACAAACGGACAGACAGACAGAAGCAGTCTCGACATAATTTATCATCCATAACTAAACGGTTTGAATAAGTCTCAAAGTATACAAAGTATATATAAAGAGAGAAGGTAGTCATTTAATGCTGATTTCTTGTGAGCTGGACTGGGAGATTCACAACCACTCTCCCATCTGCAAACTTGCTTCCCTCACCAACAACAATTAATTTTACATTAATCTCTGGATCGCCAGTCAATAGCAATTAACCTTTGTAGGCTTAAAGGCACAGGCCTGGTTCAACATAGTTTCACCCTAGCAGAGGTGATATACATTGTGCATTATATGGTGTAGTGCATCTGCTGTTCAAAAGAAAGATATTCACCTGGAATTTTTGATTGGTTATGATGGAGAACTGTCATCGTTCACCATTATAACCACTGTGAATCAGGCTGCGAATTCTGGATTTAGCACATGCGCATCTAAATGCAGAAATCCTGAAGTTGCAGTCAGTCATTCACTGCCCGACACTGGCTGCGCTGTGGAACGCCCACCCCCCATATCCTGCAATCAGTGTAATAATTGAAATCAGGGCAACTGCCGAAAATTTGTATTTTCCACGCTAATATCGCTTTTAAGTACTCCATTAAATGTTTAGCATTGTTGGAAAATGTACAATTGGGGTTTTAACAGCATAGTGATTGCTAAATAACCGTCCTAGCCCTGATAACTATTTTTTTTCATTTGTAGACAGGCAAATTTCTCCATTAGGATAAAAATTGTTTTTTTTACAAACTATAGATTTTTTTAAAGTTTGTTCATGATATTTCAGTTTCTACATTATCTCCATGTGAAAGTCGCACTCTTTATTTCACTCTCTGTCACATATTTTAAAGTGTGGATAAAAGTTGCTTTTCATTTTCTGGTTTGTGGTCTGTGAGTATTCTTCAATGCGACTGCCTGTTTAGACAGCTTGTTGAAGTCACAGCAGCTCTGCAATGGGGATTCCCATTACACAGAGCTACAATGAATTACCTAACATAAGAACATAACACATAAGAGCAGGAATAGGCCATTTGGCATTTCGAGCCTGCTCCGAACTATTCCCATATCCCTTGATGCCGTTTATATTCAAAAATTTATCGATTTCTGTCTTCAAAACATTCAACGACTGAGCCTTCACAGCCCTCTGAGGTAAAGGATTCCAAAAATTCACCACCCACCGAGTGAAGAAATTGCTCCTGATCTCAGCCCTAAATGGCCGACCCCTTATTCTGAGACTGTGACCCCTGGTTCTCGACTCCCCAGCCAGGGGGAACATCCTCCCTGCCTCTACCCTGTCAAGCCCTGTAAGAATGTTGTATGATTCAATGAGACCACCTCTCATTCTTCTAATCTCTAGAGAATATAGGCCTATTCTACACAATCTCTCCTCATAAGACAATGCCCCCATCCCAGGAATCAGTCTAGTAAACCTTCGTTGCACTCCGTCAATGGCAAGTATATCCTTCCTTAGGTAAGGAGACCAAAACTGTCCACAATTGCACGCCGAGAATGGCAGACACCTCACCAAAGATATCTCCAGATTTATTTGGAACGTTTCATCGGAGCCAGCTGCAATCATCTTTGCTTCGCCTCTGACTGCAAGTTGCGGGCTATTGCATATTTCTAACAAAGCATAAAGATGAAGGTGCAGCGCAATGTCCTGCAAACATCCTGAACTTTGCGCTAAGTATTTATTGAACATTGGTTACAATATAGCAGGCGCGCAAAATAGAATAGCAATAGATCATATTTTATGAACTGTGAATAATCCTTGTCGGACCAGGTGTCCAAATGCTAAAAGCACCATATTTATAAATTGGCCCAGAAATTCGGGTCAGATGCTTCCCTCAGGTGCAAGCCTTCGACCAGCACTTACCTTGCGTGCCGGCTGTTAAGCTGTGGGCCCGCGTGGTATTCCAATCCTGGGCCTCCGCCAACTGCCGGCACGCAGTGCTTGCATCTCCCAGGGGCACAGGTAGTTCGAAGTGTCCCCTGCGATCACGAGGGCCATGGAGCTCCATTGGTAGCAGGGAATGCTTCATTCATAAGTTTGACAGGAATAGCTGTCAAACCTATAATTGCTATAAGCCCCAAAAGATCATTAAAACCTCAAATAATTTTTTTTTAAAACATCAATTTTTTAAAATAAACTATAAATTACATGAAATAACTATTTTAAACGATAATTTAATTTTATTAAAAAATTAATTACATTTTCTGATGGGGCTAACAATAAGCTTACCTTTCTTTAAAGTATTTGAAAATAATAAACCTGTGGAAAAAATGTTTTAATTTTAATTAATTCACCACTTACCTTGTTAAAAGCAGGCCTTGCAGCTGCTTTTTAAAAGTGTAACTGCTGGAGACTTAACCTCCTGGAAATATCTGGAGAAAAACGTAAGTTCAATGCGCACGCACTGCCAATCTGGCGCACGCATTCGACCTCTGAACCCCTTCTTTCAGGGAAATGGAAGTGCTGGTTTCTCGTGATTGTGCGGTGCATGCGCGAAACCAGCACTTTCATTGGGCCTACGCGTGTGTACCCCATACGTACTCACCCGTGGAGACCCGAATTTCTGGGCCATTGTGTTTTGCATTTGTCCAATGCCAAGTGGCCCTGCTCCCTGTCCCTGTTAGTTCCACTGCAGCTCTGAGAAAGAAAGTCAGGCTGGAACTCAATAATTCGGTACAATCAGCCAATCGGAGGCAAACAAAAGAAAGTTGCATATTCGGGTCTCCACGGGTGAGTCCGCATGGGGTACTGACCCATAGACCCAATGGAAGTGCTGTTTTCCTGCATGCACTGCACTTACGCGGGAAACCGACACTTCCAGTCCCCTGAAAGCAGGGGTTCAGATGTCAAATGCGTACGTGGGGGATGCTGCGCGTGCGCATCGAACTTCGTTTTTTTTCTCAGGTTTTCCCGGGATGGTGAGTCTGCACGAGTTAGCAACGTAAGGTAAGTGGTGTATTAATTAATATTAAAACATTTTTTCCAGAGGTTTATTATTTTTAAATAACTTAAAGCAAGGTAAGTTTATTTTTAGCCCCGTTAGAAATTAAAATTATTTTTTTCAAAAATTTAAATTATTGTTTAAAATAGTTATTTCATTTAATTTATAGTTTATTATTTTAAAAAAGTGATTTAAAAAATAAATTAATTGAAGAATTAGTGATGTTTTGTAAGAAGAAGGGGTTTGTAGTATTTCTAAGTTTGACAGCACTTCTTGTCAGACTTAAGAATGGAGCATTCCCTGCTCCGATTGGCTGCCCATGGCCCACGTGATCCCAGGGGCCACATCGAACTAACTGCGCCCCTGGGATATGCAAGCAATGCGCGCCGGCAGTTGGAGGAGGCCCAGGATTGGAATCCCACGCGGGCCCACAGCTCAACGGCCGGCGCGCTAGGTAAGTGCAGGTCGGAGGCTTGGAACCGCGGGAAGCCCCCGACCCGAATTTCTGGGCCAATACATATGTAACTTACATCGAGTGTACAGCACAGAAATAGGCCATTCGGCCCAACTGGTCAATGTTGCTGTTTAGGTTCCACATGAGCCTCCTCCCACCCTTCTTCATCTCACCCCCTCAACATAACCTTCTATCCCTTTCTCCCTCGTGTGGCTATCCAGCTTCCTCTTAAATGTAACTATGCTATTGGTCTCAACTGCTCCTTGTGGTAGCGACTTCCACATTCTTACGGCTCTCTGGTAAGGAAGTTATTGTTTAAACTGCTTATTGATGAAAATCGCCTGACTAATATGCTTCCTTGTTGAGACAGCGAGATTATTGTGGCTGCAAGGGAATTTCTGTGATTCGCTGCCCACGAATGCTGCACGATCTACAGAAGTTTTACAGGTATTTTCATCAGTTTTATGCGCAAAGTGGCTTTTCAGCTTAGTTGCTTTATGAAAGCTTCAATGTGAATCTCTGTTCCGCTTTTAACTTCATTCGGCTTTGAAATATCTGCAGCAAAATGTTGCACAATCCATATTTGCATATGTTTAATTGCATTGAATTATGTCAATTAACCATTTATTTGAAAATATATCTTCAGCTTTGCAACAATGCCACGTGAAACATTACCTCCTGGTTTTGTTTAGGGTGCTGATTGATCCACTGTGCATTTGCAGCACTTTCTTGTTGCGTGTAAGAACAGATTTTGGTGAGCAATACTGTGGGGTGACAGCGAACACATTTTATTCCTGGTAAAGTAACATTGTAGGATAAGAATGCTCATGACTCGTCTATATAAATCAACATTTCGATATTAAAAAATCGACAGCAAACAGCTTATTAGCTACATTGTGGCACGGCGATAGTGATGCTGGTTGCAGAGTTTATTCTATTTCAGTTTTGCCCCGAAACTGTCTATGTACCTCGTGATGAATGACTTGTGACATGAGAACAATGAAATCGTTTAGAAACAATTCTCTTCTCCAGAAAACCTTTCACTTACCAAGTACAAGCAGAATGATGGTTGCTGATGCTTGCAAGGTCCCGGTGATTGGATTCAAGGTAACAGTGCACTGTCCACTGTCCGCAGCTGTCACTGACTTCAGCAGGAGCGATCCGTTCGGGAGGAATAACTCAGCCCGTGGTCTGTATTCATTACTTATATCACCCTCTGTACCGAGCCACCCAGCGATATTTGACACCCCGAAGTCCCAGTTCCCTCTCCTCAGCTCATCTGGCTGCCGCACTGAAAAAAATACGTTGCCTACGACGGTCTCATTTATCCGACTGTTTTCTTTATGTACAGTAAAACCCTAGGGCTCAACTGGGGAAAGAAAATCAAATTGAGGAGGAAGTAAAGTGAAACACACAAACTTGACACAATGTATACGTTTCTTAAGTGAGACTAACGTCATCTCTTGTATTTTAATCTGATTTTCTATGACAATCGCTTGCTGTCATGTTTTTCTAATCACTAAAAGAAAGGATCCGAGAAACTGATCCTCACACGCAGATATAAATAAGCAAACAGCTACAGTGGTAAATGGCAGTGGCTCCATCCTGAGAGAGCAGCGCCAGTCCCTGTTACACTCGGTGACTGACCCACTGTACATGGTCTACAGAACAGATCAGTTGACGCATTTACTGAAGTGGCAATGCTGATTGGACCGAGTGGTGTTCACATGACTGGAAACTCTTTCCACTGACTCCAATCTAAATGATACATATTAATAGAAATTATTGGCAATGTACAGGAAATGGGCGGAAGAGTCGGGTTAACTTCAAGTGCACAGATCTTTGCTCAGAAATTAAACATTATTCGCTCTTTTATTATATGGAATGCACTCCTGGAATGGGTGGTGGAAGCAAATTCAATCGTAACCTTCCAAAGGGAATTGGATCAACACTTGAACAGGCAAAGAAACAGGGCTATGTTCAAAGATCAGGGGAGTGAGACTAATTGGATAGCTCTTTCAAGGAGTACGGCCGAATTGCCTCCTTCTGTGCTGTATGATCCTCTGATTATTTTTGAGACACTGAAAGGCCTGCTGTGTATTTATAAACATTTGCTGTTTATATTTCAGATATTCAGTTTTCCTGTCCCTTCAGAGGTATCTAACACAGCTCAATATTATCTAGCAGAGAGAGAATAAAAATATCCCCAAATTATGGAGAGTGGGTAATTCCTGGTAGTTTGCAAAATCTGAAGTCAGGGGTTATCAGAAAAATACAATAGATTCTTTGATCTAAATTTTCGCCATTTAACGTGTAACTAGACTCGACTATTCCAATGTACTCCTGGCTGGCCTCCCACATTCCACTCTAAGTAAACTTGAGGTCATCCAAAATTCGGCTGCCCATGTCCTAATTCGCACCAAGTCCCGTTTGCCCATCACCCCTGTGCTCACGGACCAACTTTGGCTCCCGGTTAAGCAGCGCCACGATTTCAAAATTGTCATCCTTGTTTTCAAATCTCTCCATGGCCTCGCCCATTCCTATTTCTGTAATCCCCTTCAGCCCCACAACCCCCCACACCCCAGCAAGATATCTGTGCTCCTCTAAATCTGCTCTCTTGAGGATCACTGATTATAATCGCTCGACAATTGGTGGTCAGGCCTTCTGTTGCCTAAGCCCTAAGCCCTGGAATTTGCTACCTATACCTGTCCTCCTCGAAAACTCTCTTTCCTTCTTTAAGACGCTCCTAAAATCCTACCTCATTGAACAAGCTTTTGGTCGTCTGCCCTAATTTAATCTTATATGGATCGGTGTCCAATTTTTTGTCTTAAAATATTGCTGTGAGCGCATTGAGCCAGAAATTCGTTTCGGAGGCTTCCCGCGGGTGCAAGCCCCCGACCTGCACTTACCTCGTGTGCCAGCCTTTGTGCTGTGGGCCCGCGTGGGATTCCAATCCTGGGCCTGCTCCAACTGCTGGCGAGCAGTGCTTCCGTATCTCAGGGGTGCATTTAGTTCAAAGCGTCCCCTGGGATCACGTGGGCCATGGAGAGCCAATCGGAGCTGTGAATCTCTATTCATATATTTGACATGAATAGAGATCGGTCCCAAAACCTAACTAAAACTTCAAATACATTTTTAAAAAAATAACATTTTTAAAATAACTATAAATTACATAAAAAAACTATTTTAAACAAATACTTACATTTTTGAAAAAATTAATTACAGTTTTTAACGGGGATAAAAATAAACTTACCTTTCTTTAAAGTATTTAAAAATAATAAACCTGTGGAAAAAAATGTGTTAATTTTTATTTAATTCACCACTTAACTTGTTAAAAGCAGGCCTTGCAACTGCTTTTTAAAAGCGTAGTTGCTGGAGACTTACCCTCCCGGAGAAACCTGCAAAAAAAAAAGTAAGTTCCAGGCATACGCGCTGCCTCTCCCGTGCATGCGTTTGACCTGTGAACCCCTTCCTGTAAGGGAACGGGAGTTCCGGTTTCCCGCGCATGTGCAGTGCAAGCACGAACCCAGCACTTTTGTTGGCCCTACGCGTGAGTACTCAGCGCGTACTCAGCCGTGGGGAACCAAAATTCTGGCCCAATATGTTAAAGGCACTATATAAATACAAGTTGATGTTGTTGTTGTTGCTGTAACTAGCCGACCTCCCACAGCGTTGCTGATCAAGACTGCAGTCTTCAAGTGAAGCAAGGTTCGAGGGTAGCATAGAATTCGACATGGGCATAAGCACAATTCAGTTTCTGTTTGAACGTTATAGATTTTGTCCTTCATTTTATGTAATAATTTGATATCGGCATCATTTTAGAAAAAAAATCTTACTTTCCCATGTGCTCCCTGTCTACAAAACCTTACTTCCTATTGGCACTCGTCCTGTCACACTTTTGTGTCAATGTTTTTACCATTATAAATTTCCATGCTCAGATTCATAATGGAAATTGCCCATGTAAATTTGGCACCGTATTACTGGACTATCTGATCAGTCAGATGGTTTTGCCCATAAATCGCTCAAGATGAATTCTGAAGAAAAGTATTTTGATCGGCTGCTTTATGTCGCAGCAGTTCCATCAAGGGGATTACCACTAAGTTCCGTTGTATTGAATTCAATGTCGGAAAACCGGAAGTTCCCGACACAAGGATTATGAGATGGTTGTGTGGAGCATACTTTGGAGCGAGCAGCGAAAACTTTCACTTTTAGGGCCTCTGTTTTAAGCGAGAGGTACCTCTTCCCAATATATTTGTCCAGTCACTCCTCTCTCATGTCATTTATTTGCCTAGGTTGTCTGCTATCAGGCTCTGTTCCTTAACTATATTTATATTCTTGTTGTGTCCGTGTGTTGATAGAGACACTGAAGACAGGAGTTGGTTTCACAGGTGTTTACTAAACAAAGCCTGGAGGGGAACTAACTGATACAACACAATATACAGGCTTATATAGCCCGAGTGGCCATTACCGGCATTACAGTACACATGGGGTGCTTAAAGGCACATACACTACAATTCCTCCCCTTTTAGCCAAACAGTACATAATATTTTAAGTAATTATTAATTACATGTTACAAGAAAAGTAATCTACACATTGTTGCAGTTAATTAATTATAAGTCAGTCCCTCTGGAGGCTTCCTGGCTCAGTCTGGATAACGCCTCGGTGGTGTAGTAGTTTCTGGTGGTGTAGTAGTTTCTTATGGCAAGGCTGATTCGGCTTGAATGCCAGTGTCGGGTTCATCGGGTTCCAGTATCACCGGATCGGAGGTAAATATGGGTATCTCTACTTCATCGTTAGGCGTATAGAGTTGTGGTGTAGGTTGTCCCTTTTCAGATGACACTATGATTTGGTCAGCATGGCGTCTTATTATGCTTTCTCCGATGTCCACGGTATACATCAGCGGTCCTAGTCGTGTGCAGATAGTTCCAGGCTGCCATTTCTCGGTACAGTAGTCCCGGGCCAAAACTTGTTGACCAATCTGGAAGGTTCTAGTTGGCCTTTCATTCATGCCTTGAAATTGCCGGTTCTCCACGTCCCCATCTTAGGCTTCTATTGAAGAACATCATGGCAGGAGTTTGGTTTGTAACCATATGTGTTGCATTCCTGTATGCGAACAAGAAGTTATCCACGTTGTGCTGAAGTTTTATGTCTTCATTACCCATGGCTTTTACGGCCTTCTTGAAGGTCTGGACAAACCTTTAAGCCAATCCATTGGTGGCGGGATGGTATGGTGCGGACGTGTAGTGCTTAACCCCATTGTTTTTTAAGAAGTTCCTGAATTCTTCGGACACAAATTGCGGCCCATTATCAGAACAGATCTGTTCCGGCAGCCCATTCCTGGCAAATATGGTCCTTAATACTGTGATGGTTTTTTCCGTGGTGGTGAAGGACATCTTTATTACCTCTGGCCACTTGGAGTGTGCATCAACTGTGATTAAGAACATTGAGTCCATAAATGGACCAGCAAAGTCGATGTGTACCCTTTGCCAGGGAGATGAGGGCCACTCCCATGGATGTAGAGGGGCTTGTGGTGGAGCGTTTTGGACCTTCTGGCATCCTAGGCAGCTCTTGGTCATTTCTTCGATGTCCCCATCGATACCTGGCCACCATACAAACGCCCTGGCTAGGTTCTTCATTTTCACTCCACCCAGATGCCCCTCGTGAAGCTCCTTTAGAACTTTATCCTGGAGTTTGGGTGGAATCACCACTGGATCCACACATCAAGGTTCCTTGGCACACTGACAGCTGTTCTCTTCTTTGCGAGAATGCTGGCAACAGTGGTTCGCCATGTGCTGGCCATCCCTTCACTGTTAAATTGCAGACTCGTGAGAGAGTCGGGTCATTTCTAGTTTCCCTTTCAATGGCAGAATTTGTTACTGGTAGACATTCGACTATGGTAGAGTGGAAAATCTCCACTGGGTCTACGGTAGGTACTTCTTCTACCGTTGGCAATGGTAGGCACGATAACCTGTCAGCATTCCCATGCTGTTTTGATCCTTTGTATTCTATGTTGTATTGGTGTGCCCCTAGAAAAAGGGACCACCTCTGTAGCCTTTGCGCTGTCATAATGGGAACACCCTTTTTAGGGTTGAATATGGAGATGAGGGGTTGATGGTCAGTCAACAAGGTAAATTTTTGTCCATGTAGGTAATGGTTGAATTTCTTCACTCCCCATACCAGGCTGAGTGCTTCCCTGTCGATTTGGGCATAGTTACGCTCAGCTGAGTTCAATGAGCGTGATGCAAAAGCTATCGGCCGTTCCGAGCCATCAGGGAATTTATGCGATAATACTGCTCCTACGCCGTAAGGGGATGCATCGCACGCCAGTCTGATTGGCAGTGATGGGTTGTAATGAGCCAAAACTTCTTTGGACGTGATTAAGTCTTTGCATTTATGGAAGGCACGTTTACAGTCTTCGCTCCATTTCCAAATTACTCCTGTTTGTAGCAGCTCTTTAAGAGGGTGTAGAAGAGTTGATAAGTTTGGTAAAAATTTATGATAGCAATTTATTAATCCCAGGAACGACCGTAATTGTGAAACATTTTCAGGTGCTGGGGCTTTTATGACCGCTTCAATTTTTTCAGGTGACTTATGCAACCCTTCCTTATTAATTATGTGGCCACAATATGACATTTGATTTTGGAAAAATTCGCACTTGGGGCGATTTGCTCGCAGGCCCCGTTCTCTCAGCCTAGTGAGCACCTGCTCCAAATTGGCAAGGTGCTCGTTGTCGTTTCCTCCTGTTACAAGCATGTCGTCTAGGTAGCATTGAGTCCCCGGAATCCCTTGGAGGACTTGCTCCATAGCTCTTTGCCAGATAGCTGGAGCGGATGCTACTCCGATAACCAGTCGATTGTACTGGTACAGACCTTTGTGTGTATTTATCGTGAGATATTTTTTAGAGGCCTCTTCAACCTCCACCTGTAGATATGCCTGTGCCAAGTCAATTTTGGTGAAACATTTCCCTCCGGATAGTGAGGCGAAAATATCTTCTATCCTCAGAAGAGGATACTGTACTGTGTCAAGGACCGGGTTTACAGTCACCTTGAAGTCTCCACAGATGCGAATTTTTCTCTGTTCTTCAGATTTATCATTATTCAATGCTTTCTTCATGACTGGGACGATGGGTGTTGCCCACTCGCTCCAATCTATTTTGGATAATACGCCTGCCTTTTCCAAATTTTCCAGCTCTGCCTCGACTGATGGACGAATTGCGTATGGCACCGGTCTTGCCTTAAAAAACTTGGGAATTGCTGCATCTTCCACTTTTATTGAGGCAGTGATGCCTTTCAAGGTTCCTAGTTTCTCTTGAAACACTTCTTTGGCGTTGGCCAAGATGTCTTTTAATCGCTCAGGTATGACGTCATCGTCGTTTTTTTTCTTACTGGTCACTGTCAGTGCCTGAATGGAGTGCCAGTCTAAACGTATTTTCCTGATCCATTCACGTCCCAACAGCAGTGGACCACCATCTTGTAGAATGTATAAATACAACTTTTGTATTTCCTTGAGTTTGTATACAACAGGCACTCTTATTTTTCCTTTGGGGTATACTTTCTGCCCCGTATATGTTTTCAAGATAATGGATGTGTCTTTTAAAGGTTTATGCGGAAATAGCCGCTCGTAATCCCGTCGATTTATGACGGTCAGAGCTGATCCTGTATCTAGCTCCATTTTAACTGGGGACCCTGCTATCGTGAGGGCAACCCAAATGGTCTGGTAATCATCTTTGGCAATTACATTATGTAATTTGAGACAGCTTAGTCTCTTGTTTTCGGAGTCGCTATCACTCTTCTGGTCTTCGGAGCTACTGTCCGCCATCATTTGTACCTTTCTGTACTTTTCTTTGTTGATGTTTTTTTTCCTGTCTGTGGATTTTTTTTGTCCAGCTCGGCATACCCGTGCAATGTGTCCAATCTTTCTGCATTGCCTGCATGCTTTGTCCTTGAACCAGCAGTCCCTCTGGTCATGGGTGGATCTGTCGCAGCGATAACATCTCTCAAAACCCTGTGTCATTTCATGGGTGCCGAAGTCCTGTGTCTTTTGTTGTATCTCTGCAGCTCCTCTTGTGGCTGCTTCGTATGGTACAGCCATACTGAAAGCCTTGTCCAGTGTTAAATCTTTTCCAGAAAGCAGCCTTTTCTGTGTTCCTTCACTTAGGAGACCGCAGACGAATTTGTCTCGAAGATAATCTGCTAGTCCTGCCCCGAATTGGCAGTGTTTTGATAGCTTTCTTAATTCGGTGAGGTAATCAGCATTACTTTCATTCTTCTGTTGATTTCTCTTAAAGAATTAGAATCGTTCCGCTATCAGCAGCGGTGTTGGGTTTAAGTGCTCTTGTAGGGTATCAACAATTTCTTTAAAATTCTTGTCCTTTGGTTTGGCTGGAGTGATTAAATTTTGTAACAGCCCGTATGTCTTTGCGCCCATTAGATTTAGCAGTACTGAAGCTTTTTTTTCATCTTCTGTTCCATTTGCGGTGCAATATACCTCCACTCTTTCCATATATGTGGCCCAATCCTCTATCTCGTTATCAAAAGCATCAATATTGCCAGACTTAGGCATCCTAGAAAAAAAATGGCGCTTCCCGCGCTTTTCTTTCTTTTCTGCAGAAACGATATGGCGCTTCCCGTGCTTCCCCACCACTGCTGCCGATGACAACACTGCTTCCCGTGGTTTCCGTTCTTTTTATTTATTTATTTACAGTTGGAGACTCGTTCCTGCCGACTCTCTCTCTAGGTCTGAACGCCGACCTGCTTGCAGCGCCGGCCATTTCCAGAGTGCTCCCTCCCTGTCTGTTACTGCTTGCCTCCACTTTCACTGCTTGGCCTAGCTGTAGAGGCAGCCGCTGGAGCCCCAGCCCGATGCCTAGGAAGGATTATTGCAGTACCTGCCACCAGCTTGGCTAGCTGATGAAACCACAGCTTTTTCTTTTTCTTGATTTTTCTTCAACTTTGGACGCCAGAGGAATCGATGTCCTTGAGGTGCTGTCGAATTGCAGGTAAGTCCGTTTCCAATTCGTCGCCACTGTTGTGTCTGTGTGTTGATAGAGACACTGAAGACAGGAGTTGGTTTCACAGGTGTTTACTAAACAAAGTCTGGAGGGGAACTAACTGATACAACACAATATACAGGCTTATATAGCCCGAGTGGCCATTACCGGCATTACAGTACACATGGGGCTCTTAAAGGCACATACACTACAACTCTGCTATAAACGCACTCACCATTTGATATTTTATTATCTGTTAGCCCTTTTTACAGTCTCCCATTTCGATCTTCTAATTTACCGTTGCAATCAATTTACTTGCTGAGACAAGAGAGAGTCTAACCATCGCCCCATGACATTCAACGGGATAATCTTGCCGAATCCCCCACCATCAATATCCTGGGAGAATCATCAATGACCAGAAACATAACTGAATCAGCCACATAAATATTGTGGCAACAAGAGCAGGCCAGAGGCTGGGTATTCTGCAGGGACTGTCTCGCCTCTTGATTCCCCAAATCCTTTCCACCATCTACAAGGCACAAGTCAGGAGTGTGACGGAATACCCTTCACTTGCCTGTATGAGTGCAGCTCCAACAACACTCAAGAAGCTAAAAAACTACCAGAACAAAGCAGCCCTCTTGATTAACACCCCATGCACCACATTAAACATTCACTCCCTCCACCACCGGGATAATGTTGCTGCAATGTATACCATCTACAAGGTGTCACAGCAGCAACTCACCAAGGTTTCTTCAACGGCACCTCCCACCCCGTGACCTCTACCATTTAAAAGTAAAGGGGCAGCAGGCATATGGGAAAACCACCATCTCCAAGGTCCACTCCAAGTTAAACACCATCCTGAGTTGGAAGTATATCGTTGTTCCTTCATCGTCACTGGGTCAAAATCTTGGAACTCCTTCTCAAAGGGCAATGTGGGAGCACCTTCACCACACGGACTGCAGTGGTTAAAGAAGGCGGTTCGCCAACAGCTTCCCAAGGGAAATTAGGTATGGGCAATAAACGCTGGCATTGCCAGCGCCGCCCACATCCCAGGAATGAATAACAAAGTTACATCTGACCGCCATATGTTGTCAAAGCTGTTGCAACAGTAAAATATATGTCGTCCATTTTCGCTTGATGGAGAATTAACTTCACCCCAGTACTTCATCCATGACACTGATGAATTGATCTGTTCCGTGCATTGCACTGCAAATAGTATTGCTTCTTGTATCATTTTTCTATGCATGAGCAGGACAAATTTGACACTCTGACCTTTTCACAGGAAATCACAGGAACCCCACAGTGCAGATAGAGGCCATTTCGGCCCATCGAGCCTGCACCGACACATATCCCACCCTATCCCCGTAACCCCACGTATTTAATCCCCCTAACACTAAGGGTCAATTTATCATAGCCAATCAACCTAACCCGCACATCTTTGGACTTGATGTACAGTTGCAGATTTTTATTACTCATGTAAAAGAGAACACAATTTTTAAGTTTGTACTTTGCTACTCTGTCCCTTTCGAAATGATTCCCATCACCTACTGCTCTGCATGGTTGGGCTGTGGTTCCTCTCCTCTGATAGTGGAAGCCGTGAAAGAGAACTCGATGCCAAGAGCAGTGAAGCATATGGTGATCAGCACAGCAAGGCTAAAGCTTTGTTAAAATTCAATCCTGTAAACCACTAACATAAAATTTGAAAACTGCACTGCTTTTTGAAAAGACATCATGAAACATTCAATTTTTACACAGATATCAATTAGATTTTTTTATTGCAAAACAGCTTACTCCTTTGTTGGTTCCTTCTTACACTCAGTCGGAAATTTTAACTTCCCAAAATAAAACGACTTCTGTAATTTTCAGAGGGTGTTAAAATGCAAATTATTAAATTTCCTCAGCAACTAACACGCAAACAAACTGTTAAACACTTATTGGCAGCTGGCAATTGCATTTAATCTCAAGCTACATTAAATAGAAACAAAATATTAATGGTTTCTAATGCACTACATAGTCATCGTGTTTCCAACTTCGTCATGCTCAAGTACTTCCCCGAGTCCCATGAATGGATAGTACAGCAATGTTCCATTTTCTCCCTGATGTAGTCAAAATAACATGATGGCCAAATGACCAGTACACACAACAAACAAAAAAGGCGCCACTATACTTTCAACTTCTCCTTTGTTTTGTAATCCTGGTTGGAAGGTAGGAGACGGAGAGTTGGGATAAAGGTACTCAATTTGCGAGGAAGTGACGCGCACTGTTCCCCAGGGATATGTTCTGGGGCCTCAACAATTAACAATATTTACTAAGGGCATCGATGATGGAATAGAGAGGTGAATATCCAAGTTTTCAGATACTGCTAGGCTGTGTGTGGCAATAAGTATTGCCAATGGGTACAGGGATTATAAATGGGACATAGACAGATTAAGTGAGTCGGCAAAAAAATGGCAAATGGAGATCAATCTGAGCAAAGGTGAGGTCATCTCCTTTGGACCCACGAATGATAAATCAGTGTATATTCTAAATGGTGAAAAGCTTAGGAACAGGATTAGGCCATTCAGCACAGCGAGCTTGTTCATTAAATGGCCTGAAAATTTTAAACAGCATTTTTCTCAAATTTTCGTAAGTCAAATTTTGAATGTCTACGAAAAAGGATTAAACATTTAAAAGCATCACACATTTTGAGATCACGTGATTGAATTTATCCAATTAGTTTTTTGCACCTTCATTCAAGATTTTACTCAACATTCCTTAACATACCGAAGTGTGCAGCCTTGAGCGTATATTTTTGTCAAACTTCCAGGATGCAACAGCATTGTTCAGTCAGCTGTACTAAAGGAATATTTTTCTTTACCGTCTAGCAGTTACTGCTTAACTAATTTGAAGAAAAACTGGAGGACAAATTGTAAAAGGCTTATTAAGATAATTTTTACATTGAGTGAGTTAAACATAGGCTATCTGTGGGCCTGCCTGTGACTGAGTGACAAAAAATGATTATTATTTCCATAACTGTGGTAGCTTCTGAATTGTATTCTATCAAATTCAAAAAAAATTATATGGAGAATTAATGTTGTGTGTGTGTTAGTGAGAGAGAGAGAGAGAGAATCTTCCCTCAAGTTAATATTAAAGTTACAAAAAATATTTCATTTTGAACCTATCAAGTTATCTCATCTATGTGTCGTTGACAGAAAAGCTTGATGCAAAATGCTTAAACCTGTGATACAAAGAGCAGAGACAAATCGAGAGAAAGCAGATGGAGTACATCTCCTGATTCAATTTGACCATTATAAAAGTTCAGTTTGGAAAGCAAATAACATTTTTTCTGATGAAAACATATAGAAAGGGGCGGTAGGGTGAGTAGAAGAAGAAAATGGTTGGAGAGTGAAGGGCTCTGGCCCCACACCAACCACCTTTGTGAAAGCTAGTGGGAGGTGGGGAGTGAATGGAGATTTTAAAGTAAGGCAAATGAAAGTGGAACAATAGTGGGGAGGATGCAGTATTCAAAAAGGAAGATGCAGAGACAGTGATGGGAGTGAGAGGGTTGTAGAAAGGGGAGTAATGAGAAGGTGAATAGGATACAGATGCTAGGGCAGTGAGGGGATGAGTGAAGCTTTAATGATTGGGAATGTTGTCACTTAACATCATATTTCCGCTGCAACTGCATTCTAAATGCATCACCCTGCCATCTTTCTCAATAGGAAAGGGTTCCACTCCCTGAATGTGTAGCTTGCTTATGACCACAGGCAGCACATCATGAAGGGTTCTGCTTTGTTTCTGGTAGCATTCATGATCTATACTTTATCCAGTCCTCGGTTCAGCATTTATTGCAACCAGGCCATCAGGTCACAGGCTAGTTATAGGGTGACAAGGAGTATCCCCGCTAGACGTGTCTAATGACTCCTGTCCATAATTCTTCACGGAAGTGTCCTAGACCTATCATTAGCTGCTTTACTAAAGGCCTATTCACTTCCATGTTACGGATAATGAAGCAGTCCGTGCCCGCATGCAGCAATAACTGGACAACAAACAGGCTTGTGCTGCTAATGCAGTAACATTGCTTTAAAAAGAGTTTCAGGCAACATTGCAAATGAAAAAATGGAAACAGCAGTCTTATTGTGTCAGTCTACACACTAGAAGAAGCGGATAATGCACTTTTCTCAGCAGTGGTTCAGTTGGTAGCATGCTTAACGCTGAGTGAGAAGATTATAGGTTCAAGTGCCACTCCGGATACCACAGCGCAAATATCTAGGCTGACACTCCAGTGCAGTACTGAGAGACCGAGCCAGTGTCATAGGTGCCGGCTTCCAGTTGAGACATTACACCAAGGCCCCATCTGCTCCATCAGGTTGTCGGCAAGGATGACACTGTTTCAAAGAAGAGCAGCGGAGTTATCCCCGATGTGCTGATCAATATTTATCCCTCAATTGCATCACTAAAACAGATTACATGACCATTATAACATTGCTGTTTCTGGGACCTTGCTTTGTACAAATTGGCTGCCGCTTTTCCTACATTCCAACAGTGAATACAGTTCAAAATTATTTCATTGGCTGTAATGCCTGTTGGAACGTCCTGGGGCAGTGAAAGGCCCTATATAAATGCAAGTCCTTCTTCTGGCTTTCCAGAGAAACTTTTAATTGTTTCCATGCTGTACATTCCATATTATTCATGGAATCATAGAACAATACAGGGAGGAGGCCGTTCGGCCCAACTTTCCTGTGCCATCTCTTTGAAAGAGCTATCCGATCAGTCCCTTTACCCTGCACTTTGCCCATAGCCCTGCAAATTTACCCCTTCAAGTATGTACCCATCCATCAGTATAATTCTATGTAATAATGACCCTCTCCACAAAATATGGCTGTGTAGCGGTTAATGTAGATCGCCACTAAATAAGAGAGTTTGACTTTGACGAACTATTAACAAGTTGTTTATTTACAGGAACAGACTAATTACATCAGGTAAGATGGCAGGTAAGATGGCTGACTGTAGGAGCACCGTGGTATAGGTCTTGTCCCAGCGGGGACTCCACGAGGAATGAGTTCGCAGTCCTGTGGAGAGCGTGATGATGTCATCACGCTCTGCTGTGTGTTCCCGCGCTTTGGGCATCACGTGACCGCGTCGTGATGTCAGCACATTCGCGTGCGCTCAGGCGGTCCAGTGACCTGCGCCATTGCTTCGGTGCATCTCCCCGGTACGGAGGCTGGCCGTTGAGGCCGAGGTCGCGAAGCCAGGCTGTGCCGATGCTTGCCGCGGGAGCGGGAGATCGCGTCGCTCCCGTTGGCTGGCCGATGCGGCCGAAGTTGCGGTAGGTCGGGCTGTGCCGGGGGCCGTCTTGGAAGACCGAGTCGGCCCGGCGGCCGGCGCGCATGTGTCACGTGATGCATGACGTCAGCACGTTAGGTCGCCTCTTAAAGGGGCAACGGCCCAACAGGGAAGTTAAAGGGGTAACAGCCCTAACTGGTAAGTAATACAATTAAGTAAATTAAATACATACAGTTAGGTAAGTTATACATGCATAAATAAGTTAAACTAAAGAAAGGTAAGTTATACATGCATAAGTTAAGTTAAAGAGAATTATGTATCTCAATGTAAAGGACAACCCGTGGGTCCGCTACACAGGCCCCCCCAGAATTCACTTTAACAAAAGTCCAAGGATGAGATGGTCTGATGAGCTGGTGATGCTGTCTCGACTTGGCAGGCGAGGTATAAAAATACTGCTCGTTAACGGATCCTTACGCGCGTCATGGCGAATAAAACGTATCCGTCAGGCGAAGGACCATAGTAACGTGCAAAACAGCAGGCCTTGTCAGAGTGACAGGCAGGTTGGGCGGACGCGGGCGATGTCTCCGTTGGCTGGTGAGCGAAACCTTCGGGAGGCTGGAACGCACGGAACGGTGCGTGCCATAGTGCTACGACGTGAACACAACGGAGGGTGAAGAGTTGCTGCGTTGATCAGTGATCGGTGAGGCTAGCAACTTTCACATGGCTGATCACGGCCGCAGGATGCCCGTTGAACCCGTCCTCGATGTGTGCAGCTTCAGTCGACATTTGCGTTTGTTAAAGGGAAAACTGGAGAAAGGGCGGCAATGGTCCAGGTTGTTGTTGCTTTCAGGAGGGGTTAACTCTGCCTGGAGGGCAGCAACACTTGTAACTGTTGTAAATTTAGGAGAAAACAGCCGGGAGGGCGGCACGCTTTTTGTTCACACCGAATCGTGTAGTAGGTAACACAACCAGCAGGCTGAAGGGCTGGTGCGTCATCGGCGTAGAAGGAGTCGTCGGTGTTCACGAGGGATGGGTGCTCGTGGTTCACGAGGGATGGGTCCTCGTGCGCGAGGAGTGCGTCCTCGTGTTTTGCGGGGGTGAGTCCTCGTGGTATCCCCGCGGGGCACGCTCCGATCTTGTGGGCCCGAACATGCTGTACCCCGCGCTTGGAGAGATGTATACTTGCTGTTGCTTTGGATGTAGAGGTGGACGATCCGTGTGGCGGTAGAAGAGTCGAATACGGAGACCGTGAGCACGTGCGTGGTCTGTGCCGCATCGATGTTCTCGGCGAACAGGGCTTCTACCTGCATAAAGCACGAGGGAGACCGTGGCTCCCTGGATTGCGATAGCGACAGCAGAATGGCTGATGCTTCCATAGCATGCCTCGTTTGTGAAAGACGTTCACAAACCCACCAATTGTAGCGCTGGTGGATGAAGGTTGCCGTTGGTCGTGCTCTGCCTTTGTGAAATCGTTCGTGAAAAACGGGCTCACCTCCAAGCTGCGCTTCCGTCGCGAAGACATTCGCAAGGACGGGGTCACTTTTGGTGGAATCGGTGTTAGGCGGTTGCTGTTCCATGGTTGTTCGTCGGTTGTGCGTTGGTCGTCTTGTGGGAAGATGAGGGTCAGGCTGCGCGTTTCTACCGTGACAATCGTTCACGGATACGGGTTCACCAATTATAGCGTTGGAATTGATGAGCTCCCGTACTCACGTCGTGGGGTCACCAATGTAGCAGTTTATGTAGATCACCACTAAATAAGAGAGTTTGACTTCGACAAACTATTAACAAGTTGTTTATTTACAGGAACAGACTAATTACATCAGGTAAGATGGCAGGTAAGATGGCTGACTGTAGGAGCACCGTGGTATAGGTCTTGTCCCAGCGGGGACTCCACGAGGAATGAGTTCGCAGTCCTGTGGAGAGCGTGATGATGTCATCACGCTCTGCTGTGTGTTCCCGTGCTTTGGGCATCACGTGACCGCGTCGTGATGTCAGCACGTTCGCGTGCGCTTAGGCGGTCCAGTGACCTGCACCGTTGCTTCGGTGCATCTCCCCGGTACGGAGGCTGGCCGTTGAGGCCGAGGTCGCGAAGCCAGGCTGTGCCGGTGCTTGCCGCGGGAGCGGGAGATCGCGTCGCTCCCGTCGGCTGGCCAATGCGGCCGAAGTTGCGGTAGGCCGGGCTGTGCCGGCGGCCGTCTTGGAAGACCGAGTCGGGCCGGCGTCCGGCGCGCATGCGTCACGTGATGCATGACGTCAGCGCGTTAGGTCGCCTCTTAAAGGGGCAACGGCCCAACAGGTAAGTTAAAGGGGTAACAGCCCTAACTGGTAAGTAATACAAATAAGTAAATTAAATACATACACTTAGGTAAGTTATACATGCATAAATAAGTTAAACTAAAGAAAGGTAAGTTATACATGCATAAGTTAAGTTAAAGAGAATTATGTATTTCAATGTAAAGGACAACCCGTGGGACCGCTACCCCTGAATTTTAGACAACGGGCTTTAGTAAATTTGCGTCTTCTTTTCCACAAACAGCTTATGTCAATACCACCAAACCCTGGGTCGCACAGAGTCTTTCTCTAAATGCCTCTGCAGTACTGAACAGCTGCCATTTCCTGTCTACAGTTTAACGGTTGGAATGCGGTTACTCAGAAGAACGTCCAAACGTTGTGCCCACTGGTGCTGCGGAAGAGGTTGTGTAAACTGGACTTTCTCCCCTTCTTATCACAGCATGGCAGTCTTCCCTGGATGACATAATGATATTGATTTGTTTGAGTATTGTGTTAAACTGGCATGCTCTGCAGAGAACAGAAATACCACTTTGTAAGTTAACTCTTTCAACATTGCACTCACTCGTCATGTATGTATTGTACATGAGAGTTTCTATGGGCCTGAATGTGCAGTTGATATGAGAGTACGCTTTCATACCACCTTTGAAACAGACCGCAGCTTCAGGATTTGCCACATGGGTCTGTCAATGACAGCTCCGAAACTGGCTGGGCTCTGCCCCCACCCCCACAGAATCAGTGAAATCTCACACATCATTGAAAATGATGAAAACTTTGGCTCTTCAGTAGTAAATACGCTATTAATTTCCCCACTAAAATTTATACACAAAGGCACTAAGTTTCACTGGGGTTTTAACAGCGTATTTACCGCTAAACAAAGTTTACGGGCATGGACAACTAATTTTGAACTTGTGCAGTGTGAAATTTGGCCATTTTAGCAAAAAATACCATTTTTAATGAACTTTCCAAAAAAAAATTAAGTTTATGCCTCTTTATTTTAGGTTTGCCTTTTCCCCATGTGACAGCCCCAATCTTACTTTTGCCCTCTCCAACCATTTTAAAAAGTTAGAATTGCAAGAGCTTCCCCACTTCCTTGCTCGCTGTCAGTGGGAATTCTGCCTTTTGATTGGCTATTTCGACAGCCTGTTGACTTCACAGGAGCTCCAACAAGAGCATTCCATTATGTTCCGTTGAATTGATTTCAATGTTGTAAAACCGAAGTTCCCAATACAAGGATTGTGAGATCCTTGTGCGGAGCATACTTCAGGGCCAACAGCAAAAGCCTTCACTTCACTGCTGACTGCAAATTCAGATCCTGTGTTTCAATCGAGAGGAACTTCTTCCCAATATTTTTGGTCCAGTCTTTCCTCTCTGATGTCTGTAATTTGCCTAGGCTCTCTGCTATCCAGCTCCATTTCTTAGCTACATTGATACTGTGTTATAAATGCATGTACCATTTGATTTTTTATTTTCTGTTCGCCTTTTTTACAGCCTCACTTTTCGCCATTCTAATTCCACTTAATTTACTTGCTGTGCCAAGAGAGAGTCTAACCACTGCCCTTTGACATTCAACGGGATGACCATCGCAGAATTCCCCATCATCAACATCCTGGGAGGACACCATTGACCAGAAACATTACTGCACTGATGCGCCATCAATTACTCAAAAGACTGAGGTTGAGCAAGTAACAATCAGGCTTGTATAAACTAAAGAATGAAGGTCTTGTCTCGAGTGGTCGACCCGTCCAGAATACTAAGGGACTGGGAGGTTGTCACTTATATACCTGGAATAGTGGGAGGAGTCAGCCGAGGCATGTCCAGACCTGTACCTAGTGGAATACACATACAGACACAGACAGGTATGACAGTTGTTTACCACATTCACCCCTTGTTTAAAAATGAGTCCGGCGGGGTGAAGTGCATTTAAAAGTTCGTGTATTGGAGTCTCTCCGGAGGTCTTGTCTGCCGCTGTGATCGACGTGGCGACGGCAGGGGTGGTGGAGCTTCCGGTGTCGCGTCCCGTGTAGGCTGGGGCCCTGGAGTGTAGTCCTCGTGGGTGACGGTCCAAGGCAAGCCGGCTGCTGGGGTTGGATATCGGGTCGTGGGGGGGGGGTGGTAATGGGCAGTGGGTTACAGCGGTCCCCGAGGGTGCGAGGTCTCGTATGGAGACTGTGTCCTCCCGCCCGTCCGGGTACGCAATGTAAGCGTACTGGGGGTTGGCGTGGAGGAGGTTGACCCTCTCGACCAGGGGGTCCGTTTTATTGGCCCTCACGTGTCTTCTCAGTAGTACCGGCCCTGGGGACGTCAGCCATGGCAGTAACGATGTCCCCGATGTGGACTTCCTTGGGAAGACAAACATTTTCTCGTGAGGGGTGGCATTGGTGGCAGTGCAGAGCAGTGACCGAATCGAGTGGAGCGCATCGGGGAGCACCTCCTGCCAGCGGGAGATCGGAAGGCCCCTAGGCTTTAAGGCTAGTAGAGCGGCCTTCCAAACTGTTGCATTCTCTCTTTCCACCTGTCTGTTCCCCCGGGGGTTGTAACTGGTGGTCCTGCTTGTGGCTATACCCCTAGCGAGCAGGTACTGGCGGAGGTCGTCGCTCATAAACGATGAGCTCCAGCCGCTATGGATATAGCTGGGGAAACCGAACAGGGTGAAGAGGCTGTTCAGAGACTTAATGACTGTGGCACTGGTCATGTCCGGGCAGGGGATAGCGAATGGGAACCGGGAGTACTCGTCAATGATGTTGAGGAAGTACACATTGCGGTCGGAGGAGGGGAGAGGCCCTTTGAAATCGACGCTCAGGCGTTCGAAAGGGCGAGTGGCTTTTATCAGGTGGGCTCTGTCTGGTCTATAAAAGTGCGGTTTGCACTCAGCGCAGACTTGGCAGTTCTTGGTCATGGTCCTGACCTCCTCGATGGAGTAAGGCAGGTTGCGGGCCTTGATGAAGTGGAAGAACCTGGTGACCCCCGGGTGGCGGAGGTCATTGTGGAGGGCCCTCAGCCTATCGATCTGCGCGCTGGCACAGGTGCCACGCGATTGGGCATCTGGGGGTTCATTGAGCTTCCCAGGCCGGTACAAGATCTCGTAATTGTAGGTGGAAAGTTCGATTCTCCACCTCAAGATCTTGTCATTTTTGATTTTGCCCCTCTGCTTGTTGTTGAACATAAAAGCAACTGAACGCTGGTCAGTGAGCAGGGTAAATCGTTTTCCAGCCAGGTAGTGCCTCCAATGACGCACAGCCTCCACGATAGCCTGGGCCTCCTTTTCGACCGCGGAGTGTCTGGTCTCCGGGCCCTGGAGGGTTCGTGAGAAGAATGCCACAGGTCTCCCCGCCTGATTAAGGGTGGCGGTCAGAGCGAAGTCGGACGCATCGCTTTCCACCTGGAAGGGGATGGATTCATCCACTGCATGCATGGTGGCTTTGGCAATGTCTTCCTTGATATGGTGGAAGGCTAAGCGGGCCTCTGCCGTCACGGGAAAAGAGGTGGACTTGATCAGCGGACGGGCTTTGTCTGCATAGTATGCGTAGGGGTCGGTGTGTCACTGTGAGTATCAGATGGGGGGGGGGGTTGGCGGTCTGCTGCGTCCTGGCTGGTGTCCAAGATGGCGGCGTCCATGATTCCCATGTGGCTGGAGTCGTCCAAGATGGCTGCTGCTGCGGTGGTTCGCACATGGCTGGAGAGGCCCAAGATGGCGGCCCGCACGGCCCACACGCGGCGCTGTTGGGGGCCCAAGATGGCGGCTCGCACGGCCCACATGCGGCGCTGCTGGCGCTCGGGGTGGCTTTGGCCTTGCAGACGCTGGCGTAGTGTCCCTTTTTCCCGCAGCCCGAGCAGGTCGCATTCTTCGCCGGGCAGCATGCTCTGGGGTGTTTGGCCTGGCCACAGAAGTAGCATTTCTGGCCTTGGGATACTGCTGTCTGGCTTTGGGACACTGCTGCAGTAGTTGGGCCATTGTTGGGCTGTGGCTGGGGTGGCACGGTGCTATGGGGCTGTCCTACCGTGTCCCAGGTTGTCGTTCCCCATGGCATCCACGGTGCAGAGGAGTAGGCATCCATGCCCCGGAAGGCTGCGTCCAGCGTTAGTGCGATGTCGGAGGCTTTGTCGAGGGTGAGGTCACTCTGCTCCAGCAGTCGCTGTCGGGTGTAGTTGGACCTGTGGCCCACTACGAAGGCATCCCGGATCAGTTCCTCCATGTACTTAGTGGGCATTACCGCCTTACACCCACAGGCCCGGCCAAGCACGGACAGTGCTTGGAGGTATTCCTCAGTCGATTCCCCAGGTTGTTGTTTGCGACTCCCCAGAAGGTGCCTAGCGTATACTTCGTTCACAGGGCGCGTGTACTGGGTCTTGAGGAGCTGGAGGGCGGCTGTGTACGAGGTCGCGTCCCGGATGACTGAGTACACTCGGTGGTTCACCTTGGAGAACAGGACAGACAGTTTGTCCGCATCCGTTTCGACCGCAGTGGAGGCAGTCAGGAATGTCTCGAAGCACGTGAGCCAGTGAGCAAACTTGGTGGAAGCGTCCACTTCCCGACTGTCCAGGTCCAGGCATGCTGGTGTGAGGATCTTCTCCATTATAAAAATTTAGTTAATAAAATTGATGCGCCATCAATTACTCAAAAGACTGAGGTTGAGCGAGTAACAATCAGGCTTTTATTAACTAAAGAATGAAGGTCTTGTCTCGCGTGGTCGACCCGTCCAGAATACTAAGGGACTGGGAGGTAGTCACTTATATACCTGGAATAGTGGGAGGAGTCAGCCGAGGCATGTCCAGACCTGTACCTAGTGGAATACACATACAGACACAGACAGGTATGACAGTGGTTTACCACATGCACCAGCCACATAAATACTGTGGCTACAAGAGCTGGTGAGAGGACTGGGCATTCTGAGCCGACTGTCTCACCAAAGTATTTCCACCATCTAAAAGGCAAGACATGGCTGTGATGGAATGCTCTCCACTTGTGTGGATGAGTGCAGCTCCAACCAAGCATTCATGAAGCTCGAAACCATCCTGGACAAAGCAGCCCACATAATTGAAACACCATCCACAACATTAAACATTCACCCCCTCCACCGCCGGCGCACCATGGCTGCAGTGTGTACCATCTACAAGATGCACTACAGCAACATGCCAAGGCTCCTTTGAGAGAACCTCCCAAACCCATGACCACTACCGCCTAGTAGGACAAAGGCTGCAGGCATATGGGAACTCCATCACCTGCAAGTTCCCCTCCAAGATAAACACCAAACTGACGTCGAAATCTATCAACGTTCCTACATCATCGCTGGGTCAAAGTCCAGGAACTCCCACCCAAAGAGCACTATGGGAGTACCTTCACCACACGGACTGCAGCTGTTGAAGAACACGGTTCAGCACAACCTTCCCAAGGGCAAGTAGGGATGGAGAATAAATGTTGGTCTTGCCAGCGACGCCCACATCCCAGGAACCAATACAAAAGATATATCTGACCATCACATGTTGTCAAAGCTGTTGCTACATTAAAATGTATGACGTCCATTTTCGCTTGATGGAGAATTAACTACACCCCAGTGTTTTATCCATGACAGTGATGAACTGACCTGAGCTGCACATTTCACTCCCAATAGTATTGCTTCTTGTTGTTTGTGTTTTCTATACATGAGCAGGGCAATTTTGACAGACTGACTTTTTGACGTTCAGTTGCAGATTTTTATTACTCAAGTAAAAGGCAACAAAGTTTTTAAGTTTGTTCTTTGCTACTCTGTCTCTTTCGAAACGATTCTTATCCCCCATTGCAGTGCATGGTTGGGTTGCAGTTCCTCGCCTTTGATAGAGGAAGTTGTGAATAAAAGCTCGATGCTGAGAGCAGTGAAGCATACAGTGAGAAGCACAGTGAGGTTACATTTTTGTTAAAATTCAATCCTGTGCACAACTGATTTTTAAAAAGACCTCATGAAAGCGTTCAGTTTTTATACATCAATTAGATTATTTTAATTGCAAAATAGGTTTCTCATATGATGGACCCTTCTTACACTCAGTCGGAAATTTTAACTTCCCAAAATGAAAGAATTCTGTATATATCTGAGCGTGATAAAAGGCAAGTTGTTCACTTTCCTCAGCAACTAACAGCCAAACAAACTGTTAATCCCTTATTGGCAGTTGACAGGTTCATTTCATCTCAAGCTACGTTAAATAGAAACAAAATATTAATAGTTTTTAATTCGTTACATAGTTATTGTGTTTCTGAATTCGTCCTGCTCCAATTTTACTCCTCAGTCCAATGAATTGATAGTTCAGTGATGTTACATTTTCTCTCCAAATATTGAAAATAACATGATGGTCAAATGACTAGTACACACAACAAACAAAAAAGTCACCACTGTATTTTCAACTTCTCATTTGTCGTGTAATCTTCTGGTTGGGAACCAGGAGACAGAGAGTGGGGATAAATGTACACAGATTGGGAGGAAGTGATGAGGGATGTTCAGCGCGTGTTATGTTCTGGGGCCTCAACGTTTAACAATATTTACCAACGAATTGGATGAACAAACAGAGAGCTGAATATCCAAGTTTTCAGATGCTGATAGAATAGGCGGGGCAATAAGTTGTGTCGACGGGAATGGCGATTTTAAAAGGGACATAGGCAGATTAAGTTAGTGGGCAGAAATATGGCAAATGAAGTTTAAAATGTGCAAAGTTGAGGTGATCTACTTTGGACCTAAGAAGGATAAATAGGTGTATTTTCGAAATTGTGAGAAACATAGGAACAGGATTAGGCCATTCAGCCCAACTAGGCATACCTGCCATTCAATGAAATCATGGCTGACCTGTATCCTAACTCCATCCACCCGCCTTGACTCTGTATCCCTTAACACCCTTGTCTAGCAAAAATCTATCGGTTTAATATTATTAATTCAGCTGGCATCTACTGCTTTTTGTTGTTGAGAGTTCCACATTTCTACCACCATTAGTTTGAAGAAGTTTTTCCTAATTTGTCTCCTGATGGCTTGACTCTGATTTTAAGGTTATATCCCTTTGTCCTAGACCCACCCACCAGCAAAAAATGTCCTCTATCCACACAATCAATTCTTTTCAAAATTATATATACGTCAGTCAAATCACCCTTTAACCTTCTCATTTCTAGGGAATACAAATTTAGTTTATGTAATCTCTCCTCAAAATTTAATCCTTTGAGCCCTGGTAACATTCTGGTGAATTGGCACTGTACTCTATTCAAGGCCATTACATCATTTCTATAGTGCCGTGCCCATAACTATACCTGCTACTCCAAATGTCGTCTCAACTAGGAACTGTAGAGGAACAAAGTGATTTGGGAGCCCAACTACACAAAACATTAAAAGGCAGCAACCCAGTATGAAGTCGCTTTCTGCCTTGATGCCAACGGCAATAACTCACAACTCACCTCTAGAATTAAGCTCTTTTCTCCATGTTTGAAGCAAGACCGTAATGCGTTCTGGAGCCAAATGTTCCTAGCACAACCCAGAGTAAGCATCGGCGAGGAGGTTGTTGGTAAGTAATTCCTTCTTGATAGCACTGATGATGCAGCGTACATTGATAGGATGACAATTGGCAGAGTTTGATTTGTCGTACTTTTTGTGGACAGGACATACCTTGGCAATGTATGCGAGGTTGGTCAGGGAGGTGTCAGTTTTGCAGCTGTATTGAATCAGCTTGGCTAGAGACGTGGCTAATTCTGGAGCACATGCATTCATCACTACAGCCGGGATGTTTTCGAGACACCTTTTTGCCATGTCCAGTGCACTCAGCCGTTTCTTGATATCAGTGGAGCAAGGCCATTTAAGAGCTAAATCGTACTCACAGGAAGGGTAGTAGAAATTTGTAACTCTCTCCCCCAAAAGGCTTTGGTGCTGGGACTATTGGAGCTTTCAAGACGAAGGTAGATAGATTTTTGTTACGTAAGGTTATTAAGGGATATGAGCAAAGGCAGGTAAATGCAAATCAGCTATGATATAATTCAGTGGTGGAGGGGGCCCCAGTGGCTCAATGGCTTAATTCTCTTCCTAATGCTTCTCAATCAGCTCCAATATTAATGTCACCATTATGTCCGTATAGTATTGAATTGAACTGATAACATTTATATTATAATCGCAAACATCAATGCAATGTGGGAAGCAGAGATTTTCAGAAAATTGGAGTTTCTTGGCAGTCCAGACTGAGAAGCTGGGAGATGCCAAACTAAGGCGCCATTCGATTGCTATGGGTGTGAGGGCGTAAGTGCACCGTGATTGATAATGCAGATGATTGGATTATAAATAAAGACATAGGAATGCTAAATTGAAAAGTTGATGCAAAACGTGACAACATGAAATAAATTGTTACATGCAAGATGCACATGTGCGTACACAAAATGTCTAATATTTTATAAAGGTAGTTCAGTTTCTTTGGTGAAGTTGAAAATGATGGAGAATAATTTCAAATAGCCCCCAGCTTAAACTTGGAATGTCTATCGTAACAACGAAGATAAAAAATCGGGCTGTTTCTATACTGAGCATATTTCTGTGTCACGAGATTTGGGCTGGGTGGCATGTTGATAATCTGGCCCGTTGTCTGTTGTTATTGCTCAGTGAAATAACAGTTCACACCTGTCCACTCGCTTATATTATTCCTATTTTTTTTTAGCAACTGCACATACTTAACTCTGAAATGGGAATTAACTCAGTTGGATAGGTTTGATTCTGAATAAGATGCAATGTAAAATGTAAGCTCCAATTAACCATTAGTGGTAGATTTGCACCTTGGCATGCGCACATAAAACTATTGTTATGGATCGACAGCCCATTATAGACCCCTGATCCATTTGGAAATAAATACAATGCAGTTTTGATAATGGGCGGTACATGCCCAGCGCCAGTTTAATGCCCAGGTGGAAAATTGCAATTCTACCCAACAGGTTGTAAGTTCTTAAGGATCTCTCAGAGTTCCTGGACAAGACACATTTAGGCAGCAGCCAGTATGTTTGAGCAATAGATCAAGATTTATTAAGCTTACAGCATAGTCAATACTTTACAAACATCGATAATTTTAATGAGTAGCTCGCAGCACTTGGTCTCTGGAACCTTTCAGACACAGTTAACGTCGCCTTAAGTCTGTTCCTTTGTTCTCACAGTAAGTCTGTGTAAAGTTGTTCTTCGAGTATCGAGGTTTTAACAATTTTCTTATCAAAAGTTGGCTTGGTCAGTGTCCATATATAGTCTTTAATAAAATCACCTTTTTTAATTAGTTCAAATGGTCAAAATACCATTGTCACTCAGACTAAGGTAGCATCCCTCTTTTCCAGTATTTTTCCATCATCCCTATCCTGCTGTTTTGTTATCTTCTTTATAGTTTTCACCCAATTCGAATTGACCATATCTCTTTCATTTCGTGCCTTGCTGGTACAAGACCTTTATATCAAGGGCCATTTTAACATTCTTTCACTAGTCTTGAGGTATCCAGACGACCTTGATTTAATCTATCAGATAAGTCCCTTATCTCCATGTTCTCTCTAATTTTATGTCGTTATACAAATTATTTTTAAAATATATTTGCAATTAGGTTGAGCAAATTCTAATTTCTACTTAGCGTCATAATATATTATTTAGCAACTTAACTTTCACTCGCAGCCTGTGGCTGCCTGTTATCAAAACTTCATCAAAACTTGTTTTGACTGTCTTTGCAGCTTCACTTTGCAGAAGTTTTAGCTTTTTAGTTAACCAGGAGTAATTATGGGTAATATTAGTTACTCAATGGCTACACTTGAATCTATATGTATATCATTCTCGTCTACTAAATATCTACAAATATCACCCTTTCATACAAGGTTTTCTTTCTTAACAGCAACAAGCCCATAAAATGCAACTACCCATGTTGTACGCTCTCACTGCCCTTTCAGCTATGGAGGAGCAGCCACTTCTTTGCATAACTATTGATTTTTGTTATTGAATTATCGACATAACAAAGTGAACTTTATTGCATTTGATTGTATAAAAAAATATTTATTGCATCGTGCAGGATGGAAAAGAGAAGAGGTCATTGCAAAGAGGAGCCATAGGAGATGGAGGAAGAGAGTTACAGGGAGGGAATTTGAGAAGCTGGGAACTAGATGACTGAAGGCATCATTACCAATTGTGCAGTGAAGGGAGGGAAGGAGACACAAAAGTCGGATGAATGCCAACCCCTTGGTGGGGGTGGGGAGGGGTGCAGAGTTGGACAAAGTTTCAGAGATAGTGAGGGCGGAGTCCATGAAGCGAATTAAAAACCAGGATGAAGACATGAAATTAGAGGACTTAGAGACAATATCGGATAGGCGGTTAGTGGATGTTGTTGGCGAGAGATACAGGGAATATGTCAGAGGTGTCCAAGCCTGCGATTGAGACCATGGAAGTAATCATGTTAGATGGCAATGGTGAGGGTGGAAATGTAAACGAATTCATATGGAGGGAGAAGTTTCGTGAGGACAGACGTGGAGTGAAATCAAAGGCGAGGGGGCAAGGTGACTTGAGATGGAATTTGAAATCATGAATATGAGGAATCACTCCGTAGACAGGTTGAGAGAGGACATCTCAAGGAGAAGCTCGACATCGGGCTGAGGTTATCAGAGAACAAGTGTTTTAAAGGAAAGGTGAGAGAAGTATCTTGCAGCAACATCTTCGTGAATTAGTTCTCCGTCTATTGCAGCCAGTCACAAACCAACAATGCCCTATGAGTCACCAATAGAGTTAATGTCTGTGGAAACAAAATTACGGGAGGAAATGTCTCTAAGTTTGTATGAACAAATTCAGTGAATTAAGCTACTTTTGGGAAGCACCAACATATTTAATTGCTGATGTGAAGCGGCTATCTATGGTCCTTCAAGGGAGCAGAGTGTGCTTGTGTGTGAGATATTGCACAAAGCTGCTGAATTTACTGGGAATGAAGACGTGAGATGTGCTGAAAAAGTACAATTTGTTTGACTGTTACAAATTTTAAGTAATTAGGGATTTTTTTGTCTGATGCACATTTGGAATGCATGGACAATACAGGATAGTTTCAATTGTCTTCATAAAATATATGTAGAACATAGCGGCTCCCCCAGTGGCGTTGCTCAGCAGTGCATTTATTGGAGCAGAGGAGTAGAGTCGTGACCGCACGTGGAGAAACAGGAGCTGGTGGGCCCAAACAAAGGCCCATTTCATCTGCAGTGGATCAAGAGCAGAAACACTGACTTTCCTGCTCTCCACTTCCGGAACTTTAGATGAATGGTGAGGGGACAAGGGTTCACACTGCCTGCCTACCTCGCTGTTCTTTCTGGGGTGTCTGTGAGACCAGCACACAATGAGTTCAAAGTTAAAACAGCTTTCTGCTGGGCATGGGTTGTAAATTGTGTAAGGGGAGTTTAAAGCAGGTATATCCATACAGGAAAGTAAATTGAGGAAAGGGAAGTTTATGGCAGCTTGGTCACTTGTGTTTAGGGGATGGGAAGAGCTTTATGATGGCAATAAAATGCCTGGTTGTTTAATTTATCTTGTTATTCTGTTGACATGTGTATGTATCTTTGATGTACTATGATTAATTGGTAGTTTGCATGGAATGCAGTGATTAAAGCTGAATATTGGTATAAGAAATGTAAGGGGAAGGCTGTTTAGCAGCTCACACTGGAATAGTGATAGTATGGTGTCTCAGCAGCTCGTTCACATACGGGGATGGTGTAGTATTGACAGACGTGAGCTCTCATCCTGGAACCGTGTTGTATGGAAAGAACTGAGCTCTCATAATGGAATGGTTTCATATGGAAAGACTTGAGCTCTCATACTGGAATGGTGTCATATGGAAAATCCTGTGCTCTCATACTTGTCTTGTGTAGGTTGAAAAGACCTGTGCACTCATACTGGTGCTGTGAAGTAGGAAAACACCTTTACACTGATACTGGTTGTGGAGAGTGTCATGAATTTTATCATGACTCATGAAGTAACACTGGGCGGCCAGCTGGTGGCAGCATCCAAGGAGTATAAATACTCGGGCATGGGCCCAGCTTGCTCAGGATGTTTCTGTAACCAGGAACTAGAAATCTCATGGTTTTGAAACAGTTGATTAAAGCCTTGTTTTATACTCAAACCAAGTGCTCAGCAGTCTTTTTACATCAGACAGTATGAGTTTTCAATGAAGACCTGGTACTGCTTTGCTACAACTAAGCGTGTGTGTAATCTGGCCTTTAAAGTAATGAAATGAAAAAGAACAAGACAGCAGTCCAACAAACAGGAGTGTTACCAACCCCAAAGGCCACACCCACCATCTCATGCGATCTCTGACAAAGCACAGAACAAACAATAATCTTGCTCAGTCAGGATCTTTAGTGCTCGGTACAGCAAAAGTTGTCTTTGGTATAGGAGAATATCACAAGTCTAAAGCTTTACAATAAAAACATGAAATCAGAATTCTCAGTTGTAATGGTATTTTGCTTGAAGTCTTTGGTCCCACAGAACAACATTGAGAAACAAGCTAAAGATCCATATTCAGTGCATTTTAAATATACTCAAAGTACATACTTTATTCTCAAAAAGGGCATGGTGTCTGAGAGGTCTGGTCACCCAGACATCTAGAGTTCAAAGCTCACCATGGCAAGTTTTGAAATTTAACTCAATATATCTGGTCATTTGTGAGCTAGCGCCAGAAAAGAATTATAAAATTGCATTTGTTGTAAAACCCAATTGGTTCTATAATGTCTTTCTGAGAAAGAATCGAGTCACCCTATCCAGTTTCCAAATGTCTTAAACTACATGGTGACATTGAATGCCCTTAAGGCAACAGGGGTTCAGACATAAACACTGTATGCCCCTGATGCCCATATCCTGAGATCAAATGAAAAAGTCGATATTTCATTTTTTTCTCGGCATGGTGGATGGATTGAAAAATGTTCTACCCACTCACCTGTCAGCTCACTGTAAATTGGCAGATCTTGCACATCTAATGTCTGTTAAAAGAGAAGAAATCGTTCTTTTTAGCCAACAGATTGGCCAAGAAATAGAGTGCAGCAAAAGAGAATCGAAATATTTTCTTAAATTTTGAGTCTATTATAAAGGATGTGATAACAGGAGACTTAGAACATATCAACGGAATTAGACAAAGTCAGCAAGGATTTATGAAAGGGAAATCGTGTTTGACAAACCTACTGGAGTTTTTTGAGGATGTAAATGTTAGAATAGATAAGGGAGAACTAGTGGATGTGGTTTATTTGGATTTTCTGAAGGCCTTTGATAAAGTCCCACCTAAGAGGTTAGTGTGCAATATTAAAGCACATGGGATTGAGGGTAATATTCTGGCATGGATGGAAAATTGGTTAACAGACAGGGAACAGAGATTAGGAATAAATGGGTCTTTACTGGGGCAGCAGGCGGTGATTAGTGGGGTACCGCAGGGATCAGTGCTTGGGCCCCAGCTATTCACAACATCTATCAATGATTTGGATGAGGGAACCAAATGTAATATTTCCAAGTTTGCTGGCGACACGAAACTAGGTGCAATTGTGAATTGTGAGGGGTATGCAAAGAGGGTTGAATGCGATTTAGACAAGTTGAGTGAGTGGGCAAAGACATGGCAGATGAACTATAACGTCGATAAATGTGAAGTTATCCACTTCGGTAGGAAAAACAGAAAGGCTGAGTATTAGTTAAATGGTGATAGATTGGGAAATGTTAATGTACAATATGACCTGAGTGTCGTTGTACACCAGTCACTGAAAGCAAACATGCAGGTGCAGCAGGAAGTTAGGAAGGCAAATGGTAAGTTGGCCTTCATTGCAAGAGGATTTGAGTACAGGAGCAAGGATGTCTTACTACAGTTATACAGGGCCTTGGTGAGGCCACACCTGGAGTACTGTTTGCAGTTTAGGTCTCCTTACCTAAGAAAGGATATACTTGCCATAGAGGGATTGCAGCGAAGGTTCACCAGACTGATTCCTGGGATGGCAGGACTGTCGTATGAGGAGAGATTGGGTCAACTAGGCTTGTATTCACTAGAGTTTAGAAGAATTAGAGGGGATCTCATTGAGAAGTATAAAATTCTGACAGAGTTAGACAGACTGGATGCAGGGAAGATGTTTCCCCTGGCTGGGGGGTCTAGAATGAATGGTCACTGCCTCAGGATAAGGGGTAGAACATTGAGGACTGAGATTAGGAGAATTTATTTACTCAGAGGGTGGTGAACCTGTGCAATTCTCTACCACAGAAGGCTGTGGAGGACAAAACACTGAATATATTTCTGAAGGCGATAGATAGATTTTTAGATACAGAAGGCATCAAGGGGTAAGGGTGGGAATATGGTATTGAAATAGAGGATCGTGTTGAATGGCGAGGCAGGCTCAAAGGACCGAATGGGCAACTCCTGCTCCTATTTTTCCATGTCTCTATGAAAGTGAATACTTTAAAAGAATAAACAAAATCATTTCCTTGCCATGTAAGTGGAGTCTTCATCAAGTGGATTCGTAGCTCTCTCCTGTACAAAAGACATTTAAATATTGTAAGCAGTTACACAAAGAATCCCATTTTGTTGCTTCAGAATTAAATATTGTTAGCCTAATATCATATCCCGCGATAATAGTTAGAATAAATGACCTTAATTATCTCTCCTCCAATCTAAATTGCAGGAAGTGAATGTCCACTTTTACTACCGAATGCGACAAGTGCAATAATGCATAGAACACCCATTTTACGCACCACCTGATATTCGTTTCGGTTGCAAATGTGAAAATTCACTCCAGTATTTTATCTAGCACCAGAAACATTTTTGGATTGTTGTAAAAACCCAACCAGTTCACTAATGCACTGCGGTGAGAGCTCCTGCCACCCACACCCTGGCCTGGTTATATGTGACTCCAGTTTACTGCTACTACAGGAACCATGACTTGGACGTTTGTAAACAAGCATAGATTCCCTTTTCTTTACTGAGCTCACCAATATAATAGTGTAGTAATAGAACTGTACCAACCTGTTGCAGTCCTGGGATCTCTTCATAGATCGCTGATGAGTTCTCGCCGATTGCAGCAGAGGTGTCTGTGGGAATGTGAAACAATTTATCAGCCGTGAATATACAACCAAGGAACCACTGTAGAGGCAAATGGAAACAGACAGAATAATCGAATTACAGTATAAGAATTGCGGCTTTGATTTGTTTTTCTTTGTTATTGGTGTTTCAGTGGATTCTGTGCTCATCAAATTAAAGGCTACAGAGATCATAACTTCTCATGATAACTTCTACTTTATGATCATCGGGTACAGCTGGAACAGACTTAATCAAGGAATGAAAAATGCATTAACCTACCAAACAATGGGGCTAATTTTGACTCTGTACGATAATGTAAAAAGGGTGATAGTGAGTTGCAAGCCCATTTTACATTTCTCCAGTCAAAATACCCTCAATACTTCATAATGTGGGTGTTATTAGATAAGACTGGCATTACAAATGGAGCACCAAATTAGTAAAGAATATTGGCCCTGAATTTGTGGTCAGCAATGAAGTGAAGGCATTCGCTGCTGGCCCCGAATTACACTTCGCGAAAGGATCGAGCGATTCCTTGTGTCGAGAACTTCGGGTTTTTCCGACCTTCAATTCAAATCAAATCAATGGAAGTTAGTGGGGATCCACTTTTGCGAACTGCTGGGACGTCAACAGGCTGTCTAAGCAGCCAATAACCGCACAGAATTCACACAGACAGCAAACAAAAAGTGAGTAAACTCTCAAAATTCTAACATTTTAAAAATGTTAGAGAGAGCAAAACAAATTTTCGGGCTCTCACATGGGAAAAAGGCAAACCTGAAATAAAGATGGACAGACTTATAAAAAAGTGAAAACTTTTTTTGAAAAGGCTCTTAGAAACATAGAAGATAAGAGCAGCAGTAGGCCATTCGGCCCCTCGAGCCTGTTCTCCCATTTAATTAGATCATGGCTGATCATCTAAATTCAGTACCCTGTCCCTGCTTTCTCCCCATATCCCTTGAACCGTTTAGTCTCAAGAAATATATCTAACTCCTTCTTGAATATAGTTAATCAATTGGCCTCAACGACGTTGTGTGGTAGAGAATTCCACAGGTTCACCACTCTCTGGGTGAAGAAATTCCTCCTCATCTCAGTCCTAAATGGCTTACCCCTTATCCTTAGACTGTGACCCCTGGTTCTGGACTCCCCCTCCATCGGGAGCAACCTTCCTGCATCTAGTCTGTCTAGCCCTGTTAGAATTTTATAAGTTTCAATGAGATCCCCTCTCATTCTTCTAAACACCAGCGAATATAAGCGCAATCGACCCAATCTCTCCTCATACATCATTCCTGCCATCCCAGGTATCAGCCTGGTGAATCTTCGCTGCACTCCCTCCATGGCAAGAAAATCCTTCCTCAGATAAGGTGACCAAAACTGCACACAATACTCAAGATGTGGTCTCACCAAGGCCCTGTACAACTGCAGCAAGACATCCTTGTTCCTGTACACGAACCCCAAAGTTCACACTGCACAAAATTAAAATTAGTTTTCTAGGTCCTTAACTTTGTTTAGCAGTAATAACGCTATCAATCCCCTACTTACACCTAATCCCTTTGGATCTAACTTTTTTTTGTCCTTTCAATAATTTGGCTGATTACACAGATTGCCGGACCTGTGCAGGGGGGAGGGGGCACAGCACAGCCAGCTTCGGAGCTGTCTGTGACAGGCCGCAACATCTAGATTCCCACATGTGCCAAATCGTGAAGTTGCGGTCGTTTCAAAGGCGAATGATGGCGAACGCTCTCAGCTCACCATCATCCCAACTGCAAATTCCAATTCAGCACAATGTCCACCTCCATTCAGTATCTCGTAAAGATCGATGAGCTCCTGAGCTGGTATAAGAAACACACAAGTCTGTGCATGATGAGACCATCACATGAAAATGGATACAGAAACAAAGATTGGTTATTAGCAAAACAAAGGAATTTTCGTTCAGATGTACCTTGCATACAGGTTCCTTTCCTTTCACTATTCGCATCTTAGTCTTGTGTTGAAAAGGTATGTTCAACAGTATGTTGACTTAACACGTGCTATGCCATTATTGACAAACTAGCATTAAGCATGCTTATTCAATTACCTCATTTGCACAGGCGAAAACAAGGGTTGTTGCTTTAGATTATTTTCATTTAGGTGCAAACATAAAATATATAAATCTGTATGATATATGGTTAGTTGAAGTAATTTCAAATCAACAAGAATTGTTAAAACATGCACTGGCACAGCAGTGTGGAATTCTAAAGTATTTCACTTACTGTTTACTGCGGAATTAATGTTCGTATCATTTTGCCCCCACTTTTGAACTTTCATCCTAAATAAATGTTGTGCAACAGACCAAAATGTGAACTTTTCAGAAGGACATTTTATAATAATAATTCATTAAATATGATCTACTACAGAAATTATATTTATTAATGATTAATTATTAATGACAACTGTATTGCTAACTGGAAGCAAGAGGCTTCATACATGCTGGTCGATCTCTGCATTGGGAGTCAAGACCAAATATCATCAGGTGAAGCACGGCATGGCTAATAATTTGATCAGGACATGAGTTTTAATTCAGGTTCCCACTATAAAGCTGCACATTGCGCTTTAAATAAACCTTATCGGTTATATTATTTATAGTCAGATATCAATACGTGGGGCTATTTGGGAAGCAGATTAAAGTTGGTGGAAGCCAAGAAGTTTCTCTGCATTTCAGGTTGAGGATTTGGGAAATACAAAACTGAGGCACTGCAGCATCAACAGTGGAGGGAGTGTGTAATTACAACATGAGGAGTTTAGAGAGGCAGATTCCTATCAATCCGAAAACAATTAATATTAACTGTGGCTACATGCCTTGCAACTGCAAGCAATTGGTCTTTGATATAGAAATATTTGGAGACAACTTCTTATAAACCTATCCACCGGGGATTCGCCAAAAATAGTACATGTGCAGGTAAAATTTGAATACTATATTTACCCGCCTGCTTTCCTTTTGACCAACCATGCACTAATCCCGCTGATCAAACCCACACTAACAAGAACAGCAATTAATGGATTGATCTGAAAAATGCAATCAGATAAAATAATGAACACGTTTTTAATGGAACCTTCATAAGCATGAATGGGGATGACATTAATAAGATTTAACATAACAAAAAAATACATAATCAAAATTAATTGAATTACAATATAATGAAAAATTTGAAAAAAAAAAAATTTTTTGATAAAATAAATTTACATCTTTTAAATGGTCTAAAAATAAACTTACGCTGTTGTGCATGTTTTTAAATGTTTAAGTGAATGAACATTTTTTAATGTTTTTTAAAACTCATACACTGGTAAAAGCAGTCCTTACACCTGCTTTTACCAGGCGTAAGAATTTCATGGGCATTCGCTGGGCAGAATTTGGGCAAATAGCCCAACTCTCCGCTCGCGGAGGCCCTTCTCCCGGGGATGCCTGCGATCTGTTCTTGATACATCGCAAGTGCCAGGTTTTCGCGTATCCACTTTGCATGCCTAAACCCAAACTTGTGCGGCCATTGCGGGCGAGTCCGCACCTAATAGCCACCCGTAGGGGGCGCGAATTACAGCCCATTGCATTTGACTGTTTCCAAATCACAAGGGATAAGAAACATAAACATTGCCATAAATCCTACTAATGATCACCTCATTTAAACACAGCTCTGTGCAAATCCATGAGCGAAAGATTGTTTCATTCCCTATGCCGTCGATCCCACTGTACATTTCTACTTACTCTTTCCAGAACTTGCTGCTCCTTAGCCCAACTCAGCACTGGGGCAGTGTTGACAGTCAACTTCCTTCCTTCTATGGCTCACAGCAACACGTTTCGAGTAAGCACAAGACATTTCATAGTGAAGTATACAGAACGGACTTTATTAATGATCACCTCATTTAAACACAGCTCGGTGCAACTCAATGAGTGACAAGTTCGTTCAGTCCCTATGCCATCGATCCCACCATACATTTCTAGCTACTTTATTAAAGCCTTAGATGAGGGATCAACTCAACCTGGATCAGAGAGAGCATATCTTTTTTTTTTTATCTCTGGAGCCGTTTGAATTACTGTTGAAAACCATACTTTGTCTACATAAAAGTACATGTCATAGATAGGACCACATGACATATATATTCCCAAATCCTTTGAAGACAGTCTATTCATGTAAACAGTTCTAGTTTTTTACTTCCAGGCTACTCCCCTTAGATATAACTTCCTGATTTAACTGTCCCCTTTGAAAAGCTAGCTTCATCGACCATTATCTTTCCATACAATGGGAAACATCTTTATTACCCTAGCCCCTAAAGTTACACTGTAATCACTCATGGCTAACCTCGTTACTCTCATGTATTTCTTTGCACAAACACTTTACAATTCAGAAGACAAGCTATGCTATCATGTCCTGTTCTCGTCTGCCTAAACTGTTCACTATTCCAGGATCATTCTGGAATGCAAAGAGAACACCCGGCTTATTTTCTCTACTGCAAACCGTCTTCTCAAACGCCTCTCCCCTGTCTCCTCCACCCTCACCTCCAACAACAAGTGTGAGGAGTTCATGGACTTCTTTGTACCTAAGATTGAGGCCATCCATTCAGCATACTCTGCCAATTCCATTCTGCCCCCTAGCCCACCGAGTCAAACTTCCTCAAAGGTTACCTCTGCCCTAGGCCTGCACTTTCAGCTTTCTCCAGTTTCTCTCTGCTCTCCCCTCATGCCAGATCTGAGCTCATCTTGTCCATGAGACCCACTTCCAGCTCCCTCGACCCTATTCCCACTAAACTGCTGACCACCCAACTACCCTTTCTGGCTCCCATTTCAGCTGATATTGTTAACGGTTCTCTCTCCTCAGGTACTGTCCCCCTCTCCTTCAAACCTGCCGTCATCACCCATCGCCTCAAAAAACAACCCTTGCCCCCTCCATCCTGGTAAACGACAGCCCCATTACCAAAGTCTTTGATCGTTTTGTTGCCCCTCAAATCCGTGCCCATCATTCCCAGAACTCCTTGTTTGAATCCCTTCAATCAGGTTTCGCCCCCTTCCACAAGGCCGAAATTGCTATTATCAAAATGTCACAAATTACATGCTATGTGACTGTGACAAAGGTAAGCTATCCTTCCTCATCCTTATCGAACTGTCTGCAGCCTTTGAAATGGATTATCACACCATCCTGCACCAAGGTCTCTCCACCATTGTCCATCTGGCTGTGGAAGCATTCATAGGATTACAGAGGATTACATGGGCGATATGGAACAGAAACAGGCCATTCGACACAACAAGTCCATGCCTGTGTTTATACACTACTCGTGCTTCCTCCCGTCTTTCCTCAACTAAATCTATCAGCATAACCCTCTATTCCCTTCTCCCTCCTATGCTCGTCTAGCCTCCCCTTAAATGCATCTATAGTTTTCACTTCAACCACTCCCTGTGATAGCGAGTTCCACATTCTCACCACTCTTTGTGTAAAGAAGATTCTCCTGAATTCCCTATTGGATTTCTTGGTGATTTTTATATTGATGACCTCTAGTTACGCTCTTCCCCACAACTGGAAATATTCTCTCTGTATCCAATCTATCAAAATCTTTCATAATTTTAAAGACCTCTATTAGGTCACCCCTCAGCCTTCTTTTTTCCAAGAGAAGAGGCCCTGCCTATTCATCCTTTCCTGATATATATACCTTCACATTTCTGGTATCATCCTTGTAAATCTTCTCTGCACCCTCTCCAGTGCCTTTCTATCCTGTTTATAATATGGCAACCAGAGCAGTACACAGTACTGTAAGTGTGGTATAACCAAAGTTCAATACAATCCAGTATAACTTCCCTACTTTTCAATTCTCTACCTCTAAAAATAAACCCTAGTGTCTGGCTTCCTTGTTTATAGCCTTGCTGACCTATGGCTCAACTTTTAGTGATTTGTTTATGTGTACTCAGAGATCCCTTTGTTCCTCTATCCCTCACACCCTCCAAGTAAAAAGTGACCTCCCTATTCTTCCTACCAAAATGTAATAACTCACATTTATCTATGTTGAAGATCATTTGCCAATTATATGCCCATTCTGCAAGTTTATTAGTGTCTTCCTGCAATTAGTTACAGTCCTCCTCAGTATTGACTATCTCACCCCCTCCCCCACCACCCCCCACTCCCCACAATGTTGGTGTCCTCTGCAAAATTAGAAATTGTGTTTTTGATTCCAAATTCTAAATTGTTCATAGAAATTGCGAACACCAGTGGTCTCAGCACAGATCCTTGTGGATCACCCACTTTTTCGACTGTGAAAAGCTACCTTTTACCAAACTCTGCTTTCTTTCTTAAAGCCAGCTAGCTATCCATTCTGCTACTGAATCCACATTCTCTGACAATGTTCATCAGTCTATTATGGTGTACCTTATCGAAGGCCTTTTGAAAAGCTAGATAAATTACCTCCACTGCATTACCATTTTCTGTTACCTCTTCAAAAAGTCAATGAGGTTGGTCAAACAAGACTTTCCCATTTGAAATCAATGCTGACTATTCATTACTGGGTTTTTGGTTTCTAGACGTTCTTCTATGTTCTCCTTTAGTAGGGATTCCATTATTTTTCCTACAACCGATGTTATGCAGCCTGGTCTATAATTCCCTGGAGATATTCTATTACACTTCATAAATATAGAGTCCGATATCACTACCGCATTTCTATTGTGATCTTCCCCCACCTTGGACTGCCTTCTGAGCCACGGTTACTTGGTATGCATTGTGGCTGACCTCCCTGCAGTCTTACTCCTTGTCCTCACATCTGCCTGCATCCATTCTTATCTATCTAATCATAGCTAGAGAATCACCTACAATGGCTTCTCTTCCCGCTCCCACATTGTTACCTCTGGTATTCTCCAAGGATCTATCCTTGGCCCCCCTCCTATTCTTTACCTACATGCTTCCCCTCAGCGACATCATCTGAAAACACAGCATCAGTTTCCACATTTACGCTGTTGACACCCAGTTCTAGCTCAGCACCATTTCTCTCGACCGCACCTCCCCAACCCCGCCCCCCACCGCCACTCTCTCTAAATTGGAAGACTGCTTGTCGGACATGCAGTACTGGATGAGCAGAAATTTCCTCCAACTTTATATTGGGAAGACAGAAGCCATTATCTTCAGTTCCTGCCACAAACTCCATTCACTAGCTATCGAAATCATCCCCCTCCTTAGCATCTGTCTGAGGCTGAACCAGAATCTTCGCACCATTGTCATATTTGGCCTTGAAATGAGCTTCTGCTCACATATCCCCACATCACTAAGACCACATATTTCCACCTCCATATCATCGCCTGACTCCACCCCGCCTCACATCTTCTGCTGCTGAAACCCTCGTCTGTGCCTTTGTTACCGCTAGACTTGATCATTCCAATGCACTCCTGGCTGGTGTCTCATATTCCAACCTCTGTAAACATGAGGTCATCCAAAACTCTGCTGCCATTGTCCCCATTTCCTAACTGGCACCTAGTCCCTTTCACCCATCACCCCTGTGTTCACTAACCTGCATTGGCTCTGGGTTCAGCAATGCCTCGATTTTAAAATTCCTCTATGGCATCGCCACTCCCTGTCTCTTTAATCTCCTCCAAACCCCACAACCCACTGAGATATCTGCACTCCTCTAATTCTGGCCTCTTGAACATCGTGATTTTAATCATTCAATCATTGGGTGGCTTGGCATTCAGCTGCCAAGGCCCAAAGCTCTGGAGGTCCTTCCCTAAACCTCTCTGTCTCTCTTTCCTCCTTTAAGACATTCCTTAAAATCTACCTCTTTGACCAAGCTTTTGATCAATCGCCGTATTATCTCCTTATGTGGCTCGGTGTGAAATTTTATTTGCTAACACTCCTGTGAAGTGCCTTGGGATGTTTTACTTCTTTAAAGGTGCGATATAAATACAAGCTGTTGTTGATTTATGTTGTGTTGAATATGTTGCAGGTTTATGGGGAAAGAGCAGGGTAGTGGAATTAACCCGATTGCTCTTCGAAGGAGTTGGCCCAGGCTCGATGGGCCAAATCATAACACACAGTGCATAAAAAACTCATCTCCACCGGTTCTTGTGCCAATTACCTTATATCTGTGTCCTTTGCTAACTAATCCTGCTGCCAGTAGAAACAGTTTCTCCCTGTCCACACTATCAAAGCCCATCATAATTTTGAAATCTCCCCTTAACTTTCTCTGCCCAAAGGAGAACAATCCAAACATCTATAGTCTCTCCACATAACTGAAGTCCCTCATCGCTGGTATCATTCTGGTAAATCTCTTTAGCACCCTCTCCAAGGCCTTGAAATCCTTCCTAAAATGTGGTGCATTTAATGGGGATATAAAAGGAAAATGTAAAGTAGAGAACGTAGGAAGGACTTTTTTATTCATTCACAGGATTGGGCGTCGCTGGCAAGGAATTTAATGCATATCTCAATTGCCCTACAGAAGGTGTTGGTGAGCAATCAGGCACATAGGAACAGGAGTACGCCATTTAACCCATCGAGCTTGTTCCACCATTCAGTGAGATCCTGACTGATCTGCGACCTAATTCCATATACCCACCTTTGGCCCATAGCCCTTACTACCTTTGATAAACAAAAAATTATCAATCTCAGACTTAAAATTAATTGGCTTTGCATCAATTGTCATTTACGGATGAGAGCTCCAAACTGCTCCTACCCTTTGCATGTAGAAATGATTCCTGTCTTCACTCCTGAAAGGCCTGCCTCTAATGTTTAGACTCTGCCCCCAGTCCTAGACTGCGCAACCAGCAGAAATAATTTCTCTACATCCTCCCAATCAGTTCTCCTTAAAATATTGAAAACAGCGATCAAATCACCACTTTACCTTCTAAATACCAGTGAATACAACCCCAGCTTGTGTAATCTCTCCTTGCAATTTAACCCTTGGCGTCCAAGTATCATTCTGGTAAATCTATGCTGCACTCCCTCCAAGGCCAATATATCATTCCTGAGGTGTGGTTTCCTGAACTGCTCACAGTACTCCAGGCGTGGTCTAACCAGAGATTTGTATAGCGGTCGTATATCCACTACCCCCTTGTATTCTAATCCCCCAGATATAAAGAGCAGCATTCCATTAAACTTTTTGATATTTTTCTGTACTTCTCCAAAAATGTTTAATGATCTATGTACATGGACCCCCAAGTCTCTTTGGACCTCCAATGCTTCTAGCTTTTCAACATTTATAAAGTACTCTGTTCTACCTTTGTAAGGTCCAAAGTGGATGAATTCACATTTGCCAGATTGAAATCCGTTTGCCACAATTTTGCCCATTTACTGAATCTGTTAATGGCCCAGAAATTCGGGTCGGAGGCTTCCCGTGGGTGCCAGCCTCCGACCTGCACTTATCTAGTGCACCGGCCATTGAGCGGTGGGCCCGCATGGGATTCCGATCCTGGGCCTCCTCCAACTGCCAGCGCGCAGTGCTTTTGTATCCCAGGGGTGCATTTAGTTTGATGCATCCCATGGGATCACGTGGGCCATCGACAGCCAATGGTAGCAGGGAATGCTTCATTCATAAGTTTGACAGGAAGAGCTGTCAAACCTATAAATACTATAAGCCCCAAAACATCACTAAAACATCAAATACATTTTTAAGAAATCACACATTTAAAATAACTATAAATTACATGATATAACAATTTTAAACAATAATTTAAATTTTTGAAAGATTAATTACATTTTCTAACATACCTTTCTTTAAAGTATTTAAAAATAATAAACCTGTGGAAAAAATGTTTTAATTTTAATTAATTCACCACTTACCTTGTTAAAAGCAAGCCATGTGCCTGCTTTTTACAAGTGTAATGCCTGGAGACTTACCCTCCTGAAGAAACATGCAAAAAAACCGTAAGTTCAATGCGCATGCGCTGCCTCTCTGGCACACACTTTCCACCTCTGAACCTCTTCTTTCAGGGGAACGGAAGTGATGGTTTCCCGCGCATGTGCAGTGCATGCGCGAAACCGGCAATTTCTTTGGGCCTACGCGTGAGTACACAGCACGTACTCACCCGTGGGGACCCGAATTTCTGGGCCATTATCTTTTAATGTTATGCTTCAAAATACACTGCTTACAATGCCGTCTAACTTTGTGTCATCACCAAACTTGGATATGTGACTTTCTATCCCCTCATCTAATTTGTTAATAAATACGGTGATGCTATAAGAAACAAAATACCAAATAGCTTTCACTCGTGCTAGGTCTTCCTCTCGCGTGTATTCAGTGTTGAAGTCTCCATTTGGAAAAGTGTTTGCAAGAGGGTTAAAACTATTTAATACTTTCATTCTTATAGCATCAATATGAAGATCATTTGAAAATGGTAGTTCACTTAACTTATACAATGTTATCCACAAGTTAAATCAACAAAACTAACAGGTCCAAGTAACTGCATTTTCTTAATCAAGCACTATTCAAATTCATCCTATTAATAGAATGAACTACTAGACTTCTTCACCATTCCACTAATGGACTACAAACTAAAAAAATACAATTGAGAAATTTGTTACCTACCTATTACAACTATTTGTACAGTTGAGGCACTGTACCTTTTTGTTAAGTTGTTAAAGGCCTGACAGGTATATTTTCCAGTGACATTCAAAGTGATGCTAGCAATGATAAATCGTTGTGCTTTTTGTGGCAGGGGGGTGTAGTTGAGATACAATTCCAATTCAGCGGGTGGGCTTGAGTCCACAGAACATGAAAAATTAACAGTTCGTCCAGAAATGTAAACGGGTAGATCAGGGTTAATGGATATTTTGAGGATATCCGGTCCATCTAAAATAAATCCACAAGTGAATTGTAATAAAGTTATGCTAAAATGAAAAGCAGTAGTCGACCATACAATTATGGAGGAGACCACCACCACTACAGAAATTGCACACCCATGTCTTTTCTGCACATCATCAATCCCACTGTTATATAAACTGAAGCCAATAAGTTGAAGAACCAACATTTACTGTCACATCATCCACATGCATGTATCCTGCCATTTAATGTCCTACCATTTTGCTAGAACAGTTAATCCCCCTATCCCCGGCCTTGATGAGTAATTACATGGTGAGCTACTGAATCAAACAGATTAAGTCCGTTCCAAATTAGCTACCTGGGCTTTTAAATTGAATTTCTGAGTTGGGAGCCTGGTATCAAAGTGTAGTTTGTGTCGGAACATGTTTCCGACAGGTCTCCTTTCATTTCAGCAAATTCTACTGTGACATCCTTCAGAGGCAGGGCTGGTGGGATGATATCCTCTGAAAGAAATCCTGCCAGTTCTGTCTTTGTGGACGCCAATTTGAAGAATATCTACATGAAGCAGGTGTCATTACTGCTCCAATGTAGTGGTGTGGGTCCAATGCCAGTTTCCCAGTGTGTATGGGTGGGGGTCCAATGTCAGTTTCCCAGTGTGTAGGGGTGAGGATTGAATGCCAGTTTCCCCAGTGTGTAGGGGTGGAGTCGAATTCCAATTTCCCAGTGTGTAGGGGAGGGAGTCCAATGCCAGTTCTCCCAGTGTGTAGGATTGGGGGTCAAATGCCAGTTGCCCAGTGTGTAGGGATGAGAGTCCAATGGCAGTTTCCCCAGTGTGTAGGGGTGAGGGTCCAATGTCAGTTTTCTCAGTGTGTATGGGTGGGGATCAGTGCCAGTTTCCCAGTGAGCAGGGGTGAGGGTCCAATGCCAGTTTCCCAGTGTGTAGGGGTGAGGGTCCAATGTCAGTTTTCTCAGTGTGTATGGGTGGGGATCAGTGCCAGTTTCCCAGTGTACAGGGGTGAGGGTCCAATGCCAGTTTCCCCAGTGTGTAGGGGTGAGGGTCCAGTGCCAGTTTCCCAGTGTGTACGGCTGAGGGTCCAATGACAGTTTCCCAGTGTGTATGGGTGAGGGTCCAATGCCAGTTTCCCAGTTGGAGTTCAGTAATGGACTGAATTTGCTTCCTCTAGCGAGAGGTTAACTGCCAATTCTCTCTTAAAATGAATGATCTGTAAAAACCAGTTTTACACTTATTGCAGCAACGGTGAAACACAATTAATTGTGCTGAAACAAAATTCACAACATTATATTTTCATTTGCTCAATTCAATTCCATGATGAGTCTTTTTTTCCATACAAGCAAATTTTTAACTGTTGGTATCTAAGTATTGCCTATTTAACATCATCTCAAATATCAAACTGCCATTACATTTCAAACTGCCACTGAAGTAGCGCAAAAATGTTCTGATACTACTTCATTTAGATCCTATAGATTGCATCACCTGGTATCAGTATTTGTAGGGAAACGGTGTTAGGGAAATTGACGGGATTGAAGGGGCCTGATAATCTACATCCTAGGGTACTTAAGGAAGTGGCCCTACAAATAGTAGATGCACTGCTGGTCATCTTCCAACATTCGATAGACTCTGGAACAGTTCCCATGGATTGGAGGATAGCTAATGTTACCCCACTATTCAATAAAGAAGGGAGAGAGAAAACGGGGTATTATACACCGGTAAGACTGACATCGGTAGTGGGGGAAATAATAGAGTCCATTATAAAAGATGTAATAGCAGAGCACCTGGAAAACAGTGACAGGATCGGAAAAAGTCAACATGGATTTACAAAATCTAAATTATGTTTGACTAATCTACTGGAATTTTTTGAGGATGTAACTGATAAAATAGATAAGGGAGAAACAGTGGATGTGGTGAATTTGGACTTTCAGAAGGCTTTTGATAAGATACCACATAAGAGATTAACGTGTAAACTTAAGGCACCTGGGATTCAGGGCAAGGTATTCACTTAGATAGAGAACTGGTTGGCAGACAGAAAGCAAAGAGATGGAATAAACGGGACTTTTTCTGAGAGGCAGGCAGTGAATAGTGGGCTACCGCAGGGATCTGTCCTTGGACCCCAGCTATTCACAATATATATTAATGATCTAGACGAGGGAACTAGATGTAACATCTTCAGGTTTGCAGATGACACAAAGCTGGGTGGGCATGTGTGTCGTGAGGATGATGCCAAGAAATTCCAGTTTGATTTGGACAGGTTGGGTGAGTGGGCAGAATCATGGTAGATGCAATATAACGTGTATAATTGCGAGGTTATACACTTTGGTGTCAAAAATAGGAAGGCAGATTATTATCTGAATGGCAATAGATTGGGAGAAGGGGAAGTGCAACGAGACCTGTGTGTCCTTGTGCACCAGTCGCTGAAGGTAACCATGCAGGTGCAGCAGGCGGTTAAGAAGGCAAATGGTATATTGGCCTTCATAGTGAGTGGGTTCTAGTACAGGTACAAGGATGTCTTGCTGCAGTTGTACAGGGCCTTGGTGAGACCACATCTTAAGTATTGTGTGTAGTTTTGGTCGCCTTATCTGAGGAAGGATGTTCTTGCTATGGAGGGAGTGCAGCGAAGATTCACCAGGCTGATACCTGGGATGGCAGGAATGACATTTGAGGAGAGATTGGGTCGATTGGGCTTATACTCGCTGGAGTTTAGAAAAGTGAGAGGGGATCTCATTGAAACTTATAACATTCTAACAGGACTAGACATACTAAATGCAGGAAGGATGTTCCCGATGGCCGGCAAGTCCAGAACCAGGGGTCACTGTCTAAGGATAAGGGGTAAGCCATTTAGGACAGAGATGAGGAGGAATTTCTTCACCCAGAGAGTGGTGAACCTGTGGAATTCTCTACCACAGAATGCAGTTGAGGCCAATTCATTAAATATATTCAAGAAGGAGTTCGATATATTTCTTAAGGCTAAATGGATCAAGAGATATGGAGAGAAGGAAGGCACAGTGTACTAAATTTGGATGATCAGCCATGATCGCATTGAATGGCGGAGCAGGCTCGACGGGCCGAATGGCCTACTCCTGCTCCTATCCTCTATGTATCTATGGTATCAGCATTAGCACTATTAAACCTGAATAGTGATGGGCAGTGTTATTTGGGATTCATAACGCCAGTGTGCACCAACAGCAAAAACAACTTGTATTTATTTAGCACCTTTAAAATGTTAAAATGTCCCAAGATGCTTCACAGGATTATTATAAGAGTAGACATTTGATACCGAGCCACTTAAGAAAAATTAGGGCAGATGACAAAAAGCTTGGTCAAAGAAATAGGTTTTAAGGAGCGTCTTAAAGGAGGAAAAAGAGATTATTGACGCGGAAAGCTTATGGAAGGGACTTGCAGAAGTTAGGGCCTAGGCAACAGGAGGCACGGCCAGCAATGGTTGAGCGATTATAATCAGGGGTGCTCAAGAGGGCAGAATTAGAGGAGCGCTGGTTGCGGGGCTGGAGGAGATTACAGAGCTTGGGAGGGTTGAGTCCTTGGCGGGATTTGAAAACAAGGATGAGAATTTTGAAATTGAGCCGTTGCTTAACCGGGAGCCAATGTAGGACAGCGAGAACAGTGGTGATGAATCAATGGGACTTGGTGCGAGATAGGACAAGGACAGCCGAGTTTTGAATGGCCTCAAGTTTACATAGTGTAGAATGTGGGAGGCCAGCCAGGAGTGTATTGAAATAGTCATGTCTAGAGGTAACAAATGTATGGACTGCCAAAAAAGTTATTTCATTTTTGATTCCTTTGTAAATAAATAGATGGATATGCAACACAAACTGAACAACGTCACTGCCCATAAGTGAATATTTATTTATTACAAGTCCTTTCTCTAAAAAGACAAATTAATTCAAGTATACTTCTTGAAGTAAATAAACTTACAGCAAATTATCATTGTTATTGTAGAAGTGGTAAGTTATCTGCATACACGATTCAATAAATACACCTTATTGCACCAAGAGATCAAACCAGTCTCTTTCACAATCACAACTTCAGTAAGATTGGTAATAATCGATTAATATAATGATCGGTTGGGACACTTACAGCTAACGTTGAGATGATATAGGTCACTTGTCATTCCGTTAATAAAGTTGAATGCATAGCACGTGAATCCTCCATCAGACCGTAACACTCCAGTTATAGTGAGGGTGTTATTATCATAACTTAGACCAATCCTGTTATCAGGAATAATAGCGATATTGTCCTCAAGCCACAGATATGAAACCGCTGTGCCTGATGCGAAACACGTCAGAGCCACGGTGTCATTGTGTTCTACTGGGTTGGTGGCATTGGCTGTAACATTAGGCTTGGAAACAGGCTCTGTCAAAACACAGGAGATTAGTTAGCACACTTGAAAGGTAAACTTGGAGGATGGTGGATTTAGTTCAGGATACTACAGTCAGCATTTGTGCACTGAACTGTTATCTGTGAGTTCTTATGGAAAAATAATGATACTTTCAGCTTAAAGTGCGCAAGTTCCATATGTTGATATCTGCGATTCAGGCACTGTGCAGCAGGGAAATAGAATTTGTACTCCATCAACTTGGCCCTCTGTTATTACTATCATTCTCAAAATGAAACAGATTTATATTGTGACGCTTCACTTTTAGCTGCAGTGTGGATGTATGCTTAATTATTACAGCATATATTTCTTAGTTCTCATGTGCGAATCAAATTACAAAAAAGTATAAAAATAAACGAAGAGGATGAAATGTACAATGCTGGAATCTGACCAGCTATTAGTCCTTACCTTGTGGAGCAATGATGTCATGTAGTAATGTGGATGAAACAAAACAAACTGGATATTCAAACAAAGAGGCAACAGTACATTTGGGTCGAGATTTTTCCACGTTGTGTAAAGGCAAATGTACAAATTATTAATTAACAGCTGAATACATTTTATTGATGCCAGCAGCCGGAACCTACTCCAAGCCTGAGCGCAATCCACTCTACAACAGCCCTCAGTGGTACCCTCCATAACAGTCCTCAGCTGAATCCTAGATGTCAGCAATCTGTCAACTTCTAATGGTAACCCACACACCGCAATGTATGAAGTCGGGTTGATATGCAAATTGTTTCGTTTCACCATTTATTCATTACTTTCATTCATATGTCCCTGTGACTTGTATTTCTCTCCCATTTAAGGCCGACCTTTGCTTTTAAAAATAGAAAGAATGTTTTTACATTATATAAAGAGCCTTTGATGACTTCAGGACATCCCAACGTGCTTAACAGCCAGTTAAGTAGTTTTAAATTGTACATAAGAAATAGGAGCAGGAGTAGGACATTCGGCCCCTCGAGCCTGCCCCGCCAGCCAATAAGATCATGTCTGATCTGATCTTGGCCTTAACTCCACTTTCCCACCCGAGGAACAACACCTCATCTTTCGTTTAGGCACTTTAAAGCATTCTGGATTCAACATCGACTTCAACAATTTCAGACTATAACCTCTGCCCCTGTAATTTTTTTTCTCTTTCTCACATGGCAGCTGTCAATCATTCTGCCACTGCGATTTACACTTCATCTAGAGTCATATCTTTTTCTTAACTTGTCCCATTAATATCTCCATTTGCCTTGCACTATCATCCCTCTTGTCTCTTAATCTCTGCTGCCTTCCAGCCTATCACAGACCTTCCCTTTTGTTCTCTTAACTCCAACCTCTCCCTGCCCCTGCACTTGCTTAAAAACCGGTGACATCTCCAACTTTTTCCAGTTCTGACGAAAGGTCATCGACCTGAAACATTAACACTGCTTCTCTCTCTACAGATGCTTCCTGGCCAGCTGAGTATTTCCATCATTTTCTGTTTTTACTACAACAATAAGCATTGGTCTCCGACCATCATATAATAATTTCTAGGCTATAATATCTAATCAAATGTGGTTTCAATACTACAGTTAAGGCAGCAGTTGGTGATAGTAAAAATTGAAAGCTCAATTTATTAAGATATTCCTCTGACAATTTTTGCAGCAGCACTATTAATCAACTAAAATAAACAGATCACCACTTGTGTGAAAATAGCAGACAGCAATGCTAAGAGGGTTCTTAAGGTAGTTTTGTAATCAGTAATTTGAAGCCTACATTTAAAATGGGTGCACATCTTTGATCTGTAGAATTTATTGTTGGGATTCCTTTGGCATTAACTCACATTACGTTGCCCTTTTTGTTTGCTCTGAGCCAATGGAACAAATCCAAGTTACTTCTCCCCCAGCAATAGGGTGCCACTAATACAGAATAACATGCCCCACAAAATCAAAATGTGGGTCAGTAAAGTGGGATCAATGTTATCAGAATTCAGTGCCAACAACGATATATTTACAATAGCAAAATACTGCGGATGCTGGAAATCTGAAATAACAATAGAAAACTGTGTAAAAACTCAGTAGGCCAGGCAGCATCCGTGGAGAGAGATACAGAGTTAACGTTTCAGGTCTGGGACCGACTTCTTGATTCAATGATTAGCAAAGCGCATGCGCAGCCACCTTGTTCTGGAAAGATATATTTATTTAAGTTACGATTGATTCTTCCTGTTTAATGCGTTGGAAAGAGACAGGCCATTCATGGGAAGGACTTAATTTCTTATCTGTTCTACATTTCAGATGCTGTAATCTCGTAAATATCACATCAAGCATATGATGTTTGGTGCTATGAAGCTGCTCCGATCTCCACAAAACAAAACAGGGGAATACATTCTAGTAATAATTAAACATAAAATCAGTTTTAATACTTAAGCAGCCAAAATCCAGTCATAGAAAATATTGTATAAATTAAAATATCAGTTAAATAGCTCAAATTGTTACAGTTTTGTGTTACTGATTGAGCACAGAGTTGAATATTTGTCCAAACATGTGAATAATGTTAAAGTAATAGCTCTTGCCCATAAAAGACATGCAAATTCACCGAATCAAAGTAGTAGATATTTTATTTACATTAGTGCATTTGGAATTAAACTGAGCCAATTACTGTGTAAATATTATCAAATGATGCTTTCTGCCAAGTACAGTAACACATTGATAATCACCAAACTGCAACATGAACATTCCGCCTGATTACTGAGCACGTGCTCATTCTAACAAGGTTTACAGGTTAATCGATTAGAAAAATGAATATCCAAGATAATATTAATGATGCCACATGATTAACATGGATAACACATTTCAGTTAGGAGAAGTTTCATTGTTCTGTCGGTGCGGCTGTAACAAAAGGCCAACTTGTCTTTTCTCTCTGCAGATGCTGAGGCACCTATTGTGAATTTCCACCATTTTCTGTGCCTTTTAGTTCTTTGTATTAAAAATTCAACTTTCACCCTTATCTATATACATACACAATATTAAAACGTAACCTGTATGCGCTAAACACTTTTAAAGCACTAATGCATTAAATTATTAGGCCATTGTTAAAATTAATTGATTTCAAACAGACATACTTTGTTTACTTGTCACAGGCACCAATTGACTCTAAATTTGAAAATATTTACTGTACAGAACATCACTTTTTATAAGAAATAATTTAAAAGTGTTGAAAGTGGCTGATACCTGCTGAGCTGACAATTTTCAGGCTATTGAGGAATAGAAATTCAATACATGTGATAACTTTTTTTGGACCGGATTAGGATTTATGTACGGACATTTCATATCTAATTTTACATGTGTTATTGGGCGATAGAGTGAGAAACGATTGTACTGATTACTGTTTCATAGAATTATAATGCATGGGAGACGTTTGTGTGTTGGAATTGCATACGTTGGAGATGAAATGAGCTTGTCTGGTGAAGGTAATGGGTGTCAATGGGTTGAGCTTCCATTACACTGCATGCATGGCAGTGGATGTGAAGCAATTTGGTGCACTTACATTCCTTGCTTGGAATAGAGTTAGGCCGAGTTTAGAAATATAGTTATCTTAGTCAACTATACTTACAGACTTGATCCACTATTCCAGTAAAATGACAACAGAAAATGTGCAAAGGACCTATTGTAACCGAAAAAACAATAAACACATAAAAGGAGTACTGTAATCAGGATATTCACCTCAATTCTAATGTTTCTCCCCATTACACCATTGCGTTGGTGTATGAATATTTAATGCATCCCTATGCAATTGCTTTGTGCACTGTTTCCATTAAGACACCAAACTACATTTTAAATGGGTTAAATTACAGTTCTAGTAATTTCACAGGTAAATAGTGTCTGGAAAATAATATTTCAGTATTATTTGAAGGCTTAAATGTGTTATTTTTTTAATCTCTATGGTTGTGGAGTATTTGAGTTGTATTTCAATATCTTTATCACTCGTGCTTGAGTTTCAAATTTCATGCATGAATACAGCACATCCATTCTCAAATCAGTGGGTGGCCGAGGCAACTCACAGATAATTAACAGTCTCTCATCTGCACAAGATGCAAAACATTGAATTATCAGAAATACATTTGATTATATGTAAATAATTACCTACTAAACAACAGTCAACATGGATTCAGAAAGCATAAAGTCCGGCCTGGCCAAAGTCCTCAACCTTATTGAGGAAGTGGCAGGTGATGTAAAATGGGAAAAGGCAAAGTATGTGGTGTACCTCGGCTTGCAAATAATTTCAGACAAATTTCCACACAAAAGACAATGGGCTAAGCTCAAGGCTATAAAAATCCATTTTAAACCTTTGGAAAGACTAATAAACTGGCTGAAACATTGAACAATGGCAGACGGAATTTAATGGAGATGTAAAAATAAGGTACTGAACACAGAAAATAAAGTGGGTGATATATGTACTGCATGAATGTAGTTGAAATTAGCGAAGAAGTCAAAACAGATCTAGAATTCCGAGTAGACTAGATGCACAAAACATTGGAGATCAACAATCACAATGCTAGTAGAATGCTGAGCCATATAGTCACAACAATGGAGTACAAGTCAGAGAAAGACGTGGCCAATGGTATATTGCACCGATCAGACCACACTTTGAGTATGGTGTGTAGTTCTGAACACTTGAGACACTGGGGACATATTCAGCAGCGAGACAGAGCAGAGATACGCAATTGAGTCATAGAGTCATAGTTATACAGCACACAAAGAGGCCCTTTGGCCCATCAGGTCCATGCCGGCCATCAATCCCTGTCTAATCTAATCCAAATTTCCAGCATTTGGTCCGTAGCCATGTATGTTATGGCATTTCAAGTGCTCATCCAATGCTTCTTAAATGTTGTGAGGATTCCTGCCTCTACGACCCTTTCAGGCAGTGAGTTCTAGATTCCAACCGCCCTCTGGCTGAAAAAGTTTTTCCTCAAATCCCCTCTAAACCTCCTGCCCCTTACCTTGAATCTATGCCCCCTTGTTATTAACCCCTCTACTAATGGGGCTGAGTCTCGGTAGCAAAAATGAAGAAACGTGTGCATTTCAGCCTTAAGGGGATTGATCTGAATGGGTGTAGCAAATAATAAATCGTATAGAAAAGAGATAGCCAAAAATGACTTCAAATTAAAATGATAGTCGAGCGACAGGACACAGATTCAAAGGGTGAAAGGCAAATTGAGAAACAACACCAGCTATTTCTGCTTCAACAACAAAAACATATATATATATAGCGCCTTGAACGTGGTAAAACGTCCCAAGGAGCTGCACATGATTATTTTAAGACAAAAAATGACACTGATCCACATAAGGATGAATTAGGGCAGGTGAGCAAAAGCTTGGTCAAAGAGGTAGGTTTTAAGGAGCATCTTAAAGGAGGAAAGAGAGGTAGCGAGGTGGACAGGTTTAGGCAGGGAATTCCAGAGATTGGGCCTAGGCAACAAAAGGCACGGCCTCCAAAGGTTGAGTGATTATAATCAGGGATGCTCAAGAGGGCAGAATATTCCATGAATTGATCACTGGGAGAGAGAGAGTGTGTGTGTATAGATGATTAGGTAGGTAGATAGATAGAGGTTCTCGGCATAATTTATCTATGTGTAAATAAACATTTTTAATTAGACTCAAAGTATACAATGGATATATAAAGAGAGAAAGAGAGGTCGTCATTTAACATTGGTTTCTTGTGACTGGAAGCAGTTTTTGACCAGCAATTTATGGTTCCAAGAGATCATTTTCAATATGGCGCCCTCTGCCCTCTGCCCTCCGCGGGGAGCGGTGGCGATTGTGAATAGGACAACCAACAGCGTGTCTCTTCAATCAATCAGACTGAAGAATCACTGATACACGCAGAGTCTAAACCAGGAAGTATGAATTTGAATCTTTAATTCATAGTAAAATCATGCACAGAAAGGGAAATAAAACAGTAGTTCAGCCCAGCAGGATTATTACACCCATTCTGGGCACCATGCCTTAGGGAGGGTGTAAAGGCTTTGAAGAGGGTACAGAAGAGATTTACATAATGGTTCTAGGGATGAGGGATTACAGTTACGTGGAAAGACTGGAGAAGCTGGGGTTGTTTTCCTTGGAGCAGAGAAGGCTAAGAGGAGATTTGATGGAGGGGTTTGAAATCATGAACGGTTTAGATAGAGGAAATAAAGGTAAACAGTTCCCAATGGCTGAAGGGTCGATAAACAGAGGGCGCAGATTGAAGTTGACTGGCAAAAGAAGCAGAGGCAACATGAGGAAAAACTATCTCTTTATAAAATAAAGACTTGCATTTATAGAGCACCATTCATGACCTCAGGATGTCCCAAAACATTTTACAGCCAATGAAGTACTTTCAAAGTACTATTGTAATGTAGCAATTACACAATAATTGGTTAGGATCTGGAATGGACTGCCTGAAATGGTGGTGGAGGAACATTCTATAATGGCTTTCAAAAGGGAATTGGTAAATAGCTGAAGGAAAAAATGGCAGGGCTACAGTGAAAGTGCGGGGGAGTGGGACTAGCTGAAGTGCTCTTGCAGAGAGCCTGCACAGGTTCGATGGTCCGAATGGCCTCCTTCTGTGCTGTAACCATTGATTCTATTTCCAAGTCCAGGACAAGAAATATATAACAAAAAGAGCAGTGGTCCCAACACTGAGCCAAGGCTCCCTTGCACACTGGTCTCCACTATGAAAGGGTTTTAAATATTTCAAACAAAGATGAATGACGACTCAAGATATTCACACACTGTATAACAGGCTCATGAATGTCCTGCAAATAAACTGAACTTCATGCTGAGTATTTATTGGTTACAATATAGCAAATGCCCGAAATAGACTAGCAATAGATGATACTTCAAGAACGGAGCATAGTCCATGTAGGTCAGGTGCCCAAATGATAAATGCACAATGGGCCGAATTTTGAGACCTCGATGGGTTCGTATGACGTGTGTACGTGCCCGTAGGGGCAGCCAAGATGCGGGTTCAGGTATGCGAAGTGCATGCACTAAAACCCGGAATTTACGATCTGTGAAGAATCTTCTTAACAGATCCTCCACAGCCCCGGCAGATGGGCCTCTGTGGGTGGAGAGTTGCGCTATTTGCCCACCTTTCACCCGCTGAATGGCTGTGAAATTCTTACACCTGGTAAAAGCAGCCATTATGCCTCATTTTACCAGCATAAGAGTTTTAAAAACAGATAAATTATATGTTATCACTCATTTATACAATAAAAACCCTGTCAAATAAGTTAAGTTTAATTTTAGCCCTGGTAAAACATTTTTTCCTGAACGATATTTTTGTTTCAAATATTTAATTCAATGGCACTTTAATTAATTTTAAAGATGTATTTTTATTTATTTCATGTATTCATGCATTTTTAATTGATTCCAAAACAGTCCATTTGTCCCAATTGGTCTATGCTGGTGTTTATGCTCCACAGGAGTCTTCTCCCATCCTACTTCATCTAATCCTATCTACATATTCTATCAACATATGCTTCTGTCCCGTTCTCCCTCATGTGTTAATCTTAAATGTGTTTGTCTTCCTCTTAAATGTAATTATGCTAGTTAAAATCATAGAAACATAGAACAATAGGAGCAGTAGATCATTCGGCCTTTTGAGCCTGCTCCGACATTCAATATCATCATGGCTGATGCTCTTTCTCAATAGCATATTCCCGCTCACTCCCCATACCCCTTGATGCCTTTTGTGTCTAGAAATCTATCTACCTCCTTCTTAAATATATTCAATGATTTGCCCTCCACAGTCTTCTGTGGTAGAGAATTCCACAGCTTCAACACCCTCTGAGTGAAGACATTTCTCCTCATCTCAGTCTGAAAGCTCCTTCCCCGTATCCTGAGAGTCTGGCCCGTCGTTCTCGATCCCCAGCCAAGGGAAACATCCTCCCTGCATCTAATCTGTCTAGCCCTGTCAGAATTTTATACGTTTCAATGAGATCCCTTCTCATTCTTCTAAAATCTAGTGAATACAGGCCTAGTCGACCCAATCTCTCCTCATACGACAGTCCTGCCATCCCAGGATTCAGTCTGGTGAATCTTCGCTGCACTTCCTCTATGGCAAGTATACCTTTCTTAGGTAAGGTGAACAAAACAGCACACAGTACTCCAGGTGTAGTCTCACCAGGGCCCTGTATAACTGTAGTAAGACATCCTAGCTCCTGTACTCAAATCCCCTTGCAATGAAGGCCAACATAACTGCCTTCGTAACTGCTTGCTGCACCTGCATGTTTGCTTCCAGTGACTGGTGTACAAGGAGAAGCAAGTCCCTTTGTCCAACAACATTTCCCAATCTATCACCATTTAAAGAATACTGTACCTTTCTATTTTTTTTCGACCGACATGGATAACTTCACATTTATCCACGTTAAACTGAATCTGTCATTTATTTGCCCATTCACTCAACTTGTCTAAATCGCCTTGAAGCCTCTTAGCATCCTCCTCACAACTCACAATCCCACGTAGTTTCGTGTCGTCAGCAAACTGGGAAATATTGCATTTGGTTCCCCCTTCCAAATCATTGATATATATTGTGAATAGCTGGGGCCCAAGCACTGATCCCTGCCCCATTAGTCACCACCTACCACCGCAAAAAAGACATATTTATTCCTGCTCTCTGTTTCCTGTCTGTTAACCAATTTTCAATTCATGCCAGTATATTACCACCATCCCATGTGCTTTAATTTTGCACACTAACGTCTTATGTGGGACTTTATCGCAGGCCTTCTGAAAATCCAAACACACCACATCCACTGGTTCTCCCTTATCTATTCTACCAGTTGCATCCTCAAAAAACTCGTCAAACACGATTTCCCTTTCATAAATCCATATTGACTCTGCCTAATCCCATTGATATGTTCTAAGTGTCCTGTTATCACATCCTTTATAAGAGACTCTAGCATTTTTCCTGCTACTGATTTTAGGCTAACCGGTCTGTAGTTCTCTGTTTTCTCTCTCCCTCCTTTTTTAAAATAGCGCAGTTACATTTGCCACCCTCCAAACTGCAGGAACTGTTCCATAATCTATAGAATTTTGGAAGATGACAACCAATGCATCTAGTATTTCCATGGCTATCACTTTTAGTTCTCTGGGATGCAGATTATCAGGCCCTGGGAATTTATCGGCTTTCAGTCCCATTAATTTCTCCAGCAATATTTTTTTACTAATACTAATTTCCTTTAATTCCTCCTTCTCACTAGACCCTTGGTTCCCTAGCATTTCTGCAAAGCTATTGGTGTCCTCTTCCATGAAGACAGAACAAAAGTATTTGTTCAATTGCTCGACCATTTCCTTATTCCCCATTATACATCCTCCCGTTTCTGACTGTAAGCGACCTACGTTTGTCTTCACTAATCTTTTTCTTTTTACATACTTGTACCAACTTTTACAGTCCGCTTTTATGTTTCTTGCACATTTACTCTCATATACTATGTTTCCCCTCTTAATCAATCTCTTGGCCCTTTTTTGTTTATTTCGAAACTGCTCCCAATCCCCAGGCTTGCTATTTTTACTAGCCACTTTATATGACTCCTCTTTGAATATAATGCTATCCTTAATTTATTTTGTTAGCCATGGTTGGGCCGCTTTTCCTTTTACGTAAGAACATAAGAACATAACATGTAGGAGCAGGAGTAGGCCATACAGCACCTCGGACCTGCTCCACCTTTCATTAGGATCATGGCTGCTCCGAAACCAGACTCACGTCCTCTTCCCTGCCCGCTCCTCATAACCCTTAATACGCCTATCAGCTAGGAAACTATCTCCATTTTAAATTTATTTACTGTCGCAGCTTCCACAGCTCTCTGAGGTAGCAAATTCCATAGATTTACTACCCTCTGAGTGAAGAAGTTTCTCCTCATCTCAGTTCTGAAATGGCAGCACCTTATTCTAAGGTTATGCCCCCTAGTTGTAGTCTCACCCATCAGTGGAAACATCCTCCCCGCATCCACCCGATCATGCCCCCTCACAATCTTATAAATTTCGATAAGGTCGCCTCTCATTCTTCTGAATTCCAATGAGTAGAGGCCCAACCTACACAACCTTTCCTCATAAGTCAACCCCCTCATCTCCGGAATCAACCGAGTGAACCTTCTCTGAACTGCCTCGAGAGCAAGTATATCTGTTCTTAAATATGGAAACCAAAACTGTACGCAGTATTCCAGGTGTGGCCTCACCAGTACCCTGTATAACTGAAGCAAGACTTCCCGGCTTTTATACTCCATCACCCTTGCAATAAAAGCCAAGATTCCATTGGCCTTCCTGATCAACTGCTGTACCTGCATACTAACCTTCTGTGTTTCATGCACCAGGACCCCCAGATCCCTTTGTACTGTAGCACTTTGCAGTTTCTTTCCATTTAGATAATAACTTGCTCTTTGATTTTTTCTGCCAAAGTGCATAACCTCACACTTTCCAACATTATGTTCCATCTGCCAAATTTCTGCCCACTCACTTAGCCTGTCTATGTCCTTTTGGACGCTTTTGATGTCCTCTTCACTCATTGCTTTCCCTCCCATCTTTGTATCATCGGCAAACTTGGATACATTGAACTTGGTCCCCTCCTCCAAATCGTTAATAATGATTGTAAAGAGTTGGGTTCCCAGCACTGACCCCTGCGGAACACCACTAGTTACTGATTGCCAACCCGAGAATGAACCATTTATCCCAACTCTCTGTTTTCTGTTAGATAGCCAATCTTCCACCCATGGCAGTGTATTACCCCCAATCCAGTGATTTTTTATCTGGTGCAGTAATCATTTGTGTGGCACCTTGTCAAATGCCTTTTGGAATTCCAAATACTCCACATCCACTGGTTCCCCTTTATCCACCCTGTTTGTTACGTCCTCAAAGAATTCGAGCAAATTTGTCAAACATGACTTCCCCTTCATAAAACCATGCTGACTCTGTCCGTTTAAATTATGCTTATCCAAATGTCCTGTTACTGCTTCCTTAATAATGGACACCAACATTTTACCAACCGCAAATATTATTCAAACTGGTCTATAGTTTCCAGCCTTTTGTCTACCTCCCCTTTTAAATAAGGGCGTTGCATTAGCAGTTTTCCAATCTGCTGGGACCTTTCCTGAATCGAAGGAATTTTGGAAATTTACCACCAATGCATCCGCAATCCCTACCGCTACTTCTCCCAAGACCCTAGGATGTAAGCCATCAGGTCCAGGGGATTTATGCACCTTCAGTCCCATTATCTTACCGAGTACCATCTCCTTAGTGATTTAAATCGTGTTTAACTCCTCCCCCCTATAGCCCCCTGTTTGTCCAGTGTTGGGATATATTTAGTGTCCTGTACATTAAAGACTGATACAAAATATGTGTTCAGCGTATTTGCCATCTCCATGTTCCCCACTACTAATTTCCCGGTCTCATCCTCTAAGGGACCAACATTCACTTTAGCCACCCTTTTTCTTTTTAAATAACTGTAGAAACTCTTGCTATCTGTTGTTATGTTTTTTGCTAGTTTACTTTCATAATCTATCTTCCCCTTCTTAATTAGTATTTTAGTTATTATTTGCTGGCTTTTAAATGCTTCTCAATCTTCTATCCTCCCACTAGATTTGGCTACTTTATATGCCCTTGTTTTTCAGTCGGATACTATCATTTATTACTTTACTTAGCCACGGATTGCTGTCTTTTCTTTTACGCCCCTTTTTCCTCAGTTGAATATATTTTTCTTGAAAGTTGTGAAATATCTCCTTGAATGTACACCACTGCTCCTGTACCGTCTTACACCTTAATCTATTATCCCAGTCCATTTTAGTCAACTCTGCTCTCATACCTTCATAGTCTCCTTTATTTAAGCTTAGTACGCTGGTTTGAGATCCAACTCTCTCACCCTCCAACTGAATTTGGAATTCAACCATGTTATCGTCACTCATATCAAGGGGATCCTTTACTAGGACATTTTTTATTAATCCTGTCTCCTTACACAGGACCAGATCTAAGATTGCCTGCCCCCGGTTGGTTCAATAACATACTGCTCAAGGAACCCGTCCCTAATGCACTCTATGAACTCTTCCTCAAGGCTGCCCTGCCCAATTTGATCTGCCCAGTCAATATGAAAGTTAAAATCTCCCATGATTATAGCTGTTCCCTTATTACAAGCCCCAATTATTTCCTGATTTATACTCCGACCAATAGAGTTGCAACTGTTAGGAGGCCTATAGAATACACACACTAGTGATTTTTCCCCCTTATTATTCCTTAGCTCCACCCAAACTGTTTCCCTATCCTGATCCTTTGACCCAATATCATTTCTCACTATTGCAGTGATTCCATCCTTTATTAACGTAGCCACCCCACCTCCCTTTCCTTCCTATCTGTCATTCCTAATAGTCAAATACCCCTGGATGTTTAGTTCCCAGTCATGGTCACCTCACAGCCATGTTTCTGTAATGGCCACCAGATCATACCCATGTGTAGTCATTTGTACCGTCAACTCATCTATTTTGTTAAGAATGCTGCGCGCATTCAGATAAATAACTTTTATATATGTTTTGTGACAATTTATTTCTGCTGTTACCCCCTTTACTACTTTACCTTTATCTTTATATATTCTGTCCCTTCCTGACATGCTCTGATTTTTAATTTCCCCACTGCTACTTTGCTGTATTGCCTGCTCCGCTGACATTGTTATGTTTTTCTCTCTTTAAACCTCCCCCCCACTAAATAGTTTAAAGACCTCTCTACAGCCCTAGTTATTCGATTCGCCAGGATTCTAGTCCCAGCACTGGCCAAGTGAAGTCCGTCCCAACGGAACAGGTCTCTCCTGTCCCAGTACTGGTGCCAGTGTCCCAAGACACTGTGTTTATGCGCCAGAAACTTGCCTCAACTATTCCTTTTGGTAGCGACTCTGACATTCTAATCATTTTCTCGGCAAGGAAGTTATTGGATGAATTGCTTATTGACGAAAATCAGATCACTAGTAAGCTTCCTTGTTGAGACAGCGAGATTATTGTGGCTGCATTGGAAATTCCGTGATGCGCTGAACACAAGGGTCGCGCACTCCACATCAGAACTACAGATATTTTCACCAGTTAGGTATGAAAGTGGCTTTTCAGCTGGGTTGCTTTATGAATGATCCAATGTGATTCCCCGTTCCCCTTTTCACTTCCTTCGACATTGAAAGATCCGCAGCAAAATGTTGCACTATCCATAGTTACATAGATACATAGAAACATAGAAGATAGGAGCAGGAGTAGGCCATTCGGCACCTCGAGCCTGCTCCGCTATTTAATGTGATCATGGCTGGTCATCCAAACTCAGTACCCTGTCCCTGTCTTTTCCCCATATCCCTTGATCCCTTTAGCCTTAAGAAATATATCTAACTCCTTCTTGAATATATTTAATGAATTGGCCTCCACTGTCTTGTGTGGTAGGGAATCCCACAGGTTCACCACTATCTGGGTGAATAAATTCCTCCTCATCTCTGTCCTATATGGCTTAACCCTTATCCTTCGACTTTGACCCCTGGCTCTGGACTACCCCGCCATCGGGAACATCCTTCCTACGTCTAGTCTGTCTAGTCCTGTTAGAATTTTATAAGTTTCAATGAGTTCCCCTCTCATTCTGCTAAGCTCCAGCGAGTATAAGCCCAATCGACCGAATCTCTCCTCATACGTCATTCCTGCCATCCCAGGTATCAGTCTGGTGAATCTTCGCGGCACTCACTCCATTTCTATCTGTTTAAATTCAAGCAAATAAGTCAATTAACCCTTTACCCACAAAATATGCCCCCAGCTGTGCAACAGTGCCATGTGAAACGTTACCGCCAGGTTTTCTTCAAGCTGATGCTTGATCCAACAAAAGACTTGCATTTATATAGCTTCTTTCACTTCCCAAAGCACTTTACAGCCAAGAAAGTTCTTTTTCAAGTGTAGTCCATGTGGTAAACGCAGCCGCCTATTTGAGCTCAGTACCCCCCCACAAGCATAACTTGATAATGGTCAGCTAATCCGGGTTTTTTCTGTTATGTTGATTGAGGAGTATATGTTTGGCAGGACCCCGGAAAAAAGGAATGACTTGTGACATGAATATAATTAAAATAGTATATGAACAACCCTTTCCCCACAAAAACCTTTCACTTACCAAGTATATGTAGAGTGATGTTTGCTGATGCTGGAGTCCCGGTGTTTGGAAGCATGTAAACAGTGTAGTCGCCACTGTCCGAAGCTGTCACTGACGTCAGCAGGAGCGAACCGTTCGGGAGGAATAACTCAGCCCGTGTTCTGTAGTCAAAACTTGGATTTACAGCTGTACCGGACCAGAAAGTGACACCTTTCAGCCCGAAGTCCCAGGTCCCTAACAGCACCTCAGCTGACGGCCGCACTGAAAAAAAAGCGTTGTCTCCGACGGTCACATTCATCCGACTGTTTTCTGTATGTATAGTAAAACCCACGGGCTCAACTGAGGAAAGAAAATCACATTGAGGAGGAAGTAAAGAGAAAGACACAAACTCGACAAAAGACAGAGATAATAACGTCATCTCTTGTATCTCTTGTTTTTCTAATTACTAAAGCAAATGATCCGAGAAAGTGATCCTCACCTGCAGCTATAAATAAGCAAACAGCTACCGCGGTAAGTGGCAGAGTCTCCATCCTGAGAGAGCAGCGCCAGTCCCTGTTACACTCGGTGAGATAATGGGGAATTACAGACCGGTAAGCCTGACATTGGCAGTGGGGAAAATGCTGGAGTCCATTATAAAGGAAGTAATGGCAGAGCACTAGGAAGAAAGTGACCGGATCAGTCAAAGTCAACATGTATTTACAAAAAGTAAATCGTGCTTGACTAATATACAGGAATTTTTTGAGGCTGTAACTGGTAAAATAGATAAGGGAGAACCAGTGGATGTGGTGCATTTGGATTTTCAAAAGGCTACTTTTTCTGGCCACTTCATATGACTCCTCTTTGAATCTAATACTATCCTTAATTTCTTTTGTTTGTCAAGGTTGGGCCGCTTTTCCTTTTTTGTTTATGCGCCAGAATGTTGCCTCAACTATTCCTTGTGGTAGCGACTCCCACATTCTAATCATTCTGTGGGCGAGGAAGTTATTGGATGAACTGCTTATTGAGGAAAATCAGGTGACTAGTAAGCTTCCTTGTTGAGACAGCGAGATTATTATATATTTTTTTAATTCATTGATGGGATTTGGGCGTCGCTGGCTGGCTCGGCCTGCATTTAGTACCCATCCCTAATTGCCCTTGAGAAGATGGTGGTGAGCCGCCTTCTTGAACCACTGCAATCCATATGGTGTAGGTACACCCACAATGCTGTTCGGAAGGGAGTTCCAGGATTTGGCCTAGCGACAGAAGGAACAGCGATACAGGTCCGAGTCAGGATGGTGTGTGGCTTGGAGGGGAACTTGTAGGTGGTGATGTTCCCATTCGTCTGCTGCCCTTGTCCTTCTAAGTGGTAGAGGTCGTGGGCTTGGAAGGTGCTGTTGAAGGAGCTTTCGCGAGTTGCTGCAGTGCATCTTGTAGATGGTACACACTGCAGCCACAGTGCGCCAGTGGTGTAGGGAGTGAATGTTGAAGGTGGTGGATGGAGTGCCAATCAAGCGGGCTGCTTTATCCTGAATGGTGTCGAGCTTCTTGAGTGTTGTTGGAGCTGCACTCATCCAGGCAAGTGGAGAGTATTTCATCACACTCCTGACTTGTGCCTTGTAGATGGTGGGGAGTCAGGAGGTGAGACACTCGCTGCGGAATTCCCAGCCTCTGGCCTGCTCTTGTAGCCACAGTATTTATATGGCTGGTCCAGTTCAGTTTCTGATCAATGGTAACCCCCAGGATGTTGATAGTGGGGGAGTCAGCGATGGTAATGCCATTGAATGTCAAGGGGAGATGGTTAGAGTCTCGCTTGCTGGAGATGGTCATTGCGTGGCACTTGTGTGGTGCGAATGTTACTTGCCACTTGTCAGCCCAAGTCTGAATGTTGTCCAGGTCATGCTGCATATGGACACGGACTGCATCAGTATCTCACGAGTCTCGAATGGTGCTAAATTATTGCGGCTGCATGGGAATTTCAGTGATTCGCTGCCCACAAGGGTCGTACACTCCACAACAGAACTACAGATATTTTCTTCAGTTAGGTAAGAAAGGGGGTTTTCAGCTGAGTTGCTTTATGAATGATCCAATGTGATTCTCCGCTCTCCTTTTAACTTCCTTCGATATTGAAACATCCGCAGCAAAATGTTGCACAATCCATATTTATATAGAAACATTGAAACATATAAGATAGGAGCAGGAATAGATCGTTTGGCCCCTCGAGCCCGCTCCGCCATTCAGTGAGATCATGGCTGATCTTCCAAATTCAGTATCCTGTCCCTGCCTTCTCCCCATATCCCTTGATCCCTTTAGCCTTAAGAAATATATCTAACTCCTTCTTGAATATATTTAATGAATTGGCCTCCACTGCCTTCTGTGGTAGGGAATTCCACAGGTTCACCACTCTCTGGGTGAAGAAATTCCTCCTCATCTCTGTCCTAAATATCTTAACCCTTATCCTTCGACTGTGACCCCTGGTTCTGGAATCCCCGGCCATCGGGAACATCCTTCCTGCATCTAGTCTGTCTAGTCCTGTTAGAATTTTATAAGTTTCAATGAGATCCCCTCTCATTCTTCTAAACTCCAGCGAGTGTAAGCCCAATCGACCCAAGCTCTCCTCATACGTCATTCCTCCCATCCCATGTATCAGCCTGGTGAATCTTCGCGGCACTCACTCCATTTCCATCTGTTTAATTCCAGGCAAATAAGCCAATTAACCCTTTATTCACAAAATATGCCGCTAGCTCTGCAACAATGCCACGTGAATCCTTACCGCCTGGTTTTATTTAAGGTGCTGATTGATCCAAAAAAAGACTTGCATTTATATAGCATCTTTTACGTCCCAAAACACTTTACTGCCAATGAAGTACTTCTCAATTGTAGTCAATGTCGGATAGCAGCCGCCTATTTGAGCTCAGTACCCTCCCTCAAGCAGCAACTTGATAATGAGCAGATAATGCGGGTTTTTTTGGTTATGATTGAGGAGTATATGTTTGGCAGGACCCCGGAAATAAGGAATGACTTGTGACATGAATATAATTATAATAGTATATGAACAACCCTTTTCCCACAAAAACCTTTCACTTACCAAGTACATGTAGAGTGATGTTTGCTGATGCTGGAGTCCCGGTGAATGGAAGCATGGTAACAGTGTACTCTCCACTGTCCGAAGCTGTCACTGACTTCAGCAGGAGCGATCCGTTCGGGAGGAATAACTCAGCCCGTGTGATGTGTTCAAGACTTAGATTCCCAGCTGTGCTATTCCACACAGCGATACTTTTCAGCCCGAAGTCCCAGGTCCCTATCACCACCTCAGCTGACGGCTGCACTGAAAAAAAAGCGTTGTCTCCGACGGTCACATTCATCCGACTGTTTTCTGTATGTATAGTAAAACCCATGGGCTTAACTGAGGAAAGAAAATCACATTCAGGAGGAAGTAAAGAGAGAGACACAAACCCGACACAAGACAGAGATAATAACGTCATCTCTTGTATCACTTGTTTTTCTAATTAATAAAACAAATGATCCCAGAAAGTGATCGTCACCCGCAGATATAAATAGCAAACAGCTACCGCGGTAAGTGGCAGAGTCTCCATCCTGAGAGAGCAGCGCCAGTCCTTGTTACACTCGGTGACTGACCCGCTGTTCATGGTCAACAGAACAGATCAGTTGAGTCACTTACTGAAGAGGCAATGCTGATTGGACCGGGTGCTGTTTACCTGATTGGAAATTATTTCCACTCACTTCAATCTAAATATTACATATTAATAGAAAATATTGGCAAGATACAGGAAATGGTCTGGTTAATTTCAAGTGCACAGATTTTTTCTCAGAAATTAAACATTATTCGCTCTTTTATGATCTGGAATGCACTGCTGGAATGGGTGGCGGAAGCAGATTCAGTCCTAACCTTCAAAAGGGAATACACCAGCAGGAGTATTACGCCCATTCTGGGCACCATGCTTTGGGAAGGATGTAAAGGCTTTGAAGAGGGTACAGAAGAGATTTACATAATGGTTCTAGGGATGAGGGATTACCGTTACTTGGACAGACTGGAGAAGCTGGGGTTGTTTTCCTTAGAGCAGAGAAGGCTAAGAGGAGATTTGATGGAGGGGTTTGAAATCATGAACGGTTTAGATGGAGGAAATAAAGATAAACAGTTCCCAATGGCTGAAGGGTCGATAAACAGAGGGTGCAGATTGAAGTTGACTGGCAAAAGAAGCAGAGGCAACATGAAGAAAATCTATTTTTTTTTATAAAAGGAAGACTTGCATTTATAGAGCACTATTCATGACCTCAGGGTGTCACAAAGCATTTTACAGCCAATGAAGTACTTTCAAAGTACTATTGTAATGTAGCATTTACGCAATGATTGGTTAGGATCTGGAATGCACTGCCTGAAATGGTGGTGGAGGAAGATTCAATAGTGGCTTTCAAAAGGGAATTGGTAAATACCTGATGGAAAAAAATTGCAGGGCTACAGGGAAAGAGCGGGGGAGTGGGACTAGCTGAAGTGCTCTTGCAGAGAGCCGGCACAGGCTCGATTGTCCGAATGGCCTCTTTCTGTGCTGTAACCATTGATTCTATGCCCAAGTCCAGGTCAAGAAATATATAACAAAAAGAGCAGTGGTCTCAACACTGAGCCAAGGCACCGCTGCACACTTCTGTCCACTATGAAAGGGAATTAAATATTTCAAACAAAGAAGATTGGCGACTCAAGATATTCACACACTGTATAATAGGAACATGAATGTCCTGCAAATAAACTGAACTTCATACTGAGTATTTATTGGTTAGAATATAGCAAATGCCCGAAACAGAATAGCAATAGATGATATTTCGAGAACGGCATTTAGTCTGTGTAGGTCAGTTGCCCAAATGCTAAAAGCCGTATTTTGCAACCTCAATGGGTGTGTATGAGGTGTGTACGTGCCCGTAGGGGCAGCACAAGTTCCGGGTTCATGTATGCGAAGCACATGCACTAAAACCCGGCACTTGCGATCTGTGAAGAATCTTCTTGACAGATCCTCCGCATCCCCGGGAGATGGGCCTCTGTGGGTGGGGAGTTGCGCTATTTGCACAACTTCCACCCGCTGAATGCCTGTGAAATACGTACACCTGGCAGACGTAAGGCCTCCCTTTACCAGCAAAAGAGTTTTAAAGAACAGAAAAATTAAATTGTATCACTCATTTATACATTAAAAACCCTGTCCAATGAGTTAAGTTTAATTTTAACCCTGTTAAATCATAATTTATTTATTTTTTAAGCTACGTTTTTGTTTAAAATATTTAATTCAATGGCACTTTAATTAATTTTCAATATTTATTTTTACTTATTTCATGTGTTCATGCATTTTTAAGTGTTTCAAAAACAGTCCCTTTGGCCCAAATGGTCTAAACCGCTTTCAATCCTATTAATTTCTCCAGCATTATTTTTTTACTAATACTAATTTCCTTTAATTCCTCCATCTCTCTAAACTCTTGGTTCCATAGCATTTCTGCGAAGTTATTTGTGTCCTCTTCCATGAAGACAAAACCAAAGTATTTGTTTAATTGCCCTACCATTTCCTTGTTCCCCATTATAAATTCTCCCGTTCCTGACTGTAAGAGACCTACATTTGGCTTCACTAACCATTTCCTTTTTACATACTGTAGAAGCTTTTACAGTCCGCTTTTGTGTTCCTAGCAAGTTTACTCTCATATTCTATTTTTCCCCTCTTAATCAATCTCTTGTTCCTTTTTTGTTTATTTTGAAACTGATCCCAATCCTCAGGCTTGCTACTTTTCCTGGCAACTTTATATGACTGCTCTTTGAATCTAATGCTATCCTTATATTCTTTTGTTAGTCATGGTTGTGCCGCTTTTCCTTTTGTGCTTATGCGCCAGAAATTTGCCTCAACTACTCCTTGTGGTAGCGACTCCCACATTCTAATCATTCTGTGGGCGAGGAAGTTATTGGATGAACTGCTCATTGAGGAAAATCAGGTGACTAGTATGCTTCCTTGTTGAGACAGTGAGATTATTGTGGCTGCATGGGAATTGCCGTGAATCACTGCCCACAAGGGTCGCACACTAAACAGCAGAACTACAGATATACTCATCAGTTAGGTAAGAAAGGGGGTTTTCAGCTGAGTTGCTTTATGAATGATCCAATGTGATTCTCCGCTCTCCTTTTAACTTCCTTCGATATTGAAACATCCGCAGCAAAATGTTGCACAATCCATATTTATATAGAAACATTGAAACATATAAGATAGGAGCAGGAATAGATCGTTTGGCCCCTCGAGCCCGCTCCGCCATTCAGTGAGATCATGGCTGATCTTCCAAATTCAGTACCCTGTCCCTGCCTTCTCCCCATATCCCTTGATCCCTTTAGCCTTAAGAAATATATCTAACTCCTTCTTGAATATATTTAATGAATTGGCCTCCACTGCCTTCTGTGGTAGGGAATTCCACAGGTTCACCACTCTCTGGGTGAAGAAATTCCTCCTCATCTCTGTCCTAAATATCTTAACCCTTATCCTTCGACTGTGACCCCTGGTTCTGGAATCCCCGGCCATCGGGAACATCCTTCCTGCATCTAGTCTGTCTAGTCCTGTTAGAATTTTATAAGTTTCAATGAGATCCCCTCTCATTCTTCTAAACTCCAGCGAGTGTAAGCCCAATCGACCCAAGCTCTCCTCATACGTCATTCCTCCCATCCCATGTATCAGCCTGGTGAATCTTCGCGGCACTCACTCCATTTCCATCTGTTTAATTCCAGGCAAATAAGCCAATTAACCCTTTATTCACAAAATATGCCGCTAGCTCTGCAACAATGCCACGTGAATCCTTACCGCCTGGTTTTATTTAAGGTGCTGATTGATCCAAAAAAAGACTTGCATTTATATAGCATCTTTTACGTCCCAAAACACTTTACTGCCAATGAAGTACTTCTCAATTGTAGTCAATGTCGGATAGCAGCCGCCTATTTGAGCTCAGTACCCTCCCTCAAGCAGCAACTTGATAATGAGCAGATAATGCGGGTTTTTTTGGTTATGATTGAGGAGTATATGTTTGGCAGGACCCCGGAAATAAGGAATGACTTGTGACATGAATATAATTATAATAGTATATGAACAACCCTTTTCCCACAAAAACCTTTCACTTACCAAGTACATGTAAAGTGATGTTTGCTGATGCTGGAGTCCCGGTGAATGGAAGCATGGTAACAGTGTACTCTCCACTGTCCGAAGCTGTCACTGACTTCAGCAGGAGCGATCCGTTCGGGAGGAATAACTCAGCCCGTGTGATGTGTTCAAGACTTAGATTCCCAGCTGTGCTATTCCACACAGCGATACTTTTCAGCCCGAAGTCCCAGGTCCCTATCACCACCTCAGCTGACGGCTGCACTGAAAAAAAAGCGTTGTCTCCGACGGTCACATTCATCCGACTGTTTTCTGTATGTATAGTAAAACCCATGGGCTTAACTGAGGAAAGAAAATCACATTCAGGAGGAAGTAAAGAGAGAGACACAAACCCGACACAAGACAGAGATAATAACGTCATCTCTTGTATCACTTGTTTTTCTAATTAATAAAACAAATGATCCCAGAAAGTGATCGTCACCCGCAGATATAAATAGCAAACAGCTACCGCGGTAAGTGGCAGAGTCTCCATCCTGAGAGAGCAGCGCCAGTCCTTGTTACACTCGGTGACTGACCCGCTGTTCATGGTCAACAGAACAGATCAGTTGAGTCACTTACTGAAGAGGCAATGCTGATTGGACCGGGTGCTGTTTACCTGATTGGAAATTATTTCCACTCACTTCAATCTAAATATTACATATTAATAGAAAATATTGGCAAGATACAGGAAATGGTCTGGTTAATTTCAAGTGCACAGATTTTTTCTCAGAAATTAAACATTATTCGCTCTTTTATGATCTGGAATGCACTGCTGGAATGGGTGGCGGAAGCAGATTCAGTCCTAACCTTCAAAAGGGAATACACCAGCAGGAGTATTACGCCCATTCTGGGCACCATGCTTTGGGAAGGATGTAAAGGCTTTGAAGAGGGTACAGAAGAGATTTACATAATGGTTCTAGGGATGAGGGATTACCGTTACTTGGACAGACTGGAGAAGCTGGGGTTGTTTTCCTTAGAGCAGAGAAGGCTAAGAGGAGATTTGATGGAGGGGTTTGAAATCATGAACGGTTTAGATGGAGGAAATAAAGATAAACAGTTCCCAATGGCTGAAGGGTCGATAAACAGAGGGTGCAGATTGAAGTTGACTGGCAAAAGAAGCAGAGGCAACATGAAGAAAATCTATTTTTTTTTATAAAAGGAAGACTTGCATTTATAGAGCACTATTCATGACCTCAGGGTGTCACAAAGCATTTTACAGCCAATGAAGTACTTTCAAAGTACTATTGTAATGTAGCATTTACGCAATGATTGGTTAGGATCTGGAATGCACTGCCTGAAATGGTGGTGGAGGAAGATTCAATAGTGGCTTTCAAAAGGGAATTGGTAAATACCTGATGGAAAAAAATTGCAGGGCTACAGGGAAAGAGCGGGGGAGTGGGACTAGCTGAAGTGCTCTTGCAGAGAGCCGGCACAGGCTCGATTGTCCGAATGGCCTCTTTCTGTGCTGTAACCATTGATTCTATGCCCAAGTCCAGGTCAAGAAATATATAACAAAAAGAGCAGTGGTCTCAACACTGAGCCAAGGCACCGCTGCACACTTCTGTCCACTATGAAAGGGAATTAAATATTTCAAACAAAGAAGATTGGCGACTCAAGATATTCACACACTGTATAATAGGAACATGAATGTCCTGCAAATAAACTGAACTTCATACTGAGTATTTATTGGTTAGAATATAGCAAATGCCCGAAACAGAATAGCAATAGATGATATTTCGAGAACGGCATTTAGTCTGTGTAGGTCAGTTGCCCAAATGCTAAAAGCCGTATTTTGCAACCTCAATGGGTGTGTATGAGGTGTGTACGTGCCCGTAGGGGCAGCACAAGTTCCGGGTTCATGTATGCGAAGCACATGCACTAAAACCCGGCACTTGCGATCTGTGAAGAATCTTCTTGACAGATCCTCCGCATCCCCGGGAGATGGGCCTCTGTGGGTGGGGAGTTGCGCTATTTGCACAACTTCCACCCGCTGAATGCCTGTGAAATACGTACACCTGGCAGACGTAAGGCCTCCCTTTACCAGCAAAAGAGTTTTAAAGAACAGAAAAATTAAATTGTATCACTCATTTATACATTAAAAACCCTGTCCAATGAGTTAAGTTTAATTTTAACCCTGTTAAATCATAATTTATTTATTTTTTAAGCTACGTTTTTGTTTAAAATATTTAATTCAATGGCACTTTAATTAATTTTCAATATTTATTTTTACTTATTTCATGTGTTCATGCATTTTTAAGTGTTTCAAAAACAGTCCCTTTGGCCCAAATGGTCTAAACCGCTTTCAATCCTATTAATTTCTCCAGCATTATTTTTTTACTAATACTAATTTCCTTTAATTCCTCCATCTCTCTAAACTCTTGGTTCCATAGCATTTCTGCGAAGTTATTTGTGTCCTCTTCCATGAAGACAAAACCAAAGTATTTGTTTAATTGCCCTACCATTTCCTTGTTCCCCATTATAAATTCTCCCGTTCCTGACTGTAAGAGACCTACATTTGGCTTCACTAACCATTTCCTTTTTACATACTGTAGAAGCTTTTACAGTCCGCTTTTGTGTTCCTAGCAAGTTTACTCTCATATTCTATTTTTCCCCTCTTAATCAATCTCTTGTTCCTTTTTTGTTTATTTTGAAACTGATCCCAATCCTCAGGCTTGCTACTTTTCCTGGCAACTTTATATGACTGCTCTTTGAATCTAATGCTATCCTTATATTCTTTTGTTAGTCATGGTTGTGCCGCTTTTCCTTTTGTGCTTATGCGCCAGAAATTTGCCTCAACTACTCCTTGTGGTAGCGACTCCCACATTCTAATCATTCTGTGGGCGAGGAAGTTATTGGATGAACTGCTCATTGAGGAAAATCAGGTGACTAGTATGCTTCCTTGTTGAGACAGTGAGATTATTGTGGCTGCATGGGAATTGCCGTGAATCACTGCCCACAAGGGTCGCACACTAAACAGCAGAACTACAGATATACTCATCAGTTAGGTAAGAAAGGGGGTTTTCAGCTGAGTTGCTTTATGAATGATCCAATGTGATTCTCCGCTCTCCTTTTAACTTCCTTCGATATTGAAACATCCGCAGCAAAATGTTGCACAATCCATATTTATATAGAAACATTGAAACATATAAGATAGGAGCAGGAATAGATCGTTTGGCCCCTCGAGCCCGCTCCGCCATTCAGTGAGATCATGGCTGATCTTCCAAATTCAGTACCCTGTCCCTGCCTTCTCCCCATATCCCTTGATCCCTTTAGCCTTAAGAAATATATCTAACTCCTTCTTGAATATATTTAATGAATTGGCCTCCACTGCCTTCTGTGGTAGGGAATTCCACAGGTTCACCACTCTCTGGGTGAAGAAATTCCTCCTCATCTCTGTCCTAAATATCTTAACCCTTATCCTTCGACTGTGACCCCTGGTTCTGGAATCCCCGGCCATCGGGAACATCCTTCCTGCATCTAGTCTGTCTAGTCCTGTTAGAATTTTATAAGTTTCAATGAGATCCCCTCTCATTCTTCTAAACTCCAGCGAGTGTAAGCCCAATCGACCCAAGCTCTCCTCATACGTCATTCCTCCCATCCCATGTATCAGCCTGGTGAATCTTCGCGGCACTCACTCCATTTCCATCGGTTTAATTCCAGGCAAATAAGCCAATTAACCCTTTATTCACAAAATATGCCGCTAGCTCTGCAACAATGCCACGTGAATCCTTACCGCCTGGTTTTATTTAAGGTGCTGATTGATCCAAAAAAAGACTTGCATTTATATAGCATCTTTTACGTCCCAAAACACTTTACTGCCAATGAAGTACTTCTCAATTGTAGTCAATGTCGGATAGCAGCCGCCTATTTGAGCTCAGTACCCTCCCTCAAGCAGCAACTTGATAATGAGCAGATAATGCGGGTTTTTTTGGTTATGATTGAGGAGTATATGTTTGGCAGGACCCCGGAAATAAGGAATGACTTGTGACATGAATATAATTATAATAGTATATGAACAACCCTTTTCCCACAAAAACCTTTCACTTACCAAGTACATGTAGAGTGATGTTTGCTGATGCTGGAGTCCCGGTGAATGGAAGCATGGTAACAGTGTACTCTCCACTGTCCGAAGCTGTCACTGACTTCAGCAGGAGCGATCCGTTCGGGAGGAATAACTCAGCCCGTGTGATGTGTTCAAGACTTAGATTCCCAGCTGTGCTATTCCACACAGCGATACTTTTCAGCCCGAAGTCCCAGGTCCCTATCACCACCTCAGATGACGGCTGCACTGAAAAAAAAGCGTTGTCTCCGACGGTCACATTCATCCGACTGTTTTCTGTATGTATAGTAAAACCCATGGGCTTAACTGAGGAAAGAAAATCACATTCAGGAGGAAGTAAAGAGAGAGACACAAACCCGACACAAGACAGAGATAATAACGTCATCTCTTGTATCACTTGTTTTTCTAATTAATAAAACAAATGATCCCAGAAAGTGATCGTCACCCGCAGATATAAATAGCAAACAGCTACCGCGGTAAGTGGCAGAGCCTCCATCCTGAGAGAGCAGCGCCAGTCCCTGTTACACTCGGTGACTGACCCGCTGTTCATGGTCAACAGAACAGATCAGTTGAGTCACTTACTGAAGAGGCAATGCTGATTGGACCGGGTGCTGTTTACCTGATTGGAAATTATTTCCACTCACTTCAATCTAAATATTACATATTAATAGAAAATATTGGCAAGATACAGGAAATGGTCTGGTTAATTTCAAGTGCACAGATTTTTTCTCAGAAATTAAACATTATTCGCTCTTTTATGATCTGGAATGCACTGCTGGAATGGGTGGCGGAAGCAGATTCAGTCCTAACCTTCAAAAGGGAATACACCAGCAGGAGTATTACGCCCATTCTGGGCACCATGCTTTAGGAAGGATGTAAAGGCTTTGAAGAGGGTACAGAAGAGATTTACATAATGGTTCTAGGGATGAGGGATTACCGTTACTTGGACAGACTGGAGAAGCTGGGGTTGTTTTCCTTAGAGCAGAGAAGGCTAAGAGGAGATTTGATGGAGGGGTTTGAAATCATGAACGGTTTAGATGGAGGAAATAAAGATAAACAGTTCCCAATGGCTGAAGGGTCGATAAACAGAGGGTGCAGATTGAAGTTGACTGGCAAAAGAAGCAGAGGCAACATGAAGAAAATCTATTTTTTTTTATAAAAGGAAGACTTGCATTTATAGAGCACTATTCATGACCTCAGGGTGTCACAAAGCATTTTACAGCCAATGAAGTACTTTCAAAGTACTATTGTAATGTAGCATTTACGCAATGATTGGTTAAGATCTGGAATGCACTGCCTGAAATGGTGGTGGAGGAAGATTCAATAGTGGCTTTCAAAAGGGAATTGGTAAATACCTGATGGAAAAAAATTGCAGGGCTACAGGGAAAGAGCGGGGGAGTGGGACTAGCTGAAGTGCTCTTGCAGAGAGCCGGCACAGGCTCGATTGTCCGAATGGCCTCTTTCTGTGCTGTAACCATTGATTCTATGCCCAAGTCCAGGTCAAGAAATATATAACAAAAAGAGCAGTGGTCTCAACACTGAGCCAAGGCACCGCTGCACACTTCTGTCCACTATGAAAGGGAATTAAATATTTCAAACAAAGAAGATTGGCGACTCAAGATATTCACACACTGTATAATAGGAACATGAATGTCCTGCAAATAAACTGAACTTCATACTGAGTATTTATTGGTTAGAATATAGCAAATGCCCGAAACAGAATAGCAATAGATGATATTTCAAGAACGGCATTTAGTCTGTGTAGGTCAGTTGCCCAAATGCTAAAAGCCGTATTTTGCAACCTCAATGGGTGTGTATGAGGTGTGTACGTGCCCGTAGGGGCAGCACAAGTTCCGGGTTCATGTATGCGAAGCACATGCACTAAAACCCGGCACTTGCGATCTGTGAAGAATCTTCTTGACAGATCCTCCGCATCCCCGGGAGATGGGCCTCTGTGGGTGGGGAGTTGCGCTATTTGCACAACTTCCACCCACTGAATGCCTGTGAAATACTTACACCTGGCAGACGTAAGGCCTCCCTTTACCAGCAAAAGAGTTTTAAAGAACAGAAAAATTAAATTGTATCACTCATTTATACATTAAAAACCCTGTCCAATGAGTTAAGTTTAATTTTAACCCTGTTAAATCATAATTTATTTATTTTTTAAGCTACGTTTTTGTTTAAAATATTTAATTCAATGGCACTTTAATTAATTTTCAATATTTATTTTTACTTATTTCATGTGTTCATGCATTTTTAAGTGTTTCAAAAACAGTCCCTTTGGCCCAAATGGTCTAAACCGCTTTCAATCCTATTAATTTCTCCAGCATTATTTTTTTACTAATACTAATTTCCTTTAATTCCTCCATCTCTCTAAACTCTTGGTTCCATAGCATTTCTGCGAAGTTATTTGTGTCCTCTTCCATGAAGACAAAACCAAAGTATTTGTTTAATTGCTCTACCATTTCCTTGTTCCCCATTATAAATTCTCCCGTTCCTGACTGTAAGAGACCTACATTTGGCTTCACTAACCATTTCCTTTTTACATACTGTAGAAGCTTTTACAGTCCGCTTTTGTGTTCCTAGCAAGTTTACTCTCATATTCTATTTTTCCCCTCTTAATCAATCTCTTGTTCCTTTTTTGTTTATTTTGAAACTGATCCCAATCCTCAGGCTTGCTACTTTTCCTGGCAACTTTATATGACTGCTCTTTGAATCTAATGCTATCCTTATATTCTTTTGTTAGTCATGGTTGTGCCGCTTTTCCTTTTGTGCTTATGCGCCAGAAATTTGCCTCAACTACTCCTTGTGGTAGCGACTCCCACATTCTAATCATTCTGTGGGCGAGGAAGTTATTGGATGAACTGCTCATTGAGGAAAATCAGGTGACTAGTATGCTTCCTTGTTGAGACAGTGAGATTATTGTGGCTGCATGGGAATTGCCGTGAATCACTGCCCACAAGGGTCGCACACTAAACAGCAGAACTACAGATATACTCATCAGTTAGGTAAGAAAGGGGGTTTTCAGCTGAGTTGCTTTATGAATGATCCAATGTGATTCTCCGCTCTCCTTTTAACTTCCTTCGATATTGAAACATCCGCTGCAAAATGTTGCACAATCCATATTTATATAGAAACATTGAAACATATAAGATAGGAGCAGGAATAGATCGTTTGGCCCCTCGAGCCCGCTCCGCCATTCAGTGAGATCATGGCTGATCTTCCAAATTCAGTACCCTGTCCCTGCCTTCTCCCCATATCCCTTGATCCCTTTAGCCTTAAGAAATATATCTAACTCCTTCTTGAATATATTTAATGAATTGGCCTCCACTGCCTTCTGTGGTAGGGAATTCCACAGGTTCACCACTCTCTGGGTGAAGAAATTCCTCCTCATCTCTGTCCTAAATGCCTTACCTCTTATCCTTAAACTGTGAATCCTCGTTCTGGATTCCCCTGCCATCGGCAACATCCTTCCTGCATCTAGTCTGTCTAGTCCTTTTAGAACTTTATAAGTTTCCATGAGATCCCCTCTCATTCTGCTAAACTCCAGCGAGTATAAGCCCAATCTCTCCTCATACGTCATTCCTGCCATCCCAGTTATCAGTCTGGTGAATCTTCACGGCACTCACTCCATTTCCATCTGCTTAATTCCAGACAAATAAGCCCTTTATTCACAAAAAAATGCACCCAGCTGTGCAACAATGCCAAGTGAAACGTTACCGCCTGGTTTTCTTAAAGGTGCTGATTGATCCAAAAAAAAGACTTACATTTATGTAGCGTATTTTACATCCCAAAGCACTTCACAGCCAATGAAGTACGTTATCAAGTTTAGTCAATGTGGGATAGCAGCCACCTATTTGAGCTCAGTACACTCCCACAAGCAGCAACTTGATAATGACCAGATAATCAGGGTTTTTTTTTGTTATGATTGAGGAGTATTTGTTTGGCAGGACCCCGGAAATAAGGAATGACTTGTGACATGAATAAAATTAAAATAGTACATGAACAACCCTTTCCCCACAAAAACCTTTCACTTACCAAGTGCATGCAGAGTGATGGTTGCTGTTGCTGGATTCCCGTTGTTTGGAACCATGGTAACAGTGTACTCTCCACTGTCCGAAGCTGTCACTGACTTCAGCAGGAGCGATCCGTTCGGGAGGAATAACTCAGCCCGTGTTTTGTATTCATCACTTGGACCTCCAGCTGTACCGAACCACTCAGCGACACTTTTCAGCCCGAAGTCCCAGATCCCTGTCACCACCTCAGCTGATGGCCGCACTGAAAAATAAGCGTTGTCTCCGACTATCACATACATCGGACTGGTTTCTGTATGTATAGTAAAACCCTGGGGCTCAGCTGAGGAAAGAAAATCACATTGAGGAGGAAGTAAAGAGAAAGACACAAACTCGACAAAAGACAGAGATAATAACGTCATCTCTTGTTTCTCTTGTTTTTCTAATTACTAACACAAATGATCCGAGAAAGTGATCCTCACCCACAGATATAAATAAGCAAACAGCTACCGCGGTAAGTGGCAGTGTCACCATCCTGAGAGAGCAGCGCCAGTCCCTGTTACACTCGGTGACTGACCCGCTCTTCCTGGTCTACAGAACAGATCAGTTCAGTCATTTACTGAAGCGGATATGCTGATTGGACCAGGTGCTGTTCACATGACTGGAAACTCTTTCCACTGACTCCAATCTAATTGTTACATGTTAATAGAAATTATTGGCAAGATACAGGAAATGGGCGGAAGCGTCTGGTTAACTTCAAGTGCACAGATTTTTGCTCAGAAATTAAACATTATTCGCTCTTTTATGATCTGGGAAGCAATGCCGGAATGGGTGGTGGAAACTGATTCAATCCTAACCTTCAAAAGGGAATTGAATTAAAACTTGAACAGGCAAAGAAATCCAGGGCTATGTTGAAAGATCAGGTGGGTGTGACTAATTGGATAGGTGTTTTAAGTAGTCCGACCGAATGGTTTCCTTCTAGCAGTTAATTCTCAACGAATTTGAAGACAAACTGGAGGACAAATTTAAAAAAGCTTATTGAGATATTATGTATATTGAGGGAGATAAACTTAGAGAGTCTCTCTCTGTGCCTGCCTGTTTGTGAGTGGCAAAAAATGAGTACTAATTCCATAAATGTGGTAGCTTTTGAATTGCATTCTATCAATTTCAATAAATACAATACGGAGAACTAGTTTGTGTGTGTGTTAGAGTGAGAATCTTCCCTCAAGTTAATATTAAAGTTACCAAAAATATTTCATTATGAATTTAGCAAGTTATCTCATCTACGGTTCGTTGATTGAAAAGCCCGATCAAATTGTTGAAACCTTTGATACAAAGAGCAGAGACAGATAGAGAGAAAAACAGATAGAGTGCATCCCCTGATTCTAATTTTACATTTGTTAAAGATCAGTTTGGAAAGGAAATAAAACATTTTGTGATGAAAACAGATCGAAAGGGACGGTAGGGTGAGTAGAAGAGGAAAATGGTTTGAGAGTGAAGGGCTCTGGCCCAACACCAACCACCTTTGTGGAAGCAAGTGGGAGTTGCGGAGTGAATAGAGATTTAAAAGGAAGGTAAATGAAAGTGGAACAAGTGTGGAGAGGATACATTATTCAAAAAGGAAGAAGCAGAGATAGTGATGGGAGTGAGAGGGTGGTAGAAAGGGGAATAATGAGAAGGTGAATAGGTTAAGATGCAGTGAGGCGATGAGTGAAGCATTAATTATTGGGAATGTTGTCGCTGGACGTCACATTTTCCCTGCAACTGCATTCTAAATGCATCACCCTGCCATTATTCGCAAAAGGAAGGGGTTCCACTCCCTGAATGTGCAGCTTATTTATGACCACATACAGCGTATCATGAAGGGCTCTGCCCTGTTTCTGATCGCTTTCCTGACCTATTCTTTAACCAGTCCTCAGTTCGGCCTTTATTGCAGGCAGGCCATCAGGTCACAGGCTGCCTACTGGACGACAAGGCGTATCCTCTCCAGACGTGCCCCTTCTCTCCTGTCAATAATTCTTCAGGGCAGTGTCATAGACCTATTTCAGCTTCTTTATCAAAGACCTGTTCACTTCCATTTTATAGATAATGAAGCAGTCCATACCCGCATGAAGCAAGATCTGGACAACATCGAGACTTGTGCGGATAAGTGTCAAGTAACATTCCTTTAAAACGAGTTTCGGGCAACATTGTTAATTGAAAAAAAATGGAAACAGCAGACTTGTTGAATAATTACATTGTGTCAGTCTACACAGCAGAAGAAGTGGTTAATGCAGTTGTCTCAGCTGTGGTTCAGTTCGTAGCATTCTTAACTCTGAGTGAGAAGATTGTGGGCTCAGGTCCCACTCCAGAGACTTGAGCACAAACATCAAGCCTGACACTCCAGTGCAGCACTGAAGAAGTGAGGGACTGTCATAAGTGCCGGCTTTCAGTTGAGATGTTAAAACAAGGCCCGATCTGCTCTCTCAGGATGTAGGCAAGAATGACACGATTTCAAAGACGAGCAGGGGAGTTATCCCCGATGACCGGATCAATATTTATCCCTCAGTCACATCACTTAAGCAGATTATATGGCCATTATAACATTGGTGTTTATGGGACCTTGCTGTGTGAAAATTGGCTGCCGCTTTTCCCACATTCCAACAGTGAATACACTCCAAAGGTTCTTCATTGGCTGTAATGCCTGTTGAGGCGTCCTGGGGCAGTGAAAGGCCCTACATAAATGCAAATCTTTCTTCTGACATTCTGGAGAAACTAATCATTGTTTCCATGCTGTAAATTCCATTTTATTCATAGAATCATAGAATGATACATCACAAGAGGAGGCCATTCGGCACAACTTTACTGTGCCACCTCTTTGAAAGAGCTATCCGATTAGTCCCTTTCCCCTACAAATTGCCCATAGCCTGCAAATTTCCCCCTTCAAGTAGGTATCCATGCATCAGTATAATTCTATGTAATAAAGTCCCTCTCCACAAAATATGGTCTAGATTTTAGAGAACGGGCCTCAGTAAATTTGCGTTTTCTTTTCCACAAACAGCTTATTTAACTGCCACCAAATCCTGGGTCGCACAAGTCTTTCTCTAAATGCCTCTGCAGGACTGAACACCTGCCATTTTCTTTCTACAATTTAACGGTTGGAATGCATGTTAGTCAGAAGGAAATCCAGACGTTGTGGCTACTGGTGCTGTGGAAGAGGTTCTGTAAACTGGATTTTTTCCCCTTCTTATCCCCCCATGGCAGTCTTTCCTGAATGACATAATGATATTGATTTGTCTGATTATTGTGTTAAACTGGCACAGTCTGCAGAGATCAGAAATACCACCTTGTAAGTTAACTCTTTCATCATTGCACTCACTCTTCATATATTTATTGGGGCAGTAATTCCTCCCCAAACGCGTGAGTACGGAAGGGGTACTCACGCGTCTGGCCGGAGGAAATGCCGGTTTTCAGCATGCACAGCGCATGCGCTGAAAACCGGCATTTCCTCTCCTCTAACCCAAGAGGTGAAGAGGCTAGCGCGTGCGCTGTAGGGGGCAGCGCGTGCGTCTTGGATTTCCTCTGTTTTGGGGGATTTGCGCATGTGTAAAGGCCTCCGGTCTTTACGTTTGTAAAAAGCACACGTAAGTATTTATTTTTACAGGTAAGTGGTGTTTTAGTGCAATTTAGAATTTTTTTTCCACAGGTTTATTATTTAAAAGAATCTACAATAAGGTAAGTTTAGTTTTAGACCCTTTTTATTAAAAATTTATTTTTTCAAAGAAAAAAATTATTGTTTAAATTATTTTTTTAAACTTATTTATACTTAATTTAAGGATTGGGATGTTTTTAAAAATGTTTTTTAAAGTTTAAGTAGTGTTTTGTGGTGCAGTACTTCTCATGAATTTGAAAGTTTTTACTTTCAAACTTATGAATGAAGTTTCCCCTCCCCTGATTGGCTGAACAGTGCTCACCTGATCCCAGCCGACACATCGCACTAACTACGCCGCTGGGTCAGGTTCGCACTGCGGCCGACATCAGAACCGGGCCACTGACAGGAAATCCACTGCGGGCCAGGTTTCAGATGTCGGCGCACCGGGTAAGTTCACGTGGGGGGCTTGCACGCGCGGCAAGCCCCCGACACCAAGTTCTGGGCCATTGTACAGGAAAGTTTCTATGGGCCTGGATTTGCAGTTGATACGAGAGTACTCTGTCATACCGCCTTTGAAACAGGCCGCAACTTCAGCATTTTCCGCATGTGATCTGTCAATGACAGCTCCGAAACTGGATGCACTGTGCTCCCACCCCTACCCCCACAGAATCAGGGAAATCACATACTTCATTGAAACTGATGAAAACTTTGGCTCTTCTGTAAAAATACGCTGTTAATTTCCCCACTAAAAGTTAGACACAAAGGCATTCATTGTAACTGGGCTTTTAACAGCGTAATGACCGCTAAACAAAGGTTAAGGATATGGATAACTACTTTTAATTGTGTGCAATGTGAAATTTGGCCGTTTGAATAAAAAAAATAACTTTTTATTAAATTTCTCCCCAAAAAATTAAGTTCGTGCATCTTTATATTAGGTTTGCTTTACCCCATGTGAGAGCCCCAATTTTACTTTTGTTCTCTCCAAACATTTTTAAAAGTTAGAATTTTAAGAGCTTCCTCACTTCCTTGTTCACTGCCAGTGAGAATTCTACCTTTTGATTGGCTGCTTCGACAGCCTGTTGATGTCACAGCAGTTCCAACAAGGGGACTCCCATCAAGTTCCGTTCAAATGAATTCAAGGTCGGAAAACCCGAAGTTTCCAACACAAGGATGGTGAGGACTTTGTGTGGAGCGTACTTCGGGACCAGCAGCGAGCACTTTCACTTCACTGCTATGTTTCTGCTAAGAGTTTCATTTAATCTCAAGCTACATTAAATAGAAACAAAGTATTAATCGTTTTTAATTCACTGCAAAGTTATTGTATTTCCAACTTCGTCATGTTCCAGGTTTACCCCTGAGTCCAATGAATGTATAGTTCAGCAATGTTCCATTTTCTCTCCAAATATGTGTAAATAAATGTATTGTTAAATGACGAGTACACACAACAAACAGAAAAGCGTCCTGTACATTTTCAACTTCTCCTTTTGTTTTGTAATCTCCTGCTTCGAAGCTCGGAGATAGAGAATGGGGATAGAGATACTCAAATTGGGAGGAAGTGACGAGGGCTGTTGGCCAGGAATAAGTTCTGGGGCCTCAACGTTTAACAATATTTACTAACGACTTGGATGAAGGAACAGAGAGGTGAATATCCGAGTTTTCAGCAGCTGCTAGGATAGGCGGGGCAATAAGTAGTGTCGACGGGAACGGGTATTATTAAAGGGACATAGGCAGATTAAGTTATTGGGCAAAAATATGACAAATTGAGTTTAAACTGAGCAAAGGTGAGGTCATCTACTTTGGACCCAATAATGATAAATCAGGGTATTTTCTAAGTGGTGAAATACATAGGAACAGACTTAGCCCATTTAGCTCACCGAGCTTGTTCACTAGAATGATACTGGGGGTTAAAGGGTAGATAAGATCATGGTTGACATGTATCCTAACTCCATTCACTCGCCTTTGCTCCATATCCATTAATACCCTTGGCTAGCAAAAATCTATCGATCTTAGACTTACAATTATTAATTGAGCTGCTTTTTGTTGGTGAGAGTTCCACATTTATACCACCGTTTGTTGGAAGAACTGTTTCCTAATTTGTCTACTGATGGTGTGACTCTCATTGTAAGATAATATCTCTTTGTCCCAGAAACCCCCACCAGCGCAAAAAGGTCCTCACTATCTAACCTCTCAATCCCTTTCAAAATTATAAATAAGTCAATCAAATCACCACCTAACCTTATAATTTTTAGGGAATACAAACTATGTAATCTCTCCTCATAATTTAGTCCTTGATGCATTAGTAAAATTCTGGTGCATCAGCACTGCACTCTATCCAACGCCAGTATATCCCTTCAATAGTTTGGTGCCCATAACTGTACACAGTACTCCAAATGTAGTCTGAACCAGGAACTGTAGAGGAACAAAGAGATTTGGGACACCAAGTACACAAGTCATTAAAAGCCAGTAACCAGGTACAAAAAGCCAACGAAATGTTGAATAGAAAGTTTGCGTTATCTCAAGAGGGATGTAATACAAAGGGGAGAAAGTCATGCTGCATTTGTATGGCGCCTTGGGCAGATATCATTTGGAGTACTGCCTTCAGTTTTAGGCATCACACGTCGGGAAGAATATATCGGCCTTGGAATTGGTGCAGTGCAGATTCATTAGAATGATATCGGGAGATAGAATGTTATGAGGACAAGTAGAATAACATTGTCTTCTATTCCCTTGAGTATAGAAGACAGAGGGGTGACCTTATCGAGATGTTTAAAATGTTAAAAGGATCCGATATGGTAAAGACAGAGAAACTACTTCCTCTGATGGGAGATATCAAAAAAGGAGGACATAATATTAATTTTAAAAATTAATTCTGAGGGTACAAGGATGTCTAAAAAGTCCACCATTTATTGTTCATCCATTTGTCATCCCTTGAACAGGTGGTGGTGGTGAGCCTTCTTTTTGAACCGCTGCAGTCAATGTGTTGAAGATTCTCCTAAATGGTCAACACCTTACCCTGAGACCATGATCCCTGGTTCTAGAATCTCCAGCCAGTGGAAACAGCCTCTCAACATCTACTCTGTTAAGCCCTCTACGAACGTTATACATTTCAATGAGATAATCTCTCATTCTTCTAAACTCCAGAGGATAGAGGCCCATTCTGCTCAATCTCTCCTCATAGGACAGTACTCTTATACCTGGAATTAATCTAGAGAACTTTTGTTGCATCCCCTCTGAGAAAAGTATATCCTTCCTTTGGTAAGGAGATGAAAATTATACACAGTGCTCCAGGTATAGTCTCACCAAAGCCTTATATAATTATATTAAGATGTCTTCACTGTTATACTCCCACCAAATTCCAATAAGGCTAATGTTGAGTCTGTGTGTCCCAGTTATGCTTATTATAAATCACTGGACACAGACCACAAGAATAACTTTTAACAGGTCTTTACTATTCGGAGGTCAGGGCTGAACTGCCCAGCAATTCCCTACACAACGTTTATATACCGGTGTGGTCACCACCGGTATTACAGTATACAGCAGCCAAGAGAAAGTAGTACATCTCTTAAGGTAGTTCTCTTAAGGTGGAACAGGTTACATACACCACAGCTAACATAACATTTGCCTTCATAATTGCTTGATGTACTTGCATCTCCACTTTCTGTGATTACCTCAAAATCTCTCTGAATATCAGTGAAGCAGATTTATATAGTTCTGCCTAGGACGATGCCCCGAGGATCACCTGCTGTGTTTACTTGGTCTGAGATAATTGGCCTCCACAAATCACAACCAACTTCATTTGTACTAGGTATGACTCCAGCAACGTGGAGTTTTAACCCTGATCACCACTGACTTTGGTAACACTGCGCTTCCTTGGTGTCACGCTCAGATGTATGCTACCTTGATGACAAGGGCACTAACTCATAACTCACCTCTGGAATTAAGCTATTTGCTCCATCTTTGAACCAAGACCGTAATGAGTTTGGGAGCCGAGTGGTCCTAGCAAACTCAAACTACGCATCAACGAGCAGGTTATTGGTGAGTAATTCCTGCTTGGTAGCACTGGTGATGATGATGAGGACAGTAATAGGCGTGGTTTGATTTTCCAACTTTGGACAGGAAATACATTGACAATATTCCACATTGTCAGGGATGTGTCAGTTTTGTAACTGTACTGAAACAGCTTAGCTAGAGAGGTGGCTGATTCGGGAGCACAGGCCTTCATCACTACAGCCAGGATGTTGTCGAGACATCTCTTTGCTATGTCCAGTGCAATCAGCCGTGTCTTGATATCAGTGCAGCGAGGCCATTTAAGAGCTAAATTGTTTTCACAGAGTAGAAAATTGTAACTCTCTCCCCCAAAAGGCCGTGGATACTGGGGAAACTGGAATTTTCAAAATTAAGTTAGATAGATTTTTGTTAGGTAAGTTTATTAAGGGATATGGTGCAAAGGCAGGAAAATGCAGATCAGCTATGATGTAATTGAAAAGCGGAGCGGGCCCCAGTGATTCAATGGCTTACTGCTGCTTCTAATGTTCCTAAGTCAGTTCCGATATTAAATTCAGCATTCTGTCCGTATTGTATTGAATTGAACTGATATTATTTATATTCAAATCGCAAACATCAATGCAATTTGGGAAGCAGTGAAGCAGATATTTTCGGAACATTAGAGTTCCTTGGCAGTCCAGGCTGAGGAGCTGGGAAATGCCAAACTAAGGCGCCAATGGATAGCTATGGTCGGGAGGGAGTAAATGCACTGTAAATGTTGATGCAGATGATTCGATTATAAAGAAAGAGTTAGGAATGCTGAATTGAAAAATTGATGTAAAACGTGACAACTTGAAATAAATTGCTACAGGCAAGAAGCACATGTGCGTGCACAAAATGTTTAATATTTTATAAACATGGTTTATTTGCTTTTGTGAGGTTGAAAATGATGGATAAAGGTTTCAACTTTCCACAACTTAAACTTTGAAATGTCTATCGCAACAAGGAAAATAAAAAATGGGCTGTTTCTATACTGGGCAGCCGATCTGTCTCACTAGAATTGGGCCGAGAAACATGTTGAAAATCTGGCCAGTTGTCTGTTGTCACTGCTCAGTATCATATACAGTTCACAGCTGCTTATATTATTCTGATTCATTTTTTGCAACTGGACATACTTAATGCAGAACTGGGAGTTAACTCAATTGATTAGGTTTGATTCTGAATAAGATGCAGTGTACAATTCAAGCTCCAATGCAACATTAGTGGAAGATTTCCACCTTGGCATGTGCACATTAATCTATTGTTGTGGATCGGCAACCCATTATAGAGCCACGGTCCATTAGGGAAATAAATACCAGGCGGTTTTGATAAAGGGCGGTACATGCCCAGTGCCAGTTTCATGCCCGGGTGGCAAATTGCAACTCTACCCAACAGGTGTTCTATCCTAACATCAACAAGCTCATAAAATTCAACTACCCAGGATGAAAGCTCTCACTCCCTTTTTGGCAGAGAAGGAGCAGACACTGCTTTACGGAACTGCTGATTTTCAATCATTGAATTATCTGCATAACTAAGCGAACTTTACCGCATTTAATTATATAAATGATTTCTTGCATCGTGCAGGAGGGAAAAGGGAGGAGACCATGATATAGAGAAACCATAGGAGACGACGGAAGAAAGTTCCGGGGAGGTAATTTGAGATGCTGGGATCTAAATGACTGATGGCATCATTACCAATGGTGCGATGAAGGGAGTGAAGAAGACACAAAATCGGAAGAATGCAAACCCCTTGGTGGGGGTGGTGAGGGGTGCAGAGATGGACCAAGTTTCAGAGATAGGGAGGGGTGAGGCCATGAATCGATTTAAAAACGAGGATGAAAACTTGAAATTGAAGGACTTAGAGGCAATACCGATTAGGTGGTTAGGGCACATTGTTGGTGAGAGATAAAGGTCAGAGATGGCCTAGCCTGCGATTGAGAACATGGAAGTAGAGGGGGCACATTAGATGCAAACTGTGAGAGTGGAAATGTACAGGAGTAAGTGAGTTTATATGGAGGGAGAGGTTTTATGAGGACAGAAATGGAGTGAAATCAGAGGCGAGAGGGCAAGGTGAGTTGAGAAGGACATTGAAATCATGAATATGAGGAATTGCTTAGTAGACAGGTTGAGAGAGGATATCTCAGGCAGCAACTCGAGATTGGGCTGCGGGGTAGTAGTGAAAAAGGATTTTAAAGGAATGGTGAGAGAAGTATCTTGCAGCAACATCTTCTTGAATTAGTTGTCCTCCTGTTGTAGCCAGGCACAAAGTAGCAATGTCGTATGAGTCACCGAAAGAGTTAATGTCTGTGGAAACAAAATTACGGGAAAAAAGAACAAATTCAGTGTAATATGCTGCTTAGGGAAATAATAATAGATTTAATTGCTGATGTGAAGTGGCAATATATGCTCCTTCAAGGGTACAGTGGGATGTTAGTGTGTGATAGTGCACAAAGCCGCTGAATTCACTGGGAATGAAGATCTGAGATGTACTGTAAAGGTACAATTTGCTTGACTGCTGTAAATTTGAAGTAAATATGGATTAGTCTGTGTGATGCACACTTGGAATGCATGGCCAATACAGGACAGATTCAATGTCTTATTTAAATATATGTAGAACATTACGGCTCTCCAGTGGCGTTGCTCAGCAGTGGATTCATTAGATTAGACGAGTAAATTCTTAACTGGGCCTGGAGAAACAGGAGCTGACAGGCACAAACACTGGCACATGTGGTCTTTAGTTGAAATTCTGATTTTCCCGCTCTCCACTTCCGGAAGGATAGATGAATGGTCGCGACCCCCACCCCAAGCCACCAGCCCACAATCTCATGAGGTGTCTGAGAAAGCACAGAACAAACAGGAAGCTTGCTCGATCAAGATCTTTTGTGCTCCTTACAGCACAGCAAGTTGCCTTTAGTATAAGGGAACATCACAAGTCGGAAGCGTTACAATAAAATACTCCATTATTACATACTTTAATCTCAAATAGGGCACGTTATCCGAGAGGTCTGGTCTCCCAGAAGTCTAGAGTTCAAAGCTCACCATAGCAGCCTCTGGAATTCAGCTCTGCAAATTTGTGAGCTAGCAGCAGAAAGATGTTGTGAAATTGCAATTGTTGTTCAAACAACTGGTTGAGTAATGTCCTTCCGGGAAAGAATGGTGTCACACAATACAGTCTATATCTCTCAGCAGTCCTGCACTACATGGTGGATAAGTAATGCTGTTAGGGCACCTGGGGATCAGAAATAAACACTGCCTAAACAAGTGAAACCCCTATCCTGGGAGCAAATAAAATGTCTATATTTCTTTTTTTTCGCAACATGATGGAACCTTTGTAATTTTTTCTACCCACTTACCTCATCAAATCACTGTAAACAGATTGATCTTGCAGCTGTAATCCCTGTTAAAAGTGAAGAAATCGTTCTTTGTAGCAAACAGATTGGCCGAGATATGGAGCGCATCAAAAGAGAATTGAAGTTACATTTTTTTAAACGGAAATTGAATGTTTTGAAGGAATGAACAAAGTAATTGCCTTACCATGCAAGTGGAGTTTTCATCAAGTGGTTTCGGAGCTCTCTCCTGTACAAAAGCAATTGCATGACAAAAGTTGTAAACATTTACACCAAGAATCCCTTGTAGTTGCTATAGAATTAATAATTACCCCAGCACCATATATACCGAGATAAAAGTTAGAAGAGCGTGCTTACATTATCCATCTCACAAACGAAATTGCAGGATGTGAATTTTCACTTTTAACGCCAGTTGGAACAAGGACAATAGTTAATCAAATGCTCATTTTACGCTCAGCCCAATTTTCGTTTCCATTGTAAAATTTAAAATTCACCCCAATGTTCTATCTACATCAGATACATTTTTGCACTGTCATAAAACCTCAACTGGTCCACTAATGCACTAAGGCGAGATCGCCTGCCACCCCCCACCCTGTTCTTGTTATATGTGACTCCAGTTTACTGCTACTACAGGATCCCTGACTTCGATGGTTGTAAACAAGCATACATTCCCTATAGTTTACTGAGCTCACCAATATAGTAGAATATTAATAGAAATGTACCAGCCTTTTGCTTTCTTGGAATATTTTCATAGGTCCTTGCTGAGTTCTCACCGACTGTAGCGGAGATGTCTGTGTCAATATCAAACATGTAATCAGCTTAAAAATACAATAATAGACTCATAGAATGATACAGAACAGAAGGACGCCATTAGGCCTATCCTGCCTGTACAAGCTGTTTGAACGTGTTATCCAATTATTCCCAATCTACCGCCCTTTTCCTAGAGCCCTGTCATTTTTTTCCCAATCAAGACTTTATTCAATTCCCTTTCGAAATGTACTATTGAATCTGCTTCCACCATCCCTTCAGGCAGTGCATACCAGATCATAACAACTCACTGCATAAAAAAATCTACTCGGGCACATTTCTCATTTGACAAGAAGCCTGAATCTTTGTCATCTGGCTATTGAGCCTTCTACCACTTGCAGATGTTTCTTCATATACACTTTATCAAAATGCTTGATGACTTTGAGCAGCCCTATTAAATTGCACCTTATTCTTCTCTGCTCTAAAAAGAACAATCCCAGCTTCTCTAGTGTCTCCATGGAACCAAAGTCCTGCATCACTGGTACCAATTTAGTAAATCATCTCAGCACTCCCATCAAGGAATTGACACCATTCCTAAATCAATGAACAATTCTACATGCAAATTGAATAAGAGAGAACAATCGATTTCCATTGTACAAAATTGCATCTTTATTTAATACTTGCTGAAGTGCCCGGCGGTGCCGAGGGTCTTTTGAGGGCATGTTGTTGTTGGAAGAGAGAGAGAGAGCGACTGGGGGGAAGAAAGAGAACGAATGGGGGGAAGAAGGAGAGCGACTGGGGGGATGAGGGAGTGATCGACTGGGGGGAAGAGAGAGAGCGACTGGGGGGAAGAGAGAGAGCGACTGGGGGAAGAGAGAGAGCAATTGGGGGGAAGAGAGAGAGCGACTGGGGGGAAGAGAGAGAGCGACTGGAGGGCAGAGAGGGAGCGATGGGGGAAGGGGGAAAGGGGGGAAAGGGGGGGAAAGGGGGGGAAGAGGGGGAAAGGGGGGGAAGGGCGGGAAGGGGGGAGGGGGGAAGGGGGGAGGGGGGAAAGGGGGGAAAGGGGGAGGAAGGGCGGAGGGGGGAGGAAGGGGGGAGGGGGGAGGAAGGGGGAGGGGGGTGGGGAGGGGGAGGTGGTGGGAGGGGGAGGGAAGGGGGGAGGGGAGGGGGAGGGAAGGAGAGGGGAAGGGAAGGGGAAGGGGAGGGAAGGGGAGGGGGAGGGAAGGGGAAGGGGAGGGGGAGGGGAGGGGGACGGGGAGAGAAGGGGAGGGGAGGGAAGGGGAGGGGGAGGGGATGGGGAGGGAAGGGGAGGGGGAGGGAAGGGGAGGGGGAGGGGTGAAGGGAAGGGGAGGGGGGAAGGGAAGGGGGAAAGGGAAGGGGAGGGGTAGGGGGAGGTGGAGGGGGGAGGGGGAGGGTGTGGAGGGGGGAGGGGGAGGGGGGAAGGGGAAGGAAGGGAAGTGGGAGGGGGAGGGGAGGGGGTGAGGGGGGAGGGGAGGGGGGAGAGGGGAGGGAGGAGGGAGGGGGACGGGGGGAGGGGGGAGGGGGAGGGAAGGGGAGCGGGGAGGGTGGGAGGGGAGGCGGGAGGGAAGGGGAGGGGAGAGAGGGGCAGGGGGTGGGGAGGGGGAGAGGGGGGAGGAGGGGGGGAGGGGGAGGGGGGCAGGGAAGGGGGAGGGGGAGATTGGGAGAGGGGGAGGGGAGGAGGGGGGAGGCGGGAGAGGGGAGGGGGAGGGGGGAGTAGAGGGGAGGAGGAGGGGGGTGGGGGAGGGGGGAGGGGAGGAGGAGATGGGGAGAGGGGAGGGGAGGAGGGGGCAGGCGGGAGAGGGGAGGGGGAGCGGGGGGGGAGGGGAGGGAGAGGGGAGAGGAGGGTGAGGGGAGGGGAGAGGGAGGGGATTGGAGGGGAGAGGAGGGGAGAGGAGGGGAGGGGAGGGGTGGGGGAGGTGGGGGAAGGAGAGGGGAAGAAAGGGAGGGGGAGCCAACAGACCCTCTCCCCTCCGACTGCGATGGCTCCACTGATCTCCATGCCGCCCCACGCACAGACATGCCGGGCGCAGCATCCCGGTCAGCCCGAGGCCGGGCCTGAGGTGGCTTGAGACAGCCGATTGTGGCGGGCCATGCCCGGTTGCCTTGGTAACCCTCCTCCCCTCTCCACCTCCTGATCTCCGGGCCTGGGCCTGAGTGGCTTGAGACGGCCGATTGTGGCTGGCGAGCCCGGTTGCCGGGGTAAACCTCTCCGCTCCCCCTCCCCTCCCGAGCCCCGCCGCCCCCCCACCCCGCTAATCAGCTCGCTTCCCTCTGGCCGCTCTCTTTGTGGAGGTGTGCGTGCACCGTGCAGTGCGAGGAGCGTGCAGTGAGCCCAGCTAGCGTTTACCAAGCTGGCTGGCCACTGGTTCAGAATCGGGCCCAGCGGGGGGGGTGGGGGTTGAGGGGTGGGAGGAGCTTGCCACAAAACAATTGCCTAGGGTCCAGCATGGCTGGCAACAGACGCCCAGGCTTCGAGGCCTACCTGCAAAAACGGGGAAAGGTAGGAAAATTAATGAGATTAGATAAAAGATTTATAAGGGCTAGATTTTCAGTTGCTAGCGCCAGCAGTTAGCGCCTTAAGAGAAGTGATTTTCGGGCGTTATGCGTGTAGCGCCCGTGCGCAGCGCAGTTTGCGCCCCGCCCCAAATTAAGTTGCCCGTTAGCGCCGGCGCAAAATTTAGCGCCCACCCAGATGCGCGCGCAGAAAATGACGTCACATCCTCGTGCAACGCCCTTTGGCCGCCCCGATTCCAAACTTCAGTCGGACCGCCCCATTGTGCGGCTGGCGGCCGGAGCGTTTGGAAAAAGGAACGCAACACAATCAGTGCGGGCCCCGGGGGCGCAAATTAAAGGTGACGTGCTCTCCAGTATAAAGGCCAGCCTTTTTTCATAAAACACTCTTGTGCAACGCATTTCTGGAGATGCAACAAGGAGGATAGCTAACTGGTTTCAAGCAGCAAGAGCTCAGGTATTTTTGGACTCAGGCCAGAGCGCTGCAAGTGGCCTTTTGGAAATTTGAGTGTTTGCCAGGATTTGATGGGGGTTGCATGGGGTGCCAACGCGAAGCTGCAGCTCCATGTCCGTAGGGCTCGCAGACGCATTGTGAGAGTGGCAGCCCTGGCTAGAGGCAGAGGGGGCTACAGGCGTCGGCCACATAGGCCTTACCCAGTCAGGCTATACCGCCAGCAGCGCTCCTACCTAAACATGAGTGCCGCGCGATGTGTTAAAAGGCTCCGATTCCGAAAGGAGGTGATTGCAGAGATCTGCCACCTGCTTCGCCGAGATCTGAGGCCAAAGCTCAGGTGCAGGACGTCTCTGTCGGTGGAAGTGAAGGTGACGGTGGCATTGAACTTCTATGCCACCGGCTCCTTCCAATACGCTGCTGGGGACATAGCAAATATCTCCCAGTACGGCGCGCATCGCTGCATCCGCCAGGTGACCGAAGCACTGTTCAGAAGGAGAAGCCAATTCATCTCCTTCCCCATGGCCCTGGAGAGCCAGCATCAGCGCGCATTGGGATTTTCCAGACTCGGGGAATTCCCATTGGTGCAGGGCGCCATTGACTGTACGCATGTGGCTTAGCGGGCCCCTCTGGAGCATGGCGAGCAGTATCACAACAGGAAGGGCTACCATTCTCTGAATGTGCAGCTGGTGTGTGACCACAAGCAGCGCATCATGGCAGTCAATGCCAGCTTCCCAGGCAGCAGCCACGATGCCTTTATCCTGCGGCAGAGTACTGTGCATGACATGTTCCAGGCACAGCCTCCCACAAGAGGATGGCTACTCGGGGACAAAGGCTATCCTTTGTGCACCTGGCTCATGACCCCGCTCCGCGTGCCCAGGACCGCTGCTGAAGAGGCCTACAACGAGAGCCATCAAACCACCCGCAACATCATCGAGCAAACTATTGGGGTCCTCAAGCAGCAGTTCCGCTGCCTTGATCGCTCCAGAGGAGCTCTCCAGTATTCGCCGGACCGGGTCTCCCAATTTGTGGTGGTTTGCTGCATGCTACACAACCTGGCTATCCGCAGGACTCAGGCACTGCCACCTGACGTTGGACCAGCACCTCAGGAGGAGGAGCAGGAGGAGCATGAGGAGGAGGAGCAGGAGTACGTTCCCAGGAGGGTGCGACCAGGGCCAAGGGCCGCACGACGCCACCTTATTACACGGTACCTCTAAGCCCCCTGTCAGGGAATGGCCAGGGGCCATGAGGGAAGATGAATGCAGCCGCTCCGCAAGCCCTCAGCCGGCGAAGCCAACAAACACGAAGAAGAACAACCATGGAGACTGCATGAATAAAGATAATTTTTTATTACACAAAAATGAAAAGCCCTTCCCACATGAATCCCCAAAAACAATAAACGGGCCCCACAAAAAGCCCAACAAACGACTCACTCCCACAAACTGGGGAGGAGTCACTCCACCTTTCTTCAAACCGGGCCTCAACATCGGCCTAACGCAAAAAATAAGCCCTCCAACAACACAACCATGGGCAAAATAAAGATGGCCACCGCCATATAAAAGGAAAGCTGGCCACACCCTCTACTGAGTGGCCCGCGAGGGCGAGACCTTACCCAGCCTTTTGCCTCCCCTGCCCGGCCTGCTGCTCCTTCGCAAGCTCTGCCCAGTGGCTGCTGCGAGGCTGGGGGAAGGCGCCTGAGGCTCAGATGCCCTTCCGCCAGATGCCGCTGGGGGGCGGCCTACACGGCGTTTGGGCCTCGAGGGGCCGTCTGCTGAGTGGCGCACCTGAGCCTGGCCACCATCAGCTGCAGCCGCTTGCCCTTGACGCCCCAGTGGGGGAATGGCGGCGATGGATGGCGCAATGTGGGCCAGCTGGCGTCTGGGATGCGCTGGCTGGTGCTGTGGCGTGGTGGCACTCGGCCGGGCCCGCACTGCAGGATCCGCAACAATCAGCCGAGGGGCGGCTTGCTGGGATGGTCCAGCGCGGCGGCTGCCCTGGCGATGCCTGCCTGAGACAGCGCGTGTGGCAGCAGTGAGTGCCCCTGTTGTCCTGGTGTGCGCGCGCATCACATCCGCCAGGGTCTTGATGGCATCAGTCAGCATGCGGCCACTCGCGGCAGTTGCTGCCCCGAACTCGCGCACACTGGTCGCCAGCGACTCGATGGCCTCAGGCATGCGCCCCACCATGCTCATGAGCTCCGTGTGGTGCCGGTCCGAATCCTCGGCCATCTTATCCAGCTTCCGCACCTCCTCCGAGGTGAAGGTGTCCGGACTGGAGTCGCGACTCTCCCGCTGGGGAGGAGGGGGCCGAACTAGGGGACCCTTGCCGCGTTGGTGGCGGCGAGTGTACCGATCAGCAGCACTCCCCTCTGATCCTTCCCCCCTTTGGGGGGAAGGCTGCGGGCCACGCGCACGGCTCCTGGGTGGCTGGACGCCACTGGTTCCAGAAGCTGCATTGCCCTGCGACAGTTCCTCCAGGCACTCGTCCAGTGAGGAGGTGTCAAGCATTTCCTCCTCTCCTGCGGGACGTGACTGTTCCCCCAATGGTCCGGCTTGCTGCTCCTCCTCCTCCTGGTCGGAGGTGCTGTCACTGGCAGCTTCAGGGTCCTGGTCGTCACCAGCTGAAAGCAGGAATGCACAAGAGTAGCTTCAGAGTGAGGAGACGGCGTCAGCGAGGGAGTTAGGACTGGTGGCATTCAGCGCATTGGTGGGACAGTGGCAAAGGAGGTAGCTCGGATGGGCCAGTGCGACACGAGAGGGCCAAAAGTCGAGGTCCTTACCATTGCCGGGCAGTGGAGGGTCGGATACTCCGCACGCTGTGGGGACAATCACAGGGGCTCCCATGAGCACACACACACGCTCCTCCAGCCGAGTGAGCTTCTGCAGCTTGGCGCGGCCACCCCTGGCACGGGCCTGGCGATTAAAGGCTACTTTAGCCTGCAAGAGAAAGGACGGGCTGTAAGTGCGCAGTGTAGCCCTGATGTAGTGTGCACTGCCTCCCATGGTGGAATAGCTTGACCAGAGTGAAGCCCTGATGTCGTGTGCACTGCCTCCCATGGTGGAATAGCTTGGCCAGAGTGAAGCCCTGATGTAGTGTGCACTGCCTCCCATGGTGGCATGGCTTGGCCAGAGTGAGGCCCTGATGTAGTGTGCACTGCCTCCCATGGTGGAATAGCTTGGACAGAGTGAAGCCCTGATGTTGTGTGCACTGCCTCCCATGGTGGAGTAGCTTGGACAGAGTGAAGCCCTGATGTAGTGTGCACAGCCTCCCATGGTGGAATAGCTTGGCCAGAGTGTAGAATACCGAATGGCCAATTGATGCTCATGAATGTCCCAATGCTGCTGGCTGAGGGCTGGCCAATAGGACTTTCAGCTCCCTTTGCCCATCATGTCAGGTGTACATGCAAGAATGAGGAGGAGACTGGAAAGGGTACTCACCCTGACAATCCTGGTCAGGTCGTTGTATTTTTTACGACATTGTTTGTGGGTCCTGGGGGCATCACCGGTGAACGTCACCCTCTGGGCGATCTGCTTCCAGGCTTTGGTGTAGTCGTGGTGGGTTGGATTCCTCCCACTCTCTGGGAACAAGATCTTGCGCCTCACCTCCAGAGCTGTGACCATTATGTCCAGATCACCCTCTGAGAAGTGCAGGGCACGCTGACGGGCCTTCTCTGGCGTTGCCATGACTCCCTGGGGCTGAGCAGCAGTGTTGAGGCCTCTTTGCAAGGCTGCAGTGTGCAGGGCGTGGCAGCAGACCAATTCGTCCCTTCCCCCTTTAAGAGCTGGTCGGCGCCACGGGGTCTGCTGTCAGTCCAAAAATGACCGCACCCGCGCTGCGCCCCGCCTGGGCGCTATCCCTCTGGACCGCCGGCTTAGCGCCTAAAGATAGTATTGGAACGCCTCTTTTAGCGCTCCACCAACCTCTTAGGGCGAAGCCACTGAATTCCCGGCAATGGGGCGCTACTTTGGGGCGGGCGCTAACTTCGGGCGGGCGCTAAGGTTAGTGCCCCAAAACTGCCTATACTGAAAATCTAGTGCTTAGAAAGTAATTAACTTTTTTTAGAAACAGTGTGGGCTAGATTTTCAGTATAGACAGTTTTGGGGCGCTAACCTTAGCGCCCGCCCGAAGTTAGCGCCCGCCCCAAAGTAGCGCCCCGTTGCCGGAAATTCAGTGGCTTCGCCCTAAGAAGTTGGTGGAGCGCTAAAAGAGGCGTTCCACTACTATCTTTAGGCGCTAAGCCGGCGGTGCAGAGCGCAGCGCCCGAGCTCAGGCGCAGCGCCCGGCAGACACTCTGGTGCCAGTGAGCTCTTAAAGGGGAAGAGTGCATGTGTTTTTCGAGGAGGAGGAGGAGGAGGAGGAGGAGGAGGAGGAGGAGAATACACCGTTCACAACAACACACTGGATCCTTCCACACAACACATGCAGACTGCCGTTTATAGTGCAGGAGGAGTGCCCTTTAATTTGCGCTCCCCAGGGTGTGTTGCGTTCCATTTTACAAACGCTCTGGACGCCAGCCGCAGAATGGGGCGGTCCGACTGAAGTTTGGATTCGGGGCGGCCAAAGGGCGTTGCACGAGGATGTGACGTCATTTTCTGCGCGCGCATCTGGGCGGCCGCTAAACATTGCGCCGGCGCTAACGGGCAACTTAATTTGGGGCGGGGCGCAAACTGCGCTGCACCCAGGCGCTACACGAATAGCGCCCGAAAATCACTTCTCTTAAGGCGCTAACTGCTGGCGCAAGCAACTGAAAATCTAGCCATATGTGTTTTAAAAGCAACTTTTTTTTAAAGATGCAGAAAGCAGGAAAAAGAACTGAAAAGTTTGGAATCAAGATGGCGGCGACTCACCTCGGTTCAGAACGATAAGGCCCGTCCACACACGCACCGATTGGTCGACCGTCAGGTCACCGAAGTGTAGGATTGGTCAATCATCCTGTCACTCTACTCTAGGAGGGCTCGCCCGCACGCACCAGGAACCCGCCCCCGCCACGCAGCAATTGGTCGACCGTCGGGTCGCTCGACCGGACAATTGCTAGACCTCAATGTCACTCAATGCTAATGAGCAGATAATGAGCAGAATTTTGAACGTTTTTTGGATACCGCGGGCACAATTTTTGTCTCACCGAAACGTAAATATGCTTACGACCGTTCTGGTATCGTAAGCTTTCTTTTGATGTAACACACGTGTTGGTACGCTCTTTCACTTTTGATTGTATAGCCGGACAGAGAAACAGAAAGACAGACAGAGAGACATACCGTTTTATATATATAGATTCTTCTATTACTGTTTTTGTGTGGGTTTTGTGCTTATCAAATTAAAAGCTGCTTGGATCAGCAATTCTATTTTATGATAAAATGGTGTTGTTGGAGCATACCAAACATTGCGAGTAATTTTGACTGGGAGTGATGAAGTAAAATGAGTGAACGTAGGTCGGAAGCTCCGTTTACATTTCTCCATATAAATCCAGATATCACCACTTTTATGCAATGGCAGAAGGACAAACCTACCCCCAATACTTCATAATTTTAGAGTAGTCGAGCTGACTGGCATTACAAATGGAGCAACAAATTTGTCAACAAAATAAATGTTTTAGCTTCAGGAAAATGTTCATCTCCTTGTCCATTGTGTAATTCTGGAAATATCTATGAGCTCCTGAGCAGTTATAAAGAAAACACAAGTCTTTGCATTATGAGACGATCACATAAAAATTAAGCCAGACACAGAGATTGCATTATTTCAGAGTTCAAGGATTTACATTAAGATGTAATTTGCATATAGGTGTGTTTCCTTTCACTATGTAGGATTTAAGATCAGTAAGTTCGCAGATGACTCGAAAATTGTTAGAGTGGTAAATAGCAAGGAGGGAAGCCTCAGGCTACAAGACGATCTGGACTGGTTGGTCAGATGGGCAGAACATTGGCAAATGGAATTTAACCCGGAAAAGTATGAGGTGATGCATTTTGGGAGGACTAACAAGGCAAGGGAATACACAATGAATGGTAGGACCCTAGGAAGGACAGAGGATTAGAGGGACCTTGGTGTGCATGTACATAGATCCATGAAGGCAGAAGGTCAGGTAGATAAGGTGGTTAAAAAGGTATATGGGATACTTGCCTTCATTGGCCGAGGCATAGGATATAACAGCAGGGGGTTTTTATGGAGCTGCACAAAACACTACTTAGGCCACAGCTGGAATACTGTGTGCTGTTCTGTTTGCCATACTATATGAAGGATGTGATTGCATTGGAGAGGGTGCAGAGGAGATTCATTAGGATGTTACCTGGGCTGGAGCGTTTCAGCTATGAAGAGAGACTGGACAGGCTGGGGTTGTTTTCCTTAGAGCAGAGAAGGCTGAGGGGGGACCTGATTGAGGTGTACAAAGTGATGAGGGGCATAGATAGGGTAGATAGAAAGGAACTTTTCCCCTTAGTAGAGGGGTCAACAACCAGGGGGCATAGGTTCAATGTAAGGGGCAGGAGGTTTAGAGGGGATTTGAGGAAAAACTTTTTCACCCAGAGGGTGATTAGAATCTGGAACTCACTGCCTGAATGGGTGGCAGAGGCAGGAACCCTCACAACATTCAAGAAGCATTTAGATGAACACTTGAAACGCCACAGCATACGAGGCTACGGACCAAGTGCTGGAAAATTGGATTCGAATAGACAGGACTTGATGGCCGGCGCAGACGCGATGGGCCAAAGTGCCTCTTTCTGTGCTGTATAATTCTAAGGCCTAGAAATTCAGTATAGCCACTTTTGGGGCGGTAAAGTCGGGCGGCCGCTAAAGTTTGCGCCCGCCGGAAAGTGGAGGGCAGTTCGCCGAAATTCAGTAGCTTTGGCCAAGGAGTTTGCTCGAGCGCTAAAACTGGCGATGCACGGCTATCTTTAGGTGCTAAGCCGGCGGTGCAGACTGATACCGCCGAGGCCGGGCGCAGCGCAGGTGCAGTCATGTTTTGATTGACAGCAGACACCCTGGCGCCGGCCAGCTCTTAAAGGGGGAAGGGTCGACTTGGTCTGCTGCCACGCCCTGGATACTGCAGCCATCCAGCTAGGCCTAAACACTGCTGCTGGAGAGAAATAGCGCCAGGAAGGATGCAGAGGGCCCGTGAGCGAGCGCAGCGCTTCTCTGGCCATGATTTAAAGGTGCTGGTTAGGGCTTTGGAGAAGAGAAGCCCTATCTTGTTCCCGGACAGTGGCAAGAAGCCTCCCAACAGGTTGTACAGGAGAGCCTGGAGGGATATCGCCCAGAGGGTCACAGCCACCTGCGATGTCCCCCAGACTGTTGTCCAATGCCGGAAAAAGTTTAACGACCTCACTCGGATTGTCAGGGTGAGTACCCTTTCCAGTGTCCTCCTCATCCTTGCATGTGCACCTCACATTATGGGCAAAGGGACCTCATATGCCTAATGGCCAGCCCTCATCCAGCAGCTATGGCACTGGCATGAACATCAATTGCACTTTCTGCACTTTACACACTGACCAAGCTATTCGACCATGGGAGGCAGTGCACACAACAACAGGGCACCACACTGTACTTAGAGGTCGTCCTTTCTCTTGCAGGCCAAGCAGGCCCAGAATCTGAAGAGCCGGACTGTCACCGGGGGAGGCTGTCCCCAGTTCCAGCAGCTCAGTGACCTGGAGGAGCGCGTGGGTCATCTCATGGGTGCCCGGGTGATTGGCCCCATTGCAATTGGAGATGCCGACCCTGTGCTGGGCCCCAATGGTAAGGACATGACCTTTTGGACCTCTCTCGTTCCCCTTGCGCTTCAGATCTACATCCTTTGCCACTGTCCGACCAATGCGCAGAATGCCACCACTCATGCCTCCCTCGCTGATGCCCTGTCCTCACTCTAAAGCTACACTTGTGCCTTCCTGCTTTTAGCTGGTGAGGAGGAGGTCCCTGAAGCTGCGAGTGTCAGTCCCTCGGAAGAGGAGGACGAGGTGGAGCAAGAGGAAGGCGGCCCTTCGGGGGAACCCTCATCCGTGCCAGGGGATGGCAATGGAGGGGACACGTCTTCCCTGGAGGAGAGCCAGGGGGAAGTGTTGCAGGGGGGTGTAGCTCCTGTGCCCAGTGGTGTCCAGCCACGCGGGAAGGGTCGTGCAGCACGGCTGCCTTCTCCCCAGAGGGGGGAAGTGTTGCAGGGGAGTGTAGTTGCTGGGCCCAGTGGCGTCCAGCCATGCGGGAAGGGTCGGGCAGCACGGCTGTCTTCTCCCCAGAGGGGGGAAGTGTTGCAGGGGAGTGTAGTTGCTGGGCCCAGTGGCGTCCAGCCACGCGGGAAGGGTTGGCCAGCTCGGCGGCCTTCTCCCCAGAGGGAGAGTCCGGCCTCCAGTCTGGAGATGGTCCTCACCCAGGAGGTGCGCCTCCTTGATCAAATGTCCGCGGACTCGGATCGTCGGCACACCGAGTTCATGGGGGTTGTGGCACGGTTGCCTGAGGCCATTGAGTCCCTGGCTCATAGTGTGTCCGATTTCGGGGCCTCACAGGCCAGGGGTTTTGAACAACTCACGGCAGCACACGCCAGGGGTCTCGAACAATTCGGGGCATCACAGGATGCGAGTCGGGACGAATTCAGGGCAGCACAGGCAGCGAGTGGACAGTTGATCAGTGGTGCCGTGCTGTCACTGGCTGGTCTGATGCGGGCACAGACCAGGGCAGTACGGGCACTCACTGCTGCCACACTCGCTGTGTCAGGCAGGCATCGCCAGGGCAGCCGCCACGCTGCAGCAGCACAGCGGTCTGGCCTTCACCAGATTGCTGCGCTTGCTGCAGTGCCAGCCCGGCTGAGTGCAAGTGTCTCAGGCGAGCAGCGAGCGCCTGGCATCAGCCAGCTTGCCCCCATTGCTGCAGCCGCCACTGCCACTCCCCCAGCGAAGCTGCGACGAGCTGCTGGAGGGACTGATGCTGCCCAGCCACAGCTGCAGCAGTCAGCAGCCGGCCCCTCGAGGGCCAGAGCTCGTCTAGGCCGACCCCCAAGGGCATCTGCCATCACGCAATGTGCCCCTCAGGAGCCTTCCCCCAGCCTTGCAGCACCCACAGGGCCCAGGTTGAGGCGGAGCAGCAGGTCGGCCAGGGGCCGGAAAAGCCTGGACAAGACTCGCCCTCTCGGCACACAAAGTAGAGTGTGTTGGCAAATGTTTTTTTATATGGGGGTGGTTTTGTTTCTATGGGGGGGGTTCTTTTGGTAAGGCCGAGGATGAAGGCCATTTGGATGGACAAGTTTTGTTATTCCTCCCCAGGTTGTGGGAGTGAGATATGTTTTTGACTGTTTTTTGGGGGTGTTGTCTGTTTTTGGGTTTCATGTGGGAAGGGCCCTGAGTTTGTTCAATAAAGCTTTTTCTTTATTCATCTTGTCCATGTGTGATGTTTCAAGTGGTTGTTGCATTAACCGGCTGAGGGCTTGCGGAGCGGCTGCATTCATGTGCCTTCATTGCCACAAGCCATTCCCTGACAGGGGGGCCTAGAAGTGTCGTTCAATAAGCCGCCGACGGACGGCCCTTGGACCTTGTGGCTCCCTCCTGGGCTGGTACTCCTCCTCCTCCTCCTCATGGTCCTCCTGCTCGTCCTCCTGAGGTGGTGCTCCGACGTGAGGTGGCAGTGCCTGAGTCCTGCGGATAGCCAGGTTGTGCAGCATGCAGCAAACGACGACGAACTGGGAGACTCTATCCAGCGAATACTGCAGAGATCCGCCGGAGCGATCCAGGCAGTGGAACCGTTGCTTGAGGACGCCAATCGTTTGCTCTATGATGTTCCTTGTGGCTTGATGGCTTTTGTTGTATGCCTCCTCAGCAGGGGTCCTGGGCGCGCGGAGCTGGGTCATGAGCCATGTACACAAAGGATAGCCTTTTTCCCCGATAAGCCATCCTCTTGGGGGAGGCTGTGCCTGGAACATGTCAGCCACAGTAGTCTGGCGCAGGATAAATGCATCGTGGCTGCTGCCTGGAAAGCGGGCATTGACAGCTAGGATGCGCTGCCTGTGGTCACACACCAGCTGTACATTGAGGGAATGGTAGCCCTTCCGGTTGCGGTAATCCTCGGCATTGTCAATAGGTGCCCGCAAAGCCACATGCATGCAGTCAATGGCGCCCTGCACCATGGGGAAGTCCGCGATCCTCGCAAATCCGACTGCACGCTGCTCCTGCCTCTCCAGGGTCATGGGGAAGGAGATGAATTGGTGTCTCCTTGTGAAAAGGGCATCGGTGACCTGCCGGATGCAGCGATGCACGGCGAACTGGGATATGTTAGCTATGTCCCCAGCAGCGGCTTGGAAGGAGCCGCTTGCATAAATGTTGAGAGCCACCGTGACCTTCACTTCCACCGACAGAGACGTCCTGCACATCAGCTGTGGACGCAGATCTCTGTGAAGCAGCTGGCAGATCTCTGCAACCACCTCCCTTCTGAAGCGCAGCCTCTTAACACACTGCGCGGCAGTCATGGTGAGATAGGACACCTGCTGGCGGTATTCCCTGAGTGGGTAAGGCCTACGTTGCCGATGCCTGATGCCCCCTCTGCGTCTAGGCATGGCTGCCCCTCTCACACAGCATCTGCGAGCCCTTCGCACATAATGCTGGAACTGAGGGTTGGAACCCCATGCAGCCCCCATAATATACTTGCAAACAATGAAATCACAATGAGGCAAATTTCCAAGCTCTGGCCAGAAGCCAAAAATACCTCTCCTATGTTGGGCCAAATCAGTAAGGTGTCTTCCTTGGTCTCTGTCCAGAAATCCGTTGCAGAAAAGTCATTGCAGCAAAATGGCTGGCCTTTATAGTTCAGTGTAAGTGCCCTTTAATTAGCACTCCCCGAGGCCCGCAGGGCCTCTGCTGCGTTCCACTTCACAGTTCTTAGCATCGCCACGCCTACATTGGGTGGGCGCGACTGAAGTTCCGGTTTGGGGCGCACAAAGGGCGTTGCACGACGAAATGACGTCATAAGTTGCACGTGCAGCTGAGCGCGCGCAAACACTTTGCGCCGGCGCTAAATGTCTACTGAAGTTGGGCGTAGGCGCAGATTGTCCTGCGCCCGGGCGCTAAGTGCCTAGTGCTCGAGATCTACCCCTCCTAAGGCGCTAACAGCTGGCGAACGCAACTGAATTTCTAGGCCTAAGAGTCTATGACTTCGCATCTTGTCTTGTGCTGAAACAGCTATGTTAAACAGAACCTTGCGCTAAACATGTGATGTCTTTTAAGGGGATGCTGGAGAACGGAATAGAGAGTTATGCTGATCGAGTTAGATGAGGAAGACTGGGAGGAAGGTCGAGTGGAGCTTAAACGCCAGCATGGACTGGTTGGGACGAATGATCGGTTTCTGTCCTGTATATTCTATGTAATACTAATACAAATTTTTCCAAATTCGCATTGACCATGCTATGCAATATTTGCAAAACACACTTTAGTGGGTGTTGCCTTAGCTCCACCTCATTTAGGTGCAAACATAAAGCTTCAAAATATGTTTAGTTAAATTACTTTGAAATTAAGAAACACTAATAAACATGCATTGGCACAGCAGCGTGGAAAAGCTGAAGTATTTCATTTGCCGTTTACGGTTGAATTAATGTTTGCATCATTTTGCCCCTGCGTACGACCATTCATCTTAAATAAATGTTGTGCAACAGACCAAAATGTGAACTTTCAGAAGGATATTTTATTGGAATGATTCATTAAATATGATCTGCAACACAAATTCTAATTATTCATCACCAATTATTTATGAAAACTGTTGTTCCGAATGGTAACAAGAAATTTCATGCATAAAAGTCGATTTCCACGTCAGGAGTCAAAACTTCAGGTGAAGCGGGGTAGAGCTAATAATTTGATCAGGACATGGGGATATTATTCATGTTACCAGTATAAAGGCTAACAGTGCGTCCTTATTTTTAACCTATCATGTATATTATTGTTTATAGTCAAATTTTAAAAATTGGGGCTATTTGTGAAGCAGATTAATGTTGGTGGAAGCCTATATGTTTCTTTGTACTACAGCTTGAGGATTTGGGAGACTCAAACTGAGGCACTGCAGCATCAATAGTGGAGGGAGGGTGTAATTACAGCATGAGACGTTTGCAGAGGCAGATTCCAATCAATCCGAAAGCAACATCAATTAATTTTAAATGTGGAAACATGCCTTATCACAACATACATTTGAAGTGTGATATAGAAATATTTGAAAGAACTTTTTATAAACCTACTTAAATTGAATCCACCGGGCTTTGGACAAAACTATTCAAGATGCAGGTATAAGCTGTATACTATAGTTACCTGCCTGCTATCCTTTTGACCAACCAGGCAGTGATCCCACTGATCAAACACACAGTAAGAAGAGCAGCAATCACTATCCCTGCTATGGCGCCACTGCTTATATTATTGTCAGCATTGGTTTGCTCTGAAAAATGCAAAACAGACAAAATAATGAACGTTATTATCACATGGCAGAGGCAATTGCAATCCTGTAGCAATATGTATTTGGGAGAGAAATACGTAGTTCAGATTTTATTGGCACAGTGTTTGACTGGTTTCAAGTTTCAATTGCTGTAAAAAATAAAAAAGGGCCAATTGTTGAACCCTACACAATTTATTTTCTCCCTTTCAAATACAACTCTGTGCAACTCCATCGTCGACAAGCTGGTTCAGATAATATGCCGTTGATCCCACCATACATTTCAAGTTACCGTGTACAGCTCTTGCTAATGGTAAAAAACGGTGATTGGGGAGCGACCGCCGGTTACATACAATTCCCTATTATCCGTTCCAATAACTGAATGGAAAATCGGAGATAAATGGGAGATTCTTGATGGGATTCAGCAACTGAGTGAATTGGGTTCCAGCTGCGCGATATTTAAAAGCAGGACGACAACTAGAAACTCCGCAAAAAGGACAAATAGAATACTGGCTTTTGTTTATAAGAGTGTATTGAATACAAAAATCAAGGAGATGATGATGAGTCTGCACAATACATCCGTCAGGCCATAGTTAGAGTATTGTGTGTAGTTTTGGCTTTCACTAGAATGCGAGCGAAGAGAGGATATGAATGAGACGTGGACTGAAAAACTAAAAAGTTTTCGCTGCAACAGCGAAGTTTAAGAGAAGGTACAAAAGAAGTGCCTAACATTGTGAAAGGAGTGTAACTAGGGAAAGACTATTGTCACTGGTCTGTAAACCAGTAAAAGGTGCACATACCTTGGCTTCATGCTAGAAACACAAAAGGGGAGTTGAGAACGTATTGTTCATGTCAAGGATTGTTACAATATAGAAGATAATTGGCTATCGATTCCAATTCAAGAATAACACCGAAGAGGGAGCTAGATAACCAGTTCAAGAAACAGTTGGAAATGTATGGGGAAATAGAAGAGACACTGAAGCCCCAAATGGAGGCAAGTTGTGGATTTAAGATAATGACGTACAAGCTATTTCAGGGGATCAACAGGATAGCGCCATTGTGAAGCGAGCAGTCATACAGGCCGAACAGCCATAATAAATGTTCATGATTCTGATTACACTATCTAAGAATTACGTACCTTGGACGTCATGTTGCATTATGTATGTACTTACCATATACAGTTAACTGTATGGAAGCTTTACTGTCCTTTTTGGTTATGATGTTATTAAATTGACAAGTATAATTCCCACCATGATTCGAGCTTACTGAGTCAATGCTGTAAGTTTGTCATGCCTTTAACAGATTGGTCCCACCATTGTACCATTCATATGCACCAGCTGGGACTGATAGGGCAGAATAATGAATTGTAAGAGCTTTCCCCGGTTCTACCAAACTGGTCCTGGGGGTTCAATAATGACGTTCTCTGGCCCATCTGCAAGAAATTCAAGAAAATTTGTTTTTTGTATCACTAAATTACTCACTAATATTTAATACAAACTAATGTTATTGGCACCCTGCATACTTACAATTAATTTGCAGGATGTTGTCTCCAGAATCGCTGCTAAAATCACTACTTGCATTACATTTATATGTTCCTGAATCATTTCTGTTTACGCTGATTTTAGTCAGTGTAACATTTTGCGGAGATGTTATTATGCTGCCATTATCCTGGATAGCTCGGTTATTCTTAAACCAAGTCCGTGAAAGTACAAAGCCCGAAGCGTGACAAGTCAGTAAAATGGTATCGATGGTTTCTACTGGTTTTGAATTGTTGCCCGATACAGTGACGTTAGAAACAGTTTCTGTAAATAAAATTAAAGCGGAAACGCGGTTAAATCCTTTTCTCCAAACGCTGGAACAAAATGCTAATTAAGTAATTTCACGTGTAAACATCAAGAGGGTGAAATTCAAATTGGGTGGAGATGCACAACGGGCGGTGTCACACCTGTTGCCACCACCCCATCAGAAATTGAAGACAATAGCACTGATTATTGGAGCGGACAAATAGCAGACGCCAGATGCAATACCGCCCATTTTGCTTCCCCATCCAATTACTTTTGAAAACTCCTACTGTATCTGTTTTCAGCAACTTTTAATGCAGTGCATTCCAGATCACAAAAACTCTCTGTGTAAAAATAATTCTCATCTCCGCCAATTCATTTACTAATTATCTTAATCTGTGTCCTGTGATTAAAGACCCACCTGCCAGTGGAGGCAGTTTCTCACCAACTACTCTATAAAAGCCCCTCATAATTTTGAAATCTCTGTTAAACTTACCCTTAACCTTCTCTGCTCTAAGGGGAACAATCCCCACTTCTCTAGTGTAGAATAGAGCATATCTGTATGATTTGAAAATGTTTTAAATGTAAAGCTTTTCGTAAAATTGCTATGATAAATAATAATGTATTTTAGAATCATAAGAGCTCTGTTGCAATATGTATAACCTTAGTTAAAAAGAAACAATGGTGAGAAGTAAAGCACGATGGTAAAATTAAGCCAACTTTATGTTAGCTGCGAGAAAAGTGCTAAAGTAGATAGATTTTCTGTTATGATAAAAGCAAGAAGCCAGTGAAGTTCAAACATTAATTAAGTTTCAAAGTAAGATAGAGGGGTTTCAACACCTAACATCCTTTATCACTGAAGTTACAGACCAGGCTAGATAATGGGCTATGTGAAAGGCAAAAGACATCTGTCGTAATTAGTGCAAAGTTTGTTTGTGTAAAATTTCTCAAAGAAAAGCTCATTCAGAAAAAGGTCAGGTATTAGCAACACGAATATTGAGATAGCCAAAGCAGCTGCAGGTTGCGAAGTATTTTGAGGGGAGAAAAAGGTATAAATGAACAGTTATTGATCACTGTAGGCAGGGCGAAATCAGAGGAAGAGAATCTTCTGTCAACAGAACACAGCAAGCCTCAGAAAAGAGAGCATGCTGCAGTCAACCGGTGGCCTATCTACTGGGGTACCAAGGAACGGATTGGAATTATCATCTTGTTAAGCGCTACTGCTTTGTTCTGGATGTAATATGCTTAATTAATCTCTTTTAATTATACACAATATATTGTACCAGGAGTGGTCTGTTATAATCAGGGACATGTTAAATATAAATTACGGATCTTACAGATCTCACGACCTTATACTAGTCTCTCCCCATAAGTGAAGTCTCTCATCTCTGGTATCATTCTGCTTATTCTCCTCTGCAACTTCTGCAAGGCATTGACATCCTCCTTAAAGTGGGGTGCATTTAATAGCGATATAAATGGAAGTTTAAAGTACTGAACGTAGCAAGTCATCTAATGGTTGATATATGTACTGCATGAATGCAGATGAAAATGGATAAGGAATTATTTAAAACAGACCTAGGAATCATAGTAGACTTGAAGCTCTAATTATTGAAGATCACCAACCACAATGCGAAGGGAATGCTGACACTTATGTTCTAAAAAATGCAGTTCAATCAGAAAAACACAAGGCCACATGGTACAGTGCTCTGGTCAGAGCACACCTCGAGTACTGTGTGCAGTTCTGGAAACTTGAGACAAGGGACGCATTAAACTATGAGAGGCAGAGCAGAGATAAGCAATGAGTGTTGTGGGGCTGAGTCATGGTAGAAACAATGAACAAACTTAAACTATCCGCCTTAAATGAATGAATCTAAAAGGTGATCTTATTGGGTATAGAAAATAATAAATTGCATGGAAACGATAAATCCAGAAAGTACTTCAAATTAAATTGAGAGTAGGACAACAGGACACCGGTTCAATGGGTTAAAGGCAAAAGGCATCTGTCGTAATTAGTGGGAAGTTTGTTTGTGTAAAAGTTCTCAGAGAAAAGCTCATTCAGAAGAAGGAAGGGAATCATAGACCGTACAAGTGGAGGTCAGGTATTAGCAACACGAATAGTGAGATAGCCAAAGCAGCTGCAGGTTGCCAAGTATTTTGAGGGGAGAAAAAGGTATAAATGAACCTTTATCAGGAATATCAATATCAGGAATTTCTTCATTCCATGAACTGCGAAGGAGCACCACATAAAGTAGTAGAGGACAAAACCTGGATCAGAAAATGCCTTCTGATATTCTGAAATTATAACTCACACACAACTGTTCATTAGTTGTCAGATCATGTTCGTGATGGATAAGGAGAGAGAGAAAGAGAGCGAGAGAGAGAGAGAGGACAGATAGACAATTAGTGATATCAACAAAAGGCTGAATGCACTTGATACAGCAAAGCTGTGTGCAGCAAAAACATCCCGGCTTCAGTGCTGAAGACTTGTGCTCCAGAATTAGCTACGCATCCAGCCATGCTGTTCCTGTACAGCTACAACACTGGCACCAACCTGAAAAAATGGAACATTGACCAGGTATGTCCAGTCTACAAAAAGCAGGACAAATCCAAGCCAGTCAGTAATGCTATCAAGTGGCACTTATTCACCAATTACTTGCTCACCCATGCTCAGTTTGTATTCTGCAAGTACCACTTACCGCCAGACCTCAGCACATTCTTGGCCTAAACACGGCCAAAGTGTTGACTTCTAGAGGTGAGGTGAGAGTGACTGCCCTTGACATAAAGACACTATTTGTCTGAGTGTGGCATCAAGGAGCCTAAGTAAAATTGAATTCAAAGGTAATCGGAGGAAAATCTGCATTTGTTTGAGTCATACCTTGCACGATGGAAGAAGGATGTGATTGTTGGAGGCCAATAATCTTAGGCCCAGGACATTGCTGCAGCAGTTACTCAGGGCAGTGTCCTAGGCCCAAGCATCTTCAGCTGCTTCATAAATGACCTTCTCTCCATCCTAAGGTCAGAAGTGGGGAAGTTCGCTGATGATTGTGCAGTGCTCAGTTCCATTTTCAACTCCTCAGAAAATGAAGCGGTCCGTGCCCGCATGCAGCAAGACTTGGACAAACCAGGCTTGGCATAAAAAGCCTCAATTAATATTCACGCCACATAAGTGCCAGACAATGACCAACTCCAAAAATAGAGTGTCTAACCACCTCCCCTTAACATTCAACAGCATTAGCATCGCCCAATTTCCCACGAGCCACATGCTGGGGTCAGCATTGAACATAAACTTAACTGGTTCAGCCACATAAATACTGTGGCTACAAGAACAGTTCAAGCCTGGGTATTCTGCAGCAAGTGACTCACCTGCTGCAAGCCCAAAGCCTTCCCTCCATCAAAAATGCACAAGTCAGGAGTGCGATGGAATACCCTACACATGCCTGGATAAGAGCAGCTTCAACAACAGTCAAGAAGCTCGAAACCATCCAGGACAATGCAGCTGCTGGATTGGCATCCCATCCGCCACCTTAAATATTCACTCCCTCCACCGTAGCTGCAGTATGTACCAGCTAAAATATACAACTCGCCAAGGCATCTTCGACAGCTCCTCCCAAAGCCACAACTTCTACCAACTAGAAGGACAAGGACAGCAGGTGCATAGGAACACCACCAAACCCAAGCTCCCCTATAAGTTATACATATGCCTGATTTGGAAATATATCGCCGTTCCTTCATCGTCGCCTGGTCAAAGTGCTGGAACTCCCTCCATAACAGCACTGTGGGAGTACCTTCAACACACAGACTGCAGCTGATAAAGAAGATGGCCCATCACCGCCTCCTCAAGAGCAATTAGGGATGGGCAATAAATGCTGGACTTGCAAGCGATGCCCACATCCCATCAATGTAGAAAATACTTAGACATATAGGCAGACAGGAAGATTTATAGTTAAGCAGACAGATAGACAGATGAAATTCTCGACATAATGTTTATCAGCCATAAATAAACGTCTCAAAGCCTTAAAGTATATATAAAGAGACAATGATAGGTAGTCAATTAATGCTGGTATCTTGTGGCCAGGACTGGGAGATTCACAACCAGGCACCCATCTGCAAACTTGCTTCCATCACGAACAACAATTAATTGTACATTAACCTCTGGATCGCCAATCAATAGCAACTAAACTGTGTAGGCTTAAAGGCACAGGCCTGGTTCAACATAGCTTCACCCTAGCACAGGTAAAATAAATTGTGTATTAAATGGTGTAATGCATCTGTTATTCAAAAGAAATATATTGATCTGGAATTTTTGGTGGATTATGATGGAGAACTTTTATCTTTCGCCATCATTAACCCTCTGAATCTGACTGCAAGTTCAGGATTTAGCACCTTCCCACCTAAAGGCAGAAATGCTGAAGTTGTGGTCAGTCATTCACTGTCTGAGACTGGTTGCGCTGTGCACCGCCCACCTGCCAGTTCTGTCAATCAGTGTATTAGGATTTTCCATGCTCATATCGCTGTTCAGTGCCCCATTAAATCTTCAGCTTTTGTTGGAATTGGTGCAATTGATATTTTAACAGTATATTGATGGCTAAACAATCATTATGGCTCTGGAAACTAAGGCCTAGAAATTCAGTCGCGTTTGCGCCCACTTATGGCCTAAAGAGTGGTTTGCGCCGGAAGTTTTTTAGTGCCCGAAATTCAGTTGGTCCATAAAAATCGGCGTTAGCCGGTAGCGGTGCGCCGGCACCGATGACGTCATCGGTGTGTGCAGCGCCCCGGTTACAACGTGATTCCGTGCCGACTGCCAAATTCAGTTGCGGCCGCCTCGCCCGTAGCGGCCGCAAACAGCGTTTGAAAAACGGGGCCTTGCAGCTCCGAGAGGCCGGCGCATAAAGGTGGAGGGGCGGCCGGCCGCTTTCCCAGCAGCCGATTGGCTGCTCCTTCCTCCACGGACTCCCACACCACCCCCTCGCGGCATTGGTGTCTGACCCCCGCAAACCCGGCACTTCTCCGTGGTGCCGGGCTCATTTGCCGGAGTAATCCAGCGGTGATCTCACGGCTGCAGGCAGCTCCTCCTTAAGAGAAGGAGGAGGCCTGCAGTACCCCAGCCTGCCGCACCGCATCGGGTGGCGCAGCGGCAGCTGGACGCCTGAAACTGACTTTCAGTGCCCCAAGCGAGGCGGCCAAACCCTGCAATAGCGCCCGCCTCCGTCTTGGGGTGCTGCAACTGAATTTCAGGCGGGCGCTACAGGAATCCGGGCGAGCGCTAAATTTCGGGCGCTAAAGACCTGGGCGCGGTGATAGCGAATTTCTAGGCCTAAGTATTGCATCAGTAGATTTTCAAAATTTTCCATTTGGATAAAAATTACACTATATTTCAAACTATATACTTTTTTTTAATTTCTTCTTTTTATTTCAGCTTCTACTGTGTCCCTGACGATCATATGTGTGGGAAGTGCAGCCAGCTGCAGCTACTGGCAGACCGCATTGTGGCACTGGAGCTGCGAATGGATATAAACTGGAGCATTTGTGATGCTGAGGACGTTGTGGATATCATGTTTAATCAGTTAGTCACACCGCACGTAAAGGCTGCACAGGCAGGAAGGAAATGGGTGATCACCAGGCAGAGTAGTAGGCACAGGCAGGTAGTGCAGGGGTCCCCTGTAGCAATCGCCCTTTCAAACAGATTTACCACTTTGGGTATTGTTGAGGGAGATTGCTTATCATGGCAAGGCAGCAGCAGCCAACTTCCTGGCCTCGTGGGTGGTTCTGCTGCACAGGAGGGGATGAAAAAGAGCGGGAGGGCTATAGTGATAGGGGATTCTATTGTAAGGGGAATAGATATGCATTTCTGCAGCCGCAAACGAGACTCCAGGATGGAATGTTGCCTCCTTGTTGCAAGGGTCAAGGAAGTCTCGGAGCTGCGGCAGAGCATTCTGGAGGGGCAGGGTGAACAACCAGTTGTTGTGGTGCATATAGTTACCAACGATATAGGTAAAAACCGGGATGCAGTCGTAAAAGCTGAATATAGGCAGTTGGGAGTTAAATAAAAAAATAGGACCTCAAAGGTAGTAATCTCAGGATTGTTACCAGTGCCACGTGCTAGTCAGAGTAGAAATAGAAGGATTTTTCAGATGAATACGTGGCTAGAGGAATGGTGCAACGGGGAGGGATTCAAATTCCTGGGATATTGGAACCGGTTCTGGGGGAGGTGAGACCTGTAAAAACTGGACAGTTTGCACCTGGGCAGGACCGTGACCAATGTCCTAGGGGGAGTGTTTGCTAGTGCTGTTGGAGAGGGTATAAACTAAAATGGCAGGGGGTTGGGAACCTGTGCAGGAAGACAGAGGAAAGGTAAACAAGGATAGAAGCTAAAGACAGGAAGGAGAAAAGCAAAAGTGGCAGTCAGAGAAATCAAGGCCTAGAAATTCAGTCGCGTTTGTGCCCACTTATTGCCTAAAGAGTGGTTTGCGCCAGAAGTTTTTTAGTGGCCGAAATTCAGTTGGTCCCTAAAATTGGCATTAGCCGGTAGCGCTGCGCCGGCACCGGTGACGTCATCGGTGTGCGCAGCGCCCCGGTTCCAACGCGATTCCGTGCCGACAGCCAAATTCAGTTGCGGCCGCCTCGCCCATAGCGGCTGCAAACAGCGTTTGAAAAACGGGGCCTTGCAGCTCCGAGAGGCCGGCGCATAAAGGTGGAGGGGTGGCCAGCCGCTTTCCCGGCGGCCGCCTGGCCGCACCTCCCTCCCCGGACTCCTGCACCACCCCCCCGCGGCATTGGTGTCTGACTCCCACGAGGCCGGCACTTCTCCGTGGTGCCGGGCTCATTTGCCAGGGGAATCCAGCGGCGATCTCACGGCTGCAGGCAGCTCCTCCTTAAGAGAAGGAGGAGGCCTGCAGTACCCCAGCCTGCCGCACCGCATCGGGTGGCGCAGCGGCAGCTGGACACCTGAAATTGACTTTCATCGCCCCAAGCGAGGCGGCCAAACCCTGCAATAGCGCCCACCTCCGTCTTGGGGCGCTGCAACTGAATTTCAGGCGGGCGCTATGGGAATCCGGGCGAGCGCTAAATTTCGGGCGCTGAAGACCTGGCGCGGCGATAGCGAATTTCTAGGCCCAAGGGTTTAAATCAAACATGGCCACAGTAAATATTAATTCTAAAAGGTCTAAGAGTGTTAAGAAAACAAGCCTTAATGCAAGGAGCATTCGTAATAAGGTGGATGAATTAGCTGCGCAAATAGATGTAAACGGATATGATATAATTGGGATTACGGAGACATGGCTCCAGGGTGAACAAGGCTGAGAATTCAGCATCCAGGGGTATGCAATATTCAGGAAAGACAGCCAAAAAGAAAAGGAGATGGGGTAGCATTGCTGGTTAAAGAGGAGATTAACACAATAGTAATGAAGGATATTGGCTCTGATGATGTGGAATCTGTATGGGTAGAACTGAGAATTACCAAGGGGCAGAAAACGTTAGTGGGAGTTGTATACAGACCCACAAACAGTAAAGCTGAAGTTGGGGGTGGCATTAAATGGGAAATTAGAGATGCGTGCAATAAGAGCACAGCAGTTATCATGGGTGACATTAATCTACATATAGATTGGGCTAACCAAATTAGTAACAATACTGTGGAGGAGGAATTTCAAGAGTGTATATGGGATGGTTTGCTGGACCAATATGTCGAGTAACCAACTAGAGATCAGGTCATCATAGACTGGGTATTATGTAATGAGACAGGATTAATTAGCAATCTTACTGTACGAGGCCCCTTGGGGCAGAGCGATCACAATATGATCAATTTCTTCATTAAGATGGAGAGTGAAGCATTTGACTCAGAGACAAGGGTCCTGAATTTTAATAAAGGAAACTACGACAGTACGAGGCACGAGTTGGGTAGGATGGATTGGGGAACGTTACTTCAAGGGTTGACGGTGGATAGGCAACAGAAAACATTTAAAGATCACATGGATGAACTACAGAATTTGATCATCCCTGTTTGGCATAAAAATAAAACAAAAAAGGTGACTCAACCGTGGCTAACACGGGAAATTAGGGCTAGCATACGATCCAAGGAGCGGACATATTAATTGGCCAGAAAAAGCAGGAAACCTGAGGATTGGGAGCAGTTTAGGATTCAGCAAAGGAGGACAAATGGACAAAAGCGCTGCAATTAATTACATAAATTAAGAACATAACAAATAAGAGCAGGAGTCGGCCATTTGGGCCTTCGAGTCTGCTCCACCATTCAATAAGGTCATGGCTGCTCTACTACCTCATCTCCACTGTCCTGCACTGTCCCCATATCCCTTTACTCCCTGAATATTCAAAAATCTATCAATCTCTGTCTTGAGCATACTCAACGAATGATCTTCCACAGCCCTCTGAGGTACAGAATTCCAAATATTCACCACCCTATGAGTGAGGAAATTTCTCCTCATCTTAGTCCTAAATGGCCAACATCTTTTTCTCAATCTGTGACCCCTGGTTTTGGACTCGCCAGCCAGGAGAATCATCCTCCCTGCATCTACAATGTCAAGCCCTGTAAGAATGTTGTATGCTTCAATGAGATCACCTCTCATTCTTCTAAACTCTAGAGAATATAGGCCTAGTCTACTCAACTCTTCTCATAGGGCAATGCCGAAAACCCAGGAATCAGTCTAGTGAACATTTGTTGCACTCCTTCAATGACAATTATCTCCTTCCTTAGGTAAGGAGACCAAAACTGCACACAATTGCTCGTCGAGTATGGCAGACACCTCACCACAGACATCTCCAGATCTATTTGGGAAGTTTCATCGGAGCCAGCTGCAATCGCCGCTGAATCGCCTCTGACTGCAAATTGCAGGCTATTGCATATTTCAAACAAAGCAGAAAGACGAAGGTGCAGCGTCATATCAACTCAAGATTCACACATTGTACAATAGGAAAATATCCTGCAAACATCCTGAACTTTGCGCCAAGTATTTATCGAACATTGGTTACAATATAGCAGGCGCGCAAAATTGAATAGCAAGAGATCATATTTTATGAACGGCGTATAATCCGTGTCAGAGCAGGTGTCCAAATGCTAAAAGCACCATATTTATATATTGGCCCAGAAATCCGCGTGGTATTCCGATCCTGGGCATCATCCAACTGCTGGTGCGCAGTGCTTGCATATCCCAGGGGCGTAGTTAGTTTGAAGCGTCCCCTGGGAACACGTGGTCCATGTAGATCCAATGGTAGCAGGGAATGCTTCATTCATATGTTTGACAGGAAGAGCTGTCAAACCTATAAGTACTGTAAGCCCCAAAACATAAATAAAACTTAAAATATATATTTTTTTAAATCACATTTTTAAAATAACTATAAATTACATGAAATAACTATTTTAAACAATAAGTTAAATTTTTGAAAAAATGAATTACATTTTCTAAAGGGTCTAAAAATAAACTTACCTTTCCTTAAAGTATTTTAAAATAATAAAACTGTGCAAAAAATGTTTTAATTTTAATTAATTCAGCACTTACCTTGTTAAAAGCAGGCCTTGCGCCTGCTTTTTAAAAGTGTAACTGCTGGAGATTTACCCTCCTGGAGAAACCTGCAAAAAAAAACATAAGTTCGATGCCCACGCTCCGCCTCTCCGGCGCACGCGTTCCACCTGTCAACCCCTTCTTTCAGGGGAACGGAAGTTCCGGTTTCCCACGCATGCGCAGTGTATGCATGAAACCAGCACTTTCGTTGGGCCTATGTGTGAGTACCCCGTGCATACTCACCCATGGGGGCCGAATTTCTGTGCAATTGTGTTTTGCATTTGTCCAATGCCAAGTGGCCCTGCTCCCTGTCCTTGTTTGTTCCACGGCAGCTGTGAGAAAGATAGTTAGGCTGGAACTCAATAATTAGGTACAATCAGCCAATCGGTGGCAAACAAAAGAAAGTTACATATTACATATATAACTTACATCGAATGTACAGCACAGAAACAGGCCATTCGGTCAAGCTGGTCAATGCCGCTGTTTAGGCTGCACATGAGCCTCCTCCCACCCTTCCTCATCTCACCCCCTCAACATATCCTTCTAACCCTTTCTCACTCATGTGGCTATCTAGCTTCCTCTTAAATGTAACTATGCTATTCGCCTCAACTACTCCTTGTGGTAGCGACTCCCACATTCTCACGACTCTCTGGTAAGGAAGTTATTGCTTAAACTGCTTATTGATGAAAATCGCCTGACTAATATGCTTCCTTGTTGAGACAGCGAGATTATTGTGGCTGCCTGGGAATTTCCGTGAATCGCTGCCCACGAATGCCGCACGATCTGCAGAAGTTTTACAGATATTTTCATCAGTTTTATGCGCGAAGTTGCTTTTCAGCTTAGTTGCTTTATGAAAGCTTCCGGCCTATAAATTCGGTGACGCCCCGCCAGCACGTTTGCGCCGGAAATTTAGCGCCCGCCGCCGAGCAAGTTGTGCCCGCCCCAAATTCACTTTCAGCGCCCCGAAGCGGAAGCGGGCGCTGGTACAGGGTGTGCCCGCCCCGCTTGGGACGCTGAAAGTGAATTTCAGCGATGCCGGTCCCGCTGCGCCACCCGAGCGGAGCGGCAGGCTGCTGTACTGCAGGCCTCCCCCTTCTCTTAAGGGGGAGGTGCCTGCAACGGCCGGAGCCCCGTTGAAAGTGCCGGCAAAAGAGCCCGGCACAACGGCGAAGTGCCGGGCTCCACGGAAACCAGCCGGCAATGCCGCGGGGGGGGGGGGGGGGTTGAGGAGGCCGGGGAAGGAGGTGCGGGCAGGCGGCCGCCGAAAAAGCGGCCGGCCGCACCTCCGCTTTAAATAGCGCCTCTAAGGCTGCAGCACGGCCAGGTTTTCAAAACGTTGTTAGCGGCCGCCAGGGAAGAGTCGGCCGCTACTGAAGATGGGGATCGGCGTGGTTTCGGGCGGTACCGGGGCGCTGCGCACACCGATGACGTCATCGGTGCCGGCGCAGCGCTACCGGCTTACGCCGATTTAAAGGCCCACCTAATTTCAGCGGCGACGCAACTTCCGGCGCAACCCACTCTTGCGCCCCTAAATGGGCGCAAACCCAAGGGAATTTCTAGGCCTCAGTGTGAATCTCTGTTCCGCTTTTAACATCATTCGGCATTGAAACATCTGCAGCAAAATGTTGTACAATCCATATTTGAATATGTTTAATTCCAGGGAAATATGTCAATTAACCATTTATTCGAAAATATACCCTCAGCTTTGCAACAATGCCACGTGAAACATTACCGCCTGGATTTATTCAAGGTGCTGATTGATCCACTGTGCGTTTACAGCACATTCTTGTTGCGTGTAAGAACAGATGGGCAATACTGTGGGGTGAGAGCGAACTTATTTCATTCCTGGTAAAGTAACTTTGTAGGATAAGAATGCTCGTGACTCGTCCATATTAATCAGCATTTCGATATTAAAAAGTCGACAGCAAACAACTTATTAGCTCGATTGTGGCACGGCGATAGTGATACTGGTTGCAGAGTTTTTTCTATTTTAGTTTTGCCCCGAAACTGTCTATGTACCTCGTGATGAATGACTTGTGACATGAAAACAATGAAATCGTTTCGAAACAAATCCCTTCTCAAAAAATGCTTTCACTTACCAAGTACATGCAGAGTGATGGTTGCTGTTGCTTGTGTCCCGGTGTTTGGAAACATAGTAACAGTGTAATCTCCACTGTCCGCAGCTGTCACTGACTTTAGCAGGAGCGATCCGTTCGGGATGAATAACTCAGCCCGTGTTCTGTATTCATTACTTATATCACCCTCTGTACCTATCCACCCAGCGATATTTGTCGGCCCAAAGTCCCAGCTTCCTCTCCTCACCTCAGCTGACGGCCGCACTGAAAAAAATGCGTTGCTTCCGACGGTCACACTTATCCGACTGTTTTCTGTATGTATAGTAAAAGCCTGGGGCTCAACTGAGGAAACAAGATCACATTGAGGAAGAAGTAAAGCGAAACACTCAAACTCGACACAATATATACTTTTCTGAAGTGATAAAAACGTCATCTTTTGTATTTAAACTTGATTTTCTATGACAATCGTTTGCTGTATTTTTTCTGTAATCAGTAAAAGAAATGATCCGAGAAAGTGATCCTCACCCGCAGATATAAATAAGCAAAGAGCTACCGCGGTAAGTGGCAGTGTCACCATCCTGAGAGAGCAGCGCCAGCCCCTGTTACACTCAGTGACTGACCCGCTCTTCCTGGTCTACAGAACAGATCCGTTGAGTCATTTACTGAAGCGGCACAGCTGATTGGACCAGGTGCTGTTCACATGACTGGAAACTCTATCCACTGTCTCCAATCCAAATGTTACATATTAAGAGAAATTGTTGGCAATATACAGGAAATGGGCGGAGGAATCGATTTCACTTCAAGTGCGCAGACCTTTCCTCAGAAATTAAAAATTATTCGCTCTTTTATGATCTGGAATGCACTGCCGGAATGGTATGTTGAAGCAGATTCAATCATAACCTTCAAAAGGGATTGGATCAATACCTGAACAGGAAACACAATCGAGGGCTATGTTGAATGATCAGGAGAGTGGGATTAATTGGATAGAACTTTCAAGGAGTCCGGCCGAATGGTCTCCTTCTATGCTGTATGATTCTGTGATTATTTTTCAGACACTGACGGGCCTGCTGTGTATTTATAAATATTTGATGCTAATTTTTCCGATATGCAGTTTTCCTGTCCCTTCAGAGGTATCAAGTTCATCCCAACAGTGATCATTTAGCAGAGAGATGGAATAAAAAGATACAGTATTCAACAAGGAAGAAGTAGAGGCAGTGCTGGGAGTGAGGGGGTGGTAGAAAGGGGAGTAATGAGAAGATGAATAGGTTAGCCATGCTAGGGCAGTCAGGGGATAATTGAAGCATTAATGATTGGGAATGCTGTTACTGAAGGCCACATTTTCCCAGCATTGGTTTCTAAATGCATCACCCTGCCATCTTTCTCAAAAGGAAAGGGTTCCACTCCCTGAATGTGCCGATTGTTTATGGCCACAGGCAGCGGATTATGAAGGGCTCTGCCCTGTTTCTGGTAGCATTCATGATCTATTATTTATCCAGTCCATGGTTCGGCCTTTATTGCAAACAGGCCAACAGGTCACAGGCTAGTTACTGGGCGTCAAGGAGTTTCACCTCGAGGCGCGCCTCTTGACTCCTATCAATAGATCTTCAGGGCAGTGTACAAGGTCTATCTTCAGCTGCTTTATCAAAGGCATGTTCACTTCCATTTTACACAGTATGCCCGCATGCAGCAAGACCTGACAACATCCAGGCTTTTGCTGATAAGTGGCAAGTAACATTCCTTTAAAAAGTGTTTCGGGCAAAATTTGAAAACATGGAAACAGCAGACTTGCCTTTTCCACAAACAGCTTATATCAATGCCCGCAAATCCTGAGTCGCACAGAGTTTGCAGAACTGAACAGCTGCCATTTCCTTTCTACAGTTTAATGGTTGGAATGCGGTTAGTCAGGGGAAAGTCCAGACGTCGTGGCCACTGATGCTGTGGAAGAGGTTGTGTAAACTGGAATTTCTCAACTTCTTATCACACCTTGGCAGGCTTCCCTGAATGACTTTATGATCTTGATGTATCAGAGCATTCCGTTAAGCTTGCATGGTCTGCAGAGATCCCAAAAAATACTTTCAAAGTTAATTCTTTCAAATGTACACACAATCGTCACATATTTATTGTACAGCAGAGTTTCTATGGCCCTGAATTTGAGGTTGATAAGAGAGTACGTTTTCATACTGCATTTGAAACTGGCCGCAACTTCAGGACTTGCCGCATGCGGTCTGTCAATGACAGCTCCGAGACTGGCTGTGCTGTGTCCCCAACCCCACACCCAAAGAGCCGGCAATCAGTGAATTCTCGTACATCATTGAAACTGTTGAAAACTTTTAGTTCTTCAGTAGTAAATATGTTGTTAATTTCCCCACTAAAAGTTAGTCGCAAAGGGTTTAAGTGTAACTAAGGTTTTAACTGCGTATTGATCTGCTAAACAGAGGTTAAGGGCCTGGACGAATATTTTTAATTGTGTGGAGTGTGGAATTTGGGCATTTTAATAAAATATAAATTTTTCAAGAAACTTTTCAGCAGTTTTATTTTATTGAGTTGCTGCATCAATCTTTCTTTTACTCTCTCCAACCATTTTAAAAAGTTAGAATTGTAAGAGCTTACTCACGTCCTTGTTCGCTGTCAGTGAGAATTCTGCCTTTTAAACGGCTGCTTTAGGTCGCAGCAGTTCCATCAAGGGGATTACTATTAAGTTCCGTTGAATTGAATTCAAGATCGGAAAACCGGAAGTTCCCGACACAAGGATTGTGAGATTCGTGTGTGGAGCATCCTTCGGGTCCAGCAGCGAAAGCCTTCACTTCACTGCTGACAGCAAAGTCAAGGCCTGTTTTAAGCCAGAGGTAACTCTTCCCAATATATGTGGTCCAGTCACTCCTCTCTTATGACATGTATTTGACCAGACTGTCTGCTATGAGGCTCTGCTTCTTAACTACATTTATACTCTGCTATAAAAACACATACCAATTGATTTTTTATTATCTGCAATCCCTTTTTAGATTCTCCCATTTAGACCGGCTAATTTCCCGTTGCGATTAATTTACGTGCTGTGACAAGAGAGAGCCTAACCACCAGCCCTTGAAATATAACGGGATAAGCTCGCCGTATCCCCAACCATCAACAGCCTGGGACAAGTCACCAATGACCAGAAACGTAACTGAAGCTGCCACATAAATACTGTGGCTAAAAGAGCAGGACAGAGGCTGGGTATTCTGCGGCGACTGTCTCACCTCCTGACTCCCCAAACCCTTTCCACAATCTACCAGGCACAAGTCAGGAGTTTGATGGAATATCCTTCACTTGCTGGATGACTGCAGCTCCTACAACACTCAAGAAGCTCGAAACGATGCAGAAGAAAGCCTCCCATTGATTGACTCCCCATCCACCACCTTAAACATTCACTCCAACCACCAACGGCGCACCATAGCTGCAGTGAGTACCAATTACATGGTGTCTCTGCATCAACTCGCCAAGGTTTCTTCAACAGCACCTCCCAAACACGCGACCTCTACCGTCTAAAAGGACAAGGGCAGCAGGCACATGGGAACAACACCACCTCCAAGGTCCACTCCAAGTTACACACCATCCTGACTTGGAAGTATATTGCTGTTCTTTTATCATCACTGGGTCAAACTCCTGGGCCTCCCTCCCTAAAAGCACTACGGACTGCAGCGGATCAAGAAGGCGGTTCACCAGTCTGGTCTCAAGGGCAATTAGGGATGGGCAATAAATGCTGGCCTAGCCAGCGCCGCCTACATCTCAGGAATGAATACATAAGTTATATCTGACCATCGCATGTTTTCAAAGCTGTTGCAACAGTAACATATATGTCATCAATTTTCGCTTGATGTAGAATTAACTGCACCCCAAGTACTTCATCCATAACAGTCATGAACTGATCTGATCGGCACATTTCACTCCAACTATTATTGTTTCTTGTTGTTTGTGTTTTCTATACATGAGCAGGGCAATTTTGATGCACTGACCTTTTGCCGTTGCAGATTTTAATTACTCATGTAAAAGACAACACATTTTTAAATTTGTTCTTTGCTTCTCTGTCTCTTTCGAAACGATTCTCATCACCCACTGCTCTGCATGGTTGGGCTGCTGCACTTCTAATCTGATAGAGGAGGCCGTGAATACAAACTCGAAGCCCAGAGCAGGGAAGCGACGGTGATCAGCACAGGATCTTTACATTTTTGTTACAATTTAATCCTGTACACCATTATCATTTACATATTGAAAACAGAACTGATATTTCAGGACCGCATGAAAGCGTTCAGATTTTACAATATATCAATTATATTTTTCTATTGCAATGTACCTGTTTCACTTGTTGGTTCCTTCTTACACTCAGTCGGAAATTTTAACTTCCCAAAATGAAAGAACGTCTCCATTTATCTGAGGGTGTTAAAATGCAAATTGTTAAATTTACTCAGCAACTAACACCAAAACAAACTGTTACACCCTTACTGACAGCTGACAGTTTCATTTAATTTCAAGCTACGTTAAATAGAAACAAAATATTAATCGCTTTTAATTCACTGAAAAGTTTGGCCTAGAAATTAGCTATAGCCCCGCCAGCTCGCTGGCGGCCAGAATTTACCGCTGGGCGCGGAGCCACTCGCGCCCAGCCGATATTCAGTTTCAGCGCCCAAAGTCGAGGACGGCCGCTGTTCAAGGGTGTGGCCGCCCCCGCTTGGGGCGCTGAAACTGAATATCGGCGCGCTAGTGGCCGCAGCGCCACACGCAGCGGAGCGGCAGGCTGCGGTACTGCAGGCCTTCCTCCCTCTCGTAAGGGGGAGGTGCCTGCAGCAGCCGGAGCCCCGATCGCGAGTGCCGGCAAAAGAGCCCGGCATAACGGAGAAGTGCCGGGCTCCCGGAAACCAGCCGGCAATGCCGCGGGGGGGGGGGGGGGGCGGGTGGAGGAGGCCGGGGAAGGAGGTGCGGGCAGGCGGCCGCCAAAAAAGCGGCCGGCCGCACCTCCACCTTAAAGCGCCCCACTAAGGCTGCTGTACGGACCCGGGCCTCGAAATTCAGTGGGTTGCGCCAGCCGCTAACGCCATAAAAGGGCTATATTTCCGGCGCTAGACACTTAGCGCCTGAAAGCAGTCTGATCTGCGCCGATGCCCAAATTCAGTTGACATTTAGCGCTGGCGCAAAGTGTTTGCACCCGCTCAGGTGCGCGCACAGCTTATGACGTCATATCGTCGCGCAACACTGTTTGTGCGCCCCAAACCGGAAATTCAGTGGCGCCCGCCCAATGTGGGCGTGGCGCTGCTAAGAACTGTGAGGTGGAACGCAAAAGAGGCCCTGTGGGCCTTGGGGAGCGCAAATTAAAGGGCACTTACACTGACCTCTAAAGCCCAGCCATTTTGCTGCAATGACTTTACTGCTTTGGATTTCTGGACAGAGACCAAGGGACAGAGGTTACAGATTTGGGACAACATAGGAGAGGTATTTTTGGCTTCTGGCCAGTGCTTTGACATTTGATTCATTGTGATTTATCTGTTCTCAACTTTATTATGGGGGCTGTATGGGGGGCCAACCCTCAGTTGCAGCATTATGTGCGAAGGGCTCGCAGACGCTGTGAGAGAGGGCCAGCCATGCCTAGACGCAGAGGGGCCATTGGGCGTCGGCAACGTAGGCCTTACCCACTCAGGCAATACCGGCAGCAGGTGTCCTATCTCACCATGACTGCGGCGCATTGTGTGAAGAGGCTGCGCTTCAGAAGGGAGGTGGTTGCAGAGATCTGCAAGCTGCTTCACACAGATCTGCATCCACAGCTGATGTGCAGGACGTCTCTCTCAGTGGAAGTGAAGGTCACGGTGGCTCTGAACTTTTATGCAAGCGGCTCCTTCCAAGCCGCTGCTGCGGGCATACCGAACATCTCCCAGTTCGCCGCACATCGCTGCATCCGGCAGGTCACCGATGCACTTTACGCGAGGAGACACCAATTCATCTCCTTCCCCATGACCCGACAGAGGCAGGAGCAGCGTGCAGTCGGATTTGGCAGGATCACGGGCTTCCCCCTGGTGCAGGGCGCCATTGACTGCATGCATGTGGCTATGCGGGCACCTATCCACAAAGCCGAGGATTACCGCAACTGGAAGGGCTACCATTCCCTAAATGTACAGCGGTGTGTGACCACAGGCAGCGCATCCTAGCTGTCAATGCCAGCTTCCCAGGAAGCAGCCACGATGCATTTATCCTGCACCAGACTACTGTGGCTGACATGTTCGAGGCACAGCCTCCACCAAGGGGTTGGCTTATCGGGGACAAGGGCTACCCTTTGTGTACATGGCTCATGACCCCGCTCCGCGCGCCCAGGACCCCAGCGGAGGAGGCATACAACGAAAGCCATCAAGCCACAAGGAACATCATCGAGCAAACGATAGGCATCCTCAAGCAACGGTTCCGCTGCCTGGATCGTTCCGGAGGATCTCTTCAGTATTCACCGGATAGAGTCTCCCAGTTCGTCGGCGTGTGCTGCATGCTGCACAACCTGGCTATCCGCAGGACTCAGGCACTGCCACCTGGCATTGCACCACCACCTCAGGAGGACGAGCAGGAGGAGGAGGAGGAGGAGGAGGAGGACCAGCCCAGGAGGGAGCGACAAGGGCCAAGGGCCGTCCGCCGGGGGCTTATTGATCGACACTTCTAGGCCCCCTGTCAGGGAATGGCCTGTGGCAATGAACGCACCTGAGGCAGCCGCTCCGCAAGCCCTCAGCCGGTTAACGCAACAACCACTTCAAACACGACACCTGGACATGCTGAATAAATCAAAAGCTTTATTTCACAAACTCAGGGCCCTTCCCACATAAAACAGAAAAACAGACAAGACCCCCAAAAAACAATCAAAAACATCTGTCACTCCCAAAACCTGGGGAGGACTAACAAAACTTGCCCATCCAAAAGGCCTTCAACAGCGGCCTTACAAAAATAAGCCCCCCCCACAACAGAGACCCCCCCATGAAAACAAAAAATGCCTTGATCGTCGGCCTTAACAAAATAATGCCCCCCACAACACAAGCCCCCCAATATAAAAGAAACCGCTCTCACCACACTCTAATGGGTGTGCCGAGAGGGCGAGTCCTTAGACAGGCTTCTCCGGCCCCTGGCCTACCTGCTGCTCTGCCTCAACCTGGGCCCTGCGGGTGTGGCGAGGCTGGGGGAAGGCTCATGAGGGCCACAAAGCGTGTTGGCAGATGCCCTTGGGGGTCGGCCTAGACGAGGCCTGGCCCGGGAGGGGCCGGCTGCTGACTGCTGCAGCTGTGGCTGGGCAGCATCAGTCTTAGCAGCAGCTCGTCGCACCTTGGCTGGGGGAGTGGCAGTGTCGGCAGCACCATTGGGGGCAAGCTGGCTGATGGCAGGTGCGCGCTGCTCACCAGAGACACTGGCACTCGGCCGGGCTGGCAGTGTAGCAAGCGCAGCAATCTAGGGGAGGCCAGACCGCTGTGCTGCAGCAGGGCGGCGGGTGCCATGGCGATGCCTCCGTGCCACAGCGAGTGTGGCAGAAGTGAGTGCCCGAACTGCCCTGGTATGCGCCCACATCAGCTCTGCCAGTGTGTGGACGGCACCACTCATCTCGCGAGTCGCGTCCTGCGCTGCCGCCAGTTGCTGCACACCCGCGTCCTGTGCTGCCGCGAGTTGCTCCACACCCCTGTTGTGCGCTGCGGCCAGTTGCTGGACACCCCTGTTGTGCGCTGCCATGAGTTGTACGAACCCCCTGGCCTGTGATTCCCCGAAAGCCACCACACTCTGAACCAGGGACTCAATGGCATGAGGCAACTGTTCGACCACCCCCATGAACTCTTGGTGGCGCCGCTGAGACGCCGCCGACATCTCATCGAGGACGCGCACCTCCTGGGCGAGGACCGTGTCCGGACTGGAGGGCGGACTCTCCCTCCGGGGAGAAGGCCGCCGAGCTGGCCGACCCTTCCCGCGTGCGTCGACCCCACTTGGGCCAGGTTCTGCCCTCCCCTCCAACACCTCCCCCCGCTGGGCAGAAGGCCGGTGTGCTGCCGGAGCCTTCCCGCGTGCGTCCACCCTACTGGGACCAGCTTCGGCCCTCCCCTCCAACACCTCCCCCCTCTGGGGAGAAGGCTGGCGTGCTGCCGGACCCTTCCCGCGTGCGTCCACCCTACTGGGACCAGCTTCGGCCCTCCCCTCCAACACCTCCCCCTGGCTCTCCTGCAGGCCAGATGTCTCCCCTCCATTGCCATCCCCTGGCGTGGAGGAGGGTTCCCCCGATGTGCCACCTTCCTCCTGGTCCTCGACGTCCTCCTCCTCCAAGGGCCTGGCTCTCTGCGCTTCACGGACCACCTCCTCCTCACCAGCTGAAAGCAGGAAGGCTCAAGAGTAGCTTTAGAGTGAGGACAGGCCGTCAGCGAGGGAGGCCTGAGTGGTGCATTATGCGCATTTGTCGGTCAGTGGGAAAGGATGTAGATCTGAAGCGCGAGGGCAATGAGAGAGGTGCAACCGGTCATGTCCTTACCAGTGGGTACCAGTACAGGGTCCGCCTCGCCGATCGCGACAGGGCCAGTCACCCAGCCACGCATGAGTCATGCCACGCTCTCCTCCAGATCAGTGAGCGCCTGGTACTCGGGACGGCCTCCACCAGTGACAGCCTGGCTCCTTACATTGCTCGCCAGCTTGGCCTGCAAGAGAAAAGACGGCCTCTAAGTACAGTGTGGTGCCCTGTCGCTGGGTGCACTGCCACCCATGGTGGAATAGCTTGGCCAGTGTGGTGCCCTGTTGCTGGGTGCACTGCCTCCCATGGTCGAATAGCTTGGCCAGTGTGTTAAGTGCAGAAAGTGCTATTGATGAACATGCAAGTGCCATTGCTGCGGGAGGAGGGCTGCCCATTAGGCCTTTGAGGTCCCTTTGCCCATAATGTGAGGTGCACATGCAAGGATGAGGGGGACACTGGAAAGGGTACTCACCTTCACCATCCGAGTGAGGTCGTTGAACTTCTTGCGGCATTGGTCCGCACTCCTGGGGACATTAGAGGTGGATGACACCCTGCGGGCGATTTTGCCCCAGGCTCTCCTGTACTGGCTCCTGGGAGCCTTCCTGCCACTGTCCAGGCACAGGATCTCTCTTCTCTTCTCCACACCATGAATGAGCACACTCAGAGCATGCTCTGAGAAGTGCTGCGCTCGCTCCCGGGCCCTCTCCATTGCTGCAGGCGCTATTTTGGCACACCAGTAGTGCTGAGGCCTAGCTGCAGGGCTCCAGTATGCAGGGCGTGGCAGCAGTCAAAGTTGACCCTTCCCCCTCTAAGAGCTGGCCGGCGTCAGGGTGTCTGCTGTCAATCAAAACATGACCGCACCTGCGCTGCGCCCGGCTTCGGCGTTATTAGGCCGCATCGCCGGCTTAGCACCGGAACACAGCATTTCAACGCCAGTTTCAGCGCTCGGCCAAACTTAGGGCCAACTCTACTGAATTTCGGCGATGTGGCCTACACTTTCCGGCGGGCGCTAACTTTAGCGAGCGCCTGACTTTAGCGCCCCAAAAGTGTCCAGACTGAATTTCTAGGCCCCGGTCTCCGAATGTTATTAGCGGCCGCCACGGAAGAGGCGGCCACTACTGAAGATGGGGGTCGGGCCGGTGTCGGGGCAGTACCGGGGCGCTGCGCACACCGATGACGTCATCGGTGGTGGCGCAGCGCTAACGGCTACCGCCGCAATTAGCGCGTCAATGAAGTTCGCCCGAAGTTTGCAGACTGGTGCAGAAGCCCTCTTTGGGCGGTAACTGGGCGCAAAGCCCACTGAATTTCTAGGCCATTGTGTTTCCAACTTCGTCATAGTCCAGTTTTACCCGAGTCCAATGAATGAATAGTTCAGCAAAGCTCCATTTTCTCATCAAATAGGTCAAATTAAATTTATTGTTAAATGACGAGTACACACAACAAACAAAAAAGCCTCCTGTACATTTTGAACTTCTCCTTTGTTTTGTAATCTCCTGCTTGAGAGCTCGGTGTCAGAGAATGGGGATAAAAATAATCAAATTGGGAGGAAGTGAAAAGGGCTGTTGGCCAGGAATAGGGTCTCGGGCCTCAACCTTTAACAATATTTACTAACGACTTGGATGAAGGAACAGAGAGGTGAATATCCAAATTTGCAGATGCTGCGAGGATGGGTGGGGCAATAAGTAATGTCGATGGGAACAGGAATTTTAAACGGGGCATAGACAGATTAAGTGAGTGGGCAAAATTATAGCAAATAGAGTTCAATTTGAGCAAAGGTGAGGTCATCTACTTTGGATCCAAGAAGGATAAATAGGCGTATTTTCTAAATGGTGAAGAACATAGGGACAGGATTAGGCCATTCACCCCACCATGCTTATTCACTAGAATGATACAGGGAGTTAGAGGGTCGCTGAGATCATGGCTGACCTGTATCCTACCTCCATTCACTCGCCTTTACTCCATGTCCCATAACACCCTTGGCTAGCAAAAATCTTGTTTGAAGAACTTGTTCGTAACTAGTGTCCTGATGGCGTGATTCGCATTTTAGGGTGACGTACCTTTGTCCCAGAAACCCCCAACAGCAGAAAAATGGTGTCTGTTGCTACCCTATCAATTACTTTCAAAATTATAATTAAGTCAGTCAAATCACCTATTAACCTTATAATTTTTAGGGAATACAAACTGAGTTTATATAATCTCTCTTCATAATTTAATCCTTTAGCATTGGTAGCATGCTGGTGAAATGGTGCCGTATTATATCCAAGGCCAGAATATCCTTTTGGTACCCATAACTGTACACAATGCTCCACATGTTGTCTGAACCAGGAACTGTAGAGTAACAAAGAGATTTGAGAGTAGAATTACACAAACCATTAAAAGCCAGTAACCAGAGGGTTGTGAATGTTTGGAAATCTCCGCCCCAGAGGGCTGTGAATGCTAAGTCGTTGAATATATTCAAGGCAGAGATAGATAGATATTTGGGCTCGAGGGGAATCAGGCGATATGGAGATCAGGCGAGAAAGTGGAGTTTAGGTCATGATCAGCCATCATCTAATTGAATGTTGGAGCAGGCTATAGGGGCCACATGGCCTACTCCGGCTATTACATCTTATGTTTTAAACACTAGTGGAAGACTTCCGCCTTGGCAGGTGCAAATGAAGTTGTTGTTGTGGATCAACAACCCATTATATACCCCCGGTCCATTTGAAAATGTATACTAGATGGTTTTGGTAATGAGTGGTCCATGCCCAGCACCAGTTTAATTCCCGGGTGGCAAATTGCAAATCTAACCAACACGTGTTCTTTTCTAACATCCAGCAGCCCATAAACTTCAACTGCCCAGGATGAAAGCTCTCACTCCCCTTTTGGCTGAGAAGGAGCAGACACAGTTTTATGTAACTGCTGGTTCCTAATTATTGAATTAACTGCATAAATACTTGTACTTTACTGCATTTAATTGTATAAAAAAAATTATTGCTTCGTGCAGGAAGGTAAAGGGAGGAGTCCATGATGTAGAGGAGCAATAGGAAACGAAGTAAGAGATTTACAGGAAGGGAATTTGAGACGCTGGAACCTAGATGACTGAAGACATCATTACCAATGGTGGGATGAAGGGAGGGAAGAAGACAAAAAGTCGAAAGAATGCAAACCCCTTGGTGGGGGTGAGGAGGGGTACAGCGTTGGACAAAATTTCTGAGATAGGGAGGGGTGAGGCAATGAATCGATTTATATACCAAGATGAAAACTTCAAATTGAAGGACTTAGAGACAATATCGGTTAGATGATTAGGGGACATTGTTGGTGATATATACAGATCAGAGATGGCCTAGCCTGAGGTTGAGAAAATGGATGTAGAGAAGGCACGTTAGATGGCAAGCTTGAGGGTGGAAATGTATATGAGGAAGTGAGTTTATATGGAGGGCGAGGTTTTTTGAGGGCGGAAGTGGAGTGAAATCAGGGGCGAGATGGCAAGGTGAGTTGAGAAGGACATGGAAATCATGAATATGAGGAATTGCTTAGTAGACAAGTTGAAAGAGGATTTTGTCAGGGAGAAACTCGAGATGGGGCTGGGAGAAGCAGAGAATAATTATTTTAAAAGAAAGGTGAGACAAGTATCTTGCAGCAACATTTTCTTGAATCAGTTGTCCTTCTGTTGTAGCGACTCACAAACCAACAATGCTCTACGATTCACCAATAGAGTTAATGTCTGTGGAAACAAAATTATGGGAAAACATGACTCTAAGTATGTATGAACAAATTCAGTGAAATATGCTGCCGTTGGGAAATAGCTACACATTTCATTGCTGATGTGAAGTGGCAACCTGTGCTCCTTCAAGGGTGCAGTGGGATGTTGGGTGTGAGCTATTGCACAAAGCCGCTGCATTCACTGGGAATGAAGATGTGACAGGTGCTCAAAAAGTACAATGTGTTTGACTGTTGTAAATGTGAAGTAATTAAGGATATGTTGTGTGATGCACACTTGGAATACATGGCTCTTACACGATAGATTCAATGTCTTCTTAAAATATATGTAGAAAATAGCAGCTCTCCAGTGGCGTTGCTCAGCGGTGGATTGATTGCAGTAGAAGAGTACAGTCGTGACCGCACGTGGAGAAACAGGAGCTGGTAGGCCCACACACTGTCACATATGATCTGCAGTTGAACAATAGCAGAAAGACTGTTTTCCCGTTCTCCACTTCCAGAACGTTAGATGAATGGTAGCATCCCCCATCCGCAAGCCCACCATCTCATGAGATTTCTGAAAAAGCACAGAACAAACAGGAATCTTGCTCGATCAAGATGTTTTGTGCTCCTTACAGCACAGCAAGTTGCCTTTACCATAGGGGAATATCACAATTCGGAAGCTTTACAATAATTAATGGAAATCAGCATTCTCAGTTGTAATGGTATTTTGTTTGAAGTCTTTGGTGCCATGCAACACGATATATAGAAATAAACCAAATATCAATATTTAGTGCACTCAAGATATAATCAATTATTACATACTTTATTCGCAAATAGGGCACGTTATCCGAGTGGACTGGTCTCCCAGAAGACTAGAGTGCAAGGCTCACCAAAGCAGCCTCTGGAATTGTACTCAATTTAACAGGTAATGTGTAAGCTAGCACCAGAAAAATGTTGTGAAATTGCATTTGTTGTTCAACATTGAGCAATGTCCTTTTGGGAAAGAATCGTGTCACCCAATACAGTCTGTATCTCTCACCAGTCCTGTACTACATGGTGGATAGGTAATGTTATTAGGGCACCTAGGGATCAGACATAAACACTGCCTTGACACATGAAACCCCTATCCTGGGAAGAAATAAAGTAACTTTATTTCTTTTTTTCACAACATGGTGGCGTAGTTGTCATTTTTTCTAGCCACTTACCTCATCAGATCACTGTAAACAGACTGATCGTGCAGCTGTAATCCCTGTTAAAAGTGAAGAAATCGTTATTTTTAGCTAACAGATTGGCCGCGACATGCAGCGCATCAAAAGAGAACTGAAATTACATTGTTAAAAACTGAAAGTGAATGTTATGCAGAAATATAAATAATAATTTCCTCACCATGTAATTGGAGTTTTCATCTTGTGGTTTCGGAGCTCTCTCCTGTACAAAATCAATTGGTTGAAAATAATTGTAAACATTTACACAAAGATCCCATGTAGTTGCTTCAGAATTAATGGTTAGCCCAACACCTTATATACTGAGATAAAAGTTAGAAGAGCTTGTTACATTAATTATTCCACAAACAGAATTGCAGGATGTGAATTTTCAAATTTACCGCCGGTTGGAACAAATGCAGTATTGCATCGAACGCCCATTTTACGCTCCGCCCGATTTTCGTTTCGTTTGTAAAAGTGAAAATTCACCCCAATATTCTAACCAGCACCAGAAACAATTTTCGTTTGTCGTAAAACCCCAACTGGTCCACTAATGCACTGAGGTGAGATCGCCTGCCACCCCCACCCTGTTCTGGTTATATATGACTCCAGTTTACTGCTGCTGCAGGAACCATGACTTCGATGGATGTGAACAAGCATAGATTCCCTTTAGTTTACTGAGCTCACCAATATAGTAGCATATTAATGGAACTTTACCAACATTTTGCTTTCTTTGAATATTTTCATATGTCCCTGCTGAGTTCTCACCAATTGTAGCAGAGATGTCTGTGGCAATATCAAACATATAATCAGCCTTGAAAATACAATGATAGAATCATAGACTGATACAGCACAGAGGGAAGCCATTCGACCCATCCTGCCTATACCAGCTGTTTGAAAGTGTTATCTAATTTTTCCTATTCCACTGCCCTTTCCCTAGAGCCCTATAATTTTATCCATCAACTATTTATCCAATTCACTTTCGAAAGCTACTATTGAATCTGCTTCCACCATCCTTTCAGGCAATGCATTCCAGATCATGACTGTTCACTTTCTAAAAAAATCTCATCGGGCAGATTTCTCATTCGACAATTAGCCTGAATCTGTGTCCTTTGGTTATTGACCCTTCTACCAATGGAACTGTTTCTCCATATTCATTCTAGCAAAATTCGTGATGATTTTGAACACCCATTAAATCTCCCCTTAGCCTTCTCAGCTCTAAGAACAACACTCCCAGCTTCTCTAGCGTCTCCACGGAACCAAAGCCCCCCATCCATGGTACCATTGTATCAAACCTCCTCACCAACCTCTTCAATCAATTGACATCATTCCTAAATCAATGAACAATTCTAGATGCAAATGGAATAAGACATTGTAAGAAGTTGAAACTTTATTTAATATTCTTCTTTTACTGCTTTTATGTGGATTATGTGCTTATCAAATTAAAGGCTGCTGGGACATAAATTCTATTTTATGATAAAATGGTACAGTTGGAGCCCACCAATTATTTGGAGGAATTTTGACTTGGAGCGGTGAATTAAAATGAGTGAATGAAAGTCGGAATCACTTTTTGCATTTCTCCATTTAAATCCAGATATCACCCCTTATACATAATTTTAGTGTTAGTCGAGCATTACAAATGGAACACCTAATGTGAAAACAAAATAAAGTTTAACTCCACGATAATTTTCATCATTTTCTCCATTGTGTGTGTTTATAAAATTCTATGAGCTCCTCAGCTGGTATAAGGAATATATAAGTCTCTGCATGCTGAGACCATCACATGAAAATGGAGCCAGGAACAGAGATTGGAACTTAAAGGATTTTCATTAAGATGTAATTTGCATATAGGTTTGTTTCCTTTCACCATTCTCATCTTAGTCATGCGTTGAAAGAGCTTTGCTAAACAGAACGTTGTGCTAAACACGTGCTTATGTCTTTTAAGGGGATGCTACAGAAACATATGAGCGAGAAGGGAATAGTGAGTTATGCTGATTGAGTTAGATGAGGAAGGCTGGGAGGAAGCTCGAGTGGAGCATAAACGCCAGCAGGGACTGGTTGGGCCGAATGGCCGGTTTCTGTCTTGTATATTCTAGTAATGTAATCCTATGTATTTTTTCCAAACTAGCATTAAGCATGCTATGTAATTAATTCATTAGCAAAGCACGCAACAGGGGTCGTTGCATTAACTTGTCTTCATTAGGTTCAAGCATAATGCTTCAAAATCTTTATATGTGTTTAGTTAAATTACTTTGAAATCAAGAAGAACTGTTAAAACCTACATTGGCACAGCAGCTTGAAATGCTGAAGTATTTCACTTACTGTTTACGGTTGAATTAATGTTTGCAGCATTTTGCCCCTGCATTCGATCATTCATCCTAAATAAATGTTGTGTAACAGACCAAAATGTGAACTTTCAGGATGACATTTTATTGCAATCATTCATTAAATATGATCTGCAACAGAAATTCTAATTATTCAGAACCAATTATTAATGATAACTGTTTTTCTGACCGGAAACAAGAAATTACATGCATACAAGTTGATCTCCACGTCAGGAATCAATACTTCACGTCAAGCCCGCTAGAGCAAATAATTTGATCAGGACATGGAGTTATTATTCATGTTACCAGTACAAAGTCTAACCGTGTGTCCTTATTTTAACCTATCATGTATATTATTGTTTATAGTCAAATATTAAAACTTGGGTCTATTTGGGAAGCAGATGAAAGTTGGTGGAAGCCTAAATGTTCCTTTGTACTGCAGCTTGAGTACTTGAGAGACGCAAAACTCAGGCACTTCAACATCAATGGTGGAGGGAGGGTGTAATTACAGCATGAGACTTTTGCAGAGACAGATTCCAATCAATCCGAAAACAACATCAATTGATATTAAAAGTGGAAACATGCCTTATCACTACATACATTTGAAGTGTGATATTTAGAAACAACTTTTTTCAAACCTACTTTAATTCAATCTACCGGGCTTTGGACAAAACGATTAAAGATGCAGGTAAAAGCTGTGTACTATATTTATCCGGTTGCTTTCCTTTTGACCAACCATGCAGTGATCCCGCTGATCAAACACTCCATAAGAGCAGCAATCACTATCCCTGTTATGGCGCCACTGATTATATTATTGTCGCCATTGGTTTGATCTGAAAAATGCAAACAGACAAAATAATGAACGTTACTATCACACGCCAGAGTAAATTGCAATTCGGTACCAATATGTAATCACAAGAGAAATATATATTTCAGATTTTATTTGCATAGCGTTTGACTGGTTTCAAGTTTCAATTGCTGCAAAAAATAAAACAGGCCAATGGTTGAAACCTACATTATTAATTTTATCACTTTTAAATAAAACTCTGTGCAACTCCATTGTCGACAAGCTGGTTCAGGTACTAAGCCATTCATCCCACCATACATTTATAGTTACCCACTAGAGCACTTGCTAATTGTAAAAACTGGTAATTGGGAAGCGACCGCCTGTTACACACCATTACTGATTATCCGTTCCAATAATTGAATGGAAAATCGGCGATAAATGGTAGATTCTTGATGAGATTCAGGAACTGAGTGATGTTGGGTTGCAACTGCGCGATTCTTAAAAGCAGGACTACAACTGGCAACTCCGCAAAAAGGACAAATAGAATTCTGGCTTTTGTGTATATGGGTGTATTGAATACAAAAATCATCTAGGTGATGATGAGTCTGCACAATACATCCATCAGGCCATAGGTAGAGTATTGTGTGTAGTTTTGGCATTCACTAGGATGCCAGCGATGAGAGGATATAAATGAGACGAGGTTTCAAAAATTTAATCGTTTTCAATGCAACTGCGAAGTTTAAGAGAAGATACTATAGAAGTGCCTAACATTGCAAAGGATTGTAACTAGGGAAAGACTGTTGTCACTGGTCTGTAAACCATTAAAAGTTGTACAAACCTTGGCTTCATGCTAGAAACACAAAAGAGGAGTTGATAACTTAATGTTCATGCAGTGCTGTTAGGTAGGGAGTTCCAGGATTTTGACCCAGCTACAATGAAGGATCGGTGATATAATTCTAAGTCAGGATGGTGTGTGTGAAATTGAGGGGTAGTTGGAGGTGGTAGTGTTCCCATGCGCCTGCTGCCCTTGTCCTTCCAGGTGGAAGAGGTCACGGGTTTGGGAGGTGCTGCTGAAGAAGCCTTGCCGAGTTGCTGCAGAGCATCTTGTAGATGGTACACACTGCAGCCGTGGTGTGCCAGTGGTGGGGCGAGTAAATGTTTACGTTGTGGATGGGTTGCCAATCAAGCGGGCTGCTTAAAGATCACCTCTCATTCATCTAAACTTCAATGAGTATAGGCCCAATCTGCTCAACCTTTCCTGATATGTCTACCCCTTCATCTTAGGAATCATCTTAGTAAACCTTCTCTGGACTCCCTCAAATACAAGTATATCCTTCCTTAAATAAGGAATCCAAAACTCTATGCAGTACTCCAGGTGTGGTCTCACCAACGCCCTGTACATTTGCAGCAAGACTTCTCTACTTTTGTAATCCATCCCCCTTGAAATAAGGACCAACATTCCATTTGCCTTCTTAATTACTTGCTGTACCTGCATGGTAATTTTTTGTGTTTCATGAACGAGAACACCCAGATCCCTCTGAACCACAGCATTTTACAGTCTCCCTCCATTTAAATAATACTTTGCTTTTTCATATTTCCTACCAAAGTGGATAACCTCACAATTTCCCATGTTATATTCCATCTGCCAAATTTTTGCCCTCTCACTTAACCTATCTATATCTCTTTTCAGACACTTTGTGTTCTCCTCACAACTTTCTTTGTATCATCAGCAAATTTCCTACAATTTGTTTATGATATTATTAACCTGACAATATATTTCTCACCATGATTGTATGTTATTCAGTCAATGTTGTCCTATCTTTAACAGACTAGTCACATTCTACCATTCAAATAGATCAGCTGGGACTGTTAGGGGAGAACAATACAATGTAAGAGCTTTCTCAATTTGTACCCAAACAGGGTAATAATGAACATTTCTGGTCCATCTGCAAGAAATTCAAGAACATGTAGCTTTTGTATAACTAAAATAATCACTAATATATAATACAAACTAATCCTTTTGGCACCCAGCATAATTACAATTAGTTTGCAGGATGGTATATCCAGAATCGCTGCTATAATTATTGCTGGCATTACATTTATATGTTCCTGAATCGTTTCTGTTAACTCTGATTATAGTCAGTGTAATATTGTCCGGAGATGTTATTATTCTGTCATTGTCCTGGAGAGCTTGGTTAACCTGAAACCAAATCCGTGACTGTACAAAGCCCGAAGCATGACAAGTCAGTATAATGATATCGATGTTTTCTACTGGGTTTGAATTGTTGGTTGATAGTGACTTTAGAAACTGGATCTATAAATACAATTAAAAGGGAAAGGCGGTTGCATCATTTTCTACATAAGCTGTAACAAAACGCTAATTAAGTAATTTCACATGTAAACATCAGGAGGATAAAATTCAAATTGGGTGCAAATGCACAACGGGCGGTATCACATCCCTCGCTACATGTATGCCCATCTGAAATTGAAGTCAATAGAACGGATTATTGTAAGGGACAAATAACAGACGCCAGATGCAATACTGCCCATTTTGCATCCCTTTCCAAGGACTTTTGAAAATTGCTATTGAAACTGCTTTAACCACCCTTTAAGCCTGCGCATTCCAGATCATTAAAACTCTCTGTGTAAGAATAATTCTCATCACCGCCAGTTCATTCGCCAATTATCTTAAATCTGTGTCCTGGAGTTACAGACCCACCTGCCAGTGGAAGCAGTTTCTCCCCATCAACCCGATCAAAGCCCCTGATAATTATGAAATCTCTGTTAAACTTCCTGTTAACCTTTTCCGCCCGAAGGAGAACAATCTCAACTTCTCTAGTCTCTCCCCATAAGTGAAGTCACTCATCACTGGTAACATTCTGCTTAATCTCCTCAGCAACTTCTGCAAGGCCTTGACATTCTTATAGAAGAGAGGAGCAGGAGTAGGCCATTCGGCCCTTCGATACTGCTCCGCCATTCAATGCAATCATGGCTGATCATCCAAATTCAGTACCCAGTCCCTACTTTCTCCCCATACCCCTTGATTCCTTTAGCCTTAAGAAATATATCCAACTCCTTCTTGAATATATTTAATTAATTGGCCTCTACTGCCTTCTGTGTTAGAGAATTCCACAGGTTCACCACTCTCTGGGTGAAGAAATTCCTCTGCATTTCTGTCCTAAATGGCCTACCCCTTATCCTAGACTGTGACCCTGGTTTTGGACACCCCGACCATCGGGAACATCCTTCCTGCATCTAGTCTGTCTAGTCCTGTCAGAATTTTATAAGTTTCATTGAGATCCCCTCTCATTCTTCTAAACTCCAACGAGTACAAGCCCAATCGACCCAATCTCTCCTCATACATCATTCCTGCCATCCCAGGTATCAGCCTGGTGAATCTTCGCTGAACTCCCTCCATGGCAAGAACCTACTTCCTCAGATAAGGCGACCAAAACTGCACACAATGCTCAAGATGTGGTCTCACCAATGCCCTGTACAACTGCAGGAAGACATCCTTGTTCCTGTACTCAAACCCTCTTGCTTATTAAAGTGGGGTGCTTTAAAATAGAATATAAATGCAAGTTAAAAGTACTGAACGTAGGAAATCATCTAATGGTTGATATATGTACTGCATGAACGCTGCTGAAAATTGATAATGATGTATTTAAAACAGATCTTGGAATCCTAGTAGACCTGGAGCTCTAATCATTGAAGATCAGCAATCACAATGCTAAGAGAATGCTGACCCTTATACACAAAACAATGCAGTACAAATCAGAAAAGGACATGCCACATGGTACAGTGCTCTGGTCAGAGCACTCCTCGAGTACTGCATGCAGTACTCTGAAAACTTGAGACAAGGGGCGCATTCAACTATGAGAGGCAGAGCAGAGATAAGCAATGAATGTTATGGGGCTGAGCCACGGTCGAAGAAATGAAGAAACTTGGGCCTAGAAATTCAGTATAGCCACTTTTGGGGCGGTAAAGTCGGGCGTTCGCTAAAGTTAGCGCCCGCTGGAAAGTGCAGGTCAGTTCGCCGAAATTCAGTAGATTTGGCCAAGAGTTTGGGTGAGCACTGAAACTGGCGTTGCACTCCTATCTTTAGGCGCTAAGCCGGCGGTGCGGACTGATAATGCCGAGGCCGGGCGCAGCGCAGGTGCGGTCATGTTTTGATTGACAGCAGACACCCTGACGCCGGCCAGCTCTTAAAGGGGGAAGGGTCGACTTGGTCTGCAGCCACGCCCTGGATAGTGGAGCCCTGCAGCTAGGCCTGAACACTGCTGGTGGACGCAAATAGCGCCTGAAGCCATGGAGAAGGCCCGTGAACGAGCGCAGCACTTCTCCCAGCATGCTTTGAGGGTGCTGGTTAGGGGGTTGGAAAGGTACAAAGAGATCTTGTGCCCGGACAGTGGCAAGAAGGCTCCCAGGAGGCAGTACAGGAGAGCCTGGAGGAAAATCGCCCACAGGGTGTCAGTCAACAGCGATGTCCCCAGGACTGGTGACCAATGCCGCAAGAAGTACAACGACCTCACTCGGATGGTCAAGGTGAGTACCCTTTCCAGTGTCCTCCTCATCCTTGCATGTGCACCTCACATTATGGGCAAAGGGACCTCAAAGGCCTAATGGCCAGCCCTCCTCCCGCAGCTATGGCACTGGCATGATCCTCAATAGCACTTTCTGCACTTAACACACTGGCCAAGCTATTCGACCATGGGAGGCAGTGCACACAACAACAGGCCACCACACTGGCCAAGCTATTCGACCATGGGAGGCAGTGCACACAACAACAGGCCACCACACTGGCCAAGCTATTCGACCATGGGAGGCAGTGCACACAACAACAGGCCACCACACTGGCCAAGCTATTCCACCATTGGAGGCAGTGCACACAACAACAGGCCACCACAATGTACTTAGAGGCCGTCCTTTCTCTTGCAGGCCAAGATGGCCCAGAATTTGAAGAGCCAGAATGTCACTGGGGGAGGCCGTGCCCAGTTCCAGGAGCTCAGTGAGCTGGAGGAGAGCGTGGCTCGACTCATGCGTGGCCGGGTGACTGGCCCTGTTGCCATTGGAGATGCCAACCCTGTGCTGCGACCCAATGGTATGGACATGACCGTTTGGACCTCTCTCGTTCCCCTAGCACATCAGATCTACATCCTTTGCCACTGTCCGACCAATGCGCTGAATGCCACCACTCATGCCTCCCTCGCTGACGCCCTGTCCTCACTCTAAAGCTACTCTTGTGCCTTCATGCTTTCAGCTGGTGAGGAGGAGGTCCTTGAAGCTGAGAGTGGCAGTCCCTCGGAAGAGGAGGATGATGAGGACCAACAGGAAGGCGGCACATCGGGCGAAGCCTCATCTGCGCCAGGGGATGGCAATGGAGGGGAGACGTCTTGCCTGGAGGAGAGCCAGGGGGAAGTGCTGCAGGGGGGTGTAGTTCCTGGGCCCAGTGGCGTCCAGGCACGTGGGAAGGGTCGGGCAGAACGGCGGCCTTCTCCCCAGAGGGGGCAAGTGTTGCAGGGGAGGCCAGTTCCTGGGCCCAGTGGCGTCCAGGCACGTGGGAAGGGTCGGGCAGAACGGCAGCCTTCTCCCCAAAGGGAGAGTCCGGCCTCCAGTCTGGAGACGGTCCTCGCCCAGGAGGTGCGCCTCCTAGATGAAATGTCCACGGATTCTGAGCGCCGCCACAAGGAGTTCATGGGGGTTGTGGGACAGTTGACTCAGGCCATTGAGTCCCTGGCTCATAGTGTGGCCGCTTTCGGGGACTCACAGGCCAGGGGTGTCGAACAACTCGCGGCAGCACAGGCCAGGGGTGTCGAACAACTCATGGCAGCACAGGACAGGGGTGTCCAGCAACTCGTGGCAGCGCAGGACGTGAGTCACGAGTTCATGAGTGGTGCCGTGCAGACACTCACTGATCTGATGCGGGCACAGACCAGGGCAGTTCGGGCACTCACTTCTGCCACACTCGCTGTGTCGTGGAAGCATCGCCAGGGCACCCGCCGCCCTGCTGCAGCACAGCGGTCCGGCCTCCACCAGATTGCTGCGCTTGCTGCACTGCCAGCCCGGCCGAGTGCCAGTGTCTCTGGCGACCAGCGAGCGCCTGGCATCAGCCAGCTTGCCCCCATTGCTGCAGCTGCCACTGCAACTCCCCCAGCCAAGGTGCGACGAGCTGCTGCAGAGACTGATGCTGCCCAGCCACAGCTGCAGCAGTCAGCAGCCGGCCCCTCCAGGGCCGGTCCTCGCCTAGGCCGACCCCCAAGGGCATCTGCCGTCACGCATTCTGCCCCTCAGGAGCCTTCCCCCAGCCTTGCAACACCCACAGGGCCCAGGTTGAGGTGGAGCAACAGGTCAGGCAGGGGCCGCACAAGGCTGCACAAGGACTCGCCCTCTCGGCACACCCAGTAGAGTGTGGTGGCAACGGTTTTTTTTATATGGGGGTGTTTGTGTTGTGGGGGGGGGGCTTATTTTGGTAAGGCCGAGGATGAAGGCCAATTGGATGGGCAAGTTTTGTTATTCCTCCCCAGGTTGTGGGAGTGAGATATTTTTGTGACTGTTTCTTGGGGGTCTTGTCTGTTTTTCTGTTTCATGTGGGAAGGGCCCTGAGTTTGTTAAATAAAGCTTTTTGTTTATTCAGCTTGTCCAGGTGTCATGTTTCCAGTGGTTGTTGCGTTAAGCGGCTGAGGGCTTGCAGAGCGGCTGCATTCAGGTGCGTTCATTGCCACAAGCCATTCCCTGACAGGGGGCCTAGAAGTATCGTTCAATAAGCCGCCGGCGGACGGCCCTTGGACCTTGTGGCTCCCTCCTGGGCTGGTACTCCTCCTCCTCCTCCTCCTCCTCCTCATGGTCCTCCTGCTCATCCTCCTGAGGTGGTGGTCCAACGTGAGGTGGCAGTGCCTGAGTCCTGCGGATAGCCAGGTTGAGCAGCATTCAGCAAATGACGATGAACTGGGAGACTCTATCCGGTGAATACTGTAGAGATCCGCCGGAGCGATCCAGGCAGCGGAACCGTTGCTTGAGGACGCCAATTGTTTGCTCTATGATGTTCCTTGTGGCTTGATGGCTTTCGTTGTATGCCTCCTCCGCAGGGGTCCTGGGCACGCAGAGCGGGGTCATGAGCCATGTACACAAAGGGTAGCCCTTGTCCCCAATAAGCCATCCCCTTGGTGGAGGCTGTGCCTCGAACATGTCAGCCACAGTAGTCTGGCGCAGGATAAATGCATCGTGGCTGCTTCCTGGAAAGAGGGCATTGACAGCTAGGATGCGCTGCCTGTGGTCACACACCAGCTGTACATTGAGGGAATGGTAGCCCTTCCGGTTGCGGTAATTCTTGGCATTGTCGATAGGTGCCCGCATAGCCACATGCGTGCAGTCAATGGCGCCCTGCACCATGGGGAAGTCCGCGATCCTGCCAAATCCGACTGCATGCTGCCCCTGCCTCTCTAGGGCCATGGGGAAGGAGATGAATTGATGTCTCCTCACGAAAAGGGCATTGGTGACCTGCCGGATGCAGCGATGCACGGCAAACTGGGAGATGTTTGCTATGTCCCCAGCAGCGGCTTGGAAGGAGCCGCTTGCATAGATGTTCAGAGCCACTGTGACCTTCACTTCCACCGAGAGAGACGTCCTGCACATCAGCTGTGGACGCAGATCTCTGTGAAGCAGCTGGCAGATCTCTGCAACCACCTCCCTTCTGAAGCGCAGCCTCTTAACACAATGCGCGGCATTCATGGTGAGATAGGACACCTGCTGCCGGTATTCCCTGAGTGGGTAAGGCCTACATTGCCGATGCCTGATGGCCCCTCTGCGTCTAGGCATGGCTGGCCCTCTCACACAGCGTCTGCGAGCCCTTCGCACATAATGCTGGAACTGAGGGTTGGAACCCCATACAGCCCCCATAATAAATTTGCAAACAGTGAAATCACAATGATTCAAATTTCCAAGCTCTGGCCAGAAGCCAAAAATACCTCTCCTATGTTGTCCCAAATCAGTAAGCTCTGTTCCTTGGTCTCTGTCCAGAAATCCAAAGCACTGAAGTCATTGCAGCAAAATGGCTGGGCTTTATAGGTCAGTGTAAGGGCCCTTTAATTAGCGCTCCCCGAGGACCACAGGGCCTCTGTTGCGTTCCACTTCACAGTTCTTAACAGCACCACGCCCACATTGGCCGGGCGCCACTGAATTTCCGGTTTGGGTCGCACAAACAGCGTTGCACGACGAAATGACGTCATAAGCTGCACGCGCAGCTGAGCGGGCGCAAACACTTTGCGCCGGTGCTAAATGTCAACTGAAGTTGGGCGTAGGCGCAGATCATTCTGCGCCCGGGCGCTAAGTGCCTTGCGTTGCAAATCTACCCCTCTTATGGCGTTAGCGGCTGGCGAACGCAACTGAATGTCTAGGCCAGAAAGCGAGCAAGAGAGAGAATAAACAGACAATATGTAATATCAAAAAATGGCTGAGCGCACTGGATACAGCGAAGTCTATGAGCCCTGTCAACATCCCAGCTACAGTGCTGAAGACTTGTGTTGCAGAACTGGCCGCAGCTCTAGCCAAGCTGTTCCTGTACAGCTACAAAACTGGCATCAACCTGACAAAATGGAAAATTGACCAGGTATGCCCTGTCCACAAAAAGCAGGACAAATCTAATCCGGTCAATTACCATCCCATCAGTTTACTCTCAATCATCAGCAAAGTGGTGGAATTGTTCATCAACAGTGCTATCAAGTGGCACTTACTCACCAATAACCTGCTCAATCATGCACAGTTTGTATTCCGCCAGTGCCACTTGGCTCAAGACCTCTGTACTGCCTTGGTCTAAACACGGACAAAAGATTTGAATTGCAGAGGTGAGGTGAGAGTGATTGCTGTTGATATCACGACTCTATTTGACTGAGTGTGGCATCAAGGATCCCTCGTAAAATTGAAGTCAATGGTAATCGGGTGAAAATGCTAAGTTGGCTTGAGTCATACCTAGCACGATGGAAGAAGGTTGAAGGAGGCCAATAATCGTAGCCACAGGAGATTGCTGCAGCAGATATTCAGGGCAATATCCTTGGCCCAACCATCTTCAGCTGCTGCATCAATGACCTTCTCTCCATCATTAGGTATGAAGTGTGAATGTTCGCTGATGATTGTGCAGTGTTCAGTTCCATTCACAATTCCTCAGATAACGTAGCAGTTCATGCCAGCATGCAGCAAGAACTGGACTACATTTAGGCCTGGCCTGATGAGTGACAATTAATATTCACACAACATAAGTGCCAAGCAATGACCATCCCCCAAAACAGAGAATCTAACCACCTCCCTTTAACATTCAACGGCATTACCATCGCCCAATCCCTCACCATTAACATCCTGGGGGTCACCATTGACCAGAAACTTAACTGGACCAGCCAGATGAATATTGTGGCTACAAGAGCAGGTCGGAGATCTTGGGTATTCGGCAGCCAGTGACTCACCGGCTGCCTGCCCAAAGCCATTCCACCATCATCAATGCACAAGTCAGGCGTGTGATGGAATACTCTCCACTGAGTGGAGCCCCAACAACAATCAAGATACTCGACACCATCCAGGAGAAAGCAGCAGCTTGATTGGCACCCCATCCACCGCCTGAAACATTCACTCCCTCCACCACCAGCGCACCGTGGCTGCAGTGTGTACCATCTACAAGATGCACTGCAGAAACTCGCCAAGGCTTCTTCGACAGCACAACCCAATGCCGCGACCTCTACCAGCTAGAAGGACAAGGGCAACAGCTGTATAACAAAACCAACACCCCCAAGCTCCAATCGAAGTCGAACTCCTGACTTGGAAATATATCGCCGCTCCTTCACCATCGCTGGGTCAAAATGCTGGAACGCCTTCCCAAACAGCACTGTGGGAGCACCTTCAACAAATGGACTGTTCAAGAAGATTGCTCACCACCACCTTCTCAAGAGCAATTAGGGATGGGCAATAAATGCTGGCCTTGCAAACGAAGCCCACATCCTGTGAATGAGATGAGGTAGATAGTTAAACATGTAGGCATGTAGGCAGATTGATAGATAGGCAGACAGACAGTCAGACAAAACAGACAGACAGACAGAAACAGTCTCGACATAATTTATCATCCATAAATAAACGGTTTGAATAAGTCTCAAAGTATACAAAGTGTATATAAAGAGAGAAAGACAGGTAGTCATTTAATTCTAGGTTCTTGTGAGCTGGATTGGGAGATTCAAAACCATTCACCCATCTGCAGGCTTGCTTCCCTCACCAACAACAATTACTTTTACGTTAAACTCTGGTTCGCTAATCAATGGCAACAAAGCGTTGCAGGCTTAAAGGCACAGGCCTGGTTGAACATAGTTTCACCCTAGTACAGGTAAAATACATTGCACATTAAATGGTGTAATTCATCTGTTGTTCAAAAGAAAGATATTCACCTGGAATTTTTGATTGGTTATGATGGAGAACTGTCATCGTTCGCCATCATTAACCCTCTGAATCTGACTGCGAATTCTGGATTTAACACATGCGCAACTAAATGCAGAAATCCTGAAGTTGCAGTCAATCATTCACTGTCCGACACTGGCTGCACTGTGGACCACACACCCCCCATATCCGGAAATCAGGGCAACTGCCGAAAATTTGTATCTTCTGCGCTAATATCCCTTTTAACTACTCCACTAACTCTTAAGCATGGTTGGAAAATGTGCAATTGGGGTTTTAACAGCACAGTGATTGCTAAACAACCGCTCTAGCCCTGATAACTAAATTTTTTCATTTGTAGACAGTCAAATTTCTCCATTAGGTTAAAAATTGTTTTTTATCAAACTGTAGATGATTTTTTAAGTTTGTTCATAATATTTCAATCTCTATATTATCTCAATGTAAAAGTCGCACTCTTTATTTCGCTCTCTGTCACATATTTTAAAGGTGTGGATAAAAGTTGCTTTTCATTTTCTGGTATGTGGTCTGTGAGGATTCTTCAATGCGATTGCCTGTTTAGACAGCTTGTTGAAGTCACAGCAGCTCCGCAATGGGGATGCCCATTACACAGAGCTACAATGAATTACATAACATAAGAACATAGCACGTAGCAGCAGGAGTAGGCCATTTGGCCCTTCGAGCCTGTTCCACCATTCCATAAGGTCATGGCTGATCTTCTGCGTCATCTCCACTTTCCTGAACTATCCCCATATCCCTTGATTCTGTTAATATTCACAAATTTATCGATCTCTGTCTTCAAAACATTCAACGACTGAGCTTCCACAGCCCTCTGAGGTAAAGAATTCCAAAGATTCACCGCCCTCTGAGCAAAGAAATTTCTCCTGATCTCAGTCCTAAATGGCCGACCCCTTATTCTGAGACTGTGACCCCTGGTTCTAGACTCCCCAGCCAGGAGAAACTTCCTCTCTGTATCTACCCTGTCAAGCCCTGTAAGAATGTTGTATGTTTCAATGAAATCACCTCTCATTCTTCTAAACTCTAGAGAATATAGGCCTAGACTACTCAATCTCTTCTCATAGGGCAATGCCCCCAACCCAGGAATCAGTTTAGTGAACCTTCGTTGCACTCCGTCCATGGCCATTATGTCCTTCCTTAGGTAAGAAGACCAAATCTGCACACAATTGCACGTCGGGAAAGGTAAAGACCTCACCACAGACTTTTCCAGATCCCTGTAGGAAGTTTCTTCGGGGCCAGCTGCAATCGCCTTTGAATCGCCTCTGACCGCAAATTGCGGGCCATTGCATATTTCAAACAAAGCAGAAAGACGAAGGTGCAGCGCCATGTCAACTCAGAATTCACTCATTGTACATGAGGAAAATGCCCTGCAAACATCCTGAACTTTGCGCTAAGTATTTATCGAGCATTGGTTACAATAAAGCAGGCACCCAAAATAGAACAGCAATAGATCATATATTAAGAAGGGCGTATAATTTTGTCGGACCAGGTGCCCAATGCTAAAAGAACCATATTCATATATTGTGGTTTGCATTTGTCCAATGCCAAGTGGCCCTGCTCACTGTCCCCGTTTGTTCCACTACAGCTGTGAGAAAGAAAGTCAGGCTGGAAATCAATAATTCGGTACAATCAGCCAATCGGTGGCAACAAAAGAACGTTACATCTTAAATATGTAAATAACATCGAATGTACAGCACAGAAACAGGCCATTCGGCCCAACTGGTAAATGCCGCTCTTTAGGCTCCACATGAGCCTCTTCCCACCCTTCTTCATCTCACCCCCTCAACATATCCTTCTATCCCTTTCTCCCTCATATGGCTATCTAGCTTCTTCTTAAATGTAACTATGCTATTCACCTCAACTACTCCTTTTGGTAGCGACTCCCACATTCTCACAACTGTCTGGTAAGGAAGTTATTGGATGAACTGCGTATTGATGAAAATCGGGTGACTATTATGCATCCTTGATGAGACAGCGAGATTATTATGGCTGCAATGGAATTTATGTGATTCGCTGCCCAGAAATTTCTCAGGATCCACAGAACAATTAGAGATATTTTCATCAGCCATACACGGGAAGTGACTTGCAGATTGTGGTAAACCACTGTTTGCATTCCACTGTGTACATGCCTGGACATGCCTCGGCTGACTCCTCCCACAAGTCCTAGTATAAAGGTGACTGCTCCCCAGCCCCTTTGTATTCTGGACCGGTCGACCACTCGAGGCAGACCTTCATTCTTTTGTTAATAAAAGCCTTTAGTTACTCTCTTAGCTCTCAGTCTTTTATGAGTAATTGATAGCGCATCACACATGAGTTGCTTTATGAAAGCTCCACTGTGATTCTCCATTCCGCTTTTAACATCATTAGGCATTAAAATATCTGCAGCAAAATGTTGCACAATCCATATTTGAATTTGCATCGGTTTATTTCCAAATAGGCCAAATAACCGTTTATTCACAAAATATGTCCACAGCATTGCAACAACGCCAAGTGAAACGTCGCTGCCTGGTTTTATTCAAGGTGCTGATTGATCCACTGTGCATTTACAGCACTTTCTTATTGCGTGCAAGAACAGATTTTGGTGGGCAATACTGTGGGTTCACAGAGATCTCATTTCATTCCTGCTAATGTAATATTGCAGGATAAGAATGTTCACGATTCGGTTAATTTAATCAGCGCTTCGATATCAAACAAACCAATCAATTGCAAACAGCTTATTATCTAGATTGGATGCGGCACGGTGACTGTGAGACTGGTTGTAGAGTTTACTGTATTTTAGTTTTACTCGGAAGCTGCTGATATTCCTGGTGACTTGTGACATGAATTCCATTAAAATAGCTTGTGAAGCTTTCACTTACCGAGTACATGCAGAGTGATGGTTGCTGTTGCTTGAGTCCCGATGTTTGGAATCATGGTAACAGTCTAATCTCCACTGTCCGAAGCTGTCACTGACTTCAGCAGGAGCGATCCGCTCAGGAGGAATAACTCAGCCCGTGTTCTATAGCCTCTAGATATAGACTCAGTTGCACCAATCCACTGACCTAAAGTTGCCTCCGACGGTCACATTTATCCGACTGTTTTCTGTATATATAGTCAAATCCTGAGGCTCAACTGAGGAAACAAATTCACATTAAGGAGCAAGTAAAGAGAAACATTCAAACTCGACACAATATATACATTTCTAAAGTGATAACGTAATCTCTTGTATCGTATGCCGATTTTCTATGACAATCGCTTGCTATCATATTTTGCTAATCAGTAAAAGAAATATTAGGAGAAACTGATCCTCCCCCGCAGATATAAATAAGCAAACAGCTACCGCGGTAAGTGGCAGTGTCAACATCCTGAGAGAGCAGCGCCAGTCCCTGTTACACTCGGTGACTGACCCGCTCTTCCTGGTCTACAGAACAGATCAGTTGAGGCATTCCCAAATGGAGCTCTTATTGTCACGGGGGACTTCAATCACATAAACCTAAAATCTGTACTACCGAAATTCCACCAGAATGTTTCCTGCCCCACAAGAGGGGAGAACACACTGGATCAAGTCTACACGAGCATTGTAGATGCTTATAAGGCCATTCCCTGCTCCCACCTTGGGAAGTCTGACCACCTCTCCCTGTTTCTAGCCCCGGCATACAAACCACTCATCAAAAGAGTGAGAACATCAGTGAGATCAGTGAAAGTATGGCCAGAGGGGGCAGTCTCGGAGCTTCAGGATTGGTTCGAACGCACTAATTGGGGCATGTTTGCCCATAATGACATCGAGGAATACGCATCCACAGTGCTATTCTACATTAACAGTTGCGTCGAGGTCGTCACAACCCATAAAAATATCAGGACATACCCCAACCAGAAACCTCGGATGAACGGAGAGGTCCGCTTGCTATTGAAAGCACGCGATGCAGCATTTAAATCTGGCGACACGGCGGCTTACAGTGCAGCTAGGACCAACCTAAAAAAGGGTATCAGGACTGCCAAAAGGAAACAGACACTGCGGATAGAGGATCATTTCCACAACAACTCGGACCCCCGGCGCATGTGGCAAGGCATCCAGTCCATCACTGACTACAAGAGCAAAAACACCAGCCCACTGGTTAGCGATGCCTCCCTTCCGGAGGAGCTTAACAACTTCTAAGCTCACTTCAACAGGGACAACAGGGAGCTGGCTACCAAAGACTTGCCACCCCCGGAAGACCAGGTGCTCACTCTGTTGACCTCCGATGTAAGGGGTGTTCTACGCGGAGTGAACACACGAAAGGCTGCTGGACCTGATAGCATCCCTGGACGGGTACTCAAGGAATGTGCTGATCAGCTGGCTGATGTCTTCACCACCATCTTCAATCTGTCATTGGCCCAGGCAGTAGTCCCTACATGCTTCAAGACCGCTACCATTATTCCTGTGCCAAAGCAAACGGCTGTGACGTGCCTGAATGACTATCGACCTGTCGCACTCACCCATCATAATGAAGTGTTTCGAGAGACTGGTCCTGGCTCACATCAAAGCCAGTGTTCCCACCTCTCTTGACCAACACCAGTTTGCCTATCGTGCAAACAGATCAACGGAGGATGCAATCACAACTGCTCTACACTCTGCACTGAATCACTTAGATGGTAAAGAGACCTACATCAGAATGCTGTTCATAGACTACAGCTCAGCATTCAACACTATCATCCCCAACAAGCTGGCCACCAAACTCCACACTCTTGGCCTGAACACTTCCCTCTGCAACTGGACGCTGGACTTCCTAACAAACAGGCCCCAGTCTGTCAAATTAGGTAACCACACCTCACCCCCCCCCGACCCTGAACACGGGGGCCCCACAAGGATGTGTGCTGAGCCCCCTCCTCTACTCTCTCTTCAAACATGACCGTGTGGCTGTTCATGGTTCCAACACCATCATCAAGTTTGCGGATGATACCACGGTAGTAGGCCAGATCACCAACAACGATGAGTCAGCCGACAGGGAGGAGGTCCAGCATCTTGTGAAGTGGTGCGCCGATAACAACCTGGCCCATAACATCAAGAAAACCAAAGAAATCATTGTGGACTTCAGGAAGTCTAAAGGCGGAAGTCACACCCCCATCCACATCCATGGGGCTGTGGTGGAAAGGGTGGACAGCTTTAAGTTCCTCAGAGTCCACATCACGGAAGACCTCTCCTGGTCCCTCAATACCTCCTCTCTGGTGAAGAAGGCCCAGCAGCGCCTATATTTCCTAAGGAGGCTGAAGGGATGTAACCTGTCACCCCTGATCCTCTCTAACTTTTACTGCTGCACAATAGAGAGCATCCTGACGAACTGCATCACAGTATGGTATGGCAGCTGTAGCTTCTATGACCAGAAAGCCCTGCAGCGGGTAGTCAATACTGCCCAACGCATTACCGGCACCCGGCTACTGACCATAGAGCACATATACCAGAAACTCTGTTTACAGAGGTAACGGAACATCTTCAAATACCCTACCCACCCCAGCCACAGTCTGTTCACCCTCCTGCCATCTGGGAGACGCTACAGATGCATTCTCACCCGAACGAGCAGATTTAGGAACAGCTTCTTTCCCATGGCTGTCATCCTACTGAACTCCACAAATAAACTCTAAAGCCTGCACATCTGCCAATGCACTTTATTGTGGTTATGTTTATGTTAATGTATCACAAGCCAAATGAATGTTGAATGTTTAAATGTCTTAATCTAAATGTACACTCTCGGGAGCCACAAGCCTACATTTCGTTGTACTGCACTTGTGCACTAACAATGAAAATAAAGTTGATTATGATTATGATTATAATTACTGAAGCGGCAATGCTGATTGGATAGAGTGCTGTTCACATGACTGGAAACTCTTTCCACTGACTCCAATCTAATTGTTACATATTAATAGTAATTGTTGGCAAGATACAGGAAATGGGTGGTAGAGTCTGGTTAACTTCAAGAGCGCAGGTCTTTTCTCAGAAATTTAACATTATTTGCTCTTTTATGATCTGGAATGCACTGCCGGAATGGATGGTGGAAGCAGATTCAATCGTAACCTTCAAATGGGAATTGGATCAATACTTCAACAGGGAAAGAAAGTCCAGGGCTATGTTGAAAGATCAGGGGAGTGGGACTAATTGGATAGCTCTTTCAAGCAGCCCGGGCGAATGGTCTCCCTCTGTGCTGTATGATTCTTTGATTGTTTTTCAGACACTGACAGGCCTGCTGTGCATTTATAAACATTTGCTGCTGATATTTCAGATATGCAGTTTTCCTGTCCCTTCAAAGTGACTAGCACAGCGCAATATTATCAAGTTCTTCCCAACAGTGAATATTTAGCTGAGAGAATAAAAAAATCCCCAAAGTTTAGCAGAGTCGGTAACTCCTGGTAGTTTGCAGAATCTGAATTCAGAGGTTATCGGGAAAATATAATAGAATCTTTGATCTAACTTTTCATCATTTGACGTGTAAATCGACTTGACTATTCCAATGCACTCCTGGCTGGCCTCCCACATTCCACCCTACATAAACTGGAAGTAATCCAAAACTCGGCTGCCTGTGTCCTAACTCGCACCAAGTTCCGTTCACCCATCACCCCCCTATGCTCCCTGACTGACATTGGCTCCCGGTTAAGCAGTGCCTCGATTTCAAAAACTTGATCCTTTTTTTCAAATCACTCCATGGCCTCGCCCCTTCCTATCTCTGTAATCTCCTTCAGCCCCACAACCCTCTGAGATATCTGCGATCCTCTAATTCTGCCCTCTTGAACATCCCTGATTATAATCACTCAACCCTTGGTGGCCGTGCCTTCTGTTGCCTGGGCCCTAAGCTCTGGAGTTCCCTGCCTAAACCTATAGGCCCCGCTACCTCTCTTTCCTCCTTTAAGCCGCTCCTAAAAACCGAACTCTTTGACCAAGCTTTTGGTCACCTGCCCTAATTTCTCCTTATGTGGATCGGTGTCAAACGTTTTGTCTTAAATTACTCCTGTGAAGCGCCTTGGGAAGTTTTATTATGTTAAAGGTGCTATATAAATACAAGTTGTTGTTGTTGTAAGTAGCCACTCTCCCACGGCATCGCTGAAAAAGATTGCAGTGTTCAGGTGAAGCAAGGTTAGACGGTGGGGTAGAATTGGACAAGGGCAAAAGCACAATTCAGTTTCTGTTTTAATGATATACATTTTGTCCTTCATTTTATTTAATAATTTGATATCAGCAACTTGTTGGAAAAAAAGTTACTTTCCCATGAGCTCCCTGTTTACAAAACCTTATATCCTATTGGCACTCGTCCTGTCACACTTTTGTGACAATGCTTTTAACATTTCAAATTCCTACACTCACATTCATAATGGAAATTGCCTATGTCAATTTGGCACCGTATTACTGAACTATCTGAGCAGTCAGTGGTTTTTGCCCACAAATCGCTCAAGATGACGTGTGGAAAAAAATTGCCTGAAAATTAAAAGCAGCATTTTTCTCAGTCACTTCAATTTTGAATGTCTAAGATACAGGATTAAAAATTGGCCCAGAAATTCGGGTCGGAGGCTTCCCGCGAGTGCAAGCCACCAACCTGCACTTACCTTGCGTGCCGGCCGTTGAGCTGTGGGCCCGCATTGAATTGCGATCCTCGGCCTCCTCCAACTGCTGGCGCGCAGTGCTTGCGTATCCCAGGGGCGCAGTTTGTTCGAAGCATCCTCCGGGATCACGTGGGCCATGGAGAGCCAGTAGTAGCAGGGAATGCTTCATTCATAAGTTTGACAGGAAGACCTGTCAAACCAATAAATACTATAAGCCCCAAAACATCACTAAAACCTCAAATATTTTTTTTAATCACATTTTTAAAATAAATTATAAATTACATGAAATAACTACTTTAAACAATAATTTAAATTTTTGAAAAAAATAATTACATTTTCTAACGGGGGTAAAAGTAAACTTACCTTTCTTTAACTATTTATCAATAATAAACCTGTGGAACAAATGTTTTAATTTTAATTCATTCATCACTGACCTTAAAAGCAGGCCTTTTGACTGCTTTTTACATGTCTAACTTTTGGAGACATACCTTCCCGGAGAAACCTGGAAAAAAACCGTAAGTTCGATGCACACGCGCAGCCTCCCCGACGCACGCATTCCACCTCTGAACCCCTTCTTTCAGGGGAACAGAAGTGCCAGTTTCCCACACATGTGCATTGCATGCACGAAACCAACACTTTCGTTGGGCCTATGCATAAGTACCCCGTGCGTACTCATGCGTTGGGACCCGAATTTCTGGGCCATATAAAAAAAATCACACCTTTTGAGATAACATGAATGAATTTATCGACTGAGTTTTTTTGCACCTTCATTCAAGATCTTACTCAAGATTCCTTAACATCTCCTAAAAGCGTAGCCTTGGGCTTATATTTTTGCCAAACTCCCAGGATGCATCAACATTGTTCAGTCAGCTGTACGAAAGGAATATTTTTCTTCATCTTCGGGCTGTTACTGCTCAACTAATTTGAAGAAAAATTGGAGGACAAATTTATAAATTCTTATTAAGATAATTTTTATATTGAGGGAGTTAAACATAGAGAGGCTCTCTGTGTGCCTGCCCGAGTGTGAGTGGCAAAACATGATTACTAATGCCGTAACTGTGGTATCTTTTGAATTGTATTCTATCAAAATCAAAAAATATTATGCAGAGAATTAGTGTTGTGTGTGTGTTAGAGAGAAAGTGAGAATATTCCCTCAAGTTAATATTAAAGTTTCAAAAAGTATTTCATTTTGAAGCTATCAAGTTACCTCATCTATGTTTCGTTGATGGAAGCGATGGATGCAAACTGCTTAAACCTGTGATACAGAGAGCAGAGACAAATCGAGAGAAAGGCAGATAGAGGGCATCTCCTAATTCAATTTGATAAAGAAGGGAGAGAGAAAACGGGGTACTATAGACCGGTAAGACTGACATCGGTAGTGGGGAAAATGCTCGAGTCCATTATAGAAGATGTAATAGCAGAGCACTTGCAAAACAGTGACAGGATCGGAAAAAGTCAACATGGATTTTCAAAAGGTAAATCATGCTTGACTAATCTACTGGAATCTTTTGAGGATGTAACTGGTAAAATAGATAAGGGAGAACCAGTGGATGTGGTGTATTTGGACTTTCAGAAGGCTTTCGATAAGGTACCGCATAAGAGATTAGCGTGTAAATTTAAGGCACATGGGATTCGCGGCAAGGTATTCACTTAGATAGAGAACTGATTGGCAGGCAGAAAGCAAAGAGTTGGAATAAACGGGACTTTTTCTCAGAGGCAGCCAGTGACTAGTAGGGTACCGCAGGGATCGTTCCTTGGACCCCAGCTTTTCACAATATATATTAATGATCTAAACGAGAGAACTAGATGTAATATCTCCAGGTTTGCAGATGACACAAAGCTGGATGGGCGTGTGTGGTGTGAGGACGATGCCAAGAAAGTCCAGTATGATTTGGACAGGTTGGGTGAGTGGGCAGCAGCATGGTAGATGCAATATAACGCGTATAAATGCGAGGTTATCCATTTTGGTGTCAAAAATAGGAAGGCAGATTATAATCTGAATGGCAATAGATTGGGAGAAGGGGAAGTGCAACGAGACCTGGGTGGCCTTGTGCACCAGTTGCTGAAGGTAAGCATGCAGGTGCAGCAGGCGGTTAAGAAGGCAAATGGTATATTGGCCTTCGTAGTGAGAGGGTTCGAGTACAGGAACAAGGATGTCTTGCTGCAGTTGTACAGGGCCTTGGTGAGACCACATCTTAAGTATTGTGTGTAGTTTTGGTCGCCTTATCTGAGAAAGGATGTTCTTGCGATGGAGGTAGTGCAGCGAAGATTCACCAGGCTGATACCTGGGATGGCATGAATGACTTTTGAGGAGAGATTGGGTCGAATGGGCTTATACTCGCTGGAGTTTAGTGGAATGAGAGGGGATCTCATTGAAACTTATAAAATTCTAACAGGACTAGACATACTAGATGCAGGAAGGATGTTCCCGATGGCGGGGGAGTCCAGAACCAGGGGTCACTGTCCAAGGATAAGGAGTAAGCCATTTAGGACAGAGATGAGGAGGAATTTCTTCACCCAGAGAGTGGTGAACCTGTGGAATTCTCTACCACAGAAGGCAGTTGAGGCCAATTCATTAAATATATTCAAGAAGGAGTTAGATATATTTCTTAATGCTAAAGGGACCAATGGATATGGGGAGAAGGCAGGGGCACGGTACTGAATTTGGATGATCAGCCATGATCTCATTGAATGGTGGAGCAGGCTCGAGGGGCCGAATGGCCTACTCCTGCTCGTATCCTCTATGTTTCTATTGTATGAGCATTTAGCAGTAATAAGCCTGGATAGTGATGGGCAGTATCATCAGGGATTCATAACGCCAGTGTGCACCAACAGCAAAAACAACTTGGGCTAGAAATTCAGTAGGCTTTGCGCCCAGTTTTCGCCCAAAGAGGGCTTTTGCGCCACTTGCTGAGCTTTCGTCGATATTCAGCGCTGCGGTAATGGCGGCGTTAGCCAGTAGCGCCGCACCGCCACCGATGACGTCATCGGTGTGCACAGTGCCCCGCTACCGCCCCGCTACCGGCCCGACCACCATATTGAGTTGCGGCCGCCTCTTCCGCAGCGGCCGCAAACAGCGATCAGAAAACGGGGCCGTACTGTAGCGTTAGTGTGGCGAGTTAAGGCGGATGTGCGGCCGGCCGCTTTTTCGGCGGCCGCCTGCCCGCACCTCCTTCCCCGGCCTCCTCCACCGCCCCCCGCGGCATTGCCGGCTGTTTTCCGGGAGCCCGACACTTCTCCGTGGTGCCGGGCTCATTTGCCAGCACTAGCGAGCGGCGATCTCGCTGTTGCAGGCACCTCCCCATTAAGAGAGGGAGGAAGGCCTGCAGTACCGCAGCCTGCCGCTCCGCAGCGGGTGGCGCTGCGGCACCTAGCGCACCGATATTCAGTTTCAGCGCCCCAAGCGGGGGTGCCGAAACCCTTGAATAGCAGCCGGCTTCGACGTGGGGCACTGAAACTGAATTTCCGGCGGGCGCAATTGGCTCCGCGCGCAGCGGTAACTTCTGGGCGCAAGCGAGCTGGCGGGCCCAAACTGAATTTCTAGGCCTTTGAGTTCTATTTCAATATCTTTATCACTTGTGCTTGAGTTTCAATTTTTCGTGCATGAATACAGCACATCCATTCTCAAGTCAGTGGGTGTCTGAGGCAGCTCACAACTAATTAACAGTCTCTCATCAGCACAATATGCAAAACATTGAATTATCAGAAATACATTTGATTATATGTAAATAATAAGCTACCAAACAACAGTCAACATGGATTCAGAAAGCATAAAGTACTGCCTGGCCAAAATCCACAATCTTATTGAGGAAGTTGCAGGTGATGTAAACTGGGAAAAGGCAAAGGCCTAGAAATTCAATGGGCTTTGTGCCCAGTTACCGCCCAAAGAGGGCTTCTGCGCCAGTCTGCAAACTTCGGGCGAACTTCATTGACGCGCTAATTGCGGTGGTAGCCGTTAGCGCTGCGCCACCACCGATGACGTCATCGGTGTGCGCAGTGCCCCGGTACCGCCCCGACACCGGCCCGACCCCCATCTTCAGTAGCGGCCGCCTCTTCAGTGGCGGCCGCTAATAACATTCGGAGACCGGGTCCGTACAGCAGCCTTAGTGGGGCGCTTTAAGGTGGAGGTGCGGCCGGCCGCTTTTTCGGCAGCCGCCTGCCCGCACCTCCTTCCCCGGCCTCCTCCACCCCACACGACCCCCCCCCCCCCCGCGGCATTGCCGGCTGGTTTCCGGGAGCCCGGCACTTCTCCGTTGTGCCGGGCTCTTTTGCCAGCACTCGCGATCGGGGCTCCGGCTGCTGCAGGCACCTCCCCCTTAAGAGAGGGAGGAAGGCCTGCAGTACCGCAGCCTGCCGCTCCGCTGCGGGTGGCGCTGCGGCCACTAGCGCGCCGATATACAGTTTCAGCGCCCCAAGCGGGGGCGGCCACACCCTTGAACAGCGGCCGTCATCGACTTTGGGCGCTGAAACTGAATTTCGGCTGGGCGCGAGTGGCTCCGCACCCAGTGGTAAATTCTGGCCGCCAGCGAGCTGGCGGTGCTATAGCTAATTTCTAGTCCAAAGTATGTGGTGTACCTCGGCTTGCAAATGATTTCAGACAAATTTCCACACAAAAGACAATGGGCTAAGCTCAAGGATATAAAAATCCAGTTTAAACCTTTGGAAAGACTAATAAACTGGCTGAAACATTGAACAATGGTAAACGGAATTTAATGGAGATGTAAAAATAAGGTACTGAACACAGAAAATAAAATGGGTGATGGATGTACTGCATGAATGTAGTTGAAAATAGCGAAGAAGTTAAAACAGATCTAGAATTCCGAGTAGACTAGATGCTCCAAACATTGACGATCAACAATCACAATGCTAGTAGAATGCTGAGCCATATTGTCAAAACAATGGAGTACAAGTCAGAGAAAGACGTGGCCAATGGTATATCGCACCGATGAGCCCACGCTTTGAGTATGGTGTGTAGTTCTGAACACTTGAGACACTGGGGACATATTCAACAGCGAGACAGAGCAGAGGTAAGCAATTGAGTCATAGAGTCAGAGGCCTAGAAATTCAGTTTGGGCCCGCCAGCTCGCTTGCGCCCAGAAGTTACCGCTGCGCGCGGAGCCACTTGCGCCCGCCGGAAATACAGTTTCAGCGCCCCACGTCGAAGCCGGCCGCTATTCAAGGGTTTCGGCGCCCCCGCTTGGGGCGCTGAAACTGAATATCGGCGCATTAGGTGCCGCAGCGCCATCCGCTGCGGAGCGGCAGTCTGCGGTACTGCAGGCCTTCCTCCCTCTCTTAAGGGGGAGGTGCCTGCAACAGCGAGATCGTCGCTCGCTAGTGCCGGCAAATGAGCCCGGCACCACAGAGAAGTGTCGGGCTCCCGGAAAACAGACGGCAATGCCGCGGGGGGAGGTGAAGGAGGCCGGGGAATGAGGTGCGGGCAGGCGGCCGCCGAAAAAGCGGCCGGCCGCACATCCGCCTTAACTCGCCCCACTAACGCTACAGTACGGCCCCGTTTTCTGATCGCTGTTTGCGGCCGCTGCGGAAGAGGCGGCCGCAAATCAATATGGCGGACTGGCCAGTAGCGGGGCGGTAGCGGGGCACTGTGCACACCGATGACATCATTGGTGGCGGCGCAGCGCTACTTGCTAACGCCGCCATTACCGCAGCGCTGAATATTGGCGAAAGCTCAGCAAGTGGCGCAAAAGCCCTCTTTGGGCAAAAACTGGGCACAAAGCCTACTGAATTTCTAGCCCAGAGAGTTATACAGCACAGAAAGAGGCCGTTTGGCACATCACGTCTGTGCCAGCCATCAAGCCCTGTCTAATCTAATCCAATTTTCCAGCATTTGGTCCATAGCCTTGTATGCTATGGCATTTCAAGTGCTCATCCAAATGCTTCTTGAATGTTATGAGGGTTCCTGCCCCTACGACCCTTTCAGGCAGTGAGTTCCAGATTCCAACCACCCTCTGGGTGAAAAAGTTTTTCCTCAAATCCCCTCTAAACCTACTGCCTCTTACCTTGAATCTATGCCCCCTTGTTATTGACCCCTCTACTAATGGGGCTGAGTCTCGGTAGAAAAAATGAAGAAACTTGTGCATTTCAGCCTTAAGAGGATTGATCTGAATGGGTATAGCAAATAATAAATTGTACAGAAAAGGGATAGCCAAAAATGACTTCAAATTAAATTGATAGTCGAACGACAGGACACAGATTCAAAGGGTAAAAGGCAAATTAAGATACAACACCAGCAATTTATGCTTCAACAACAAAAACATATATTTCTATTGTGCCTTTAACGTAGTAAAACGTCCCAAGGAGCTGCACATGATTATTTTAAGACAAAAAATGACACCGATCCACATAAGGATGAATTACGGCAGGTGAGCAAAAGCTTGGTCAAAGAGGTAGGTTTTAAGGAGCATCTTAAAGGAGGAAAGAGAGGTAGCGAGGTGGACAGGTTTAGGCAGGGAATTCCAGAGATTAGGGCCTAGGCAACAAAACGCACGGCCTCCAAAGGTTGAGTGATTATAATCAGGGATGCTCAAGAGGGCAGAATATTCCATGAATTGATCACTGGGAGAGAGAGAGAGTGTGTGTATAGATGATTAGGTAGGTAGATAGATAGATAGAGATTCTCGGCATAATTTATCTATGTGTAAATAAACATTTTTAATCAGACTCAAAGTATACAATGGATATATAAAGAGAGAAAGAGAGGTCGTCATTTAACATTGGTTTCGTGTGACTGGAAGCAGTTTTTGACCAGCAATTTATGGTTATAAGAGATCATTTTCAATGTGGCGCCCTCTGCCCTCTGCCCTCTGTGGGGATCGGTGGCGATTGTGAATAGGACAACCAACAGCGTGTCTCTTCAATCAATCAGACTGAAGTATCACTGATACACGCAGAGTCTAAACCAGGAAGTATGAATTTGAATATTTAATTCATAGTAAAATCATGCACAGAAAGGGAAATAAAACATTAGTTCAGCCCAGCAGGATTATTACGCCCATTCTGGACACCATGCTTTAGGAAGGATGTAAAGGCTTTGAAGAGGGTACAGAAGAGATTTACATAATGGTTCTAGGGATGTGGGACTACAGTTACGTGGAAAGACTGGAGAAGCTGGGGTTGTTTTCCTTAGAGCAGAGAAGGCTAAGAGGAGATTTGATGGAGGAGTTTGAAATCATGAACGGTTTAGATAGAGGAAATAAAGATAAACAGTTCCCAATGGCTGAAGGTTCGATTAACAGAGGGTGCAGATTGAAGTTGACTGGCAAAAGAAGCAGAGGCAACATGAGGAAAAACTATTTATTTCTAAAAGAAAGACTTGCATTTATACAGCACCATTCATGACCACAGGATGTCCCAAAACAATTTAAAGCCAATGAAGTACTTTCAAAGTACTATTGTAATGTAGCAATTACACAATGATTGGTTAGGATCTGGAATGGACTGCCTGAAATGGTGGTGGAGGGAGATTCAATAGTGGCTTTCAAAAGGGAATTGGTAAATACCTGAAGGAAAAAAATGGCTGGGCTACAGGGTAAGTGCGGGGGAGTGGGACTAGCTGAAGTGCTCTTGCAGAGAGCTGGCACAGGTTCGATGGTCCGAATGGCCTCCTTCTGTGCTGTAACCATTGGTTCTATATCCAAGTCCAGGTCAAGAAATATATAACAAAAAGAGCAGTGGTCCCAACACTGAGCCAAGGCACCCTTGCACACTGGTCTCCACTATGAAAGGGAATTAAATATTTCAAACAAAGATGAATGACGACTCAAGATATTCACACACTGTATAATAGGCTCACGAATGTCCTGGAAATAAACTGAACTTCATGCTGAGTATTTATTCGTTACAATATAGCAAATGCCCAAAATAGACTAGCAATAGATGATATTTCAAGAACGGAGGTCAGGAGCCCAAATGATAAAAGCACAATGGGCCGAATTTTGAGACCTCGGTGGGTGCATATGACGTGTGTACATGCCCGTAGGGGCAGCCAAGGTCCGGGTTCAGGTATGCGTAGTGCATGCACTAAAACCCGGAATTTACGGTCTGTGAAGAATCTTCTTGACAGATCCTCCACAGCCCCGGGAGATGGGCCTCTGTGGGTGGAGAGTTGCGCTATTTGCCCACCTTTCACCCGCTGAATGGCTGTGAAATTCTTACAATTGGTAAAAGCAGCCATTACGCCTTCTTTTACCAGCATAAGAGTTTTAAAAAAAAGATAAATTATATGTTATCACTCATTTATACAATAAAAACCCTGTCCAATAAGTTAAGTTTAATTTTAGCCCTGGTAAAACATTTTTTCCTGAACGACATTTTTGTTTAAAATATTTAATTCAATGGCACTTTAATTAATTTTAAAGATGTATTTTTATTTATTTCATGTATTCATGCATTTTTCAGTGATTCCAAACAGTCCATTTGTCCCAATTGGTCTATGCTGGTGTTTATGCTCCACAGGAGTCATCTCCCATCCTACTTCATCTAATCCTAGCTACATATCCTATCAACATATGCTTCTGTCCCGTTCTCCCTCATGTGTTAATCTTAAATCTGTTTGTCTTCCTCTTAAATGTAATTATGCTAGTTAAAATCATAGAAACATAGAACAATAGGAGCAGTAGATCATTGGGCCCTTCGAGCCTGCTCCGACATTCAATATGATCATGGCTGATGCTCTTTCTCAATAGCATATTCCTGCTCACTCCCTATACCCCTTGACGTCTTTTGTGTCTAGAAATCTATCTACCTCCTTCTGAAATATATTCAATGATTTGCCCTCCACAGCCTTCTGTGGTAGAGAACTCCACAGGTACAACACTCTCTGAGTGAAGACATTTCTCCTCATCTCAGTGTGAAAAGTCCCACCCCATATCCTGAGAATCTGGCCCGTCGTTCTCGATTCCCAGCCAGGGGAAACATCCTCCCTGCATCTAATCTGTCTAGCCCTGTCAGAATTTTATACGTTTCAAAGAGATCCCCTCTCATTCTTCTAAAATCTACTGAATACAGGCCTGGTTGACCCAATCTCTCCTCATACGACAGTCCTGCCATCCCAGGATTCAGTCTGGTGAATCTTCGCTGCACTTCCTCTATGGCAAGTATACCTTTCTTAGGTAAGGTGAACAAAACTGCACACAGTACTCCAGGTGTAGTCTCACCAAGGCCCTGTATAACTGTTGTAAGACATCCTTGCTCCTGCACTCAAATCCACTTGCAATGAAGGCCAACAAAACTGCCTTCGTATCTGCTTGCTGCACCTGCATGTTTGCTTCCAGTGACTGGTGTACAAGGAGAACCAGGTCCCTTTGTACAACAACATTTCCCAATCAATCACCATTTAAATAATACTGTACCTTTCTATTTTTTTCTACCGACATGGATAACTTCACATTTATCCACGTTGTACTGAATCTGTCATTTATTTGCCCACTCACTCAACTTGTCTAAATCGCCTTGAAGCCTCTTAGCATCCTCCTCAAAACTCGCAATCCCACCTAGTTTCGTGCCGTCAGCAAACTGGGAAATATTGCATTTGGGTCCCCCTTCCAAATCATTGATATATATTGTGAATAGCTGGGGACCAATCACTGATCCCTGCCCCATTAGTCACCACCTACCACCCCAAAAAAGACATATTTATTCCTGCTCTCTGTTTCCTGCCTGTTAACCAATTTTCAATTCATGCCAGTATATTACCACCATCCCATGTGCTTTAATTTTGCACACTAACGTCTTATGTGGGACTTTATCGCAGGCCTTCTGAAAATCCAAACACACCACATCCACTGGTTCTCCCTTATCTATTCTATCAGTTGCATCCTCAAAAAACTCGTCAAACACGATTTCCCTTTCATAAATCCATGTTGACTCTGCCTAATCCCATTGATATGTTCTAAGTGTCCTGTTATCACATCCTTCCTGCTACTGATTTTAGGCTAACCGGTCTGTAGTTCTCTGTTTTCTCTCTCCCTCCTTTTTAAAAATAGCGCAGTTACATTTGCCATCCTCCAAACTGCAGGAACTGTTCCATAATCTATAAAATTTTGGAAGATGACAACCAATGCATCTTGTATTTCCATGGCTATCACTTTTAGTTCTCTGGGATGCAGATTATCAGGCCCTGGGAATTTATCGGCTTTCAGTCCCATTAATTTCTCCAGCAATATTTTTTTACTAATACTAATTTCCTTTAATTCCTCCTTCTCACTAGACCCTTGGTTCCCTAGCATTTCTGCAAAGTTATTGGTGTCCTCTTCCGTGAAGACAGTGCAAAAGTATTTGTTCAATTGCTCGACCATTTCCTTATTCCCCATTATACATTCTCCCGTTTCTGACTGTAAGAGACCTACGTTTGTCTTCACTAATCTTTTTCTTTTTACAAACTTGTACAAACTTTTACAGTCCGCTTTTATGTTCCTTGCAAGTTTACTCTCATATACTATTTTTCCCCTCTTAATCAATCTCTTGGCACTTTTTTGTTTATTTCGAAACTGCTCCCAATCCCCAGGCTTGCTATTTTTACTAGCCACTTTATATGACTCCTCTTTGAATATAATGCTATCCTTAATTTATTTTGTTAGCCATGGTTGGGCCGCTTTTCCTTTTACGTAAGAACATAAGAACATAACATATAGGAGCAGGAGTAGGCCATACAGCACCTTGGACCTGCTCCACCTTTCATTAGGATCATGGCTGCTCCGAACCTAGACTCACGTCCACTTCCCTGCCCGCTCCTCATAACCCTTAATACCCCTATCAGCTAGGAAACTGTCTATCTCCGTTTTAAATTTATTTACTGTCGCAGCTTCCACAGCTCTCTGAGGTAGCAAATTCCATAGATTTACTACCCTCTGAGTGAAGAAGTTTCTCCTCATCTCAGTTCTGAAACGGCAGCCCCTTATTCTAAGATTATGCCCCCTAGTTCTAGTTTCACCCATCAGTGGAAACATCCTCCCCGCATCCACCTGATCGAGCCCCCTCACAATCTTATAAGTTTCGATAAGATCGCCTCTCATTCTTCTGAATTCCAATGAGTAGAGGTCCAACCTACACAACCTTTCCTCATAAGTGAACCCCCTCATCTCCGGAATCAACCAAGTGAACCTTCTCTGAACTGCCTCGAGAGCAAATATATCTTTTTTAAATATGGAAACCAAAACTGTACGCAGTATTCCAGGTGTGGCCTCACCAGTACCCTGTATAACTGAAGCAAGACTTCCCGGCTTTTATACTCCATCCCCCTTGCAATAAAAGCCAAGATTCCATTGGCCTTCCTGATCAACTGCTGTACCTGTATATTAACCTTCTGTGTTTCATGCACCAGGACCCCCAGATCCGTTTGTACTGTAGCACTTTGCAGTTTCTTTCCATTTAGATAATAACTTGCTCTTTGATTTTTTCTGCCAAAGTGCATAACCTCACACTTTCCAACATTATGTTCCATCTGCCAAATTTCTGCCCACTCACTTAGCCTGTCTATGTCCTTTTGGACGCTTTTTATGTCCGATTCACTCATTGCTTTCCCTCCCATCTTTGTATCATCGGCAAACTTGGATACGTTGAACATGGTCCCCTCCTCCAAATCGTTAATAAAGATTGTAAAGAGTTGGGTTCCCAGCACTGACCCCTGCGGAACACCACTAGTTACTGATTGCCAGCCCAAGAATGAACCATTTATCCCAACTCTCTGTTTTCTGTTAGATAGCCAATCTTCCACACATGCCAGTATATTAACCCCAATCCCGTGATTTTTTATCTTGTGCAGTAATCTTTTCTGTGGCACCTTGTCAAATGCCTTTTGGAAGTCCAAATACTCCACATCCACTGGTTCCCCTTTATCCACCCTGTTTGTTACGTCTTCAAAGAATTCGAGCAAATTTGTCAAACATGACTTCCCTTCATAAAACCATGCTGACTCTGTCCGATTAAATTATGCTTATCCAAATGTCCTGTTACTGCTTCCTTAATAATGGAGTCCAACATTTTACCAACCACAAATGTTATGCTAACTGGTCTATAGTTTCCAGCCTTTTGTCTACCTCCCTTTTTAAATAAGGGCATTACATTAGCAGTTTTTCAATCTGCTGGGACCTTTCCTGAATCCAAGGAATTTGGGAAATTTACTACCAATGCATCCGCAATCCCTACCGCTACTTCTCTCAAGACCCTAGGATGTAAGCCATAAGGTCCAGGGGATTAATGCACCTTCAGTCCCATTATCTTACCGAGTACCATCTCCTTAGTGATTTAAGTCGTGTTTAGCTCCTCCCCCCTATAGCCCCCTGATTGTCCAGTGTTGGGATATATTTAGTGTCCTGTACTTTAAAGACTGATACAAAATATTTGTTCATCGTATTTGCCATCTCCATGTTCCCCACTACTAATTTCCCGGCCTCGTCCTCTAAGGGACCAACATTCACTTTAGCCACCCTTTTTCTTTTTATATAACTGTAAAAACTCTTGCGATCTGTTGTTATATTTTTTGCTAGTTTACTTTCATAATCTATCTTCCCCTTTTTAATTAGTATTTTAGTTAATCTTTGCTGGCTTTTAAATGCTTCCCAATCTTCTATCCTCCCACTAGATTTGACTCCTTTATATGCCCTTGTTTTCAGTCGGATACTATCATTTATTACTTTACTTAGCCACGGATGGCTGTCTTTTCTTTTACTCCCCTTTTTCCTCAGTTGAATATATTTTTCTTGAAAGTTGTGAAATATCTCCTTGAATGTACACCACTGCTCCTGTACCATCTTACACCTTAATCTATTATCCCAGTCCACTTTAGTCAACTCTGCTCTCATGCCTTCATAGTCTCCTTTATTTAAGCTCAGTACGCTGGTTTGAGATGCAAATCTCTCACCCTCCAACTGAATTTGGAATTCAACCATGTTATGGTCACTCATACCAAGGGGATCCTTTACTAGGACATTTTTTATTAATCATGTCTCCTTACACAGGACCAGATCTAAGATTGCCTGCCCCCGGTTGGTTCAATAAAATACTGCTCAAGGAACCCGTCCCTAATGCACTCTATGCACTCTTCCTCAAGGCTGCCCTGCGCAATTTGATCTGTCCAGTCAATATGAAAGTTAAACTCTCCAATGATTATAGCTGTTCCCTTATTACAAGTCCCAATTATTTCCTGATTTATACTCCGACCAATAGAGTTGCAAATGTTAGGAGGGCTATAGAATACACACACTAGTGACTTTTTCCCCTTATTATTCCTTATCTCCACCCAAACTGTTTCCCTATCCTGATCCTTTGACCCAATACCATTTCTCACTATTGCAGTGATTCCATCCTTTATTAACATAGCAACCCCACCTCCCTTTCCTTCCTTTCTGTCCTTCCTAATAGTCAAATACCCCTGGATGTTTAGTTCCCAGTCATGGTCACCTCGCAGCCATGTTTCTGTCATGGCCACCAGATCATACCCATGTGTAGTCATTTGTACCGTCAACTCGTCTATTTTGTTAAGAATGCTGCGTGCATTCAGATAAAGAAATTTTAAATATGTTTTGTGACAATTTATTCCTGCTGTTACCCCCTTTGCTACTTCACCTTTATCTTTATATATTCTGTCCCTTCCTGACATGCTCTGGTTTTTAATTTCCCCACTGCTACTTTGCTCTATTGCCTGCTCCGCTGACATTTTTATTTTTTGCTCTCTTTAAACCTCCCCCCCACTAAATAGTTTAAAGACCTCTCCACAGCCCTAGTTATTCGATTCGCCAGGATTCTAGTCACAGCACTGGCCAAGTGAAGTCCGTCCCAACGGAACAGGTCTCTCCTGTCCCAGTACTGGTGCCAGTGTCCCAAGACACTGTGGTTATGCGCCAGAAATTTGCCTCAACTATTCCTTTTGGTAGCGACTCCCACATTCTAATCATTCTTACGGCAAGGAAGTTATTGGATGAATCGCTTATTGACGAAAATCAGGTCACTAGTAAGCTTCCTGTTGAGACAACGAGATTATTGTGGCTGCATTGGAACTACAGATATTTACACCAGTTAGGTATGAAAGTGGCTTTTCAGCTGGGTTGCTTTATGAATGATCCAATGTGATTCCCCGTTCCCCTTTTAACTTCCTTCGACATTGAAACATCCGCAGCAAAATGTTGCACTATCCATAGTTACATAGAAACATAGAAACATAGAAGATAGGAGCAGGAGTAGGCCATTCGGCCCCTCGAGCCTGCTCCGCTGTTTAATGTGATCATGGCTGATCATCCAAACTCAGTACCCTGTCCCTGTCTTTTCCCCATATCCCTTGATCCCTTTAGCCTTAAGAAATATATCTAACTCCTTCTTGAATATATTTAATGAATCGGCCTCCACTGCCTTCTGTGGTAGGGAATCCCACAGGTTCACCACTACCTGGGTGAAGAAATTCCTCCTCATCTCTGTCCTATATGGCTTAACCCTTATCCATCGGCTTTGACCCCTGGCTCTGGACTACCCCACCATCGGGAACATCCTTCCTGCGTCTAGTCTGTCTAGTCCTGTTAGAATGTTATAAGTTTCAATGAGATCCCCTCTCATTCTGCTAAGCTCCAGCGAGTATAAGCCCAATTGACCGAATCTCTCCTCATACGTCATTCCTGCCATCCCAGGTATCAGTCTGGTGAATCTTCGCGGCACTCACTCCATTTCCATCTGTTTAAATCCAAGCAAATAAGCCAATTAACCCTTTACCCACAAAATATGCCCCCAGCTGTGCAACAATGCCATGTGAAACGTTACCGCCAGGTTTTCTTCAAGCTGATGCTTGATCCAAAAAAAGACTTGCATTTATATAGCTTCTTTCACTTCCAAAAGCAATTTACAGCCAAGAAAGTACTTTTTCAAGTGTAGTCCATGTGGTAAACGCAGCTGCCTATTTGAGCCCAGTACACTCCCACAAGCGCAACTTGATAATGGTCAGCTAATCTGGGTTTTTTCTGTTATGTTGATTGAGGAGTATATGTTAGGCAGGACCCCGGGAATAAGGAATGATTTGTGACATGAATATAATTAAAATAGTATGTGAACAACCCTTTCCCCACAAAAACCTTTCACTTACCAAGTATATGTAGAGTGATGTTTGCTGATGCTGGAGTGCCGGTGTTTGGAAGCATGGTAACTGTGTACTCTCCACTGTCCGAGGCTGTCACTGACGTCAGCAGGAGCGATCCGTTCGGGAGGAATAACTCAGCCCGTGTTCTGTAGTCAATACTTGGATTTCCAGCTGTACCGAACCACTCAGCGATACTTTTCTGCCCTAAGCCCCAGGTCCCTATCAGCACCTCAGCTGATGGCCGCACTGAAAAAAAAGCGTTGTCTCCGACGGTCACATTCATCCGACTGTTTTTTGTATGTGTAGTAAAACCCACGGGCTCAACTGAGGAAAGAAAATCACATTGAGGAGGAAGTAAAGAGAAAGACACAAACTCGACAAAACTCGACAAAAGACAGAGATAATCTCTTGTATCTCTTGTTTTTCTAATTACTAAAACAAATGACCCAAGAAAGTGATCCTCACCCGCAGCTATAAATAAGCAAACAGCTACCGCGGTAAGTGGCAGAGTCTCCATCCTGAGAGAGCAGCGCCAGTCCCTGTTACACTCGATGAGATAATGGGGAATTACAGACCGGTAGGCCTGACATTGGTAGTGGGGAAAATGCTAGAGTCCATTATAAAGGATGTAATGGCAGAGCACTAGGAAGAAAGTGACCGGATCAGACAAAGTCAACATGGATTTACAAAAAGTAAATCGTGCTTGACTAATATACAGGAATTTTTTGAGGATATAACTGGTAAAATAGATAAGGGAGAACCAGTGGATGTGGTGCATTTGGATTTTCAAAAGGCTACTTTTTCTGGCCACTTTATATGACTCCTTTTTGAATCTAATACTATCCTTAATTTCTTTTGTTAGTCATGGTTGGGCCGCTTATCCTTTTGTGTTTATGCGCCAGAAATTTGCCTGAACTACTCCTTGTGGTAGCGACTCCCACATTCTAATCATTCTGTGGGCGAGGAAGTTATTGGATGAACTGCTTATTGAGGAAAATCAGGTGACTAGCATGCTTCCTTGTTGACACAGCAAGATTATTATATATTTTTTTTATTCATTGATGGGATGTGGGCGTCGCTGGCTGGCTAGGCCTGCATTTAGTACCCATCCCTAATTGCCCTTGAGAAGATGGTGGTGAGCCGCCTTCTTGAACCACCACTGCAATCCATATGGTGTAGGTACACCCACAATTCTGTTAGGAAGGGAGTTCCAGGATTTTGGCCCAGCGACAGTGAAGGAATGGCGATACAGGTCCGAGTCAGGATGGTGTGTGGCTTGGAGGGGAACTTGTAGGTGGTGATGGTCCCATGCGTCTGCTGCCTTTGTCCTTCTAAGTGGTAGAAGTCGTGGGTTTGGAAGGTGCTGTTGAAGGAGCTTTGGTGAGTTGCTGCAGTGCATCTTGTAGATGGTACACACTGCAGCCACAGTGCGCCAGTGGTGGAGGGAGTGAATGTTGAAGGTGGTGGATGGAGTGCTAATCAAGCGGGCTGCTTTATCTTGAATGGTGTCGAGCTTCTTGAGTGTTGTTGGTGGTGCACTCATCCAGGCAAGTGGAGAGTATTCCATCACACTCCTGACTTGTGCCTTTTAGATGGTGGAAAGGCTTTGGGGATTCAGGAGGTGAGACACTCGCCGCAGAATTCCCAGCCTCTGGCCTGCTCTTTTAGCCACAGTATTTATATGGCTGGTCCAGTTCAGTTTCTGATCAATGGTAACCCCCAGGATGTTGATAGTGGGGGAGTCAGCGATGTTAATGCCATTGAAGGTCAAGTGGAGATGGTTAGAGTCTCGCTTGTTGGAGATGGTCATTGCGTGGCACTTGTGTGGTGCGAATGTTACTTGCCACTTGTCAGCCAGAGTCTGAATGTTGTCCAGGTCTTGCTGCATATGGACACGGACTGCATCAGTATCTGATGAGTCTCGAATGGTGCTAAGTTATTGCGGCTGCATGGGAATTTCCGTGATTCGCTGCCCACAAGGGTCATACACTCCACAGCAGATCTATAGATATTTTCATCAGTTAGGTAAGAAAGTGGCTTTTCAGCTGAGTTGCTTTATGAATGATCCAATGTGGTTCCCCGTTCCCATTTTAATTTCCTTCGATATTGAAACATCCGCAGCAAAATGTTGCACAATCTATATTTACATAGAAACATTGAAACATAGAAGATAGGAGCAGGAGTAGGCCATTCGGCCCCTGGAGCCTGCTCCGCCATTCAGTGAGAGTAGGAATTTAAAATGTTAAAAGCACTGACACAAAAGTGTGACAGGACATGTGCCAGTAGGACGTAAGGTTTTGTAGACAGGGAGCTCATGGGAAAGCATTTTTTTTCTAACAAGTTGCCGATATCAAATTATTAAATAAAATGAAGGACAAAATGTATATCATTAAAACAGAAACTGAATTGTCCAATTCTACCCCACCTTCTCACCTTGCTTCACCTGAACACTGCAGCTTTGATCAGCAACGCCGTGGGCGATCGGCTATTTACAACAACAACAACTTGTATTTATATAGCGCCTTTAACATAATAAAACGTCCCAAGGCGCTTCACAGGTGTATTTTAAGACAAAACATTTGACACCGATCCAGATAAGGAGAAATTAAGGCAGGTGACCAAAAGCTTGGTCAAAGACGTAGGTTTTAAGGAGCATCTTAAAGGAGGAAAGTGAGGTTTAAGCAGGGAACTCCAGAGATTAGGGCCCAGGCAACAGAATGCACGGCCACCAAATGTTGAGCGATTATAATCAAGGATGCTCAACAGGGCAGAATTGGAGGAGCGCAGATATCTCAGAGGGTTGTGGGGCTGAAGGAGATTACAGAGATGGGAAGGGGTGAGGCCATGGAGGGATTTGAAAACAAGGATGAGGATTTTGAAATCGAAGCGCTGCTTAACCGGGAGCCAATGTAGATCAGCGAGCACAGGGGTGATGGGTGAACAGGACTTGGTGCGAGTTAGGACACTGGCAGCAGTTTTGGATGACCTCAAGTTTACGTAGGGTGGAATGTGGGAGGCCAGCCAGGAGTGCATTGGATTAGTCAAGTCTGGTTACACGTTAAATTGTGAAAATTTAGATCAAAGATTCCATTGTAATTTCCCGATAACCTCTGACTTCAGATTGTGCGAACCCAGCAGGAGTTACCGACTCTCCAAAACATTTCTACCCAAACTGGCCCCGGGGGTGCACTAATGACGTTCTCTGGCCCACCTGCAAGAAATTCAAGGAAATGTGTTTTTTGTATAACTAAAATAATCACTAATATTAATACAAACTAATGCTATTGGCAACCTGCATACTTACAATTAATTTGCAAGATGGTGTCTCCAGAATCGCTGCTAAAATCACTACTTGCATTACATTTATATGTTCCTGAATCATTTCTGTTTGCACTGATTATAGTCAGAGTAACCTTGTCTGGAGATGTTATTATTCTGCTATTATTCTGTACAGCTCGGTTATTCTTAAACCAAGTCCGTGAAAGTACAAAGCCCGAAGCGTGACAAGTCAGTAAAATGGTATTGATAGTTTCTACTGGTTTTGAATTTTTGGCCGACACAGTGACAGTAGAAACTGGTTCTGTAAATAAAATTAAAGTGGAAACATGGTTACATCATTTTCTACAAAGTCTGGAGCATAACGATAATTAAGTAATTTCGCATGTAAACATCAAGAGGGTGAAATTCAAATTGGGTGGAGATGCACAATGGGCGGTGTCACATCTGTCGCCACCTCACCGTCCGACATTGAAGACAACAGAACTGATTATTGGAAGGGACAAATAACAGACTCCAAATGCAAAAGCGCCCATTTTGCTTCCCCGTCGAATTACTTTTGGAAATTGCTACTAAATCTGCATTCCACATCATAAAAACTCCCTGTGTAAAAATAATTCTCATCTCCACCGGTTCATTTGCTAATTATCTTTGTCTGTGTCCTCTGGTTAAAACCCACCTGCCAGTGGAGGCAGTTTCTCACCATCTACTCTATCAAAGCCCCAAATAATTTTGAAATCTCTGTTAAACTTCCCCTTAACCTTCTCTGCCCTAAGGAGAAAAATCGCAGCTTCTCTAGTGTAGAATAGCGCTTATCTGTATGATTTGATAATGTTTTAAATGTAATGGTTTTCTTACAATTACTCTGATATATAATAATGCATTTTAGAAGCATAAAACCTCTGTTACAATATGTATAAACTTACTTAAGAAGAGAAAAGGCTGAGAAGTAAAGCATGATGGTAAAATTAAGCCAAAATTATGTTAACTGCGTGAAGAATGTTAAAGTAGATACATTTTCTGTTACGTTAAAAGCAAGAAGGCAGTGAAGGATAAACATTAATTAAGTTGCAAAGTAAGATAGAAGGCATTCAACACGTAACATCCCTTATCACTGAAGTTACAGACCAGGCTAGATAATGGCAAAAGAAATCTGTCGTAATTTGTGGGAAGATTGTTTGTGTAAAGGTTCTCCGAGAAAAGCTCATTCAGAAAAAGGAAGGGAATCATAGACCGTACAAGTGTGGGTCAGGTATTAGCAACAAACGTGGTGAGATAGCCAAAGCAGCTGCAGGTAGCCAAGTATGTTGAGGGGATAAAAAGGTATTAATGAACAGCTATTGATCACTGGAGGCAGGGCGAAATCAAAGGAAGAGGAACTTCAGTCAACAGGCCACAGCAATCCTCAGAAAAGAGAGCGTGCCACAGTCATCCGGTAGCCTATCTATTGGGGGTTCCAAGGAACGGATTGCGACTATCATCTTGTTAAGTGCTACTTCTTTGTTCTGGATGTAAAGTGCTTAGTTAATCTGTTATACTTATAAACAATATACCTGTACCAGGCGTGGTCTGTTATAATCAGGGACAAGTTAATTTAAATTACGGATCTTACAGATCTCACGATCTTACAATAGTCTCTCCCCATAAGTGTTTACACCTGAACGAGAGGGGAACCAATATCCTTGCGGGGAGGTTTGCAGGCACTGCTGGGGGGGGGTTTAAACTAGCTTGGCAGGGGGATGGGGTACAGAGTGGAGCTATAGTAGGGGGTGATTTACAGCCAAATACAGAGGAAAAAACAAGGCAGAGCAAATATGTGAAGGCAAAAGGGAATATGGCAGGGCTGGAAGGTGTGGTGTATGTGCCTTTAAGAGCAATTGTGGTGCATGTGCCTTTAAGAGCCCCAGGTGTGCGTAATGCCGGTAATTGCCACTTGGGCTATATAAGCCTGTGTATTGTGTATATCCTTTAGAACCCCCCCAGACTTGCTTAGTAAATACCTATGAACCAACTCCTGTCTTCAGTGTCTTTATCTACACACGGACACTACAGTGGCGATGAAGTGGAAACGGACTTACCTGCAATTCGGCAGCACCTCAAGGACATCGATTCCTCCAGCGTCCAGAAGACTCAAGGAAGTAATAGAAACTGTGGTTTCACCAGCTGGCCAAGCTGGTGGCAGGTACTGCGCTAATCCTTCCTGGGCGTCAGGCTGGGGCTCCAGCGGCGGGCTCTACAGCTGAGACAGGCAGCGAAATCGGAGGCAAGCAATAACGGACTGGGAGGGTGCACTCGGGAGACGGCCGGCGCGGCAAGCAGGTCAACGTTTAGACCTCCGTCGGGAACGAGTCTCCAACAGTGAATAAACGGAAACCACAGTAAAACAGCGTTGTTATCGGTAGTAGCGGCCGGAAAGCGCAGGAAGCGCCATATCGTTGCTACAGAGAGAAAAAAAAAGCGCGGGAAGCGCCATATCTTTTTTGAAATGCCTAAGTCTGGCAATATTGATGCTTTTGATAACGAAACAGAGCCTAACTTTGGCAATATTGATGTTTTTGATAACAAGATAGAGGATTGGACCACATATGTAGAAAGAGTGGAGGTGTTTTGCACCGCAAATGGAATAGAAGATGAAAAAAAAGCTTCAGTGCTTCTGGATCTAATGGGCGCAGAAACATACAAGCTGTTACACAACTTAATCACTCCAGCCAAACCGATGGACAAGAATTTTGAGGAGATTGTTGATACCCTACACTGCCAATTCGGGGCCGGACTGGCAGATTCTTTGCAAGACAAATTCATCTGCGATCCCCTAAGTGTAGAAACACAAAAAAAGGTATCTTCTGGAAAAGATTTAACACTGGACAAGGCTTTCAGTGCAATAGGAGCGGCAAAGATACAGCAAAGGCCACAGGACTTCGGCACCCATGAAATGACACGGGGTTTCGAGAGATGTTATCGCTGCAGCAGATCCAACCATGACCAGGGGGATTGCTGGTTCAAAGAAAAAGCATGCAGGCGATGCGGAAAGATGGGACACATTCCACGTGTATGCCGATCTGAAAATAAAAAATCCACTAACGGGGAAAGAATCAATAAGGAAAAGCACAGAAAGGTACAAATGATGACGGACAGTAGCTCCAAAGACCAGAAGAGCGATAGCGACTCCGGGAACAAGAGACTAAGCTCTCTCAAATTACAAAATGTAATTGCCAATGAAGATTACCAGACCATTTGGGTTACCCTCATAATAGCAGGGTCCCCAGTTAAAATGGAGCTAGATACAGGATCAGCTCTAACCGTAATAAATCGACGAGATTACGAGAGGCTATTTTCGCATATACCTCTAAAAGACACATCCATTATCTTAAAAACATATACGGGGCAGAAAGTATACCCCAAAGGAAAAATAAAGGTGCCTGTGGTATACAACGGCAAAGAAATACAAAAGTTGTATTTATACATTCTACAAGATGGTGGTCCACCGTTGTTGGGACGTGAATGGATAAGGAAGATACGTTTAGACTGGCACTCCATTCAGGCACTGACGGTGACCAGTAAGGAAAAAAACAATGATGACAACATACCTGAACGATTAAAAGACATCTTGGCCAAAGCCAAAGAAGTGTTTCAAGAGAAACTAGGAGCCTTGAAAGGCATCACCGCCTCAATAAAAGTGGAAGATGCAGCAATTCCAAAAAATTTTAAGGCAAGACCGGTGCCATACGCAATACGTCCGGCAGTCGAGGCAGAGCTGGAGAATTTGGAAAAGGCAGGCGTATTATCCAAAATAGATTGGAGCGAATGGGCAACACCCATCGTTCCAGTCATGAAAAAAGCATTGAAAAATAACTCTGAGGAACAGAGAAAAATTCGCATCTGTGGGGACTTTAAGGTGACTGTAAACCCAGTCCTTCACATGGTACAGTATCCTCTTCCGAGGATAGAAGATATTTTCGCCTCCCTATCCGGAGGAAAACGATTCACAAAAATTGACTTGGCACAGGCATATCTACAGATGGAGGTTGAGGAGACCTCTAAAAAGTATCTCACAATAAGCACACACAAAGGCCTGTACCAGTACAATCGACTGGTTTTTGGAGTAGCATCAGCTCCAGCTATCTGGCAAAGAGCTATGGAGCAAGTCCTGCAAGGGATTCCGGGACTCAGTGTTACCTAGACGACATCCTTATAACAGGAGAAAACGACAACGAGCACCTTGCCAATTTGGAGCAGGTGCTCACTAGGCTGAAAGAACGGGGCCTACGAGCAAATCGCCCCAAGTGCGAATTTTTCCAAAATCAGATATCATATTGTGGCCACATAATTAATAAGGAAGGGTTGCATAAGTCACCTGAAAAAATTGAAGCAGTTATAAAAGCCCCAGCACCTGAAAATGTTTCACAATTGAGGTCATTCCTGGGATTAATAAATTACTATCATAAATTTTTACCGAACTTATCAACTATTCTACACCCTCTTAATGATCTTCTACACACAGGAGTGATTTGGAAATGGAACGAAGACTGTAAACGTGCCTTCCATAAATGTAAAGACTTAATCACATCCGAGAAAGTTTTGGCTCATTACAACCCATCACTACCAATCAGACTGGCGTGCGATGCATCCCCTTACTGCATAGGAGCGGTATTGTCCCATAGATTCCCTGATGGCTCGGAACGGCCGATAGCTTTTGCGTCACGCTCATTGAACTCAGCTGAGCGTAACTATTCCCAGATAGACAGGGAAGCACTCAGCCTGGTATGGGGAGTGAAGAAATTCAACCATTACCTACACGGACAAAAATTTACCTTGCTGACTGACCATCAACCCCTCATCTCCATATTCAACCCTAAGAAAAGTGTCCCCATTATGACGGCACAAAGACTACAGAGGTGGTCCCTTTTTCTAGGGGCACACCAATACAACATTGAATACAAAGGGTCAAAACAGCATGGGAATGCTGATGGTTTATCACGCCTGCCATTGCCAACGATAGAAGAGGCACCTACAGTAGACCCAGTAGAGATATTCCACTCTACCATAGTGGAATGTCTACCGGTGACAAATTCTGCCATTGAAAGGGAGACCAGAAATGACCCTGCTCTCTCACGGGTCTACGATTTAACAATGAAGGGATGGCCAGCACATGGCGAACCACTGTTGCCAGCATTCTCACAAAGAAGAGAACAGCTGTCAGTGTGCCGAGGAACCTTGATGTGTGGATCCAGAGTGGTGATTCCACCCAAACTCCAGGATAAAGTGCTAAAGGAGCTTCACGAGGGGCATCTGGGTGGAGTGAAAATGAAGAACCTAGCTAGGGCGTTTGTATGGTGGCCAGGTATCGATGGAGACATCGAAGACATGACCAAGAGCTGCCTAGGATGCCAGAAGGTCCAAAATGCTCCGCCACAGGCCCCTCTACATCCATGGGAGTGGCCCTCATCTCCCTGGCAAAGGGTGCACATCGACTTTGCTGGTCCATTTATGGACTCAATGTTCTTAATCGCAGTTGATGCACACTCCAAGTGGCCGGAGGTAATAAAGATGTCCTCCACCACCACGGAAAAAACCATCACAGTATTAAGGACCATATTTGCCAGGAATGGGCTGCCGGAACAGATATGTTCTGATAATGGACCGCAATTTGTGTCAGAAGAATTCAGAAAGTTCTTAAAGAACAATGGGGTAAAGCACTACACGTCCGCCCCATACCATCCCGCCACCAATGGCTTGGCTGAAAGGTTTGTCCAGACCTTTAAGAAGGCCATAAAGGCCATGGGTAATGAAGACATAAAACTTCAGCACAAGGTGGATAACTTCTTATTTGCCTATAGGAATGCCACACATATGGTTACAAACCAAACTCCCGCCATGATGTTCTACAATAGAAACCTAAGATGCCGGCTGGATTTGGTCAAGCCCAACATCCGAAGGGACGTGGAGAACCGGCAGTTTCAGGGCATGAATGAAAGGCCAACTAGGGCCTTCCAGATAGGCCAACCGGTTTTGGCCCGGGACTACCGTACCGAGAAATGGCAGCCTGGAACTATCTGCACACGACTAGGACCACTGATGTATACCGTGGACATCGGAGAAAGCATAATAAGGCGCCATGCGGACCAAACCATCAAGTCATCCGAAAAGGGACAATATACACCACCACGCTATACATCTAACGATGAAGTAGAGATACCCATATCTACCTCCGATCCGGTGATACTGGAACCCGATGAACCCGACACTGGCCTTCAAGCCGAATCAGCCTTGCCAGAAGAACCTACTACACCACCAGAAACTATTACACCCCCAAGGCGTTATCCGGACCGAGTCAGGAAGCCTCCTGAGAGACTAACTTATAATTAATTAATACAGCAATGTATATTATTTTGCATATAACATGTAATTAATAATTACTTAAAATATGATGTACTAGTTAGCTAGAAGGGGAGGAATTGTGGTGTATGTGCCTTTAAGAGCAATTGTGGTGCATGTGCCTTTAAGAGCCCCAGGTGTGCGTAATGCCGGTAATTGCCACTTGGGCTATATAAGCCTGTGTATTGTGTATATCCTTTAGAACCCCCCCAGACTTGCTTAGTAAATACCTATGAACCAACTCCTGTCTTCAGTGTCTTTATCTACACACGGACACTACAGAAGGCATTTATTTTAATGCAAGGAGTCTTGCAAATAAGGTGGATGAACTGAAGTTGTTGTTGAACACATGGGAGTACGATATTGTTGCTATCACGGAGACATGGTTGAGGGAGGGTCAGGACTGGCAGCTCAATATTCTGGGGTATAGAATCTTCAGGCGAGACAGAGGGGGGTGTAAAAGGGGAGGGGTTGTTGCAATATTAATTAAGGAGTCAATTACTGCTGTAAGGAGGGAAGTTATATTAGCGGGTTCCTCTAATGAGGCCATATGGGTAGAACTTAAAAACAAAAAGGGGGCAAGCGCTTTGCTGGGAGTGTACTATAGGCCCCCAAACTGTCAGGGGGAGATAGAGGAAATGATATGTAGGCAAATCTCAGAAAAGTGCGAAAATAATAGGGTAATAATAGTGGGGGATTTCAACATCCCCAATATTAATTGGGATAGTCAGAGTGTGAAAGGCTTAGAGGGTGCAGAATTCTTAAAGTGCATCCAGGAGAGCTTTTTGAGCCAACCTGTAGAAAGTCCTACAAGAGAGGGGGCGATACTGGACCTAATTCTGGGGAATGTAGCCGGGCAAGTGGTGGAAGTGTCAGTAGGAGAGCATTTTGGCGACAGTGACCACAATTCGGTGAGATTTAAGGTGGTCATGGAAAAAGACAAAGACGGCCCGGAAATAAGGTTTCTAAATTGGGGAAAGGCCGATTTTAATATGATAAGGCAGGATCTGGCCAAAGTGGACTGGGAGCACCTACTTATAGGAAAATCCACATCAAAACAGTGGGAGACTTTCAGAAGGGAAATAGAGAGAGTACAACGCCAACAGGTTCCTGTAAAGGTCAAGGGTGGGACCAACAAGCAAAGGGAACCTTGGATGACAAGGGATATACAAAAATGCATTAGAAATAAAAGGGGGGCTTTTGGCAGTTACAAAAGACTAAAGACGGAAGAAGCCCTAGAGGAGTATAAAAAGTGCAGGGGCATACTTAAAAAAGAAATTAGGAGGGCGAGGAGGGGCCATGAAATAACACTGGCGAGCAAAATAAAGGAAAATCCTAAGATGTTTTATAAGTATATTAGGGGCAAGAGGATAACCAGGGAAAGGGTAGGGCCCATTAGGGACCAAAGTGGCAATCTGTGTGTAGAGCCAGATGATGTAGGTGGGGTTTTAAATGAATTTTTTGCATCTGTGTTCACTATGGAGAGAGACGATGCAGACATAGAAATCGGGCAAGGGGACTGTGACATACTTGAACATATTAGCATCGAGAGGGAGAAGGTGCTAGCGGTTTTAGCAGGCCAAAAAGTGGATAAATCCCCAGGCCCGGACGAGATGTATCCCAGGCTGCTGTGGGAGGCAAAGGAGGAGATTGCAGGGGCTCTGACACAAATTTTCAGAACCTCTCTGGCCACAGGGGATGTACCAGAGGACTGGAGAACAGCTAATGCAGTACCATTATACAAGAAGGGTAGCAGGGATAAACCAGGGAATGACAGGCCAGTGAGCCTAACATCTGTGGTAGGGAAATTATTGGAAAAAATTCTGAGGGACAAAATTAGTCTCCACTTGGAGAGGCAAGGATTAATCGGGGATAGTCAGCATGGCTTTGTCAAGGGTAAATCATGTCTGACAAATCTGATTGAATTTTTCGAGGGGTTGACTGGGGGGTGGATGAGGGAAATGCTGTGGATGTGGTTTACATGGACTTCAGTAAAGCTTTTGACAAAGTCCCGCATAGGAGACTGGTCAAGAAGGTAAGAGCCCATGGGATCCAGGGTGCCTTGGCGCGTTGGATCCTAAACTGGCTGAGTGACAGGAGGCAGAGGGTGATGGTCGAAGGTTGCTTTTGTGACTGGAAGCCTGTGTCCAGTGGGGTACCTCAGGGATCGGTGCTGGGTCCCTTGTTGTTTGTGATCTACATAAATGATTTGGATGAGAATGTAAAAGGTATGATCAGTAAGTTCGCAGATGACACGAAAATTGGTGGGTTGGTAAATTGCGAGGAGGAAAGCCTCCGGCTACAGGACGAGAAAAACGGGTTGGTCAGATGGGCGGAAAAGTGGCAAATGGAATTTAACCCTGAAAAGTGCGAGGTGATGCATTTTGGATGGACAAATAAGGCAAGGGAATACACAATGAGTGGTAGGACCCTAGGAAGTACAGAGGGTCAGAGGGACCTTGGTGTACATGTACATAGATCCCTGAAGGCAGCGGAACAGGTAGATAAGGTGGTTAAAAAGGCATATGGGATACTTGCCTTCATTAGCCGAGGCATAGAATATAAGAGCAGGGAGGTTATGATGGAGCTGTACAAAACGCTGGTGAGGCCACAGCTGGAGTACTGTGTGCAGTTCTGGTCGCCTCACTATAGGAAGGATGTGATTGCTTTGGAGAGGGTGCAGAGAAGATTCACCAGGATGTTACCTGGGATGGAGCGCCTCAGCTATGAAGAAAGACTAAACAGGCTGGGGTTGTTTTCCTTGGAGGAAAGAAGGCTGAGGGGGGACCTGATTGAGGTGTACAAAATGGTGAGGGGCATAGATAGGGTAGATAAAGAGGAACTTTTCCCCTTAGTAGGGGGGTCAATAACAAGGGGGCATAGATTCAGGGTAAGGGGCAGGAGATTTAGAGGGGATTTGAGGAGGAACTTTTTCACCCAGAGGGTGGTTGGAATCTGGAACTCACTGCCTGAAAGGGTGGTAGAGGCAGGAACCCTCACAACATTCAAGAAGCATTTGGATGAGCACTTGAAATGCCATTGCATACAAGGCTATGGACCAAATGCTGGAAAATGGGATTAGACTGGACAGGGATGGATGGGCGGCGCAGACACGACGGGCCGAAGGGCCTCTTTCTGTGCTGTAAAACTCTATGACTCTATGACTCATAAGTGAAGTCTCTCATCTCTGGTATCATTCTGCTTAATCTCCTCTGCAACTTCTGCAAGGCCTTTGCATCGTTCTTAAAGTGGGGTGCATTTAATAGCGATATAAATGAAAGTTTAAAGTACTGAACTTAGGAAGTCCTCTAATGGTTGATATATGTACTGCATGAATGCAGATGAAAATGAATAAGAATATATTTATAACAGATCTAGGAATCCGAGTAGACTTGAAGCTCTAATCATTGCAGATCACCAACCACAATGCGAAGGGAATGCTGACTCTTATAGTCAAAACAATGCAGTACAATCAGAAAAACACAAGCCCACATGGTACATTGCTCTGGTCAGAGCACACCTCGAGTACTGTGTGCAGTTCTGGAAACTTGAGACAAGGGACGCATTAAACTATGAGAGGCAGAGCAGAGATAAGCAATGAGTGTTATGGGGCTGAGTCATGGTAGAAACAATGAACAAACTTAAACTTTCTGCCTTAAATGAATGAATCTAAAAGGTGATCTTATTGGGTATAGAAAATAATAAATTGTATGGTAAAGATAAATCCAGACAGTACTGCAAATTAAATTGAGAGTAGGATAACAGGACACAGGTTCGAAGAGCTAAAGGCAAATTTCATCTGTCGTAATTAGTGGGAAGTTTGTTTGTGTAAAAGTTCTCAGAGAAAAGCTCATTCAGAAGAAGGAAGAGAATCATAGACCATACAAGTGGAGGTCAGGTATTAGCAACACGAATAGTGAGATAGCCAAAGCGTTTGCAGGTTGCCAAGTATTGTGAGGGGAGAAAAAGGTATAAATGAACCTTTATCAGGAATATCAATATCAGGAATTTCTTCATTCCATGAATGTGAAGGAGTCCCGCATAAAGTAGTAGAGGACAAAACCTGGATCAGAAAATGCCTTCTGATATTCTAAAATTATATTTCTCACACAACTGTTCATTAGTTGTCAGATCATGATCGTGACGGATAAGGAGAGAAAGAGAGCGAGAGAGAGAGGACAGATAGACAATTAGTGATATCAAGAAACGGCTGAATGCACTTGATACAGCAAAGGTTATATGCACCGAAAACATCCCGGCTTCAGTGCTGAAGACTTGTGCTCCAGTATTGGCTACGCCTCTAGCCATGCTGATCCTGTACAGCTACAACACTGACACCAACCTGACAAAATGGAACATTGACCAGGTATGCCCTGTCTACAAAAAGCAGGAGAAATCCAATCCAGTCAACAATGGTATCGAGGCGCACTTATTCACCAATTACCTGCTCACCCATGCTCAGTTTGTATTCCGCAAGTACCACTTAGCGCCAGCCCTCTGCACATTCTTGGTCTAAACACGGCCAAAAGGGTTGACTTCTAGAGGTGAGGTGAGAGTGACTACCCTTGACATAATGACACTATTAGGCCGAGTGTGGCATCAAGGAGCCAAAGTAAAATTGAATTCAATGGTAATCGGGGGAAAATCTGCAATTGTTCGAGTCATACCTCGCACAATGGAAGAAGGATGTCGTTGTTGGAGGCTAATAATCTTAGCCCCAAGTTATTGCTGCAGCAGTTACTCAGGGCAGTGTCCTCGGCCGAAGCATCTTCAGCTGCTTCATAAATGACCTTCTCTCCATCCTAAGGTCAGAAGTGGGGATGTTCACTGATGATTGTGCAGTGTTCAGTTCCATTTCCCACTCCTCAGATAATGAAGCGGTCCGTGCCAGCATGCAGCAAGACTTGGACAAACAAGGCTTGGCCTGATAAGTCTCAATTAATATTCACGCCACATAAGTGCTAGACAATGACGAACTCCAAAAATAGAGTGTCTAACCACCTCCCCTTAACATTCAACAGCCTTAACATCGCCCAATTTCCCACCATCCACATGCTGGGGTCACCATTGAACAGAAACTTAACTGGATCAGCCACTTCATTACTGTGGCTACAAGAGCAATCCAGAGCCTGGGTATTCTGCAGCAAGTGACTCACCTGCTGCCTGCCCAAAGCCTTCCCACCATCAAAAATACACAAGTCAGGAATGTGATGAAATACCCAACACGTGCCTGGATGAGAGCAGCTCCAACAACAGTCAAGAAGCTCGATACCATCCAGGACAAAGCAGCTGCTGGATTGACACCCCATCCACCACCTTAAATATTCACTCACTCCACCACCGGCACACCATAGCTGCAGTGTGTACCATCTAAAACATACAACTCGCCAAGGCTTCTTCGACAGCTTCTCCCAAAGCTGTGACATCTACCAAATAGAAGGACAAGGGCAGCAGGCACATGGGAACACCACCAACCCCAAGCACCCCTCGAAGTTACACACCATCCTGATTTGGAAATATATCGCCATTCCTTCATCGTCACTAGGTCAAACTGCTGGAACTCCCTCCATAACAGCACTGTGGGAGTACCTTCAACACACGGACTGCAGGTCATCTAGAAGATGGCACATCACCGCCTTCTCAAGAGCAATTAGGGATGGGCAATAAATGCTGGCCTTGCAAGCGACGCCCACATCCTGTCAACGTAGAAAATAGTTAGACATGTAGGCAGACAGGAATATTTAGAGTCAGGCAGACAGACAGACAAACGAAATTCTCGACAGAATGTTTATCAGCCATAAGTAAACGTCTCAAAGCCTCAAAGTATATATAAAGAGAGAAAGACAGGTAGGCATTTAATGCTGGTTTCTTGTGAGCTGGACTGGGAGATTGACAACCACTCACCCATCTGCAAACTTGTTTCCCTCACCAACAACAATTAATTTTAAATTAATCTCTGGATCGCCAATCAATAGCAACTAACCTTTGTAGGCTTAAAGGCACAGGCATTGTTAAACATAGCTTCACCCCAGCACAGGTAAAATACATTGTGTATTAAATGGTGTAATGCATCTGTTATTCAAAAGAAAGATATTAATCTGGAATTTTTGGTGGGTTATGATGGTGAACTTTTATCTTTCGCCATCATTAACCCCCTGAATCTGACTGCAATCAGGATTTAGCACATGCACATCTAAACACAGAAATCCTGAAGTTGTGGTCAGTCATTCACTGTCCGACACTGGCTGTGCTGTGCACCACCCACCCACCATATCCGTCAATCAGTGTATCAGGGTTTTCCACGCTCATATCGCTGTTCAATGCCCCATTAAATCTTCAGCTTTGTTGGAATAGGTGCAATTGATACTTTAGCAATATATTGATGGCTAAACAATCATTATGGCCCTGAAAACTAAGTTTTGCATTAGTAGATTTTCAAAATTTTCCATTAGGATAAAAATTACACGTTATTTCAAACTATTTATATATTTTAAGTTCTTCAAGGTATTTCAGCATCTACCTTATCCCCATGTGAAAGTCCCACTCTTTCTTTGCTCTCAGTAACATTTATTAAAAGTGCAGATAAAAGTTGTATTTCATTTCCCGGTTTGCTGCCTGTGAGTATTCTTCAAAGCGATTGCCTGTTCAGAAAGCTTGGTGAAGCCACAGCAGCTCTGTGGTGGGATTCCCATTACAAACTGCTGCAATTAATTACATAACACAAGAACATAACAAATAGGAGCAGGAGTAGGCCATTTGGCCCTTCGAGTCTGCTCCGCCATTCAATAAGATCATGGCTGCTCTTCTACTGCATCGCCACTTTCCTGCTCTATCCCCATATCCCTTTATTCCCTTAATATTCAAAAAATTATTGATCTCTGTCTTGAATATACTCAACGACTGATCTTCCACAGGCCTCTGAGTTAGAGAATTCCAAAGATTCACCACCCTCTGAGCGAAGAAATTTCTCCTCATCTCAGTCCTAAATGGCCAACACCTTATTCTCAATCTGTGAACCCTGGTTCTAGACTCTGCAGCCAGGGGAATCATCCTCCCTGCATCTACCATGTCAAGCCCTGTAAGAATGTTGTATGTTTCAATGAGATCACCTCTAATTCTTCCAAGCTCTGGAGAATATAGGCCTAGTCTACTCAATCTCTCCTCATAAGACAATGCCCCCATCCCAGGAACCAGTCTAGTGAACCTTTGTTGCACTCCGTCAATGGCAAGTATATACTTCCTGAGGTAAGGAGACCAAAGCTGTACACAATTGCTCGTCGAGAATGACAGACACCTCACCACAGACATCACCAGATCTATTTGGGAAGTTTCATCAGAGCCAGCTGCAATCATCTTTGCTTCGGCCTCAGACTGAAAATTGCAGGCTATTGCATATTTCAAACAAAGCAGAAAGACGAAGGTGCAGCACGATGTCAACTCAAGATTCACACATTGTACAATAGGACAATGTCCTGCAAACATCCTGAACTTTGCGCTAAGTATTTATCGAGCATTGGTTACAAAATAGAATAGCAATAGATCATATTTATAGAACGGCGAATAATCCGGTAAGCCTGACATCGGTAGTGGGGAAAATGCTAGAGTCCATTATAAAAGATGTAATAGCAGAGCACTTTGAAAACATTGACAGGATCGGACAAAGTCAACATGGATTTACAAAAGGTAAATCGTGCTTGACTAATCTACAGGAATTTTTTGAGGATGTAACTGGTAAAATAGATGAGGGAGAACCAGTGGATGTGGTGTACTTGGACTTTCAGAAGGCTTTCGATAAGGTCCCACATAAGAGATTAGTGTGTAAAGTTAAGGCACAAGGGATTGGGGGCAAGGTATTGATTGGATAGAAAACTGGTTGGCAGACAGAAAGCAAAAAGTTGGAATAAACGGCTCTTTTTCCGAGTGGCAGGCAGTGACAAGTGTGGTACCGCAGGGATCGGTCCTCGGACCCCAGCTATCACAATATATATTAATGATCTGGACGAGGGAACTAGAGGTAATATCTTCAAGTTTGCAGACGACACAAAGCTGAGTGGGCGTGTGTGCTGTGAGGAGGATGCAGAGAAACTGCAGCCTGATTTGGACAGTTTGATTGATTGGGCATAAGCATGGCAGATGCAATATAACATGGATAAATGCCAGGTTATCCACTTTGGTGACAAAAACAGGAAGGCAGATTATTATCTGAATGGCAATGGATTGGGAGAAGGGGAAGTGCAACGAGACCTGGGTGTCCTTGTGCACCAGTCGCTGAAGGTAAGCATGCAGGTGCAGCAGGCGGTTAAGAAGGCAAATGCTATGTTGGACGTCGTAGCGAGAGGTTTTGAGTACAGGAACAAGGATGTCTTGCTGCAGTTGTACAGGGCATTGGTGAGACCACATCTTGAGTATTGTGTGAGGAAGGAGTTCAGCGAAGATTCACCAGGCTGATACCTGGGATGGCAGGAATGATGTATGAGGAGAGATTGGGTCGATCGGGCTTGTACTCGCTGGAGTTTAGAAGAATGAGAGGGGATCTCATTGAAACTTATAACATTCTGACAGGACTGGACAGACTAGATGCAGGAAGGATGTTCGCGATGGTTGGGGAGTCCAGAACCAGGGGTCACAGTCTGAGGATAAGGGGTAGGCAATTTAGGACAGAAATGAGGAGGAATTTCTTCACCCAGAGAGTGGTGAACCTGTGGAATTCTCTACCACAGAAGGCAGTGGAGGCCAATATATTAAATATATTCAAGAAGGAGATGGATATATTTCTTAAGGCTAACGGTATCAAGAGGTATGGGGAGAAAGCAGGGACCAGGTACTGAATTTGGATGATCAGTCATGATCTCATTGAATGGCGGAGCAGGCTCGAGGGGCCGAATGGCCTACTCCTGCTCCTATCTTCTATGTTTCTATGTGTCAGACCAGGTGTCCAAATGCTAAAAGCACCATATTTATATATTGTGTTTTGTATTTGTCCAATGCCAAGTGGCCCTGCTCACTGCCCCCGTTAGTTCCACTGCAGCTGTGAGAAAGAAAGTCAGGCTGGAAATCAATAATTCGGTACAATCAGCCAATCGGAGGCAAACAAAAGGAAGTTACATATTACATATTACATATGTAACTTACATCGAATGTACAGCACAGAAACAGGCCATTCGGCCCAACTGGTCAATGCCGCTGTTTAGGCTCCACATGAGCCTCCTCCCACCCTTCTTCATCTCAACCCCTCAACATATCCTTCTATCCCTTTCTTCCTCATGTGGCTATCTAGCTTCCTCTTAAATGGAACTATGCTATTGGTCTCAACTACTCCTTGTGGTAGCGACTTCCACATTCTCACGACTCTCTGGTAAGGAAGTTATTGCTTAAACTGCTTATTGATGAAAATCGCCTGACTAATATGCTTCCTTGTGGAGACAGCGAGATTATTGTGGCTGCAAGGGAATTTCCGTGAATCGCTGCCCACAAATATTGCACGAGCCACAGAAGTTTTACAGATGTTTTCATCAGTTTTATGCGCGAAGTGGCTTTTCAGCTTAGTTGCTTTATGAAAGATCCAACGTGATTCTCTGTTCCGCTTCCAATAGCATTCGGCATTGAAACATCTGCAGCAAAATGTTGCACAATCCATATTTGCATATGTTTAATTCCAGGGAAATATGTCAATTAACCGTTTATTCGAAAATATGTCCCCAGCTTTGCAACAATGCCACGTGAAACATTATCGCCTGGTTTTGTTTAATGTGCTGATTGATCCACTGTGCATTTGCAGCACTTTCTTGTTGCGTGTAAGAACAAATTTTGGTGGGCAATACTGTGAGGTGACAGCGAACTCATTTAATTCCTGGTAAAGTAATATTGTAGGATAAGAATGTTCGTGACTCGTCTATATTAATCAGCATTTCGATATAAAAAATCGACAGCAAACAGCTTATTAGCTAGATTGTGGCACGGCGATAGTGATACTGGTTGCAGAGGTTATTCTATTTTAGTATTGCCCCGAAACTGTCTATGTACCTCGTGATTAATAACTTGTGACATGAAAACAATGAAATAGTTTATAAACAAATCTCTTCTCAAAAAAAGCTTTCACTTACCAAGTACAAGCAGAGTGATGGTTGCTGATCCCGGTGGTTGGAATCATAGTAACAGTGTACTCTCCACTGTCCGAAGCTGTCACTGACTTCAGCAGGAGCGATCCGTTCGGGAGGAATAACTCAGGCCGTGTTCTGTATTCATTACTTATATCACCCTCTGTACCGAGCCACGCAGCGATATTTGTCGCTCCGAAGTCCCAGCTCCCTCTGCTCAGCTCATCTGAGGGCCGCACTGAAAAAAATGCGTTGCTTCCGACGGTCACATTTATCCGACTGTTTTCTGTATGTATAGTAAAACCCTGGGGCTCAACTGAGAAAACAAGATCACATTGAGGAAGAAGTAAAGCGAAACACTCAAACTCGACACAATTTATACTTTTCTAATGTGATAATAACGTCATCTCTTGTATTTTAACCTGATTTTATATGACAATCGCTTGCTGCCTTTTTTCTGTAATCAGTAAAATAAATGATCCGAGAAAGTGATCCTCACCCGCAGACATAAATAAGCAAACAGCTACCGCGGTAAGTGGCAGTGTCACCATCCTGAGAGAGCAGCTCCAGCCCCTGTTACACTCGGTGACTGACCCGCTCTTCCTGGTCTGCAGAACAGATCAGTTGAGTCATTTACTGAAGCGGTGACGCTGATTGGACCGGGTGCTGTTCACATGAGTGGAACCTCTTTCCACTGACTCCAATCTAACTGTTGCATATTAATAGAAATTATTGGCAATATACAGGAAGTGGGCGGAGGAATCGGTTTCACTTCAAGTGCACAGACCTTTGCTCAGAAATTAAAAATTATTCGCTCTTTTATTATCTGGAATGCACTGCCGGAATGGTAAGTTAAAGCAGATTCAATCATAAACTTCAAAAGGGATTGGATCACTACCTGAACAGGAAACACAATTCAGGGCTATGTTGAAAGATCAGGAGAGTGGGACTAATTAGATAGATCTTTCAAGGAGTCCGCCCGAATGGTCTCCTTCTCTGTTGTATGATTCTATGATTATTTTTCAGACACTGACCGGCCTGCTGTGTATTTATAAATATTTGATGCTAATATTTCCGATATGCAGTTTTCCTGTCCCTTCAGAGGTATCAAGTTCATCCCAACAGTGATCATTTAGCAGAGAGACGGAATAAAAAGATTCCCAAAGTTTAGGAGATTGGGTAACTCCTGGTAGTTTGCAGAATCTGAAGTCAGAGAGTATCGGGAAAATACAATAGAATCATTGATATAAATTTTCGCCATTTAACGTGTAACTAGCCTTGACTATTCCAATGCACTCCTGGCTGGCCTCCTACATTCCACCCTACGTAAACTTGAGGTCATTCAAAACTCTGCTGCCCGTGTCCTAACTCGCACGGATCCCGGTTAGACAGCATCTCGATTTTAAAATCCTCATCATTGTTTTCAAATCCCTCCATGGCCTCGCCCCTTCCTACCTCTGTAATGTCCTTCAGCCCCACAGCCCCCCAATATATCTGCATTCCTCTAATTCTGCTGTCTTGAGAATCCCTGATTATAATCGTTCAACCGTTGGTGGCCATGCCATCTGTTGCCTCGGCCCTAAGCTCTGGAATTCCCTGCCTAAACCTGTCCGGCTGAATAACTCTCCTTCCTCTTTAAAGACGCTCCTTAAAACCTACCTCTTTGACCAAGCATTTGGTCACCTGCGGTAAATATCCTTATGTGGATCTGTGTCAATTTTATTACTTAAAATTCTTCTGTGAGGCGCCTTGGGACGTTTAACAACGTTAAAGTCGCTATATAAATACAAGTTGTTGTTGCTGTTATAACTAGACGATCTCCCACGGCGTTGCTTATCAAGACTACTGCGTTCAGGTGAAACAAGGTTAGAGGGTGGGGTAGAATTGACAAGGGCATAAGCACAATTGAGTTTCTGTTTTAACGTTGTAGATTTTGCCCTTCATTTTATATAATAATTTGATAACGGCACCTTATTAGAAAAAAAATCTTACTTTCCAATGTGCTCCCTTTCTACAAAACCTTACTTCCTATTGGCACTCGTCCTTTCACAATTTTGTGTCAATATTTTTACCATTATAAATTCCCACGCTCACGTTCATTATGGAAATTGCCAATGTAAATTTGGCACCGTATTACTGAACAATCTGATCAGTCAGTGGCTTTTGCCCACAAAACGCTCAAGATGACTTGTGGAAAAAAATGGCCTGAAAATTTTAATCAGCATTTTTTTCAGTCAGTGAAATTTTAAATATCTAACGTACAGGATTAAACATTTTTGAGATAACATGATTGAATTTATCCAATGAGTGTTTTTGCAACTTCATTCAAGCTTTTGCTCAAAATTCCTTCACATCTCGAAAAAGCGTAGCCTTGGGCTTATATTTTTGTCAAACGCTGTGATCTTGTGAGTTGAATATGGGTTGTTCGCTCTCTGGTATCGAATCCCCCAAGATGCATCAGCATTGTTCAGTCAGCTGTACTAAAGGAAAAAATTTCTTTCGCTTCTAGCAGTTAAAGCTCAACTAATTTAAAGACAAACTGGAGGACAAACTTAAAAAGGCTTATTAAGATAATTTTTATATTGAGTGACTTAAACATAGAGAGGCTCTCTGAGTGCCTGTGAGTGGCAAAAAATGAGTACTGATTCCATAACTGTGGTAGCTTTTGAATTGTATTCTATCAACTTCAAAAAATATTATACAGAGAATTAGTTTTGTGTGTGTGTTAGAGAGAGTGAGAATCTTCCCTCAAGTTAACAATAAAGTTCCAATAAATATTTCATTTTGAAGCTAGCAAGTTATCTCATCTATGTTTCGTTGACTGAAAAGCCTGATCATAATGTTTCAAACTTTGATACAAAGAGCAGAGACAGATAGAGAGAAAAGCAGTTAGATTGCATCTCCTGATTCTAATTTGACCATTTTTTAAAGTACCGTTTGGAAAAACAATACATTTTTTGTGATGAAAACAGATAGAAAGTGACGGTAGGGTGAGTTGAAGAGGAAAGTGGCTAGAGAGTGTCGAAGCAAGTGGGAGGTGGGGAGTGAATGGAGATTTAAAGTAAGGTAAATGAAAGTGGAACAAAAGTGGGGAGGATACAGTATTCAACAAGGAAGAAGTAGAGAAAGTAATCGGAGTGAGAGGGTGGTAGAAAGGGGAGTAATGAGAAGGTGAATAGGTTAGCGATGCAAGGGCAGTCAGGGGATGATTGAAGCATTAATGACTGGGAATGCTGTTACTGAAGGCCACATTTTCCCAGCATTGGTTTCTAAATGCATCACCCTGCCATCTTTCTCAAAAGGAAAGGGTTCCACTCCCTGAATGTGCAGATTGTTTATGGCCACAGGCAGCGGATTATGAAGGGCTCTGCCCTGTTTCTGGTAGCATTCATGATCTATTATTATTCCAGTCCTCGGTTCGGCCTTTATTGTAAACAGGCCAACAGGTCACAGGCTAGTTACTGGGTGTCAAGGAGTATCAACTCTAGGCGTGTCTCTTGACTCCTGTCAATAGTTCTTCAGGGCAGCGTACAAGGTCTATCTTCAGCTGCTTTATCAAAGACCTGTTCACTTCCATTTTACAGAGTATGCCCGCATGCAGCAAGACCTGACAGCATCCCGGCTTCTGCTGATAAATGGCAAGTAACATTCCTTTAAAAAGTGTTTCGGGCAACATTTGAAATGAAAAACATGGAAACAGCAGACTAGTCTTTCCCACAAACAGCTTATTTCACTGCCACCAAATCCTGGGTCGCACAGAGAATTTCTCTAAATGCCTCGGCAGGACTGAACAGCTGCAATTTCCTTTCTACAGTTTAACGGTAGGAATGCGGTTAGTCAGGAGGAAGTCCAGACGTTGTGACCACTGGTGCTGTGGAAAAGTTCCTGTAAACTGCACTTTCTCCCCTCTTATCACACCATGGCAGTCTTCCCTGGATTACTTTATGATATTGATGCGTCGGAGCATTCCGTTAAGCTGGCATGCTCTGCAGAGGTCACAAGAAAAACTTTGAACGTTAAATCTTTCAGATGTACACTCAACCGTCACATATTTATTGTACAGCAGAGTTTCTATGGCCCTGAATTTGCAGTTGATAATAGAGCACGCTTTCATACTGCATTTGAAACTGACCGCAACTTCAGGACTTGCTGCATGCGGTCTGTCAATGACAGCTCCGAGACTAGCTGTGCTGTGTCCCCACCCCCACACCCAAAGAACCGGCTATCAGTGAAATCTCGTACATCATTGAAACTGATGAAAACTTTAGGTCTTCCGTGGTAAATATGTTAATTTCCACACTATAATTTAGTCGCAAATGGTTTAAGTGTAGCTAGGGTTTTAACTGCGTATTGATCTGCTAAACAGAGGTTAAGGGCCTGGACAACTTATTTTAATTGTGTGCAGTGTGGAATTTGGTCCTTTAATAAAATATAAAATTTTAAAGAAACTTTTCACCAATTTATTTTAAGATTCTGCATCTTTATTTGAGGTTTGCCTTTTCCCCCCGTGAGAGCCTCAATCTTTCTTTTGCACTCAACAACCATTTTAAAAAGTTAGAATTTTAAGAGCTTACTCACTTCCTTGTTCGCTGTCAGTGAGAATTCTGCCTTTTAATTGGCTGCTTTAGGTCACAGCAGTTCCATCAAGGGGATTCCCATTAAGTTCTGTTGAATTGAATTCAATGTCGGAAAACCGGACTTACCCGACACGAGGATTGTGAGATCCGTGTGTGGAGCATCCATCGGGGCCAACAGCAAAAGCCTTCACTTCACCGCTGACAGGAAATCAAAGCCTCTGTTTTAAGCGAGAGGTAACTCTTCCCAATATATGTGGTCAAGACACTCCTCTGTCATGTCATTTATGTGCCTAGACTGTCTGCTATCAGGCTCTGTTTCTTTTCTACATTTATACTCTGCAATAAAAACACTTACCAATTCATTTTTTATTATCTGCAATCCCTTTTTACAGTCTCCCATTTCGACCTTCTAATTTCCCGTTGCTATTAATTTACTTGCTGCACCAAGAGGTAGTCTAACCACCGCCCTTGAAATTCAACGAGATAAGTTTGCCGAATCGCCCACCGTCAACATCCTGGGGCAGTCACCAATGACCAGAAACATAACTGAAGCAGCCACATAAATATTGTGGCTACAAGAGCAGTTCAGAGACTGGGTATTCAGCGTCGACTGTCTCACCTCCTGACTCCCCAAACCCTTTCCACCAGCTACAAGGCACAAGTCAGGAGCGTGATGGAATACCCTTCACTTGCCTGGATGAGTGCAGCTCCAACAACACTCAAGAATCTCGAAACCACCCAGAAGAAAGCTTCCCATTGATTGACTCCCCATCCACCACCTTAAACATTCAATCCCTCCACCAACGGCGCACCATAGCTGCAGTGAGTACCATCTACAAGGTGTCTCTGCAGCAAGTCGTCAAGGTTGCTTCGACAGCACCTCCCAAACACGCGACCTCTACCGCCTAACAGGACAAGGGCAGCAGGCACATGAGAACAACACCACCATCAAGGTCCACTCCAAGTTACACATCATCATGACTTGGAAGTATATTGCTGTTCGTTTGTCGTCACTGGGTCAAAATACTGGACCTCCCTTCCTAAAAGCACTATGGACTGCAGCGGCTCAAGAAGGCGCTTCACCACTCTGGTCTCAAGGGCAATTAGGGATGGGCAATAAATGCTGGCCTAGCCAGCGCCGCCTACATCCCAGGAACGAATAACTAAGTTATATCTGACCATCGCATGTTTTCAAAGCTGTTGCAACAGTAACATGTGTATCGTCCATTTTCGCTTGATGTAGAATTAACTGCACCCCAAGTACTTCATCCATAACAGTCATGAACTGATCTGATCGGCACATTTCACTCCAAATATTATTGCTTCTTCTTGTGTGTGTTATCTATATAGGAGCAGGGCAATTTCGATGCACTGACCAGTGCCGTTGCAGATTTTAATTACTCATGTAAAGGACAACACATTTTTTAATTTGTTCTTTGCTTCTCTGTCTCTTTCGAAACGATTCTCATCACCCACTGCTCTGCATGGTTGGGCTGCTGCTCTTCTAACCTGATAGAGGAGGCCGTGAATAAAAACTCGAAGCCCAGAGAAGTGAAGCGACGGTGATCAGCACAGGAACTTTACATTTTTGTTACAATTTAATCCTGTACACCCTTATCATTTACATATTAAAAATAGAACTGATATTTTAGGACCTCATGAAAGCGTTCAGATTTTACAATATATCAATTATATATTTTTTTATTGCAATGTACCTATTTCATTGGTTGGTTCCTTCTTACACTCAGTCGGAAATGTTAACTTCCCAAAATGAAAGAACTTTTGCATTTATCTGAGGGTGTTAAAATGCAAATTGTTCAATTTCCTCAGCAACTAACACCAAAACAAACTGTTAAACCCTTATTGACAGCTGATAGTTTCATTTAATTTCAAGCTACGTTAAATAGAAAAAAAATATTAATCGCTTTTAATTCACTGAAAAGTTATTGTGTTTCCAACTTCGCCATGCTCCAGTTTTACCCCTGAGACCAATGAATGGATAGTTCAGCAAAGCTCCACTTTCTCTCCAAGTATGTCAAAATTAATTTATTGTTAAATGACGAGTACACGCAACAAACAAAAAAGCCTCCTGTGCATTTTCAACTTCTCCTTTGTTTTGTAATCTCCTGCTTGAGGGCTCGGTGATAGAGAATGGGGAATAAAGTTAATCAAATTGGGCGGAGGTGACGAGTTCTGTTGGCTAGGAATAGGTGCTCGGGCCTCAACGTTTAACAATATTTACTAACGACTTGGATGAAGGAACAGAGAGGTGAATATCCAAGTTTGCAGATATTGCTCGGATAGGCGGGGCAATTAGTAGTGTCGATGGGAATAGGAATTTTAAACGAGGCATAGGCAGATTAAGTGAGTGGGCAACAATATCGCAAATGGAGTTCAATCTGAGCAAAGGTGAGGTCATCTACTTTGGATCCAAGAAGGATAAATAGGCGTATTTTCTAAATGGTGAAAAACATAGGGACAGGATTAGGCCACTCACCCCACCGAGCTCATTCACTAGAATGATACCGGGAGTTAGAGGGTCGATGAGATCATGGCTGACCTGTGTCCTAACTCCATTCACTCGCCTTTACTCCATATTCCTTAACACCCTTGGCTAGCAAAAATCTATCGATCTTAGATTTACAATTATTAATTGAGCTGGCACTCACTGCTTTTTGTTGGTGAGAGTTCCACATTTCTACCAACGTTTGTTTGAAGAACTGTTTCCTAATTTGTCTCCTGATTGCGTGATTCGCATTTTAAGTTGATCTACCGTTGTCCCAGGAAACCCCACCGGCAGAAAAATGTTCTCTGTATCTACCCTATCAATTACTTTCAAAATTATAGTTAAGTCAGTCAAATCACCTCTTAACCTTATCATTTGTAGGGAATACAAACTGAGTTTATATAATCTCTCTTCATAATTTAATCCTTGCGGCATTGCTAACATTCTGGCGAAACGGTGCCTTACTATATCCAAGGCCAATATATCCTTTCTATATTGCGGTGCCCATAACTGTACACAGTACTCCACATGTTGTCTGAACCAGGAACTGTAGAGTAACAAAGAGATTTGGGAGTACAAGTACACAAATCATTAAAAGCCAGTAACCAGAGGGTTGTGAATGTTTGGAATTCTCTGCCCCAGAGGGCGGTGAATGCTGAGTCGTTGAGTATATTCAAGGCAGAGATGGATAGATATTTGGACTCTAGGGGAATCAAGGGATATGGAGATCAGGCGGGAAGGTGGAGTTGAGGTCGTGATCAGTCATGAACTAATTGAATGTCGGAGCAGTCTATAGGTTCCGCATGGCCTACTCCGGCTATTACATCCTGTGTTATAAACACTAGTTGTAGACTTCCACCTTGGCAGGTGGAATTGAAGCTATTGTTGTGGATCAACAACCCATTATATACCCCCGGTCCATTTGGAAATATATACCAGACGGTTTTGATAATGAACGGTCCATGCCCAGCACCAGTTTAATTCCCGGGTGGACAATTGCAAATCTAATGAACACGTGTTCTTTTCTAACATCAACAGGCCCATAAAATTCAACTACCCAGGATGAAAGCTCTCACTCCCCTTTTGGCTGAGGAGCAGCAGACACTGCTTTGCGTAACTGCTGATTTCTAATTATTGAATTAACTGCATAAATAATTGAACTTTACTGCGTTTAATTATTAAAAAGATATTTCTTGCATCGTGCAGGAGGGGAAAGGGAGAAGTCCATGATATAGAGGAGCAATAGGAAATTGCTTAGTAGACAGGTTGAGCGAGGATTTTCTCAGGGAGAAAATCGGGATGGGGCTGGGAGAAGCACAGAATAATTATTTTAAAGGAAAGGTGAGACAAGTATCTTGCAGCAAACATTTTCTTGAATCAGTTGTCCTTCTGTTGTAGCCAGTCACAAACCAACAATTCTCTACCATTCACCAATAGAGTTAATGTCTGTGGAAACAAAATTACGGGAAAAAATGACCCTAAGTGTGTATGAACAAATCCAGTGTAATATGCTGCAGTTGGGAAATAGCAACAGATTTCATTGCTGATGTGAAGCCGCAATCTGTGCTCCTTCAAGGGTGCAGTGGGATGTTGGGTGTGAGCTATTGCACAAAGCCGCTGAATTCACTGGGAATGAAGATGTGAGAGGTGCTCAAAAAGTACAATGTGCTTGACTGTTGTACATTTGAAGTAATTAAGGGTTCTTTTGTGTGATGCACACTTGCAATACATGGCTATTACAGGACATATTCAATGTCTTCTTAAAATGTACGTAGGAAATAACGGCTCTCCAGTGGCGTTGTTCAGCAGTGGATTGATTTCGGAACGACACCTCGGCCGACGTCCAAATTTTTTTTATAATTTCGGCCGGTTTCGGCCATTTTTCTCCCGGCCCGCTGAGTTCGGACGACCGGCCCCACTTTGAATGCACATATCTCGGCACTCACACGTCGGAACGAGGCGGCATTGCCACCATTGGACTTGTCTTGGCTTGCCCTGCCGAACGCCACCCTTGTTTCAGAAAATGCACATGACCATTTGCCGAGACCAACTCGCTTCCCCAAGCGGGAAAGCAGCACCCGACGCCCCGGTAAGGCGGCCGAATCCGATCCCATCGGACTACCGTCCCCACTTTGAATGCCCATATTTCAGTTAATGAGTTGCCACTTTGAAATTTTAGTTCGCGAGTTGCCTCTTTGGTTAACCAGTTGTCAGTTTTCAAATTTCAGTTAATGAGTTGCCTCTTTGAAATTTCAGTTAATGAGTTGCCTCTTTGGATTAGGATTTGCTACCTTGACAACTCAGTAACCCGTGTTTCAGAAAATGCACATGACCATTTGCCGAGACCAACTCGGTTCCACAAGCGGGAAAGCTGCACCCGACGCCACGGTAAGACGGCCGAATCCGTTCCCATCGGACTACCGTCCCCACTTTGAATGCCCATATTTCAGTTACTGAGCTGCCAATTTGAAATTTCAGTATACGAGTTGCCTCTTTGGTTACCCAGTTGTCAGTATTCAAATTTCAGTTACTGAGTTGCCACCTTGAAATTTCAGTAATCGAGTTGCCTCTTTGGTTAACCAGTTGTCAGTTTTCAAATTTCAGTTACTGAATTGCCACTTTGTAATTTCAGTTAATGAGTTGCCTCTTTCGTTATCCATTTGTCCTTCTGACTTTTGTTAAACAGTTGTCAATTTTCAAACTTCAGTTATTGAGTTGCCTCTTTGAAATTTCTGTTAATGAGTTGCCACTTTGTTTTTCTCAGTGTGAGTGTGTCTCTATGTTTCTCTGTCATTGGTCCCTCTGGGTTTTGGTTAATCATTTATCCCCATTTATTACGCCTGCATTTGGTTAGCCAGTTGTCAACTTTATTACCCGTGCAACCATTTGTCACTGTTCTCATTTCAGTTACTGAGTTCACTTTGTCTTTCTCGGTGTGTCTGTGTCTCTCTCTCTGTCTCTCTCAGTGTGTGTGTGTGTCTGTTTGTTCGACTGCCGCCCGGCCAACCGGGTCCAAAGGCCCGCCCGGTTAAACAGGAAAACCCCGGGCTCGCTTCGGAGCGACAGGCACCCGGCTTCCTGGTGTCGGACCGACTCCGCTCCGGTACTGCTGGATGCCCCTTGCCCCTGGCCTGCTCAGACAGCTGGCGCGTGCCGGCCGGGGCCCGCGCCGCCGACCCAGCTGTCGGAAGGCGGTCTCCAGCCAACGGCTGTACCGCGGCCGGGCTAAACCGCAGCTTCACAAGCCCGGTACTGGCCTGTGCAGCCACCCCCACCCCGTCCAGGGGCAGTTGACCAAGACAGGGCCCGACATTCCCTCCCAAAGTTATTCCCGATAAGCTGCCGCTGACCGACGGCCCCGGGCTCGCTTCGGAGCTGGCCTGTGCAGCCCCGCCACCCCGTCCAGGGGCAATTGACCAAGACAGGTTCCGACATTCCCTCCCGACGTTATTCCCAATAAGCTGCCGCTGACCGACGGCCCCGGGCTCGCTTCGGAGCTGGCCTGTGCAGCCCCGCCACCCCGTCCAGGGGCAGTTGACCTGAGTACAGAGTAGAAGAGTACAGTCGTGACAGCACATGGAGAAACAGGAGCTGATACGCCCACACACAGCCACATATGATCTGTATTTGAGCAATAGTAGAAACACTGTTTTCCCGCTCTCCACTTCCAGAACGTTAGATAAATGGTAGCGTCCCCCACCCACAAGCCCCCCGCCCACCATCTCATGAGATTTCTGAAAAACACAGAACAAACAGGAATTTTGCTCGCTCAAGATCTTTTGTGCTCCTTACAGCACAGCAAGTTACCTTTACTATAGGGCAATATCACAAGTCGGAAGCTTTACAATAAATAAATTAAATAAGCATTCTCAGTTGTAATAGTATTTTGTTTGAAGTCTTTGGTGCCACGTAACAAGATATATAGAAACAAGCCAGATATCGATTTTTGATGCAATCAAAATATAGTCAATTATTACATACTTTATTCTCAAATAGAGCACGTTATCCGAGAGGACTGGCCTCCCAGAACACTAGAGTTGAAAGCTCACCATAACAGCCTCTGGAATTGTACTCAATATAAAAGGTAATTTGTGAGCTAGCACCAGAAAAATGTCGTGAAATTGCATTTGTTGTTAACCGCAACTGGTTGAATAATGTCCTTTTGGGAAAGAATCGTGTCACCCAATACAATTTATATCCCTCACCAGTCCTGCAGTACATGGTGGATAGTTAATGCTGTTAGGGCACCTGGGGATCAGACATCAACACTGCCTAAACAGGTGAAACCCCAATCCTGGGAACAAATAAAATGTCTATATTTCTTTTTTTCGCAACATGGTGGAGCAGTTGTAATTTTTTCTACCCGCTTACCTCATCAGATCACTGTAAACAGATTGATGTTGCAGCTGTAATCCCTGTTAAAAGTGAAGAAATCGTTCTCTTTAGCTAACAGATTGGCTGCGATATGGAGCGCACCAAAAGAGAACTGAAATTACATTTTAAAAAACTGAAATGAATGTTTTGCAGGAATAAAAATAATAATTTCTTCACCATGTAAGTGGAGTTTTCATCAAGCGGTTTCGGAGCTCGACCCTGTACAAAATCAATTGGACGAAAACAAATTGTAAACATTTACACGAAGAATTCCTTGTAGTTGCTTCAGAATTATTGCTTAACCCAACACCATATATATCGAAATAAAAGTTAGACGAGCTTGCTTACATTATCCATCCCACAAACGAAATTGCAGGATGTGTATTTTCACTTTTAACGCCAGTTGGAACAAGGAAAATAGTTAATCGAACGCTCATTTTACGCTCAGTCCGATTTTTGTTTCTGTTGTAAAATTGAAAATTCTCCCCAATATTCTATCCAGCACCAGATACATATTTGGGCTGTCGTAAAACCCCAACTGGACTGAGGCGAGATCGCCTGCCACCCCCCTCCCTGTTCTGGTTATATGTGACTCCCGTTTACTGCTGGTGCAGGAACCATGACTTCGCTGTTGTAAACAAGTATAGATTCCCTGTAGTTTACTGAGCTCACCAATATCATAGAATATTAATAGAAATGTACCAAATTATTCCCATTCTGCCGCCGTTTTCCTAGTGCCCTGTCACTTTTTTCCCCGTCAACTGTTTATCCAAATCCCTTTCGAATGTTACTATTGAACCTGCTTCCACCATCCCTTCAGGCAGTGCATTCCAGGTCATAAGCACTCACTGCATAAAAAAATCTCATCGGGCAGATTTCTCATTTGACAAGAAGCCTGAATCTTTGTCCTCTGGTTATTGAACCTTCTACCACTGGAACAGTTTATCCATATTCTCTCTAGCAAAATTCTTGATGATTTTGAACACCCACATCAAATCTCCCCTTAGCCTTCTCAGCTCTAAGAACAACAATCCCAGCTTCTCTAGCGTCTCCACGGAACCGAAGTCCCGCATCCCTGGTACCATTCTATCAAACCTCCTCACCAACCTCTTCAAGCAATTGACATCATTCCTAAATCAATGAACAATTCTAGATGCAAATGGAATAAGATATTGTAAGAAGTTGTACATTTATTTAATAATCTTCTTTTACTCTTTTCTGCGTGGATTCTGTGCTTATCAAGTTAAAGGCTGCTGGGATATAAATTCTATTTTAGGATAAAATGGTGCAGTTGGAGCCCGCCAATTATTGGGAGGAATTTTGACTTGGAGCGATGAAGTAAAATGAGCGAATGAAAGTCGGAAGCTCTTTTTACATTTCTCCATATAAATCCAGATATCACCCCTTTTACGCTAAGGCAGAAGGACAAACTTAGCCCCAAAACTTCGTAATTTTAGTGTTAGTCGAGTTGACTGGCATTACAAATGGAACACCCAATGTGAAAACAAAATAAATGTTTTAGCTTCACGATCATTTTCATCACGTTGTCCATTGTGTATCTCTATAAAATTCTATGAGCTCCTCAGCTGGTATATAAGGAATATACAAGTCTTTGCATGCTGAGACCATCACATGAAAATGGAGCCAGGAACAGAGATTGGAACTTAAAGGATTTTCATTAAGATGTAATTTGCATATAGGTTTGTTTCCTTTCAACATTCCCATCTTAGTCATGCGTTCAAAGAGCTATGTTAAACAGAATGTTGTGCTAAACACGTGCTTATGTCTTTTAAGGGGATTTTACAGAAACATATGAGCGAGAAGGGAATAGTGGGTTATGCTGATAGAGTTAGATGAGGAAGGCTGGGAGGAAGCTCGAATGGAGCATAAACGCCAGCACGGATTTATTGGGCCAAATGGCCGTTTTCTGTCCTGTATATTCTATGTAATCCTAGGTATTTTTTTCCAAATTAGCATTAAGCATGCTATGCAATTACTTCATTTGCAAATCACGCAGCAGGGGTCGTTGCATTAACTTCTCTTCATTTAGGTTCAAGCATCTTTATATGTGTTTAGTTAAATTACTTTTAAACCAAGAAGAACAGTTTAAACCTGCATTGACAAAGCAGCGTGGAAATGATGAAGTATTTCACTTACTGTTTATGTTTGAATTAATGTTCGCAGCATTTTGCCCCTGCATTCGGTCATTCATCGGCCCGCACCCCCGCCGCCCGCTACCGATGCCGGAGCGATGTGTTCGGCGAGTCGGGCCGAGGCAGCGCAGCAGCGGGAAGCGGCAGCAGCAGCCACGAAGACCCGCTTCGGCACGTCGCCCGGCAGCTCCTCGTCGTGAATTTCTGTTTCGGACTAGGAGGAGGGGAGCCGGGCATGGCTGTTGGAGGCCGGACGTGAGCGTGAGAGGCAGGCCCCGGGCCGTTGCAAATTTGAACCGGCGACAGTGCGGGAAGCTCGCAGTTCGAGGGGAAGGAGGGAGAGCCGGGCATGGAGACCTGAGGCCAGTCGGTGAGCGTGAGAAGAAGGACACCATATTGTGGAGCCGGCAACAGGGAGGAGGAGTCCGCGGAGACGGAGCGGCTGATTGACATCGCGTTCCCACTGCAATTGGACGCAATTGAATTGACTTTTACTGAACATGGCGCTGTAGCATAGCGACGTGTCTCTGTGAGCTCCCACAACCTATTGTGGTAGTGATCGGGGAGTAAAAACATTCCATTGTAGTAATACATATGGCAAATAAAAAAATGGATTTAAATAAGTGTTGTGCAACAGACCAAAATGTGAACTTTCAGGAGGATATTTTATTGCAATCATTCATTAAATATGATCTGCAACAGAAATTCTAATCATTCAGAACCAATTATTAAAGAAAACTGTTTTTCTGACCGGAAACAAGAAATTTCATGCATACAAGTCGATCTCCACGTCAGGAGTCAAGACTTCACGTCAAGCACGCAAGAGCAAATAATTTGATCAGGACATGGAGTTATTATTCAGGTTACCAGTATAAAGTCTAAGTGTGTACTTATTTTAACCTATCACGTATATTGTTGTTTATAGTCAAATATTAAAAAGTGGGGCTCTTTGGGAAGCAGATTAAAGTTGGTGGAAGCCTAAATGTTTCTCTGTCCTGCAGCTTGAGTATTTGGGAGACGGAAAACTGAGGCACTGCAGCATCAATAGTGGAGGGAGGGTGTAATTACAGAATGAGACGTTTCCAGAGACAGATTCCAATCAATGCGAAAACAACATCAATTATTATTAAACGTGGAAACATGCCTTGTCACTACATGCATTTGAAGTGTGATCTAGAAATATTTGGAAGCAACTTTTTTCAAACCTACTTTAATTCAATCTACCGGGCTTTGGACAAAACTATTAAAGATGCAGGTACAAGCTGAATACTATATTTACCCGGCTGCTTTCCTTTTGACCAACCATGCAGTGATCCCGCTGATCAAACACACAATAAGAGCAGCAATCACTATCCCTGCTATGTCAGCACTGCTTATATTATTGCCGCCATTGGTTTGATCTGAAAAATCTAAACAGACAAAATAATGAACGTTATTAACACACGCCAGAGACAATTGCAATTCGGTAGTAATATGTAATCGCAAGAGAAATACATAGTTCAGATTTTATTTGCACAGTGTTTGACGGGTTTCAAGTTTCAATTGCTGTAAAAAATAAAAGAGTCAAATGTTTGAAATCTACATTATTAATTTTATCACGTTTAAATGAAACTGTGCAACTCCATGGACGACAAGCTGGTTCAGTTACTATGCCATTGATCCCACCATACATTTCTAGTTACCCACTACAGCACTTGCTAATGGTAAAAAATGGTGATTGGGGAGCGACCGCCTGTTACTCACCATTCCCGATTATCCGTTCCAATAATTGAATGGAAACTCGGTGATAAATGGTAGATTTTGGATGGGATTCAGGAACGGGGTGATGTTAGGTTGCAGCTGCGCGATTCTTAAAAGCAGGACTACAACTGGAAACTCCGCAAAAGGACAAACAGAATTCTGGCTTTTCTGTATATGAGTGTATTGAATACAAAAATCAAGGAGGTGATGATGAGTCTGCACAATATATCCGTCAGGCTATAGGTGGAGTATTGTGTGTAGTTTTGGCTTTCACTAGGATGCCAGGGATGTGCGGATATGAATGAGACGAGGGCTCAAAAACTAAATAGTTTTCACTGCAACAGCGAAGCTTAAGAGAAGATACCTTAGAAGTGCCTAAAATTGTGAAAGCAGTGTAACTAGGGAAAGACTGTTGTCACTGGTCTGTAAACCAGTAAAAGGTGCTTAAACCTTGGCTTCATGCTAGAAACGCAAAAGGGGCTTTGATAACTTAATGTTCATGCAGTGCTGTTAAGTAGGGAGTCCCAGGATTTTGAACCATCTATGATGAAGAATCGGTGATATAATTCTAAGTCAGGATGGTGTGTTATTTGGAAGGGAGCTTGGAGATGGTGGTGTTCCCATGCGTCTGATGCCCTTGTCCTTCCAGGTGGACGAGGTTGCGGGTTTGGGAGGTGCTGCTGAAGAAGCCTTGGCGAGTTGCTGCATGGCATGTTGTAGATGGTGCACACTGCAGCCGTGGTGGAGGAGCCGGTGGAGGAGCGAGTAAATGGTTAAGTTTTGCATGGGTTGCCAATCAAGCGGGCTGCTTAAAGATCACCTCTCATTCATCTAAACTTCAATGAGTATAGGCCCAACCTGCTCAACCTTTCCTGAAAAGTCTACCCCTTCATCTCAGGAATCAACCTAGTAAATCTTCTCTGGACTCCCTCAAATGCATATTCTTCCTTAAATAAGAATCCAAAACTCTACACCGTACACCAGGTGTGGTCTCCTCAACGCCCTGTACATTTTTAGCAGGACTTGCTTACTTTTATACTCCATCCCCCTCGCAATAAGGGCCAACATTCCATTTGCCTTTCTAATTATTTGCTGTACCTGCATGTTAACTTTTTGGGTTTCATGTAAGAGGACAGCCAGATCCCTCTGTACCGCAGCATTTTGTAGTCTCCCTCCATTTAAATAATACTTTTCTTTTTCATATTTCCTACCAAAGTGGATAACCTCACAATTTCCCATGTTATATTTCATCTGCCAAATTTTTGCACACTCATTTAACCTAGCTATATCTTTTTTCAGACAGTTTGTGTTCTCCTCACAAATTGCTTTGTATCATCAGCAAAGTTGCCTACAATTTGTTTATGATATTATTAAGCTGACAATATATTTCTCACCATGATTGGATCTTATTCAGTCAATGTTGTAAATTGGTCCTATCTTTAAGAGACAGGTCACATTCTACCATTCAATTAGACCAGCTGGGAATGTTAGTGTTGAACAATAAAATGTAAGAGCTTTCTCAATTTCTACCCACACAGGGTAATAATGAACTTTTGTGGTCCATCTGCATGAAATTCAAAAACATGTGGTTTTTGTATAACTTAAATAATCACTAATATATAATACAAACTAATTCTTTTGGCACCAAACATACTTACATTTAATTTGCAGGATGGTATATAAGAACATAAGAACATAAGAAATAGGAGCAGGAGTAGGCCAACCGGCCCCTCGAGCCTGCTCCGCCATTCAATAAGATCATGGCTGATCTGATCCTAACCGCCAATCCACTATCACAGAACCATCTCCTGAATCTAACAGAATTAGACACATGAAATAGGAGCAGGATCAGGCTACACAGCCCCTGGGCCCGCTCCGCTACCCACAGGGCCATGACCGTTCCGAACCTAGACTCATGTCCAAATTTCTGCCCGCTCCCTGTAACCCTTAATTCCCTTTACTTCTAGGAAACTGTCAATTTCTGCTTTAAATTTATGTAATGATGTAGCATCTACAGCTTTTTGGGGCAGCATATTCCATGGACCTACCACCCCCTGAGTGAAGTAGTTCCTCCTCATCTCAATTTTGAAAGAGCAGCCCCTTATTCTAAGACTATGCCCCCTAGTTCTAGTTTCACCCATCATCGGGAACATCCTCCCCGCATCCACCCGATCCAACCCCTTCACAATCTTATATGTTTCAATAAGATCGCCTCTCATTCTTCTGAACTCCAATGAGTAGAGTCCCAATCTACTCAACCTCTCCTCATATGTCCATCCCCTCATCCCCGGGATTAACCGAGTGAACCTTTTTTGTACTGACTCGAGAGCAAGTATGTCCTTTCCTAATATGGACACCAAACTGTATGCAGTATTCCAGGTGCGGTCTCACCAATACCTTGTACAACTGAAGCAATACCTCCCTATTTTTATATTCTATCCCCCTAGCAATGAAAGCCAAAATTCCATTGGCCTTCTTAATCACTTGCTGCACCTGCATACTAACCTTTTGAGTTTCGTGCACCAGGACCCCCAGATACCTTTGTACATCAGTACTTTCCAGTTCCTTGCCATTAAGATAATAACTTGCTCTACGATTTTTCCTGACAAAGTGCATAACCTCACACTTTCCAGTATTGTATTCCATCTGCCAAATCTCTGTCCACTTACTTAGCCTGTCTATGTCCCCTTGCAGGTTTTTTATGTCCTCCTCACTCACTACTTTCCCTCCCATCTTAGTATCATCTGCAAACTTTGATATGTTACACTCGGTCCCCTCCTCCAAATCGTTAATATAGATTGTAAAGAGTTGGGGACCCAGCACTGACCCCTGCAGAACACCACTAGTTAATGATTGCCAGTCTGAGAATGAACCATTTATCCCAACTCTCTGCCTTCTGTTAGATAGCCAATCCTCTATCCATGCCAGAATATTACCCCCAATCCCGTGATTTTTTATCTTAAGCAATAATCTTTTGTGTGGCACCTTGTCAAATGCCTCTTGGAAGTCTAAATACACTACATCCACTGGTTCCCCTTTATCCACCCTATATGTTACTTCCTCAAAAAACTCCAGCAAATTTGTCAAACATGACTTCCCCTTCATAAAACCATGCTGACTTTGTCCTATTAAATTATGATTATCCAAATGTCCTGTTACTGTCTCCTTAATAATGGACTCTAAAATTTTACCTACCACAGATGTTAGGCTAACCGGTCTATAGTTTCCAGCCTTCTGTCTACTGCCCTTTTTAAATAAGGGTGTTACATTAGCAGTTTTCCAGTCTGCCGGGACCTTTGCCTAGTCCAGGGAGTTTTGGAAAATTATTACCAATGCATCCACAATCCCTACTGCCACTTCCCTCAAGACCCTAGGATGTAAGCCATCAGGTCCAGGTGATTTATCCGCCTTGAGTCCCATTATTTTACCGAGTACCACTTCCTTAGTGATTTTGATCGTGTTTAGCTCCTCCCCCCCTTTAGCCCCCTGTTTGTCCAGTGTTGGGATATTCTTAGTGTCTTCTACTGTAAAGACTGATATAAAATGTTCATTCAGTGTTTTTGCCATCTCCATATTTCCCACCATTAATTTCCCGGTCTCATCCTCTAAGGGACCAACATTTACTTTAGCCACCCTTTTTCTTTTTATATAACTATAAAAACTCTTACTATCTGTTTTTATATTTATTGCTAATTTACTTTCATAATCTATCTTCCCTTTCTTAATCAATCTTTTTATTATTTTTTGCTGTCTTTTAATGTTTTCCCAATCCTCTATCCTCCCACTACATTTGGCTACCTTATATACCCTTGTTTTTAGTCGAATACTATCCTTAATTTCTTTACTTAGCCACGGATGGCTGTCTTTTCTTTTACACCCTTTTCTTCTCAGTGGAATATATATTTTTTGGAAGTTGTAAAATAACTCCTTAATTGTACACCACTGATCATGTATCGTCTTACCCTTTAATCTATTTTCCCAATCCACTCTACTCAATTCTGCTCTCATACCTTCATAATCTCCTTCATTGAATCTTAGCACGCTTGTTTGAGATCCAACCTTCTCACCCTCTAATTGAATATGGAATTCAAGCATGTTATGGTCACTCATTCCAAGGGGATCCTTTACTAGGACATTTTTAATTAATCCTGTCTCGATATCCAGAATCGCTGCTATAATTATTGCTGGCATTACATTTATATGTTCCTGAATCGTTTCTGTTAACTCTGATTATAGTCAGTGAAACATTGTCTGGAGATGTTATTATTCTGTCATTGTCCTGGACAGGTCGGTTAGCTTTAAACCAAATCCGTGACTGTATAAAACCCGAGGCGTGACTAGTCAGTAAAATGGTATCGATGTTTTCTATTGGGTTTGAATTGTTGGCCGACACAATGACTTTAGAAACTCGATCTGTAAATACAATTAAAAGGGAAAGGCGGTTACATCATTTTCTAAAAAAGCTGTAACAGAACGCTAATTAAGTAATTTCACATGTAAACATCAAGAGGGTAAAATTCCAAATGCACAACGGGCAGTATCACATCTCTCGCCACTTATACACCCGTCTGACATTGAAGTCAATAGAACTGATTATTGGAAGGGACAAATAACAGACGCCAGAAACAATACCGCACAATTTGTGTCCCTTTCCAATTACTTTTGAAAATTGCTATTGAAACTGCTTTCAACACCCGTTAAGGCTATGAATTCCAGATCATAAAAACTCTGTTTATAAATAATTCTCATCACCGCTGGTTCATTCGCCAATAATCTTAAATCTGTGTCCTGTGGTTACAGACCCACCTGCCAGGGGAGGCAGTTTCTCCCCATCAACTCGATCAAAGCCCCTCATAATTATGAAATCTCTGTTAAGCTTCCCCATAACCTTCTCCGCCCGAAGGAGAACAATCTCAACTTCTCTAGTCTCTCCCCATAAGTGAAGTCTCTCATCCGTGGTATCATTCTGCTTCATCTCCTCTGCAACTTCTGCAAGGCCTTGACATCCTTATTAAAGTGGGATGCCTTAAATTAGAATACAAATGCAAGTTAAAAGTACTGAATGTAGGAAGGCATCTAATGGTTGATATATGTACTGCATGAACGCTGCTGAAAATTGATAATGATGTATTTAAAACAGAGCTTGGAATCCTAGTAGACCTGAAGCTCTAATCATTGAAGATCAGCAATCACAATGCAAAGAGAATGCTGACCCTTATACACAAAACAATGCAGTACAAATCAGAAAAAGTCATGCCCACATGGTACAGTGGTGTGTTCAGAGCACTCCTCGAGTATTGTGTGCAGTTCTGAAAATTTGAGACAAGGGATGCACTGAACTATGAGAGGCAGAGCAGAGATAAGCAATGAATGTCATGGGGCTGAGACATGATCGAAGCAATGACGAAATTTATACTTTCTGCCTCAGAAGACGGGATTTAAAAGTGATCTTAATGGGTATAGAGAAAAACAAATTGTATGTAAATGGTATTTCCAGAAAGTACTTCAAATTAAACTGAGAGTAGGAAAACAGGACACGGGTTCGAAGGGGTAAAAGCTAATTGAGAATCAATATCAGGAATTTCTTAATTCCATGAACTGTGTAGGAGTATATCAGTCAATATCTTCTGCTATTCTGAAATTATGCATCTCACACAACTGTTCATCAGTTGTCAGATCATTTTCTTGATGGATAAGGGGAGACAGAAAGAGAGCGAGAGAGAGGATAGACAGACAATATGTAATATGTAAAAACGGCTGAGCACAATGGATACAGCAAAGTCTATGAGCCCTGATAACATCCCAGCAGCAGCGCTGAAGACTTGTGCACCAGAACTGGCCGCGCCTCTAGCCAAGCTGTTCCTGTACAGCTACAAAACTGGCATCAACCTGACAAAATGGAAAATTGACCAGGTATATCCTGTCCACAAAAAGCAGGACAAATCCAAACCAGCCAATTACCACTCCATCAGTTTACTCTCAATCATCAGCAAAGTGATGGAATAGTTCGTCAACAGTGCTATCAAGTGGTACTTATTCACCAATAACCTGCTCACCCATGCACAGTTTGTATTCCGCCAGTGCCACTTGGCTCAAGACCTCTGTACTGCCTTGGTCTAAACAAGGAAAAAAATTTTGAATTGCAGAGGTGAGGTGAGAGTGATTGCTCTTGACCGAGTGTGGCATCAAGGATCCCTCCTAAAATTGAAGTCAATGGTAATTGGGGGAAAAAGCTAAGTTGGCTCGAGTCATACCTAGCACGATGGAAGAAGGTTGAAGGTGGCCAATAATCATAGCCACAGGAGATTGCTGCAGCAGATATTCAGGGCAGTCTCCTAGGCCCAAGCATCTTCAGCTGCTGCATCAATGATCTTCTCTCCATCATAAGGTCAGAAGTGTGAATGTTTGCTGATGATTGTGCAGTGTTCAGTTCCATTCGCAATTCCTCAGATAATGTAGAAGTTCATGCCCGCATGCAGCAAGAACTGGACTACATTTAGGCCTGGCCTGATAAGTGGCAATGAATATTCATGCTAAACAAATGCCAGGCAATGACCATCTCCCAAAACAGAGAATCTAATCACCTCCCCTTAACTCTCAACGGCATTACAATCACCCAATCCCTCATCATTAACATCCTGGGGTCACCATTGACCAGAAACTAACTGTACCAGCCACATAAATATTGTGACTACAAGAGCAAGCCAGAGATCCTGGGTATTCGGCAGCCAGTGCCTAACCTGCTGCCTGCCCAAAGCCATCCCACCATCACTAATGCACTAGTCAGGAGTGTGATGGAATACCCTCCACTTGCCAAGATGAGTGCAGCTCCAACAACACACAAGAAGCACGACACCATCCAGGAGAAAGCAGCTGCTTGATTGGCTCCCCATCCACCACCTGAAATATTCACTCCCTCCACCACTGGTGCACGGTGGCTTCAGTTTGTACCATCTAAACGATACACTCCAGCAACTCGCCAAGTCTTCTTCAGCAGCACAACCCAAAGCCACGACCTTTACCAGCTAGTGAGAAAGGCAACGGCCGCATAACAACACCACCACCCCCAAGCTCCAATCGAAGTCGAACTCCTGACCTGGAAATATATCACCGCTCTTCAGCATCGTTGGGACAAAATGCTGGAACAACCCTCTAACAGCACTGTGGGAATACCTTCAACAAATGGACTGTTCAAGAAGATGGCTCATCTCCACCTTCTCAAGAGCAATTAGGGATGGGCAATAAATGCTGGCCTTGCAAAGGAGACCCACATCCCGTGATTGGAGAAAAATGAGGTAGATAGTTAGACATGTAGGCATGCAGGCAGATTGATAGATAGGCAGACAGACAGACAGACAGACAGACAAACAGACAGAAACATTGTCGTCATAATTTATCATCCAGCAATAAACGGTTTGAATAAGTCTCAAAGTATACAAAGTGGATATAAAGAGAGAAAGACAGGTAGTCATTTAATTCTAGTTTCTTGTGAGCTGGACTGGGAGATTCACAACCACTCACCCATCTGCAAACTTGCTTCCCTCACCAACAACAATTACTGTTACTTTAATTTCTGGATCGCCAGTCAATAGCAATTAACCTTTGTAGGCTTAAAGGCACAGGCCTGGTTCAACATAGTTTCACCCTAGAACAGGTAAAATACATTGTGCATTATATGGTGTAATGCATCTGTTGTTCAAAAGAAAGATATTCACCTGGAATTTTTGATTGGTTATGACGGAGACCTGTCATCACTTGCCATCCTTAACCCTCTGAATCTGTCTGCGAATTCTGGATTTAGCAAATGCGCATCTAAAAGCAGAAATCCTGAAGTTGCAGTCAATCATTCACTGCCCGACATTGGCTGCACTGTGGACCGCCCACCCCCCATATCCGGCAATCAGAGTAATCATTGAATTCAGGGCAACTGCCGAAAATTTGTATTTTCCGCGCTAATATTGCTTTCAAGTACTCCATTAACTGTTAAGCGTGGTTGGAAAATGTGCAATTGGGGTTTTAACAGCATAGTGATTGTTAAGCAAACGTTCTAGCCCTGATAACTAATTATATCATTTGTAGACAGTCAAATTTCTCCGTTAGGATAAAAAATGTTTTTTTTTCAAACTGTAGATTTTTTTAAAGTTTGTTCATGATATTTCAGTTTCTACATTAACTCCATGTGAAAGTCGCACTCTTTATTTCGCTCTCTGTCACATATTTTAAATGTATGGATAAAAGTTGCTTTTCATTTTCTGGTTTGTGGTCTGTGAGTATTCTTCAATGCGACTGCCTGTTTAGACAGCTTGTTAAAATCACAGCAGCTCTGCAATGGGGATGCCCATTACACAGAGCTACAATGAATTACATAACATAAGATCATAACACGTAGTAGCAGGAGTATGCCATTTGGCCCTTCGAGCCTGCGCTGCCATTCAATAAGATCATGGCTGATCTTCTACCTCATCGCCACTATCTCAAACGATTTACATATCGCTTGATTCCGTTAATATTCACAAATTTATCGATCTCTGTCTTCAAAGCATTAAATGATTGAGCCTCCACAGCCCTCTGGGGTAGAGAATTCCAAAGATTCACCACCCACTGAGTGAAGGCATTTCTCCTGATCTCAGTCCTAAATGGCCGACACCTTATTATAAGACTGTAACCCTTGGTTCTAGACTCCCCAGCCAGGAGAAACATCCTGCCTGCATCTACCCTGTAAGAATGTTGTATGATTCAATGAGATCATCAATCATTCTTCTAAACTCTAGAGAATATAGGCCTATTCTACTCTATTTCTTCTCATAGGACAATGCCCCCAACCCAGTAATCAGTCTAGTGAACATTCGTTGCACTCCGTAAATGGCAACTATGTCCGTCCTTAGGTAAGGAGACCAAAACTGCACACAATTGCACGTCGGGAAAGGTAAACACCTTGATGGGCCTTCAATAACCACAAAACTAAAAGTTATAGACTTAAACAAGTTGGCTTTTAATCACTAAGATCAGAGCTAACATCTCAACACGCCGACTGGTTCACAGGAATGAGTCATACAGATCCTGGGATCTTTATGTAAGAGAAGTCAGGGGCGGAGCCAAGAGCCAAGACCTGGAACCTCCCAGGTTGGTCGGGAAAGAGGAAGTGAAACTATACACAGTGGGGGAGGGTAATATACATGAGTGCAAAACGAATACAGGATCAAGACAAACAGATTTCATTACATTCACCCCTTCTATAGATTTAGTCCATCGGGGTGATGTTTCTTAAAAGTTGGTATGAGTGAGTCTGTCAGGAGGTTTTGCAGTTCTCAGTGATCGGCGCAAAGCCGGTTGGGGTGCCTCTAGGGGAGTGGATTCTGGTTCCTCCGCTGTCTGGGCCTCCGCAGTGTCTTCCAGGATATCTGCAGTGTCCTCCAGGTTAAAGCTGGGTATTGATACCTCTGGGCGTCCTGTCTCTTTGTAGTGTAGGTCTTCATCGGGTAGTCTCCCATCGTTCTCTCCGCTCCCTGAGGGAGCGAGTTCTTTTATGGAAACAGTGTCCTCTCGCCCATCAGAGTATTCAATATAGGCGTACTGAGGGTTTGCATGGAGGAGCTGTACCTTTTCCACAAGGGGGTCCCTTTTATGGCCTCTCACGTGCTTCCGCAAAAGTACTGTCCCCGGAGACGTCAGCCACGTGGGTAGAGATATGCCCGAGGTGGATTTCCGGGGGAAAACAAACATCTTTTCGTGAGGGGTAGCATTAGTGGCAGTACATAACAGAGACCTTATGGAGTGGAGCACGTCTGGGAGGACTTTCTGCCAGCGGGAGGTCGGAAGGCCTTTTGACTTTAAGGCTAACGTGACCGCCTTCCAAACAGTAGCATTCTCCCTTTCCACTTGCCCATTACCCCGGGGGTTGTAGCTAGTGGTTCTGCTAGTGGCTATCCCCTTCGAGAGCAAGAACTGGCGCAGCTCATCACTCATGAATGAAGTCCCCCTATCACTGTGTAAGTAGTTCGGCATGCCAAACATGCAGAATAGATTACAGAGACACTTCATGACCGTGGCACTGGTCATGTCTGGGCAGGGAATGGCGAAGGGGAAACGGGAATATTCATCAATGATATTGAGGAAGTATACGTTATGGTCGGCAGAGGGAAGGGGTCCCTTGAAGTCCAGACTTAGGTGCTCGAATGGCCGTGTGGCTTTGATAAGGTGTGCACGGTCAGGCCTGTAGAAACAAGGCTTGCATTCTGCACAGATGCGGCAGGCTCTGGTCATTGCCCTGACCTCCTCGATGGAGTGGGGCAGATTGCGGGACTTTATAAAATGGTATAGTTGGGTGATCCCTGGGTGACAGAGGTCGTTGTGGAGACCCTGTAATTTGTCCGTATGAATGCTGGCACACATTCCCTGCAATAGGGCGTCTGGGGGTTCATTAAGGGCTCCCGGCCTGTACATAATATCATAGTCGAACGTGGATAGTTCGATTCTCCACCTGAGTAATTTGTCATTCTTGATTTTCCCCCTTTGTTTGTTATTAAACATGAAAGCCACTGACCGCTGGTCGGTGAGCAGGGTGAAACATTTGCCAGCTAGGTAGTGTCTCCAGTGCCGCACTGCCTCGACTATAGCCTGTGCCTCCTCCTCGACAGAAGAGTGCCTGATTTCAGGTCCCTGAAGGGTTCGGGAGAAGAAGGCCACAGGTCTCCCAGCCTGATTGAGGGTCGCAGCTAAGGCAAAGTCTGACGCATCGCTTTCGACTTGAAAGGGAATGCATTCGTCCACTGCACACACTGCAGCCCTTTCAATGTCCTGTTTAATACTGGTGAAAGCCTCCTGAGCTTCAGCTGATAGTGGGAAGGATGTCGATTTAATGAGGGTTCGGGCTATATCAGTGTAATTGGGCACCCATTGGGCATAATACGAAAAAAATCCCAGGCGCCTTTTTAAAGCTTTGGGATTGTGTGGCAGGGGCAGTTCCTTTAGGGGGCGTAATCGGTCAGGGTCCGGTCCAATTACCCCATCTTCCACCACACAGCCGAGGATACAGAGATGGGTTGTGTTGAAGACACATATTTCTTCGTTGTAGGTTAGATTCAGCTTTAGGCAGTTTTTAAAAATCTCACAAGATTTAGACCGTGGTCTTGCTGGTTCTGCCCGCAGATAGTGACATTGTCCAGATAGGGGTAGGTAGCTTGTAGTTTATTCTCGTCAACCATGCGGTCCATCTCACGTTGGAAGACCGAGACCCCATTTGTTACCCCAAAGGGCACACTGAGAAAATGGTAGAGGCGCCCGTTCACCTCGAAGGCGGTGTATGGGCAGTCCTCCGTTCTAATGGGGAGCTGGTGATACGCGGATTTCAGGTCGATGGTCGAGAAGACTCGGTATTGCGCAATCTGGTTGACCATTTCTGATATGCGGGGTAAAGGGTAGGCGTTCAGCTGGGTATAAATATTAACAGTCTGGCTGTAGTCAATTACCATCCGTTTCTTTTCGCTATTTTTAACTATGACTACTTGGGCACACCACGGGCTGGTACTGCATTCAATAATGCCTTCCCGCAGGAGTCTGTCCACTTCCACCTTGAAAAAAGTGTCTGTCTTCCAGACTGTACCATCTACTTTTGGTCACTATGGGCCTACAGTTCGGAGCGAGATTAGCGAATAAAGAGGGTTGGCTGATTTTTAAGGTTGATAGGCCTCAGACTGTGAGTGGCGGCTGGGACCCGCCATATGCTAGTGTGACACTTTCGTGGTGGCACTGGAAGTCCAGGCCCAAGATTATATTAACACAGAGTTCTGGCATCACGAGGAGTTTAAAATCCTTGTAGCCCGTGCCTTTTACAGTCAGTGTTACCACACAGTAGCCCAAAATGTCCGAAGTGTGGGGCTTAGCAGCCATAGCAATTCTGCTCCGTGTAGGGGTTCCATTAATGAGTGCCACCATACCAGGCTAGGGTGGATAAAACTCTCGGTACTCCCACAGTCAATTAAACATTTCATTAAATTCCTGTTTACCTGTATGTCCATCATGGATTTTGTCAACGGGTGTGGCCTGGATTGATCCACCATGATCGAAGCCACTGTTGGGCCCTGGGCGGCCGTTGAGTTGGGAAAAGATGGCGGATCCCAAGATGGCGACCCGCATGGCACGCACGAGGTGGTGACGGAGTTGGAAATTAGATTCCCCCTGCAGACTTTGCTAAAATGCCTCTTTTTCTTACATTTGAAGCATGTAGCGTCCTTCGCTGGGCATCATTGTCTGGGGTGCTTGGCCTGGCCGCAGAAGTTGCATTTTGGGCCTCGAGACATTGCCGCTGTAGTAGGACTCCTGGGGGAACTTCTGTGTGGGGACTCCGGCGGCGTAGAGCTGGTCTGAGACCTGGATGTGGAAGATGGCTGATTCCAAGATGGCGGGCCCCTCGGCACGCATGAGGCGGTGAAGGCTGCATGGCCGGCAGAATAAGAGTCAGAGTTTTTCTGGGCCACGTCCAGCGATCACGCAGTGGCCACTGCCTTTTTTAAGTCCAGGACCTCCTTCTCCAGCAGTCTCTGCCAGATATAATTTGATTTGAGGCCCGTGATGAAGGAATCGCGGACCAATTCATCAGAGTATGCGTTGGCCGTCACGGCCTTGCAGTTACAGTCCCGGACCAGGTCCTTTAGGCCCTGTAAGAAATCATCCATTGATTCCTCTGGTCGCTGCCTGCATGTAGCCAGCAGATGTCTGACGTACACTTCATTTACTGGCTTCTGGTATTGGGCCTTCAGGATAGTGATGGCCTCCGTGTAAGAGGTGGTATCCCGGATGAACGAATAAATCCGATGACTTACACGAGTAGTCAGTAGACTCCGTTTATCTACCTCGCTAGCGGATGAGGCCCCCGCAAAGAGTTTGAAGCATTTGAGCCAGTGTCCAAATTGATTTGATGCTTCAGCAGAATGTGGATCCAAGTCCAGATGCTCTGGTTTTAGGAGTCGATTCATCCTAGTATTCTTTAGTGATTAAAATTGATGGGCCTTCAATAACCACAAAACTAAAAGTTATAGACTTAAACAAGTTGGCTTTTAATCACTAAGATCAGAGCTAACATCTCAACACGCCGACTGGTTCACAGGAATGAGTCATACAGATCCTGGGATCTTTATGTAAGAGAAGTCAGGGGCGGAGCCAAGAGCCAAGACCTGGAACCCCCCAGGTTAGTCGGGAAAGAGGAAGTGAAACTATACACAGTGAGGGAGGGTAATATACATGAGTGCAAAACGAATACAGGATCAAGACAAACAAATTTCATTACACACCTCAGCACAGACTTTTCCTGATCCCTGTAGGAAGTTTCTTTGGGGCCAGCTGCAATCGACTTTGAATCGCCTCTGACCGCAAATTGCGGGCTATTGCATATTTCAAACAAAGCAGAAAGATGAAGGTGCAGCGCCATGTCAGCTCAAAATTCACACATTGTACAATAGGAACATGTCCTGCAAACAGCCTGAACTTGGCGCTAATTATATATCGAGCATTGGTTACAATATAGCAGGCGCCCAAAATAGAATAGCAATAGATCATATTTATAGAACGGTATATAATCTGAGTTGGACCAGGTGTCCAAATGCTAAAAGCACAATATTTATATATTGTGTTTTGCCTTTGTCCAATGCCAAGTGGCCCTGCTCACTGTCCCCGTTAGTTCCACTACAACTGTAAGAAAGAAATTCGGGCTGGAGCTAAATAATTCATTACAATTAGCCAATCGGAGGCAAACAAAGGAACGTTACATATTATATATTAGATATGTAACTTACATCGAATGTACAGCACAGAAACAGGCCATTCGGCCCAACTGGTCAATGCCGCTGTTTACGCTCCACACGAAGCTCCTCCCACCCTTCTTCATCTCACCCCCTCCACTTATCCTTCTATCCCCGTCTCCCTCATGTGGCTATCTAGCTTCCTCTTATATGTAATTATGCTATCGGCCGCAGCTACTCCTTGTGGTAGCGACTCCCACATTCTTACGACTCTCTGGTAACGAAGTTATTGCTTAAACTGCCTATAGATGAAAATCGCCTGACTGATATGCTTCCTTGTTGAGACAGCGAGATTATTGTGGCTGCATGGGAATTTCCGTGAATCGCTGCCCACAAAAGACGCACGATCCACAAAAGTTTTACAGATATTTTCATCAGTTATATGCGCGAAGTGGCTTTTCAGCTTAGTTGCTTTAGAAAGCTTCAATGTGATTCTTTGTTCCGCTTTTAACTTCATTCGGCATTCAAACATCTGCAGCAAAATGTTGCACAATCCATATTTGCATATGTTTAATTCCAGGGAATTATGTTAATGAACCGTTTATTCAAAAATATATCCTCAGCTTTGCAACAATGCCAAGTGAAACATTACCGCCTGGAATTGCTTTAGGTGCTGATTGATCCACTCTGCGTTTGCAGCACTTTCTTGTTGCGCGTAAGAACAGATTTGGTGGGCAATACTGTGAGGTGACAGCGAACTCATTTCATTCCTGATAAAGTAAATTTTCAGGATAAGAATGTTCGTGACGCGGCTATATTATTCAGCATTTCGATATTAAAAAATCGACAGTAAACAGCTTATTAGCTAGATTGTGGCACGGCGATAGTGATACTAGTTGTAGAGTTTATTCTATTTTAGTTTTGCCTCGAAACTGTTTATGTACCTCGTGATGAATGACTTGTGACATGAAAACAATTAAAATAGTTTAGAAACAATTCTCTTCTCAAAAAAAGCTTTCACGTACCAAGTACGTGCAGAGTGATGGTTGCTGTTGTTTGAGTCCCGGTGTCTGGAATCATGGTAACAGTGTACTCTCCACTGTCCGAAGCTGTCACTGACTTCAGCAGGAGCGATTAGTTCGGGAGGAATAACTCAGCCCATGTTCTGTAAAAACCAGGCGTAAGGACTTCATTTTAAAAGGTAAGTGGTCAATTAATTAAAATTAAAACATTTTTTCCACAGGTTTATTATTTTTAAATACTTTAAAGTAAGGTAAGTGTATTTTTAGCCCCGTTTTTTATAAAATTATTTTTTTCAAAAATTTAAATTATTGTTTAAAGTAGTTATTTAATGATATTTACAGTTTATTTTAAAAGTGTGATTTTTTTTTTAAATTTATTTGAAGGTTAACTACTGTTTTGGGGGCCGGAGTATTCATAAGTTTGACAAGTCTTTCTGTCAATCTTATGAATGGGCTTTTCCCTCCTCCGATTGGTTGCCCATGGCTCACGTGATCCCAGCGGACGCATCGCACTAACTACGCCGCTGGATCACGCAAGCACAGCGCGCCGGGAGCTGGACCGGGCCACAGAGAGGAAATCCACGCAGGCCCAGGCCTCAACTGCCGGCGCGCTAGGAAAGTGTAGGTCGGGGGCTTGCACCCGCGGGAAGCCCCCGACCCGAATTTCTGGGCCATTATATACTTTCTAATGTGATAATAACGTCATCTCTTGTATTTTAATTTGATTTTGAATGATAATCGCTTTTGTTTTGTTTTTCTGTAACCACTCAAAGAAATGATAGGAGAAAGTGATCCTCACCCGCAGATATAAATAAGCAAACAGCTACCGCGGTAAGTGGCAGGGTCTCCATCCTGAGAGACTGATCCGCTCTTCCTGGTGTACAGAACAGATCAGTTGAGTCATTTACTAAAGCGGCAATTCTGATTGGACAGAGTGCTGTTCGCGTGACTGGATACTCTTTCCACTAACTCCAATCTAACTGTTACATATGAATGGGATTGTTGGCAAGATACAGGAAATGGGCGGAAGATTCTGGTTAACTTCAAGTGCGCAGACCTTTGCTCAGAAATTAAACATTATTCGCTCTTTTATGATCTGGAATGCACTGCCGGAATGGATGGTGGAAGCAGATTCAATCCTAACTATCAAAAGGGAATTAAATCAATACTTGAACAGGGAACACAATCCAGGGCTATGTTGAATGATCAGCAGAGTGGGACTAATTAGATAGATCTTTCAAGGAGACCGGCCGAGTGGTCTCCTTCTGTGCTGTATGATTCTATGACTATTTTTCAGACACTGCCGGGCCTGCTGTGTTTTTATAAATATTTGATGCTAATATTTCCGATATGCAGTTTTCCTGTCCCTTCAGAGGTATCAAGTTCATCCCAACAGTGATCATTTAGCAGAGAAATGGAGTAAAAAGATTCCCAAAGTTTAGGAGATTGGGTAACTCCTGGTAGTTTGCAGAATCTGAAACCAGAGGCTATCGGGAAAATACAATATAATAATTTCTCTAAACTTTCACCATTTAACGTGTAACTAGACTTGACTATTCCAACGCACTCCTGACTGGCCTCCCACATTCCACCTTACGTAAACTTGAGGTCATTCAAAACGCGGCTGCCTGTGTCCTAACTCGCACCAAGTCCCATTCGCCCATCACCCCTGTGCTCACTGACCTACATTGGCTCCCAGTTAAGCAGCGTCTCAATTTCAAAATGATCATCCTTGTTTTCAAATCCCTCCATGGCCTCACCCCTTCCTATCTCTGTAATCTCCTTCAGCCCCACAGCCCCCGAGATCTCTGAGCTCCTCCAATTCTGCCCTCTTGAGAATCCCTGATTATAATTGCTCAACCGTTGGTGGCCATGCTTCTGTTGCCTAGGCCTTAAGATCTGGAATTCCCAGCCTAAGCCTGTCTGCTTTGATAACTCTCCTTCCTCTTTTAAGACACTCCTTAAAACCTACCTCTTTGACCAAGATTTTGGTCACCTGCCGTAACATATCCTTATATGGATCTATGTCAATTGTTTTCGCTTAAAATTCTCCTGTGTGGTGCCTTGGGACGTTGAACACCATTAAAGTCTCTATATAAATACAAGTTGTTGTTGTTGTTGTAACTAGCCGATCTTCCACAGCGTTGCCGATCAAGACTGCACTGTTCAGGTGAAGCGAGGTTAGAGGGTGGGGTAGAATTGGACAAGTGCATAAGCACAATTCAGTTACTATTTTAACGTTGTAGATTTTGTCCTTCATTTTATATAATCATTTGATATCGGCACCTTATTAGAAAAAAAATCTTACTTTCCAATGTGCTCCCTTTCTACAAAACCTTACTTCCTATTGGCACTCGTCCTGTCGCACTTTAGTGTCAATATTTTTACCATTATAAATTCCCATGCTCACGTTCATTATGGAAATTACCAGTGTAAATTTGGCACCGTATTACTGAACTATCTGATCATCAGTTGCTTTTCCCCACAAATCGCTCAAGATGACTTCTGGGGTAAAAAATGGCCTGAAAATTTTAATCAGCCTTTTTCTCAGTTTGTGAAATTTTAAATGTCTAAAATACAGGATTAAACATTTTTGAGATAACATGATTGAATTTATCCAATGAATTTTTTTGCACCTTCATTCAAGCATTTGCTCAAAATTCCTTCACATCTCGCAAAAGCGTAGCCTTGGGCTTATATTTTTGTCAAACGCTGTGATCTTGCGAGTTGAATATGGGTTGTTCGCTCGCCGGTATCGAATCCCCCAGGATGCATCAGCATTGTTCAGTCAGCTGTAATAAAGGAATATTTTTCTTTCGCTTCTAGCAGTTAATGCTCAACTAATTTGAAGGCAAACTGGAGGACAAACTTAAAAAGGCTTATTAAGATAATTTTTATATTGAGGGACTTAAACATAGAGAGGCTCTCTGTGTGCCTGCCTTTGTGTGAGTGGCAAAAATTAGTACTGATTCCATAACTGTGGTAGCTTTTGAATTGTATTCTATCAACTTCAAAAAATATTATACGGAGAACTACTTTTGTGTGTGTGTTAGAGAGAGTGAGAATCTTCCCTCAAGTTAATATTAAAGTTTCCAAAAATATTTTATCTTGAAGCTAGCAAGTTATCTCATCTATGTTTCGTTCACTGAAAAGCCCGATCAAATTGTTTAAACCTGTGATACAAAGAGTAGAGACAGATAGAGAGAAAAATAGATAGAGTGCATCCCCTGATTCTAATTTGGTATTTTCTTACAGTACTGTTTGGAAAGAAAATACTTTTTTGTGACGAAAACAGATAGAAAGGGGCGGTAGGGTGAGTAGAAGAGGAAAATGGTTTGAGAGTGATGGGCTCTGGCCCCACTCAACCACCTTTGTGGAAGCAAGTGGGAGTTGGGGAGTGAATGGAGATTTAAAAGTAAGTTAAAGGAAAATGGAACAAGAGTGGGGAGGATAAAGAATTCAAAAAGGAAGAAGTAGAGAAATTAATCAGGGTGAGAGGGTGGTCAAAAGGGGAGTAATGAGAACGTGAATAGGTTAGCGATGCTAGGGCAGTCAGGGGATGATTGAAGCATTAATGATTGGGAATGCTGTTACTGAAGGCCAAATTTTCCCGGCATTGGTTTCTAAATGCATCACCCTGCCATCTTTCTCAAAAGGAAAGGGTTGCACTCCCTGAATGTGCAGATTGTTTATGGCCACAGGCAGCAGATTATGAAGGGCTCTGCCCTGTTTCTGGTAGCATTCATGATCTATTATTTATCCAGTCCTCGGTTCGGCCTTTATTGCAAACAGGCCAACAGGTCACAGGCTAGTTACTGGGTGTCAAGGCGTGCCTCTTGACTCCTGTCAATACCTCTTCAGGGCAGTGTACAAGGCCTATCCTCAGCTGCTTTATCAAAGACCAGTTCACTTCCATTTTACACAGTATGCCCGCATGCAGCAAGACCTGACAACATCCAGGCTTGTGCTGATAAGTGGCAAGTAACATTCCTTTAAAAAGTGTTTCGGCCAAAATTTGAAAACATGGAAACAGCAGACTTCTCTTTTCCACAAACAGCTTATATCAATGCCCGCAAACCCTGAGTCGCACAGAGTTTGCAGAACTGAACAGCTGCCATTTCCTTTCTACAGTTTAATGGTTGGAATGCGGTTAGTCAGGGGAAAGTCCAGACGTCGTGGCCACTGATGCTGTGGAAGAGGTTGTGTAAATTGGAATTTCTCAACTTCTTATCACACCATGGCAGGCTTCCCTGAATGACTTTATGATCTTGATGTATCAGAGCATTCCGTTATGCTTGCACGGTCTGCAGAGATCACAACAAATACTTTGAAAGTTAACTCTTTCAAATGTACACACAATCGTCACATATTTATTGTACAGAAGAGTTTCTATGGCCCTGAATTTGCGGTTGATAAGAGGGTACGCTTTCATACTGCCTTGAAACTGACCGCAACTTCAGGACTAGCCGCATGCGGTCTGTCAATGACAGCTCCGAGACTGGCTGTGCTGTGTCCCCCACCCCACACCCAAAGAGCCGGCAATCAGTGAATTCTCGCACATCATTGAAACTGTTGAAAACTTTTAGTTCTTCCGTAGTAAATATGTTGTTAATTACCCCACTAAAAGTTAGTTGCAAAGGGTTTAAGTGTTACTAAGGTTTTAACTGCGTATTGATCTGCTAAACAGAGGTTAAGGGCCTGGACGAGTAATTTTAATTGTGTGGAGTGTGGAATTTGGGTATTTTAATTAAATAAAAAAATTTTAAGAAACTTTTCAACAGTTTTATTTTATTGAGCTGCTGCATCTTTAATTTAGGTTTGCCTATTCCCCATGTGAGAGCCTCAATCTTTCTTTTGCTCTCTCCAACAATTTTAAAAAGTTAGAATTGTAAGAGCGTACTCACTTCCTTGTTCGCTGTCAGTGAGAATTCTGCCTTTTGATTGGCTGCTTTACGTCGCAGCAGTTCCATCAAGGGGATTACTATTAAGTTCCGTTGAATTAAATTCAATGTCGGAAAACCGGAAGTTCCCGACACAAGGATTGTGATATCTGTGTGTGGAGCATCCTTCGGGGCCAGCAGCGAAAGCCTTCACTTCGTGGCTGACAGCAAATTCAAGGCCTCTCTTTTAAGCGAGAGATAACTCTCCCAATATATGTGGTCCAGTCATCCCTCTCTCATGTCATTTATTTACCTAGGCTGTCTTCTATCAGGCTCTGTTTCTTAACTACATTTATACTCTGCAATAAAAACACTTACCAATTGATTTTTATTATCGGCAATCCTTTTTTACAGTCTCCCATTTCGAACTTCTAATTTCCCTTTGCAATTAATTTACTTGCTGCACCAAGAGGTAGTCTAACCACCGCCCCTTGAAATTCAAAAGGATAAGCTCGCCGAATCCCCCACCGTCAAGATCCTGGGGCAGTCACCAATGACCAGAAACATAACTCAAGCAGTCAGATAAATATTGTGGCTAAATATAGAGCAGTTCAGAGGCTGGGTATTCAGCGTCGACTGTCTCACCTCCTGACTCCCCAAACCCTTTCCACCAGCTACAAGGCACAAGTCAGGAGTGTGATGGAATACCCTTCACTTGCCTGGATGAGTGCAGCTCCAACAACACTCAAGAATCTCGAAACCATCCAGAAGAATGCTTCTCGTTAATTGACTCACCATCCACCACCTTAAACATTCACTCCCTCCACCAACGGCGCACCATAGCTGCAGTGAGTACCATCTACAAGGTGTCTGCATCAACTCGCCAAGGTATCTTCGACAGCACCTCCCAAACACGCGACCTCTACCATCTAACAGGACAAGGGCAGCAGACACATGGGAACAACACCACCTCCAAGGTCCACTCCAAGTTACACACCATCCTGACTTGGAAGTATATTGCTGTTCTTTTATCGTCACTGGGTCAAAATCCTGGACCTCCCCCGCTAAAAGCACTACGGACTGCAGCGGTTCCAGAAGGCAGTTCACCACTACGGCCTCAAGGGCAATTAGGGATGGGCAATAACTGCTGGCGAAGCCAGCGCCGCCTATATCTCAGGAATGAATAACTAAGTTGTATCTGACCATCGCATGTTTTCAAAGCTGTTGCAAAAGTAACATATATGTCGTCCATTTTCGCTTGATTTAGAATTAACTTCATCCATAACAGTCATGAATTGATCTGATCGGCACATTTCACTCCAAATATTATTGTTTCTTGTGTGTGTTTTCTGTACATGAGCAGGGCAATTTTGATGCACTGACCTTTTGCCGTTGCAGATTTTAATTACTCATGTAAAAGACAACACATTTTTAATTTGTTCTTTGCTTCCCTGTCTCTTTCGAAACGATTCTCATCACCCACTGCTCTGCATGGTTGGGCTGCTGCTCTTCTAACCTGATAGAGGAGGCCGTGAATACAAACTCGCAGCCCAGAGCATTGAAGCGACGGTAATCAGTCCAGGAACTTTACATTTTGTTACAATTTAATCCTGTACACCATCATCATTTACATATTGAAAACAGAACTGATATTTTAGGACCTCATGAAAGCGTTCAGATTTTACAATATATCAATTATATATTTTTTATTGCAATGTACCTTTTTCATTTGTTGGTTCCTTCTTACACCTGGTCGGAAATGTTAACTTCCCAAAATGAAAGAATCTGAGGGTGTTAAAATGCAAGTTGTTCAATTTCCTCAGCAACCAACACTAAAACAAACTGTTAAACCCTTATTGACAGCTGACAGTTTCATTTAATTTCAAGCTACGTTAAATAGAAACAAAATATTAATCGCTTTGAATTCACTGCAAAGTTATTGTGTTTCCAACCTCATCATGCTCCAGTTTTACCCCCGAGTCCAATGAGTGGATAGTTCAGCAAAGTTCCATTTTCTTTCCAAATATGTCAAAATAAATTTATTGTTAAATGATGAGTACACACAACAAACAAAAAAGGTTCCTGTACATTTTCAACTTCTCCTTTGTTTTGTAATCTCCTGCTTGAGGGCTCGGTGATAGAGAATGGGGGTTAAAAGTAATCAAATTGGCAGGAACTGACGAGGGCTGTTGGCCAAGAATAGGTTCTCGGGCCTCAAAGTTTAACAATATTTACTAACGACTTGGATGAAGGAACAGAGAGGTGAATATCCAAGTTTGCAGATGCTGCTAGGATAGGCGGGGCAATAAGTAGTGTCGATGGGAATAGGAATTTTAAACGGGGCATAGACAGATTAAGTGAGTGGGCAACAATATCGCAAATGGAGTTCAATCTGAGCAAAGGTGAGGTCATCTACTTTGGATCCAAGAAGGATAAATAGGCGTATTTTCTAAATGGTGAAAAACATAGGGGGACAGGATTAGGCCATTCAGCCCACCGAGCTTATTCACTAGAATGATACCGGGAGTTAGAGGGTCGATGAAATCATGGCTGACCTGTATCCTAACTCCATTCACTCGCCTTTACTCCATGTCCCTTAACACCCTTGGCCAGCAAAATTCTATCGATCTTAGATTTACAATTATTAATTGAGCTGGCACCCACTGCGTTTTGTTGGTGAGAGTTCCACATTTCTACCAACGTTTGTTTGAATAATTGTTTCCTAATTTTTCTCCTGATTGCGTGATTCGCATTTTAAGAAGATGTACCTTTGTCCCAGAAACCCCCACCAGCAGAAAAATGTTCTCTGTATCTACTCTATCAATTTCTTTCAAAATTATAATTAAGTCAGTCAAATCACCTCTTAACCTTATTATTTTGAGGGAATACAACCTGAGTTTATATAATCTCTCTTCATAATTTAATCCTTGGTGCATTGGTAACATTCTGGTGAAACGGTGCTTTACTCTATACAAGGCCAGTATATCCTTTCAATAGTTTGGTATCCATAACTGTACACGGTACTCCACATGTTGTCTGAACCAAGAACTGTAGAGTAACAAAGAGATTTGGGAGTACAAGTACACAAATCATTAAAAGCCAGTAACCAGAGGGTTGCGAATGTTTGGAATTCTCTGCCCCAGAGGGCTGTGAATGCTGAGTCGTTGAGTATATTCAAGGTAGAGATAGATAGATGTTTGGAATCTAGGGGAATCAAGGGATATGGAGATCAGGCGGGAAAGTGGAGTTGAGGTCGTGATCAGCCATTATCTAATTGAATGTTGGAGCAGGCTATAGGGGCCACATGGCCTACTCCGGCTATTACATCTTGTGTTATAAACACTAGTGGAAGACTTCCACCTTAGCAGGTGCAAATGAAGCTATTGTTGTGGCTCAACAACCCATTATATACACCCGGTCCATTTGGAAATATATACTAGATGGTTTTGATAATGAGTGGTCCATGCCCTGCGCCATTTTAATTCCCGGGTGGAAAATTGCAAATCTACCCAACACGTGTCCTTTTCTAACATCAACCCGCCCATAAAATTCAACTACCCAGGATGAAAGCTCTCACTCCCCTTTTTCCTGAGAAGGAGCAGACACTTCTTTATGAAACTGCTGATTTCTAATTATTGAATTAACTGCATAAATAATTGAACTTTGCTGCATTTAATTGTTTAAAAAAATATTTCTTGCATTGTGCAGGAGGGTAAAGGGAGGAGTCCATGATATAGAGGAGCAATAGGAAACGAAGTAAGAGATTTACAGGAAGGGAATTTGAGACGCTGGAAACTCGGTGACTGAAGCCGTCATTACCAATGGTGGGCTGAAGGAAGGGAAGAAGACAAAAAGTCGAAAGATTGCAAGCCCCTTGTTGGGGGTGAGGAGGGGTGCAGCGTTGCACAACGTTTCAGAGATAGGGAGGGGTGAGGTCATCAATCGATTTAGATTCCAAGATGAAAACTTCAGATTGGAGGACTTAGAGACAATATCGGTTAGGTGGTTAGGGGACATTGTTGGTAATATATACAGATCAGAGATGGCCTAGCCTGAGGTTGAGAAAATGGATGCAGAGAAGGCACGTTAGATGGCAAGGTTGAGGGTGGAAATGTATATGAGTAAGTGAGTTTATATGGAGGGCGATGTTCTGTGAGGACGGAAGTGGAGTGAAATCAGGGGCGAGAGGGCAAGGTGAGTTGAGAAGGATATTGAAATCATGAATATGAGAAATTGCTTAGTAGACAGGTTGAGAGAGGATTTCTCAGGGAGAAACTCGAGATGGGGCTGGGAGAAGCAGGGAATAATTATTTTGTAGGAAAGGTGAGACAAGTATCTTGCAGCAACATTTTCTTGAATCAGTTGTCCTTCTGTTGTAGCCAGTCACAAAGCAACAATGCTCTACGATTCAACAATAGAGTTAATGTCTGTGGAAACAAAATTATGGGAAAAAATGACTCTAAGTATGTATGAAAAAATTCAGTGAAATATGCTGCAGTTGGGAAATAGCAACAGGTTTATTTCATTGCTGATGTGAAGCGGCAATCTGTGCGCCTTCAAGTGTGCAGTGGGATGTTGGGTGTGAGATATTGCACAAAGCCGCTGAATTCACTGGGAATGAAGATGTGAGATGTGCTCAAAAAATACAATGTGCTTGAATGTTGTAAATTTGAAGTCATTAAGGATATTTTGTGTGGTGCACACTTGCAATACATGGCCATTACAGGATAGATTCAATATCTTCTTAAAATATATGTAGAAAATAGCGGCTCTCCAGTGGCATTGTTCAGCAGTGGATTGATTAGAGTAGAAGAATACAGTCATGACAGCACGTGGAGAAACAGGAACTGATAGGCCCACACACTGCCACATATGATCTGTAGTTGACCAATAGCAGAAACACTGTTTTCCCGTTCTCCACTTCCAGAGCGTTAGAAGAATGACAGCGTCCCCCACCCACAAGCCCACCATCTCATGAGATTTCTGATAAAGCACAGAACAAACAGGAATCTTGCTCGATCAAGATCTTTTGTGCTCCTTACAGCAGAACATGTTGTCTTTACAATAGGGGAATATCACAAGTCGGAAGCTTTACAATAAATAAATTAAATCAGCATTCTCAGTTGTAATAGTGTTTTGTTTGAAGTCATTGGTGCCACGCAACAAGATATATAGAAATAAGCCAAATATCGATATTTAGTGCACTCAAAATATAGACAATTATTACATACTTTATTCTCAAATAGGGCACGTTATCCGAGAGGACTGGTCTCCCAGAAGACTAGAGAGCAAAGCTCACCATAGCAGCCTGTGGAATTGTACTCAATATAACAGGTAATTTGTGAGTAAGTTGTGAAATGCTGTGAAATTGCATTTGTTGTTCAATCCAACTGGTTGAATAATGTCCTTTTGGGAAAGAATCGTGTCACCCAATACAATCTAAATCTCTCACCAGTCCTGCTCTACATGGTGGATAGGTAATGCTGTTAGGGCACCTGGGGATCAGACATAAACACTGCCTTGACAAGTGAAACCCCTATCCTGGGAACAAATATAACGTCAATATTTTTTTTTTCACAACATGGTGGAGCAGTTGTGATTTTTTCTATCCACTTACCTCATCAGATCACTGTAAACAGACCGATCTTGCAGCTGTAATCCCTGTTAAAAGTGAAGAAAGTGTTCTTTTTAGCTAACAGATTGCCCGTGATATGGAGCGCATCAAAAGAGAATTGAAATTACATTTTTAAAAACTGAAAGTGAATGTTTTGCAGGAATAAAAATAATAATTTCCTCACCATGTAAGTGGAGTTTTCATCAAGCGGTTTTGGAGCTCTCTCCTGTACAAAATCAATTGGATGAAAATAATTGTAAACATTTACACAAATAATCCCTTGTAGTTGCTTCAGAATTAATGGTTAACCCAACACCATAAATACCGAAGTATAAGTTAGAAGAGCTTGCTTACATTATCAATCCCACAAACGAAATTCCAGGATGTGTATTTACACTATTAACGCCAGTTGGAACAAGGACAATAATGCATCGAACGCCCATTTTACGCTCCACCCGATTTTCTTTCCGGTTGTAAAAGTATTCTATCCAGCACCAGAAACATGTTTAGATCGTCGTAAAACCCCAACTGGTCCACTAATGCACTGAGGCGAGATCACCTGCTACCCCCACCCTGTTCTGGTTAAATGTGACTCCAGTTTACTGCTGCTGCAGGAACCATGACTTCGATGGATGTGAGCAAGCATAGATTCCCTTTAGTTTACTGAGCTCACCAATATAGTAGCGTATTAATGGAACTTTACCAACCTTTTGCTTTCTTGGAATATTTTCATCGGTCCCTGCTGAGTTCCCACCAATTGTAGCAGAGATGTCTGTGGCAATATCAAACATTTAATCAGCCTTGAAAATACAATAATAGAATCATAGACTGATACAGCACAGAGGGAAGCCATTCGGCCCATCGTGCCTATGCCAGCTGTTTGAAAGTGTTACCTAATTTTCCCTATTCCACTGCCCATTCCCTAGAGCCCTGTAATTTTTCCCAGTCAACTATTTATCCAATTCCCTTTCAAAAGTTACTATTGAATCTGCTTCCACCATCCTTTCAGGCAATGCATTTCAGATCATAACTGCTCACTTTCTAAAAAAAATCTCATCGGGCAGATATCTCATTCGACAATTAGCCTGAATCTGTGTCCTTTGGTTATTGACCCTTCTACCACTGGAACAGTTTATCCATATTCACTCTAGCAATATTCTTGATGATTTTGAACACCCATATTAAATCTCCCCTTAGCCTTCTCAGCTCAAAGATCAACAATCCCAGCTTCTCTAGCGGCCCCACAGAACCAAAGTCCCGCATCCCTGGTACCATTCTATCAAACCTCCTCAACAAACTCTTCAAGCAATGGACATCATTCCTAAATCAATTAGCAATTCTAGTTGCAAATGGAATAAGATATTGTAAGAAGTTGCAACTTTATTTAATATTCTTCTATTACTGTTTTTGCGTGGATTCTGTGCTTATCAAATTAAAGGCTGCTGGGACATAAATTCTATTTTAGGATAAAATGGTACAGTTGGAGCCCACCAATTATTGGGAGGAATTTTGACTTGGAGCGATGAAGTAAAATGAGTGAATGAAAGTCGGAAGCTCTTTTTACATTTCTCCATATAAATCCAGATATCACCCCTTTTACTATAAGGCAGAAGGACAAACTTAGCCCCAAATCTTCGTAATTTTAGTGTTAGTCGAGCTGAATGGCATTACAAATGGAGCACCCAATGTGTAAACAAAATAAATGTTTAAGCTTCACGATTATTTTTATCACGTTGTCCATTGTCATAGAGTCATAGAGTAATACAGCACGGATAGAAACCCTTCGGCCCATCGTGTCCGCGCCGGCCATCAAGCCCTGCCTAATCTAATCCCATATTCCAGCATTTATAGAGTCATAGAGTAATAGAATCTCTATAAAATTCTATGAGCTCCTCAGCTGGTATAAGGAATATACAAGTCTTTGCATGCTGAGACCATCACATGAAAATGGAGCCAGGAACAGAGATTGGAACTTAAAGGATTTTCATTAAGATGAAATTTGCATATAGGTTTGTTTCCTTTCACCATTCCCATCTTAGTCATGCGTTGAAAAAGCTATGCTAAACAGAACGTTGTGCTAAACATGTGCTTATGTCTTTTAAGGGGATGCTAGAGAAACATATGAGCGAGAAGGGAATAGTGAGTTATGCTGATAGAATTAGATGAGGAAGGCTGGGAGGAAGCTCGAGTGGAGCATAAACACCAGCACGGACTGGTTGGGCCGAATGGCCGGATTCTGTCCTGTATATTTTATGTAATCCTACATCTTTTTTCCAAACTAGCATGAAGCATGCTATGCAATTACTTCATTTGCAAAGCACGCAACAGGGGTCGTTGCATTAACTTCTCTTCATTTAGGTTCAAGCATAATGCTTCAAAATCTTTATATGTGTTTAGTTAAATTACTTTGAAATCAAGATGAACTGTTAAAACCTACATTGGCACAGCAGCTTGGAAATGCTTAAGTATTTCACTTACCGTTTATGGTTGAATTAATGTTCGCAGCATTTTGCCCCTGCATTTGGTCATTCATCCTAAATAAATGTTGTGTAACAGACCAAAATGTGAACTTTCAGGATGACATTTTATTGCAATCATTCATTAAATATGATCTGCAACAGAAATTCTAATTATTCAGAACCAATTATTAATGAAAACTGTTTTTCTGCCCGGAAACAAGAAATTTCCTGCATTAACTTCGATCTCCACATCAGGAGTCAAGACTTCACATCAAGCCCGCTAGAGCAAATAATTTGATCAGGACATGGAGTTATTATTCATGTTACCAGTACAAAGTCTAACAGTGTGTACTTATTTTTAACCTATCATGTATATTATTGTTTATAGTCAAATATTAAAATTGGGGCTATTAGGGAAGCAGATTAAAGTTGGTGGAAGCCTAAATATTTCTCTGTACAACAGCTTGAGTGCTTCGAAGCCTCAAAACTGAGGCACTGCAACATCATTAGTGGAGGAAGCGTGTAATTACAGCATGAGACGTTTGCATGGACAGGTTTCAATCAATCCGAAAACAAATCAATTAATATTAAACGTGGAAATATGCCTTATCACTGCATACATTTGAAGTGTGATCTAGAAATATTTGGAATCAACTTTATTCAAACCTACTTTAATTCAATATACCGGGCTTGGGACAAAACTATTCAAGATGTTGGTAAAAGCTGAATACTATATTTACCCGGCTGCTTTCCTTTTGATCAACCATGCAGTGATCCCGCTGATCAAACACACCATAAGAGCAGCAATCACTATCCCTGCTATGGCTGCACTGCTTATGTTATTGTAGTCATTGGTTTGATCTGAAAAATGCAAACAGACAAAATAATGAACGTTATTATCACACGCCAGAGACAATTGCAATTCGGTAGCAATATGTAATCGCAAGAGAAATATATAGTTCAGATTGTATTTGCATAGTGTTTAACTGGTTTCAAGTTTCAATTGCTGCAAAAAATAAAAGAGGCCAATGGTTGAAACCTATATTATTAATTTTATCACTTTTAAATAAAACTCTGCACAACTCCATGGTCGACAAGTTGGTTCAGGTACTATGCCATTGATCCCACCATACATCTGTAGTTACCCACTACAGCACTTGCTAATTGTAAAAACTGGCGATTGGGGAGCGACCGCCAGTTACACACCATTACTGATTATCCGTTCCAATAAGTGAATGGAAAATCGGTGATAAATGGTAGATTCTTGATGAGATTCAGGAACTGAGTGATGTTGGGTTGCAGCTGCGCGATTCTTAAAAGCAGGACTACAACTGGCACCTCGGCAAATAGGACAAATAGAATTCTGGCTTTTGTATATACGAGTGTATTGAATACAAAAATCAAGGAGGTGATGATGAGTATGCACAAAACATCCGTCAGGCCATAGGTAGAGTATTGTGTGTAGTTGTGGCTTTCAATAGGATACCAGCGATGAGAGGATATGAAAGAGACGAGGGCTCAAAAACTGAATAGTTTTCACTGCAACAGCGAATTTTAAGAGAAGATACCATAGAAGTGCCTAACATTGTGAAAGGAGTGTAACTAGGGAAAGACTTTTGTCACTGGTCTGTAAACTAGTAAAAGGTGCATAAACGTTGGCTCCATGCTAGAAACACTAAAGGCGAGTTGATAATTAATGTTCACGCAATGCTATTAGGTAGGGAGTTCCAGGATTTTGACCCAGCTACGATGAAGGATCGGTGATATAATTCTAAGTCAGGATGGTGTGTGTGAAATGGAGGGGTAGTTGGAGGTGGTAGTGTTCCCATGCGCCTGCTGCCCTTGTCCTTCCAGGTGGAAGAGGTCACGGGTTTGGGAGGTGCTGCTGAAGAAGCCTTGCCGAGTTGCTGCAGAGCATCTTGTAGATGGTACACACTGCAGCCGTGGTGTGCCGGTGGTGGGGCGAGTAAATGTTTAAGTTGTGGATGGGTTGCCAATCAAGTGGGCTGCTTAAAGATCACCTCTCATTCATCTAAACTTCACTGAGTATAGGCCCAACCTGCTCAACCTTTCCTGATATGTCTACCCCTTCATCTTAGGAATCAACTTAGTAAACCTTCTCTGGACTCCCTCAAATACAAGTATATCCTTCCTTAAATAAGGAATCCAAAACTCTATGCAGTACTCCAGGTGTGGTCTCACCAACGCCCTGTACATTTGCAGCAAGACTTCTCTACTTTTATACTCCATCCCCCTTGAAATAAGGATCAACATTCCATTTGCCTTCTTAATTACTTGCTGTGCCTGCATGGTAATTTTTTGTGTTTCATGAACGAGAACACCCAGATCCCTCTGTACTGCAGCACTTTAACAGTCTCCCTCCATTTAAATAATACTTTGCTTTTTCATATTTCCTACCAAAGTGGATAACCTCACAATTTCCCATGTTATATTCCATCTGCCAAATTTTTGCCCCCTCACTTAACCTATCTATATCTCTTTTCAGACACTTTGTGTTCTCCTCGCAACTTGCTTTGTATCATCAGCAAATTTCCTACAATTTGTTTATGATATTATTAACCTGACAATATATTTCTCACCATGATTGCATCTTATTCAGTCAATGTTGTAACGTTGTCCTATGTTTAATAGACTATTCACATTCTACCATTCAAATAGATCAGCTGGGACTGTTAGGGCAGAACAATACAATGTAAGAGCTTTCTCAATTTCTACCCAAACAGGGTAATAATGAACATTTCTGGTCCATCTGCAAGAAATTCAAGAACATGTAGCTTTTGTAAAACTAAAATAATCACTAATATATAATACAAACTAATCCTTTTGGAACCCAGCATAATTACAATTAATTTGCAGGATGGTATATCCAGAATCGCTGCTATAATTATTGCTGGCATTACATTTGTATGTTCCTGAATCGTTTCTGTTAACTCTGATTATAGTCAGTGTAATATTGTCCGGAGATGTTATTATTCTGTCATTATCCTGGAGAACTTGGTTAGCCTTAAACCAAATCCGTGACTGTACAAAGCCCGAAGCGTGACAAGTCAGAATAATGGTATCGATGTTTTCTACTGGGTTTGAATTGTTGGTTGATACAATGACTGTAGATACTGTTCTATAAATACAATTAAAAGGGAGAGGCAGTTACATCATTTTCTACAAAAGCTGTAACAAAACGCTAGTTAAGTAATTTCACATGTAAACATCAGGAGGATAAAATTCAAATTGGGTGCAAATGCACAACGGGCGGTATCACATCTCTCGCCACATGTACGCCCGTCTGAAATTGAAGTCAATAGAACGGATTATTGTAAGGGACAAATAACAGACGCCAGATGCAATACTGCCCATTTTGCATCCCTTTCCAATGACATTTGAAAATTGCTATTGAAACTGCTTTAACCACCCTTTAAGTCTGTGCATTCCAGATCATTAAAACTCTCTGTGTAAGAATAATTCTCATCGCCGCCAGTTCATCCGCCAATTATCTTAAATCTGTGACCTCTGGCTACAGACCCAGCTGCCAGTGGAAGCAGTTTCTCCCCATCAACCCGATCAAAGCCCCTCATAATTATGAAATCTCTGTTAAACTTCCTGTTAACCTTTTCCACCCGAAGGAGAACAATCTCAACTTCTCTAGTCTCTCCCCATAAATGAAGTCACTCATCACTGGTATCATTGTGCTAAATCTCCTCTGCAACTTCTCCAAAGCCTTGACATTCTTATAGAAGAGAGGAGCAGGAGTAGGCCATTCGGCCCCTCGATCCTGCTCTGCCATTGAATGCGATCATGGCTGATCATCCAAATTCAGTACCGAGACCCTACTTTCTCCCCATACCCCTTGATTCCTTTAGCCTTAAGAAATATCTCCAACTCCTTCTTGAATATATTTAATGAATTGGCCTCTACTGCCTTCTGTGGTAGAGAATTCCACAGGTTCACCACTCTCTGGGTGAAGAAATTCCTCTTCATTTCTGTCCTAAATGGCCTACCCCTTATCCTTAGACTGTGACCCTGGTTCTGGACACCCCGACCATCGGGAACATCCTTCCTGCATCTAGTCTGTCTAGTCCTGTCAGAATTTTATACGTTTCATTGAGATCCCCTCTCATGCTTCTAAACTCCAGCGAGTACAAGCCCAATCGACCCAATCTCTCCTCATACGTCATTCCTGCCATCCCAGGTATCAGCCTGGTGAATCTTCGCTGAAATCCCTCCATGGCAAGAACCTACTTCCTCAGGTAAGGTGACCAGAACTGCACACAATGCTCAAGATGTGGTCTCACCAAGGCCCTGTACAACTGCAGGAAGACATCCTTGTTCCTGTACTCAAACCCTCTCGCTTATTAAAGTGGGGTGCCTTAAAATAGAATATAAATGCAAGTTAAAAGTACTGAACGTAGGAAATCATCTAATGGTTGATATATGTACTGCATCAACGCTGCTGAAAATTGATAATGATGTATTTAAAACAGATCTTGGAATCCTAGTAGACCTGAAGGTCTAATCATTGAAGATCAGCAATCACAATGCTAAGAGAATGCTGACTCTTATACACAAAACAATGCAGTACGAATCAGAAAAAGACATGCCCACATGGTACAGTGCTCTGGTCAGAGCACTCCTCGAGTACTGTGTGCAGTACTCTGAAAACTTGAGACAAGGGGCGCATTCAACTATGAGAGGCAGAGCAGAGATAAGCAATGAATGTTATGGGGCTGAGCCACGGTCGAAGCAATGACGAAACTTATACTTTCCACCTTAAAAGAGAGTTAAAAGTGATCTTATTGGGTATAGAGAATAACAAATTGTATGTAAAAGATATATCCAGAAAGTACTTCAAATTAAACTGAGAGTAGGAAAACAGGACATGGGTACGAAGGATTAAAGGCTAATTGAGAACCAATATCAGGAATTCCTTAATTCCATGATCTGTGTATATCAGTCAATATCTTCTGCTATTCTGAAATTATGCATCTCGCACAACTGTTCATCAGTTGTCAGATCATGTTCTTGATGGTAAGGAGAGACAGAAAGCGAGCAAGAGAGAGGATAAACAGACAATATGTAATATCAAAAAATGGCTGAGCACACTGCATGCAGCAAAGTCTATGAGCCCTGCCAACATACCAGCTACAGTGCTGAAGACTTGTGTTGCAGAACTGGCTGCGCCTCTAGCCAAGCTGTTCCTGTACAGCTACAACACTGGCATCAACCTGACAAAATGTAAAATTGACCAGGTATGCCCTGTCCACAAAAAGCAGGGCAAATCTAATCCAGTCAATTACCACTCCATCAGTTTACTCTCAATCATCAGCAAAGTGGTGGAATTGTTCATCAACAGTGCTATCAAGCGGCACTTACTCACCAATAACCTGCTCAACCATGCACAGTTTGTATTCCGCCAGTGCCACTTGGCTCAAGACCTCTGTACTGCCTTGGTCAAAACACGGACAAAAGGTTTGAATTGCAGAGGTGAGGTGAGAGTGATTGTTGTTGATATCACGACTCTATTTGACCGAGTGTGGCATCAAGGATCCCTCGTAAAATTGAAGTCAATGGTAATCGGGTGAAAAAGCTAAGTTGGCTCGAGTCATACCTAGCACGATGGAAGAAGGTTGAAGGAGGCCAATAATCGTAGCCACAGGAGATTGCTGCAGCAGATACTCAGGGCAGTGTCCTTGGCCCAACCATCTTCAGCTGCTGCATAAATGACCTTCTCTCCATCATTAGGTATGAAGTGTGAATGTTCACTGATGATTGTGCAGTGTTCAGTTCCATTCACAATTCCTCAGATAACGTAGCAGTTCATGCCGGCATGCAGCAAGAACTGGACTACATTTAGGCCTGGCCTGATGAGTGACAATTAATATTCACACTACATAAGTGCCAAGCAATGACCATCCCCCAAAACAGAGAATCTAACCACCTCCCCTTAACATTCAACGGCATTACCATCGCCCAATCCCTCACCATTAACATCCTGGGGGTTACCATTGACCAGAAACTTAACTGGACCAGCCAGATTAATATTGTGGCTACAAGAGCAGATCGGAGATCTTGGGTATTCGGCAGCCAGTGAATTACCAGCTGCCTGCCCAAGGCCATCCCACCTTCATCAATGCACAAGTCAGGCGTGTGATGGAATACTCTCCACTGAGTGGAGCCCCAACAACACTCAAGAAGCTCGACACCATCCAGGAGAAAGCAGCAGCTTGATTGGCACGCCATCCACTGCCTGAAACAGTCACTCACTCCACCACCAGTGCACCGTGGCTGCAGTGTATACCATCTGCAGAAACTCGCCAAGACTTCTTCAACAGCACAACCCAAAGCCACGACCTCTACCAGCTAGAAGGACAAGGGCAACAGCTGCATAACAAAACCACCACCCCCAAGCTCCAATCGAAGTCGAACTCCTGACTTGGAAATATTTCACCGCTCCTTCACCATCGCTGGGTCAAAATGCTAGAACGCCTTCCCTAACAGCACTGTGGGAGCACCTTCAACAAATGGACTGTTCAAGATGATTGCTCACCACCACCTTCTCAAGAGCAATTAGGGATGGGCAATAAATGCTGGCCTTGCAAACAAAGCCCACATCCCGTGAATGGAAAGAAATGAGGTAGATAGTTAAACATGTAGGCATGTAGGCAGATTGATAGATAGGCAGACAGACAGTCAGACAAACAGACAGAAAAACAGAAACAGTCTCGACATAATTTATCATCCATAAATAAACGGTTTGAATAAGTCTCAACGTATACAAAGTGTATATAAAGAGAGAAAGACAGGTAGTCATTTAATTCTAGTTTCTTGTGAGCTGGATTGGGAGATTCAAAACCATTCACCCATCTGCAGGCTTGCTTCTCTCACCAACAACAATTACTTTTACGTTAAACTCTGGATCGCTAATCAATGGCAACAAAGCGTTGCAGGCTTAAAGGCACAGGCCTGGTTGAACATAGTTTCACCCTAGTACAGGTAAAATACATTGCACATTAAATGGTGTAATTCATCTGTTGTTCAAAAGAAAGATATTCACCTGGAATTTTTGATTGGTTATGATGGAGAACTGTCATCGTTCGCCATCATTAACCCTCTGAATCTGACTGCAAATTCCGGATTTAACACATGCGCATCTAAATGCAGAAATCCTGAAGTTGCAGTGAATCATTCACTGTCCGACCCTGGCTGCACTGTGGACCACCCACCCCCCATATCCGGAAATCAAGGCAACTGCCGAAAATTTGTATTTTCCGCACTAATATCCCTTTTATCTACTCCACTAACTGTTAAGCGTTGTTGGAAAATGTGCAATTGGGGTTTTAACAGCACAGTGATTGCTAAACAACCTTTCTAGCCCTGATAACTATTTTTTTCATTTGTAGACAGTCAAATTTCTCCATTAGGATAAAAATTGTTTATTTTCAAACTGTAGATGATTTTTTAAGTTTGTTCATACTATTTCAGTTTCTATATTATCTCCATGTAAAAGTCGCACTCTTTATTTCGCTCTGTGTCACATATTTTAAATGTGTGGATAAAAGTTGCTTTTCATTTTCTGGTTTGTGGTCTGTGAGTATTCTTCAATGCGATTGCCTGTTTAGACAGCTTGTTGAAGTCACAGCAGCTCCGCAATGGGGATGCCCATTACACAGAGCTACAATGAATTACATAACATAAGAACATAACACGTAGCAGCAGGAGTAGGCCATTTGGCCCTTCGAGCCTGTTCCACCATTCCATAAGATTATGGCTGATCTTCTACGTCATCTCCGCTTTCCTGAACTATCCCCATATCCCTTGATTCCGTTAATATTCACAAATTTATCGATCTCTGTCTTCAAAACATTCAACGACTGAGCTTCCACAGCCCTCTGAGGTAAAGAATTCCAAAGATTCCCCGCCCTCTGAGCGAAGAAATTTCTCCTGATCTCAGTCCTAAATGGCCGACCCCTTATTCTGAGACTGTGACCCCTGGTTCTAGACTCCCCAGCCAGGAGAAACTTCCTCCCTGTATCTACCCTGTCAAGCCCTGTAAGAATGTTGTATATTTCAATGAAATCACCTCTCATTCTTCTAAACTCTAGAGAATATAGGCCTAGTCTACTCAATCTCTTCTCATAGGGCAATGCCCCCATCCCAGGAATCAGTTTAGTGAACCTTCGTTGCACTCCGTCAATGGCAATTATGTCCTTCCTTAGGTAAGAAGACCAAAACTGCACACAATTGCACGTCGGGAATGGTAAACACCTCACCACAGACTTTTCCAGATCCCTGTAGGAAGTTTCTTCGGGGCCAGCTGCAATCGCCTTTGAATTGCCTCTGACCGCAAATTGCGGGCCATTGCATATTTCAAACAAAGCAGAAAGACAAAGGTGCAGCGCCATGTCAACTCAGGATTCACCCATTGTACAATAGGAAAATGCCCTGCAAACATCCTGAACTTTGCGCTAAGTATTTATCGAGCATTGGTTACAATAAAGCAGGCACCCAAAATAGAATAGCAATAGATCGTATATTAAGAAGGGCGTATAATTTTGTCGGACCAGGTGCCCAATGCTAAAAGAACCATATTTATATATTGTGGTTCGCATTTGTCCAATGCAAAGTGGCCCTGCTCCCTGTCCCCGTTAGTTCCACTACAGCTGTGAGAAAGAAAGTCGGGCTGGAACTCAATCATGTGGTACAATCAGCCAATCGGAGGCAAACAAACGAAAGATACATTATACATATGTAAATAACATCGAATGTACAGCACAGAAACAGGCCATTCGGCCCAACTGGTCAATGCCTCTCTTTAGGCTCCACATGAGCCTCCTCCCACCCTTCTTCATCTCACCCCCTCAACATATCCTTCTATCCCTTTCTCCCTCATGTGGCTAGCTAGCTTCTTCTTAAATGTAACTATGCTATTCACCTCAACTACTCCTTGTGGTAGCGACTCCCACATTCTCACAACTGTCTGGTAAGGAAGTTATTGGATGAACTGCGTATTGATGAAGATCGGGTGACTATTATGCATCCTTGTTGAAATAGCGAGATTATTATGGCTGAATGGGAAATTATGTGATTCACTGCCCAGAAATGTCTCAGGATCCACAGAACAATTAGAGATATTTTCATCAGTCATACACGGGAAGTGACTTACAGCTGAGTTGCTTTATGAAAGCTCCACTGTGATTCTCCGTTCCGCTTTTAACATCATTAGGCATTAAAATATCTGCAGCAAAATGTTGCACAATCCGTATTTGAATTTGCATCGGTTTATTTCCAAATAGGCCAAATAACCGTTTATTCGCAAAATATGTCCACAGCTTTGCAACAACGTCAAGTGAAACGTCACTGCCTGGTTTTATTCAAGATGCTGATTGATCCACTGTGCATTTACAGCACTTTCTTATTGCGTGCAAGAACAGATTTTGGTGGGCAATACTGTGGGTTTACAGAGATCTCATTTCATTCCTGGCAATGTAATATTGCAGGATAAGAATGTTCGCGATTCGGTTATTTTAATCAGCGCTTCGATATCAAAAAAACCAATCAATTGCAAACAGCTTATTATCTAGATTGGGTGCAGCACGGTGACTGTGAGACTGGTTGTAGAGTTTACTGTATTTTAGTTTTACTCGGAAGCTGCTGATATTCCTGGTGACTTGTGACATGGATACCATTAAAATAGTTTGTGAACAACCATTTCCCCACAGAAAGCTTTCACTTACCGAGTACATGCAGAGTGATGGTTGCTGTTTCTTGAGTCAATGTATTTGGAATCATGGTAACAGTGTAATCTCCACTGTCCGAAGCTGTCACTGACTTCAGCAGGAGCGATCCGCACGGGAGGAATAACTCAGCCCGTGTTCTGTAGTCTCTAGATATAGACTCAGTTGCACCAATCCACTGACCTAACGTTGTCTTGCCGAATTTCCAGTTCACACTATCCAACTCAGCTGATGGCCGCACCGAAAAAAATGCGTTGCCTCCGACGGTCACATTTAACCGACTGTTTTCAGTATATATAGTCAAATCCTGGTACTCAACTGAGGAAACAAATTCACATTAAGGCGGAAGTAAAGAGAAACATTCAAACTCGACACAATATATACATTTCTAAAGTGATAATAATGTAATCTCTTGTATCTTATGCAGATTTTCTATGACAATCGCTTGCTATCATATTTTGCTAATCAGTAAAAGAAATATTAGGAGAATGTGATCCTCACCCACAGATATAAATAAGCAAACAGCTACCGCGGTAAGTGGCAGTTTCTCCATCCTGAGAGAGCAGCGCCAGTCCCTGTTACACTCGGTGACTGACCCGCTCTTCCTGGTCTACAGAACAGATCAGTTGAGGCATTTACTGAAGCGGCAATGCTGATTGGACAGAGTGCTGTTCACATGACTGGAAACTCTTTCCACTGACTCCAATCTAATTGCTACATATTAATAGAAATTGTTGGCAAGATACAGGAAATGGGTGGAAGAGGCTGGTTAACTTCAAGAGCGCAGATCTTTTCTCAGACATTAAACATTATTCGCTCTTTTATGATCTGGAATGCACTGCCGGAATGGATGGTGGAAGCAGATTCAATCGTAACCTTCAAATGGGAATTGGATCAATACTTCAAGAGGGAAAGAAAGTCCAGGGCTATGTTGAAAGATCAGGAGAGTGGGACTATTTGGTTCGCTCTTTCAAGCAGCCCGGGCGAATGGTCTCCTTCTGTGCTGTATGATTCTTTGATTGTTTTTCAGACACTGACAGGCCTGCTGTGCATTTATAAATATTTGCCGCTGATATTTCAGATATGCAGTGTTCCTGTCCCTTCAAGGTAACTAGCACAGCGCAATTTTATCAAGTTCTTCCCAACAGTGAATATTTAGCTGAGATAATAAAAAAATCCCCAATGTTTAGCAGAGTCGGTAACTCCTGGTAGTTTGCAGAATCTGAATTCAGAGGTTATCGGGAAAATATAATAGAATCTTTGATCTAACTTTTCACCATTTAACGTGTAACTCGACTTGACTATTCCAATGCACTCCTGGCTGGCCTCCCACATTCCACCCTACATAAACTGGAAGTAATCCAAAACTCGGCTGCCTGTGTCCTAACTCGCACCAAGTCCCGTTCAGCCATCACCCCGCTATGCTCGCTGACTGACATTGGCTCCCGGATAAGTAGTGCCTCGCTTTCAAAACCTTGATCCTTGTTTTCAAATCCCTCCATGGCCTCGCCTCTTCCTATCTCTGTAATCTCCTTCAGCCCCCCAACCCTCTGAGATATCTGCGATCCTCTAATTCTGCCCTCTTGAGCATCCCTGATTATAATCACTTAACCCTTGGTGGCCGTGCCTCCTGTTGCCTGGGCCCTAAGCTCTGGAGGTCCCTGCCTAAACCTATAGGCCCCGCTACCTCTCTTTCCTCCTTTAAGTCGCTCCTTAAAACCTACCTCTTTGACCAAGCTTTTGGTCACCTGCCCTAATTTCTCCTTATGTGGATCGGTGTCAAACGTTTTGTCTTAAATTACTCCTGTGAAGCACCTTGGGACGTTTTATTATGTTAAAGGTGCTATATAAATACAAGTTGTTGTTGTTGTAAGTAGCCGATCTCCCACGGCATTGCTGATCAACACTGCAGTGTTCAGGTGAAGCAAGGTTAGAGGGTGGGGTAGAATTGGACAAGGGCAAAAGCACAAATCAGTTTTTGTTTTAGTGATATACATTTTGTCCTTCATTTTATTTAATAATTTGATATCGGCAACTTGTTGGAAAAAAAAATTACTTTCCCATGATCTCCTTGTCTACAAAACCTTATATCATATTGGCACTCATCCTGTCACACTTTTGTGTCAATGCTTTTAACATTTCAAATTCCTACACTCACATACATAATGGAAATTGCCTATGTCAATTTGGCACCGTATTACTGAACTATCTGATCAGTTAGTGGTTTTTGCCCACAAATCGCTCAAGATGACTTGTGGAACAAAATGGCCTGAAAAATAAAAGCAGCTGTAGTGTATGTACTTTGCAGGAGGAACTATATTCTGCAGCCCCTGTATACTGCAGTACCAGTAGTGACCACCCCTGTATATAAGCCTGTGAAGTAACTTTGCATAGTAGTTCCAGTTTTGTCTCCACTCAGTAAACAACTGTTGTAACCAACTCCTGCAGTCCGTGTCTCAATTACACACGGACGTAACACTGGTGACGAGCAGATCCGAAATAACCTTCAGTTCTGCACCACCTCATGGGGAGCCATCCCTGAAGCGAAGTTGTTAGAGGTCGAGGCCAGAAGGAAGAAAAAAAAACAAACAGAAGAAACGGGCGTCGACCGTTGGCAACCGCCTCTGATTCATCGGGTTTGAAGATTCGCAGGAGAGGCTGTCAAGAGCGGGGCTTGGTTATCCTGTCTATGGTGTTCCAGCTAATCGGGCTGGTGGCAGGTAGTACATTGATCCTTCCTGGGCTGCGGCGGGCTAGAGCTCGATCGGGTGGCTTTTCAACGGGGCCGAGCAGCATTGTCGGGAAGAGGAGAGAGAGAGAGGGTGGAGCACACAGGGCACAGCCGGTGCTTCGAAGCCGGGCAGCGTACAGATCCAAGAAGAGGGAGGAAAGTGTCCCGTAGGGTTTGCTCTGACGACGGGAAAATAAAAGAAATTAGAAGCGCAAAAAGCTGCGAGGAGCTGCAGTTTGCCACGGGGACCACAGAGAGCGGCGTTAGCAACAGCGCGGGGGGGAAGTGCGTGAGGACCATAGGGCGTCGCCATCAAGGCATAAAATCGCCAGCAACAGCGCTAGCAGCAGAGAAGACAGAAAGCACGGGAGGCGCCATCTTAATCCAGCGGGGAAGAAGGCAAAGCGCGGGAGGCGCCATTTTGTTCAATCGGGGAAGAAGGCAAAGCACGGGAGGCGCCATCTTAGATTTCCAAGATGCCGAAGACTGGCAATATCACTGCCTTCGATAATGCAATAGAAGACTGGACCACGTATGTGGAAAGAGTCGAAGTATATTGCAAGGCAAATGAAGTAGCCGATGAGAAAAAGGCATCGGTACTACCAAACTTAATGGGTGCAAGAACATACGGGCTATTGCGGAACCTGATCACTCCAGCCAAACCGGTGGCGGAGAGTTTTAACGAAATTGTTGATATACGACAGGAACACCTAAATCCTACACCGCTGCTGATAGCATAAAGATTTAAATTCCACAAGAGAAATCAGCATAAGGATGAGAGCAATGCTGATTACCTTACGGAACTACACAAGCTATCAAAGCACTGCCAGTTCGGAGCAGAACTGGCAGATACCCTACGGGACAAATTTGTCTGTGGACTCCTGAGTGAAGGAACCCAGAAGAGGTTACTCTCAGAGAAAGAGCTGACGCTAGATAAGGCTTTCAGCGTGGCAGTATCGTACAAAGCAGCAGCAAGGGGAGCTGCGGAAATACAGCAAAAGCCACAGGAATAAGGCACCCATGAAATGACACAGGAATTTGAAAAATGTTATCGCTGCGGCAGAACAACCCATGACCAGAAGGACTGCTGGTCCAAGGACAAAATATGCAGGCAATGTGGAAAGATGGGACACATTGCACGAGTTTGCAGGTCTGGGAAGAAGACTAACGACAACAAAAAGGCTACTAAGGAACAGTACAGGAAAGTACAAAAGATGATGGATAGTAGTTCCGAAGACCAGAAGAGCGATAGTGAATCCGCGAACAAGAGACTAAGCTGTCTCAAACTTCACAACGTAATCGCAAAAGAGGATCACCGAACCATTTGTGTCACCCTCATGATAGCAGGGTCCCAAGTCAAAATGGAATTGGATAAAGGATCAGCCCTGACCGTCATGAATCGACGAGACTACGAGCGGCTATTCTCACACATACCCTTGAAAGAGACATCCATTGTCTTGAAGACATATACAGGGCAGAAAGTATACCCCAGAGGGACAATAAGGGTGCCTGTCGAATACAACGGCAAGGAAATACAGAAATTGTATCTGTACATGCTGCAAGATGGTGGACCACCGTTATTGGGACATGAATGGATCAGAAAGATAAGTTTAGACTGGCACTCCATTCAGGCACTGACTGTGGCTGGTAAAAAGGATGACGACATCAGACCTGGACGATTGTCAAAAATCTTAGCTAACGCTAAAGAGGTATTTAAACAAGAACTGGGAACTCTTAAAGGCATAACCGTCTCGATAAAAATAGAAGAGAATGCAATTCCCAAGTTTTCAAAGCAAGACCGGTACCGTATGCAATTCGCCCAGCCATCGAGGCAGAGCTGGAGAATCTGGAGAATGCAGGCGTGTTATCTAAGGTAGACTGGAGTGAGTGGGCGACACCCATCGTTCCTGTCATGAAGAAAACGTTAAACAATAAGTATGAGGAGCCAAGGAAGGTTCGCATCTGTGGGGACGTCAAGGTGATGGTGAACCCAATCCTTCACACAGTACAGTATCCTCTCCCGAAGATAGAAGATATTTTCGCCTCACTATCTGGAGGGAAGCGTTTTACAAAAATTGACCTAGCACAAGCATATTTGCAGATGGAGGTTGAAGAATCGTCTAGGAAGTATCTCACGATAAACACTCACAAAGGTCTTTACCAGTATAATCGACTGGTATTCGGAGTAGCATCAGCTCCGGCGATATGGCAAAGAGTGATGGAACAAGTCCTGCAAGGGATTCCGGGGAATCAGTGTTACTTTGACGACATCCTAGTGACAGGTGAAAATGACAGTGAACAACTTGCCAACCTAGAGCAGGTGCTCACTAGACTAAGAGAACATGGGCTACGAGCCAATCGCCCCAAGTGCGAGTTCTTTAAGAAACAGATATCGTATTGTGGCCATGTGATTGATGAAGAGGGGTACATAAGTCCCCTGACAAAATTAAAGCGGTAGTTAAGGCTCCAGCGCCTGAAAATGTGTCGCAACTGAGGTCATTCCTCGGATTGGTGAATTACTACCATAAGTTTTTGCCGAATTTGTCCACAATTCTGCACCCACTGAACGCCCTACTACAAACTGGAGTAGCATGGAAATGGAGCGGTGAATGTGAGCGGGCCTTTCAGAAGAGTAAAGACCTAATCACTTCAAGAGAAGTATTGGCTCACTACAACCCATCACTACCGATAAGACTGGCGTGTGATGCATCTCCCTACGGCATTGGAGTGATACTGTCACATAAATTCCTTGATGGTTCAGAGAGGCCGATAGCTTTTGCATCACGCTCGTTAACTTCAGCCGAGCGTAACTACGCCCAGATTGACAGAGAGGCCCTCAGCCTGGTGTGGGGGGTGAAGAAGTTCAATCACTACCTGCACGGTCAGAAATTTACTCTACTAACTGATCATCAACCTCTTGTCTCCATTTTCAACCCTCAGAAGCACAACGGCTACAGAGGTGGTCCCTTTTCCTAGGGGCACACCAGTATGACATCGAGTACAAAGGAACTAAACAGCATGGGAATGCTGATGGATTGTCGCGCCTACCATTGCCGATGGTGGAAGAAGCACCTGCAGTGGATCCTGTGGAGATATTCCACTCGACCATAGTCGAATGTCTACCTGTGACGAATGCAAACATAGAAAAGGAAACATGAAATGACCCGACACTTTCCAGGGTCTATGATTTAACGGTGAAAGGATGGCCAGCACATGGCGAACCACTGTTGCCAGCATTCTCACCGAGAAGAGCACAGCTGTCAGTGTACAGAGTAACCTTGATGTGTGGATCTAGAATAGTAATTCCACCCAAATTGAAGGATAGAGTGCTCAATGAGCTTCATGAGGGTCATCTGGGAGGGGTAAAAATGAAGAACTTAGCCAGAGCGTTTGTGTGGTGGCCAGGAATCGATAGAGAAATCGAAGAGATGACCAAGAGCTGTACAGGATGCCAGAAGGTCCAAAACGCCCCACCACAAGCCCCTCTACATCCATGGGAGTGGCCCTCATCTCCATGGCAAAGGGTGCACATTGAGTTTGCTGGTCCATTTATGGACTCGATGTTTTTAATTGTGGTGGATGCACATTCAAAGTAGCCAGAGGTAATAAAAATGTCCTCAACCACCACAGAAAAAACTATCACAGTCTTACGAACCATATTCGCCAGAAATGGGCTGCCTGAACAGATTTGCTCCAAAAATGGACCACAGTTTGTGTCTGAAGAGTTCCGGAGGTTCTTAAAGAACAATGGTGTTAAGCATTACACATCTGCCCCATATCATCCAGCCACCAATGGATTGGCTGAGAGGTTCGTTCAAACATTCAAGAAGGCTATCAAGGCAATGTGTAATGAAGACACACCCCTATAACACAAGGCAGATAATTTCTTGTTTGACTACCGGAATGCGACACATGCGGTTACCAACCAAACCCCAGCCATGATGTTCTTCAATCGAAGACTATGATGCCGCTTGGATTTCGTTAAGCCAAACATCAGAAGAGATGTGGAGAACAGGCAGTTTCAGAATATGAATGAAAGGCCGACCAGGAGTTTTAAGATAGGTCAACCAGTTTTGGCCCGGGACTACCGCACTGAGAAATGGCAGCCAGGAACGATCTGCACACGGCAAGGACCTCTAATGTATACCGTGGACGTTGGAGAGAGCATTGTAAGATGCCATGCTGACCAGATTCTAGAGTCACTGGAAAACGTCAAATCCACACCACGATCCAATAAACCTGGTGATGAAACCGAAGTACCAATTGCATCTACCTCAGAATCGGTGATATTCGAAGCAGACAAACCAAACAACGACGTTGATCCCGAATCAACTTTGCCAGAAGAACCTGATACCCCAAAGAGGCGTTATCCAGACAGAATCAGGAAGCCTCCTCAAAGACTGAACTTATAATTGCTTAACTTCAGCTAATGTATATAGCAACTGTAATTGTAAATTTGTCATTTAATTATTAATCGAATGTTATGTACTGTTTAGCTATAAGGGGAGGAATTGTAGTGTATGTACTTTGCCGAAGGAACTATATTCTGCAGCCCCTGTATACTGCAGTACCAGTAGTGACCACCCCTGTATATGAGCCTGTGTAGTAACTTTGCATAGTAGTTCCAGTTTTGTCTCCACTCAGTAAACACCTGTTGTAACCAACTCCTGCAGTCCGTGTCTCAATTACACACGGACGTAACAGCAGCATTTTTCTCAGTCAGTTCAATTTTGATTGTCTAAGATACAGGAATAAAAATTGGCCCAGAAATTCGGGTCGGAGGCTTCCCACGAGTGCAAGCCACCAACCTGCACTTACCTTGCGCGCTGGCTGTTGAGCTGTGGAATTGCGATCCTCGGCCTCCTCCAACTGCCGGCGCACAGTTCTTGCATATCCCAGGGGCGCAGTTAGTTCGATGCATCCCCTGGGATCACGTGGGCCATGGAGAGCCAATGGTAGCAGGGAATGCTTCATTCATAAGTTTGACAGGAAGACCTGTCAAACCAATAAATACTATAAGCCCTAAAACATCACTAAAACCTCAATCTTTTTTTTTAATCACATTTTTAAAATAAATTATAAATTACATGAAATAACTATTTTAAACAATAATTTAAATTTTTGAAAAAAATAATTACATTTTCTAACGGGGGTAAAAATAAACTTACCTTTCTTTAAATATTTATAAATAATAAACCTGTGGAAAAAATGATTTGATTTTAATTAATTCATCACTGACCTTGTTAAAAGCAGGCCTTTCGACTGCTTTTTACATGTATAACTTTCAGAGACTTACCTTCCCAAAGAAAAAAAGGAAAAAAACGTAAGTTTGATGCGCATGCGCTGCCTCTCCCGCGTATGCGTTCCATCTCTGAACCCCTTCTTTCAGGGGAACAGAAGTGCCAGTTTCCCACACATGCGCAGTGCATGCACGAAACCAACACTTTTGTTGGGCCTACGCATAAGTACCCCGTGCATACTCAAGCGTTGGGACCCGAATTTCTGGGCCAATATAAAAAAATCACACCTTTTGAGATAACATGAATGAATTTATCGACTGAGTTTTTTTACACCTTCATTCAAGATCTTACTCAAGATTCCTTAACATCTCCTAAAAGCGTAGCCTTGGGCTTATATTTTTGGCAAACTCCCAGGATGCATTAACATTGTTCAGTCAGCTGTACGAAAGGAATATTTTTCTTCATCTTTGGGCAGTTGCTGCTCAACTAATTTGAAGAAAAACTGGAGGACAAATTTAAAAAGGCTTATTAAGATAATTTATATATTGAGGGAGTTAAACATAGAGAGGCTCTCTGTGTGCCTGCCCAAGTGTGAGTGGCAAAACATGATTACTAATGCCGTAACTGTGGTATCTTTTGAATTGTATTCTATCAAATTAAAAAAATATTATGCAGAGAATTAGTGTTGTGTGTGTGTTAGAGAGAAAGTGAGAATATTCCCTCAAGTTAATATTAAAGTTTCAAAAAGTATTTCATTTTGAAGTTATCAAGTTACCTCATCTATGTTTCGTTGATGGAAGAGATGGATGCAAACTGCTTAAACCTGTGATACAGAGAGCAGAGACAAATCGAGAGAAAGGCAGGTAGAGGGCATCTCCTAATTCAATTTGACCTTTTTAAAAGTTCAGTTTGGAAAGCAAACAACATGTTTTGTGAGAAAAACAGGGAGAAAGGGAAGGTAGGGTGAGTAGAAGAGGAAAATGGTTTGAGAGTGAAGGGCTCTGGCCCCACACCATCCACCTTTGTGACAGCAAGTGGGAGTTGTGGAGTGAATGGAGATTTAAAAGTAAGGTAAATGAAAGTGGAACAAGAGTGGAGAGGATGCAGTATTCAACAAGGAAGAAGTAGAGATAGTGATGTGAGTGACAGGGTGGCAGAAAGGGTAGTAATGAAAAGGTGAATAGGTTAGCCATGCTAGGGTGGTGAGGGGATGAGTGAAGCTTTAATGATTGGGAATGTTGTCGCTGAACATCACATTTTCCCTGCGACTGCATTCTAAATGCATCACCCTGCCACCTTTCTCAAAAGGAAAGGGTTCCACTCCCTGAATGTGCAGCTTGTTTGTGACCACAGGCAGCGCATCCTGAAGGGCTCTGCTTTGTTTCTGGTACCATTCATGATCTACACTTTATCCAGTCCTCAGTTCAGCGTTGATTGCAAACAGGCCATCGGGTCACAGGCTAGTTACTGGGTGACAAGGAGTATCCCCTCTAGACGTGGCTCAGAACTCCTGGCAATAGTTCTTCGGGGCAGGGTCCTAGGCCGATTTCAGCTGCTTTATTAAAGACCCATTCAGTTCCTTGTTACAGAGAGTGAAGCATTCCATGCCCGCATGTAGCAAGACCTCGTCAACATCCAGGATTGTTCAGATAAGTGGCAAGTAACATTCCTTTAAAAAGAGTTTCGGCCATCATTGCTAATGAAAAAAAATGGAAACAGCAGACTTGTTGAATAATTACATTGTGTCAGTCTACACAGTAGAAGAAGCGGATAATGCACTTGTCTCAGCCGTTGCTCAGTTGGTAGCATTCTTATCTATGAGTGAGAAGATGGTGGGTTCAAGTCCCACTCCAGAGACTTGAGCACAAACATCTAGACTGGCACTCTAGTGCAGTAGAGAGAATGAGGCTCTGTCATAGGTGCCATCTTTCAGTTGAGATGTTAAACCAAGGCACCATCTGGTCTCTCAGCTTGTCAGCAAGTATGGCACTATTTCAAAGAAGAGCAGGGGACGTCTCGCCGATGTCCTGATCCATATGGTATGATTGGGATTACAGAAACATGGCTCCAGAGTGACCAAGTCTGGGAACACAACATCCAGATGTATTCAATATTCAGGTAAGACAGGCAAAAAGGAAAAGGAGGTGGGGTAGCATTGGTGGTTAAAGAGATTAACACCATAGTAAGGACGGATATTAGCTCTGATGATGTGGAATCTGTATGGGTAGAGCTGAGAAATACCAAGGGGCAGAAAACGTTAGTGGGAGTTGTATACAGACCCCCAAGCAGTAATGCCGAGGTTGGGAACGGCATTAAATGGGAAATTAGAGATGCGTGCAATAAGGGCACAGGAGTCATCATGGGTGACATTAATCTAAATATAGATTGGGCTAAACAAATTAGTAGCAATACTGTGGAGGAGGAATTCCTGGAGTTTATACAGGATGGTTTCCTGGACCAATATATTGAGGAACCAACTAGTGATCAGGCCATCTTAGACTGGGTATTATGTAATGAGAAAGGATTAATTTGCAATCTTGTTGGGCGAGGCACCTTGGGTCAGAGCAATCATAATATGATAGAATTCTTCATTAAGATGGAGAGTGAAGTAGTTGAATCAGAGACTATGGCCCTGAATTTAAATAAAGGAAGCTATGATGGTATGAGGCGCGAGTTGGGTAGGATGTATTGGGGAATGTTACTTAAAGGTTGACATTGGATAGCCAATGGCAAACATTTAAAGATCGCATGGATGAACTACAGAATTTGTTCATCCCAGCCTGGCATAAAAATAAAACAAAACAGGTGTCTCAACCGTGGCTAACAAGGGAAATTAGGGATAGCATAAGATCCAAGGAGAGGACATATAAATTGGCCAGAAAAAGCAGCAAACCTGAGGATTGGGAGCAGTTTAGGATTCAGCAAAGCAGGACAAAGGGATTAATTAAGAGGGGTGAAATTGAGTATGAGTGTAAGCCATCAGTGAACATAAAAACTGACTGTAAAAGCTTCTATAGATATGTGAAGAGAAAAAGATTGGTGAAGTCAAGCGTAGGTCCCTGCAGTCAGAATCAGGGTAATTTATAATGGGGAACAAAGAAATGGCAGTTCAATTAAATACATACTTTGGTTCTGTCTTCACAAAGGAGGACACAAATAACCTCCCAGAGATGTCGGGGTACATAGGGCCTAATGAGAGAGAGGAACTGAATGAAATCAGTATCTGTTGGGAAATGGTGTTAAGGAAATTGATGGGATTGAAGGCCGATAAATCCCCAGGGCCTGATAATTTACATCCTAGGGTAGTAAGGAAGTGGCCCTAGAAATAGTAGATGCATTGCTGGTCATCTTCCAAAATTCGATAGATTCTGGTACAGTTCTCATGGATTGGAGGGTAGCTAATGTTAACCCACCATTCTAAAAAGGTGGCAGAGAGAAAACGGGAAATTATAGACCGGTAAGACTGACATCGGCAGTGGGAAAATGCTAGAATAATTATAAAAGAAGTAATCACAGAGCACTTGGAAAACAGTGACAGGATCGGATAAAGTCAACATGGATTTACAAAAGGTAAATCGTGCTTTACTAAACTATTGGAATTTTTTGAGGGTGTAACTGGTAGAATAGATAAGGAAGAATCAGTGGATGCGGTGTATTTGGACTTTCGGAAGGCTTTCGATAAGGCTCCGCATAAGAGATTAGCATGTAAAGTTAAGGCACATGGGATTGGAGGTAAGGTACTGAATTGGTTAGAGAACTGGCTGGCAGACAGGAAGCAAAGTGTTGGAACAAACGGCTCTTTTTCCTGAGTGGCAGGCAGTGACTAGTGGGGTACCGCAAGGATCGGTGCTAGAACCCCAGCTATTCACAATATATATTAATGATCTAGACGAGGGAACTACATGTATATCTCCAGGTTTGCAGACGACACAAAGCTGGGTGGGCGTGTGTGCTGTGAGTAGGATGCCGAGAAACTCCAGTATGATTTGGACAGGTTGGGTGATTGGGCAGATTTATGGCAGATGCAGTATAATATGGATAAATTCGAGATGAACCCCTTTGATGGCAAAAACAGGAAGTCTGATTATTATCTGAACGGCAATAGGCTGGGAGAAGGGGAAGTGCAACAAGACCTGTGTGTCCTTGTGCACCAGTCGCTGAAGGTAAGCATGCAGGTGCAGCAGCCGATTAAGAAGGCTAATGGCATGTTGGCCTTCATAGCGAGAGGATTCGAGTGCAGGAACATGGATGTCTTGCTGCAGTTGTACAGGGCCTTGGAGAGACCGCACCTTGAGTATTGTGTGCAGTTTTGGTGGCCTTATCTGAGGAAGGATGTTCTTGCCATGGAGGGAGTGCAGCGAAGATTTACCAGACTGCTACCTGGGATGGCAGGAATGACGTATGAGGAGAGATTGGGTCGATTGGGTTTATACTCGCTGGAGTTTAGAAAAATGAGAGGGGATCTCATTGAAACTTATAAAATTCTAACAAGGCTAGACAGACTAGATGCTGGAAGGATGTTCCCGATGGCGGGGGAGTCCAGAACCAGGGGTCACAGTTTAAAGATAAGTGGTAGCCATTTAGGACAGAGATGAGGACGAATTTCTTCACCCAGAGAGTGGTGAACCTGTGGAATTCTCTACCACAGAAGACAGTTGAGGCCAATTCATTAAATATATTCAAAAAGAAGTTAGATATATTTCATAAGGCTAAAGGGATCAAGGGATATGGGAAGAAGGCAGGGACAGGGTACTGAATTTGGATGATCAGCCATGAACTCATTGAATGGCTGAGCAGGCTCGAGGGGCCGAATGGCCTACTTCTGCTCCTATCCTCTATGTTTCTATGTAATATTTATTCCCCATTCCCATTACTAAAACAGATTATATGGCCATTATAACATTTCTGTCTGTGGGAGCTTTCTGCGTGCAAATTTGCTGCTGCAATTCCTATATTCCAACAGTGAATACACTTCAAAAGTACTTCATTGGCTGTAAAGCATTTTTGGGGGTCCAGAGATAGTGAAAGGCCCTATATAAATGCAAGTCTTTCGCCTGACTTTCCTGACGTCCAGACGTCATGGCCATTGGTGCTGTGGAAGAGGTTATGTAAACTGGACTTTCTCAACTTCTTATCTCACCATGGCAGGCTTCCCTGAATGACTTTGTGATCTTGATGTATCAGAGCATTCCATTAAGCTTGCACGGTCTGCAGGGATCAAAAAAAATACTTTGAAAGTTAACTCTTTCAAATGTACACGCAATCGTAACATATTAATTGCACAGCACAGTTTCTATGGCCCTGACTTTGCGGTTGATAATAGAGTACACTTTCATACTGCCTTTGAAACTGACCGCAACTTTGGACTTGCCGCATCCAGTCTGTCAATGACAGCTCCGAGACTGGCTGTGCTGTGTCCCCACCCCCACACCCAAAGAATCGGCAATCAGTGAAATCTCGTACATCATTGAAACTGTTGAAAACTTTAGTTCTTCCGCAGTAAATATGTTGTTAATTTCCCCACTAAAAGTTAGTCGCAAAGGGTTTAAGTGTAACGAGGGTTTGAAGTGCGTATTGATCTGCTAAACAGAGGTAAAGGGCCTGGACAACTAATTTTAGTTGTGTTCAGTGTGGAATTTGGGCATTTTAATAAAATATAAAAATTTTAAGAAACTTTTCAACAGTTTTATTTTATTGAGTTGCTGCATCTTTAATTTAGGTTTGCCTGTTCCCCATGTGAGAGCCCCAATCTTTCTTTTGCTCTCTCCAACCATTTTAAAACGTTAGAATTTTAAGAGCTTACTCAATTCCTTGTTCGCTGTCGGTGGGAATTTTGTCTTTTGATTGGCTGCTTTACATCGCAGCAGTTCCATCAAGGGGATTACTATTAAGTTCCGTTGAATTGAAATCAAGATCGGAAAAGCGGAAGTTTCTGACACAAGGATTGTGGGATTCTTGTGTGGAGCATACTTCGGGGCCAGCAGCGAAACATCGAAGATAGGAGCAGGAGTAGGCCATTCGACCCCTCAAGCCCGCTCCGCCATTTAATGAGATCAGTGGCTCATCATCCAAATTCAGTACCCTGTCCCTGCCTTCTCCCCATATCCCTTGATCCCTTTAGCCTCAAGAAATATATCCAACTGCTTCTTGAATATATTTAATGAATTGGCCTCAACTGCCCTGTGTGGCATAGAATTACAGAGGTTCACTACTCTCTGGGTGAAGAAATTGCTCCTCATCTCAGTCCTAAATGGCTTACCCCTTATCCTTAGACTGTGACCCCTGGTTCTGGACTCCCCCACCATCGGGAACATCCTTCCTGCATCGAATCTGTCTAGTTCTGTTAGAATTTTATAAGTTTCAATGAGAACCCCTCTCATTCTTCTAAACTCTAGCGAATAGAAGCCTGATCTACCCAATCTCTACTCATACGTCGTTCCTGCTATCCCAGGTATCAGTCTGGTGACTCTTTGCTGCACTCTCTCCATGGCAAGAACATTGTTCCACAGATAAGGCGACCAAAACTGCACACAATACTCAAGGTGTAGTCTCTCCAAGGCCCTGTACAACTGCAGCAAGACATCCTTGCTCCTGTATGCGAAACCTCTCGCTATAAAGGACAACATACCATTTGCCTTCTTAACCGCCTGCTGCAGCTGCATGCTTACCTTCAGCGACTGGTGCACAAGGACACCCAGGTTTCATTGCACTTCCCCTTTTCCCAATCTATTGCCGTTCAGATAATAATCTGTCTTCCTGTTTTTGCCACTGAAGTGGATAACCTCGCATTTATCCACATTATACTGCATTTGCCATGCATCTGCCCAATCACCCAATCTGTCCAAATCATACTGGAGTTTATCTGCACCCTCCTCACAGCACACACGCCCACCCAGCTTTGTGTCGTCTGCAAACTTGGAGATATTACATCTAGTTCCCTCGTTTAGATAATTTATATATATTGTGAATAGCTGGGGTCCTAGCACCGATCCCTGCAGTACCCCACTAGTCACTGCCTGCCACTCGGAAAAAGAGCCATTTTTTCCAACACTTTGCTTCCTGTCTGCCTACCAGTTCTCTAGCCAAGACAGCACCTTACCCCCAATCCCATGTGCTTTAACTGTGCACGCTAATCTCTTATGTGTGACCTTATCGATAGCCTTCTGAAAGTCCAAATACACCACATCCACTGGTTCTCCCTTATCTATTCTACCAGTTACATGCTCAAAAATTTCCAGTAGATTAGTGAAGCATAATTTACCTTTTGTAAATCCATGTTGACTTTGTGCGACCCTGTCACTGTTTTCCAAGTGCTCTGCTATTAAATCTTTTATAATCGACTCTAGCATTTTCCCCACTACGGTGTCAGGCTTACCGGTCTATAATTCCCCGTTTCCTGTCTACCACGCTTTTTAAATAGTGGGGTTACATTAACTATCCTCCAATCCATGGGAACTGCTCCAGGGTCTATAGAATTTTGCCTTCACTGCTGACAGCAAATTCAATGCCTCTGTTTTAAGTGAGAGGTAACTCTTCCCAATATATGTGGTCCAGTCACTCCTCTCTCATGTCATTTATTTTCCTAGGCTGTCTGCTATAAGGCTCTCTTATTTAACTACATTTATACTCTGCTATTAAAACACCTACCATTTGATTTTATATTATTTGCAATCCCGTTTTATTTTCTCCCATTTCTATCTTCTAATTTGCCATTGCAATTAATTTACTTGCTGTGCCAAGAGAGAGTTTAACCACCACCCCTTGAAATTCAATGTGATAACTCGCCGAATCACCCACCATCAACATCCCGGGGGAGTCAGCAATGACCAGAAACAAAACTGAAGCAGCCACATATATATTGTGGCTACAAGAGCAGGTCAGATGCTGGGTAGTCAGCGGCGACTGTCTCACCTCCTGACTCCCCAAACCCTTTCCACCATCTACAAGGCACAAGTCAGTAGTGTGATGGAATACCCTTCGCTTGCCTGGATGAGTGCAGCTCCAACAACACACACGAAGCTCGAAACCATCCAGAAGAAAGCAGCCCATTGATTGACACCCCAGCCACCACCTTAAACATACACTCCATCCACCACCGGTGCACCGTGGCTGCAGAGTGTACCATCTACAAGGGGTCTCTGCATCAACTCGCCAAGGTTTTTTTGACAGCACCTTCCAAACCTCCGACATCCACCATCTAAAAGGACAAGGGCAGCAGGCACATGGGAACAACACCACCTCCAAGCTCCACCCCAAGTTACACACCACCCTGGCTTGGAAGTATATTGCTGTTCTTTTATCGTTACTGGGTCAAAATCCTGGAAGTCCCTGCATAAAGCACTATGGGAGTAGCTTCATCACATGGACTGCAACGGTTCAAGAAGGCAGTTCACTACTATGGTCTCAAGAGCAATAGGGATGGGCAATAAATGCTGGCCTAGCCAACCAGGAATGAATAACTAAGTTGTATCTGACCATCGCATGTTTTCAAAGCTGTTGCAACAGTAACATATATGTCGTCCATTTTCGAGTGATGTAGAATTAACTACATCCATAACAGTCATGAACTGATCTGATCGGCATATTTCACTCCAAATATTATTGCTTCTTGTTGTGTGTGTTTTCTATACATGAGCAGGGCAATTTTGATGCACTGACCTTTTGCCATTGCAGATTTTAATTATTCATATAAAAGACAACACATTTTTTAATTTGTTCTTTGCTTCTTTGTCTCTTTCGAAACGATTCCCATCACCCACTGCTCTGCTTGGTTGGGCTGCTGCTCTTCTAATCTGATAAAGGAGGCCGTGAATAAAAACTCGAAGCCCAGAGCAGTGAAGCGACAGTGATCAGCACAGGAACTTTACATTTTTGTTATAATTTAATCCTTTACACCATTATCATTTACATATTGAAAACAGAACTGCTATTTTAGGACCTCATGAAAGCGTTCAGATCTTACAATATATCAATTATATTTTTTTATTGCAATGTACATTTTTCATTTGTTGGTTCCTTCTTACACTCAGTCGGAAATGTTAACTTCCCAAAATGAAAGAACTTCTGCATTTATCTGAGGGTGTTAAAATGCAAATTGTTCAATTTCCTCAGCAACTAACACTAAAACAAACTGTTTAACGCTTATTGACAGCTGACAGTATCATTTAATTTCAAGCTACATTAAATAGAAACAAACTATTAATTGCTTTTAATTCACTGCAAAGTTATTGTGTTTCCAACTTCGTCATGCTCCAGTTTTACCCCGGAGTCCAATGAATGCATAGTTCAGGAAAGTTCCATTTCTCATCAAATATCTCAAAATAAATTTATTGTTAAATGACGAGTACACACAACAAAGAAAAAAGCCTCCTGTACATTTTCAACTTCTCCTTTGTTTTGTAATCTCCTGGTTGAGAGCTCGGTGATAGAGAATGGGGATAAAAGTTATCAAATTGGGAGGAAGTGACGAGGGCTGTTGGCCAGGAATAGGTTCTGGGGCCTCAACGTTTAACAATATTTACTAACGACTTGGATGAAGGAACAGAGAGGTGAACACCCAAGTTTGCAGATGCTGCTAGGATAGGCGGGGCAATAAGTAGTGTCGATGGGAACAGGAATTTTAAACGCAGCATAAACAGATTAAGTGAGTGGGCAACAATATGGCAAATGGAGTTCAATCTGAGCAAAGGTGAGGTCATCTACTTTGGATCCAAGAAGGTTAAATAGGCGTATTTTCTAAATGGTGAAAAACATGGGGACAGGATTAGGCCATTCACCCCACTGAGCTTATTCATTAGAATGATACCAGGAGTTAGAGGGTCGATGAGATCATGGCTGACCTGTATCCTAACTCCATTCACTCGCCTTTGCTCCATATCCCTTAACACCCTTGGCTAGCAAAAACCTATCGATCTTAGATTCACAATTATTAATTGAGCTGGCACTTACTGCTTTTTGTTGGTGAGAGTTCCACATTTCTACCACCGTTTGTTTGAAGAACTGTTTCCTAATTTGCCTCCTGATTGCGTGATTCGCATTTTAAGGTGATGTAACTTTGTCCCAGAAAACCAGCAGAGAAATGTTCTCGGTATCTACCCTATCAATTACTTTCAAAATTATAATTAAGTCAGTCAAATCACCTCTTAACCTTATAATTATTAGGGAATACAAATTGAGTTTATATAATCTCTCTTCATAATTTAATCCTTGGTGCATTGGTAACATTCTGGTGAAACGGTGCTGTACTATATACAAGGCCAGAATATCCTTTCCATAGTTTGCATACACAGTACTCCACATGTAGTCTGAACCAGGAACTGTAGAGTAACAAAGAGATTTGGGAGTACAAGTACACAAATCATTAAAAGCCAGTAACCAGAGGAATTCTCTGCCCCAGAGGGCTGTGAATGCTGAGTCGTTGAGTATATTCAAGGCAGAGATAGATAGCTGTTTGGACTCTAGGGGAATCAAGGGATATGGAGGTCAGGCGGGAAAGTGGAGTTCAGGTCGTGATCAGCCATGATCTAATTGAATGTCGGCGCAGTCTATAGGGGTCACATGGCCTACTCTGGCTATTATATGTTATGTTTTAAACACTAGTGGAAGTCTTCCACCTTGGCAGGTGCAAATGAAGCTATTGTTGTGGATCAACAACCCATTATATAACCCTGGTCCATTTGGAAATATATACCAGGTGGTTTTGATAATGAGCGGTCCATGCCCAGCGCCAGTTTAATGCCCAGGTGGAAAATTGCAAATCTACCCAACATGTGTTCTTTTCTAACATAAACCAGCCCATAAAATTCAACTGCCCAGGATGAAAGCTCTCACTCCCCTTTTGGCTGAGAAGAAGCAGACACTGCTTTACGGAACTGCTGATTTCTAATTATTGAATTAACTGCATAAATAATTGAACTTTACTGCATTTAATTATTTAAAAAATATTTCTTGCATCGTGCAGGAGGGTAAAGGGAGGAGTCCATGATATAGAGGAGCAATAGGAAACGAAGTAAGAGATTTACAGGAAGGGAATTTGAGACACTGGGCCCTACATGACTGAAGCTATCATTACCAAAGGTGGGATGAAGGGAGGGAAGAAGACAAAAAGTCGAAAGATTGCAAACCCGTTGGTGGGGGTGAGGAGTGGTGCAGCGTTGGACAACGTTTCAGAGATAGAGAGGGGTGAGGCCATGAATCGATTTAGATACCAAGATGAAAACATCAAATTGGAGGACTTAGAGACAATATCGGTTAGGTGGTTGGGTGACATTGTTGGTAATATTTACAGATCAGAGATGGCCTAGCCTGATGTTGAGAAACTGAATGTAGAGAAGGCACGTTAGATGGCAAGGTTGAGGGTGGAAATGTATATGAGGAAGTGAGTCTATATGGAGGGCGAGGTTTTGTGAGGACGGAAGTGGAGTGAAATCAGGGGCGAGAGGGCAAGGTGAGTTGAGAAGGATATTGAAATCATGAATATGAGGAATTGCTTAGTAGACAGGTTGAGAGAGGATTTTCTCTGGGAGAAACTCGAGGTGGGGCTGGGAGAAGCAGAGAATAAATATTTTTAAGGAAATGTGAGACAAGTATCTTGCAGCAACATTTTCTTGAATTAGTTGTCCTTCTGTTGTAGCCAGTCACAAACCAACAATGCTCTATGATTCACCAATAGAGTTAATGTCTGTGGAAACAAAATTATGGGAAAACATGACTCTAAGTATGTATGAGCAAATTCAGTGAAATATGCTGCAGTTGGGAAATAGCAACAGATTTCATTGCTGATGTGAAGCGGCAATATATGCTCCTTCAAGGGTGCAGTGGGATGTTCGGTGTGAGCTATTGCACAAAGCCGCTGAATTCACTGGGAATGAAGATGTGAGAGGTTCTCAAAAAGTACAATGTGCTTGACTGTTGTAAATTTGAAATAATTAATGATTTTTTTGTGTGATGCACACGTGCAATACATGGCTATTACAGGACAGATTCAACGTCTTCTTAGAATGTATGTAGAAAATAGCGGCTCTCCAGTGGCATTGCTCAGCAGTGGATTGATTAGAGTAGAAGAGTACAGTTGTGACAGCACGTGGAGAAGCAGGAGCGGACAGGCCCACACACTGCCACATATGATCTGTAGATGACCAATAGCAGAAACACTGTTTTCCCGCTCTCCACTTCCAGAACGTTAAATGAATAGTAGCGTTCCCCACCCCCAAGCCCACCATCTCATGAGATTTCTGAAAAAGCACAGAACAAACAGGAATCTTGCTCGATCAAGGTCTTTTGTGCTCCTTACAGCACAACAAGTTCCCTTTACTATAGGGGAATATCACAAGTCGTAAGCTTTACAATAAATAAATTAAATCAGAATTCTCAGTTGTAATAGTGGTTTGTTTGAAGTCTTTGGTGCCACATAACAAGATATATAGCAATAAGCCAAATATCGATATTTGGTGCACTCAAGATATAATCAATTATTACATACTTTATTCTCAAATAGGGCACGTTATCCGAGAGGACGGGTCTCCCAGGAGACTAGAGTGCAAAGCTCACCATAGCAGCCTCTGGAATTGTATTCAATATAACAGGTAATTTGTGAGCTAGCAGCAGAAAAATGTTGTGAAATTGTATTTGTTGTTCAACCCAACTGGTTGAGTCATGTCCTTTTGGGAAAGAATCGTGTCACCCAATCCAATCTATATCTCTCACCAGTCCTGCTCTACATGGTGGATAGGTAATGCTGTTAGAGCACTTGGGGATCAGACATCAACACTGCCTAAACACGTGAAACTCCTATCCTGGGAACAAATGAAATGTCTATATTTCGGGGGGGTTTCGCAACATGGTGGAGCAGTTGTAATTTTTTCTACCCACTAACCTCATCAGATCACTGTAAACTGAATGATCTTGCAGCTGTAATCCCTGTTAAAAGTGAAGAAATTGTTCTTTTTAGCTAACAGATTGGCCGCGATATGGAGCACATCAAAAGAGAACTGAAATTACATTTAAAAAAACTGAAAGTGAATATTTTGCAGGAATAAAATTAAGAATTTCCTTACCATGTAAGTGGAGTTTTCATCAAGTGGTTTCGGAGCTCCCTCCTGTACAAAATCAATTGGACAAAAAAAATTGGAAACATTTACACAAAGAATCCCTCGTCGTTGCTTCAGAATTAATGGTTAGCCCAACACCATATATACCGAGATAAAAGTTAGAAGAGCTTGTTTATATTATCCATCCCACAAACAAAATTGCAGGATGTGAATTTTCACTTTTAATGCCGGTTGGAAAAAGGACAATAGTTAATCGAACGCTCATTTTACGCTCAGCCCGATTTTTGTTCCTGTTGAAAATTCACCCCAATGTTCTATCTAGCACCAGATACATTTTTGGACTGTCGTAAAACCCCAACTGGTCCACTAATGCACTGAGGCGAGATCGCCTGCCACCCCCCACACTGTTCTGGTTATATGTGACTCCAGTTTACTGCTGCTGCAGGAACCCTGACTTCGCTGGTTGTAGACAAGAATAGATTCCCTGTAGTTTACTGAGCTCACCAATATAGTAGAATATTAACAGAAATGTACCAGCCTTTTGCTTTCTTGGAATATTTTCATAGGTCCCTGCTGAGTTCTCACCGACTGTAGTGGAGATGTCTGTGGCAATATCAAACATTCAATCAGCTTGAAAATACAATAATAGAATCATAGAACGATATAGCACAGAAGGAAGCCATTCAGCACATCGTGTCTGTACCAGCTGTTTGAGCATGTTATCCAATTATTCCCATTCTGCCGCCCCTTACCTGGAGCCCTGTCATTTTTTTTCCCCATCAACTGTTTATCCAATTCCCTTTCGAAACGTACTATTGAATCTGCTTCCAGCATCCCTTCAGGCAGTGCATTCCAGGTCATAACTACTCACTGCATTAAAAAAATCTCATCAGGCAGATTTCTCATTTGACAAGAAGCCTGAATCTTTGTCCTCTGGTTATTGAACCTTCTACCACTGGAACAGTTTCTTCATATTCTCTCTAGCAAAATTCTTGATGATTTTGAACACCCATGTTAAATCTCCCCTTAGCCTTCTCAGCTCAAAGAACAACAATCCCAGCTTTTCTAGCGTCTCCATGGAACTGAAGTCCCGCATCCCTGGTACCATTCTATCAAACCTCCTCACCAACCTCTTCAAGGAAAGTACTTCAGTTCTAAATCAATGAACAATTCTAGATGAAAATGCAATCACACATTGTAAGAAGTTGCAACTTTATTTAATATTCTTCTATTACTGTTTTTGCGTGGATTCTGTGCTTATCAAATTAAGGCTGCTGGGAAATAAATTCTATTTTAGGACAAAATGGTGCAGTTGGAGCCCACCAATTATTGGGAGGAATTGTGACGTGGAGCGATGAAGCAAAATGAATGAATGAAAGTCGGAAGCTCTTTTTACATTTCTCCATATAAATCCAAATTCACCCCTTTTACGCTAAGGCAGAAGGACAAACTTAGCCCCAAAACTTCGTAATTTTTGTGTTAGTCGAGCAGATTGACATTACAAATGGAACACCCAATGTGAAAACAAAATAAATTGTTTGAGCTTCAGGAAAATTTTTATCTCTTTGTCCATTGTGTATCTCTATAAAATTCTATGAGCTCCTCAGCTGGTATAAGGAATATACAAGTCTCTGCATGCTGAGGCCATCACATGAAAATGGAGCCAGAAACAGAGATTGGAACTTAAAGGATTTTCATTAAGATGTAATTTGCATATAGGTTTGTTTCCTTTCACCATACCCATCTTAGTCATGCGTTGAAAGAGCTATGCTAAACAGAACATTGTGCTAAACACGTGCTTATGTCTTTTAAGGGGATGCTAGAGAAACGTATGAGCGAGAAGGGAATAGTGAGTTATGCTGATAGAGTTAGATGAGGAAGGCAGGGAGGAAGCTCGAGTGGAGCATAAACGCCAGCACGGACTGGTTGGGCCGAATGGCCGGTTTCTGTCCTGTATATTCTATGTCATTTTTTCCAAACTAGCATTAAGCATGCTATGCAATTACTTCCTTTGCAAAGCACGCAACAGGGGTCGTTGCAAGCATAACGCTTCAAAATCTTTATATGTGTTTAGTTAAATTGCTTTGAAATCAAGAAGGACTGTTAAAACCTACATTGGCACAGCAGCGTTGAAATGCTGAAGTATTTCACTTACTGTTTACCGTTGAATTAATGTTCGCAGCATTTTGCCCCTGCATTCGGTCATTCATCCTAAATAAATGTTGTGCAACAGACCAAAATGTGAACTTTCAGGATAATATTTTATTGCAATCATTCATTAACTATGATCTGCAACAGAAATTCTAATTATTCAGAATCTATTATTAAAGGAAACTGTTTTTCTGACCGGAAACAAGAAATTTCATGCATACAAGTCGATCTCCATGTCAGGAGTCAAGACTTCACGTCAAGCCCACTAGAGCAAATAATTTGATCAGGACATGGAGTTATTATTCATGTTACCCGTACAAAGTCTAACAGTGTGTCCTTATTTTAACCTATCATGCATATTATTGTTTATAGTCAAATATTAAAACTTGGGGCTATTTGGGAATCACATCAAAGTTGATGGAAGCCTAAATATTTCTCTGTACTACAGCTTGAGTGCTTGGGAGACGCAAAACTGAGGCACTGCAGCATCAACAGTGGAGGGAGGGTGTAATTACAGCATGAGACGTTTGCAGAGGCAGATTCCAATCAATCCGAAAACAAATCAATTATTAAACGTGGAAACATGCCTTATCACTATAAACATTTGAATTGTGATATAGAAATATTTGGAAACAACTTTTTCAAACCTATTTTAATTCAATCTACCGGGCTTTGGACAAAACTATTCAAGATGTTGGTAACAGCTGAATACTATATTTACCCGGCTGCTTTCCTTTTGACCAACCATGCAGTGCTCCCGCTGATCAAACACACCATAAGAGCAGCAATCACTATCCCTGCTATGGCGCCACTGCTTATGTTATTGTCGTCATTGGTTTGATCTGAAAAATGCAAACAGACAAAATAATGAACGTTATCACACGCCAGAGACAATTGCAATTTGGTAGCAATATGTAATCGCAACAGAAATATATAGTTCAGATTTTATTTGCATAGTGTTTGACTGGTTTCAAGTTTCAATTGCTGCAAAAAATAAATGAGGCCAATGGTTGAAACCTATATTATTAATTTTATCACTTTTAAATAAAACTCTGTGCAACTCCATGGTCGACAAGCTGGTTCAGGTACTATGCCATTGATCCCACCATACATTTAGAGATACCCACTACAGCACTTGCTAATGGTAAAAACCGGCGATTGGGGAGTGACCGCCAGTTACACACCATTACTTATTATCCATTCCAATAATTGAATGGAAAATCGGCGATAAATGGTAGATTCATTATGAGATTCAGGAACTGAGTGATGTTGGGTTGCAGCTGCACGATTCTTAAAAGCAGGACTACAACTGGCAACTCCACAACAAGGACAAATAGAATTCTGGCTATTGTGTATATCAGTGTATTGAATACAAAAATCAAGGAGGTGATGATGAGTCTGCACAATACATCCGTCAGGCCATAGGTAGAGTATTGGGTGCAGTTTTGGCTTTCACTAGGATGCCAGCGATGAGAGGATATGAATGAGATGAGGGCTCAAAAACTAAATAGTTTTGACTGCAACAGCGAAGTTTAAGAGAAGATACCATAGAAGCGGTTAATATTGTGAAAGGAAGGTAACTAGGGAAAGACTGTTGTCTTTGGTCTGTAAACCAGTAAAAGGTGCATAAACCTTGGCTTCATGCTAGAAACACAAAAGGGGAGTTGATAATTTAATGTTCATGCAGTGCTGTTAGGTAGGGAGCTCCAGGATTTTGACCCAGCTACGATGAAGGATCGGTGATATAATTCTAAGTCAGGATGGTGTGTGACTTGGAGGGGAACTTGGAGGTTCCCATGCGCCTGCTGCCCTTGTCCTTCCAGGTGGAAGAGGTCACGGGTTTGGGAGGTGCTGCTGAAGAAGCTTTGGCGAGTTGCTGCAGAGCATCTTGTAGATGGTACACCCTGCAGCCGTGGTGTGCCGGTGGTGGAGCAAGAAAATGTATAATTTGTTGGATGAGTTGCCAATAAAGCGGGCTGCTTAAAGGTCACCTCTCTTTCATCTAAATTTCAATGAGTATAGGCCCAACCTGCTCAACCTTGCCTGATATGTCTACCCCTTCATCTCAGGAATCAACCTAGTAAAACTTCTCTGCACTCCCTCAAATGCAAGTATATCCTTCCTTAAATAAGAAATCCAAAACTCTATGCAGTACTCCAGGTGTGGTCTCATCAACGCCCTTTACATTTGTAGCAAGACTTCCCTACTTTTATACTCCATCCCCCTTGAAATAAGGACCAACATTCCATTTGCCTTCTTAATTACTTGTTGTACCTGCATGGTAACTTTTTGTGTTTCATGAACGAGGACACCCAGATCCCTCTGTACCGCAGCATTAAACAGACTCCCTCCATTTAAATAATACTTTGCTTTTTCATATTTCCTACCAAAGTGGATAACCTCACAATTTCCCATGTTATGTTCCATCTGCCAATTTTTTGCCCCCTACTTAACCTATCTATATCTCTTTTCAGACACTTTGTGTTCTCCTCACAACTTGCTTTGTATCATCAGCAAATTTCCTACAATTCGTTTATGATATTATTAACCTGACAATATATTTCTCACCATGATTGGATCTTATTGAGTCAATGATTTAATTGGTCACATCTTTAACAGACTGGTCACATTCTACCATTCAAGTAGATCAGCTGGGACTGTTAGGGCAGAACAATAAAATGTAAGAGCTTTCCCAATTTCTACCCAAACAGGGTATTAATGAACTTTTCTGGTCCATCTACAAGAAATTCAAGAACATGTGGCTTTTGTAAAACTGAAATAATCACTAATATATAATACAAACTAATCCTTTTGGCACCCAGCATACTTATAAATGATTTGCAGGATGGTATATCCAGAATCGCTGCTATAAATGTTCCTGGCATTACATTTATATGTTCCTGAATCGTTTCTGTTAACTCTGATTATAGTCAGTGTAACATTGTCTGGAGAAGTTATTATTCTGTCATTATCCTGGACAGGTCGGTTAGCCTTAAACCAAATCCGTGACTGTACAAAGCCTGAAGCGTGACAGGTCAGTAAAATGGTATCAACGTTTTCTACTGGGTTTGAATTGTTGGCCGACACAGTGACTTGAGAAACTTGTTCTGTAAATACAATTAAAAGGGAAAGGCGATTACATCATTTTCTACAAAAGCTGTAACAAAACGTTAATTAAGTAATTTCACATATAAACATCAACAGGATAAAATTCAAATTGGGTGCAGGTGCACAACAGGCGGTATCACATCACTCGCCACTTGTACGCCTGTCTGAAATTGAAGTCAATAGAACTGATTATTGGAAGGGACATATAACAGACGCAAGATGCAATACCACCCATTTTGCATCCCTTTCCAATTACTTTTGAAAATTCCTAGTGAATCTGCCTTCACCACCCTTTAAGGCAGTGCACTCCAGATTATTAAAGCTCTCTGTGTAAGAATAATTCTCATCTCCGCCGGTTCATTCGCGAATTATCTTAAATCTGTGTCCACTGGCGACAGACCCAGCTGCCAGTGGAAGCAGTTTCTCGCCATCAACTCGATCAAAGCCCCTCATAATTATGAAATCTCTGTTAAGCTTCCCCTTAACCTTCTCAGCCCGAAGGAGAACAACCTCAACTTTTCTAGTCTCTCCCCATAAGTGAAGTCGCTCATCCCTGGTATCATTCTGCTTAATCTCCTCTGCAAGGCCTTGACATCCTTATTAAAGTGGGGTGCCTTAATTAGAATATAAATGCAAGTTAAAAGTACTGAACGTGGAAGGCATCTAATGGTTGATATATGTACTGCATGAACGCTGCTGAAAATTGATAATGATGTATTTAAAACAGTTCTTGGAATTCTAGTAGACCTGAAGCTCTAATCATTGAAGGTCAGCAATCACAATGCGAAGAGAATGCTGACCCTTATACACAAAACAATGCAGTACAAATCATAAAAGACATGCCCACATGGTACAGTTCTCTGGTCAGAGCACTCCTCAAGTACTGTGTGCAGTTCTGAAAACTTGAGACAAGGGACACATTGAACTATGAGAGGCAGAGCAGAGATAAGCAATGAATGTTATGGGGCTGAGCCATGGTCGAAGCAATGACGAAACTTATACTTCCCGCCTTAAAAGAAGAGATTTAAAAGTGATCTTATTGGGTATAGAGAATAAAAAATTGTATGTAAAAGATATATCCAGAAAGTACTTCAAATTAAACTGAGAATAGGAAAACAGGACACGGGTTCGAAGGGTTAAAGGCTAATTGAGAACCAATATCAGGAATTTCTTAATTCCAAGAACTGTGTAGGAGTATATCAGTCAATATCTTCTGCTATTCTGAAATTATTCAGTTGTCAGAGCATGTTCTTGATGGATAAGGAGAGACAGAAAGAGAGCGAGCGAGAGGGAGGGTAAACTGACAATATGTAATATCAAAAAATGGCTGAGAACACCGGATACAGCAAAGTCTATGAGCCCTGACAACATCCCAGTAGCAGTGCTGAAACTTGTGCTCCAGAACTGGCCGCACCTCTAGCCAAGCTGTTCCTGTACAGCTACAAAACTGGCATCAACCTGACAAAATGGAGAATTGACCCGGTATGTCCTGTCCACAAAAACCAGGACAAATCCAATCCAGTCAATTACCAGCCCATCAGTTTACTCTCCATCATCAGCAAAGTGATGGAATTGTTCGTCAACAGTGCTATCAAGCGGCACTTACTCACCAATAACCTGCTCACCCATGCACAGTTTGTATTCCGCCAGTACCACATGGCTCAAACCTCTGTACTGCCTTGGTCTAAACACGGACAAAAGGTTTGAATTGCAGAGGTGAGGCGAGAGTGATTGCTCTTGATATCGCAACTCTATTTGACCGAGTGTGGCATCAAGGATCCCTCATAAAATTGAAGTCAATAGTAATCGGGGGGGAAAGATAAGTTGGCTCCAGTCATACGTAGCACGATGGAAGAAGGTTCAAGGAGGCAATTAATCTTAGCCACAGGAGATTGCTGCTGCAGATATTCGGAGCAGTATCCTAGGCCCAAGCATCCTCAGCTACTGCATCAATGATCTTCTCTCCATCATAAGGTCAGAAGTGTGAATGTTCGCTGATGATTGTGCAGTGTTCAGTTCCATTCGCAATTCCTCAGATAATATAGCAGTTCATGCCCATATGCAAGAAGAACTGGACAACATTTAGGCCTGGCCTGATAAGTGGCAATTAATATTCACGCTACATAAGTGCCAGGCAATAACCATCTCCCAAAACAGAGAATCTAACCACCTCTCCTTAACACTCAACGGCATTACCATCGCCCAATCCCTCACCATTAACATCCTGGGGGTCACCATTGACCAGAAACTTAACTGGACCAGCCACAAAAATATTGTTGCTACAAGAGCAGGTCGGAGATCCTGGGTATTCGGCAGTGACTCACCTGCTGCCCGCCCAAGGCCATCCCACCATCATCAATGCACTAGCCAGGAGTGTGTTGGAATACTGTCCACTTGTCTGGGTGAGTGCAGCTCCAACAACACTCAAGAAGCTCGACACAATCCAGGGCAAAGCAGCAGCTTGATTGATCCCTATCCACACCTTAAACATTCACACCCTCCACAACTGGTGCACCATGGCTGCAATTTGTACCACAGGGGTCAGTGCTGGGTCCCCAATTCTTTATAATCTATATTAACGATTTGGAGGAGGGGACCGAGTGTAACATAACAAAGTTTGCAGATGATACTAAGATGGGAGGGAAAGTAGTGAGTGAGGAGGACATAAAAAACCTGCAAAGGGACATAGACAGGCTAAGTAAGTGGGCAGAGATTTGGCAGATGGAATACAATACTGGAAAGTGTGAGGTTATGCACTTTGGCAGGAAAAATAGTAGAGCAAGTTATTATCTTAATGGCAAGAAACTGGAAAGTACTGTAGTACAAAGGGATCTGGGGGTCCTGGTGCACGAAACTCAAACAGTTAGTATGCAGGTGTAGCAAGTGATCAAGAAGGCCAATGGAATGTTGGCTTTTATTGCTAGGGGGATAGAATATAAAAACAGGGAGGTATTGCTGCAGTTGTACAAGGTATTGGTGAGACTGCACCTGGAATACTGCATACAGTTTTGGTGTCCATACTTAAGAAAAGACATACTTGCTCTCGAGTCAATACAAAGAAGATTCACTCGGTTAATCCCGGTGATGAGGGGGTGGTCATATGAGGAGAGGTTGAGTAGATTGGGACTTTACTCATTGGAGTTCAGAAGAATGAGAGGCGATCTTATTGAAACATATAAGATTGTGAAGGGGCTTGATTGGGTGGATGCGGTGAGGATGTACCCAATGATGGGTGAAACTAGAACTAGGGGGAATAATCTTAGAATAAGGGGCTGCTCTTTCAAAACTGAGATGAGGAGAAACTTCTTCACTCAGAGGGTGGTAGGTTTGTGGAATTTGCTGCCCCAGAAAGCTGTGGAAGCTACATCATTAAATAAATTTAAAACAGAAATAGATAGTGTGGTAAACCACTGTTATTGTTATTCACTGTTGTTGTTGTTGCTGCACACTGTTGTACCTATGCATGCCTCAACATGTCTCGGCTGGCTCCACCCACAGGCCCAGGTATAAAGGTGATTGACCTGCAGCCCCCTGCCTTCTTGGAACCCAGTCAACCACGAGAGGCATGCTCTGTTCTTTGCTAATAAAAGCCTTTAGTTACTCTCCTAACTCTCTGTCTTTTATGAGTAATTGATAGCGCATCAATTTTATTAGCAAAAACAAAATGTCGACAAATGCTGAACAGCAGGCTGCTGCACCAAACGCTGAACAGCAGGCTGCTGTTCAGCGTTTGTCAACATTTTGTTTTTGCTAATAAAATTGATGCGCTATCAATTGCTCATAATCCAGGACGCGACGACCTACGCGGCGGCTAGCGATCTGCTAAAAGGGCAATACGCATGCCCGGTAAATACGGTCTATGCCAGGCACCTCTTAAGATCCCGCAGACAGCAGCCCGGGGAATCGGTGGAGGCCTTCCTACGGGCACTACGGATACTCGGCCGAGACTGCGATTGCAAAGAAGTACCAGCCGCAGCACACACGGAGGGACTGATCCGAGATGCTTTCGTTGCGGGTCAAAGGTCCGACTACTCCCGGCAGAGACTGTTGGAAAAGGGAGAAATGGACCTGAGAAAGGCAGTGTCCCTCGCGCTCTCGCTCGACGCGGCCCACAGGAATATGGACGCCTTCTCCCCTAACCGCTCCGCAACGTGGACGCCACAACCTTGGGTCATGGGACCGCCACCTTCAACTGCTGCTGCAATGTCCAAGGCACAGAAATGTTATTTTTGTGGCCAAGCAAAACACCCCAGAGCACGCTGCCCGGCAAGAAACGCTAACTGCTCCGGCTGCGGGAAGAAAGGACACTATGTCAGCACCTGCAAAGGTAAAACCGCTAACGCCAGCAGCGCCGCGTGCGAACCGTGGGGGCAGCCATCTTGTCCGCCATCTTGGGCTCCCCCAGCCGTGTGGGGATCGGGACCATGGGCGCCGCCATTTTGTCCGCCATCTCGGACGTCTCCAACTTCAACCACGGGGGACCCGGACTCAACCACCGCCTCATCTGATGACCACATCGACTCGCTCGACCATACGTTGGCCTCCGTGACGCTGGACCAAACTCTCCCTCATCAACTGTCCAGGTCCATGATGGACATTACGGTAAACGGCCGCGCCACTACCTGCCTTTTTGACAGCGGGAGCACGGAAAGCTTTATCCACCCTGACACGGTGCGTAGTTACTCTCTCCCGGTCCTGCCGACGCGACATCGGATCTCTTTGGCTTCCAAAGCCCAGTCAGCGGACGTCGGTGGCTACTGTGTAGTGACCCTTTCAATAAGGGGCACAGAATACAAAAATTTTAAACTCCTGGTCCTGCCCCATCTTTGCGCTGCCGTTCTACTGGGGTTGGATTTTCAGTGCCACCTTAAGAGTGTCACATTAGCATACGATGGACCCCTCCCCCCACTCACAGTCTGCAGCCAGCAGCTTTTAAATCACCCACCGTGCACCATTTGCAGCCTCTCCACCCTTAAAGTCCCCCCCCTCCTTGTTCGCTAACCTCACCCACGACTGTAAGCCCATCGCTACCAAAAGCAGGCGTGCCGGGGATAGGAGCTTCATTAAATCCGAGGTAGCAAGACTCCTGAAGGAAGGGATTATTGAAAGTAGCACCAGCCCATGGCGAGCACAAGTGGTGGTAGTGAAGACTGGCGAAAAACAGCGCCTAGTTATTGACTACAGCCAGACGATCAATCGCTACACCCAGCTAGATGCATACCCACTCCCCCGCATATCTGACATGGTCAATCAGATAGCACAATGCCGGGTGTGCTCGATGATTGATCTGAAGTCGGCATACCACCAGCTCCCCATCAGGGCTGAGAACCGCCAGTACACAGCTTTTGAAGCTGACGGTCGTCTCTACCACTTCCTCAGAGTTCCCTTCGGCGTCACCAACAGGGTTTCAGTCTTCCAACGGGAGGTGGACCGGATGGTTGACCAGAACGCGCTCCAGGCCACTTTCCCCTATCTAGACAACGTCACCATCTGCGGCCGCGACCAGCAGGACCACGATGTTAATCTAGAGAAATTCTTCCGTACGGCCCAGCGGCTGAACCTAACATACAACAAGGACAAATGTATGTTTCGTACCAAGCGCCTTGCCATTCTTGGCTGTGTAGTGGAGAACGGAGTCATCGGCCCCGACCCCGACAGGATGCGCCCCCTTATGGAGCTCCCCCTCCCCCACTGCCAAAAAGCACTGAAGAGATGCCTAGGGTTTTTCTCGTACTATGCTCAGTGGGTGTCCAACTATGCGGACAAAGCCAGACCCCTCATCAAGTCCACCTCCTTCCCCCTGACAGCAGAGGCCTGTGCAGCCTTCACTCTCATAAAAGGAGATATTGCGAAGGCCACAATGCACGCAGTGGATGAGTCCATCCCTTTCCAAGTGGAGAGCGATGCATCCGACTTTGCCCTAGCTGCAACCTTTAACCAGGCGGGGAGACCCGTGGCCTTTTTCTCAAGGACCCTCCAGGGCCCCGAGATTCGACACTCCTCTGTCGAAAAGGAGGCCCAGGCCATTATGGAAGCTGTGCGACATTGGAGGCATTACCTGGCCAGAAAACGATTTACCCTGCTCACTCACCAGCGTTCAGTAGCTTTTATGTTTAATAATAAGCAGAGGGGCAAAATCAAGAACGACAAGATCTCGAGGTGGAGAATCGAACTCTCCACCTACAATTATGATATCTTGTACCGGCCCGGGAAACTCAATGAGCCCCCAGATGCCCTATCACGTGGTACATGCACCAACGTGCAGGTCGATAGACTGAAGACCCTCCACAATGACCTCTGCCACCCGGGGGTCACCAGGTTTTATCACTTCATCAAATCCCGTAACCTGCCCTACTCCATCGAGGAGGTCAGGACCATGACCAGGAACTGCCAAATCTGTGCCGAGTGCAAACCGCATTTTTATAGGCCAGACAGAGCAAGCCTGATCAAAGCCACGCGCCCCTTTGAACGGCTGAGCGTTGATTTTAAAGGGCCCCTCCCCTCCTCTGACCACAATGTGTACTTCCTCAACATAATTGATGAGTACTCCCGTTTCCCGTTTGCCATCCCTTGCTCAGACATGACCAGTACCACGGTCATTAAATGTCTGAATGACCTCTTCACCTTGTTCGGTTTCCCTAGCTATATTCATAGCGACAGGGGCTCATCCTTTATGAGCGACGAACTCCGGCAGTACCTGCTCTCGAGAGGTATCGCTACAAGCAGGACCACCAGCTACAACCCCCGGGGGAATGGCCAGGTGGAAAGGGAGAATGCGACGGTCTGGAAGGCAGTCCTTTTAAACTTGAAATCTAAGGGCCTTCCGACCTCTCACTGGCAGGAAGACCTCCCTGCGGTGCTCCATTCCATTCGGTCACTGCTCTGTACAGCCACCAATGCTACCCCTCACGAGGGAATGTTCTCCTTCCCCAGGAAGTCCACATTGGGGATCTCGTTACCGACATGGCTGACTTCTCCAGGACCCGTCCTACTGCGGAAGCACGTGAGGTCCCATAAGACGGACCCCCTGGTCGAGAGGGTGAGCCTCCTCCATGCCAACCCTCAGTATGCTTACGTGGTGTACCCGGATGGGCGGGAGGACACAGTCTCCATATGAGACCTCGCACCTTCGGGTGCTCCCGAAACACCTCCCTCGCCACCCACCACTACCCACGCCTACCCCCAGTATGCTTACATAGCGTACCCGGACGGGCGGGAGGACACAGCCCCCACACGAGATCTCGCACCTTTGGGTGCCCCTGAAACGCTACCATTGCCATCCACCACTACCCCATCCACCACTACCCACAACCCAACCCCGCTAGATGGCATGCCGCAGCCCCAGGACCCGTCATTGACCACCCAACCACTCAATGAGACGCCAGATTCAACGTTGGGTGCTGCACCATCACCGCCGCCACCACGACGATCAGGACGGCATACAAGGCCACCTGATAGACTTACTTACACGAACCTTTAGTACACTTCACCCCGCCGGACTCAATTTTAAACAAGGGGTGAATGTGGTAAATCACTGTTATTGTTATTCACTATTGTTGTTGTTGCTGCACACTGTTGTACCTATGCATGCCTCAACATGTCTCGGCTGGCTCCACCCACAGGCCCAGGTATAAAGGTGATTGACCTACAGCCCCCTGCCTTCTTGGAACCCAGTCAACCACGAGAGGCATGCTCTGTTCTTTGCTAATAAAAGCCTTTAGTTACTCTCCTAACTCTCCGTCTTTTATGAGTAATTGATAGCGCATCAGATAGTTTCCTAGAAGTAAAGGGAATTAAGGGTTTCGGGGAGCAGGCAGGAAATTGGACATGAGTCTAGGTTCGGAATGGTCATGGCCCTGTGGGTAGTGGAGCGGGCCCAGGGGCCGTGTAGCCTGGTTCTGCTCCGACGTCTTGTGTTCTAATTCTGTGTTAGATTTCAGGAGATGGTTTTATTCCTGTTCCTGGCTGGGGTGGAGATCGCCTTTACAGAAGGTAAGTACTGTAGAAAATATAGGGACAGAGTGATCTCCTGGACGAGTTTTGATCGCCTAGATGGGTCGGAGAGGAATTTCCCAGATTTTTTCTCCCAAATTGGCCATTGGGTTTTTTACCTGGTTTTTTGCCTCTCCCGGGAGATCACATGGGTTCGGGTGGGATGGCGAGTGATAGAAGATATGAGGTTAGGATCAGATCAGCCATGATCTTATTGAATGGTGGAGTAGGCTCGAGGGGCCGGTTCGCCTATTCCTGCTCCTATTTCTTATGTTCTTATGTTCTTATCTACAAGATACACAGCAGCAACTCGGCAAGACATCTTCAGCAGCACAACACAAAGCCATGACCTTTACCAGCTAGAAGGACAAGGGCAACAGCCGCATAACAACCCCACCACCCCCAAGCTCCAATCGAAGTCGAACTCCAGACTTGGAAATATATCGCCGCTCCTTCACCATCACTGGGTCAAAATGTTGGAATGCCCTCCCTAACAGCACTGTGGGAGTATCTTCAACAAATGGACTGTTCAAGAAGATGGCCCATCACCAACTTCTCAAGAGCAATTAGGGATGGGCAATTAATGCTGGCCTTGCAAACGAAGCCCACATCCCGTGAATGGAAAAAAATTAGGTAGATAGACATGTAGGCATGTAGGCAGATTGATAGATAGGCAGACAGACAGTAAGACAAACAGACAGACAGAAACAGTCTCGACATAATTTATCATCCATAAATAAACGGTTTGAACAAGTCTCAAAGTATACAAAGTATATATAAAGAGAGAAAGACAGGTAGTCATTTAATCCTGATTTATTGTGAGCTGGACTGGGAGATTCAAAACCATTCACCCATCTGCAAACTTGCTTCCCTCACCAACAACAATTACTGTTACGTTAATCTCTGGATCGCCAACCAATAGCAACTAAACTTTGTAGGCTTAAAGGCAAAGGCCTGGTACAACATAGTTTCACCCTAGTACAGGTAAAATACATTGTGGATTATATGGTGTAATGCATCTGTTGTTCAAAAGAAAGATATTCACCTGGAATTTTTGATTAGTTATGACGGAGAACTGTCATTGTTCGCCATCATTAACCCTCTGAATCTGACTGCAAGTGCAGGATTTAGCACATGCGCATCTAAACACAGAAATCCTGAAGCTGCGTTCAGTCGTTCACTGTCCGACACTGGTTGCACCGTGGGCCACCCACCCCCCTTATCCAGCAATCAGTGCAATCATTGAACTCAGGGCAAATGCCGAAAATTTGTATTTTCCGCACTAATATCCCTTTTCAGAACTCCACTAAATGTTAAGCGTTGTTGGAAAATGTGCAATTGGGGTTTTAACAGCATAGTGATTGCTAAACAAACGTTCAAGCCCTGATAACTATTTTTTTCATTTGTAGACAGTCAAATTTCTCCATTAGGATAAAAAAATGTTTTTTCAAACTATAGATGTTTTTTTAAGTTTGTTCATAATATTTCAGTTTCTACATTATCTCCATGTGAAAGTCGCACTCTTTATTTCGCTCTCTGTCACATATTTTAAATGTGTGGAAAAAAGTTACTTTTCATTTTCTGGTTTGTGGTCTGTGAGGATTCTTCAATGCGATTGCCTGTTTAGGAAGCTTGTTGAAATCACAGCAGCTCTGCAATGGGGATTCCCATTACACAGAGCTACAATGAATTACATAACAAGAACATAACACGTAGCAGCAGGAGTAGGCCATTTGGCCCTTCGAGCCTGTTCCACCATTCAATAAGATCATGGCTGATCTTCTACCTCATCTCCACTTTCCTGAACTATCCCCATATCCCTTGATTCCGTTAATATTCACAAATTTATCGATCTCTGTCTTCAAAACATTCAACGACTGAGCCTCCACTGCCCTCTGGGGTAGAGAATTCCAAAGATTCACCACCCTCAAGTAAAGAAATTTCTCCTCATCTCAGTCCTAAATGGCCAATCCCTTAATATCAGACTGTGACCCCTGGTTCTAGACTCCCCAGCCAGGAGAAACATCCTCCCTGCATCTACCCTGTCAAGCACTGTAAGAATGTTGCATGTTTCAAAGAGATCACCTCTCATTCTTCTAAACTCCAGAGAATATAGGCCTAGTCTACTCAATCTCTTCTCATAGGGCAATGCCTAGTAAACCTTCGTTGCACTCCGTCAGTGGCAATTATGTCCTTCCTTAGGTAAGGAGACCAAAACTGTACACAATTGCTCATCGGGAATAGCAGACACCTCACCATAGACTTTTCCAGATTCCTGTAGGATGTTTCTTCAGAGCCAGCTGCAATCGCCTTTGAATCGCCTCTGACCACATATGGCGGGCCTTTGCATATTTCAAAGAAAGCAGAAAGACGAAGGTGCAGCACCATGTCAACTCAAGATTCACACATTGTACAATAGGAAAATGTCCTGCAAACATCCTAAATGTTGCACTAAGTATTTATCGAACATTGGTTACAATATAGCAGGTACACAAAATAGAATAGCAATAGATCATATTTTAAGAACGGCGTATAATCCGTGTCGGGCCAGGTGTCCAAATGCTAAAAGCACAATCTATATATATAAAAGGATATGTCTGTCTGTCTCTCTGTTTGCCTCTCTGTCCGGCTATACAATCAAAAGTTATAGAGCGTATCTACACGTGTGTTACATCAAAAGAAAGCTTACGATTCCAGAACGGTCGTAAGCATGTTTACGTTTCGCTGAGGCAAAAATTGTGCCCGCGGTATCCAAAAAACGTTCAAAATTCCACTCATTACCTGCTCATTAGCATTGAGTGACGTCGAGGTCGACCAATCTTATGGTCGAGCGACCCGACGGTCGATCAATCGCTGCGTGGCAGGGGCGGGTTCCTGGCGTGTGCAGGCGGGCCCTCTTAGAGATGAGTGACGGGACGATTGACCAATGCTATGCTTCGGTGAACTGACGGTCGACCAATCGGTGCATGTGTGGGCGGGCCTTATCGTTCTGAACTGAGGTGAGTCGCCGCCATCTTGATTACAAACTTTTCTTTTCTTTTTCCAGCTTTCTGCGTCTTGAAAAAAAAAGTTGCTTTTAAAACACATATTGTTTTTTTTAAAAAGTTAATTACTTTCTAAATCTTTTATCAAATCTCATTAATTATCCTACCTTTCCCCATTTTTGCAGGTAGGCCTCGAAGCCTGGGCGTCTGTTGCCAGCCATGCTGGACCATAGGCAATTGTTTTGTGGCAAGCTGCTCCCACCCCTCAACCCCCACACCCCCCGCTGGGCCCGATTCCGAACCAGCGGCCAGCCATCTTGGTAAAGGCTGGCTGGGCTCACTGCAAGATCCTCGCACTTCATTCGCGCTCAGCGCTGCACAGTGCACGCGCACCTCCACACAGAGCGCGGCCAGAGGGAAGCGAGGTTAGCGGGGGGGGGGGGAGCGAAGAGGGTTACCCTGGCAACCGGGCTCAACAGCCGCAATCGGCAGTCTCAAGCCGCTCAGGCCCAGGCCCGGACCCGGAGATCCGGAGGTGGGGAGGAGGGTTACCAAGACAACCGGGCCTGGCCAGCCGCAATCGGCAGACACAAGCTGCCGCAGGCCCGGCCTCGGGAGGACGGGGCTCGGGCTGACCGGGGCGCTGCGCTCGGCATGTCAGTGCGTGGAGCAGCACGGAGCTCAGCGGAGCCATCGCCGGCAGAGGGGAGAGGGTCTGCTGGCTCCCCCCCTCCCTTTCACCCCCTCCTTCCCTCACCCCCGCCCCTCCTCTCCCCCACCTACCCCTCCCACCCTCCCCCCCTCTCTCTCTACCCCCTCTCACCCCCCCTTCCTCTACCCCCCCTCTACACGCCCCTCCCCCCCTCCTCTACCCCCCTCCCCCCCTCTCTCCCCCCCACCTCCCCTCTCCACCCTCCCCCCTCCTTCCCCCTCCCCTCTCCACCCTCCCCCTCCTGCCCCCTCCCCTCTCCACCCTCCTTCCCCCTCCCCTCTCCACCCTCCTTCCCCCTCCACCCTCCTTCCCCCTCCTTCCTCCTTCCCCCTCCCCTCTCTTCCACCCTCCCCTCTCCCCTTCCCCCCTCCTTCCCCCCTCCGCTCCTTCCCCCTCCCCTCCTTCCCCTCTTCCCCTTTCCCCACTCCTTCCCCACACCCCCCCGTCCTTCCACCCTCCCCCTCCCATCCCCTCTCCTTCCCACCTCCCCTCCCCCCTCCTGCCCACCTTCCCTCCCCCCTCTCCCCCCTCCATCCCCCCTCCCCTCCTTCCGCCCTCCCCTCCTCTCTCCCCCCTCCCCTCCTTCACCCGCCCCTCCCCTCCCTCTCCTCCCTCCCTCTCTACCCCCCTCCCCTCCTTCACCCTCCCCTCCCCTCCCTCTCTCCCCCCTCCCCTCCTTCACCCTCCCCTCCCCTCCCCCTCTCCCCCCTCCTTCACCCCCTCCCTCCCCCCTCCTCTCACACCCCCCTCTCTCAACCCCCCTCCCCCCTCCTTCCCCCTGCCCCTCTCCCCTCTCCTTCCCCCCTCCTCTCCCCCTCCACTCCCCCCTCTCTCGCCCTCCCCTCCCCCCTCATTCCCCCCTCCCTCTCCCCCTCATTCCCCCCTCCCTCCCTTCCCCCGCCCCTCTCCCCTCTCCTTCCCCCTCCTCTCCCCCTCCACTCCCCCTCTCCTACCCCCTCATTCCCCCTTCCGCTCCTCTCTCCCCCCTCCTTCCCCTCTCCCCTCCTTGCCCCCTCTCCCCACTCCTCTCCCCTCTCCTTCCCCCCTCCACTCCCCGCTCTCGCCCTCTCCCCTCCCCCCCTCATTCCCCCCTCCCCTCCCCCTCCCCCTCCCCCCCTCCTTCCCCTCTCCCCTCCTTCCCCCCTCTCCCCTTTCCCCTCTCCCCCTCCCCTCCATCTCTCCCCACTCCTTCCCCCTCCCCTCTCCTTTCCCCCTCCCCTCTCACGCCCCCTCTCCCCCCTCCCCCCTCCCGCCTCCTTCCCCCCTCCCCCTCCCGCCCTCCCACTCCCCCCCTCCTTCCCCCCTCCCCCTCCCCACTCCTTCCCCCCGCCCCTCTCCACCTCCATTGCCCCTCCCCTCTCCCCTCCTTCCCCCTCGCCTCTCCCCTCCTTCCCCCTCCCCTCTCCCCCCTCCTCTCCCCTCACCCCCCCTCCCCCGCTCCTTCCCCCTCCCCCCTCCCCCGCTCCTTCCCCCTCCACTCTCCCCCCCTCCCTGCTCCTTCCCCTCCACTCTCCCCCTCCCTCCGCTCCTTCCCCCTCCCCCTCGCTCCTTCCCCCTCCCCTCTCCCCCCTTCCCCGCTCCTTCCCCCTCCCCTCTCCCCCCTCCCCCGGTCCTTCCCTCGCCCCCCTCCCCCGCTCCTTCCCCCCCTCACCCTCAGCCCCTCCCCCGCTCCTTCCCCGCTACTTCCCCCTCCCCCGCTCCTTCCCCCTCCCCCCTCCCCGCTCCTTCCCCCTCCCCTCCCCCGCTCCTTCCCCCTCCTCCCCCCTCCCCCTCCCCTCTCCCCGCTCCTTCCCCCTCCCCTCTCCCCCCCCCGCTCCTTCCCCCTCCCCTCTCCCCCCCCCGCTCCTTCCCCCTCCCCTCTCCCCTCTCCCCCGCCCCTCTCCCCCCTCCCCCGCTCCTTCCCCCGCTCCTTTCCCCGCTCCTTCCCCTCCCCCCTCCCCCGCTCCTTCCCCGCTCCTTCCCCCTCCCCTCTCCCCGCTCCTTCCCCCTCCCCCGCTCCTTCCCCCTCCCCTCTCCCCCCTCTCCTTCCCCCTCCCCCCTCCACCCCCGCTCCTTCCCCCTCCCCTCTCCCCCCTCCCCCGCTCCTTCCCCCCCTCCCCTCTCCCCCTCCCCCGCTCCTTCCCCTCCCCTCTCCCCCCCTCCCCCGCTCCTTCCCCCTCCCCTCTCCCCCCTCCCCCGCTCCTTCCCCCTCCCCTCTCCCCCCTGCTCCTTCCCCCTCCCCCTCTCCCCCCTGCTCCTTCCCCCTCCCCTCTCCCCCCTGCTCCTTCCCCCCTCCCCTCTCCCCCCCTCCCCTCTCCCCCCTCCCCCGCTCCTTCCCCCTCCCCTCTCCCCCCTCCTTCCCCCTCCCCTCTCCCCCCTCCCCCCTTCCTTCCCCCTCCCCTCTCCCCCCTCCCCCGCTCCTTCCCCCTCCCCTCTCCCCCCTCCCCCCTCCTTCCCCCTCCCCTCTCCCCCTGCTCCTTCCCCCTCCCCTCTCCCCCCCTCCCCTCTCACCCCTTCCCTCTCCCCCGCTCCTTCCCCCTCCCCTCTCCCCCCTCCCCCGCTCCTTCCACCTCCCCTCTGCCCCCTCCCCCGCTCCTTCTCCCCCTCCCCTCTGCCCCCTCCCCCCTCCTTCCCCCTCCCCTCTCCCCCCTCCCCCGCTCCTTCCCCCTCCCCTCTCCCCCGCTCCTTCCCCTCCTCCCCCGCTCCTTCCCCCTCCCCTTCCCCCTCACCTCTCCCCCGCTCCTTCCCCCCTCCCCTCTCCCCCCTCCCCCGCTCCTTCCCCCTCCCCTCTCCCCTCTGCCCCCTCCCCCACCTTCCTTCCCCCTCCCCTCTCCCCCCCCTCCCTCCCCTCCCCCGCTCCTTCCCCCTCCCCTCTCTCCCCCCTCCCCCGCTCCTTCCCCCTCCCCTCTCCCCGCTCCTTCCCCCTCCCCTCTCCCCTCTCCTTCCCCCCTGTCCCCCTCCCCTTCCCCCCTCCCCTCTCCTTCCCCCCCTCTCCCCTCTCCTTCCCCCCTCGCCCCCTCCCCTCTTCTTCCCCCCCTCTCCCCTCTCCTTCCCTCCCTCCCCCCCTCCCCTCTCCTTCCCCCCCTCCTCCCCTCCTTCCCCCCTCCTTCCCCCCTCCCCTCTCCTCTCCTCCCCTCTCCTTCCCCCCTCTCCCCCTCCTTCCCCCCTCCCCCTCCTTCCCCCCTCCCCGCTCCTCTCCTCCCCTCTCCTTCCCCCCCTCCCCTCTCCTCTCCTCCCCTCTCCTTCCCCCCCTCCCCCCTCCTTCCCCCTCTCCCCCCTCCCCTCTCCTTCCCCCCTCCCCCCTCCTTCCCCCCTCCCCCTCTCCTTCCCCCCTCCCCCCTCCTTCCCCCTCCTTCCCCCCTCCCCTCTCCTTCCCCCTCCTTCCCCCCTCCCCTCTCCTTCCCCCCCTCCCCTCTCCTCCCCTCTCCCCCTCGCTCCCCTCTCCCCCTCCATCATCCCCTCCCCTCATCCTTCCCCCCTCCCCCTCCTCCCCCTCTCCTTCCCCCCTCCCCCCTCCTCCTCCCCCCTCCACTCTCCCCTCTCCTTCCCCCCTCTTCCCCCTCTCCTTCCCCCTCCCCTTCAACCCCTCCCCTCTCCTTCCCCCCTCCCCCCTCCTTCTCCCCCTCCCCTCTCCTTCCCCCCTCCCCTCTCCTTCCCCCCCTCCCCCCTCCTTCCCCCCTCCCCCCTCCTTCCCCCTTCCCCCCCTCCCCTCTCCTTCCCCCCCTCCCCCCTCCTTCCCCCTTCCCCCCCCTCCCCTCTCCTTCCCCTCCCTCCCCCCTCCTTCCCCCTTCCCCCCTCCCCCCCGCTCCTTCCCCCTCCCCGCTCCTTTACCCTCCCCGCTCCTTTACCCTCCCCTCTCCTCCCCCTCTCCCCCCCCTCCTTCCCCCCTCTCCCCCCCTCCTTCCCCCCTCCTCCCCCCCCTCCTTCCCCCCTCCCTTCTCCCCCTCCCCGCTCCTTTACCCTCCCCTCTCCCCCCTCCTTTACCCTCCCCTCTCCCCCCTCCTTCCCCCCTCCCTTCTCCCCCTCCCCCCCTCCCCTCCTCCCCCCTCCCCGCCCTTCACTCACCCCACCTTCCACCCTCCCCTCACCCCACCTTCCACCCTCCCCTCTCCCCCTCCTTCCCTCCCCTTCCCCCCTCCCCTCCTCTCCCCCTCCTTCCCTCCCCTTCCTCCTCCTCCCTCTCCTTCCCCCTCCTTCTCTCCCCCTCCGCTCTACCACCTCCCCTCCTCCTTCCCCCCTCCCCTCTCCCCCCTCCTCCCCCCTCCCTTCTTCCCCCCTCCTCTCTCCCCCTCCTTCCCCTCCTTCCCTCTCCCCCTCCTTCCCCTCCTTCCCTCTCCCACCTCCTCTCTCCTTCCCTCTCCCCCCTCCTCCCTCCTCCTCCTTCCCTCTCCCCCCTCCTCCCCTCTCCCTCCTTTCCCTCTCCCCCCTCCTTCCCCCCCTCGCTCCCCTCCCCTCCTCCCCCCCTTGCCCCTCCTCCCTCGTCCCTCCCCTCCTCCCCCCCCTTCCCCCTCCTCCCTCGTTCCCCCCCTCCTCCCTCATTCCCCCCTTCCCCCTCCTCCCTCGTTCCCCCCTCGTTCCCTCCCCTCCCCTCATTCCCCCCCTTCCCCCCCTTCCCCCTCTTCCCTCCTTCCCCCCTTCCCCCTCTTCCCTCCTCCCCTTCTCCCACCTCAATCCCCCCTCCCCTCTCCTGCCACCCTCCCCCTCCTCCTCCCTCCCCTCTCCTGCCACCCTCGTCCTCCTCCCTCCCCCCTCCCTCCCCTCTCCCTCCCCCTCCCCCCTCCCCCTCCCCCCTCCCCCCCTCCTCTCGCTCCCCCTTCCCCTCCCCCCTCCCCCTCTCCTCGCGCTCCCCCTCCCCCCTCTCCGCCTCCCCTCCTCCCCCCCTCCTCCCCCCTCCTTTCCCCCTCCTTTCCCCCTCCTTCCCCCCTCCCCCTCTCCCCTCCTTCCCCCTCCCCTCCTTCCCCCCCTCCCCCCTCCCCTCCTTACCCCCTCCGCCCCTCCCCTCTCCCCTCCCCCCTCTCTCCTTCCCCCCTCTCCCCCTCCCCCCCTCCCCTCTCCTTTCCCCCTCTCCCCCTCCCCCTCCCCCCTCTCTCCTTCCCCCCCTCCCCCTCTCCTTTCCCCCCGCCCCCCTCTCTCCTTCCCCCCCTCTCCTTCCCCCCTCCCCTCTCCTTCCCCTCTCCCCCCTCCTCCTTCCCCCCTCCCCCTCACCCCTCCTTCCCCCCTCCCTCCCCTCCCCTCCTTCACCCCCTTCACCCCTCCCCTCTCCTTCCCCCCCTCGCCCCCTCCCCTCTCCTTCCCCCTCCCCCCTCTTTCCCCCCTCTTCCCCCCTCCCCTCTCCTTTCCCCCTCCCCCCTCTCTCCTTCCCCCCTCTCCCCCCTCCCCTCTCCTTTCCCCCTCCCCCCTCTCTCCTTCCCCCCTCTTCCCCTCCCCTCTCCTTCCCCCTCCCCCCTCTCCCTCCTCTCCCCTCCTCCTTTCCCCCCTCCCCCCTTCCCCCCTCTCCCCCTCCCCCCCCTCTCCTTTCCCCCTCCCCCCTTCCCCCCTCTCCCCCTCCCCCCCTTCTCCCCCTCCCCCCCTCTCCTTCCCCCTCCCCTCTCCTTCCCCTCTCCCCCCCATCCCTCCCCTCTCCTTCCCCCCTCCATCCCCCCTCCCCTCCCCTTCCTCTCCCTTCCCATCCCTCCCCTCTCCTTCCTCCCCTTCCTCCCCTCTCCTCCCCTGCCACCATCCTCCGCCCCCCCTCCCCTCCTTCTCCCCTCCCCTCCACCCTCCTCCCCCCTCCCCCTCCCCTCCCATCCTTCTCCCCTCCCTCCTCCCTCCCCCTCCCCTCCCCTCCCCTCCCCCTCCTTCCCCCCCTCCGCTCCTTCTCCCCTCCCCCTCCTTCCCCCCTCCGCTCCTTCTCCCCTCCCCTCCTTCCCCCCTCCGCTCCTTCTCCCCTCCCCCTCCTTCCCCCCCTCCGCTCCTTCTCCCCTCCCCCTCCTTCCCCCCCCTCCGCTCCTTCTCCCCTCCCCCTCCTTCCCCCCCTCCGCTCCTTCTCCCTCCCCCTCCTTCCCCCCCTCCGCTCCTTCCCCCTCCCTCCTTCCCCTCCCCTCCTTCCTCCCCCTCCCCCTCCTTCCCCCCTCCGCTCCTTCTCCCCTCCCCCTCCTTCCCCCCTCCGCTCCTTCTCCCCTCCCCCCTCCTTCCCCCCCTCCGCTCCTTCTCTCCCCTCCCCCTCCTCTTCCCCCCCTCCGCTCCTTCTCCCCTCCCCCTCCTTCCCCCCTCCGCTCCTTCTCCCCTCCCCCTCCTTCCCCCCCTCCGCTCCTTCTCCCCTCCCCCTCCTTCCCCCCCCTCCGCTCCTTCTCCCTCCCCCTCCTTCCCCCCCTCCGCTCCTTCTCCCCTCCCCTCTCCTTCCTCCCCCTCCGCTCCTTCTCCCCTCCCCCTCCTTCCCCCCCTCCGCTCCTTCTCCCCTCCCCCTCCTTCCCCCCCCTCCGCTCCTTCTCCCCTCCCCCTCCTTCCCCCCCTCCGCTCCTTCTCCCCTCCCCCTCCTTCCCCCCCTCCGCTCCTTCTCTCCCTCCCCCGTCCTTCCCCCCCTCCGCTCCTTCTCCCCTCCCCCTCCTTCCCCCCCTCCGCTCCTTCTCTCCCTCCCCCTCCTTCCCCCCCTCCGCTCCTTCTCCCCTCCCCCCTCCTTCCCCCCCTCCGCTCCTTCTCCCCTCCCCCTCCTTCCCCCCCTCCGCTCCTTCTCCCCTCCCCCTCCTTCCCCCCCTCCGCTCCTTCTCCCCTCCCCTCCTTCCCCCCTCCGCTCCTTCTCCCTCCCCCTCCTTCCCCCCTCCGCTCCTCTCTCCCCTCCCCCTCCTTCCCCCCCTCCGCTCCTTCTCCCCTCCCCCTCCTTCCCCCCTCCGCTCCTTCTCCCCTCCCCCTCCTTCCCCCCCTCCGCTCCTTCTCCCCTCCCCCTCCTTCCCCCCCTCCGCTCCTTCTCCCCTCCCCCTCCTTCACCCCCTCCGCTCCTCTCTCCCTCCCCCTCCTTCCCCCCCTCCGCTCCGTCTTCGCCCTCCCCCTCCTTCCCCCCCTCCGCCCTTCTCCCCTCCCCCTCCTTCCCCCCCTCCGCTCCTTCTCCCCCTCCCCCTCCTTCCCCCCCTCCGCTCCTTCTCTCCCCTCCCCCGTCCTTCCCCCCCTCCGCTCCTTCTCCCCTCCCCCCTTCCCCCCTCCGCTCTTCTCCCTCCCCCTCCTTCACCCCCTCCGCTCCTTCTCCCCTCCCCCTCCTTCCCCCCCCTCTCGCTCCCTTCTCCCCTCCCCCTCCTTCCCCCTCCGCTCCTTCTCCCCTCCCCCTCCTTCCCCCCCTCCGCCCTTCTCCCCTCCCCTCCTTCCCCCCCTCCGCTCCTTCTCCCCTCCCCCTCCTTCCCCCCCTCCGCTCCTTCTCGCCCTCCCCCTCCTTCCCCCCCTCCGCTCCTTCTCCCCTCCCCCTCCTTCCCCCCCTCCGCTCCTTCTCCCCTCCCCCTCCTTCCCCCCCTCCGCTCCTTCTCCCCTCCCCCTCCTTCCCCCCCTCCGCTCCTTCTCCCCTCCCCCTCCTTCCCCCCCTCCGCTCCTTCTCTCCCCTCCCCCTCCTTCCCCCCCTCCGCTCCTTCTCCCCCTCCCCCTCCTTCCCCCCCTCCGCTCCTTCTCCCCTCCCCCTCCTTCCCCCCCTCCGCTCCTTCTCCCCTCCCCCTCCTTCCCCCCCTCCGCTCCTTCTCCCCCTCCCCCTCCTTCCCCCCCTCCGCTCCTTCTCTCCCTCCCCCTCCTTCCCCCCCTCCGCTCCTTCTCCCCTCCCCCTCCTTCCCCCCCTCCGCTCCTTTTCCCCTCTCCCCCTCCTTCCCCCCCCTCCGCTCCTTCTCCCCTCCCCCATCCTTCC